>NC_092746.1:31567468-32932468 GCF_047496795.1 Chiloscyllium punctatum | reverse complement strand
GAAATCAAACCAGGGGCATCACTGGAACAAAGGATACCCAAGAAGGGGGAAGCCAACAAAACATTCGCAACAGAACAGGCCAAAGAGCAATCTGAACAAGAGCTTCCAAACACAGGCCTTTCTGAACCAAGAACACTGACAGCAATAACATCAACAACCGACCACGATCATCAGAAGTGAAGATCAACAACTCAAAGCAATAACTGATTTGACCGATGCCACAAATTCTCAGACATAACCTAAGGTGAAACCTAGGCCTGCTAAACCAGTAAAAAGTTTTTAAAAAACAGGTACTTACCCGATAGATTCAATACGCACCTTACCACATCAGCAGACTCAACCCAAACTGAAAACCCTATGCAATCTGAAGTCTTTTTCCAGGCTCCAGGTATGGCATGCCAGAACAGCAGGGTGCTCTTTTTAACTGCAGTTTGACTGGTGAGCACAAAATCCCAATATCCCAAAGCTCTGACCTAGCTAGCAGGCAGGGGAAGGCAGGCGGTGACTGTGCATTGGGACTCTATTGCTAGGAATTCTGATTAAGAGTCTAAAATCAAACACTGTTTATTTTCCGTGTGGCAGTAAGATAATGTCCAATGGTAGTAACCTAATTATAGTGCAATTTAAAGCATTTCTGTTTGCTGTGTATTAGTTGTGTTAATTTCCTGGACTTATTGCATTACCTATTTTCTTGTTTTATAACTTGTATCTTACATTAACACAGAAATTCTTTTGCCCTTAAACACCTGTCTAATACCTCTTCATTCACATCCCCTAAACACGTCCAGTGTCCAGAACCACTGGCCTGGGAACGATTTGAATCGCTTAAAGATCAGAAAAGTAACTGATTGCAAAGCATGGAACTCAAATTTGTTTTGATGGAAAGATTAAGCCAATTTCAAATAAATGTAGCTAATTGACAAGTAAATTCTGCATGGTAATTAACTGTGAAATTAAACAAAAGAATCGTAAACACCTAAGAAATGTATAAAAGTTTAAACAGTGACCCCGGCTGTAGGTAAAATTTGGCAGTAAATTGCCCAGAGTAAATATGTTGAAATTTAGAAACTTGGATAATTGTGGAACATTTTATGCTTGGGTCAGGATTTTGTATTCAAATGTTTTACTTGGGTCAGGAATCCTAAGCAATGGGATTGAACAGGAAATGGTTTAATACAATGGAATTTAATATTTGGATCAGATTAGTACTTGGATGTGATATATATTTATCTAGAACTAAATATAAATTGAAAAAGCCTTACAGTTGCATTCTATAAAATGAAACTAATACAGACAGAGTTAAATGTGGTCATACTAATTACGCATTAATGTGACAGGTAAAAGAAATTAATGTCGCATTTTATCCTATGCCTCAAAAGGAAATATAATCAAGGCTCCACAAATCTCCAGCAGAATAGATTCTTATAAGACAGGATGAAACACAAGCATGCAGCAATAACTTCCTAGTTTACTTTCACTTCAACTTGTCTACTGTCACTTTTTGCTTTGTGCTTACTGTTGTAACAGTATTAGACTCTGAGCTATGACCCTCTGAACTCTCCTTACTTGAGTGTAAACAGCAGAAGATATTGCCTGTTTGAATGAATGGACTATCCCATGGAGGATTATAATAGCTGTATCCCAGTACTGCTGTCTGAGGAAAGAATTGCAGGAGTCCTAATGTTTAAAAGACTAACAGAAGAGGGTGAAGCTTGATTTCTTTACGGATTAAAACTGTTGCTATAGCAAAGGCAGTAAAATAGTGTTTCTAGACGCAATTCAGGTATATTTTGCACAAAACCATTTAATGTTAGCATTCTTAGGTTCAAAAATAAAAGCATAATCTATTATTTTTGAGCAGCACTTGGGGTTGTTAGGAAATTGTATTCACAAGTGCTTATTGCCACAACTCACTAGCAAAAGTGTTGACCAATAAGCAGAATGTAATGATATCAGTGGTTCATTGAGTATAGGATACTTTCAAGTACTGCTACTTCAAAATTTCTAGAACAACCTACATTTCATAAGAATGTCTATCAAGTTGAAGGCATTGCCAGGTGAGCTTTCTTTGAATTAAGAAACTGAGATCAAAGAGCAGGGTCATTTATAATTAAGCATCTAGCAATTTCAACCAGATGTCCGCAGCAAAGGAAAAAATATGCTATTACAATGCAATGACATTTTTTTTTGGAAATATAATCACTGTAGTTTTATAGGAAACATAATATCCATTTAACACAGAAATTCCTCAGACAACAAGGAGATAAGTCACGAAATAATATGAATTACTGGTGTTGGTTGAGGGATAAATGTTGACAATAATACCAGAACAAAACTTATTTTCTTTGAAAACCAGTAGTTGAGCTGCTCTTGCAGTGAGTCCACATGAACATGATGGGCTGAATAGCTTTTAATGCTTCTCATATTGTAATATACTATCTTCAAACATCACTTCCTAGTGTATTTCTTCTTTATTTCATTGCATTGCATTCGAAAACTTACTTTACCCTGCAGTGATAGTCCATCCGGACCAAAGTGAAACCTGACACCATAAGCTGGCAAAGCCCCATATGAGAACCTACACCTTCCTCTGGCCACACAGCTTCCGGAGTTGGAAAGTCAGGAAGCGGCATGCCATTCAGCATGAGAAAGGCAAGGAAACATGGACAGGTGGTGAGATCACCTGTAAGAGACTCTCCAATAGACCAGCTAATCACGATCTACATTTTGGAGTCAAGGGCTTTTGGGTCTTGTGTGTAAGAGGGCATTCACCTTTTGGGTCTCACAAGAAAAGCCTTGATGAGTAAACAAGATATCATTTGTTGCATGTCTGCAACTATTTACAGATTGTATAAATAGGCTCAACGCTGTTACAAAGACTGTTGGCAGGATTTAGACTTAGGTCTGTCTCTCATGAGACCTTATTTTACACTTTTAACACCATTACAATGGGTGTGTTTTTATCATCAATCATGTGCTAAGCTTCCAGACCCATTTAGAACATCTTGCTCATGTATTTTTCTAATAACTATTACTGTCATACATTTGTGAATATAATTACATTTACCACTACCCATTTCAACCCAAGCCTTTTACTTTTTAAATTCTGACAATCAAGAGGCTTCATTATTATCTGAGCATGTTCTCTTCAGACATGGAGAATTGGTAGTTTGCTGCGCCAATATATTATTGTGGCCTGTCTTCCTGATGGTCTGACGTTTGTAGTTCACATCTGAACTGGCGGGCCTTTAATCTCATGTATTTCTTTGGTGGAAGACATCCGCTTTGCTAGAGCAGGTACGTCTCTTCAGATGCATCTTGAATCTTTTCTTCATTTATTGGTGCCTTCTATGGAATCAAATATACCACATCTTAAATTTGTGTCAGTTGATTTTTGTCCTCAAACCGCCTGTGGATCCATGTTGAAGCTCTCCCACGGCCACCTCCTTGTGAGACAGCTTTTATCTCTGCTTTGGCGATGTGGATTACTTGTCTTCCACCTATCTCTGATTGGGTTAAAGTACCTTCTGCGGAGAGAGCAAAACAGAGTTAGCTTTTTGAGCCTGAAAACTTTTCTTTTGAATTGTTAATTGCTGCAAGATGCTACCAGATCTGCAAAGCTTCTTTAGCATTTGCTGTTTTCTTTCAGATATCCACGCTCGGCAGTATTTTGCATTAATTTTATTGAAATGTCTTCTGTCTTTCTTTGAAATATTCTTCAGTGCTGAGTATTGTTTCAGCAATGGTGGAAGTGCTCACTGGTGCCAGGATCTAGTGGCATTTATGCCATTGGTGCCATTTTTAAACCCCAGCTGTGAACACTGCCAGCCAGGTCTGAAGTAGCCCCACCGTTCAGTTCGGTGTCCATAGGAAAATGGGCAACAATGCCTCAGGCTGGTTAATGACCTTCTGCGATGTGTAAGTAGCACCATCTTCTCTCTGCCTCCTCACACCCACTCTCCTACTCCACCAGCATCCCACCAAGGCTCATTATAACAGACATCTTTCCTCATGGCTCTCACCTCTCCTGTTTTCCTAAACTTACTCCTTATACCTTCTGTACTTCCTACTCACTCACTCACTCAGGACACTTCCCTTCCCTGAGGACAGACCGCCAGTGACTGTCCAGAAATCCCCTTGACTGGGACATTGCTTGCTCTCCTCTGAGACACAGCCCTTTGGTTGAAGCCCATGCAGTGTGGTTACTGCGTAAGCTGCTGCCACATGCTGTCGATGTGAAATTGATATACCACATTACCATGCACCAACATGTCCACCCTCATGACTGTTCACTGTTGGCGAATGTACAAGTTGCTTGGCCTTCTGGCTTTGCTAAAAAGTAAGACAGAGAAGGACCAAATGAGTGAACACGAAGAAATCCAACTAAAAGCCATGAGACGCATCCTGCTCTGACGTGTGAGATGGGAGTCTGTCCATGTGTGCAAAATGACCTGGCAACAATGTAAACTGTTTGCGAGCTCTAAACTACAGTATTAAAAGGTTGAACTGTGTTTTAAGTACGTCTGTGATATGTGGTAAAGCTGGATCTTTCCTGATGCCAGCCCCTATTCAGGTTGTCACAGTCATGGAGCTGCCCTGAGATAGTGGGCAATGCCAGCCAAGATGAATGCCCTAAGCTGCCAGGTTACCATTGATTTTCAACTCAGGCATTGGCAATGCCTAGTTTTTCTCCACCAGCTGGGAACATATCATACGCAATTGTCTGTATACAAGAGAGGCAGCATTAGGAAATGATGAAACATTAATGCATGAAAATCCTTGCCCCTTGCTAGTGAGATTCTCACCTAGCTATTAAAAGCTTTTGTGAAAATTCTGACTCTACTTTTCAGCAACAAGAATCTCACCCTTTCTCCTTCTTGCTCTATTTTACCAACTGTCTTGCCATTCCCCATGTTGCTCAGAGGCTAGGAAAATTCTGTCCATCGCTTACCAAATCTCTGCAACTATTTACAGCTGATAAGAAAAGGCCGTACATGACTAAATATTCTGTGGGAACTACATCCCCTTTAATTTTTCCGGTCTTGTTTAGACTTCTGAGGTCCAGACACAGAAGGGTGCTCTGGAACTGAAAGTCAATACACACACGCAGGAGCATTGCCGATGACTACTGAGCCTTAGACCCACTTCCGTGTGATCCTCCTTCACTCTCCTACCAAGGACTCATATCCTCATCACAGTAGGTGGTGCTTATTCTATCCAATCAAATATTAACCCTTTCAGACCCTTTTGGACCTACATACAACCAGAATAAGAGGTCGCCCTTTTAAAGGCAGAATTGGCAAAAATGTTTTTGTTTTCTCTAACGTTTCCCTTTTAAAGACAGAATTGGCAAAAATGTTTTTGTTTTGTTATACTGTGGATTTCTCCATCATAAAAAGTGGTGGAGGCTGAGTAGTTAAATTTATTCAAGGCTGAGTCAGATAGATTTTGGATTGAAAAGGGATTGAAGATGCAGTTGAGACTTTTGGCAAGCTGTGGCTTACTCAAATGGGGAGCAAACTTAAAAGGCTGAATGACTTAATACTGCTCTTAAATGACACGTTCCTAAAAAGAAGTCTTACAAACTATTTGAACAAGATCAAAAAGACCTCTGAACCTAAAGTAGTCACTGTTACCAGATACCTGCAATAGAAGCATGAATCAGAATCAATGGAGCATGACCTGAAATTTTGTTGGCTGAAGGAGGTCTACAGGAGCAGGCAGTGAATGGAATCTCCAATTTACCACTCTCACTCTCATGTCAGGGATTGTTGTCAAGATTAGAGTGGTGCTGGAAAAGCACAGCAGGTCAGGCAGCATCTGAGGAGCAGGAAAAATTGACGTTTTGGGCAATTTGGACGTTTTCATCAGGAATCTTTTGCCCGAAACATCGATCTTCCTGCTCCTTGGATACTGCCTGACCTGCTGTGCTTTTCCAGCACCACTCTAATCTTAACTCTAATCTCCAGCATCTACAGTACCCACTTCTACCCTTCAGGAATTGTTGCTGTCTGGCTTCTACCTGGCTGTGGGGGGAGGGGGGGGAGGGTAGGGGTGTAGGGAAACAGAAAACTGCATCATAATGAGCTTACAGTGATTAGCAATGCGATGTTAATGCTCGCAAATACATGATAACAGGCCTTTTACGGCACACTGATGAGAATCCCATCTTGACATTCAAACCTTGTTACTGGATTAGTGGTGCTGGAAGAGCACAGCAGTTTAGGCAGCATCCAACGAGCAGCGAAATCGACGTTTCGGGCAAAAGCCCTTCATTTATTCCTGATGAAGGGCTTTTGCCCGAAATGTTGATTTCGCTGCTCGTTGGATGCTGCCTGAACTGCTGTGCTCTTCCAGCACCACTAATCCAGTATTTGGTTTTCAGCATCTGCAGTCATTGTTTTTACCTTATTCAAACCTTGTTGCCAATCTCATGTGATTCTGCTAAGTGTCTTATCAATGTCCATGTCATTTAAGGGCTAGGAAAATTCTGCTATCGAATCAAATCACTCCATTTTGGTACCATTCCAAAGAATAATCATTTGACTTAAAACATTAACTCTGCCAGACCTGCTAAATTTTTCCAGCTCCTGTAAAATAACTCTTGGCTCGTTTTTAAAGGCACCTCTTAGCATTATGGCATGCATGAGTTTGTATAAAATGAACTTCTGCACCACTTTCAAGAATTTTGACCAAAGATTATTTTTCTTGAAAAAAAGGGCTGTTCTTTCTCCAATTCATTATAATGATTCTTTTCTGTCCAGCCAAGATGAGGGTCTTCCAGATTCCATCACCATGGAATATTCAGGAAGGATCATTCAAATTCAGAATTGGATGTGCTGTGAAAACATAGATTCCTTTACTTTCTTTACCAAACCCTCTTCTGTGGTAAACTAAAATGGACAAATTTCACAATGCAATTTTTAGAACACTACATCCCCTTTTCTGCTTGGGAAACAAGAGACATAGAATGTTTCTATGGCTTGTTATGACAATAATGGAACATTTCTGTATTGCTGGCTTGCTGGACAGGGGATGAGCTAATAAAAATATGAGAACTAGGAGCAGGAGCAGGCAATGCAGCCCCTCAAGCCTGCTCTACCATCTAATATGATCATGGCTGATTGCACCTTGGGCTCAACTCCATTTTCCTACCCACTCTCATAACCCTTCAAAATGCTACTAATTAAAAATCTGTCTACCTCCGCCTTAAATTTACTCAATGTCCCAGCATCCATTGCACTCTGAAGTAGTAAATTCCACAGATTCATGACCCTTTGCGAGAAGTAATTTCTCATCATCTCTGTTTCAAAGCTGCTAGCCCTTATCCAAAATCTATGACATCTTGGTTCTAGATTTCCCCACATGAGGAAACATCCTTTCCAGGTCAACTTTGTCAATTGTCTTTAGCATCTTCTATAGCTCAATTAGTTTGCTTGTCATCCTTCTAAACTTGAGGAGAGTGTAGGACTAAACTGCTCAATCTCTCTTCATAGGAACTACCACCAATGCAATTACATGCCTCCTCATGGAAGGAGACCAAAACTGCATCCAATACTCCAGGTATGGGCTAACTAATGCTTTGTACCTAAATAATACCTATTTTTATTCTCTATTTCTCTATTTCTTTAACAATAAATACCAAAATTCCATTTGTCTTTCTCATTACGTCCTGAAGTTTGTTGAATGTTTTGTCTCCCAATATGTTGACAATTGTTTCTAATTAATGAGAACATCCATATCAGTGCAGCCCATCGTGACTGCCACATGTGGTTACCTGCTGGATTCAAAAGAGAGTACAAAAGCTTACTTATGGTAATTTGCCTCTACATTGGTCACATTGACTCATTCTTTTGTTTCAGCTGGCTCCCTTCCATTAGCTTTGGTCTTATTAGTTGATTTTGTTGATGAGCAATAAACAGATGCGAAGTGGTTGAATTTTCCACAAACTTTACCCTGTTTCCCAGTAACCAGGCACTATGTCAATTGGAGTGAGCACCACCACAGTGGAAACATTCTTTGGACAAGTAACAACTCTAGTTGTGAGACTGCTGCTGTTAGTTTACAAGTGGCTTCCTGGTATGTCAACAATAAAGTGTTCTCAGGGTTTAAACTTGGGGAAGATAACAGCTGCTAGTAGCCTCATCTTTGGTAGCACCAAACTCTGAAAGTGACAGTGATCATAGTACCTCTAATAGTTCTGGTGGTGTTAAGGCTTTTTTGAATGTTTTTCAGTGTAGTTTATTAGAGAGATCACCTTTAAGTATTTGCGTTTTGATTTCTGGTTTGACATACTCAACATCACCAAAGTTACATTTGGCTTCTAGTTGCCTCAATTACATGTGATATTAATCAAATGGCTCAACTGTTCCTTTTTTACTGCATCAGAGGACAATTGCACCCAATTTGCAATCAGAGGAGGGTAGTGCTTTTCATTGCCATGAGCAAGATTGTTTGTGCATTTTTGATAAGTTGCACACATTTTGCTGAGGCATTGGTATCTCAAAAATACCATCTTATTCAGTTTTCTAATTTTATCTGTGCCGTCTGTGATTTCAAAACCTGTCATCAAACCTTCAAAACATTACTTTTGCCAGCAGGCGAATAAGATGATGTCTCTAAACCACATCAAAAGCTCGCAAATTGGGTGTAGAAACACCATACACCATCAGCAATTGATCAGCAATGCAATGGTAGTGCACTTTCAAGGATCAGGGATTGTGTTCTTTCCAAAGAAATCTTATCTCTAATGATATAAGATTACTACTTTTTGTTTGGATGGTGATTTTAATGAAATCATCATGCAAATGTGCCTGTAACTGTGTGTTTATCTGTGCATGCATGAATGTGTGTGTGTGTGTATGTGATGTAGGTGTGTATCCAAGTACATGCATGTGAACATTGTATTTATACCTGTGCTCGTGTGTACTTGTCTTGTGCATATCTATGTGTGTGTGCACTATGTATGCTTTCCTGTTGTTTATAATAAATTCTCAATAAGTTCCCTAAATTTACAACATAACTATTATCTGCATGAATTAGAGGGAACCTTCCAAACATTTCATGTCTGAAAGCAACATTTCTTTTTTCTCATTTTCCTCCATTATGAAATTCTTGGGAAAAGAAACATAATACTCCATCAGAAATAGTCACAAAGTTGCATGTTCTACTATAACATGGATTTCTTGGTTTCCTTTTCTAAACTCCCTCTGCTAGTATATGTGTATCGAGAGTGTGGTGCTGGAAAAGCACAGCAGGTCAGACAGCATCCTGATGAAGGGCTTTTGCCTGAAACTTTGATCCACCTGCTTCTCAGATGCTGTCTAACCTGCTGTGCTTTTCCAGCACCACACTCTTGGCTCTTATCTCCAGCATTTGCAATGCTCACTTTCTCCTGGTATATGTGTATGGTAACTGCAAGTACAGAAAAGTCACAATGCAATTTTGGATATATTACTATCTGAATGGAATTTTCGTGTTTTGAGCAGATCAATCTATGGTCCTATAAAACACTTCTCAAGGCAGTTCAGAAAAAGAAGAAAAGAAATTGGAATTCTTTTTGTATTTTATGGAGCCAAAGTATCCTTCTTTGTCCCATAGAATGACTGTGAGCCATGGCTAACTCTCCTTTGGCATCTTTTTTTGGCCTCCCTCCTGTACTTACCTGTGGGCATTAGCATGTGCAAAATTGATAAAACTTTGATAGGAAACATGTATCAGTGTCTCTTACAGTAGAATCTCATCCATTCAGACTACCTTAGATTGGCAGCCTTTCAGTACGGTAGACATATACCAACTTCAGAGTTAAATAGTAGGAGCTCATCATTTCTATCCCAAGGTAATCAAGGCTGTTGATTTACTAAAGACATCCCATCCCTAGTACTTAAAATGTTATACTTTTAAGTCTTTGAAATGCAGGATGGACTGAAACCTTTGCCATGTGTTTGTGAGTTGAATCAGTGCATAAGCTGGAATATAGCACACGAGTGACACATCAGAAACAGATGACAACTAAGTGCTAATCCAGGTCAGGCAAGACAGCTGGCATGCAGAAACAGTCTTTCCTTTCTTCTGTTCTCTTTTGTCATGTTTCATATTGAAGTCTATCTGAGAGTATTAGATTGGAAACAATTTGATCTGTTCTTTGGAATCCTTCTCTTCAGTGTATAATGCATGAGCGTTCTTCCAAATGTAATCCTTGATACCCTTTTTCAGAGTGGATATTAGGTCATTATTGACAACATCACGTGGTCTGACTTTAATTCAACGTATCTAATACTAAATCGAGTTACTAGTTTTAACCATAGAGAAAAGCTCAGCCGTACCAGTTCTACAATTTTCTAAGCATTGTTTCATCATGATTAATTTGTGTTCACCCTCTGATTGGTTTCTCAGGACATGTCAGCCTTGGTCATCCGCTAGCCATTGTTCATTTCTACCTATTATCAATTGTTTGTGCTTTGAGCTACCCGTAGATCAAACATCCAGTCCAACTGTTCAATTCCCCTATCAATTATTTCAACATGGACTGTTTAATTTTGCAAACAATAATACCTTCTATTTTATTCACACATGCTGGTTAACTCATAAATGCTAGCCAACAGCTTTGTTGAATGAAGTTCGAAAATTGTCATGTTGGTAATGAAATGTGGATTATTAATTTTGAACTTCCATCATATTGCTTTAACAGGGAAGAAATGTGGACATAAAGTGATCACCTAATGACAGATTAAGGCACGAATCAAGAACCAGTGTTGAGTAAACAAAGTTATCAAAACATTGACATTAAAACCTGTCAATTGAGTGGAGCATCAAAAAAACCTCATATTAATAATCTTCTGTTTGATGTACATACTATATGGAAAGGCTTCCTATATCGAAATGAAAGATTTTCCCAATTATTGAGCCAGGAAAATCAATGAAGCCAGACTCTGGAATACAAAATTGAATTATATTTCAAGTTCTTCCTTGATGGAGCAGGAGAAAAGAAGGCAAGAGAATTAGTAACAGCAAACTCCCCTTCTGTTACAGTACTGGTGACAAAATAAATTATAAATCCATCCATTCATCGAAAACTCTAACATACCCCCCAACAAAATTTGCTACTGCTGAGGATATAAGACATCAACATAGTCTTAGGTTCAATTATAACAATTCAAGGGCCAGAAGAACTCTTTTTAAAGCCATACGTTCTCTATCTTCTGATTGCACTAGACCCTTTTCCCTACTTAAACTTGATATCTATGTTTCTATGTGAGTTTTTGTACTTCTTTTATATTCCTTGTGGTTGGTAAATTATAAAATGTAACTTCCTTTCACTCAAGAAAATCTTGTAATTAGCTCCTTAATTTTGTTTAACAGGAATGTTTTAATTGATGTAATCGCATGCTAAAAAATAACATTTAAAAATCTTTGTCATGGCCAACAGAGGGAGCTAATAAAAGTGAAGCCAATTCATTCCTTTCCTGAGTGTAACTAAACAATCCTAATTTATTTTTAGACTATGGTTGCTTATTGATACTACTGAATTACTTTTCTACTATTATTTCCTGAGTTATTAGTTCCCCTGCATTGAACAGTTATCATATATTAAATATAATCATACATGTTAAAAACAAATTCAATCCATTTCTTTCTAGTGAAACAAAGCTTATGGCTTTGAGCTGATCTTTTATCTTACTCCAAGCTAAATAACATCTATACAAATTCTAGTTCTATTCCTAACTTTTAAGTATGATCCATCACGACTTGCCTTCTTGTTTGTTGTTCCAAGAATGGCAATTGTTAGGCTCACATGGGTCAGATTTAGTGGTTTAAATGACGGAAGGGGCATGGGATTGTAATCCCTGTTCCTGTGAAATTCAAACAGTTGTTATGAGCTGCATTTCAAGTTTGATAAATGCCTTCACAAATATAGAAAGCTTTGCTTGCAGCAGAGTGAATCATAGTGGCTGGGAAACCTACACTAAATCCCACTGCTATAAACTAGAGTTCAGGACAGTGTGGTTCTACTGTACATATTTTTCTAGATAGAGAGCGCAACTTTTTAATCAGAAAGGTTTTTTCCTAGACTTTCCTTTCCCTTTAATTATGCAACTTCCCTGCAATTTTGTATACAATTATGAAGGCATGCACTAATCCTTCCTTATTTTTTCTGCGCAAAACAAGTTATAAACTGTAATTTCTTAACTCTAGTACAGCATTAGTTGTTTTCAGTCTGTTCCCATAAGCCTTCTTAATGTCACTCACAGCCTGCAATTAAGTGCCATAGTAATAAACAAACGAGTTTCCAGTGTCTGACCCTTGTCCTATTTATCACAGCATTACATTTGCATTGCATGATATGCAGTTACGACGCGTGTGGTTTCAAAGGACCCCACCTTACAGTTAGAAAGCATTAAGCATGTGTTTTTGATCCTAGTCTTTGTTGATTATTTCACAATCTACTGCTTGTTTAGTTTATTTCTCAATGCAATGTGGCTTTAATCAAGAGTCCTTGTTATTAAAGAAATAATTCAAATGAAAACTACAGAAATACCTGTTACAAATCCTATGCTGGTATTATCTTAATACTTTAGTTTATATTTTAAAAATCATCGAAGTTATGCGTATTCACCATGTTATTTCTTAATTTACACATTACTGCCAGGATGATCACACCCACTATTCTGTTCTTAACCTGTTTCAGCCAACTAAAAGCTAAGAAATTATATGGTAATATGAGACGTCATATCCCTACATCACCGATGAACGAAGGATTGACCTGAAAATGTTTTACTTAAATCAAAATACTGCCCTCCAGAAAACATTTTTTAAAAAAATTCCAGCAAACCTAAGACTGAGAGAATCCTTGCTCACAAATAGCTCATTGGCATTGTTATCCAATGGGATATTCTTTATCAATGTTAGGTGTGTCTGCCTTTGCACAAATCTTAAAACAGCACTGTACGAAAATGTTGCTTCCAGCTCATGTCTGTTCTCAGTAGGTCATCTCAGTTGGTGCAGCAGTGGAAATGTAGCAATTGGTCACCGTGCCCCTGTGTAAGAAAAATGAGTTTTTAGATAGCACCTTGATTCTAATTGCCGTGTATGAATCCCTTCCAGGAGACTGTTATAAGACATTGAAGATTTTATTTTAAAAATGGGATTTGTCGACACAAATATTTTGGGTAATATGAGTGCCCTCTGATTGTAAAATCATTTCTATAGTACAGGGACAAAACATGCTAGATGTCATCTTGGAAAGGCCATTAGCCTGTGGGTAGTTAGATATCCACAATGTACAATGGAAAGGTTGCATTTACTTTTCTTTCAGCTTAAAATACCATAAGGCCATTTCCTGAGGGAAAGGTTTCAATGAAAAAGTAAGCAAGTTTTCTCATGTTTTGACCAATTTTAGTTTAGTATCAAACATCACAAAAACTGATTACCCGGTTGCCATCTCATTGTTATTTGTGGTTTCTTGCTATGTAGATGAAATTCCTCTGCTTAATTGGATTCAGATGCTGTACTCAGGGGGGCAGCGAAGAGAATGAGAACACTTGGATTGCAAACTTAAACCACCCAGATCCTGATTCCATATGAGTGGCACAGAGGAAATACAAGTTCGGAAAGGCAGGTAGGCCCTAACCTGGAGCGATTTCAAAGGCCACTCAGTATGTTGCTAGTATGGTGTCTTCCATTTAAACATGTTCATGCGGAGCAGGTGAGAGCACTGGGTAATGTTGTTGGTATCCTCTGCCAGCTGGTGACCACAGTGAGGGATGAGAGAGGAGTATTCCACCCAGGAATGGTTGAATTGTTGCAATGCATCTAGATTCTTCCAGGCAGTTGTGAAAGACATCACGAGTATGTGTAAGTACAGAGTTGAAAGTAGACATTTGGTTATGACTTCCCTGGACAACCTCTGCCGTACCAGTTTCCATGGACTGTGTGGCCTCTGATACTACTAGGCATAGCACCATCTTCTTCACATGGTATAGGCAAGTGATTTGTGGAACTGTCTGCAACTATCTCTTGTTGAAGATGAGCTTCTCCTGTATGAGAGAGAGTGCAAACATCAGGTGCACTGTTGCAGTTGCCTATACTAGTAGGTTGGTGCAACCAGTGCAAGGAGATGATGGCCAAAGGTCAAAAAGTCAATCTCACCATCATCAGTACTGGGGGGTGGAAAACAAATTGCCATTTGGTTGGTGTTGTGCATAATGTCATATCATAAGCTATCTGTCAATATCTTTGAAAATTGAACACAAATAAGTTGATAAGAAGATTCCTGAAGATTATGTGACTTTTAGTATTTGGATCTAATTTCCAACAAATGCCTAATTAAACACAGCCATGAGTCAGGGTGTCCTGGAAATTTCTAAATGAGTGCATTTCATTGTTTAAGGATAGATCAACACATACATTGGCTTATAGAAAATAGGTGTAGGAGTAGGTCATCTTGCCCTTCAAACCTGCTTCAGTATACATTATCGTCATGGTAACCATCCAGTAGCCTGTTGTCACCATTCACATTTCCTTGGATACTTTTGGCCTCACATGCTATATCCTTCTCCTTCTTGAAATCCACACAATGTTTTGGATTTGACTGCTTTCTGTGGTATCGAATTCCACAGGCTCACACACATCACAGGATGCAAAATCAACATGAACACGTTATTTGGAGGAAAAGAAATTAAACTTGTCAAATTCAACATAGTGAGACAGTCAATATTTTTTGGCAGTTAACAGATTAGTTAAGAAGTATTTTCCGACATATTTCGCAGACTAATCCGAAGCGCCATTTGTTAGCAAGTCCAAGAACCAGACTCAGAAACTACTTGGAAGTCATCAAGTAACCAGAATACTTAACCTGTTACAGTTTCAAATTTTAAATGAGAACTGACCACCCAGATAGTTAACAAGTTACCTCACAACCTGTTGTAAAACCCTTACTGTATAAGATCCTCACTTCAACTATTTTAAACACATGAAACCTTCTTGCTGAATATTTACTCTAAGGGTAAGAAAAGGCACAGCACTTTCAATGCAAAACATTCGGAACATGGACAGAAAGATAGAGCATATATTTTGTCCATGACATTGGTGAAAGTGGATTCTAGATTAGAGTGGTGCTGGAAAAGCACAGCAGTTCAGGCAGCATCCGAGGAGCAGGAAAATCAACGTTTCAGGCAAAAGCCCTTCATCAGGCCTCTATTCCTGATGAAGGGCTTTTGCCCGAAACGTCAATTTTCCTGCTCCTCAGATGCTGCCTGAACTGTTGTGCTTTTCCAGCACCACTTTAATCTAGAATCTGGTTTCCAGTATCTGCAGCTCTTGTTTTTATCCATTGGTGAAAGTGGGATTGTGCAGGTACAGAATTATGTAATTTTTGATGGACATCTTGCAATCTTCTCATGGAGTCCTGGGGATAAGGACCCACAGTTGAATACCCTGGATTATAGTATCCGCTATAACTATTTTTAATGGACTTTCAATCTACTTTATCCCATCGCTTTATCTTAATACATTTACTAAGAACTTGTACTGCTGATTTTGATATCCCCTAAAATGTATTTGATTCATATACATTTTCACGTCTTATTATTTTCCTCTTAATCCTTTTATAGCTCTTTGGTCAGAATTGTAGTAGACTGTTGGAGGTGGCTTTGAAGGCAGGATGCACCAGAAAATTTGGCAAGCTCTGCACGGGGTTGCTCTCTGTCAGATTCCCACCCAGGGCTGATATTCCTGGAGGACAGGTGGGTTTAATACTGCACCTGCATAGACCCACTTTCACCAATGTCATGGACAAAATATAGGTATTCTCCTTCTGTCCATGTTCAGAAGCCTTTGCATTGAAAATAATGTAAATGTAACTTTTCTTACCCTGGTTTATGCATTCATAGTCAGCTGTATTGGGAAGCCCAGTAATAATAGTAAGGAATGAATAATCCGCAATTTGTCACACCACAAGTAATTTTTCTTCTATACTGCCTACCCCGCCACACACGCATGCGTGCACACACACACCAATCCCCTTTCAACCCCTCCTCCACCATTCTGTCTGGAGTCTCCCAGTTGTTCAGAGTCCTCCTCAAAGTGGAAGGCCCGAGCTGCAACCCAGCAGTGGGTTGTTATGATCCCAAACCAGAGCAGGAAATTTATGTTATGACCCCAAATGAGATCATCAAGCCACCTTACCATCTGGTCAGAGTGCAGTGACGTTAGTTTTTAAGATAGGCTAAAGGTGAGTTCTTGGTGACTTACAAAATGAATAATGCCACAAGATTCTATGGTTTTGAATGAACTAGACTTTGTACATGGCAAAATAGTAAGATAATCTATAATATACATGCAACTTATTCCTTACACTGAGAATTAGAACACGGTAAATATGGGTAATAGACTGTGGTTAAACACACTGCAACACACATTCAATAGCAAATGTGATCCTACAGATATCTCACCAATTCCCACTCAGAAGTTAATGACACAGTGGGTCACTAAATCTCATTAAACTTCACAAGGAATTGAAATTTTTCACTCTTGCTGATCTGGTTTTGAAATTAAGAGCCATTCATTCATGGTCTGCCTCAATGACTGCTCCTGTTCTAGTCGATCACTTACCATTCCTGAGTCTGCATTTCTCTCGACTTCCCCCATTTCTTATTCACAGCTCAATTCCTGTTTTACCCTAATGGTTATCAGAACCTTTGTAGTTCAGTTGCTTTCTTCCAATAATACTGCTCAAAAGGTCACTTCTTCATGGAGCTTGCTTCTCTTTCTCATCTCGGACTTTCCTGAGCCCCAGTCACACAAAGCTATTCAACCGCTCTTGACTTATTACAAAGTCTCCAACTAGTCTCTGTAGTTTAGTTTCCCACAGTATATAGAGGCAAGGGAAGAGAGCTGGGGTATTTTGTTGAGTTAGAGAATCTCCACGTTGAATGATAGAGGAGACTTAATGTTTCTACATTACTGCATGTATGGTTCTAAGAATCAGCCTTTCTAACATGGATGGTACATCTCTCTCTGTCTGGCAAGCCTTTAATGCTTTTCTGTGACCTCTGAAATTTCCTGAGTAACGCTTTAAAAACTTAGCACTTTATTCAGCCCCTCCTGGAGGGGCAGAATTAAATGTTACCAAATAACAATGTTTAGAACTCCATAAGCATGATATTCCCACAGAAAACAGGCTTGCTTAGTATCGAAAGAAAATGGATTTAGTTATAGGATTTACATTGACTTGCTCGCAGTAATTCACATTGGGATCCCTGCTCAAGCAACAGAGATGCCCTTGCAGCCAATAGGTGGAGACTGATGTCTCTGCTAACGCTTCAATGGCAGTCACGTCCCTCTGACTGATGGTGCCTCCATGGAACTTCTGAAAGTCCTGCTTGATGGCCATCTATCACCCACTCTGTGAAGGCAGTCAGTATTCATCGGTGAATACACCTTCTGCTGCTCCAACATTAATCGGACTGCACCTTTTCAATTGGTCATCTCTAGCAGGATAATTTGCTTTGTCTTGCCGCTCACTCTTCCAGACTTCATCCTGGTAACTGGATTGGCAAAATCTAGTCCTTCCAGACTTTGGATTACAATTTTCCTTACATTTTGAAAGTGTATATTTTTAAAATTGACTACGTACCTTACTTGTTTGTCAACCATTAGCTGTGTAATTACACAAGTAGAATTTTTGTCTTTTAAAGCTGTTTATTGGTTTTCCCAAAGTTTCTTTAATGCTTCTCACTGTTCATTTGTAGCTTTATTTTCAGGTAGGTCAGTCCAATTTACTGTGGTCAGCTTATTTTTCAAAGTTTGCTTTACTTACATTTAAAACCCTTGGTTTATGACTTTCCCTCCTCCATCTTGAACCTAACATCAAATTCAATCATATTAAGGTTACTATTTGTAATATGTTCCCTTCCAATCAGATGGTTTCAAATACAAATCTTCAAAATTAAAAACAGGACATAAAGAGACACACTACAAAGAAAACATGACATTTGATACAGTGGCGCAAAGAAAAAGGCAATGGTTATTTTTATTTCAATGAAGTATTTAATGGCACTACTTAATGAACAAAAATAAACCTGTCCTATTGATTGATACTGAGAACCAAGCATAGCGGTTTCAGATACCACAGGATTCCTCATATAAGGGAAAGTCCCATTTTTCATTAACCCACACACAAATCTGCTCTCCAATCCTACAAAGCACTGCAATTACCAATCTGAGTCACACTTCTTTTTTCTCTCTCTTTCTCCTTCTCTCTGGAAATGAGAATTGCACGAAATGGGCTCCACATCGTCTGTTAAGTGCATTGTTGGTATATGAACCTGTGAAGAAACCTGAGTGGCTTCAACCAGAGATTTAGTGCGCCATTGAAATCTGATGGGTCACAGCTTCAATCTTCGCCAGACCCTGCAATGGTAGAAAATCTCAATGGCAGCAGTGAGGAGCTGCTATTGGCCTCAAAACCCTGAGAGGGGAGGGCACTGGTCAGATTGTACACTCACGTTTGAGAAACCCCTGCTCATCATTCATCAATGTCGATATCAAGTGAAAAGTAGATTGACTTTGAATCCCAACCCTAAGCCGTCACAAAAAAAATTCACATTTATACAACACCCTTTACAACCATTTTATATATATATATATATATTCCATTGCACATGGCAGCCAATTTCATAGTGTAGTCACCACTGTAAAGTATGAAATGTGGTAGCCAATTTGTACACAACTCCTGCACACACTGATGTGACAGCATCCAGATCATTTGGTTTTATGACTTTGGTTAAGATATAAATATTAGCAGGGACATCTAGTGCTCTTTTCAGGCAACAGTGTGTCATGAAATCTTTATACCCACTTGAGAAGGCTAACCTCTCATCTGACCTCAAATAGTGCTGTGCTGTGCACAGGCTTGTCGGCTTTGATAGTTATGTTCAAATCCTTGCAGTGTGATTTGAATCCATGAACTTGTAATTCAGAGTCCAGACTGCTACTAAACTTGATATGAAGGCCATCTGAAGAAATAGTTTGATGATATTAACCATGTGGGAATAGGGCAGTGGCAAAGTTAAAATCACTATTGTGGACTTACATCAAATTATACAGAATGTACAACCCAGAATCAGCCCTTTGACCCATCTGGTTCGTACTGGTGATTATACTTCACATAAGTATCCTCCCACCTTTCTTCATCTCATCCTAGTCTCTCTCCCAAATGCATTTATCTAATTTTTCCATAAAGCATATAGCTCAACTACTCCGATGAGTTCCATATTCCAAGAATTCCCCCTGCCATCACTGCCCCACTATAATGTTTATGGTTCCTTCTGCTGAACAGCCAAATGCTTGCCTCAAATCAGAAGGGAGCCTAAAAGATCCATGCAAACCAGAGCCATATATGACCTGAACAGAACTTTAAATGGTTTATTTGGCAGAGCTGCACCTATGCACTTGAAAACCTAGCTGCAAGACAAAGAAGCCCAATAAGATAAGCATTGAAATTATTTTAATGGGAGCATAGCAACCAGGAGTGATCCTCTGGAATGCAACAAGCACAATGATAGCACACCTGCCAACATAGGTATCTATGAGGCCTGGCCTTCCAAATATACAGGGTCTTTCACTGGATAGATAGGCTTGCTGAGCCACTGACTCTACTCACTGGCAGCTAGGAAGATAGTTAAAATCTCCACCCCGTCACTGTCAAAGTAGTAAGTAGCATTTTGATGAAGTATTGGTGGCCAATCAAGATCAAAAACTTAATGAGTGTTTTTCATGGAGTTTTAAAGTTTCTGACTTTATGTGGAATGTTATCAGTGAATAGAAGTTCTGTGCTATAATATCAAAGTATTACCTGTTGCTGGTCCTTTGTGATTTATTCCTGTAACCAGGTGATCTAGCACATTTTAATCATCTGTCTGAAATCAGTTCTCTTACAAGATGAATACGTTAAAGATGTCAATATGTTCGGTTTTGTGGCATACACTAAGGTAAATAAAATTATTTTGTTTCAAAAAAAATGTCAGTAGAGCTATACAAAATGAAAAAACAAATATTAACTTGAGATACAGTCATATCGAGTGACAAATGCATTCCTTTCTCACTGATTTATATTCAGGAAATAGTGACTGTACTGTCGCTGGCTCCGAGTTCAATAAACTTGGGTTAGGTTGAGTCACTTCATTTGGTAACAAGCCTAAAGCTATTCTATTTTAATAATAATAGTCCTGGCTTCTGTTCAGCAGATCCTAACCAGAAGCATTGCATTAAATTTCCATTCTCCCCTCTTCACTTACAACTGTACAGGAGTTGAAAGAAATTCAAACTGTTCAATAAATAATATGGATTCGGTAAAACATTAATTGATCTAATTATTATTAAATCATCAATAATATCAATGTAAAGATTTGGTTTACAGTATTGGTCAATAACATTGGCATTAGTTAATTTGCTGGTTATTCATTGAAATTCACTACTGATAGAAGTATGAAAACGTTTATTTTCTTCACGGCTTTGAGAAGGAACATTTTCTGCCAATCAAAAGATGGAGGTCAATATAACATTCTGTACCATTGGATTCAGTGCGAATATTGAAACAGGCCTAAGAAAAAGTTGACAAAAGCAAAATGTTGGAGATCTGAAATGAAAACAGAAAATGCTCAGCAGACCTTCGATATTTGTGGAGAGAAGTAAATGTTACTGACCTGTGGTGAGGGAAGCAATGTGGTGAGGGAAGTCTGGCTCAACTTACATGGCTGGGTGCATTCAGCAATCTGGAAACCCCAACACGAGCACATCTGCAGGAATTACATTGCCATTTCTTACCCTGGATTGCCCTTAGTGAGATCAGATAGTTGGATCCTCTGAGGCTTGGGCTGTTTGTCATATAGGGGCCATGATTTTTATATTGATGTACCTACAGGAGACAGTGAGGATTGCAGATGCTGGAGAGTCAGAGTTGAAAAGGATGGCACTGGAAAAAGCACAGCAGGTCAGGCAGCATCCGAGGAGCAAAGGAGTCGACGTTTCGGGCATAGGTCCTTCATCAGGAATGTGGAGGGGAAAGGGGGCTGAGAGATAAATAGAAAGGTGGGGGTGGGAAGTGGGGCTGGGGAAAGGTAGCTGGAAAGTTGATAGGTGGATGCAGGTAGCAAGGAGGTGATTGTGATGGATCAGTGAGGCGGATGGAGCGGCAAGGTGAGAAGGAAGATGGACAGTTGAGACAGGTCAAGAGTGTGGTGCCGAGTTGGAGGGTTGGATCTGGGATGAGGTGGGATGAGGGTAGAAGAGAGAAAGAGAAAGAGAGAGAAATCGAAACCTGCTAATCCCAGAGTCCAACCCTGCTCACCCCTGGAGTAGAATGCTGGCTTGGCTTGCTCTTGTCGGTAGTCTCCTGCTGTAGCTGGGCTCTGATGCAGACAGTGAGTGCTGATTTTTCCTGCAGTCCTGGATGGTTGTGAATGTTGCTGGTGCTGCTCTGGTTGGTGTCTGCTTTCTCTCTTTCTCTCTCTTTTAGAGATCAGGGTTCCCCTCCAGTTATTTCCAACTGCAGGCTCCTTATCTCCTGCCAAATCTGGTTTCTATTACCAAACTATTGTTCCTCTTCTCGAGGCTGAATGAGCCTCCTGATTACTGGACAGGGTGTAAATGCTTTTTTGATGGTTTGGAATGACCAGCAGTTCCCCTTGAAAGGGTGCTCATTATGAGTTTGACTTGTTGTGTGAAGGCTCTTACAGACAAAAACGAAACAAGTCTACATGTAGCACAATGATGAGGAATGTTCAGTATTTCACCTCTGAGGCAAGATGTGGGCCAATGTTTCATGTCGATAACCTTTCAACAGCAAGGTTTTGATGAGTTCTTAAAGAAGTGTTATCAATCTGAAAATGTAATCTATTGTATATTTTCTGATTTTCTAGGCCATGTAATTTCACAGCTCGTATCTCATGACCTTGTAAGAGTTGTGTAAATGCAGTAAAATATTAATGGTACTTTGCGCAGAACACTCACTGTTTTGCTGCCAAAGTATCTGATCTAACTATAATAGCTCTTCACCTTAATTACTGGTCAGAATTGGTAACTAAATTGCTGTTTCTCCAATCCTGTTTCAGAATTTTGTTTGGGTGGAACACATTAGAAGGATAGATAATATTAAAAGCATGTTAGACTGTGAGTTTGCACAACGTAACAAAAATATAGATTTAAAAATATGAAGTTACACCCATAAATTATTTTTCTCATTGTGGGCATGAGGGAGTTTCTTTCAGTAAGACTGAAATTTAAATTTGCCCGAAAACTTTTGAAGCATAGACTGAATAGGAAAGATATTTGGCAGACAAGGCTGCACTTCACCGGGAAAATAAAACAGACAAAACTCTGTATCAAGATTTCTGTGAGGAGCAATTAGCTCCATTGTTCAAATTGTAATAAGGGCTGACTGGCTATTGTAACAAATGCTTTTCAACTATAATTTCAATAAGTGCCTCCCTGCTCCAAAGAGCCAAGATGACATTTCCATTTCCTGTGCTCATCATCCTTCTGGCTAAACCAAGCTTGAGTTAGACTGCCTCATTAAGGCCAATTTGTGATGAATTCTAAGTCTTGGATTGTGAAAATGGGATCAGTTGGAGTTGCTCAAGCTCAAGTTCAACTCAATCACCAATTGGAAAGGTCATTTTTCTAGTCTGAGCAACTAAACCACATGTAGAGTCAAATTCTTACCCTAATAACATAGTCCTCAAAAAAATACTCTCCACCACTTCAGTATGGAGTTTCTCAATGTTGACGCAAATCCTCCACAAAGCCTCTCTTAGCACATTGCCAATTTAGCCAGTATTCTGCACTGAAGACCATTGCACTTATAAGCTATATTGAAATTACACAGCTTTAATTCATTCAGAGCTCTTCAAATCATTGCTACATTTTGAATTTGAACTCTAGTTTCAAATGTAAACCAATTAAGCTACTCTGCCACACAGACCTCCAAACACTGAGTATCTGATTAGGCATAATAGTTGAAATATACTTTATCTGCAGTAGAACAACTTTGTGACTGAGTTGAAATTTGTCTCATTTATATAATTTGCTTTCAGCTTGAATATCAAACTGCTGCTTTGTTATAATGAGATGGATTTGGAATTGAAATTCAAAAATAATTTGCTTCAAACTTAAGAAAAAAAACAAAAATTGCAACAGGACAGAAAGAGCTATGCATAGGGCTGTCAAAATGGAATTATAATGTTATACTGTATATACACTGTATGTAAGCTATCAAATTACATAGCCTACAAACTAACACACACTCAATGGCAATCATGAATTGCTGTGTTGAGTCCGATAAGCAAGAGAACCACAATTGGCCCTCTTGTGTCATTTGGACATGACCAGGCTGCTCGGGTCATCAGTCATACCTCATGATTAGTTGCTAGTTGCAGTGAAGATGCACTGCACCTAACTTGAATCTAAGGGTGTCAAAAGCTGCCTGAACTAGTAAGGTGTGCAGGGCAAACTGCTAATGAACACAAGTAACCCATATGCTATATTGTGGCCTTTCGTGCCCATTTCTCCCCTGAAAAACCAGCACTACATGATTCAATTTCTAGGCTCATATCTGTTGTAATAAATGGGATATTTTAATGTATTTTGCTTAGCAACTTAAACAAGTCTATTTTATTGTTTTTGGACTGTTCTGTGTGCAATATTAAGAAATTTGGCAGCTGTGATGTGACCAGATTTAGACTATCAATCATTGAGGTGGAGATCACAGAGAATGACTCATATCAGAACAAGGCTGTTGCAATTCAATATGACTAATTTTTTAACTGGGCTCCAGGAGAATGATTTTTTTTTAATGTAGCATTGCATCTACAAAACAGATTAAAGTTCACCTTTTTCATTTGATAGCTAAGACATCTTTTTGGTAACTGAATACCATGTACACTGCTTTTCTTAAGGACACAAACTCCAAGTTAGTTGATCTGAAGTTCCCTGAAGTTATGGGATGATTTTAAATCAGGATTGTTTTCTACTTGTTTTTCACACTATTCAAAATGAACTGCACCAGCTGGAGAATGATTAATGTTCTTCGTAAGTCCTCATATATGTCAGACATCATCTCCTGTGAGTTATTAAGTGAAAGGAAACATCTGCTAATAAACTGAAATCCTTCTCAAATACAAAGAGGAATACTTTAACAAAATTAATGATGAATTATTATTAGTAAACAAAACATAATAAAGTGCATAAACAAAGTTATAGAATATTGTCTTTTTAATAAATGAATGGTGTGCAAACAAAAAAGCAATTGGATGGATAGCAAATCCTTTGTAGTTTTGAGGGCACTGCAGTATAAGTTTAATTGTTGTAAGTCTTTTTTAAGCTTATCTTTGTGCATACCTTTTTTCCCCTGGGGAATAGCAGGGAGGTGATGGAAGGAATTCCAGGCCGATTATCAAACTATTGAATTGGCTCATGAATTTTCCTTCTCTGTCCAACATACCCTCACATTGGACTCAATACACAGAACCACTGTCTCGGATGTAGGGACACTACCATTGCATAACAAGACCTCATAGTGATCAGAAGGGAAAGTTAGTAGAATATTCCTTCAAATCAAAATATTAACATTTACAGAATCTTAGTGGCAATTCTAACAATTTTCAGCTGTCAAACATGGGTCAGTAATGTCCAAAAGGTCATAGTGATTCACTGGTCAATCCATTTCTGCTCAATTCCTAACTGCTACCATTTTGGCTGTAGTCACTGAATGGCTGTTTTACACATGAGTCCATTCCCAATATATTAGTCAGGTTTATATTAATGTCTCAATGCTGTTTTGGGGTCCGACTGGACCAGGGTTTTGCTGTTGGTAGTTCCAGAAATGTAGACTTTCTCAAGAAAAATAATGAATGTTTCTTGTTTAGGTGTCAGTGTACAATTTTCACCCTCACCTCGTATTACTTTCTATTGAAGAAGGTGACTTAGTTTAATATAAGACCTGTGGATGTGAGCATCCATGTTAGACTTACTATCAATGTGCATTGCTGTAATATTTCTGCATAAAATGAACAGATACAAGAAGATAAGATGAGTTTTTCACCTTCTTGAGAATGTTATGAATGAATGTTGTAGTAAAAATTTAGAAACTAAATTACCATACAGAATATAATAAAAAATTTGTATTTGTTCAGAATGATAATGAAATAGTTTTAATGATAAGTGATAAGTTAACTAGAACAGAAGGCTTAAAGAGAATAATTAAATCTTTTTACAATTTATAAGATAATTCGATGCTGGATTCAAATTAAATTTTGCTAGCTATCTACAATATTATGTTCTTTATTTTCTTGGCGAATACTTCTGTGTTTAATCAACAAAAATGTGGTTTTTACTGGAACTTGCAAGAGTTGTACATGAAGGTTTGTAGCTAGCAGTAGTCAATCAACACATTAAATTCTGTACTTTATCACCACAACGTCCATCATGAAGGGTCAGTTAACAGGTCCTTTATGAGCATGTTAGCTACATTAGAGGGAATTCCCCTGGTATCCATTCATCAAATGACAGAAGCAAGAATGTAAATGCAGTTGGAGCACTGAGGTAAAGGCTAGTTCATTCACTTTTCAGCATGTGTCTACCATTTCTTGCTGCCTGCTCCATCAATTACCTACGTTTGCTGGATGTTTCTGCAGAGTTTGGTTCTAGTATTACAAGGATGTTTATTCTCCAGTGCAGAGTCACAGCCAGGTTTCTGATTCCAAAATTCCACTCGGACTCCCATGTCCCATTTCCAGGAAATCTTACTATACGTGCTCCTATTTGCTGTGCCTTATTTTCAGGGCATAAATAAGGATTACTGTGATCAGGAAAAATAAATTGCTGAGATTTACGTAGTGAACAATTTGACCTCCTACACGATCAGATTTTGTGGTCATGCAGCACCGCCTGCCAGAAGCGACTGGCGATTTACACAGATGCGTGTACACAAAGGTTGGGTTAGGAAATCTGGTCGGCATGGACGGGTTGGACCGAATGGTCTGTTTCCATGCTGTGCATCTCTATGACTCTAAGACTCTAAAGGCATAATAACGTCATGGTATCATTCTCATGATTTTCTTTTACCTCCACCCTCATCACGATTTTACATCCAGATGAATGGGCGTTCTGAATTGGTAAAGACTAAACTCCACATGAAAGTCAATGTAACCATACAAACAGCATTGGATTGTATCACAGTTGGGCGACTGCAAGAGTTTTTCTCCTCTTTGCTTTATTCCTTTTACAATTGAGACCTCTGAAAAAATATTACAGCACTCACCATTGTACAATGTTTTTTTCTAATAATGATACCAGAGGGCATTAGTATGTATCAAATGGAGGAAGATGCAGGCAATACACAGGAGGAACACCACTTGGGCATGATAGAGCACAGCAGCATCACACATATAAAAACAAGACAGGACTTAATTAACACCCAACTGATGAAAGCTAGGTGCAATGATCACTCATTAACTGTAAATTTGTTGTTGCTCGAAGGGAAGCAGTCCATTTTATTCCCAGAGGCAAATGTAGTTTTTTCCTGTCTGTTTATTGCTCGCTTCTGCCATTGCTGAATAGAAGTGAATGATTTGAACCTGCTGAACATTTTCCTATAAGTGATGAACAACGATAAGATGATGGGTTACAGGGGTGTGGGGTAAGGAGTAGCACTGACTTAGACATAGTTTTAAGATGCAGAGGTGTGGCTAAAGACAGGTGAGCTGCATGATATTGTTCTTAAACAGCTTTAGCTGTAAGGCTGTGCAATTGTAATTTGCAAAGTGTCAACCATGCTGCCCATATGCTCATATGAAGCATTTCTTTGTAGTTGTTTTCCCACTACTTGTACAATAAAAGGCAACTCCGGCTTGCCCATGCTTGATTAGGTGCACAGCTGGGCTTCAAAGTTAGTCGCACATCAGGGGTCCCTGGACATTCTAGGAGTAGTGAGTACTTCTGCCTTTGGTGAGTGGAAGACTAGATCAAGGGAGGCACCACAGTAACATAGGGAATGAGGCATGTTTGGAAAGCTAGCACAAGAAAACCTTCTAGGACTTGTGCAAAGAAACCCTCCTTAAAACCCAACAAAAATGGCACTTCACGGATGTCTCTGTTCAGATACAGCCCACTGTCATTGAAATGTTTGACGTAGGAGGGATGTTAGAAAGAAGGTAAAGTGCAAGTAGTCTGCCATCAAGTTCCAATTCAAGCTACCATTAATATAATTCAGCCAGCTAGTCATAGATGTATGAAGGAAGTCCCAGTTGCAACTTTTTTGCAGCCACCGGTTAATTTCCTAATCCATTGATAAATGATACTCGTGACAGAGAACTGTGTAATACGAAAGTGGCAGGCTTTTAGAAGAAGTAAAAGGTTATAGATTGCACCCAGATGGCCTTACATATGGCTTCCTGCATAGTACCAAGACAGGCATACTTTGGAAAGAATTACTCTATCTGAATGTTCAACTAATTTGAAATCTTCAACACTGCATTGTCCAAGTCAATTTTCACTTCCCCAGCAACTATCCCTGCCAAGATGTTAAGGCAAACCATGGTGTTGGAAATACTTGTTCCAGAAAAGGAAATATCAAGGCAACATTCAAAGCCATCAAATCCATCTTTTGTATTCATGAGTTGTGATGTAATTGTGGCACCCAAGACAGAGTAAAACACAAGTAGAATGCAGTAGATTTTCCTCTTCATCATTTGAGCAAAAAGCAACACCGAAGTAGGGCAAAGAAAGGAAAATTGGATGCTAATTCATCTTTAATGGAGTCTGCAAAAATGTTTCTTTCTTTGCTTTGAAATGTCAAGTTAGCAGATACATAATCCTCATCCACTAATCTTCCTCGCTTGTGCATAATCTAAGTCTTACTTTACAACCACATGGAAGATACAGACCAGCTCAATTAAAGTGGAGTAACACATTAACTTATTCTTAATTTATTATGCAAAGATATTGTACTGAAGGAAATGAATGAGTGATAGGCTCAGAAATCCACATGGGAAAGAATGAGTGGGGTTTCAGTCGACTACATCACAGCGTATATCCCAGATGCAGCTGCCTAGAATCTCTTCTGAAGTTCATGTGATCAGGGAAAGTCCATTCACTTATTATAACAACCACAAATGCCTGTGTCATTTTAGATGCCCACCACTTGCAAAAGAGTGCGGAGTCAGTCTAAGGATTGCCCCCCAAGAGGATCAAGTTGTACCAGAGCTTCTTATCAGAAAAGGCAAGGGAGCATTTCTGCTTTGAAGATGACCAAGAGTAATTGTGGGTGTTAAGTTTTCAGAGTTCACATGGGCCCATGATTACTATTGGACAGCAGTGTGTTACTGACGAAACCAGACTCCCTCAAGATATATTAAGAAGGTAGCCTAGACCCTAACATTTTCTTACTTTAAAGGTAAATGTCAAGTGCTCTGTTCCAGATGCAATTTGACTGTTCAAGTTACTCAATGTAAAGCGAAAAACAGTTTCTTCAATCATAACTCTACTGGAAAACTTAGTAACGTCCCATAAACACATGGCTTTGCAATCAGATTTTCTCCAACTGCAATGCCTGCAGTTGGAAGAGAAACCCTAGCTTCTAGCTGTAACCAAAAGAGGGGAAGAAATAGCTTCTATTTCTTCAAGACTCCAGCAGCTTCTGCATAAAGCTAAATCCAAGAAACTGAAAAAACTTGAAATCCTAGTCTGCGAAGGCTGGCCATGCCTATCCAAGCTGCTTCTAATGTTCCATCTTCAGAGAAAAGCCCAAGGCCTTGCAAGCCATTTACATGACCACAGGCAGCTCATCGCCTCTCATTTAGGACAAAATACACCTCTTAAAGCCACAATATTGTCAAGAGTGTTACATTTAAACTGCTCATGCCCACATTCATTGACCATTCATTGACCTGTTTGAAAGCCCAAGCACAGAATCTTGAAATGTATGGAGAATAATGTTGACTTTTTCTGAGTTGCCACCAACCATTTCTGTAGCTCACTGCATATTTGCTAGCCGCTGACTCCAGGGGCTGAGGACTCTGATTTGGTGGACAGAAGGATATGGTCAACTTCTCGCAGCTGCGAGATTAGCAGCAGGTCACCACAGTAATGGTCAACCTTGGACTAAAATTTTCCTTGCCTTCTTACAGAGGAATGACTCCATGGGCCGGCAAGAAATGGCTCACTTCATAATCATCACATGCAGCACAACCTTTGTGATATCAGACATCAAACACAAGATTAAGCTGCTCTAACAGTTGTCTGCAGATTCATGCTTGGATCTTTGATATAATCCCCCTTCATTTTAGTCTATCTTTTCTCAGTATTCTCTTGCTTCACCTTTACAAGGGGCTGAGTTACTGTTCAACATTCCAGAAAAAAAACTTCAGAGTTTTTCTTCTTTCTCTTAAAAGACCATCTCGCCAGGTTTGACCTGTATGCCATTTTTTTCTTATTCAACTAATAGTTTGCTCTTTAAATCTGCAACTTAAAAAAGACCATATCTTTTTTTTGGACTATGGACTGAAATGAATGACATTGGACCCTGCTTTAACCAGGAGAGATGCTACAGGGTTTTTTTTGAGAAAACAAATGAATCTGGCTAGTCCATCTGAACCAATGTTACTTGTCAAAAGTTCAAAAAGAGCAGCACCATCAGTGTAAGTTTAGGACAACCTTGCCAATTCTGACTGCCTTTTGACTGACTTTCCTATTGTCACCAGTTGCTGTAGCTTCAGGTAACTCAGCATAGCATAAAGTCTCTGGTAAGTTTGACTATGGGAGAGGAATAATATAGAGAACCAATGAGATCTCCTGAAGTTAGCTGCATGAAATGTTTCTTTCTTCCCTTTTTCTGTAAGGTTCCCCTCTCTAATCTTTTGTCAAAAGAGCAGAAGAACTATATTCAGAGACACTGAAAAAAATAATTCTAACACTCAAAATTATAAACAAAGGCCCTAGGATCAAGTAAGCAATCTGTGAACTATGGACCTTATCGAAGAATTGAGGCTTGTGAAACCAATTGATCTAGTTTTATGATTTTAAATGGGTAATATTAGTTCCTCTGATTATCTTTTCCTCCTCCACACATCATGTTTGTCTTTGTTTTCCTTTGTGACTGTGTGTGTGTGTTGAGATAGCTCCGCAGAGGTTGATATTCTGTCATCAAGTTGCCTTTGATTCACACCTGGAGAGTCCTTAACAATGATCCAGCTCTGTCAGAGCCAGTTCTCAGAGTGAACAGAACCTCTGACACTCCTGCTCATATCTGTCAGCCAGGCCTCCCTGATTGGACCAGATTCACAGTCCCAACCAGGGAACTCATATTCTATGAGATCATCTAGCTGATCACATTATAATCACAACAAGAGTGTATGTGGGGAGTTAGTTTCAAAAGGGGCAAAGTTTAATTTATATAAATTGTTCCTTTGCTACTCCTGTTAAAGTTGAGTCTCACAAAAGACAACAGTGTGCATTTTAATCTAATGTAGTTTACTTTTATTCTGGATAGCAGTAAGTCACGGGTAAATTGGGATTTTCAGTACTTTCATTTAATCCTCATATTTGTCATGACCCTGTGATTTGTGGCCTTGATTCCCAATGAACTATCCCAATGTGTCATGACAATCTGAAGGTGTACAAATGGACTGACTAAGGGAATTTTGTGAAATAACACTTTGGTTACCAACCCACTACCACAGGAAAGAATATTCTTCCTATATGCGGTACCAAAAGGCAGCTTATAATTTTGAATACATATATTGATTTTCCTTATATTCTTCTCGACACTAAGGAGAGAAATCTTCACTTCTTCAATTCCCATGTAGTTAAAGCCCCTCAACCTGCCTTCAGCCTGGTAAAACTTTGCTGTACTTATTCTAAGGCACTGACATGCATTGTAAGGTGCCCCAAACCACAGACTACTTCAGCTTCAGCCTAAATGGTGACTTGAAGATGTGTATCACAGCTTCATTGTTTTTGCATTCACTGTCCTCATTGCAAAGCCAATTATCCCATACAGTTTCTTAACCATCTTATCAAATTGTCTGTCACTCTTAAGGATTTGTAAATCTGCAACAAACTGCAGAAAATGCTGCAGGAATTCAACAGGTCACGAGTCATACTGGAAACAAAATGTTCAGTCTGTTTCGCTGCACTCTATCATTGTACAACACTGTAGAGGGATTGAGTTTGGGAACTATGAGGTCATGCTGCAATGGGCAAACCTCTCGTACAGCCGCACTTGGAGTATTGTGTACAGTTCTGGTCACTGCATTATAGGAAGGACATGGAAGCTTTGGAAAGGATTCAGAGGAGATTTACAAGGATGTTGCCGGGTATGGAGGAAAGGTCTTCTGTGGAAAGGCTGAAAGACTTGAGGCTGTTTTTGTTGGAGAGAAGAAGGTTGAGAGGTGACTTAATTGAGATATATCAGATAATCAGAGGGGTAGCTAGGGTGGACAGTGAGAGCCTTTTTCCTCTGATGTTGGTGGCTAGCAAGAGGAGGCATAGCTTTAAATTGAGGGGTGATAGATATAGGACAGATATCAGAGGTAGTTTCTTTACTCAGAGAGTAGTAGGGGTGTGGAACGCACTGCCTGCAACAGTAGTAGACTCACCAACTTTAAAGACATTTAAATGGTCATTGGGCAGTCTTATGGATGGAAATTGAATTGTGTAGGTTAGATGGGCTTCAGATTGGTTTCACAGGTCAGCGCAACATCAAGGGCTGAAGGGCCTGTACTGTGCTGTAATGTTCTATGTTCTATGTTCTAACCAATGGTACTCAGCATCAATGACAAAGCATGAGGGACATTGACCTCACTCCAAATGTTTCATTTTGTCAGGGAGACCAAGCAATGCTAATAGGCACCCATTTGGAGAAACGTCCAGACACACATGACCCCTAGATATGTCCTCAGAACACTTCCGAAGTGCCCCGCCTCTCTATCTTCTCCCTGCTTAGACCCAATTACCCCAGGGACGTCTCCCAGGCCATCAGAACAAACTCCCTCCCCAGGTGCAGTTGCCAAGATTACACTTTTGGCCACTTTTGCAATATTGCATTCAATTCTGGGCTCCCTCCTCTCGTAAGGATGTTACAAAACTTGAAAGGGTTCAGAAAAGATTTACAAGGATGTTGTCAGGGTTGGAAGATTTTAGCTGGAAGGAGAGGCTGAATAGGTGGGGGCTGTTTTCCCTGGAGAGTCAGAGGCTGAGGGGTGATCATATAGGTGTTTATAAAATCATGAAGATCATGGATAGAGTAATAGATAAAGTCTTTTCCCCAGGGTGGGGGTGTCCAGAACTAGAGGGCATAGGTTTAGTGTGAGAGGGGAAACGTTTGAAAGGGACCTAAGGGGCAACGTTTTCACACAAAGGGTGGTGCGTGTATGGAATGAGCTGCCCGAGGAAGTGATGGAGGCTGGTACAATTACAACATTTAAAAGGCATCTGGATGGGTATATGAATGGGAAAGGTTTAGAGGGATATGGTTCAAGTAATGGCAAATGGGACTAGATTAGATTAGGATATCTGGTCAGCATGGACAAGTTGGACTGAAGGGTCTGTTTCTGTGCTGTACATCTCTATGACTCTATGATTCTTTGACTTGAAGTGCCCTATAGTCGGACAGCAGGGAGAAAAGATCTTACTGAGGGCTCAACTTTTGCAAGGATGACTCATAATTGTGAGTAAGCTTCCAGCTCAGCACTGTCCTCATTGACTTCTTCTACCTGCCTATCTTCCTCTCCACTTATCCACTCCACCCTCCTCCCCAACCTATCACCTCCATCTCCACCCCCATTCACCTATTGTACTCTATGCTACTTTGTCCACACCCCCACCCTCCTCTCATTTATCTCTCCACCCTTCAGGCACTCTGCCTCTATTCCTGATGAAGGGCTTTTTCCCGAAACGTCGATTTTCCTGCTCCTCGGATGCTGCCTGAACTGCTGTGCTTTTCCAGCACCACTAATCCAGAGTCTGGTTTCCAACATCTGCAGCCATTGTCTTTGCCCTGTTTAAAGGAGCAGTGGAGGTGTGTGGAAGGTCTTGGTGAGGTGCTCATCCTGATTGATAATGTGTTGCAGGTCACGAAGAACATGGCGTAGTTTTTCAGCTCCTGGGAAGTACTGAACAATGAAGGGTACCCTGTCGGTTGCAGCACGTCTGTCTCCTGAGGAGGTCATTATGGTTCCTTGCTGTCGCACGTCGGAACTAGTGGTCAATGAGTTGAGCATCGTACCCCATGCTTATGAGGGCATCCCTGATACTTCCAGCTGCCTATCACATTCCTCCTCATCTGAACAGATCCGGTGTATGCATAGAGCTTGTCTGTAGGGGACGGCAGTTTTAATATGTTTTGGGTGGATGCTAGAGAAGTGCCTCATTGTGAGGTCGGGTGACCATCCCCCAAGGTGGACTTCAGGACAGGCAGCAGTAAAAAGTGGCCGAGTAGAGGCTGATAGCTAAGTTTGGTACCCATGGGGGGGCCTCAGCTGGGACCTTGGGTTCATGTCACACTACAGGTGACCACCATTGCACTATACACACAAACAGACACTCCTACACATACATGCATACACACACACCTACACATACACACAGGTATTCCTACACACACACACATATACGTTTGTGGGGTGAATTTGTACTTGCAGATTTACATTGTACTTTGCTCAAAAACTGCATGAATCCATGAAAGATTCTGTTTATTCATTTTTTAGATTAGAATCAATCTAAACATTATGTCACAGACAGCAGCACACAGGGGACTAACACCTTCAATACATTATCTGGGCTGACACCAATTGTTAAAGTTAACCTGAGAATGTAACATTTAAAAAAGTTTTGTGATTTACAGATGAAAGAAGTGAAACTAATATGGGCATTCTAACAGATAAGAGACTTACAAACAATCAAGGTATTTTTCAATGCATAATTTCAGTTACATCACACTGTAAACTTTTGCTATAAATTCTGAGTCTTACAATCATGTACTCCACACCCACCTGATGAAGGAGCGTCGCTCCGAAAGCTAGTGCTTCCAATTAAACCTGTTGGACTATAACCTGGGGTTGTGTGATTTTTAACTTAGCTGTCTATCACTGCACAATGCTGTGTGAAACCTTAATGACTGACTAGTCTAAGCATTGTGCATTATCTCAGTGACTTCTGCTTTCTAGTGAGTGTGAGCGGCATTATATCTTTGTCCTATGTCAGTTTCAAGGTTACAAAATGGCCTTTGTTTCCTAGTAGACACTCCTATATGGCCTGAGACCCTTCAAAGAAGATAGAAACCTATGGTTTCTCTCATACACCATGGCAGGTCCCAGAATATCTAGAGAAGACCTCCAAAATATGACATTGATGGTCACATATTAGTTAAATATTGATGAAGTGGAAGCCTTTTCAATTGACCAACTGCAGGGTGGTGTATTTGTAGGAAGCTAGTGACAGTGGAGAATCCTACTGCGCCTGCCGCTTGTCTCTCTTCATCATGGGGGAAAGTGATGAACAGTCATGATCTGGAGAAAATAACATCAGTTACATCCTGCATGCATTTATGGGTTGAGGACTAGGAGATGTCACACAGGTCCTCAGATTTTCCTTGAAATGAGCCACTAGCATAAAGATTCAAGCTGGCTGAGATCTTGATGGCCACGATCCTTTTGAGCACACTTCCTGCTACAGCAAATGACACAGTTTGGCAAGGCAGCACTAGACATCCCTAGTCTGTACTTGCATTCTCTTTCCAGAAATGACAATGGGGCCTATAATTGAGGGGTCACTTCATTCTCTTGCACTTGCTGGGCTTGCTGATGACGTTATTGCTCTCTCCTTCAATGATATCTTTGTATTTGAAGTGACTTGATAAGGATTACAGCCTTGGCAAAATCATGTCATCTGTAAGAACAAATAATTTGAGAGAAATGTCAGAAAGAGAACATCATTTCGCTTATTGCACTCCTCAAGTCCTCAAATCAATCACAATTAAGTGTTATACTATGCCCTGACAGTGTGTACCACAGGAGGCTTTGCAAGAAGGCCAATGATATGCTTCAAGAAGGAAATCTAAGACGTAAACCATATCCAAATGTCTGCAGCACAACCAAAGTGTTCATGATACTACGGGGGAGAGGAACTCTGTCAGCTATTGACAATGACAGTACCTGCTCTTCCAAAAAAGGTACCCTTGATATCAGAGACCATATCCTTCCATACTTAGAGTTCAGTGTGTGAGTTCACAGTTCCAAAGCATTGCCTTCCAGTGATGGAATGTGTTTCAGAAATGCCAAGTGTTTATGTGAGTTTGTCTGATTGCATTTGTTTACCTGACATGACAAAGACGCAATTAGTACGGTCAATGTAGAGTTGTGATTGCTTAAGGCCATAATTTGTAATGTGCATTATGGAACAATGCCAATGAAGTGCATTACTGATCAGTGGAGTTGTGATTGTCTCTGGCATGGTCTCACATTTGGATAATATTATTCTGCCACTGGAGAAAAACACAACAGTAACTTACTTCACCCATTCTGCATTTGGCATCGTTCACATTGTCTTATTATTATTTACTTGACTGCAGACTGAAGATGGCAGTCTTTCAAATTGGTGTCCTTTTGAGGGATTTCCAAGCTCTGTCTGAGACATGGAATGATCAACACATCCTTCATGTTCTCTTCTGTTGTTCCTGTGAACTCAATAACCTAGCGGCCTCCCCCAGCTTCCATTCTACCTCTTTCAGACAAGGCCATTTGTTTGAAGCACATGCAGTGTGTTTGCTGCATAAGCTGTGGGAACTTGCTGAAGATATGACATTGACACAGCACAATGCTATGCAGCAATATATCAGCCCCTTGCCTGTTGAGTGCTTCCAAACATAACCAGCCCGCAACTCCCTTTGCACTGAGAGACTGGCAGCCACCAAGGAAGTACCAGCTGACTGTGGATGAGGAAATGAAACGAAGATGCATTCCATATAGATTCACAAGAGGCATTTGTGTCCCAGAGTGTAAAGTGACCTGTCAGAAACATGCAAGTTGTAGGTGTTCCTGAGCTCCAAACTCAAGTTCTGAAGGGCTAAAGTGGTGTGAGAGTTGAACTGAAAACAGACATGATGATGTGCTGAGGCTTGGAGTTTGCCAATGCTAACTTGCATGAATGAAATTTGGAGGTGAAGCATATCCCTAAAGCTTGCAGAGACATTGTGGTGAAGACAGATATAAAGACCTGGACAAGCACGGGGCAAACTGATGCCATCACATAACTTCTCTACCTTTCAGGTCAAAATTAACAATATCTATTTTTTTATATATAGGAGAAGAATCCCCACAGTGTGGAAACAGGCCCTTTGGCCCTACAAGTCCACACTGACCCTCCAAACAGTATCCCACCCAAATCCATTTCCCCCCCTTACTCTACATTTTCCCCGAACCTACACATCTCTGAACACTATGTGCAATTCAGCATGGCCAGTTCACCTAACATGCATGTCTTTGGATTGTGGGAGGAAACCACAGCACCCAGAGGAAACCCACGCAGACACAAGGACAATGTGCAAACTCCACAGAGTCGCCCAAGGCTGGAATTGAACCCACATCCCTGGTGCTGTGAAGCAGCAGTGCTGACTACTTAGCAACTGTGCTACCCTAAAGCAAAGACAAACGCATACCCTGCAAGTGTGAACCCGCAACCTGAGAATCCCAATGACACACCTGGTCAGTGTGGGGATTGAATGCATGACCTTGGCGTTATTAACACCACGCTCTAACCATCTGAGCTAACCGACCTAATTTCTTGGAGAAGAAGGGGAGAATTGGAAATGGCATAGAAATGAGGTGAGTTCAGCTAATGATGAGATGCGCATGAGTGGAAATAAAGTCACGGCTGCTTCATAATGAGATTCTCGAGTTGCTGTTTAAAGCTTAAGAAATAATAAGGACTAATTCAGACATCTAGATGCCAATACTTTTTTTCCATTCTTTCTATGTTTTCCCAACTTTCTCAAGTTGCCCATGCCACTGCAGGGGCAGTAGAATTCTAACCATTAGACTGGTTAGTCTAATGAAGACCTTCAGATTTAGTGTGTTTGGATCTTCAAAGGGCATTTATAAGATACCACATCAAAGGATGCTACTCAGAAATAAGTACTCATGTTATTGACGGTAACATATTTATGTGGATATAGAAAAAGATTAGCTAACAGGAAGCAGAAAATGGGGATAAATGGGTCATTATCAGTTTGGTTAGCTCTAACTAGTGGATTGCCAACTAATGGGCATCAGTGCAAGGGTCTTGATGAATTACAATCAACGATGAGACGTTAAGTTTGTTTATGACATCAAGATAATTGGGATAGCACATTAGAGATAAAGTGTTTACAGAGGGTTATATAAAGATTAAGTGAGTTGATCAGCTTTATTAGGTGGAGTATTACACGGATAAATGTGAATTTGTCCATTTTGGCAGGAAGGAAAGAAAAGCAGCATGTTAGGTTAATGGAGAGAGAGAGTTGGACTTGATGGTACAGAGAGATCTGCGTATCCTGGTACCTGAATCACAAAAGTTAGCATGTAGGTACAGCAAATGACCAGGAAGGTGAATTGAATTTTTTTTTATTGCATTGGAGAAAGAATATAAAAGTAGGAAAGTTTTACTCCAGCTTTTTTAGGGTGTTGGTGAGAGCCCATCTGAAACACTGTGTCCAGATTTGATCTTCAAATGTTTTAAAAAAAGAGCATTAGCTGCAGTTCAGAAAAGGTTTCCTGGATTCATTGTTGAAATGATGGGGTTATCTTAGGAAGAAAGGTTAAAACAGAAGGGGTCTATACTTCTAGCAGACTGAGAGGTGGTTTTTATTAAAATGTGTAAAATACTGAGGGATCAGAATAGGGAGGGCACCAGGCAGATGTTTACTCTTGCTGTGGAGATGAAAACTTTGGGGCATAATTTAAAATAAGAATTCTTCCTTTTAGGGAATGATGATGGGTTATTTTTAATCTCAAAGAGTCATTACCTGTGGAATTCTCTTCCCAGAAAGCAATGGAGCCTGGAGCATTGAATTTAATCAATGTTGATTCAATACATTTTTATAAAGACGAGAGTCTAGGGTTATGCATGGAGAGGAATGCAGAGTTAAGACCATTCCCAGATCAGCTGTGATCTTATTGAATGGTGCAGAAGCATTAAATGGCCGAATGGTTTCTACTTGTGCCAAAGTCCTATGTTCCTAATATGGTGATTTTAAAAAGCATTTTTTTCCGGATATGTCAATGTTACATTAAAGGTAGGTTAAGCCGGGAAGTCCATCAGTCTCAGACCGTATGCCCCTTTCAATGTGCAAATAGGAGCACAGCTCTGAGAAGTTTTGTATTTCTTTTATGGGCTACAAAGAAGTAGAGCTATTTCTACGAACACTACAAATTAATCGAGCACAGTGTTCACAACTATTGTTAACTGTGACACTGCACGCAACTTGTCAACTGCTGTGGCATGAGCAACTCACCACTGGAGGACATGTTTGGATGCCCTCTTGATGCCCATTAACCAACGTGGATGTCAAAGTTACAGCCAATCGTTTGACTGTGAGCATTGACACTGACTGGTGCCTTCTGAGTTGGTCTCCCAAAGTGAAAATTGACACCAAGGAGTTAAAAGCAGAAGTTGGAAACTTTATAGTAGTTGTTTTGATGTCTAGTCAGAATGAGAGTCCCTCTGTCTTATTTCCTGCTTAGCAGACGATTTCACATAAAAATTTTGTGAGGCTGAGTTTGCTGGCACAAACTAAAACACCGTTCAGTGAATATGCTGCTATTTTTGGATTCAACCTGAAACTGTTATGAAGAGCTCATATCAACTATCATTGATACCTTCAATATATGGTTCATATTTTATACTCTTATATGCTTGCCAAATTTCTGTGCTTCATATTGCTATTCAATTGGCTGTGAAAATCCCCAGGGTTGCAGCTCAAAGAAAGTTCTCAGCAACTTAAGTAAAGATGTTAGATAACTCTATTGAATAACTGTTGACCTGTTTCCACATTTTGTTCATTTGTGCTTTTTCTATGTTAAGAGCAGAATCATACGTGCAAATTATTGATAGAGAAGCTTTGATGTAAAGAAATTAAGTCCAGTAAATAATGTACTACAAGCACAATATAGTGTTAACTGCTTGATTATACTTGAGTTAGCTCCACTGTGGTTACAGAATATGAAAAAGGTTTCTGAGGATTGAGAACCAGGTTCACAAAAGGGAACAACAATGACTTGCATTATTATTGCACCTTTAGCACTACATTAATCCAAATTGTTTTACAGAGCAACAGTCAGGCAAAGAGTAACACCAGAGAAGACAATATGAAGAGATCTGATGTAGGTTCTAAGCAGAATCTTAAAAGTAGGGAGGGTGGTGCAGAGACAAAAGTTTGAAAAGGGAAATCCAGAGATTAGAAAGTAGAGGAATGAATGGTGGGTCAAAGGACATGAGAGTTGACCAGAAGAGGTCAAAGTTGAAGGAACAGAATTCTTGGAGAATTGTAGGACTGAAGAAAGTTATGGAAGTGTGGAAGGCTTAGGCCAAAGAGGGATTTGTACAAAGGACATTGTTAAACTGGGAATGAAAGCAGCTCGACAAATACGACAAGCTTGACTAAGACTTGACGTGAACAGGACTTGGTGTGCATTATGATAAGGGCTGCAGAGTTTTAGATGAATTGAATTTTTTGCTGAGTGGAAGGCAAGACACCAGTTTGGAAAACTATGGAAAAGTCAAGATTAGGAGAAACAGAAACAGATAAACTAAGGTAAAGGTGAGGAAGGTAGAAGACGGCAACTGTTAGATTGTGGAGGGAGCTTCTCGATCAATCATTTGCACGTATGATTCTCCTCTTAACATAGAAAAAACACAAATGAACAAAATGTGGAAACAGGTCAGCAGTATTGTATCCGTTGCTCCCGATGTGGTCTCCTCTACATTGGGGAGACTGGGCGCCTCCTAGCAGAGCGCTTTAGGGAACATCTCCGAGACACCCGCACCAATCAACCAAACCGCCCCGTGGCCCAACATTTCAACTCCCCCTCCCACTCTGCCGAGGACATGGAGGTCCTGGGCCTCCTTCACCGCCGCTCCCTCACCACCAGACGCCTGGAGGAAGAATGCCTCATCTTCCGCTTCGGAACACTGCAACCCCAGGGCATCAATGTGGACTTCAACAGCTTCCTCATTTCCCCTTCCCCCACCTCATCCTAGTTTCAAACTTCCAGCTCAGTAACTGTCTCCTTGACTTGTCCGGACTTGTCCGACCTGCCTATCTTCTTTTCCACCTATCCACTCCACCCTCTCCTCCTTGACCTATCACCTTCATCTCCTCCCCCACTCACCCATTGTACTCTATGCTACTCTCTCCCCACCCCCACCCTCCTCTAGCTTATCTCTCCATGCTTCAGGCTCACTGCCTTTATTCCTGATGAAGGGCTTTTGCCCGAAACATCGATTTCGCTACTCATTGGATGCTGCCTGAACTGCTGTGCTCTTCCAGCACTACTAATCCAGTATTTGGTTTTCAGCATCTGCAGTCATTGTTTTTACGTTATTCAATAGAGGCAGCAGTTGTTGCTGATACCACATGCCCCCAAGGCCTGAGATTGCTGAGAGACCCAGGCACACTAAGTGATTTTAGGAAGGGCTTTCAGTATGTTGGAGGGTTGTGGGGAGGAGTTTCACCAGTGAGAACAGGTGGGTGACATTCACCATTAGAGTGTGATGCTGGAATAGCACAGCAGGCCATGGAGGAGCAGGAGAATCGAGGTTTCAGGCAAACCCCTTCATCAGGTGACAATCACTGTTCAACCCACATCCTGTTGCTGGGTTATTCTATCAAGTACTAGGTGCCTTTCAACAAGGAACCTCTCTTGAGTGCTTCCAAGCAACACAGCAAGATTTGCTTGTCATGGTCCCCATATCCTTGAGCCACCACTGGGTAAATACCAGCAGTGGCAGCAAAAGGCCCCGAAGGTGGTTATGTAGGACCTTCCTACTATGGGCTTCCTCGGGAAAGTGGCAGCACAGCCACCTGCCTGGTACAATGACCCTCCCAAAACTGGGAGGCTACATGATACCATCCATTGTTTCCATCTCCATCACTGGTTTCAGAATATTACGTCAATTGTTTCCTAATGTATTCTCGATTTGGCCTTCTTAGGAACTGCCCTCACATTTTTTTAAAGATATGGGAGCATTACAGCCAGTGTACTGTTGAGACTGTCATTTTAGCAGCATCGTGGGCAGTGAACTCAGATAGCCAAAATGAAAGATCAATCTTTAAAGTGCTGCCTCATTCAGTGTCTCAGTTCAGTGCTACATTATTCATAGACTACTCAATCTTTGATTTTTTTTTCTGGAACAGAGGTGAAATGTTAATAATCAATTGAACACTTGGGTATGTAGCTATATCAAGCTGGTTTGATATTGATACTAATTTGAAAAATGTAGAGAAAAGCTACACTTTCTTACTTGCATTCTCTTTAGAAGATATTCATGAAAAGAGAATCTTTTCATTTTTGTGTATTTTCAAGGCAGCAGCAACAACATTTACACATCATTCAGAAGTTGTATATTCTACTATCAAGGGTTACTTTTCCTTTAAACTTCAAAAGCCAAAGTCAATTTAAGTTGTAAATATGCTCCAAATGGGGAAAGTATGCCCCAAATCATTCAGTAATTATTGTGCTGCGTTTCTCAAGAAGGTGCTGATCCGTATAGTCATTGATGGAATACGATAGATGCAGTCTTACTAGCTTAATATTTTAGCTATACAGTATGTAAACACCTATTGAGCCACAGTATGGTTTCAGAGCTAGCATACTAATGGTGGACGTGATTTTCTCCCTTTGCCAGTTACATTTAGAAGAGCCAAGTATTGGCCATGACCATCCTACATTGCCTTCACAGACCTGAACTATGCTTGAACAAGGCCTTCATTCTTTCCAGCAGAGACATTCTCTTTAATTACTGCAGAAAATAGACTGGCCTCCTGGACATCATTTTGTCATTGCACGAGACTATGTGCAGTTCCATCAGTCATAAGAAGCAAAGGCAGATGCTGTCAAGATCAGCAAAATTGTAAAGCAGGTCAGTGTCCTGGCACCAGCACTCTTTGGTATATTTTTATTCAAGTTTCTATTGTACACTTTTGGTGGCTCAAATGCAGTTGTTTACCTGCATGCCCGAGCTGACAGCAAACAATGCAAATTGGTACGATTGCGAGCCATGACCAAAGTGCAGAGTCAATAAAGTGTGGCGCTGGAAAACGCACAGCCAGTCAGGCAGCATCTGAGGAGCAGGAGAGTCCATGTTTCAGGCATAACCCTTCATGAGAACTGGGGAGGGGGAAGGGGGCTGAGAAATAAATGGGGGCGAGGGGTGGTGGGGTTGGTGGAAACTGCGCCCCCTCCCACTCCACCAAGGACATGCAAGTCCTGGATCTCCTCCACTGCTAAACCATAGCCACTCGACGCCTGGAGAAAGAACGCTTCATCTTCCACCTTGGGACCCTCCAACCATACCGGATCATGAGGATTTCACCAGTTTCCCCATTTCTGCTCCCCCTACCTTATCCCAGATCCAATCTTCCAACATGGCACCGCCCTCTTGAACTGTCCCACCTGTCCATCTTCCGTCCCACCGATCTACTCCACCCACCTCTTAGACCTATCACTTTCACCCTCACCTTCATCTATCTATCGCAATCCCATATATCTTCCCCCTCAGCCATACCCCTTTCCTGGTTATCTCTCACACCCAAACCATTGGTTCTCCTGCTCCTTGGATGCTGCCTGGCCGGCTGTGCTTTACCAGCACCATAATCTTCAACTCTGATCTCCAACATCTGCAGTCTTCACTTTCTCCTGCTGTGCTTCTTCCAAGGATGGCCGAGATGCAGAACATCCTTGTCCATGAAGTGTTGTTTGCTGATGATACCGCACTGCCATCCTATAATGCAGCAGCTTGGAGATCAGTTCTCCAAGGCTCTTTGGGAGTTTTGACTGATGACCAGCATCAGGAAGACCAAGTTATGAGCCAGGATTTAGATACTTCAATTTTCATCAATGTTAACAACCTCACCCTGGATGCTATCAACATCTTTGCATAGCTTGGATCAACAATTATCAAGAACCTGTCCCTAAAGGCCAAAATCAAAACCAGGATAGCCAAGTCTCCAAACGCCATGTCAAAGTTGAGACGTGAGATGTAGATCAAAAGCAAATTGACCACAAATTCAAAATTCCATATGTACCAAACTTGTATGCTCAGCACTTTACAATAAAAAACATGGGCAACTTATACAAGCAAAGAAACGAGTTAGAACAACTTCTCCCTCCACTGCCTCAGACAAATATTGGACTCTCTGGCAGGACAGAGTTCCATATGGTAGTGCATCAGCCTGTAGGGAGTACCAGAATGTTTTGTCTCTTGAGTCAGCATTGATCCCATTGATGAGTCAAATGGATGACTACCAGATGTCCAAAGATTTACTATCACCAAACGATCAACAAGCTGACAACATCTGCAATGCAATACTATCTCTAAGCTGCAGAAGGGACTGTTACTCACAAATCAACCTCGACAGCCATTTACACCCTGCATCCATTATCTCCTAAGCTCAGTTCAAGTACTATATGGGAGCAACACAGTGAAATGAGAGGACAGTGCAGGTAGAATGCAGTGTACATTTGATTCAATTATGGGATTTTGGCATTGCTGGCTGAGCCAGCATTTATTGTCCATCCTCAATTGCTCAGAAAGTAGTTGAGTCAACCTGAGAGTCTGTCATACATGTTGGCCAGACTAGGTAAGAATAGCAGATTTCCCTTCCCTAAAGGATACTAGTGAACCAGATGTGTCTTTATGATTATCAACAATAACTATATAATCAACTTTATACCAATGTTGTTCTTTTCAGGTATTTTACTGAATTAAATGACTGAAAAACAAAATCCTGGAGTCAATGGCTGTCAAGAGCACTGTAGGCTGAAGACCCGCAAATCCTTTTAATGGCCCTCTTGGTTGCAGCTCCGATACAATTCAATAAAGTTTCAAATGTCCTATAGCTTTGTCCACTAATCTTCCTATGCCTGGTCCAATGCATATGACAGTACGAATCCAAATTTCACCATATGCCATGATGGGATTTGAATCCATGTCCTCAGACCATTAGAGTGGGTCTCTGGATATTTGTCGAGAGTGTGGTGGTGGTAAAGCACAGCAAATCAGGCAGCACTGAGGAGCAGGAAAATCAATTTTTCAGGCAAAAGCCCTTCAAAGCCATTTGCCCGAAACGTCGACTCTCCTACTCCTTGGATGCACCTGCTGTGCTTTTCCAGCAACACACTCTTGACTCAAATCTCCAGCATCTGTAGTCCTCAATTTTGCCTCTGGATTATTAATCCAGTGACATTAATCAAATGACAAATTCACAGCAATAGAAGAGATATACAGTACCAGTTCATAAACTGCATGCAACATGATTACAGTACACTAAGGAAATACTGTAATGTTTTTATGTAAACACTGTGTATTTGTTTAATGTTGGTTTGCTGTAATATTGGCTCAATAGTGGCTGAAATTAGGTTGCGAGCAGAGTATTATATATGTTCAGTTTGTTTAGATATGATGCAACATTTTTATATACAGCAGTAATGAAATCAATGATTACTTCCAGAAACCTAAACACATAAATATTCTTATAGGTTTATCTGATATGTTGGTTATTTTTCAATGTCAGAGCTAAATAAATTTAAATAATGTGCATACAATGGAATGGTACTTCGTCATTCACTCAACAGTTCCATGGTGCAAAGCACCCTCTGCTGAGTCTTCGGATTATTGCAGTACTGCAACTTGCAACGAATGATTACTTGTAAATATAAATCAAATTTAGTGTTAACACTGCAAACTTAATGACAGTTCTTTTCAGTGTATCTGTATCGAGGAATGACAGTAGTGGGAACAATTACCCCTTGTCACGAATTGTTAAGAACTCTCCAATCTATTACAATAGGTTAACAATTCACCAGGTTCTTAGACAAACAGAAATATTGTAAATTAAATAAATAAAATGCATTTTCCAATGTTGCTACATACAGTAGCCAAGGCAAATATAACTCCAATTAGCTAAATTGCAATACAGTTTTAATATTAATTCCTTTCTCATCTTGACAATTGACCATCTGCAAATGTCAAAAAGCATTAATGTTAAATATTGCATTTGCCATTAAAATCCTAATAATTTATTGTCATGCACTCTTGTTCACTCTCAACTGGATTGAGGCAGCAGAACCTCGTTTCACTTGACACCTTGAACACCCATTAAAGGGAGGAAGCTTTCATTCTCTGTCTGGCTGGAGTTGAGCCCAGACCAATGTTTTAAAAAAAAACTGCTCTGCAACTCCCACTTAATCCCTCGTGCAACATCTATTTTTTTGCTTTAGGAGTGTAAACCTGTTTGAACATAATGTTTTCACAGATAAAAAGATCTAAAAGTAACAGACTATGGTAGCTATGACTAAAAACCTGCACTTTAGTGCAGAATTATGTAAATACTTGTGAATTAAATATATGACATTACATAATCATTTCCAATTACTTTTCTTCACTTAACATTGGATGCACAATATTGGTATGTAAAACCTAAACTGTATTAGGTCTTGTTTTACTTCTCCCTGGATGTCTGTAATAGATTCCATGTCTGACACTTTGGAGATTTAAGTTTCCTCAAGTTAGAGAATGCTAATATGGAATTGCTGAATATATGTTATTTACAGTGATATTTAATTTCTGTTGTGGTAAATTTAATAAAATAATATTGCAAATGAACCCCAGATCTAAGTTCTTTTGTTGCAGCTCTATTTTAAAGGCTGCTAACACCATCCTCAAAAAATGGGTGATAAGATCGAAATAATCAAATATTTCCTAAATAAATGGATAATGTTGTATATGGATCTAAAATGGTTAATACTGAGGAGTGCTGTAAACACCATCCACAATAATGATGTATTTTGGACTTGTATGATGAACAGATCAGGACATCAATAGAATGGGATCTAACATCACTCAGTCGACAGCTGTTTAAGGTTGTGATCGACAACTTAGTGCCCAATAATTGGCCAGTCATTTCAACTTTACTTTGGGAATATATCCTAGGGAAGCTGGACCACTGACACATGGGATCACCCAAATTCACTCAATTGTGAGGCCTAAACTATCCACATACCAGGGAAACAAGAGCCATTGATACCCAAACTGTCCTCAAAAGACTGCAGGAGTGAATAGCACAGATCTATTTATATTTGGTTGGAAATCTTACCTCATTGTTATCAATTATTTTTTTCTAATGGATAGCAGTTAAGAAATTGCAATCCACCACTGGATGCAGTTATCTGAGTCTTACATGAGGTACTTGAAATCACTGCTCTGATCATTTCAGAAAATGGGCCCCAGTTCAGGAATGAGTGCTTCAGCCAATTTGCAGTCATTTCTGGATTTGAACATGTCATAAATTCACTGAGATACCCACAATGACATATGAAAGTTGAGCATAGGTGTCATGTGGCAGCCATCACACACAATAGTATTTGCGCGCAAAAACAGAATTGCAGGAAAAGCAGGTCTGGCAACATCTGTGAAGAGACATCAGAGTTAATGTTTCAAGTCTGGTGACCCTTCCTCAGAACCAGGTTACTGGACTTGAAAGGTTAAATCTGATTTCTCTGTGCAGATGCTGCCAGAACTATTGAGCTTTTCCAGCAACTTCTGTTTTTGTTTCTGGTTTATAGCATCCACAGTTCTTTTGGTTTTTACTCAGTAGTGCTTGTGGTTGTATGCGGTTTTTGTGTGTATGTCCTTATTATTTACATCTACATAGTACTGTCAGAACAAATGTGGAATCAACCTCCTTGAGTCTTCAGCTTCCTGCCCATCAAAACCTCTGCTGCTGGGAGACCACATTGGAGTGGGGTAGTTTTATACTTAACTGACTTCTAAACAGACCTGCTCTTTTTTTTCAAGAATATCTTAACTGTCTTGGGGGGGTTCTTGCAGATGTTGGTGTTCCCTCGTATCTGCTGCCCTTTGAGATGGAATGATTATTGATTAGTAGGGAAATCCTGGGTTCAAAGAAAATGCAGGAAAGTGAATATGTGGAATGTTCTTCATAAATCCATGCTAACTCTGTCCAATTAGATGATTATTTTCTAAACACCTAGACAACACATTTATTTGTAGTGTTATCTAGTATTTTCCCATCTACTTGTTGTAAAATTAGGGCTTTGGCAGAACTAATATCTATAATCAATTACAAGCTTAACAATAAAAATGTTTTTATTTTCATACTCGGAAAGGCAAATGCACCTGAACATTTTTGTTGCTTTGCATCATTTTATTTCAACTCCTTTATTTTATTTTCAAAGAAAATGAATTTAAGTACTGAGCATTGTAGTTTAGAATGGCAAGACATATTTTTGTAGCTATGGTTCCCACATAGAGTCATAGAGTCATAGAGATGTACAGCATGGAAATAGAACCTTCGGTCCAACCCATCCATGCCGACCAGATATCCGAACTCAATCTAGTCTCATCTGCCAGCACCCGGCCCATGTCCCTCCAAACCCTTCCTATTCATATACCCATGCAGATGCCTTTTGAATGTTGCAATTGTACCAGCCTCCACCACTTCCTCTGGCAGCTCATTCCATACATGTACCACCCTCTGTGTGTAAAGGTTGCCCCTTAGGTCTCTTTTATATCTTTCCCCTCTCTTAGTTCTGGACTCCCCGACCCCATGGAAAAGACTTTGTTTATTTATCCTATCCATGCCACTCATGATTCTGTAAACCTCAACCCTCGACACTCCAGGGAAAACAGCCCCAGCCTGTTCAGCCTCTCCCTAAAGCTCAAATCCTCCAACCCTGGCAACACCCTTGTAAACCTTTTCTAAATCCTTTCTAGTTTCACAACATCTTTCCGATAGGAAGGAGACTAGAATTGCACACAATATTCCAACAGTGGCCTAACCCATGTCCTGTACAGCTGCAACATGACCTCCCAACTCCTGTACTCAGTACTCTGACCAATGAAAGAAAGTGTACCAAATGCCTTTTTCACTATCCTATCTACCTGCTGCTCCACTTTCAAGGAGCTATGAACCTGTACTCCAAGGTCTCTTTGCTCAGCAAAACCCCCAAGGACCTTACCAGTAAGTGTAGAAGTCCTGCTAAGATTTGCTTTCCCAAAATGCAGCACCTCGCATTTACCTGAATTAAACTCCATCTGCCACTTCTCAGCCCATTGGCCCATCTGGTCAAGATCCTGTTGTAATCTGAAGTAAGCCTCTTCACTGTTCACTATACCTCCAATTTTGGTGTCATCCGCAAACTTACGAACTGTACCTGTTATGCTCGCATCCAAATCATTTATGTAAATGACAAAGAGTAGAGGACCCAGCACCTTGTGGCACTCCACTGGTCACAGGCCTCCAGTCTGAAAAACAACCCTCCACCACCACCCTCTGTCTTTGAGCCAGATCTGTATCCAAATGGCTAGTTCTCCCTGTATTCCATAAGATCGACCCTTGCTAATCAGTCTCCCATGAGGAAGATTGTTGAACGCCTTACTGAAGTCCATATAGATCACATCTGCCGCTCTGCCCTCATCAATCCTCTTGTTGGGGATAATTTCACTAGGTCCATTATAAATTGCTAGCCTGTCTTCTTAATTCTCTCAATTTTTATGACCAATTAAGAGAAATTAAGGAAAGATGAAAGATATTCTGCCAACTTCCTATCACTCATTTTGCTCTATTACACCATCAATTAGCTCCATTGGAGTTCCCAAATCTGTTGACAGTTTCACCTGAGACACTAATTTAATTGCTCTCTACATTAGATATTGCCCGAGTATTTCTGGCATTTTGTCCATGTATTCCCAATCTCAGTTGAGAAACAGATGGTTGAATTTTACAGTTTGTGTTTGGCTTAAGTGTGCGTTGTTGCATCAATTATTTTGGAAGGATATCTGCTGCGAGGCCCAGAGAAAGTTCTTGTTGGATTTCACCAAATCTATCCCATTAATTACCTGCCCCACCTGGAAGGAATCCCTCATGTCTGATTCTATCCCTGTTTCACCACATACCATTCCCCGAACAACTCCCCACTTACTGGACACATGGCAAAGACCACTATCCCTGGCACTCATGCCATATTTAAAAGACCACTGCACCCCCAGGTGAGAACTGGCATTCCAAAGCTGTCCAGTTCTGTTAAGGAAACAGTCAGATGTCAAATGGCATTGCAATTCTCTGTAGGAAGCTGGAGGTTCTGTTCTAGCATGTGGAACAAAGCAGAGGAATCCACTTCTTGGAAGACCAGCAGAACAAGCAATCTCATTGGACCCTGGCAGCCTGGTCCTGGCTTGGCATCTCAGTGATTCAAAAGAATAGCATGTGTGCCCAAAGAAGGTCTATGACATTTCCTACTCCATCAGAGTAAAGTGCCACACACTTCTCTCTGGTAGCTCACACTCAATTTATTTCTGCCACTGCACCCACCTCCCCTGGCCTCACTTTGCTTATAATATCTTCCCTCACCCAACCTTAACTCCCCCCGCAACCTCCCACACCACTAACTCTGTATGGCCTCTGCTCACTTTCTCCCCACCATCCCCCCACCTGCATTAGCACCAGCAGCAGCGCCACCAACTTTCATCTCTCTTAATCCCTCCCTCCAGGATAAGGCGATAAGGCAGAAAGGGCTCGGAGAGGTGCGAGAGTGTCTGTCATTAGACTCCTCAGGCCCTGTGAGGAGAGAATCTTGACCATCACAGAAGACCAGGACTGCTCCTGCGGGGAGACCAAGATACCCATATCCTACCAACTGTGTCACCCTTCATTCCACTCACACTAACCCCAAGGTCAATCTCACTCATTGCATGCCACTGGCTGTGACATCTTTTCCCTCTTTTGTCTTGTAGGTGTCTTTAGCATGTACGCCAGTCATTGGTCAAATTGTCAGCTCCACTAGAAGCTGCCCCCTTGACCTTTGACTAGAGTACTAAAGCTTCAGAGGTAGCATTGACAAAGCTACCTCCTACAGCTCCCACCAGCTCACATATTGACACATCAGTGAGATTCTGAACCATACAAACTGACGGGGTGCAATCTGATGAGCATTTCACAGTCACTGCCCTGGAGAAAACACCCCACACCACTGGCACTCGGAGGACTGTCTGAAACTAGGCATTGGGCTAGCCCCAGGCACTGGAGAATCCGATGGTCACACATGTAGAGAATCCTGGAGAAATTCAGCAAGTCTGGCAGCATCTGAAGAAGAGTGATACTGGACTTAAAATGTTACCTCTCTTTCTCTCTCCACAGAGGTGCCAGATATGCTGAGTTTCTCCAGCACTGTCTGTGCTTGTTTCAGATTTCCAGCAATTTTGCTTTTATTCATGGACGCTGTGCTATCAGCAGTTAGGCATACAGACATGTATGTGGAGATCCAGCAGTGTAGTGAGTCATGCAGTTGTCTGGATGCCTCTATAGGTAAGTTGGCAGCTGCCATGGAGAGCCAGGTCCAGCGCCCTCAGGGTCTACATCGAAAAGGTAAGCACATCTGTACTCCATTACCCCAACCACCAATCCTCAGGACTGACAGCATGGTGACAGGGGAACAGGAAATCTGTCCCCCACTATAAGTGCCAGGAAATACTCGTCCAGAGAAAAAACACACATAGAGGAGCCTCAGGAGTATCCACACAGGACACTGGCTGGGTGCTCCACTTCTACTCTGCCTGGCCCTTCCATCAAATGGAAGTTGAAGCCGGAGGTGAACCATTTACCTCTGGCATGAAGATCTTGGCATGTCCGTTCTCTCCAGACATGTGCATTTCCAGGGTCACCTGACCAAACCTCCTGGGCCAACAGACTCCAGTGCGGAGCATGCCCCTTCTACTTCACCAGCAGAACCACAGACTACAGTGACCAGAGAGGGAGAAAGAAAAGAAAATATACTAAAGGCTCTTTAATGGCATAGATGTTTGCAAATTTAAGACTGAGATGTGGAGGAATTTCTTCTCAATGAGAATACTGTAGCTGTGGAATTCTGCAGAGGGCACGCAGGTCTGGATCACTAAATATATTCAAGGCTGCAACCGACGGATTGTTAATCAGTGAAAGATTCAAGGATTACAGGGAAAAGACTGGACAATGGAATTAGGGATTATCAGGTCAGCCATGTTCTGATTGAATAGTGGACCAGACACATTGGGCAGCACAGTGCCTCAGTAGTTAACACTGCTGCCTCACAGCACCAGGGACATGGGTTTGAATCTAGCCTCGGGTGACTGTCTTTCTGGAGTTGACACATTCTCCCCGTATCCACGTGGGTTTCCACCCACAATCCAAAGATGCGCAAGTTAGGTGAATTGGCCACGCTAAATTGCCTGTAGTATAGGTTGTGTAGGTTGTACAGGGATATATAGGTTAGGTACATTAATCAAGGTCGAAGAGTGTGGTGCTAGAAAAGTACAGCAAGTCATGCAGCATCTGAGGAGCAGGAGAGTTAACATTTCGGGCATAAGCCCTTCATCAGGAATTGTCAGGGGTGAAGTGTAGAGTAATAGGGTAGGGGAATGGGTCTGGGTGGGTTACTCTTCAGAGGATCGGTGTGGACTTGTTGGACTGAATAGCCTGTGTCCACACTGTAGGGGTTCAATCTACCTATGAGTAGCTTACTTTTGCTCCTGTGTTTTATGGCTAGTGGTTCATTGTACATTAATTGAAACACTTCAATAAATGCACTCTTTTGGCTTTACATCTGTTTGGTTGTCTTTCTGTGTATCCGTGAACGTAACTGTGGCAGCATGATGCCTAACTACACGCCCATACAGGATGTCCCATGGACCACTGTCTGTGTTGAAAGCCTGCTGCAGCGTGTAGAAGCAAGAGGAACAAGACCTATATTGAGCAATGAGTTCTTCTGGCAACATCTTGGTGTAGAAAAGTGTTGGCGTGACTGAGGGTGGTCAGTAAACTCTGGGACAGGGAGGTGGAGACCAAACAGGGAGCCAATGCATTGGGGTGGCCAGGGATTATGGACCCCGCACATCTGTGTCCTGTGCAGTATGGATCTGTGTATAATGTTGTTGCCTTTGATAAGACATCACATTAATGAGTCCTGTTAACCCCTCCTGTACATACCCTTTAGTTATTGTTGTAGTTATTTTCCTTTCCATTGCATCCTTTCACTTTCCAGCACAATTGAATCTGACAGTGAGTGTTCTTTGGCCATTGGCTCTCAGCCTCCACCTCTATGTGTTAGTGAGGCCCTGAATGTCCAGATCCCATCCCTGAAAGCCCTTCTGTGAAGCCCCATGCTTCACAATTTTCCATGTCCCCACCAATCCATCTACGTGAGTATGCAACTGTCCACATTTGCTCCTCAGCCTCTGGAGTATGAGGTGACCGTGATCACATAAAGCACCCCCCCCCCCCACCTTGAAGCCAGGGTGCCGCTGACCGTGGACAAACACGCCCTCTCACATGAACCCATTCCCATCCAAGCTTTACCATATTCCTTGCAGAACCTGTTGCTTCCCTTCACAGTTATCAAGCCCCTTTCCCCCAGTCTGCAGCCTCCAGTCCCAAAGAATATGTTCGAAAGTCTTCCTCTGGCAGCAGCAGAACTCCCTGCTCCTCCCAAACTCCTTAGTTTTTCTGCACAGACCCAAAGGAATACCTGTAGCCTACCCACTTAAGCAATCTAACTGCGCTGTCACAAAAATGAACTGATGTAATTGGCAATTCAAAAGATCTGTCATTCTCTATCTTAAGCCTATTCAGTGGATTATTAAATAACCTATTAAATAGGAGGGTCACATTTGCAATTTATCAGTCTACAGGCACCAGAATCTATGAGTTTTGAAAAATGACCATCAATTGTCTGCGTGGGTTTCCTCCGGGTTCTCCAGTTTCCTCCCACAGCCCAAGGATGTGCAGGTGAAGTGAATTGGCCATGCTAAATTGCCCATGATGTTAGGTACATTAGTCAGAGGGAAATGGGTCTGGGCGGGTTACTCTTCAGAGGGTCGGTGTGGATTCGTTGGGCCAAAAAGCCTGTTTCCACACTGTAGGAAATCTAATCTAATCTAATCTAATCCATCCATTATTTCTACAGTCACCTCTTTCAACGTTCTGGGATGTAAACCATTAACTCCTCGGAATTTATCAATAGGACTATAAATTTCTCGGAAGGTGCTTCAATTTATTTCAGTTCCTCATTCTTGAGCTTTGAACATTTTGGGAAATTTCTTGTACCTTCATTCATGAGCTTGGTCAAAGTGAAAGCAAAATTGGAACGTATGTTACACTGGCCCATTTCCCTGGTTCTCTTTAATACCTCATTACAGAGAACAATAAGCAAAGGACATTTGTGGATTAACAATTTTGCAATGCAATTCATGTGCATCTAAGAAATAAAACAAATGCAACAAAGTCAAAAGGAGAGTAAATTAAAGCAATGGAGGAAAGGATGGATTGTACTATTATCTGAGCAAACAGATTCATTCTACGAATTCTTGCTTCCAATGAAACCAAACACTTCCACATGAACATTCTTGCTTATACACATTATCACTTTAGTAATATATTGCAAAGATGTTAGAGGATACAAGTTATTTTAACTTTTTGTTTCTCAATCTGTGATACACGTCTTGCCCAATGGAAGATCCTGTTTAACCAGTGGCTAAAATTTCTTTGGACTTGTTCCTGTTCTGTCTTCACAGCTTTATGGGAGTGCAACAGAAGCCTAATTTAAATAAGCTAGCAACTAATGAAATAATGGGAGAGAAGAGGTAACCATTCTGAAAATTTCAAGCCAATATTCCAAATTAACACAGATCAACCTGCTGCAGTTATTTTCTCTCTTTGCTAACGTTTGGAAGGTGTTATAATTTAGATTAGATTTGCTCTAAGCATTGACACCAGCAGAACTGTGAGACAATACCTCTAAATTTAACATTATTGTTGCTGTTTCATGATGAACAATTATAATCAATTTAGCAACACAGAGGTCTATACCCAAACTGCACATGCACTTAAGCCACTGTTAAAATGGTTGGAGCGATGATTAGGCTGCACAATATTGAGAGTTATCAGTTACAGACACCACTTGAAAATGATCCAAAAGTTTTAACACTCTTTTGCATTTCATGGAGTCAGAAAGTACAGAATAACTGTGAGCCACTTGCCCCTGTCAGGCTAGTTATTTAATACCTGAAGTGTTAGCTTGGCCACAATAAGCTACACTTGTGTTTAAACAAGAATCTTCCTAACTACACTTAATTGAAAAGGAACAAGAGGTACAGACATACTGGCATGAAAAATAGTAACACAGTTGCAAAAACGTTCATGTGGCAAGATTTGGTTTTGTTGGAAGCAGGAATTGTAAGCGTCACCTTCCATGAAATGAAATGAAGTGCCTCTGTACATCTTCTATGTTGGATAATTATACATGATGAACCATTGTAAAACACTAATAGTACCAAGTCTGGATTCTTGATCTCATCCACTCCACCATGGGAAGAGCTGAGCAAAGCCTCAGCTTCACTCATTAGAAGAGAGTTAAGCCACCAATACTGGCAGACAATTCAAAATGATCAGTGGTCCCTTAGACAAAAGAGTGTGCAAATTTCAAGCAAAGAGGTGCAGTAACTCAGATGGAGAGAAATACATTTTCAAACCACAAATACAGTGCTATATATATTTTTTTAAATTATATATATATAATATCAGCTCGTTCAAAAGTAACTTGTTTCCTGCACTTAACAGGAACAATTGAATAAAAGGGATACTGAGCACTTAGTTTTCAAATAAAGAAGCTCTGTACTTTCAATTAATTTGAGAAAGGTTTGGAAGCTGGGAAAACATTCTAAATTTCCAGATCAATTAAAAGTGCAATTGTCTGGTGATTTGTACCAAATTAACTGTAATTGTGAATTCCAATTTAAAAACAAGTTGAATGCGCTGATTAATCAGCTTTCTACTTCAAAGTCGTAACGTAATGAGGGAAAGCAGTTAATTGCCAGATGCAGTGAAAGGTAACACACATACAGATGCCTTTCAGAATATAATTACTGACTATTTAGATTCCATGCACGGTGGTTCATTACACACACTGTGATTTAGCTGTGCTAGGATCAGCTGTCTGAATGTTTAATCAAAGGTTCAAGAAGCATTTTCATACATTTTGTTATTGTTAAAGAGGAAACTCTACAAAACTATAATTAGCCCCACTGCTGTAATGCTTACTATGTCAGAAAAAATTGTTATATGAATGCATACTTGTTTATATTAATACAGGGAATATTGAAGTCAGTTATTTTTACAAGTTAATGTGATATTTTCACATGCTGAATAATTAACCTGAATTTCATCTAATACATTTAAAATGTCCAGTAAGAGTTCAGGATTATAGTTGAGTTTTATCTTACTGATGGACTTGGTGCTCTGGACTATTCAGTCAAATGGCAGTCTAGTTCACTGTCAGGGAACCCCTAGCAATTCAATGTGGGAGGCCTGACAGTATTAGTTGAGCCTCAGGCACTTTATGTGGCCACCATTGAGACTGGCAGAGGATTCAAGATCCTGACTGAGGGGGTCCTTCAGTCTGGATGTCACATTCTACTAGCTGCCAGCGCTGCTCCCACCAGATGTGCAGGATTGTCTGGGAAAAACGAGCGAGTGCAAAATGAGAATGAAGGGGTGGGGGTTTACCAGAGGGAGGGGTGGTCTTGTAGCCAGATGAAAGGGTGGGAGCTGTGTTTCAGCAATCCAAACCCTTTCTGTCTCTGGGTCCCTCTTGCAGGCATAGAATGTCTGTCATAAACGGTCTCCCCTACATGGCTGTTGAAAAACCAAACAACTTTTGCTGACTGGCCTTTGGAGAAACATGGGGAAAAGAATACGGTTCCCATTTTATTTTTGCGTCACCACTGAATTGTGGTCATCTCAGGAATACTGAGTGGCAACTCTCTCAATAACTGATGGGCAGTAAATGCTGGCCTATTTGTCAAAACCCACATTAATGAAGAACATTTTTTAAAAACATATGGCGGCCAGGAATCCTATGTCAACATCTTCTGTTCTCTGACTTACCCAAGCTGTTTTCTGCTGATCGGAGGTTGTTGTGGGGCATCTCCTGTGATTAAGAATGACCGATTTGCAGTGATTCCATGGCACTTTGCCTTAAGTCCAGCTCAGTATTATAGTCTGCCATTCTACTGATCTTTTATAGAAAGACAATATTTCATACGTGTTAACAAGTTTTGAGAAGATTTGTAACTCAGGTTGAGGTTCTGGATGTAAGTTTGCTCACTCAGTTGGAAGGCTTGTTTTCAGACATTTCATCACCATATGAGGTAACATCATCAATGAGCCTCTGGTAAAGCGCTCGTGTTATGTCCAGCTCTATATTTATGTGTTTAGGTTTCCTTGGGTTGGTGATGTCATTTCCGGTTCTTTTCCTCAGGGGATGGTAGATGGGATCTAAATCAATGTGTTTGTTGATAGAGTTCCAATTGAAGTGTCAGGTTTCTAGGAATTCTTGTGCGTGTCTCTGTTTGGCTTGTCCTAGAATAGATGTGTTTTTCCAGTCAAAGTGGTGTCCTTCCTCATGTGTATGTATGGATGATGGTGGGTCATGTATTTTTATGGCTAGTTAATGTTCATGTATGCTGGTGGCTAGCTTTCTGTCTGTTTGTCCAATATAGTGTTTGTTACAGTTTTTGCAAGGTATTTTATAGGTGACATTAGTTTGCTTGTTGTCTGTATAGGCTCTTTTAAGTTCATTAATTGCTGTTTTAGTGTGTTGGTGGGCTTGTGGGCTACCATGATGCCCAGATGTCTGAATAGTCTGGCAGTACTTTCCAAGATGTCTTTGATGTAGGTGGTTTTCCTCCTATATAGCAGATTCAAAAAGAGTGGGTACCCAATGAACACAGTCCACTGATTTCTCAGCAATAAACCCAAACAAGCAGACAAAGCGTGCCCAGAAACCCTAGCCACTCTCCCCTATATCAAATGCATCTTGGAAATTACTGCCAGACTACTCAGACATCTGGGCATCATGGTAGCCCACAAACCCACCAACACACTAAAACAGCAGCTAATGAACTTAGAAAGCCCTATACAGACAACCAGCAAATTAAATGTCACCTACAAAATACCTTGCAAAAACTGTAACAAACACTGCATTGGACAGATAGAAAGCTAGCCACCAGGATACATGAACATTAACTAGCCACAAAAAGACAAGACCCCACTCTCACTAGTACCCTTACATACAGACGAGGAAGGACACCACCTTGACTGGAACATCCATCTTAGGACAAGCCAAACAGAGACACGCACAAGAATTCCGAGAAGCATGGCACTCCAATTGGAACTCTATCAACAAACACATTGATTTAGATCCCATCTACCACACTGTGAGAAAAAGAACCAGAAATGACATCACCAACCCAAGGAAACCTAAACACATAAATAGAAAGCAGGACATAGCACCAGCATTTTAACAGAGGCTGACTGATGATGTTAACTAGTATGGTGACGAAACGTCTGAAAATGAACCTTCCAGCTCAGCGAGCAAACTTACATCCAGAATATTTCATATATTTGGTACATGGAGATGTAACAGACAGGAAAAATGAGGATGCAAATACTTCTCCCTACTTTGCATTCTCCAACTTATTTTTTTACACAACTTTTCAAGTGATTACACCCAATGGTGCCTGAAGCAGATTCATTGCTTCCAAGTTGTTCACTTGTCCTGACTCAAACAGGTCATGGGTTCAAATCTCATATCAGGCAACTGAGTACATAAACAAGGCTGACACTTCAGCCCAGTGCTGGGTAACTGTTGCACTGATACAAATGTTACCTTTTGGAACAGTTGATACCCCATCTATCCTCTCAATTGCATATTAAAAAGCGCATTGGTGTTTCGCATGGAACAAGAGTGAAGTTCTCTCTTGAGTGCAGGCTGACATTTAGCCCTCAATCATGCATGGGCAATTGGACAGGAGTAGGCAGGCAGTCTTCAAAGGCCTACCGACCAAAGGTGAGAAGGAAGGGGTAACTTCATTAGATGGGAATCCCATCGTTGCTTCTGTGCTACCTGCCTGAGAGAACCAACAGTCCTTCTTCATCCTCACTGGGATCTAATGTAACTCTGTAGCCTATAAGTTTGGAACTTATCTGGATGATCCTCTTTGGATCTCTTCCAGCCATCCCAGCAGTGGCCAGCACTGAGCTCTGGCAATGCAGAGAACGAGGAAGGTGCCAGCCAATCAGATTTTTTGGGCCCAAAGGCAGAACCTCCTCCTATGTGAAGGACATAATTCTCACAACTGGGCATTGGGCTTTTGTGCTGGGCAGATTTCTCTCTGGTCCATCAGAAAGTATACTTTATGCGGTTGACTGTTTGACACCATAATTCCCTGATGTAAGCATTTAGAAAGGGCGGTGACATCACTGAGAAGCAATGAACTCACTGCTCTTTCTCCTGCACCTGCTATTGTTCCTGCCATTCAGTAATCCCTCATTGCTTATGCTGCCTTCCTGATCTCTACTTACCTTTATCAGAGCTACAGACAGTGGTTAAGAAAAGTGCAGGGATCATATGCTACGGAGTATTGTTAATTGTCCCAGCAAGGCTGTCTTCTAGAAGCCTGTGAAGATCCTGAAAATACTCTAAGAAGGCAATGTGATGAAAGGAGCTGGGAACAGTCCAATACTAATGTGATATAGGCAAGTATTTTACATAGATTGTGTGGCCTTGAATAGTACATAACGATCTTTCTGAAGGCATGTTACATCATAGTATTCTGGAATTTCATGGATAGAGGTGGTCCCTCTTCAAATCATTTGTAATTATGGAGACTTATTTGCTTTCAGTTGTCAAATGTGGCCTTGCCTGTGTCCTCATTTCCCCGGTAAAAATTAAACAGGGTGAAAGTTATAATCTACTGAAAAATGACATTGAAGAACCCCATGTCTAAAGAAGAGATAAATGTGTCAATCACGAAGCAGTGGATATGTTTATGCGTCCGTAGTAAGCAATGCTGAAAGGAAATTTAAAAGACTGAAGGCAGGAGATTTATAGGTGGTGCAAGTGAAGAAAGGTGGTGAGGGATATGACGCTTTGACAAACACACAGTGCTTTCCTTCTCCCTTTTGAAGGCCACCGCTCTACCTTGTCCACATTGAAGAGGTTGGTGCACTTGTTAAAAATGCAATTGTGGAGTTGGACAATATACCCAAACATTAGTTCCTCTGCATTTTTGTTTTGTTTGCCATGCATTGTGCTCAGCTACTTTCAATACTGCGTTACAGGAGGTAAGGTACAACGTTACCCTTTGCCACTCCATAGCCTACAGCAGCAGGTTTTTGCCCATCTGATGAACCACATGCAGGCACTTAGCCTTCCTTTACACATTGTTGCTAAAAAAAATGAAGAGGCAGCACCTTGAGAGCTAGTGCTTCCAATTAAACCTGTTGGACTATAATATGGTGTTGTGAGATTTTTAACTTTGTCCAAGCCAGTCCAACACTGGCACCTCCACATCAAGCCAGAAAAGGAGAAAGCATTATCAGTATTTTAAAACTACAAGAAACACATTCATTCCAGGGCAGACTTCAGTTATTTAAAATTTTCAAGTACCATTAATTTTTACAGTTCAACAATATCACGGGCAGACAAAACACCTGAAAACCTTTTTCCAATAGCATCAGATCAATAAACAATGATATTGTCATTCATATTCCAATTAGCTTTCAGCTGTCCAACAGTCTGTCACAGGGTATTAAAGTGTAATGGTTTCTGAAATTTTCCTGTCAGCCAGGAACTCTTCACATATTATACCATTAATGGTGTAAATAGGAACGTACATGAAATGGTTAATGTATGAGCTATATTGAAGTTCCATCCATTCTACAAAATAATATAACATCTGAATGAAGCATGGGAAAGCTGGAACTGGGACACAGTCCCCTGATCAAGGCATTATGTATCTTCTCTACCTCTAGTAAGTTTATAAACCTAGGAGTTAATGTGACCTGTATGCAGTTGCTTAGATGCAATAAACCACATCTTGTTATCAAAGACACTTTTCTGCTGAGACATATTCAGGTTCATCCTCCACCACAAACTACTGAACTAACCCTTAGACGAGCTTAGGTGGAAGGTTTGGCAACAACACACAACATCAATCATTAACCATCAGTGGATGGCAGCATAGCACATGTATTATAACACAGTGACAATGATAGAAACACAGAAGATAGCAGCGAGAGTAGGCCAGTTGACTCCTCAAGCCTGCTCCACCAATCACTATGATCATAGCTGACCATCAATATCCCAGTTGTGCCCTCTCCCAAATCTCATGATCCCTCTGGCCACAGGAGCTGCATTTATCTGCTTCTGCTTTGGTCTCAACCACTTTCTGTGATCATGAATTCCACAGGGTCACCACTCCCTGAGTGAAGAAATTTCTCCTCATCTCAGTCTTAAAATGCTTATCTCTACGATCCCTGTTTGTGGACTCCCCTATCATCGAAAACAACCTTCATGCATCTAACCTGTTTAGTCCTGTTACAATTTTATAGATTTCTATATGTTCTCCCTTCATTCATCTGAACTCCAATGAATACAATCCTAGCTGACTTAATGTCTCCATCTATGTCAGTCCTGCCATCCCAGATAAACCCGAATGGCCTTCTCATCACTGAAATAACAATTAAGAACACTCCAACATGTGTCCTCATTGTCATGGTGGTTGTTAGGGAATCACAAATGCTCTCGAGGTGTAACAGTCCATTAATGCCGAGTTAGTGCCCACCCAGGAGAATCAGACCTCATCTTACTTCTTCTTGTGACGATTCAGTAATAGCTACATTTGTGCAGCTGTAAACACTTGGAAGTCTGTCTGATTCATCTATGCTTGATGGAAAAACCATATCTATAAATAGATGTGGCTAGTGTGCAACATTGCAAATGGTAATACCTTAAAATGAAACAAACAAGAAACTATATTGACATACAACACAAAATACTCATGTGCAGAAGCTGGGAGAGTGTGGGTGAGAGAGAGGCGGTGGGATTATCTTGGACTCTGGATTTTATGTATTTGAATGCTACTTGGCCTCTCAAACTCCAACAACAAGTGTGCTGAATGCAAGTTTTAACAGGATTAGCACTTTCACACCTCTAGTAGCAGCACGCCGACAATCAGAGTTTTAAAATCCGAAAGGATTGCAGATGCTCTGGAATTCAGAAACAAAAACAGAAATTGCTAGAAAAGCTCAGCAGGTCAGGCAGCATCCGGAGTTCTACTTTGTTTACCTTAATGCTCAAATGAGGTACTTCTCCAGTCCATGCAATGTGGATAGTAGAAGACTGCTGAATTTCCCTCTTGCAGATCTTCTTGAAGCATGGACACAAATAGCTCTGAGCCCAGAAGGCATGACTGCAGACTGCATTGACTGCTTCTGGGCTGCAGCAGTGAATGACATACAGCAGGGAATAATGTTATGGGGCTTATGTTACTTGACTAGTAAAGCAGAGATCAAGGCTAATGATCCCACCATAGCATCTGGGTCATTGTAATTCTGTTCATTAACAACTCCCAAATAAAATGTACATTTTAGTAATAGTGACCATGAAAACCTTTAGACTGTTGTAAAATGCATCTGGTTCACACGAGCAAAGGAAATCCACCATTTTTACTTCATCTGACTCCAGACCCACAGCAACGTTTGACTGTTAACTGTCCTCTGAAATGATCTAGCAAGACATTCAGGTTGTATTAGTGAAAGCAAAGAAAAGTATCTTTATTTTTAGTCTCTCACATGATGTATATACCACAGGTTCAGGCAGTATTTGCTGCCCATCCTTAATGTCCCTTGAGCAATTCGTGGTGAGCTATATTCTGGATCTTCCACAGTCCATATAACTTGCATTAACCCACAGTGAAATTTAGAAAGGCATTCCAGGACTTTGATCCAGCCGCAATGAAAGAAAAGTCATTAGCTCCAACTCAGGATGATGTGCAGCTTGGACTGGGAAGTTGTCAGTACTTGTGTTCTCAAGCAACTGCTGTTCATGTCCTTCTGGGTGGCACAGATCATAGGTCCAGTTGAAGCTGCTGACTGTACCTGGTGAGTTGCTGCAGTGTCCCATGTAAATAGCAGATTAATATGAATATATGTATAAATATATGAACCTACACCACATGAACTGCTGTGTTTTAAAATTGTAACTTACCAATACGTTCTGAAAAGTAATTAGGAAGGGGCACTAACTGCTGACATTGTCAGTGAAGCCTGTACCTCATCAACGATAAAAAAGCAGCAAAGGCACCGATGAAGTAAGTGCATGAATACTGTCACCCACAGCCAGGACAACACAGTTGAATTCTATGGAGCCATTTTCTAAATGATGCCTCAGAAATCCTATGAATCTGTTGAAGGAGAGATTACTAAATTGCTGTCAAACTCTGCAAACCCCTTATCTTGCTGGTGTCCATAGCAATGATGACAGCAGTTTGAGCCTTCACACAGCACTGAGACGAAGAGTGAATGGTGCTTGTGCTGCAGTCAATGCTGAGAGATCCACCATCAGGGCAGCATTACCCAGGGTTCCAGAGATGTACTGAAAGAGATTGCCATCCATTTCATATTGGAAAGGATGGATTCCAAGATCTGCACACATTAATGCTAGACATTTCCATTTCCCTTAGCATTGCACATGGCTTTCACACAAAATTCTTCACACACTGACTATTTGGGTGCAAAGATATTTGGGTGTCATCTAGTTAAGACCATAAAACATAGGGGCAGAAGTTAGGCCATTCAGCCTATTGAGTCTACTTCAATCGTGGCTGCTAAGTTTCTCAACCCCATTCTCCCAGTAGACCATAAGACAAAGCTCTCATGAGACCTCACTTACTGTGTGCTAGTAGGTACTTGGAACTCTGCAATGACTCATCAGAAACAATTCTACCTCTATACTCTTCTCAATAGAAGACCATAAGATATAAAAACAGAATTAGGCCATTTGGCCAATGAGTCCACTCTGCCATTCGATCATGGCTGATATGTCTTACAACCCAATTGTCCTGCCTTCTTTCCATTACCCTTGATCTCCTTACCAATCAAGGACCCATCTATCTTTGTCTGGGCTGATGTTTCTGAGTATCTGAGCTGTTGGTTGTGACTATGAAATCAAGTGATGATGCCTCTTCAGCTTTAATTTCATCTTGATCTTCTTCCACTTCCGGACAGTTTGCAGTTGTCCGAGTACCTGAAATGAAAAATTAGCCGGGGGTGGTAAGAGGGGGGCATGGTGGGGGGGAGGGGGGGGTGGGGAGGGGGGAGGGCGATGGGGGTAAACCTTCTACCCAGAAAATTAAATCAGAATCTGAAATCTATGCCCCCCCGTTATTGATTCTGGTTCATTTCAGGTTCAGTTCTGAAGTGAAGAAGGATCACTGGATCCAAAAAATGAACTCTGCTTTCTCTTCACGGATAGTACCAACTGAAGAAGAGTCTATTCCAGCTAATCCATTTACCACCGTTATAAGCATCCAGATAGGTTCTAAGACTGCAAGCGAACGGCCTTGTGATGCTGCTTAATCCAATCTGAGAGCTGTGTACCTGCCTTGTGTGCAAAGCCTTTCAATGATAGCAGTCATTATGCCCTGCAATAGGGATCTCAACTTTTTAATTGCCTCATAATTGGTTTGGAGGGGTGTTAGGAGGATCCTGAGGGGTTGGTACTTATGGAATCGCAATGTCCATGAACGATGGCCATGGGCTACTGGTGTCCACAGATGGTACATTGAGGGGCTGTTGTGTGGTGAGCAACATGGAGGTTCTTCACAGCCAACAGTGAGCTGAAGTTGCCAGGTACCCGCTCTGACTTCCACCTTGAGTGTCTTCTGTGTCCAGTTTGCCGGCAGCAATTGGATGGGAAACTGTTTATTAATGAAATGAAATGTGCAGCTAATAAGAGGGTTCACAAGCAATAATCGTCTTTAACTTGCAACTCGTTGCTTCCAAGTAAGAATCTCACTTTGATGTTGGAACTTAGTTAAGTTCCTTATGGTCATTTATTACATCGAGATTAGCTTCATTAGAGTTCATCGACACTTCTGCCACAATTGTTGCCATGGCCTGTATTATTTAGACCTCGATTAGATTCCTCATATATTCTCATTTAACAAGATGTTCTTTAGAATATAACAAATATGGTAGTACTACAAATGCACAACATTGTTCCTGTTGAAACCTAGTTTATCTTCTAAACTCCAGCCAGCATTTGGCATGATAGTTCAACCTGCTCAAATGTGACCAGGTCAAATGCCAATATCTAATCTCATGATTGGCTAAAAAGACTACCCTTTGGCGTTTTGTTCATTAGTCAAGAACTAATTGAAAATGTATGCGGATTAGAACCAGATTCATACAGGAAAGTTAGCAGAGGCTGAGAAAAGTGGATAGGAAATAAATTTGTGAAAGTGTAGTCATTTAGTCAATAATCAAATTTAAAGTAGATTAAGTTGGGACATTTAAGTACTGATTAAGATTACAAAGCAAAGTTTAAATCATTCATCGACAAAGATCAAGGTACAAATAAAAGAGACAATAAAACAGGAATGGAGGAAGCAAAGATTGCAGCACATATCATAAATTCAGGAGTGTGCTGTGCGTGGCTTTTATCAACGTTTAATTTATTGTTCAATAAAGTGGACATTCATCTCAATTTAAAATATTCATTCCCAGCAAATAAGCCTCCCATTAGTGGTAGAAAATGATATCCTATCCCACTCAATTTACACAGTGGGATATCAGCATTTTAATTCTTTTTGTTGGTATTTTTTCTTTTGACCACTTTAATGTGACATTATATTATTTAAAATAAGTGAGTTAATTCCAAGGCATGTGGCTGTTTAACTGGGTAGAGAAGCAATGATTAAACACCCTGATGATCCGAACAATCACATTCTTTGTGACAGCATGACTTTTAATTGACACATGCTGCCCACATGTGTGTGGGCGATGCCCTAAAGAACTGAGCCACATAGTCAGAGGATAGTTTTTGTTGCCATCTTTTGATTTAGCAGGGTGGCTGAAAAACAGCTGGCACAGCCAACTGCTGCAGAATGAAGGCTTCATGATTGTTGCCAGGATAACAATGTTGTTCTGCAGGACACATTGCACCTTGTCACAGGACATACAGATGGACTTTAAGAAAATGGAACCCCATTCAGTTGTCATGATTTGGAGATGCCGGTGTTGGACTGGGGAGTACAAAATTAATAATCGCACCTGAGCACTGCTCAGGTGACAACCACCTGATGAAGGAGCAGCGCTCCAAAAGCTAGTGCTTCCAATTAACCCTGTTGGACTATAACCTGGTGTTGTGCCATTCAATTGTGGTAGTTTCCAGACTTTATGCTTGCCACCTGCAAAGTGATATGCATATGGTCCGTGGTGTTCTTCACTCTAAGTAAAAACTGTGGTTCTCATGAAGTTGTTGTGTGTGCTTTTCTGTGGTGAGAAAGTTTGTGATTTATTAAATTCTTTGAGACTATAGGGCCCCAGTGAATGTCTTTATTTAACAGTGAATGGCAAACTGGGAGATATTACAAATATTGCTTGTTCCAGCTGAGAAGTGGTCTGACAAGTTAAAGCTTATGACCACTGTCACCTTTACAGACATTAACAATGTCTTCATGTCCTGCTCTGATGCTGTAGTTGTGGCTACATTGGGTGATGGATTTAGTTATGACCTCATTAGTGCAATAGAATCATTCAAACACTGTTGCTTGCTAATGTTCAGCTTGAAGAATTACCCAAACACTATGGATAGTTACATCATTCTGCTGAGAACCAGTTCTCTATCCATCTCTTTCTTCCAGTAACTTACCCTCCTCAGTGAACACTCCATTCTTTCTGACATGCTGTTATCAGGGAGAATTCCAAACTATTATATTGATTTTGTGTGGAATTCTTGGAGTCAGGATTAAATTCTCCAGTACATGTAACACTAGTACATGTACATTGAAGCAGTATTCAATAACTCATGAAAAAAAACTAGATACTTCTGCGATTGCAATAATAACCAACAGAAATCCATCAGCAACTAACTTGAAAATACTTGAAATTTATTTCAAATATCATTAATCTGGGGCAAGGGGAGTGAGGGGTTGGGTCTTCCCTGCTGCTGAATGCATGTTCAGCTGTTCCAGTGTTAAGAGAGGGCTTTACATAGCTGGAGAGTTGAGGACTGTTATAATATTCTAGTATTAGTGACAGTGCTAAAAATGTGAATTTAAAAAATCATGTCAAGTATGAAGCAAAATGAAGCTTAGATATATGGAATACTAGAAGTTTTCTATTTAAGGAGAACTGAACTGAAGGAGAAAGGGCATGAGTTGAAAGACAGGATTGAATAATCAGATTATTTTGTGGTGGTTGTGCTAAACCTGAATGAATTTCTGAATGTTGATCTATTTTAAACAAATGTGGAACCAGAAGGGGCAAGGATTCTCCTGTTGGCTCCTAAGATGCCACCAAGCCACTGCTGTCAGCTGCAGCTAGCACTATTTCCTTGTGTATATTTAAGACTTAGAAAGATTCTTGAATAGGAGGGTAATCAATGCTATGGGAAAAACACAGGAATATCGGAGCAGCCATGATATTATTGAATAATTGAGCAGATTCGAGGGCCTGAACGTCCTGTTCCTAAATCTTATTATTATGGTCTATCAACTGTTCTCATCCCTAACCCAGTGAGGTAATAAATTCAGTACTGCAGAAGGGCGAGCTGTCTTTAGAGCTTGCTTGGGAGAAGAAATACTTAGATAAGGCTAAATACTGGACTCACATCTCCCTGTCCACGCAACACCTAGTCTGCCTCAAAAAACAGGTCCAGACTACATTCTATTCTAATAATTCCATGCCAACATGACATATTTACTAAATTTGTTAAAGATCCTTTGAGAGTGCAACAAATGGGATGAATGATAATGATTCATCTACTTTATTATATTGATTGATGTAGCACTTGCAAAAAAAAGCCTTGTGACACCGTGGGTAGTGTCTCTGTTTGTGAGCCAGAAGTTTCAGGGTCAAGTCCCACTCCAGGACTTGATGGTCAAGGAAGAAATGTGCTCATAATTTGGCCAAATAGAATGATTATAAGTCTGTAACTCCTTCCAACATGTCTATGATAAACTGTAAAAGTGTGTGAGAGACACCTGGACAGCTATGCTCTTGTTCCCTGCTGTAAATGGATATGGTTTGCAGTAAGAAGGACATCCAGCTGTAAAACCTCCTACCAAAGTGAAAACAAAACGATGGTTGATGTGTGCCAGCATTGCATAGAACACAAAAAAAGCTGAAGCTAAGAGATAATTGAAAAGATAATACTTAAACACTAGTTGTACTTTCCATATATAACACCAAAATAGCCGCAAAGTTTGAATTTCATTGAGGCACTGATGCTGATGCGAAAGTAGTCTCACAGGCATGCACCAGGCACACTCCCAGTTATTTCTGAGTCCCAATATAGTCCAAAATTATCCTGGTTTGTGAATGTATATGGAATCCCTGCCTCAATCACTCAAAAATGGACATGTATTCAGAAGCACAAAAGGCTCTTCACAAGCATTTTTTTCAAACGACGAGAAACTAATTTGCAGGTGAAGTGCTTTTGACTAATTTCTGCACAGACTAAGTAACCATAAGGTCCATGGAATGTGTTTGGTGGGGTTTTAGAGAGCTGCTGTAAACATGTAGTGAAGCAACAGGATTTGGTGGGTCAAGTCCACACTGCAATGGGTGCTGTGGTCTCAGCACAGTAGCTCAGTGGTTAGCACTGCTGCCTCACAGCACCAGCATCCCAGGTTCGATTCCAGCCTTGGGCGACTGTCTGTGTGGAGTTTGCACATTCTCCTAGTGTCTGCGTGGGTTTCCTCCGGGTGCTCCGATTTCCTCCCACAGTCCAAAGATGTGCAGGTCAGGTGAATTGACCATGCTAAATTAGCCATAGTGTTAGGTGCATTAGAGGGAAAATGGGTCTGGGTGGGTTACTCTTTGGAGGGTCAGTGTGGACTTGTTTGGCCGAAGGGCCTGTTTCCACACTGTAGGGAATCTAATAACTCCGAGTCTGCCAAAAAAATCGAATCAGACTGTGAAGTTACCTCCACTGGATCCTGGTGATTCACATTTACCAAGGAGATGGAAACCAAAATATGTCACCCCTTTCATTTTGAAACTGGAGCCAAGTAATATGGTAAGGACAGAGCTGACAGTGACCGTTAAGGGCACTGTGGCATTGAAAGTTTCAGCTTTGGGAGTTTTTTAGCCAGCACCTCGGAGGTGATGCAAATTCACTGCCAGCAAACTAAGAAACATAGGACATAATCACATTGGGGCCTGAACGGTAATGACCTATGGTGACAAATGGGGTAGAATCACATGAGAAGTTCAGTAAGGCCTATATTGGCATCATGAACAACTCGCCACACGTTTCACCTAGGTTCTAGATGTCGAGTTGGCTGCATCAGATGCCTGTTAGTAAGGATGTTTGCTTATTGTAACTCAATTATTCCACTACCAACATTTTAATAACCCCAGTAATTTGTTGATGTACAGCTTGTTGGACTGCCACATGAGTGTGCAAACTGCTACTGGCAGAAACATTCTGTTTTTATGTGACAACAAGTGTGAATCTTATGACCACTGTTTGAGCTCAACTGGAGGTAGTTTCCATCTGCAGTGGAAGCTGAGATAGCAGCCAGTTGATGTTCATGGTTGATACTTGTACTGCCAAGATGTTGGTCACCACTACCATGCTGGGATGTTAATACCATTGCTGACTCCTTTACTATCAACATCCTGGGGGTTACCATTGCCAGGAATCTCAACTACACTCAACATACTTGCGGAACATTTCAGAGAACATCTCTGGGACACAAGCACAAAACAACCCCACCACCCCATGGATGAACACTTTAACTCCCCTCCCACTCCATCAAGGACATGCAAGTCCTGGGCTTCCTCCACCACCAAACTCTAGCCACCCGGCACCTGGAGGAAGAACGCCTCATTTACCGCCTTGGGACTCTCCAACCACATGGGATCAATGTGGATTTCACCAGTTTCCTCATTTCCCCTCCCCCCACCTTATCCCAGATCTAACCTTCCAAATCGGAACCACCCTCCCCACCTATCTGCTTCACCCACCTCTCTGACCTATCACCTTCACCCCCACCTTCATCTACCTATCACCATTCCTGCATTGTTGGAAATCTTGGAATTCCCAACCTAGGAGCATTATGGTCTACCTCCAACATGTGGCCTGCAGCAATTCAAGAAGTCAGTTGACTATCATCTTCTCAAGGCCTGACCAGCGTTACCCATGTCCCATGATGAAGACTAAAAAAAAGCTACAAGCTCTGAATGATGTCCTGTGTCCTGTTAGAACAGGTCATTTTACAGCAGCTGAGCAGTGACTTATTGGCATTTGACTGTAGCTTAATGTACTAAAAATCTTGGTGTTCATCTTCAGCAGCATTTTGCTATATGCCATCCCATCAAAGACATAACTTGAGCCCCCAAGGCCTAATTTGTCTGCGCTCACCCTCAGACGTCACAAGGAAATCATGGAATTGAGGAAGCTGCACAAAGCTTTACTGACCCACTTCAATGGGTTAACACCCAGCCAGATCCATATCACAGATCTGCTGCCCAAAGGGGAAGCTTTACAAACCTTTTCTGCATCTGTTCTTTAAACAATGTTGGTTTAGATCTGTTCAGATTAAAATTACTGTTGCAACTTTTACAGACAGTTCTGTTGAAGAAAACAAGGCATCACATGCCAATACAATAACTTATTTTATTGAAACAAGGCAAATTCCCAAGCTAATCTGTGGGCTGTATCTATTCTACTCCCTAACCTTATATACTTTAAATTCTTCCAAACAATAATTGATGAGTTTGCAGAATTGAACTGAAATGTAGTTTCTTGTTAAGCGGCTGCAACATTTGTTGGAAATTTCTCTGGTTTAATCTCATTTGTTTTTATTTGTGCTGCACTATGAATCTTCTTGTTTTCCAGAAAGGAAGGTAAACCCAGAAATAATGTGCTATTGACCAAATGCGAGGAGCAACAGAATCCCAAAGTGGTACTTCATAATTTTGAAAAGTTAGGGACAGCAGCACATTATAAACTGGAATTGAGGATTTTACTGTGATCTTTTCAGATTAGAGGAAGCACCAAGAGATTGAAAGGATAAATAGTATATTTCCTGTAGCTTTCCAACAGTTCTTTGGGTTTGGAGACCGTGACCTTTCAAAAACAGAAGCCAACATCCTGAAGGGAACAGTCAACTCTCAAGGTGACAATGGACAGACCTCCAACAGGATCTATTGGTAATGACCCAATGAATGAATCTATTCCTGATGCATTCATATATTACAGGCACAGACACTTACAGTTAATATCTGGGTAAATATTAAGCTAAGTGGTTACAAAAAAGAGCATGCCTTCAATAAAGTGCCATGCTTCAAGTGACCCAATTTAGATGAATTCTGAGACCTTTACACCTTCGGATATAATAGTGATGGTAACATAATTATGATGATATCATAAAGTCTATTGCAGATTGAACATGAGACAAAACACCATAGCATTACCAGAATTTTCTTTCTCATTAAGGGTAACTGGGCAGGCTAGTTAACTACAATCACTTGACCTAATTTGAGGGGAATGTATCTGTCTCTGGAGAATAAATCTGATCTCAAAGATTATATCTGACGAGGCAAGGTTCATTACTTCAATATTTTGCTCAATATTGAATGCTAATTGTTTCAAAATTGGGATAGAGCAGTAAATCAAAGAAAAAGCCAACCTTTTCTTGGCTGTATATGCTAGTCCAATTGGTCAGTGTTTGCTTCCTTTATACTGATATGATCAACTGGCAAGCATCATGAACTATGTCATTTGCACTGTTTGACTAAATCTTGTAAAAGCAGAAATGATGAGATCCTCATTGAACTATCTTAAGAAATGATCACATTCACATTATACAAACCCCTCTCATAATTCTATGATTAATATTCTGTGCACTTTAGGAAAATAAGATCTTCCTACTCTCCATTTTCAGTGCCATTTTGTCACTCTCTCAAATGTGCAATTTCTGTGCATGTTTCCCTTGACTTCTTTCTCACTGATAATGCTAACATAAAAGAAAGGGAAACAAAGGGGGACAAGAAGTTCTTGGAATAACAGATAGCAGATCAGCATATTTTTAAAGAGCATTTCCTTCATGGTTGCCAAACCTATCCTGTTTGCTCATTAACACATGATGCATAGATATAAATCTTATCAGGAAGGATCAAAGTAAATGTTGTTACTAGAATTGAACCAGGATACAAAGAACTTCATTATAAACAAAACATTTTATTATGCATACTTATTTATGAAGATGTTGTTCTCTTAACCTCCAAACAAGGAATTAAAAAGAGAAATATTTTTAAATATGTTTGCTCCCCCAGCTAAATAAGGCATCGCTGCTGAACAGCTGTTAATAATTGCCGTGTTGTTGCAAAGCATTGTGGTTTTTGTCTTTTTTTATTTTGAATAAGAATGAGTGGAATCAATAAGCTAATTTTGCTCAAGCTGTTTGTGGTTCATATTTAATGATTTCAGTATTTGGATTCTTTAATAGTCGAACCTTACCTCTTCATCTCTGTTTTAAATATATGCTAAATTAAAGTCCCATTTGATGAGTAAGGAGCATGATTTTTTCTTTGGGATATACTGTTTTTGCTGTACTATTTTTATAAATTGTTAAATGTTATAGATTTATTTCAGATGTTCTGTGCATGTTGACATAGAGTGATAAAAATAAACTGATTGTAAATAAATGGATGTGAAAAAACCACACTATAGTAGAGGTAAACTTCCCTTCAAATTTGTTATTATTCAGAGTTTAAATCATTATATCTAAAACAAAGTACCAAAGAGGATATTTCATAAGATGCAAAACATCAACAAAAAATAAAATTATAACCCCATGGCCCAACGTGCCCATGATTGTACCATTACCTTTGAGCCAAGGGATCAACCATGGTTCAAAGAAGAGTGCAAGAGCTCATGCCAGAATCAAGCAAGCGTAACTAAACATGAAACAAACACAGAAAATGCAGGAGAGATTCTGCAGGTCAGCCAGCTCATGTGGAGACAGAAACAGAGTTTACGCTTTGAATCCAGTGTGAATCTTCTTCAGACTTAATTCTCCTCACAGATGCTGCCTGACCTGCTCATTTCCTCCAGCATTTTTTGTGTTTGTTTCAGATTTCAGTGTATTGCACAGTAATATTGCTTTTGAATACCTAAAAGTGAGTTGTCAGCCTAGTGAAGCTACAAAACAGAACTACTTCCATGCCATTGTAAGGCAGGCAGTATCCGAGGAGCAGGAAAATCAATGTTTCGGTTTGCCCAAAACATTGATTTTCCTACTCCTCAGATGCTGCTTGACTTGCTGTGCTTTTCTAGCACCACTCAAACTTGACTCTGATCTCCAGCATCTGCAGTACCCACTTATGCCTTGTAGGGGAGGCAATGACCTCAATGCTAATCTGGAGATCCAAGTAAAGTTCTGGAATCAGATGATGGAATTTGAAATCCAGAAGAATCTGGAATTAAGATTCTAATGGTGAATATGAAACTATTGTCAATTGCCGGAAAAAAAATCTGGTTCATTGATGTCCTTTCGGGAAAGAAACTGCCATCTTTATCTGGTCTGCTTTACACGTGATTCCAGACCCACACCAATGTGGTTGAGTCTTAACTGCTCTCTGGGCAATTAGGGATGGGCAATAAATGCTAGTTATTAAAAAATCAGCATACGATAAAGTAAAATGATTCTGCAACCAATGAATTGGATTAAAACCCTATAGTTCAATCACATCTAGTCATGAATGATGGCGCAGAATGAAACAATTACAGGAGAAGGAGACTCCACAAATATCCCCCATCTTCAGTGATATGCAAAAAACAAGGCTGAACAACCTTCAGTCAGAAGTGCCCTGTGGACCATCCATTTTGACTGCATCCTGAGATTCTCAGCATTGCAGTCCAGATGATCATCTCTATTTGATATTAAAAAAGACACTGGATAATACAAAGGCTAAGGATCCTGACACTGGAGATTATACTGAAGGCTTGTACTTCAGACCTAATTGTTGCCCAAGCCAAACTCTTCTAGTATAGCAATAATATTGACATCTACCTGACAACATGGAAGGGCTCTTTCCCGAAACGTCGATTTCGCTGCTCGTTCGATGCTGCCTGAACTGCTGTGCTCTTCCAGCACCACTAATCCAGAACATGGAAGATTGATCAGGTATGGCCTGTTCATAAAAAGCAGGGCAAATCCAATCCAATAAAGTCCATTCTAAGAACTTCCTCTCAAATAGCAGTGCAACAATGGAAAGGGTCTCTATCAAGTGGCACTTAGCAGTAATGCTCAGATTGAGTTCTGCTGGAATCACTGAGCTCTTGGTACAAACATGGATAAATGAGTTAAACTTGAGAGATGAGGTGAGAGTAACTATCTTGACATCAAAGCAGGATTTGACGGATTGTGGTATCAAAAAATTTTAAAAGAATTGAACTCATTAGGAATAGGGGAAAAGTCTCCACTGGGTGGTGTCATATGCATCACAAAGGAAAATTACATTAAATACCACTCACAACTCCTCAGATACTGAATCAGTCCATGTTCAAATGCAGTAAGACCTAAGCAATACCCAGTTTTGGGAGGATAAGCCAAAAGTAACATTTGTACTTTCCTATACCAGATCATGAACATCTCTAACAACAGAGTATTTAACCATCTTCCTTTTACATTCATTCAATGGCATTACCATCAATCATTGCCCTGTAATCAACATCCTGGGGGTTACCATTGACCAGGAATTAGACAGACCAGCCATAAAGACCAAAAGCAAAACGTGAAATGGGGAATTCAGAAATGAATAACTCACTTCTTGACTCCCCAGAGCCTGTTTACCACCTGCAAGCAACAAGTCAGGGGGGTGATGGAATATTCTCCACACGCCTGGATGCATGGAGGTCACCATGACGATCATCACCTTTCCCAGAACAACTAAGGATGGGCACAGCACTACCTGACCAGATACAAATTCCATGAAAGTGCCAAAAAATGGTTTTGTGCTTCTCCATATTTCATAAAATTGTCAGAATACTTTAATATATAATAAATATTAGTCACATGATGCTTGTTTGTCCTCTTACTTCTTTGTGTTAATCAGCTCACACAGTTTACACTTCATAAAGCATCTCAAAAACAACTTAATTGTTAAAGTACCTCTGTAAATGTGCAGTTGAGATACATTATGTGTTGTATCAGGGTGTGTTGTTTCCTATCACAATGTATGTTCACAAATTCATGCTTTCACCAAACAAAAAACCATCTGCAGCATTCCAGAAAATATAAAAATACTCCATCTAAAATGATGACCATTAATAGCTGGATCACTGGCATAAAATAGTAAGGAATTTTAGATGTAACTCCTATCAGCAGACTTTCCAAAGTGTTGTTGATTTGAAGATATGAAGGATTAAAGGTTACTGCCAACTGATTTTGCATATTCCAGACAACAGCCCATTCCACCCCAGTTTAACACTTACCATAATGACTTTGTAACTGAAGCTTTCAATTTATCTCCTGACGATATGTGTGTTTTTAATGAGTGAAGCCATGTGGTTTTGCATCATTTCACAGGAAGAGGAGGGGTTACTGTAGTTTCAATTGTATTCAGATGCAGGAATTGAGAGGATGGGAACCAAAACAGGATGAGGTCCAGGTAATTTTCTGTCCCAGGCATTGCATCCCTGATAAGTCGTCATTTCTCAGAATCTGCAAGTTTGCTTTGTTACCCTTCATAATCAAACATTTTCTACTTTAAGGCAAGTCAGTGATTTTACATTGTCTCATCAAGCTAGAATATACGTGAACATGACAATTTAGCTGTAACAATAAGAGGGGTCAGCAGGAAGTCTGTGGATAGGGAGCCATGAAGTCTCCTATGACTTTGTATCAAAGAACGATCAATATATCACGATCTGTGTGTCTATGTGGAAGAGTTTATTTTTACTTGCACATGGTGGAACATAAGATGATGTGGCTTGACTTCAAAGAAGAGCATCCTGAACTTCAGTGGCAGTAATAAGTTGAGCTGCCTTAGAATAGTGAGAACCTTCTGGAAAGAGTTCATGGCACTCAGAAACGAAACACTTATAGAAGCCATGCCTGATCACACTGGGTCGACAACAATCTAGATGGTGTGAGATTGCTGTGTCAGTATAATTGCTGTATCTTACTGTCTGAGTAATAGATTTGCACTTGGACATCACACTCAAGCCTGAACTACTAGGAACCATTGATTTAATAAGAGAGCATTTCTTTACAACACATAAAACAGTGAGAAGCTACATTAGATCAGGAGGGAGCACAAATATTGGGCAGTAACAGACCAAAGGACTCTAGGACCTGAGAGACAGCAACAGTCCTCTTGGGGCAAGCACTTCTGATCAATTAAGATTAGTTGCAGTGTGAGGGAAGCTAGCAGGCCATTGACTTTCAGATAAATCTCCAAGGCAATCTCAATTGCTTGACAACATGAGGAAATCTTCCAATTCTCTTGAACCAGAAGTCACAATATCCTCCCAACACACTCTCGGTTTTTGTACTGGGAAGCATGCTTGCAGTATGCTTGGCACCCAATATTATGTAGGAAAAAGTGAGGACTGCAGATGCTGAAGATCAGAGTCAAAATGTGTGGTACTGGAAAAGCACAGTCAATCAGGCAGCATCTGAGGAGCAGGAGAGTCGATGTTTCGAGCATAAGCTCTTCATCAGGAATAATGAAGCGTTTATGCTCGAAACATCTAGTCTCCTGTTCCTCGGATGCTGCCTGACTGACTGTGCTTTTCTAGTGTCACACTGTTGACCCAATATTATGTTCCCTCCAGCCACTTAGAGTTATAGAGTCATAGAGATATACAACACAGAAATCCTTCAGTCCATACCGATCAGATATCTTAACCTAATTTATCCCCATTTGCCAGTACTTGGACCATACCCTCTCAGCCCTTCCTATTCATATACCCATTCAGATGCCTCTTAAATGTTGTAATTGTACCAGCCTCCACCACTTACCTTAGCAGCTCATTCCATATATGCACTACCCTCCGCTTGAAATGTTGCCCCTTAGGTCTCTTTTAAATCTTTCCCCCCTCACCCTAAATCTATGCCCCCTAGTTTTGGAATCCCCCACCCCAGGGAAAAGACCTTGTCTATTTACCCTATCCATGCCCTTATGATTTTATAAGTCTCAATTAGGTCACCCCTCAGCCTCCAACATTCCAGGGAAAATAGCCCCAGCGTATTCAGCCTCTCCCTATAGCTCAAATCCTCCAACCCTGGCAACATACTTGTATATCTTTTCTGAACTCTGTCATGTTTCACAACATCCTTCTGATAGGAGGAAGACCAGAATGCATGAAATATTCTAACAGAGGTCCAACCAATGTCCTGTACAGCTGTATAATGACCTCCCAACTCCTATACTCAATGCTCTGACCAATAAAGAAAAGCATGCCAAATGCCTTCTTCACTATCCTATCTACCTGTGACTCCACTTTCAAGGAACTATGAACCTACGCTCCAAGGTCTCTTTGCTCATCAACACTTCCCAAGACTTTACCATTCAGTATATAAGTCCTGCGCTGATTTGCTTTTCTAAAATGGAGCACCTCACATTTATCTGAATTAAACTCCATCTGCCACCCCTCAGCTCAGTGGTCCATCTGATCAACATTCCATTGTAATCTGAAGTAGCCTTCTTCGCTGTCCATTACACATCCAATTTTGGAGTCATCTGCAAACCTATTAACTATACGTCCTATGTGCACATCCAAATGATATCAATAAATGATGAAAAGCAGTGGACCCGGCACTGATCCTGTGGCACTCTACTAGTCACAGGCCTCCAGTCTGAAAAGCAATCCTCCTCCACCACCCTCTGTTTTCTACCTTCGAACCAATTCTGTATCCAAATGTCCAGTTCTCCTTGTATTCCATGTGATCTCACCTTGCTAACCAGTCTACCATGAGGAACATTGTTGAACACCTTCCTGAAGTCCATATAGATTACGTCCACAGCTCTGAGTCATGGCGTCATAGAGACATAGAGTTTATAGCATGGAGACAGGCCCTTGGGTCCAAACTAGTCCATGCTGAACAAAATGTCCATCCATATCAGCCCTATTTCCCTGCACTTGGCCCACATCCTTCTAAACCTTTCCTATCCATGTATTTGTCCAAATGCCTTTTAAATGTTGTTACTGTACCCACTTCAACCACTTCTGCTGGTAGTTCATTCTATATGCATACCACACTCTGTGTAAAAAAGTTGCCTCTCAAGTTCCCTTTTACTCTTTCACCTCTAACCTTAACCTGATGCCCTCTAGTCCTTGATTCCCCAACCCTGGCAAAAAAAGACTGAGTGCATTCACTCTTTCTATGCCTCTTATACACTACCATAAGTACCCTCCCCCCTTAGTCTCCAACGCTTTAAAGATAAAAGTCCTAGCTTGTCCAACCTCTCCCTATAACTCAGACTTTTGTGTCCTGTCAACACCCTTATAAATTTCTTCTGCACTCTTTCTAGTTTAGTAACATCCTTCCAATAACAAGGTGATGAAAATTGAACACAATACTCCAAATGTGGCTTCATCAATGTCATGTATAACTGCAACATAACTTCCCAACTTCTGTACTCAGTGCCCTGACTGATGAAGATTGGTGTGTCTTAAAGCCTTTTTCACTGCCCTATCTACCTGTGACTTCACTTTCAGAAAGCCATGCACCTGAACTCCAAGATCCCTCTGTTCCACTGCACTCCTTAAGGCACTACCATTCACCATGAAACTCCTAGGAGAAAGTGAGGACTGCAGATGCTGGAGATCAGAGTCAAAAAGTGTGGCACTGGAAAAGCATAATAAGTCAGGCAGCATCCAAGGAGCAGGAGAATTGACGTTTCGGGCATAAGCCCTTCAATCAATAATGTGTGAAACTCATGAAACTCCTACCTTGATTTGACTTTTCAAAATGTAAGACTTCACACTTATCCATGAGATAGCAAGATGAGGAACAGGGAGCGGGCTCAGCTTAACACGTGGCTGCACAGCTGGTGTAGGAGGGAGGGCTTCAGATATGTAGGTAATTGGGATGCCTTCTGGGGAAGGTGGGACCTGTACAAGAAGGACGGGTTGCATCTGAACTGGAAGGGGACCAATGTCCTGGGTGGAAGGTTTGCTCGAGTAGTTCGAGAGGGTTTAAACTAGTATGGCAGGGGGGTAGGAACCTGAGCTGTATACCGGACGTGAGAGTTGATGCAGATGAGGCAATAGCAAGAGGTAGACCAGCTAGTGGGAAGGATTTTCCTGGGAAGGAACCAAGGGATCAGTTAAAGTGTGTTTGCTTCAATGCAAGGAGTATCAGGAATAAAAGTGATGAACTTAGAGCATGGATCAGTACCTGGTGCTTAATGTTGTGGCCATAACAGAGACATGGGTTTCTCAGGGGCAGGAATGGTTGCTGGATGTTCCAGGGTTTAGAGCATTTAAAAAGAATAGGGAGGGGGGGGGAAAGAGGAGGGGATGTAGCACTACTAATCAGAAAGGGTATCATAGCTACAGAAGCTTCCATTGTTGAGGAAGATCTGCCTACCGAGTCAGTATGGGTGGAAATTAGGAAGAGCAAGGGAGCAGTCACCTCGTTAGGGGTTTACTACAGGCCCCCCAATAGCAGCAGGGAGATGGAAGAAAGCATCGGTCGGCAGATTTTGGAAAAGTGTGGACATAGTAGGGTTGTTGTAATGGGTGACTTTAACTTTCCCAATATTGATTGGAACCTCCTTCGAGCAGAAGATTTGAATGGAGCTGTTTTTGTAAGGTGTGTTCAGGAGGGTTTCCTAACTCAGTACGTTGATAGGCCAACGAGGGGAGAGGCCATTCTAGACTTGGTGTTCGGAAATGAGCCAAGGCAGATATCAGTTCTTGTGGTGGGAGAGTATTTTGGTGATAGTGACCACAACTGCCTCACATTCTACATAGCTATGGAGAAGAAGAGGATTAGGCAAAATGGGAGGATATTAAATTGGGGAAGAGGAAACTATGATGCGATTAGACATGAGTTAGGAAGCATGGATTGGGAATAACTGTTCTATGGTAAAGGCACTATAGACATGTGGAGACTGTTTAAGGAACAGTTGAATAAATATGTCCCTCTGAGACAGGCAAGAAGTGGTAAGATAAAGGACCCTTGGATGACGAGAGCGGTGGAGCTTCTCGTCAAAAGGCAGAAGGTAGCTTACGTAAGGTGGAAGAAGCTAGGGTCAAGCTCAGCTCTAGAGGATTACAGGCAGGCAAGGAAGGAGCTCAAAAATGGTCTGGGGAGAGCCAGGAGGGGGCACGAGAAAGGCTTGGCAGAACGGATTAGGGAGAACACAAAGGCATTTTACACTTATGTGAGGAATAAGAGAATGGTCAAAGAAAGAGTAGGGCCGATCAGGGATAGCATAGGGAACTTGTGTGTGGAGTCTGAGGAGGTAGGGGAAGCCCTAAATGAGTTTTTTGCTTCTGTCTTTACGAAAGAAACAAACTTTGTAGTGAATGAAACCTTTGAAGAGCAGGTGTGCATGCTGGAATGGGTAGAGATAGAAGAAGCTGATGTGCTGAAAATGTTGTCAAACATTAAGATTGACAAGTCACCAGGCCCGGACCAGATTTGTCTTCAGCTGCTTTGGGAAACGAGAAATGGAATTGCTTCACCACTTGCGAAGATCTTTGCATCCTCGCTCTCCACTGGAGTCGTACCTGAGGACTGGAGAGAGGCAAATGTAATTCCTTTCTTCAAGAAAGGAAATAGGGAAATCCCCGGCAATAACAGACCAGTAAGTCTCACATCTGTCGTCTGCAAGGTGTTAGAAAGGGTACTGAGGGATAGGATTTATGACCATCTGGAAGAGCATGGCTTGATTAAATGCAATCAACACAGCTTTGTGAGTGGCAGGTCATGCCTCACAAACCTTATCGAGTTCTTTGAGGATGTGACTAGAAAAGTTGATGAGGGTCGAGCTGTGGATGTGGTTTATATGGACTTCAACAAAGCATTTGATAAGGTTCCCCGTGGTAGGCTCATTCAGAAGGTCAGGAGGAATGGGATACAGGTGAACTTAGCTGTCTGGACACAGAATTGGCTGGCCAACAGAAGACAGCGAGTGGTAGTAGAAGGAAAATATTCTGCCTGGAAGTCAGTGGTGAGTGGTGTTCCACAGGGCTCTGTCCTTGGGCCTCTACGGTTTGTAATTTTTATTAATGACTTGGATGAGGGAATTGAAGGATGAGTCAGCAAGTTTGCAGACGACACAAAGGTTGGAGGTGTCATTGACAGTATAGAGGGCTGTTGTAGGCTGCAGCGGGACATTGACAGGATACAGAGATGGGCTGAGAGGTGGCAGATGGAGTTCAACCTGGATAAATGCGAGGTGATGCATTTTGGTAGGTCGAATTTGAAAGCTGAGTACAGGGTTAAGGATAGGATTCTTGGCAGTGTGGAGGAACAGAGGGATCTTGGTGTGCAAGTACATAGATCCCTTAAAATGGCCACCCAAGTGGACAGGGTTGTTAAGAAAGCATATGGTGTTTTGGTTTTCATTATCAGGGGGATTGAGTTTAAGAGTCGTGAGATCTTGTTGCAGCTCTATAAAACTTTGGTTAGACCGGACTTGGAATACTGTGTCCAGTTCTGGTCGCCCTATTACAGGAAAGATGTGGATGCTTTAGAGAGGGTTCAGAGGAGGTTTACCAGGATGCTGCCTGGACTGGAGGGCTTATCTTATGAAGAGAGGTTGACTGAGCTCAGACTTATTTTATTGGAGAGAAGGCGGAGGAGAGAGGACCTAATTGAGGTATACAAGATAATGAGAGGCATAGATAGAGTCGATGGCCAGAGACTATTTCTCAAGGCAGAAATGACTAACACGAGGGGTCATAGTTTTTAAGCTGGTTGCAGGAAAGTATAGAGGGGATGCCAGAGGTGGGTTCTTTATACAGAGAGCTGAGAGAGCATGGAATGCGTTGCCAGCAGCAGTTGTGGAAGCAAGGTCATTGGGGACATTTAAGAGACTACTGGACATGCATATGGTCACAGAAATTTGAGGGTGCATACATGAGGATCAGTGGTCGGCACAACATCATGGGCTGAAGGGCCTGTTCTGTGCTGTACTGTTCTATGTTCTATGTTCTATGTTCTAAACTCCATTTTCCATTTCTTGGCCCACTTCCCCAGCTGATCCAGATCTGCCTTCATGAATCCTCTTCGTTACTTCTTTAAAAAAACTCAATCAAGTTCTCATTGGTTTTTGGCAGTTGGTAATGCAGTAATATAGATGGGCCAGGAATATAACATGTTCCATGACTCATGTTCTGAGTTCAGGGCAGCTAGCCAAACTAAAATTGGGGCTTATGCAAATTTCTGTAACATATTTGCATCTGATTAGCTCAGATTTTACATTCAATAAACAGGACCAAGTTGCAATTGTGCACAGATTGAAATGCTAAACACAAGATCCCCAATAATGTGGTTCAAATATGGATAAGGCACAAACTAAATTATCACAATTATTTTTTCAAAGTCTTTTCAGCCACCACCTACTTTACTTACAAAACGGGAGGATCTGTTGCCAAGAAATAAACTTGTATATGTCAATTAACTAAAAGTTGCATCTACAATTTTATCACAATATGTGGCATAATTTTGCAATGCTGTGGTGGGAGTTCACTGCCATATTTGAATTTGTAGTCTCTGACACTCCCTCTCAAATGATGGAAACTAGACGTGTCACTCAAAATTGATCTCATATATATTTTAATGAACTTACTTAAAACAATAATCAACAATGATAAATATTTATATCATGCCTTTAACATCCAAAAACACTCGACAGAAGCATTATAAAGTACAACATTAAGCCACATAAGGAGATATTATGTTGGATGACCAAAAGTTTGATCAAAGTTTTAATGACTTAAAGGAGGAAAGAAATTTGAAAGAAGCTAATTTCAAACCTTGTACCTCAGGCAACAAAAGACACAGCACCAATAGTGGAGAAATTATACTTGGGAATGTAAATCAGAAAGAAAAGCAATTACAGAATATTACCAGGGAACTAGCATAACTAATAAAATAGAAACAGCAATCCTTTTAAGCCCACTAAAACAGGTACTCTGGGTAGCTAAGAAACAGAATCCTAGACAGTGACTTTTCCTATGTTCATAGGTTCAGAAGGAAGAGCTCAGTAGTTGAGACTAAACGTTTACCTTGAGAGTTGATTGCATTGTAACAACTTTGGGATTTCTTCATTAGTTGGAGTCATATCTGATACAAAGCAAAATAATTATTATAATTATTAATAATCTCACCTCCAGGACATCTCTAAGGAGTTCCTCAAGGCAGTAGCCTGGGATAAAGCATTTTCAGTTGCTTCATCAATGACTTTGCCTTCAACTATGGGGTCAGAAGTGGGGATGCTCACTAGTGATTTGAGGCTCAGCACCATTTGTGGTTCCTCAGGTGCTGAAGGAGGGTATGCTCACATGCAAGAGCTAGACAACATTCAGGCTTGGAATGAAAAACATTCACAGCCCAACAAGCAAGAATCTAATTAACTCCCCTTTACATTCAATGGAACTACCATTGCTGAATCTCTTGTCTCAAGAACTTCACTGGGGCTATTCACACAAATACTGTGGCTATAACAAATGTATAAAGGAAGGGAATTCAACAGTGAGAAACTAAACCTGTGAATAGGAATGACACTGTGCAATAATCACCAGACAGGGATGTTCCCTCCCAGTCGGGAACACTTCAATGGTTAGGGACAATCGGCCTCGGATCTTCAGGTGACCGTCCTCCAAGGCGGACTTCGGGATACGCAACAGAGTGGCCGAGCAGAGTTTGTTAGCCAAGTTCAGTATCCATGATGGTGGCCTTAACCAGGACCTTGGGTTCATGTCATACGAGGTCACCCTATACACTACACACACACACACACTCTCTCTCTTTCTCTCTCTCTGTCTGACATACTCACAAACACGCAGACCCTCTCATAAACACGTGCTCTCTCTCAGACACACACATAAAAACACCCCACACTCACCCTCTGACAGGCTTATACTCAGTCACACTCACAAAAACATTCTACCAAGCACGCACAAACGTAAACTCATACTCTCAGATGCACTCACGCTCTCTTACACACACACACACACACACTCAACCTAGGTGAACGCTGAACCTCAATGCTGGCAAAGCAACAGTATTCCATTGAACTTGATCGCAATTTTAAAGACCTTCATATTAAATCACAATATTAGCAACATTTTTAATAAATCATTATCCTCAGCTTCCCACAGAACTACTAAGAATATCTAATCTGTATTGAGCTAGACAAAGCACCATCTCAAAAGTCAACTGTTGATTTGTCAGTTTAGCACCTTCTTCAGAGACAAGACAATCAGTTAGGAGAAAGTGAGGACTGCGGATGCTGGAGATCCTGAATGATTCCTGAAGAAGGGCTTATGCCCGAAATGTCGATTCCCCTGCTCCTTGGATGCTGCCTGACCTGCTGCACTTTTCCAGCAACACATTTTTCAGACAAGACAATCAGTGTCAGCACTGATGCTCGAGGGGCATTAATAAAGTAATATTTTAGAATGATTTAAGTTAGAGGTTTTAAATCACCAAAATGTGGTGATTTCTCCATGCATCATTTATTGTTATGAATAAAACCTACATTTACATGTAACAAGTGATTCAAATGTTTAATCTTAATGGGTCATAAAGAGAAAAAAAACCTCAAGATACGAAGGAATGCTTGAAATACACATCAAACTGGAATAGGATAGATTGACTTATTGTGCATTAGTTTTTTAAACTGAACTGTTTTTGTGTAAGATCATTTTTTAAAAAAATAACTCAAGGAAAGAAATTGGGTGACAGGTTGTAAAGAGAGAAGAATTGAGGAAGATCAGAAACTCGGTGAAAAGCAAGGTGGAATAGAAAAGGTTGAAAATTAGACATAAGGAGAAACAAAGATGTGGGAACATAAAGAAATAGCTTGCGAAAGAAAATTAACTAGAAGGGAAGACGGTTATGACAGAGTACAAGGTGAAAAAGTGGGAAATTCCTTTTAGTAAGTATGATTTTCCAATAACAACAAAGTTGCTGTTCAGTAACATTGTTCAGAATGTTTATTTCCCATACATACCAGCATCCCTGTGTATATTCTGGAACTCTTAAGCAACTTGATTAACTTGTAAAACACAAAACAGTGCATTCTTTAAAGCAGAACCATTGATAGCTGATACCTCATTGAGAAGATACTAGTCATAACAATCTGTTTCACTGAAGTAAAGGGGCATATATTTTTCACCTTTTAAGAAAGGGGATTAACACATTCAAGGATTTTCTTTCAGTGTGACTATGAATCGTTGATGAGTGATTGATGATGTAGGCTGAAGCACTGAAAGACTGCAAAGTCACCTTACATGGAGCTAAATGGAGCTAAAACATATACAAACAAGGGAAATAACTTGTATTTTAAATGAAATTCAGTGACAAATAAACAGATGGCATAATATCCTGAAGTTCTTTCCAAAAATAAAATTCCTTCTTGGTTGATTTGTTATAGAATTAAATTACTGGCAATAGCAAGTGGGGAAATAATCAATTGATAAATAAACATGTGAGCGGATGGACATAGAATGACAGCTCAGATTTTTCTCGCCTTGTTGACAGACATTTCAGAAAGTAAGGCTCTTATTGGTGATTTTAAAGGAACAGGTCAAGCTAGGTCTGGTTGTCATCTTGGCTGTGTTTAAGATTCAGTGCTGTACCATGCTGTCTGCAGCACAATACATAGTTCTTCTGTAACACGATGGTTGTGTTCTTGTGCAACCCTGCATTATAGAAAAATTGTGCCGTAGAAACAGCGCTTAAAGTGTTAGCAATGTAGTCACATTACAGCCAAAACATGATTTAATACTTCGCACTTTAAAAAGTGTCCCAATTCATCAATCACATTACAGGAAACTCACATTAACAAAACATTATAGCAGAAATACCCATATTTATCTTTTACGCAAATATAGATTCTTAGTCAGTCTGCTTAGTGCTAGTGTTGGTTATTACGTATCTAAGAGGTGTCTTTCCCTGGGATCTATGTTCATTACACACGTTATTGGGAATTATATAGGATAATGAGGAAGCAAAGGTCCAGGAACTCAGATGGTTAAGAACATAGCTTTGAATTATTTGGAGGATTTTCCTAGGTTAACCATTCAAAAATAAGATGTCAAAAGAGAACAAATTTGAGTAATTATTCTTTGTTCTCATTTTATTTCTTAATAGAACTGTCTCTGAATTTCCTGTGCAATGTTTCTAGGGCTAGACCAGGCTTGAATAGGAACTGTAATGTAATTATGTACAAACGAATATCAGATGGCTCTGGATGCAGATTTTCTGCAATTGCAATGGGTGCACTTCAGGGCAGACTGTCCCCATATAAAAAAAATGGCATTACTGCTTCCTGCTGTTGTACCTCCTGTCTGTTGTAAGGGACTGGCTGGTATTACACTGCAAGATTTTAATTTTCACCTTTATTCAATAGCAGTTGGTTCATTGATTCAGGCGACTCTCTGTGTGGAGTTTGCACATTCTCCCTGTGTCTGTGTGGGTTTCCTCCGGGTGCTCCGGTTTCCTCCCACACTCCAAAGATGTGCAGGTCAGGTGAATTGGCCATGCTAAATTGCCCGTAGTGTTAGGTGTAGGGGTAGAAGTATGGGTATGGGTGGGTTGCGCTTCGGTGGGGCGGTGTGGACTTGTTGGGCCGAAGGGCCTGTTTCCAGCTGTAATGTAATCTAATCTAAAATCTGTTGCACAACACAGATCTTCTTTTATTCTTAGTGATGGAAATAAGCAATTTTTATCTCACTTAATTTCCTTTCTGTTTACTTTAATGGCAAAATTTATATAACCTATTTAACACAACTAAAGTTAAAATCATACCATTGTTAGCATTTCATCAATCCCAGAAGTGGAGCAGTAACCACAAACTTACAAACCACAAGCTTATAAACTGGGAGAGGTTGGCCATTCAGCCCCTTCAGCTTGCTTCACCCTTTAATAAGATCATAGCTAATTTGATTGTAACCTCATATCTTCATTCATGCCTACCCTAAAACCTTCCAAGCCCTTGCTTAACAAGAATCTACCTCTGCCTTAAAAATATTCAAAGACTCTACTTCCACCATAATTCATAAAAAGTTCCAAAGATTCCCAATCCAGTGAGAGGAAAAAAACATCAGTCTCATCACTATTTAAATGAATGATGTCTGATTTTTAAGCAGTGACCTCCCACACGCACCCACCACACACACACAATAGCAGGAAAGATGTCTCCACATCCATCCTGTCAATACTCTTCAGGATCTTATAGAGTCATAGCATCATACAGCACGGAAACAGATTCTTTGGGCCCAACCAGTCCACGCCGACCATAATCCCAAACTAAACTAGCCCCACCTGCCTGCTTCTGGCCCATATCCCTCCAAACCTTTCCTATTCATGTACTTATCCACATATCTTTTCAATGTTATAATTGTGCCCACGTCCACCACTTCCTCAGGAAGTTCATTCCACATGTAAATCACTCCCAGTGTAAAAGAATTGCTCCTCATGTCTTCTTATAAGTCTCTCTCCTGTCACATTAGAAATATGCCCCCTAGTCTTGAACTCCCCCGTCCTAGGGAAAATACACCTACCATTAACCGTATCTATACCTCTCATGGCTTTATGCATTTCCATAAGGTCACCTCTCAACCTCCTTTGTTCCAGTGAAAAACATCCCTGCCTATCTTATATACTTAAATCAAGTTACCTTTTCTGTTCTAAACTCCAGGAGATATAAGCGTAGCTTGGCTAAACCTTTCCCCATTCTTGGAATTGTTCCAGCAAACCTCCTCTGAACTGCCTCCTTGTATTAACATTCTTCCTTAGTTAAGGGACCAATAATGTGCAGAGAATCCTTGACAGCTGTTGAATGTATTCACCTGGCCACCACCTGAAGTATTGATATATGTAGGAATTTTAAAGCAATTTATTCTAAGGACAAGACTGGAAGACAATTATATTTAAATCAAGCATTTTTTTAAAATAAAATGCATTAAACAAGATTTTTAATCAGTGATGGAAGGTATTATGAACAGTGCTTTCAAGCAGCAACTGACCAACAATAACTTACTCCCTGATGCTGAATCCAGCCCTGTTTATTGTTCACTATATTAGATTATTTGGATTCCCTACAGTGTGGAAACAGGACCTTCGGCCCAACAAGTCCACACCGACCTTTTGAAGAGTAACCCACCCAGACCCATTTCTCTCTGACTAATGCACCTAACACTACGGGCAATTTAGCATGGCCAATCCAACTCACTTGCACATCTTTGGACTGTGGGAGGAAACTGGAGCACCCAGAGGAAACCCACACAGACACAGGGAGAATATGCAAACTCCACAAAGACAGTTGCACAAGGCTGGAACTGAACCCAGGTCTCTGGTGCAGTGAGGCTGCAATGCTAGCCCCTAAAAGATGAAGGATATTTTTAAGGAAGGCACAATATATAAAGAAAGATACTATCTTATTGATTATAATGTCAGCTTTCCCAACAGTAGCTTATTTCTATTGTAAGAGGCTTCCTATAGTGGCGGCTTGTCTTGTATTCATCACAACAGACACAAGATTTTTTTTAAAAAACTCATGTATTGTGGGCAATATTGACTGAATCAGCACTTAATGTCCATGCTTAATTACCTTAGAGATGGTGGTGGTGAGCCATCTTCCTGACCAGCTGTGGACCTTGGGGATCAGACCTAACACTGTTGGAAGTTCTGGATTTTAACCCAGTGATGATGAAGTAGCCAATGTACTTCAAAGTCAGGATGATATGCAACTTGGAAGGGAACTTGCAGCTTTTGGTATTCCCATGCATCTGCCATCTTTGTCCTTTTAGATGATTCAGCATTTATTGCCAATCTCAAACTGCCCACATTGAAGTTAAAATTAAGCACATTGCTATAAATCTGGAGTTATATGTAGGACAGACCTGTTAAGGATGGCAGATTTCTCCCCCCATGGGACTTCAGTGAACCAATCTTTTTTTATATAAAAATTAATAGTGGTTACATGGTCACTACTACGCTAACTTTTTAATTTCAGTTTTTTTAATTGAATGTGCCCAGAATATTAACATGATGTTCAGGGTTATTGGTCCTGAGACATTTCCAGAAACATGGCATCTCTTCTCCTGCTCATCTCATTGCTAAAGGCTTGAGCATGGATTTACAAACCATAGAACCCTCTCTCTCTGTGCCTTTGGGCTCACTTTCATTTCTCTCTAATTTCACCATCAGCATCTGACAGAAACCTCTTTTGATTCAAACTGGTTTCCCTTTAAGCTTTAGGAAAGATGTTGTGAAACTTGTAAAGGTTCAGAAAAGACTTACAAGGATGTTGCCAGATTTCGAGGGTTTAAGCTATAAGGAGAGGCAGAAAAGGCTGAGGCTACTTTCCATGGAGCATCGAAGGGTGAGCAGTGACCGTATATTGGTTTATAAAATCATGAGGGGTATGGATAGGATAAATAGACAAGGTCTTTTCCCTGCAGTGGGTGATACCAGAACTAGAGGGGCATAGGTTTGGGGTGAGAGGGGAAAGATACAAAAGAGACCTAAGAGGCAACCTTTTCACACAGAGGGTGGTGCGTGAATGTAATGAGCTGTCAAAGGAAGTGATGGAGGTAGTACAATTACAAAATTTAAAAGGCATCTGGATGAGTATGTGAAAAGGAGGGTTGAGAGTGATACGGGCCAAGTGGCGGCAAATGGGACTAGATTAGGTTAGGATATCTGGTCGGTGTGGACGTGTTGGACCAAAGGGTCTGTTTCCATTGTGTATATCTCTATGACTGTATAACATTATGATTTAACATCCACTTCTGAGCTTCATCCTACTGCTGCTGGTATCCACCCTGTCAGAACTTCTTGTGGGGTTCCAGGACGTGTGGGGTGTTGTCCCTCATCAAAAGGTATTCATACGGGATTGAGTGTTGACAGGATACCAGTCAAATAGCTGTTTTGCCCTACTGATGTGGAGCTTCTTAAGTGTTACTAGAGCAGCATTCATCCAAGTAAAGGTAGAAAATCTCATCATATTCCTGATTTATGCCTTGTAGGTAGTAGATAGGCATTCAGGAGGCGGGGGGTGTGTTAATCACTATCTAATAGCCATAGTATTTACACTTCTGGTTTAGATCATTGCTAACATCCAGCTAATTCAGCAATAATGGCATCAAGGGGCAATGGTTAGATTATTTTCTTGCTGAGATAATTACAACTAGCACTTATGTAGCATAATGCTATTTACCACTTGTGTTGTCCAAGTGTTTCTCCATATGGGTATGAGATGTTACAGGAACTGAGCAGTCACAAATGGTCACATTGTACAATTATAGTGAGCATCCCTACTTCTGACTTTATAACGGAGGCAACGTCACTGATGAAGCAGCTGAAGATGAATGGCCATAAGAGACTATGTTGAGAAACTCCCGCTGGGATGTCCTGGGGCTGGGATGATTGACTTCCAACAATGATATCATTTTATGTAAAGTATAACACTTATCATTGGAAGGTTTTCCCCCAGTTCTCAATGACTCCAGTTCTGCTAGGGCTACTTCACACTTAGCCAAATACTTTCAAAGGCAGTCACTCTCATCTCATGTCGGGAATTCAGCTCATTTGCCCATATCCGGACCAAGACTGTAATGATGGCTGAACTGAGTGACTCTGGCGAAATCCAAACTGAGCATCAGTGAACAGGTTATTGCTGAGCATGTGGTATTGATAACACTGTCTATGATTCCTTCCAGCACTTTGCTGATGTCTGAAAGTAGATTAATGGAGAGTAATTCACTGGATTGGATTTGCCTTGCCTTTTGTGGACAGGATAAACTGAACAATTTTCCACACCAGTAGTGTGGATGCCAGTGAAGTAGCTATTCTAGAACAGCTTGAGCAAAGGTACAATTAGTTCTGGAGCACAACTTTTGTAAGAAATTTCAAAGGGAACAACAATTTACGCTGTATGAGAAAAGGATGCTGATTGATTGACTCTGACTGAGCAAGGTATTGGCATGGAAAATTCAGCAGGATAAAGTTGTCCGCTGAACCTTTGCTTAATTGAGAAAGGCCCAATGCTTGAATATGTTCTTTCTGCTCACAAATGATAGACCCTGGCATACAAATATATATTTCTTCTGGAAATTGTAAGTGAGCCACATTGCAATAATCTTTTGTTGATTATTAATGTAATTCTTTGCACATATGGGATGGTTCAATCAGTGCTGTCTAATTTCAGAATGACATTTAATACTGGACACTATGTTTTGCTTTGAAAAGCGTGAGATGATTGAGAACGGTCAGTACGCTCAGTCAGGCAAATGGCCAACTTGCCTTTGTTGAATTTATACCACTGTCTGGGGGATAACTGTTCCCTGGTGCATTCTCCGTGGCAACATCTCAACCAATCAGAGTGCACTTGTCAGTCAATCAGCATCTTATTCTCATGAAGTATAAATGTTTGTTCCCTTTTAATTTTGTTCTTTTTTCAGATGTTCCAGTGATTGCAAGATGAAAACCTTCAAAAATAGTTCTCCTTTTTTCAGCAATCCTCAAGTTCCATACCAATAAACAATTTTAATAGTAGCTTAATTTAGCCAATTTTTATAAGATGAATTGAATTTGTGCAGAAGTTTCAATTGAAACAACTGCACTTCTGTGTTGCTGAAGGCTAAACAAATACATAAGCTGGCACTCATACAGCACCTTTAATGTTATAAAATACTCTAAGGTACACCACAGAAGTATTATCAATTGAAAATTGTCACCACGTCACATTAGGAAAAGAATGAAGAATAATAATTTATATTACACTTTTCAAGAACACAAAATGTCTCAAAGTACTTTACAGCCAATGAGACATTGAGGTCTACAGTACACAAAAAGGCCCTTCTGCCCCATCAAGTGTGTGCTAGTCAAAACAAACCCTAACTATTTACATCCCATTTTCCAACACTTTGCCCATAACCTTGAATGCTTTGGTATCACAAATTTACATCTAAATACTTCTGAAATGTTGGTAGGGTTTCTATCTCTAAGATTCTTTCAGGCAACAAGCTCTCAATTCCCACCACCCTCCTGCAATTTCAGACCTTTTTCGCTGTCAACCATGCTGCCAATTTTTATGCTATCCACAATCTTACTTGTCATTACCACTCCCCTCACCCATACCCCATTATCCAACATTTTCTTCTATATTGTTTATATATACCACAAACAATAAGGGACTCAGAACTGACCCCTGTGGTACAACACTGGACACCGGCCTCTGACTCCTATGACTAAGTTAATTTTGGACCTGACTTGCTAAGTTACCTTGGATCCCATGTGTATTTACCTTCTTTATCAGCTTCCCATACATATTCTACAATACATATAAAGTACAACAACTGCACTAACTTTATCTACATATCTGGTCACCTCCTCGAAATATTCAATCAAATTGTGTGGCACAGCCTCTGTCTGACAAAGTCATACTAATCATTTCTGATCAACCTTGCCTCTCCAAATGGAAATTAATGTCTCTCCTTCGGCATTTTCTCCAACCATTTCTCTAACTATTCTGTAATTCCCTGCTTTATAAGTGGAAGCACATTAGCTATTCTCCATTCCTGTGGAACCTCCCTTGTGGCCAGAGAAAAGAATTAACAATTTGCGTCAGAGCCTCTGTAATTTTCTCCTTTGTCTCCCACAGAGCCTGGTATACAGCTCATCCAGATCTGGGGATTTGTCCACTTTACATCCACTAAGACCTCCAATATTTCCTTTATTCCTACATCAATCTGCTTGAGAACCTCTCAGTCCCATTTCCTGAATTCTGTGCCTACATCCTCCTTCTTTGACATGAAGACAAGTGTGAAGTATTTGTTTAATATCCTACCAATGTCACCCAGCTCCATGCACAGCCTTGGTTCCTAATAGGCCTTACTCTTTCCCAGGTTATCCTGTTCCTCTTGATATAGAATATCTTGGGATTCTCCTGCCCACCAGTACTTTTATCATGCACCCTCTTTGCTCTCCTAATTGTTTTCTTAAGTGCCCTCTGCACATTTTATACTCCACTTGGGCCTCCATTCCCTTTATATCTATCACATGCCTTTCTTTCCTGCTTATCCAGTCTTGAATACTCATAGTCACCCAGGGTTCTCTGTGCTTGTTTACTAACTGCAAATCCTTCACCTTCGCAGGCCGCGTGAATTTGGTTTAGAACAGAAAAAGAGGATAAGAGAGAATGCATAAAAAAAACTCTAAAAGAAATGTGAAATAAGGCTGAATGAGTATGGTCATTTTGAGTGCCAGCATTTTAATCTTGAAGTCACCTGAAACCTGTGAACTTTCTTGAGTTAAGTGTTGTTCACCCATTAGCCTGTGCTTACTGACCTACATAGACACTGAGTGGGAAGAATCTCATCCTTGCTTGCCTTCATGGTTGCAATCATCCCCAGCTCTGTAATCACTTGCAGCCTCAATAAGTCTCTGAGATACCTGCCGTACCCCTCTGTTCCAGGCCCTGGTGTAATCACAATTGGAATGCAGGGAAACACAACTGCCAATATCAGCACAGCATACTCCCATGATTCAGCAATGCGATAATGTCTAGATAATCTGGCTTTTTTGCAGTGTTGATTGAGGGATCCATATTGGCCAGGTCCTGGGGAGAACATTCCTGCTATCGTTCAAAATACTGCCACGTGTTCTTCTATATGCCCCCAAGCAGATCAACAGACTTTATTTTAACATCTCATCCAAAACATGGATAAGAAAGGGACAACAGAACAGGCAATCAAGAGCATATTCAAATTGTTCTAATGAGGAGTCACTGGACTTGAAACATTAACTCTGCAGATGCTGCCAGACTTGCTGAGTTTCTGTTTTTGTTGTAAATGAAATTGCTCACCATTCGAGGTGTGTGCTTTTCAGAACTATGGACCCGCTACATCAAATGAAATTTGATGATGTCTTCCACAAAGGCTGCACTGTGTGGAGAAAAAGTACAATATTGAAATGGGGATCAATGGCAGGGAGTGAGGACACAAGACAAGGAGGCCCTTCCCTCTCTCCATCTTGGACCACGTGTCCCATTCTCCTGGGCCATGTTCCTTTCCTTTTCCGTGTTGCACCCATCACCTCCTCTCTGCATCGCCCCTGTCCATTCCACTCTTCACATTACCCCCACTCCTCCATGTACTGTACTCTTCACGATTTCCCCTCCCCTTCTCTCCTCTCCCCAGCCCCACCCCCATCCCTCCTTCACCATCCTCCCCCTACCCATCCACCACTATCCCCCATCTCCACCCTCAGCCTCATTCCTGTAATTCCTTGCCCTCTCCCTTCTTACTTTGCTGACCCAATGCCTGAACCTAATTAAAGGGGGATGTGCAAGTTTAAGTAATGCATATCACTCGCACTGGTTTCAGCAAATGAAGCCATACTCTTAGAATACTGAACAGTTTGACTTGGCGTTGGTGTATTTTCTCACTGCCTTTGCCCCAGGACTGTTATACTTTAGAATTCTCTCTCCCTGAGAATAGTGAAGGCTGGGTCATTGAATGTATTCAGCACTGAATTAGATGTATTTTTGATCCACAGGGGAGTCAGGGTTTCCATGAGGTAAGGCAGCAAGGTAGAGTTAAGGTCACAATTCAATCAGCCATGGTTTTAGTGAATGGTAGAACAGGTTCAGTGAGCTGAGTGGCCTACTCCTGCACTGATTTGTTTCCTTATTATGTTTTCTTGTGACATCGGGTGACTTGGCCAACTCCATCTCTAAGAAAATGTCAATCATAACTTGCCCAGACATGTTCTGGATCTGACCCATTGACAACTTTACTTCAGGCAGATGGATTTTTTTTGGCTTTAAAGTTAAATTTGTATCAGGGTCAGCCTGACTTTTGGATATTTAAGCATTTCCTGGTTGCCATCATAAGGATCTCACCTTGCTCCTTGAAAGCATGAGGGAAAGTAACAGTGAGTTTTGGATTAGCGCAAAAAGTAAAGGTCAGAAAGCTGTTGCAATTTTTACTGTACGCATGTTCTATTCTCAGTGGGGATGAGAGAGTGAAGTTAGGCTTTAAAGTGCATTCCTGAAGTCAAAGGGCAGTTTTACCTCATCCTTTACCTGGAGGAATCCCTTTCATTGGGTAAAAAAAAATATGCCTTTCTCGACTTAATCCCTTCTTACTTCTTTGCAGGATTTCCCAAGCTTCTTTGGGAAGCTTGAGCTGGTCCTATATAGGCTCTACTGATACGCTAATGAGACAAGAAATCAAAGTCTTGTTTTCTTGCCTTCATTTTCATAGCCATCGTCTCAGGTTGAACCAGTCTCTTTGAAATCTCAGGGTGGTATTTAATCCCTCATTGCATGTTACTTTAACCTCACGTACATTGTATGACTGTCTATTTCTGACTCCTTAAAACATTGCTCACCTTGGAACCTTCTGCCAATGGAATGCTGTGTTTGTGTCTCCTCAGACTTGACCTTTCCATGTTCTGCTGACCAGCTTCCCTGGTCCTAAAATATCTGGTCATTCAAGATGCTGTACCTATATCTGAACCAGCACCATGTTCCCTGTCACCCATTAAATCTACTGTGTCTGATTGCCACAGGCAGTGAGGAGGTTGAATATTTTAATTTTACCTGTTTCCCAGGATCAGTGAATAGAACGCTGCAGTCTAAGAGGTATGCAGCAGTAGTAGAATTGCCAACCTTCATGAATGCAATCCCCCAGAACAGAGCATGTGTCTGACTGGTCCTGCAGCTAGCTGCCCAGGATATTTCCACATTTAAACATTCCTGGCACTGCATGAACAGTTTACCTTCTCTCTCCAATTGTAGCTGCAGCTGAAAAGCTTTCAGCTCAGTGGGAATAACCTATCCTTACAAAGGAGCATCCCAATCCACCACCAAACACTGCCAAGGGCTCGGGTCAACTGCTGTATCAGAAATACCCTAGTTGGTATTGCATCAGTTCATAGTTCAGAAAGAGTTGATGCAGAAGCTGCACTACTGTCCACCTAATCTAATAATGTCACATGGTCTTTAGGTGGAGAAGAAGCAATCCAGCACAAGGTTTTCATAAAGACAGTGGTGTCAGTGCTAGTTCCTGGTAGTAGGTATGCCCAACCAGATGATAAGAGCTGGACCTGTTGCTATAATGCAACAAACTCCATCTTTTGTAAGACAATTGCCTCTTCTCAGTAAGTCTCAATAAGGTTTATCCTTACTATTTCTAATTATTCAGGCCTTTATACTCAGCATAAAAAGAAAATTGATGAATAGTTTTTGTGGTGCAGTGGTAGTGTCAGTATTGGGAGCAAGGAGATATGTGTTTAAGTCCTACCTGTTCCAGGGGCACGTAATAATAACTGTGAAATGGTTGATTAGGAAAATATCTCAAAAGGAGATTGAGGAGGCTCTTGTGGTGTCCCTAACTCAGGACCAGTAGATCTGAGTTCAAGTCCCACCTGCTTCAGAACAGATTATTTAAAATATCTAATAGCTTTGCAGAAAAAGATTAAGTTTGCCACTCTAGGAATATTGCAGCAAATGAAAAGACTGAGACAGTCAGCAACACTTATCAGTGGAGCAGCAGAGCAAAAGGAGCATTGCAGAGAGCACCTTTACCTCAGACCTGGTAAGATACTCACTGTAAGCAAGGAATACAGCACAGTTTTGGAAATTACAGAGACCTTACAGAATAAGAAATGTGTGGGAGTAGTACAGAGCTCAGTGGGTAAAGTTATCAATCACTTTGGGATTACTCAATGAATAAAGTTCGAAATTGCTATCAGCATTTTTGTCTTTCCTCCTTAAACAAGTCACAGACAACTTGGACGACAATGTTATAGATGAATTTCCCCAGGTATCCCACAATACCAAAGCGGTTAGATCAATCCGAACACAAGCTGGTACCAAAACAAAACAGTCCCAACTTTATTATGAACAAAATTCCAATAATCTTTAATACAAAACATGCTATCCCCCTCATCCTATTTGACCCCTTTAGGTTACAATACTTCCCAGGTCTCTTGTAAATTTACGGAGGCACTCTCGCTGAGGCTCTCTGGATCTGTGAAGCTGCTTTCTTCCTCTCCCTCTCTCTCTCTCTGGATGGCCATGCTGGTCGCCTTGCAAGGCCTCAGACAATTCCAGAGATTCCCAGAGTGGCTCCAAGACAGAAATCTACAGGTAAACCCAAGATTTTATATATTTTAAATGGTTTTCTGGAACTTTTTGATTGTTCTGGCCAATCAGGGAGATACACTTAATAGTTTGAAACAAGAGTCAATCATTTAGATAGCATGTTACTGTTAGATTCTTTGTGTAGCAGGACTCAGTGCCTTGCTGTTTGGGCTCTCCTTTGTTTAGTGGATAAATTGTTGTGGGTGTCTGTCCAGAATAACTGTTGCCCTTTACATTATGCTAGTAGGTAAAAACAATGACTGCAGATGCTGGAAACCAGATTCTGGATTAGTGGTGCTGGAAGAGCACAGCAGTTCAGGCAGCATCCAAGTAGCTTCGAAATCGACGTTTCGGGCAAAAGCCTTTCATCAGAATGAAGGGCTTTTGCCCGAAATGTCAATTTTGAAGCTACTTGGATGCTGCCTGAACTGCCATTACGCTAGTGTCATTAGCACCTGGCTGCTGTGTTTGCACTGTGTCTGATGAGCGGATTATGTGACTTCAGAGTTTCACCTGGCCAATGTGCCCAACATCTCTTGCTATTTGGCCAAGTTAGCAATCTATCTGTGTTTTAGCAGCCAGGAGGCATAATAGCAAATCTTTAAAATAATGTCACAAAGGAGTGGGTTAGTAAGGAAAGATGAGAAAAGAATTACTTACCCTTCATCATGAGCAGGCTCCATAAGGCATGTCTACAGTGGGTATATTAGACGCCAGAATTTTAATTTACATGAAGGCTGTGTATCGAGCAAGTCTCTGTGTGGAACTTTGGAGGCAGATGTTTGTGGTAAAGGGATGGCTGGAAAATGGGAAGCCTTCAAAAATGAGATAACAAGAATCCAGAGAAAGTATGTTCCTGTCAGAGTGAAAGGGAAGACTGGTAGGTATAAGGAATGCTGGATGACTAAAGAAATTGAGGGTTTGGTTAAGAAAAAGAAGGAAGCATATGTCAGGTACAGTCAGGATAAATCGAGTGAATCCTTAGAAGAGTATAAAGAAAGTAGGAGTATACTTAAGAGGGAAATTAGGAGGGCAAAAAGGGGACATGAGATTGTGTTGGCAAATACAATTAAGGAGAATCTAAAGGGTTTTTACAAATATATTAAGGACAAAAGGGTAACGAGGGAGAGTATAGGGCCCCTCAAAGATCAGCAAGGCGGCCTTTGTGTGGAGCCACAGAAAATGGGGGAGATACTAAATGAATATTTTTGCATCAGTATTTACTGTGGAAAAGGATATGGAAGATATAGACTGTAGGGAAATAGATGGTGACATCTTGCAAAATGTCCAGATTACAGAGGAGGAAGTGCTGGAAGTCTTGAAGTGGTTAAAAGTGGATAAATCCCCAGGACCTGATCAGGTGTACCCAAGAACTCTGTGGGAAGCTAGTGAAGTGATTGCTGGGCCTCTTGCTGAGATATTTGTATCATCGATAGTCACAGGTGTGGTGCCGGAAGACTGGAGGTTGGCAAACGTGGCGCCACTGTTTAAGAAGGGCAGTAAAGACAAGCCATGGAACTATAGACTGGTGAGCCTGACCTTGGTGGTGGGCAAGTTGTTGGAGGGAATCCTGAGGGACAGGATATACAAGTATTTGGAAAGGCAAGGACTGATTAGGGATAGTCAACATGGCTTTGTGCATGGGAAATCATGTCTCACAAACTTGATTGAGTTTTTTGAAGAAGGAACAAAGAAGATTGATGAGGGTAGAGCAGTCGATGTGCTCTATATGGACTTCAGTAAGGTGTTCAACAAGGTTCCCCATAATTAGCAAGGTTAGATCTCATGGAATAAAGGGAGAACTAGCCATTTGGATACAGAACTGACTCAAAAGTAGAAGACAGAGAGTTGTTTTTCAGACTGCAGGCCTGTGATCAGTGGAGTGCCACAAGGATCGGTGCTGGGCCCTCTACTTTTTGTCATTTACATAAATGATTTGGATGCGAGCATAAGAGATACAGTTAGTAAGCTTGCAGATGACACCAAAATTGGAGGTGAAGTGGACAGCAAAGAGGGTTACCTCAGATTACAACAGGATCTTGATCAGATAGGCCAATGGGCTGAGAAGTGGCAGATAGAGTTTAATTTAGATAAATGTGAGGTGCTGCATTTTGGGAAAGCAAATCTTAGCAGGACTTATACACTTAATGGTAAGGTCCTAGGGAGTGTTGCTGAACAAAGAGACCTTGGAGTGCAGGTTCATAGCTCCTTAAAAGTGGAGCAGCAGGTAGATAGGATAGTGAAGAGGGCATTTGGTATGCTTTCCTTTATTGGTCAGAGTATTGAGTGCAGGAGTTGGGAGGTCATGATGCATCTTACAGGACATTGGTTAGTCCACTGTTGGAATATTGCATGCAATTCTGGTCTCCTTCCTATCGGAAAGATGTTGTGAAACCTGAAAGGGTTCAGAAAAGATTTCCAAGGATGTTGCCAGGGTTGGAGGATTTGAGCTATAGGGAGAGGCTGGGGCTGTTTTCCCTGGAGTGTTGAAGGCTGAGGGGTGACCTTATTGAGGTTTACAAAATTATGAGGAGCATGGATAGGATAAATAGGCAAAGTCTTTTCCCTGGGCCAGGGGAGTCCTGAACTAGAGGGCATAGGTTTAGGGTAAGAGGGGAAAGATATAAAAGAGACCTAAGGGGCAACTTTTTCACGTAGAGGGTGGTATGTGTATGGAATGAGCTGCCAGAAGATGTGGTGGAGGCTGATACAATTGCAACATTTAAGAGGCATTTGGATGGGTATATGAATAGGAAGGGTTTGGAGGGATATGGGCCGAGTGCTGGCAGGTGGGACTAGATTGGGTTGGGATATCTGGTTGGCATGGACAGGTTGGACCAAAGGGTCTGTTTCCGTGCTGTACATCTCTATTACTCTATGACTCTATGAAAGGCTGCACAAGGACACCTTTTGTGCAGGTTCAGGCACCAGATCACAGATTCAACCAGAGCCTCTCATTTGTTTTTTTAATGCTTGCACAGTTAGTGCCTACCAACACCCCTACCTAGCCTTGCCACGCCAATCACTCAACCAGACAGCTTGCCTTGTTTGTCAGTAGTTCTTTGTCGAGAGGTTGTATGTCTTGTGCATGACAGTGTGTTACATCAATCCCACACCTCTATCATGTGCCAGCTGCTTATGTAGCAAACACAAAGCATAAGAAAGCAGCCATGTCTCAAAGTCTTAGGTGTGTAGACCTCACTGAAGACCCTGGAGGCTTCTGTTAGTGAAGGGAATCAGGCACAACAAGCCAGGGGCAACGACTGGTCCCAGTCCAGGGGATTGGAAGAAATCTGCTATTATTTGGTTTGTTCTCAGTCAGAGGGTCCATGCCTCTCAAGTCTGGGGAATGGGTCACAGTTCCTTCGGTGGCTCCATAGTGGCCAGGCTGACTAATAGGGCCACAGTGGTCAGAGATCATGTACAAAAGTCAGGAGCCTAGGTAATCTCATCCAGGGTAGTCCAGCTAGATCATTGAAGGGAGTGGGCCATAGTCAGTCTATTGGTTTCATCCAGAGAAACAAGGGAAAGGATTGGGCTGGGGTGGTGGGGTGATGGGGTGATGGGGTGTGTGGCTGATCTAGGCTGAAGATTTAAGAACCTATTTTTCGGGATTGGGGGCTGCAGGCAGTGTTCTTGTTAGTTTTCTTTTCTTCTGCACATTATTCTGAGGTTGGTAAGTAGCCGTAACCTCTGGAACTGGGAGTCAATGCTGTGAATGGCATTGGCACAGTTATTACTGCACAGGGCTCATGGGAATACCTGTTGAGAGGGAATCTGGATGTTTGGAGCCTCACTGACACAAAGAGGTTGATGCTAGGAATCAGTGCCTAGGAGTATTCATTGTGTTGGAAATCAAAACCATGCACTGTGGAAAAAAGACCCTTGGAGGACAAGGAGCAAGTGTTTCCATTTGTGGGGCAAAGTCTGCAAAACGCATTGAGTCCAGGTCCTTTAGTGGAACAAGAATATTACACACAGCCCATGTACTATAAAGGACAGAGGTCTGCAAAGTCCATAACCACAAGTCATCCCAAGACATTAGTTCATTGTTTGCTGTGTAGCTCTTTCCACAGACAACATTGATCACCACACCAGGGAAACAGTTGGGATGTTTGACTAATAAGAGCAATGGTGTCAGCAGGAACTGCTTATCTTGCTCCCTCATGCTGCAACAGGCTCTCAACACAGACTTCAGTACATGGGTGAAAGTGAGGACTGCAGATGCTGGAGATCAGAGTCGAAAAGTGTGGCGCTGGAAAAGCACAACAGGTCAGGTAGAATCCGAGGAGCAGGAGAGTCGACGTTTCAGGCATAAGCCCTTCATCAGGAATGAATGCCCGAAATGTCGACTCTCCTGCTCCTTGGATGCTGCCTGACCTTCTCTGTGCTTTTCCAGTGTCACGCTTTTCGCCAGACATCAGTATATCCTGTGTGGACGAGATGAGGCATTATGCCAACACAGTTACATTCAGGGTTACACAGAGACTGAAATAAAGTGATATAATGCAAAACCAACCAAATTTATACTTTACACATAATGTGTAAGTTTGGGAGCGAACGCAATTGGGAATCCCTGGGACTATGGATTGCAGGTTGATGACAGAGGATTGGGTGAACAGACAGTTAGGGGCTGCGAGATTAATGTTCAGAAGACAGAGAAAACCTGAGGAACATGGGTTGGGAAATTGGGGCTCTGGAAAGAAAGAGTGAATGATTAAGATTAGAAAAAGGACCTAAGTGGGAATAGAGAGAGGGAGAATGAGGTATGTGGTAGGATTGTGGATTAATATTTCCTACAGAACTATGAGCACCAACTTCAACACATGAACAGGATCGGTATGAGTGAATTAAACCTGGGGACTGTACTGTGGGTACCACCAGCCAGCATAGTCCTGCCATGAGGCCTTCTTTTTAAATCAATAGCCTAGTTTGTTATTTCACATCTCCAATGCCATCTCCACTGAGGTGCCATCTCCACTGAGGTGGAAGTTGAATACGGACATCCTGATCCAGAGATAGGTAACACAGCCATTGCAACACAAGACACTGTCTCCACGTCATTTTTGATCTATATGTAGACCTACTAAGGAACCTCTGAAAACCAACATAGTTAAGCTAACGAGGTTGTTGTGGTGCAGTTTTAGTATCCCTACCCCTGGACCAGAAGATTCATCTTTCAGCCCCTCTTGTTCTGGATGTGTGGTCGAACATATGGAACAGGTTGTAACTATCAATAAACTGACATGATGGAGACGGCCTCCCGGGGAGTCTGGGTTATGGAGGGGACAGTGCTCCAAAATCAATCTGCATACTATTATGAATTTTCCTGCTCCTCGGATGCTGCCTGACCTGCTGTGCTTTTCCAACACCACTCTAATCTTGATACTGTTATAAAGGTCAACCCATGTCTGTGGCCGCTGGCCATTAGTGGAAGAAAGTCCCCTTCACAATGACAACCAGGCAACTGTGGCTATTTTAATGTTAAACATTCTGTAAACTCTCTTCAGAGGGTGCATCTATCTTAAGACACCCTCTCTCTCATTTCCTTCCTGCATCGGCTGGATCAGGCTACTCACTGGCTCTCATTGTGCTCACTCACTTTGTGCTCATCCACATGCTCACAGCATCTCTGCCTTGTCCTGCCATTTATCACTTTGCCTCAGCATTGAAAACTGCACAGCCTTGTGCCTCAGTGTGGATGGGAAGCCAGGCAGCTTGTCATGTTGGTTAGCAGTGATTAGCAAGTGGTCTCTGATGAGACTGCTGATCTGGAAGTGCTGTTGACCTATTAGTTCTCCAGGCTGAAGAGACTGATCACTATCCTTAACTGGACTGTAATGATAAACCCTGACCATTGGTTTATGCTTCAAAATTAGGTTGGGCATTAAGCACAACATGACACAAAGTCAGAATTCAGTATCGCACTTGATGTTGGGGTCCCAAAGCAGAAGGAGAAAGAGAGGACTGCAGATGCTGGAGATCAGATTTGAAAAATGTGTTGCTGGAAAAGCGCAGCAGGTCAGGCAGCATCCAAGGAGTGGGAGAATCGACGTTTCGGGCATAAGCCCTTCTTCAGGAATCATCGACGTTTCGGGCATAAGCCCTTCTTCAGGAATGATCCTGAAGAAGGGCTTATGCCCGAAACGTCGATCCTCCTACTCCTTGGAGGCTGCCTGACCTGCTGCGCTTTTCCAGCAACACATTTTTCAGTCCCAAAGTAGAACGAAGGTTCAGCTTGTGAAGTACAATCATCGAGCAGCTCTGTCAGAGATTCCCAATCCAGGTTCATACATATCTGAGTTCAAGTTAGAATCCAAGGAGATTGAGTGAGAGACTGGATCTGTTAAAAATGCCAGTGACTGGAGATTTTGTTGCATCAGTGAATAATAATGAGTGACAGGGTTACTTCTGGTCACATTTTGGATCTGAAGTAACTATACCTGTTACACCAGCGACACATAGCTTATCGATGAAATAATGTGGGTGGTATCTGATAAACTTCTGAATGACATGGGCTGCGGTGGGATATCTGGGAGAATCCTTCTGTACTCCTTATACACATGACAGTGTGGCCAAATTCTGCATCGGCTCCATTTACAAGTTTGCTGATGACACCAACATTGTAGGTTGGATCTGAAACAATGATGAGATGGAATACAGGAAGAAGACAGAGTGCCTAACAGCATGGTAGAAAGACAACACTCTCTCCATCAACATCAGGAAAACAAAGGAGTTGGCCTTCAGGAAGCAGAGTGGAGGGGACACTCCGGCAGCATCAATGGTACTGAGGGGAGATGGCTGAGAGTGTCAAACACCTGAGAGTGACAATCCTCAACAATCTGTTCTGATCCGCCACATTGACACTACGGTCAAGAAAGCACATCAATGTCTCCACTTCCTCAGGAGGCTAAGGAAATTCAGCATGTCCATAAAAACTCTTAGCGTTTTTAATAGATGCGTCATAGAAAGCTTCCTATCTGGGTGCAGCACAGTGTGCTATGACAACTGCTCTTCCCAAGACCACAAGAAACTACAGAGTGTCGTGAAAACAACCCAGTCCATCACACAAACCAGCCTTCCATCCATTGACTCCCTCTATACTTTCCACTGCATTGGGAAAGCAATCAACATAATCAAAGACCCCTCCCACCCTGTTATACTCTCTTCCACCCTATTCCATTGGTCAGAAGATACAAAAGTTTGAATACTTATATGAACAAATTCAAGAACAGCTTCTTCCTCACTATTATCAGGCTTTTGAATGAATCTCACAAAGGTTACTGTTTATCTCTCACTGTGCCTTCTCAACAGCTGCAACACTTTATCCTTCTCTCTGTTCTGTTACCCTGATGCGTTAGTATAGTGTGATCTCCCTGTAAAGCACGTAAGACAACACTTTTCACTGTAGCTCGGTACATGTGATAGAAATGAATCAATCACTTGACAGAATTATCAAGTGAGACCTTTCTCGATGTCAGAAACAACAAGCTGTTTTGCAGCAGAGTCCCAGGCTTTGAGTTGACATTCTTTCTAGGGAGTGCTGAATGTCTACTACCAGGGATTATTGTTTGTTACCATCCTCATTAACACCAAATCCCACCTTCTACACTTCCTATTCTACCATCCACCAGATAGAAACTAGATGCCGACAAATCTCGACTTGAAATTTAGAGTAAGTACCTGGCAATCCTAGTTTGTGGTTTGATCCTCCACATCGCCATCTTAGACACCCAGTACCAATGTCTCAGGGCACACACCATGGTCAGCAGCTGTACATAACCCACATCCACAGATGCCAGCAAATCTCCAATTACTTGAAGGACATTTCTGCACTGCCATGCTACACTTTAGAGTGCACTGGTAAGTATCATAGCAACACTGCTGAGAGGACATGTTGTACACAGGGACAGGCACCCAGTTGGATAAGGCTGTTTGCTGTCTGTCTGAGCACTCTGAGTTTACACCTACCTGAATGCTCACTGCCTTGCCTTTTATTTCTTTACCCCTCAGCCAAAGAAGGCTTACATTTCCATGTTTCTTATTGTGGCTACTAAACTGAGCAGCTTATTGTGTTAGACGAGGATGTGGATGGTGAATTTTTTATATCACCAGCCACGTATCCAACAAACACTCTATGGAGGTCCATGCAAGTCCAGGGAGGCACTGTCAGTCAAGGATCCCAGCACAGCAAGTCAAGGTCAGTCTCCAATATCAGTCCAGGAGCTTAGGCATGGTCATGGACATGGAACAAGTTTTAGTTCCTCCACAGGGCGGTCCTAGTCTCAAACTCAACAAAAATGACACTTAGCCAACAAAGAGTAAGTTTCGACCTTATTTGTTATGTATGTAATTAATCTGGTGTAATTTCAGTGAGTCATTGGTTGATAAATTTCATTCTATTTCTACTTTCCTCTCTGAATCCAATCCTCTAGTCTCCCTTCAGTTTCTCCTCATCATCCTGGAGTGCTGACCAGGTATTCAGACCATCTTGTATGACAGCTACTGGCATGAAACCACAAGGTAAAAGCAAAACTATCGGGGGGATCTGCAAGGTAAATGAAATAACAGTGGTTAATATCATGCAATCAGGTCTCATGTAAACAGATGTTCATAGACATGATGTGGCCCAGAATAAGGTGATTGAAGTGCCACGTGAACAAAACTCCATGAATGCCACCATTCAGCATTGGTAACTCTATGCTACATGCAACAATTCCCCTCTTCTGCCACTGCTAGACTCAACCAGTGATGTCCACACATCATGTAAATGGACCAGAACAGGAAATGTTCGCACTCCTAGACCAGGACTGGAGCAGTACACTTCAGGAATGCTGCTCTGATTCAGTGCAAGGGCAGATTGGGTCCAGGAAAGTCAACATGTTTTTAAAAAATCAAATTAGGATAATCATACATGATATTAATAGTCAAAGAGCGTGGTGCTGGAAGGGCTGATGATGGGCTTTTGCCCGAAATGTTGATTCTCCTGCTTCTTGGATGCTGCCTGACCTGCTGGGCTTTTCCAGCACCACACTCTTCGAATCTGATCTCCAGCATCTACAGTCCTCATTTCTCCATGATATTAATAGTGTCTATGTAAGGAATGTGCAAGTTGAGTGGAGAGAAACATTTGGAACAATTCTCAGTTTGACTAATTTTGGGCATTAAGCTTAATCGTTCCTCAAAAAATAAATAAATCAGGTCACAGAACCTGTGGAATATCAAGGGTTAAATGGGATTGTCATATTCAGATTTTTTTTTAGTACAGTTTTTTAGCAAACTGCTGGCTTTTTCTCTGAAAAAATAATCTGAAACTTGTTTTGGCACTTTTACTGTCTGACCGACCTTAAAGGATCTTATAAAAATATTTCTGTCACCATTAGTCCTCACAAAAAAAACCGGTATTTAGTCATTAGTGCATATTAAAGTCCAAGGAATGTTGTCACAACAAACTATATGGGGAACTTGGGCCAAGTATATTCAAGGAAAAGAAACAGTTAAAATTAAGATAGAATGTAAAGTCTTGATGTAAAAAAAGCTGCATAGCTTTGATATCTCCAAATCCAAGTTATCATCCCTGAAGGAAAAAAGCCTTTGAAGGTTACCATTGAAGTCAGCCTGCTGCTGGAACACAACTTTTATGACCTCTTGCAGTTGAAATTGGACAAGTGTGCTGGAATTGTTCAATGAGACAGCTCTAAAGTCTCGTTATTTAGTGAAGTGTGAGGCTAATGATATCTTCAGACCAAGAGCAAACTGAACAGAGTTGCATGAACTGCAGCCTCTAATAAATACCTTTCTTTCATGTTCTGTGTTCAAAGCAACAAGAGAGTCTGGAAAGTGTAGCGTCCACTGGAGAGCTAGGCTACTTCAATTAACACTTTTATATCCGGTGAGTCTCATGGTCTGAAAGTGGCAAGGTTTGCTTTTGCTTTTCCATTAAGATTGATTCCAGTGTCACCAGCTTTCTTGCTCAATATTTTTTCACGATTGTAAAGTTTACATTAAAGTGGTGCTTCAATGCACGTAGCACCAAGCTAAAATTCTCATGAAATACGTGTTAAATCTTAACCAGGTCACAGTTTATGTGGATAATCAAAGTGCTAATTGGTTAAATGGGACTGTTTTCATTATTGACTCAATTAGAAGCTTATTGATTGGAATTCACAAAACCAAACCTCCCCACTTGCTGTCAATTCTCTTATCAAGATAACTTGTATTTCAGCATTTAAAGACTACTAAAATTCATTTTAATGATAATGAAGTCCATCTAATAAAAAAAACTCTTACACTGAGTATTGTGAGCATGGCAGCTATTCTGTGAACTATTGCATTAAATATTTAATCAAATATAGGTACTCTTTGTATTGTTTCAAAGAGGAGAAGATTGATGGTTTCTTACATGTGACCACAAGGTTCTCGATTGGTTTGTAAAATAGAACATAGATGTCCTTTTCTAAATTATAGGATGGAATCTTGTAGGCGCCTCAATGATGTGGGCTATGGTGAGAAATCTGAGAGCATCGCATGAGAAGTCCAGTAGGCCTTTCTCGACTTTGTTGCATTTTGAAAGTAAGTTCTGGGCAGGAAGACTAGATTCTCACCAGGCAGCAGCTACATTTATTGCTTGTTATCAGTCTAAGTAATAGCATAACTTGCCTTATTAATATAAAAACTATCTTACCATCCATCCACAAGGAAATTAGACACTGAGAATTCTTGATATGGAATTATTGATTTGTACCTGGTGACTCTAACTCTTCCAGCATGGCACTAATACCTCAGGGTACACTCCATGGGCAGTGATGCAAGTATCCCATGACCAAGGTGCTAGCATCTCATATATTCCAGCTTTTTAATGCCATCATGGCATTCTGATGCACTTTGGAGTGTGTCAGCAACTATCATTGAAATGTTTCTGCAAAGACACTTTGTGCACAGGGGCAGGTACCCAGCTGATGGATTGGATCAGGGAGCATCTCTGCTCACTTGCTTTCTGAGCACTTACTCAATTTACACCTACCCTTGGTAGCTCACAACATCTCTGCCTTGATTTCCTTTGATTCCAGTGGTGTTTCACAATGATCAGTCTGGGACCTCTGTTGTTTGTAACATGATTTGGGATGAACATGTAGGTGGTCTGATTATTAAGGTTGATGACACAACAATTGCTGGAGTTATGGCGAATGAGGAAGTTTATGAAAGGATTCAGTAGGATATAGAGCATTTGGAAAGTTGGACAGAGAAATGAAAGATGGAGTTTAATTCTGACAACTCTAAGATGATGCAATTTGAGAGGTCAAATGCAAGAGGAATGTATACAGTAAATGGGCGGAACCTCAGGAGTATTGATATACAAATGAATCTTTTGGTCAGGCAACGGGTCTGAGAAGTAGTATTCAGGGGTCTAGACCTCTTCAATCCAACAAGTGGTCATGGTCAGCCCTAAGAGTCCAGTGCAGCCAGTCCAGGGAATCACAAGAACACAGCTATACAAATATCAGTCAGGGTTTGATCACCCATCATTCAGGATTGTGCACATACATTGCTCAAGGGGGTGGATCATGGTTAGTCCATGGCTTCTATGTAACACCATCTGACATAGGAGAAGAAATTAGGCCATTCAGCCATTGAGTCTGCTCCGCCATTCAAACATGGTTGATATGTTTCTCAACCCTATTCTCCGCTTTCTCACCATGACCCTTGATCCCCTTGATACTCAAGAACCTGTCTATCTTTGCCTTAAATATACGCAATGACTTGGCCTCCACAGCCTTCTGTGGCAAAGAATTCCATAGATTCATCACAGTCTGACTTGAAGAAGTTTCTCCTTATCTCTGTTCTAAAAGTCTATGCCCTAGGGTCCTAGTCTCTCCTACCCATAGAAACATCTTTCCAACATCTACTCTATTCAGGCTATTCAGTATTCTGCATGTTTCAGTTAGATTCCCGCTTATCCTTCTAAACTCCATCGAATACAGACCCAGAGTCCTCAAATGTTCCTCATATGTTATGTTTTTCATTCCTGGGACCATTGTCATGAACCTCTTCTGAACACACTCCAAGGTCAGTACATTGTTCCTGAGGTATGAGGCCCAAAACTGCGCAAACTCCAGTTGTGATCTGACCAGTGCTTTATAGAGCCTCAGAAGTACATTCCTGCTTTTATATTCAAGTCCTCTCAAAATAAATGTCATCATTGCATTTGCCTTCCTAACTACTGACTCAACCTGCAAGTTTACCTTGACAGAATCTTGAACAAGAATTCCCAAGTCTCTTTGCACTTCAGATTTCTGAATTTTCTCCTGTTTAGAAAATAGTCCATGCCTCTATTCTTCCTATCAAAGTACATGACCTCACACTTTCCCATGTTGTTGTCCATCTGCCACTTCTTTGCCCACTCTCCGAACCTGTCCAACTCTTTCTGCAGCCTCCCTGCCTCCTCAATACTACCTGTTTGTCTACTTATCTTTGTAGCATCTGCAAACTGAGCCAGAATGCCCTCAGTTCCTTCATCTAGATCATTAATGTATAAAAGGAAAAGTTATGGCCCCAATACTGAGCCTTGTGGAACACCACTTGTCACCAGCTGCCATCCTGAGAAGGATCCTATTATCCCCACTCTCTGCTTTCTGCCAGACAGCCAAGCTTCTATCCATGCTAGCACCTTGCCTCTAACACCATGGGCCCTTATCTTACCCTGTAGACTCCTGTGCAGCACTTTGTCAAAGGCATTCTTGAAGTCCAGGTAGATAACATCCATTGGCTCTCATCATTTCCTCAAAGAGTTCTAACAGATTTGTCAGGCATGACCTCCCCTTGATGAAACCATGCTGACTTTGCCCTATTTTACCATATACTTCCAAGTATTCAGAAATCTCATTCTTCACAGTGGATTCCAGGATCTTACCCATAACTGAGGTTAGGCTAATCAGTCTATAATTTTCTGTCTTTTGTCATATTCTCCTTTTAAGTAGGAGTGTCACATTAGCAATTTTCCAGTCCTTTGGGACCCTCCCTGATTCTAGTGATACCTGAAAGATCACCACTATTGCCTCCGCTATCTCCTCAGCTATCTGCCTTAGAACTCTGGGGTGTAGTCTATCTGCTCCAGGTGATTTATCCACCTTCAGACCATTCAGTTTTCCAAGCATCTTTTCCTGGGCAATGGCCACCATAGTCAGCTCTGCTTCCTCACTCCCTTGAAGTTTTGGGATTTAACTCATGTCGTACACTAGAAGACTGAGGGAAAGTAATTATTCAGTTCCTCAGCTATTTCCTTGTTCCCCACTACTCTCACTTCAGCGTCACTTTCCTGTGGCCCAATGTCCACTTTTGCCTCTCTCTTTGCCCTCTATATATCTGAAGAAACTCTTACTGGCTAGTGTCCCCTCATATACTAAATATCAAGGTTGGAGGGTGTTATCAGGGGGCTGGTGCTGTGGGAGAGAGACTGGGGAACATGATAATGAGGAGTGGAGGTGCTACACTGGGATGTAGAGGGCAGTTGAAGACTCAGATGGAGGAGTGGCTACCAGGAGGGCAATGTTGATGTTTGGGGGGTTGACCTACACAGGAAGGCAGAGCGTGGACCTCTTGGGATGAGGAGATGCTGCTGTTGCCGTCTTTCATCCTGTGAATCATGAGTGCACAATGGAAGTGAAAATGGTGCCATCACTGTTGGAGCAAGCAGGGTAAATATTACTGTCTGTGAATGAGGGCCCTGCAAGTTATAGCTATTAGTGGGGGGGGAGGGTTTCAAACACCAGTGGCCCCAGCCATACAGAGAAAGAGAAAGAGAAACACACTTGCAAGTTGGGCATTCTTTATTATCCATAGACTTTAGTCAGAAATTGTGGTGCTGGAAAAGCACAGCTGGTCAGGCAACATCTGAGGAGCAGGAAAGCCCTTGGATGCTGCCTGGTTGGCTGTGCTTTTTCAGCGCCACACTTTTTGACTCTGATCTCCAGCATAGATGTTCGCTGCCTGTCTGCAGTCCAACTTCTTGTTCCAGACTCTCCTAAACATTGCAAGATGGCTAATGGCTGCATCAATGCACATGATGAAACAGCAATGTCTGTTCTCCTGCTCCAGGCCCCTGAGTCCCCCACTGCCTGCTCACCTCACCATGGACCATGGAACATCATCTAGTCATCAGGATGGGTGGCTTCAGTACATTGAAGTTTGCACATTTGGCTGCATAGTCACTTGCACACACAGATGACAGTCAGATGTGAACATATATTTACAAATGTGAGAACTTATTTGTAATCAAGAGTCACTCATGCCCCAATATGTCTGCAAAGAGTCCTCTTCTTTCTCATCCTTCCATTACATCTCAGTGCGGTGGAGGAAGCAGTCATAAACTGGAGCCCATTGGCCTTGGAGCTTTGATCAGCCATCCCTTGGGGGTGAGTGTTTATGTACAGAAGGTTCAGACATTCGGAGTGTGACTTTGCAAAGGCAAGTGCACCCTTCTCAGTTTGGGTTCCCTCAGTTCTGAGGGCAGCAGGCAGGGTGGAATATCTGGGAGAAGACCACTGAGCAGCCGGGATGTGCTTCCGCTTACACTTAAAGTGAAATCAAGGTCATCCCATGCTCTCCCTACTGCTGACTTGCCATTTGTGGTGAGGTCAATGGTTATGACAATGGAGGACAGATCAGTTCTCACATTCAGCAGACTCTGAGACTGCTGGACTTGGCCCTCCAAGGAGGCAGCCAGGCGTTCTCATGCCTGAAGCAATAGGATCCCCGTGACAATGTCACATTCCTGAAGCTGTAGTACAACGCTGGCCATTTTCCCCTTCTGCTCCTGTATTTGCTTGTGCTTTCATTTGAAGTCAGGAATGGCTGATACCATGAGGTCCTCTCCTGCCTGGAACTGAGAAGGTAGCTCGTCTCCAACAGTACTCTGAAGGTCAGCAAACAGGTGGCATGGCAGTCTATCCCAGCAGTGGCAGGTTCCTCCAGCTATAGCAAGTGGGAGCATCAGGCTAGCATGAGAAGTTAGGTTCCAAGAGAATTGGGGGAGATATTTAATGAGGCACATTCGGGATGATAGCTCGAGAATACTTGCTGGGCTTCACAGAGGGAAACCCTCCATGAAACTCAATGAATTTGACACTTGGCCATAAAAATCATAGGAATTAGCCCATAATTTTTGTTTCTGACTGAAAAAAATTCCTTGCTTTCGACAACTTTCTAAATTCATTTAGATTGAAACATCAGTGAAAGTTGTTGCACATGTATCTTGCCTTTCAGACAGTTCACCTTGAAGGACTCCATATGTTGTGTGTATACCTCGTTGTAACTCTCCCTGACAGTTTGCCTGCTATGTGCTTACAAACTAAACTCAGAAATCAATTGGTTGCTTGGTAATGGTAATTGGTAATGTCTGCTTCATAACCTAACGTGTTTTCCTGATTTAAATAAACAACCCACAGGGTTAATTAATCCCTGCTGATTACAGTTATGATTATGATTAAGCAATTGATTATTAGATCATCATAATTAACATGACATGGTGAATAGTAGTGGAAAATATTGTGCTGATGAGGCCTATCATACTTTTAACAGTCAGCAAGCAAGTTAATCTACAGGGGAAAATATATGGCTAATAGTATTATATCGTACTGAAGAGCATGAGGCAACTCTTGTTGTCTTTGTCTGTACAGCATCTGAGAATGTTGAAAACATAACTGACAATTCCCTGTCAAGAGAAAGATGATTGATCAAATCTGAATGCAAGATCGAAGGCGCATTGTCAGAATGCCCACAAAGTGCCATGGTTTAAATTGGGAAACAACAGCCTTCCTAACATAATTTAAGATGTTCAATCTATAGAGCAATCATTTCTAGATTTGAGTGCATCTGATTCATAAAAGCAAGCCATTCAGATCAGCTTAACAATTGGGAATGAAGATCTATTTAGATTTAACATGTCAGGATTAACAACTAAAGAGTTAAAAATATCCCCAAAGGCATTACATCATTTTAGAAGACCAATTCAGAGTTTGGTAAAACTTCTATCTTCATAAATTAGAAATCATATCATTTAGACAGAGCCCTACAGGATCCATTGATGACTTTGTGAGCAGATGCAGGGTCAATTATTCGATCTTTATCAAATAGAGAGCTAGCAAACAGATTTGTTGAATTCCACTCCCATGGAATCTTTCCAGAAACATTTGCTAGACAAGCTAGAAACATAACATTGCAGATTTACTCAACGATGGACATAAGTATAAAGCAATCCTTGCAGATCAAAAAAAACCAAAGTACAAACTCAATGGTTGACATAATCTCCAGAGCATTGAAACATATTAAGACATGTAGAAGGTGTAGAATTTTGCCTGCACCAAGGAAGCACCCATCTTTCAATTAATTTTGCAATGGCAGAAAAGGCCATTGTCAGAGACAGTGCAGTAAAATATATGCATAAGCAGGTACAAGGAGCAGTGTACAAACCCAACAGACCATACACAAGGAATATCCTCAACTCATAAGAAGTCCATCCGACATCCCATCTGAGGCATATACATGAAGTGATCAACAAACCCAAATTTGACAATGAAAACAATAAGACAAAAAGTGGTGAATACATATTTAATATTGTCAATTTTGTGGAAAGCATCAATGTTGTCAAATTTTCCAAAGAGTTTTCAAAGCATCAAATTATCTGTCTTCAGAACGTTTCTTTATTTGTTCATGGGATAAGGGCATCGCTAGCTAGACCAGCATTTATTGCCCATCTCTAATTGCCCAGAGGGAAGTTATGTGTCAGCCACATTGTGGGTCTGGAGTCCGGTAAGGATGGTCGTTTCCTTGCCTAACGGACATTAGTGAACCAGATAGGGTTTTTCTGATAATCAACAGTGGTTTCCTGGTCATCATTAGACTCTTAATCCCAGATTTTTATTATATTCAAATTCAAATTCTCTGGAACATTATCTGGGTCTCTGGATTAACAGTCCATCAATAACACTACTAGGCCATTTCCTTCCCCTAACTGGTAACTATTCATTACCAGCTGAGATTATTTCCTTAGGAATTTAAAATAACATGCACCCACTGACATCAGAAGCCACGGTAAAATATATAAATGAAAACCTTACAGCAGTCAATGGCTCTTCAGTTCCAGATAAAGGATTAGTCTTGATGCAGGGTAAGTACAATCAATCCTCCTTAACAGTGCAGATCTTCCATATTATATATACTCTTGGACCTGGAATGTGGCTTTCCAGAATGCCTTGACCTTGAATTAGTCAGAACCATGAAATATAGCCCTTGATTACTTGTGGACATGTTAGACTTTTAAGCAAAGTAGTCATCTTCAAAAAAGACCCAAAAAATGACATACAAGCCAAAGCTACAACCTTTACAGTGTGTTTTTATTTTTCTTTCTGTAATCTTTGAAAAATAGACCTCTTCCACTTACTTCTTCAGTGTTTTCTTTTTAGTTTCATCTAAGTCCTGTTTGAGTTGATTCTATAGAACATTATTGCTGACCTGTATTCCTCAAAGGATTAAAAGCTGACATTGCTGGAAAGGCTCAGCACATCTGACAGCTTCAGTGGAGAGAATTCAGAGTTAATTTCAGCTACAATTACCTTTGCTCAGAAGCTTGTCCTATGAGAGATTTGCAACTCCTTGTATGGTGTGCATTTGCAGGTCTATCATTGTTTTCCAACATTATTTTGAGCTCAAACCAATGTTTCTATAACTATTCCTGTTTAACCCGAGCTATTTTATTTGTAATTTGTTCCATTATATCAACCAAATTGTCCATTATATCAACAATGTGATATAAACGTGTCGTTCATCCTGATTTATTTCTTTCTTCTCCAGCTTCTCCAGCTTCTCCAGCTTTTTGTGAGGACATCTCAGAGATGATCTTTGCAATTTTGGATTTATCCTGAGTTAGTTGTTTGGCCTTCCCCCCCCACCACCTTGATTTTCAAATTTCTCTCTTCAACAGAGAGCTGAAATTTTAACTTCAGTAATTCTGAGAAACTGAAATATTCTGTTAATCAGTTCTGCAAGAATTTGTTGAATAGTCTGTTGCAGTTCCTATCATATCTACAATGTCTGACTGCTTCTGTGTGTTATGACTGGTCTCCCCAGGTTAGGTGAAAGGGATCAGGAAACCTCATATGATTCCTAATTCAGGATTCCGAACAGGATACCCACCAACCGAAAAGCCAGTCATCAGCCTTCTTACACAAAAACCAGCTGGGCCACAGAGATGTTACACGGAGAGCACTCTTGATTATTTTATACCTGGCAGACCCAAGCAAGGATGAGATTGCTGTCAGCATTGTGGTAAAGAGTGCTTTAGCACAGTGCAATGGTTGAAAGATGAGGCCAGTCCAGCAACCTGCCTGTGGAAGAAGTGGAAAAGACTGATCATCATTCCAGTGGCAGTTGCAGCATACTGCAGAGCAGAAAACCCACACGTTGTGCAGACAAAGCATGAGAAAAGCTTGCAGCAAAGACCTGGTAAGCTGAAAACCCATGAGTAATAGATTGCTGGAGATAACCGTTATTACTGAAATGACCAAAAGCACTCAGAATGCCTGCAAGCAGGAAAAAAACAAGAAGAAACAGCTGGTTTCAGTTCCATGATGAGGCTCCACCAGTAGAATTTAGTCCAGAATGTCATAAGTGCCAAGACCAAGATATTGTCAGATCTGAAACAGCATTACAGATAGTTGAAAATAGACTACAGTAGTCTGCAAGCTTTGAGAAGATTTGTAACTCAAGTCGAGCTTCTGGATGTAAGTTTGCTCGCTGAGCTGGAAGGTTCTTTTTCAGATGCTTCATCGCCATACTAGGTAACATCAGCAGTGAGCCTCTGGTGAAGTACTGGTGTTAGTGACCTGCTTTCTATTCATGTGTTTAGGAAACCCAAGGAAATCTAAAATCATAAATAGAAAGTGGGTCACTAACACCAATGCTTCACCAGAAGCTGATTGATGATGTCACCTAGTATGGTGACAAAATGTCTGAAAGTGAACCTTCCAGTTCAGCGAACAAACTTACATCCAATCTGCAAGTGTCTAAGCTTCGGGGAAACTGAGGAGCAGGATGATTCTTTTTCTTGGGGATACACAAGCCCACTTTAGGGTTTCAGTCCACTTGATTAATAGCGCAGATCATGGTTAATGGTAAGAAAGATAATTTTAAATAGGTTATAGAGACAGATGTATTGATTCTTTCAGAGTAGACCAGGCCTATGCAGATGATTTCTAATCTGATACTGAAGAACCAAGACAGTTTTTACAGCCCTTACACATATTGGATAATTGTGGCAGGGATGCTACAGAGTAGAAGAGGCAGAAGAGCTAAGGATGACACTAATGCCTGGGGGGTATGATTCCCTCAATATCCTTTTACACTGTCTCTCTACTCAACTCCCCCGACACCCTCCCAGCCAACTGCTATCCTCAACATTTGGCCGACTCCATCTGGAGTACTGAATAGCATTCTGTTTTGTGTGTTATGAGAAGGCCATGGCACAAGGGAAAGTGCAGCAAGTGTTTGACATCCATCAACAATGATCCACAATGAAATACTACAGAATTTGTTGAATTTGTTTATGTTCAGGAAATGACCGTCATTATCATCACTATTGGTAGTCCCTCACAGACGAGGATGATGCTCTTCCACTCTCAGGATGAGTCCATGGGTGGCTGTACAGATCCATGTGTCTTTCACATGCTCTGTTACACTTGGGACAGAAGGTGGTCACGGGAAGGAGTGGTGGGATAGAGTGCGCTCATCTCACTCTTTGCGCCTGGCTTTCACTTTGTCCCTACAGCAAGTCTCAAGGTCCTTGACACCTGTTGGATGCTCCTCCTCCACTTTGGATAGTATTGAGCCAGTGGTTCCCAGGTATCTGTGGGAATGCCGCACTTCACCCATGAGGGCTTGAGGATATCATTGAAGCTCTTCCTCTGTCTACCGAGGCTCGCCTGCCATTTCGCAGCTGGGAGTAGAGAAAAGATAATGGAAGGCTTCATAATGAAGGGTTCAATATCTTGGAGGAATGCAGCAAGTTGAACATTGGAAAACTGTAAAGACCCTGAGAATGCCACTCAGGGTAATTGGGATTAAATTGAAAAGAAATAAGGTGAATTGACAAATATGAGTATATTTAACATATTATTTTGACAGTTTGAAATGGACTGCCCATTGATGTGTTCAGAGCTGACAACGTCAATAATCTTAAGAGTTTCATGGACTGGCTTTAATGAGGAAATCAATTGAGGAATATAGATAGTGAACTATGCTGGCAATTTTGAAATCTGAGGCTGTCCAAATGCTTTGTATATCCTTTTGCTGCTATGCACATACAGCTAGATCAGTGCTTTTTGAAATAAAGTAATTGGTTATTAGATTGACAATTCATGATGGGTAATTTAAAATAATTTGTTGCAAATATACTGTAGATTTGAGGAATAATTGTTATCTTTTGTCAGCATTCATGCCTTGTAAATCTGAAAGTGCGATTTAGTTACCAATGTCTTCAAAATAATTGTGCAACTTTACACCTTTATGACTTGTAAACTGGTTTATATGACACATTTGTCAGTTGTTAATAATTTCTGTTTCTACTGAATTGAGCTTAATATAGGGGACCACAACTTGGCATGTTGCACCACAGTCTTCATCTGGTCAAACTGTGAAATAAAGGTCTAGTTAATTAAATAACTCAGATGATGACTGCAATGAATTCTGTAAATTAATTTAAATTCTTTCAGAATACAATACTCCTCATAGGGAGCAACACATAGCCATGCCCTGCTGTGTAGGTAAATCAAATGACTCACGTTTAATATTAACTTGAGCTCAGAGCATGAACCCTACCAAACCAATGAAAGGAGCTCTACAGGGAACATTATTTTCAGGTACTCAAATTTCTGGATTTCAATAGCCCTATCAGTTCTAAGTAACTCATTTTAAAGAGGTACTGTGGCTGCAATAACAAGCTCATTCAATAAACACAAGATCAGTATGAATCACAGCTGTCAAAAATCTCTTTGTTAATGGCATTTTGAAGAAAGCTGTTTGTTCAAAAGGTAGAGTGAGTCAGTGCTAGTGCTGTCACTACCTCGGCTAGGAGCTGGTACTTTAGTAACAAGATTAATTGTGCACTGAAGCATTATGTCATTGGTCTAAATAATCCCTGAAAAGTAGGTTGGCATCTTTGAGGACATTTCTGCACTCAATGATAATACTTTTGTTAAACTGAGCAGAAACACACTGAGCAGATTCAGCAGATATCACACTTGCAATCGTCCAGACTGGCACAACAGGGTGATCAATCGGTTAACAATAGTGACATTTAAAAAGATTGTAAGAAATTTAGAGAAATTTCAGTACTGACCCATTGCTTATTAATGTTAAACTTAATTTTCCTGACTTCTTAAAATTCACCTTAACTTGTGCTTTTCCTGTGACTACTGATTCATTTGGAACTTTCCGTAGCCAGGATATATGTTTCCAATCATCCAGCAACATCCCACTGTTGAACTATTAAAAAATGGTACAATGATCATCAAATGTAGCCTTATGGGTTGAACTGAAAAATGAACTGATGGATACTGACACATAGATCTCCAAATGCTGAGCGGGAGATAGAAAACAAATACATAGGCAAATTTCCAAGAAGTGTAAAACAAGGGCAGTTATAATGACTGGGATAGAAGTATTGCAAAAGATACAGAGGGAGTAAAATTCTTAAAAATGGGTCAGAAACTTTTTAGTTAGTGTATAACAAGCTCAACAAAAGAGGAATACTTCTGTAATTAGGCTTATAGCTCTGAAGCTGAAGGTCTGTCTGCAGCACATAGCAGATTTTAGTGGGAATTTCAGTGAAAGAGATATTTCAAACTCCATTCTGTTACAGGTATAGCCTGAGGAGAGAGGAATAATTCTTGAAAACCTTAAATTGAGATGGCATCTTGCTGATTTTACATCTCCCAATCCTCCTCCTTATGTTGTTCTCTTTGGTTTATTTGATTTTCTCATTTTCCATGTCATTCTGTGTGCCAAGGGTGACAGAACCGAGCATGACTGCAGCTAGTGGTAAGAACAGAATGCTTGAAACTGGAATCATTGCCTCCATCATGTGTCATGCCACTTCCTGAAGACTTCATCAACTTCCAAGAACTGTATAAACCTCCAAACGTTTTAACTTACTCAGCAACAGCCAGTCGAAATAAAACATTTTATCTGAAATTAATTACTAATCCCTTTGAATAAAATTGGAATGGGATCCTGCTATTGCCGACTATATTTTCAGCTGTGTGAGGTTAAGAGAATCCATTAGCTGGAATGTTGGGTCAAAATGCCCTTGCTAGCATCAAGTTACACTTAGAAACTGACAGATGTCATCATCTGTCTACTCTGTATACTTCCAATGCGTGCTCCCAGTGACAGTGCTAACAATCTACCCAAAGTGGCATCTGACATCGCACTCACCAGAGTTGTGGATGGCCAGTACAATGCCTTATTGGCTCAAAACAAAACACCCTATAATGTCAAAATACATGCCACTACCCAACCATATTTTGTGACTATTGCCATCCAGCTGCTTCACAGAGTTGTGACTGTAATCAACAAGTTATTGAAATGGAGGGCAGAATTCCATAATATCAGATCTAAACCCAACATGCCTTACCTCAGCAATAACACTTTTCCTTCACTGATTTTTTAAGCTACTCTATGCTCAGCTGTTCAGTAAAGTTTACTCACCTTATGAGAAGCCAATGACACAGCTATACCATGTTTGGATCAGCTATTGAGAAATATGCAAGAACTACCCACTTTCTCATTGTTTGGCATTGCTTTCTTTTCTTTGTTCACATATTCTTCTAATGATGTGTTAAGAACATGAGCACACCATATGGAGGTCTTTGCATTACTGAAGAGAAATATTGAATTGAAAGTGACATTAGAAGCAAATTGTAAGTAATCTTGGATGTTAAATGTCATTGCATATCTTCCCATAACTCTGCAATTATAAGGATCTTCTAACTTATTTTAAGATAAAAGTTTGCATTCCAAACTAGTTGATCTCAATGAAAATATAAAGTGTTAGGTAATGATAGTAATACTACTAAATGAATAATAAATGAACAAAGTAATTGAAACATTATTAATAATAATTTAATTTTGTGATCTTCAAGTGACAGAAGCCAGAGCTGAGTTAGTAGTCCTTTTGACTCTGGATCAGAATGCTGGGCTGGAGGGGTGGGGGGGAGGACACAGTCTCACTGTAGAAACCTAAGCACAAAAACTGAGGGAATGCTGCAGTGTCAGAGGGGCAGTACTGAGGGAATGCTGCACTGTCAGAGGATCAATACTGAGGGGGTGCCGCAGTGTCAGAGGGTCAGTACCGAGGGAGTGCCACACTGTCAGAGCGTCAGTACTGAGGCAGTGCTGCACTGTCAGAGGGTCAGTACTGATGGATTACTGCACTGTCAGAAGTGCTGTGTTTGGTTAAGATGTTAATCTGAGACCTACCTGGATTCTCAGATGGAAATAAAAGAGCCCATTTCACAATTCTGAATTATTTCTGAAGAGCAGATTGTGGAGTGCTCCAGACGTTGTACTGAATATTACCAGTAATGTTAATGTTGATAATTAAACAGTTGCTTTTTTGAGGTTCTTGGCCTTGTAGAACAATTGAAACTCTTTTGAATCCTTCAGCAGTGGCTGACTGACACCATTCAGAGTAAAAGACTGTCTTTTTCCTTAGCTTGACCTGTGGTGTAGGAGTGTTTTAATGCTTGTTCTGAAATTAGCACACTGGTGCACAAACTGGGATATCAAGCCACTAATACACTAACACAGGGTTTACCAGAAAGGATGGCACTTTTTGGAGAGCCCTCTATTGATGACAAGTTGCTGTAGTGGGAAGATCACATCACTACCTGGCCCCCATGGAAGCTGCTGGGCAGATTCTCCAGGTGATGAGGTGTCCACTATCCTTAGCTGTGGGTATGGGCCTTTTATGTGGGATCTCAATTAGCCTTAGGAGAGTTCAGCTATCTGCCATCTATCCAGCAGTGGTGGGAAGACAATGGGTATTCCATGGCACCCTTCCCCATCTCCCACCCAACTTTACAGGCATCTCACTTAATTTTATGACCCTCCCAGTCCCACCTGTGAGGAACATACTGTCCCATCCATTGTGGAGTAGCTCAGAAACATCTCAGAAAATCCTGGATTCTGTTTACTGTCTCAAATTATTAGGAAAACCTTAATTCGAGATATATCCTGAGCCTTCTTCACACAACAGGCAGAATTTACAACCATTTGGGACATAGGCCTCATCCTAAGTCAATTAGTGCTTCACTGCACATTAAATGGCTACAAAGCAAACCACTGGAGAAAGGGCAGGAACACTAGCATAACATAAAACCTTGCCCAAAGTGCGTTGATATGTGTAACAGCTGTCCTAGTGGTTAAATGTCATCTAAATGTTAAGGGGGGAATAGTAGCTTAGTCTGCTCTGTACTTTTAAAGGCAGCTTATTAGTGGTCAGTTTAGCTCAGTTGGGTGAATGGTTGATATGCAATGCAAAGTGACTCCAACAGCACTGGCTCAATTCCTGCACCAACAAAGATCAACAAGAAGGACTCTCCTTCTCAATCTTTCCCTTCACCTGAGACATGGTGACCACCCTTCATCTTTTTCTACTGAGAGTGCAGCCAAGACTATGGTGACTTTACTTATCCCACAATGGGTAATATTCGCTCTGCTGTTCCAGCTGCTGCTTCATAGTGCTGTTGAATGAGATGTTATATTGATCTTTAAGAAAAGACATTCTTGGTAACAAAGTACGGAGAAAACAATTATCTCAGCTGATTGACTTCTTCCATTAGCCTGCTATACCAGGAAGTGCTCATGTCGACTTCATCCAGATTTGGCTCTCTGTTCAGGTCTCACTTCAGGACCTGTTCTTTAACAAGGATTACACAACATTAAAAACGGTCTTTTCAACAAGTTGCACATATACAGCACCTTTGTGAAGTCTAGGTAACACACTGGAAACATACATGTTGCAATTAAGAATAGTGAGGCTCATAAGTTCCCCTTCAGGTAAATTTGATCTTCTCATGATGTCCAATTCAGCTAAACAAAATCTTTGAACAAGTTATAAACTTTGTTCTCTGTTGACCTTCTGGCATCATCTGCTGTTTGAAAGCCTGAATTATATTAGGGACATTAATTTGATGTCGGAAAAAAGTAAACAAACAAAATAAATTTTCACATTTCATTTTAATTCATGCCTAATATCCAGATGATAAGTGAAAATAGAGCAAACTTATTGGGTCTGTGAATTTAGAATACAGAACATAGAACAGTACAGCACAGAACAGGCCCTTCAGCCCATGATGTTGTGCCGACCACTGATCCTCATGTGTGCACCCTCAAATTTCTGTGACCATATGCATGTCGAGGAGTCTCTTAAATGTCCCAAATGACCCTGCCTCCACAACTGCTGCTGGCAATGCATTCCATGCTCTCACAACACTCTGCATAAAGAACCCACCTCTGACATCCCCTCTATACTTTTCCTCCAACAAGCTTAAAACTATGACCCCTCGTGTTAGTCATTTCTGCCCTGGGAAATAGTCTCTGGCTATCGACTCTATCTATGCCTCTCATTATCTTGTATACCTCAATTAGGTCCCCTCTCCTCCTCCTTCTCTGCAATGAAATAAGTCCGAGCTCAGTCAACCTCTCTTCATAAGATAAGCCCTCCAGTCCAGGCAGCATCCTGGTAAACCTCCTCTGAACCCGCTCCAAAGCATCCACATCTTTCTTATAATAGGGTGACCAGAACTGGACGTAGTATTCCAACCAAAGTTTTATAGAGCTGCAACAAGATCTCATGACTCTTAAACTCAATACTCCTGTTAATGGAAGCTAAAACACCATATGCTTTCTTAACAACCCTGTCCACTTGGGTGGCCATTTTAAGGGATCTATGTACCTGCACCCCAAGATCCCTCTGTTCCTCCACACTACCAAGAATCCTATCCTTAATCCTGTACTCAGCTTTCAAATTCGACTTTCCAAAATGCATCACCTCACATTTATCCAGGTTGAACTCCATCTGCCACCTCTCAGCCCATCTCTGCATCCTGTCAATGTCCCGCTGCAGCCTACAACAGCCCTCTATACTGTCAATGACACCTCCAACCTTTGTGTCATCTGCACACTTGCTGACCCATCCTTCAATCCCCTCATCCAAGTCATTAATAAAAATTACAAACCGTAGAGGCCCAAGGACAGAGCCCTGTGGAACACCACTCACCACTGACTTCCAGGCAGAATATTTTCCTTCTACTACCACTCGCTGTCTTCTGTTGGCCAGCCAATTCTGTATCCAGATAGCTAAGTTCACCTGTATCCCATTCCTCCTGACCTTCTGAATGAGCCTACCACGGGAAACCTTATCAAATGCTTTGCTGAAGTTCATATAAACCACATCCACAGCTCGACCCTAATCAACTTTTCTAGTCACATCCTCAAAGAACTCAATAAGGTTTATGAGGCATGACCTGCCCCTCACAAATCCATGTTGACTGCATTTAATCAAGCCATGCTCTTCCAGATGGTCATAAATCCTAACCCTCAGAATCCTTTCTAACATCTTGCAGACAACAGACGTGAGACTTATCAGTATTTTAAAATATGAATAGTTTAGGAGTGCAGACCAAAGTTAATGACTCTCAATTATTACGAAAAGCACAACATTACTAATCTTTGTATGTGCAGTTAGAATTCTTCTAGTGTATTGCAGGTGATTGTGTGTTGCACAGAGACATTATTTTTGGAGCAAGATTTGGCTTATGTATTAGTAACATGTAATTTGTCACAAATGAGTATACAGATAAGTTGCAGAAGTATGCCAAACACTTGAACTAGCTTCGCCAAATAATAACTGATTGGATTATAACCTCACATCCAAATTTCTGTCTACTTCTGATTACTTTCACCCATTGCATATCAATTGATCCACATTAACCTTAAAAAATTTCAGGTAAAATTCCAAAGGCTCACACTCCTCAGTGAGAAAAGAATTAGCCTCACCTCTGTTTTAAATGAGCAACTCCATATTTTTAATCAGTGACTACTCACTCATAAAAGGAAACATGATCTTCACCTCCAACCTATCAGGACTCCTAAGAAACATATATGTCGCACTTACTGTTCTAAACCATATTGGATACAAGCCTGGTCAGTATAACCTTTCCTTGTAAAATAATCCAACCATTATAGATATTAATCTGCTAAACCTTCTCTGAACTGCTTCCAATAAAATCAATATTCTTCTTTAGATAAGATGGCAAACACTGTACACAATATTCCATATGTGGTCTCACCGGTGTTCTGTATTACTGAAGCATAACTCTCTACTTTTGTCTTCAGTTCCCCTCACATAAATGATGATTATTTATTGTATCTGCATACTAGACTTTTGCTATTCATACATTGTACAGCAAGATCCCTCCATGTCTCAAAGCTCAGCAATCTCTTACCATTTAGATAATATGTTTCTTTCTTACTATTCCTATCAAAATGGCCAATTTCACATTTTCCTCACATTATACTCCATGTGCCATGTCTTTGCCACTCACTTAACCTATCTATAGGCATTTGCAGCCTCCCTGTCCTCTTCAGAGTTTACTTTTCTACCTTTGCTTCAGACCTGTGTGTACTGAATATACCATGTCATTTTTGAAGCACCAATTTATAGACCCAAATCTTTCTACCCGAAAATGACGTACAATGTCTCAAATGAGTTGAAAGAGCGAAGAAGTCTAAATTTTCAGAAGATTTGTAGCTCAGGTTGAGGTTCTGGATGTAAGTTTGCTTGCTCAGCTGAAAGGTTTGTTTTCAGACGTTTCATCACCATACCAGGTAACATCGTCAGTGAGCCTCTGGTGAAACACTGGTGTTATGTCCCTCTTTCTATTTACGTGTTTAGGTTTCCTTGGGTTGGTGATGTCATTGGAATGTGGCCTGTGCTTGTTTCTGCTAGCCATCGAGGGCAGCCCAATGAAATATTAATCAGTTTAGCAGCTGCCCAAACACAATGGACAGCTAAGTTGTTTCGAGTAATGTTCACTGAACTATGGGGCCACTGGCACCTGCCACCTAAATACTTCTTAAAACATATACCTTCAGGAATATTGAATGAGGAGGATGAAGCATACTTCTCCATTTCTGAACATTGCAATCTTTTGAGATCATCTCACTCTATTCCACACCTCATGCCTTCTTGAGGATTGATTTCATCCTTCCTCTTCATTGCATGGAAGTTGAAATAAGCACACATGAGGACAGAATCCCATAGCTTCATGATATTATGAAAGTTTTTAGAAAAGTATTATTAATGCCTTTGCAGAATGCAAGTTATCAAATATGACAACATAAAGCATTTATAATTGATGAGTAAATTTTAACCAGTAGAACTGTGGTTAAAAAAAACACTCTCATAAAGCTCATTGCTTGCAAAGTTCTAGACAATTACAGTCTCTTGAGCAATCTGGTAATGCCAAAGAATGCTTGATGTGACTAAAAATGTAGCAACTAACAACAAACTATTTGCACTGTCTCATTAAAATATCTTCAAATATTGTTCAGGAACTTTTTCAAACTTTCTTTCCAGTTCTTCTCAGAGTTATGAATAATAGCTCTCTCATAACATCCACCCAACACCAATTTTAATTCAGAGCGAGATAACAGCCAAGCTAAACAGTTCTCAGTGCTGAATCAGTACAATGCCACGTCGCTAAGTACCTTTACAGCACAACTATGTCAAACACAGCAAATTTAACCACAGGCAAAGTTCAAAAGCACCAAAGCATTTCCTTGTTGAAATAATTATTCCAAACAGCACAAGCTCTGTGAAAGATCCAAGACACAAATGTTGGAACACCCAGAAGCAACTGCATTTTGACATTCCTATGTGAATAGCAATTTAGAAAATTTGGCTGAAAGACTTTCATAAAAATTCTGCATTTATTGTAAGTAAATGGGGCAATTTCTTGACAATTATGATAAATGCTATCTTAGTAATCATGCTGATGGCACTCTAAACTCACTTTAAATGCCTATCAGCGAGGCACCTTCCTACCTAATTAAAATGATCCAGAACCTGAGAACTTCTAAACCACCTGACCATAGGCCCCCAAAGCAAACTCAATGCCTTTAGACACCTGTTTTAAGTTGCTGCTGGTTAATGCAAAGATAATGAAGTCCACCCATTTTGTGTGTAAATTTATCAGTTAGAAAGCACAGGTGATTTACTAGTGGTGGCTAACAGATGAGAGAAAAAAAACATAGACAATAAACAAAAGGTGCAGGAGTAAGCCATTCAGCCCCTTGAGCTCGCACCACCATTCATTATGATCATGGCTGATCATCCACAATCAGTATCCTGTTCCTGCCTTATCTCCATAACCCTTGTTTCCACTATCTTTAAGAGTTCTATCCATCTCTTTCTTGAAAGCATTCAGGTACACTACATCCACTGGCTCACCCTTATCCATCTTTATAGTTACAGCCTCAAAAAATTCCAAAAGATTAGTCAAGCACGATTTCCCCTTTGTAAATCCATGCTGACTCTGACCTATCTCCACTGCCTTCTGGGGCAGAGCATTCCATATATCCACCGCTCTCTGGGTGAAGAGGTTTCTCCTCAACTCTGTTCTCAATGGCCTACCCCTAATTTTTAAACTGTGTCCTTTGGTTCTGGACTCACCCATCAGCGGGAACATGCTGTCTGCCTCCAGAGTGTCCAATCACTTAATAATCTTCTACATCTCAATCAGATCCCTTCGCATCCTTCTAAACTCAAGTGTATACAAGCCCAGTCACTCCAATCTTTCAACATATGATAGTCCCACCATTCTGGGAATTGACCTTGTGAACCTACACTGCACTCCCGCAATAGCCAGAATGTCTTTGCTCAAATCTGGAGACCAAAACTGCACACAATACTCCAGGTGCAGTCTTACCAGGGTCCTGTACAGCTGCAGAAGGGCCTCTTTGCTCCTATACTCAATCCCTCTTGTTATGAAGGCCAGCATGCCATTAACTTTCTTCACTGCCTGCTGTGCCTGCATGCTTGCTTTCATTGACTGATATACATGAACACTTAGATCTCATTGCACTTCCCCTTTACCTACCTTAACTATATTTAGTGGTAATCTGCCTTTCTGTTCTTGCTACCAAAGTGGATAACCACACATTTATCCACATTAAACTGCATCTGCTATGCATCAGTCCACTCACCTAGCCTGTCCAGGTCACCCTGTATTCTCCTAACGTCCTCCTCGCATTCCACCATGCCACCCAGCTTTGTGTCATCAGCAAATTTGCTAATATTACTTTTAATGCCTGCATCTATATCATTAATGTACATTATAAACAGCTGCAGTCCCAGCACCGAACCTTGTGGTACCCCATTCCTTGTGGGACCCACCCTGTCATTCTGAAAGGGACCCATTTATCACTACAGTTTGCTTCCTGTCAGTCAGCCAATTTTCAATCCAATTCAGTATTTTGCCCCCAATACCATGTGCTGTTATTTTGCTCACTAATCTCCAATGTGGGACTTTATCAAAGGCTTTCTGAAAGTCCAGGTACACTACATCCACTGGCTCTCCTTTATCCATCTGTATAGTTACATCCTCAAAAAATTCCAGAAGATTAGTCAAGCACAATTTCCCCTTCATAAATCCATGCTGACTCAGACTTATCCTGTTACTGCTATCCAAATGAGTTGTACTTTCATCTTTTATAATTGACTTCAGCTTCTTTCCCACCACTGAGGTCAGGCTAACCGGTCTATTATTCTCTGTTTTCTCTCTCCCTCCATTCTTGAAAAGTGGGACATTAGCCATCTTCCAATCTGCAGGAACTGATCCTGAATCTATAGAACATTGGAAAATGATTACCAATGCTTCCACGATTTCTAGAGTCACCTCCTTAAGTACCCTGGGATACAGATCATCAGGTCCCAGGGACATATCAGCCTTCAGACCTAACAGTCTATCCAACACCATTTCCTGCCTAATATAAATTCCCTTCAGTTCATCCATTACCCTAGGTCCTTCAGCCACTATTACATCTGGGTGATTGCTTGTGTCTTCCCCAATGAAGACAGATCCTATTCAACTCTTCTGCCATTTCCTTGTTCCCCATAATAAATTCACCTGTTTCTGTCTTCAAGGACCCAATTTTAGTCTTAACCTTTTCTGTTCTTTTCACATACCTAAAAACATTTTACTATCCTCCTTTATATTTTTGGCCAGTTTGCCTTCGTACCTCATTTTTTTCTCCACGTATTGCCTTTTTAGTTATCCTCTGTTGCTCTTTAAAGGTTTCTCAGTCCTCCGGTTTCTGCTCATCTTTGCTATGTTATACTTCTTCCCTTTCATCTTTATACAGTCCTTAACTTCCCTCGTCAGCCACGGCCGCCCCGGCATCTCCTTAGGATCTTTCTTCCTCTTTGGAATGAACTGATCCTGCACTGTCTGCATTATATCCAGAAATACCTGCCATTGATGTTCCACTGCCATCCCTGCTAGGGTATTGCACCATTGAACTTTGGCCAGCTCATCCCTCATAGCTCCATTGTTCTCTTTGTTCAACTGCAATACTGACACTTCTGATTCTCCCTTCTCCCTCTCAAACTGCAGATTAAAACTGATCATATTATGGTCACTGCCTCCTAATGGCTCCTCTACTTCAAGGGCCCTGATCAAATCCAGTTTGTTGCACAACACCAGATCCAGAATTGCCTTCTCCGCGGTAGGCTCCAGTACAAACTGTTCTAAGAATTCATCTTGGAGGCACTCCGCAAACTCCCTTTCTTGGTGTCCAGTACCATCCTGATTCTCCCAGTCTATCTGCATGTTGAAATCCCCCATAACAACTGCAGCAATACCATTGCGACAGACCAAATTCAACTCCTTATTCAACTTATACCCTACATCCAGACTATTGTTTGTGGGCCTGTAGAAAACTGCCATAAGGGTCTTTCTTCCCTTAGAATTTCTCAGCTCTATCCAAACTCACTCTACATCTCCTAATTCTAAGCTCCCCCCTCCCCACCCCCCGACAAGGGACTGAATATCATTCCTCACAAACAGGGCCACCTCCCCCTCCCCCCCGCCCGTCAGTCTGTCCTTTCGATAGCATGTATAGCCTTGAACATGTATTTCCCAGGCCCTGTCCATTTGAAGCCACGTCTCAGTTATCCCCACGACATTGTACCTGCTAATTTCTAACTGAGCCTCAAGCTCATCCCCCTTATTTATTATGCTTCATGCATCCATATATAATACTTTTAATTTGTTACTCCCCTCACCCTTCCTATCAATCCCTATTTCAATTGACCATACTGTATGATCCCTTCTTGAGTTTTCTGCTCCATTGATTCTGTTGTCTTTCTTAACTTCTCTTATTCTCACTTTCCCTTTAACTTCCTTCTTAAATTTCTAGTTTTTCCCCTTCCCACCACTCCTCAGTTTAAACACACCCCTGTGTTAGAGTGGCAAACCTGCCTGCCAGAATGCTGGTTCCCCACCTATTAAGGTGCAACACGTCCCTCTTGTATAATTTATCCTTACTGCAAAACATACCCCAGTGATCTAAGAATTTAAATCCTTTCTTCCTGCACCAGTTCCCAGCCACACATTCAAGTCCATTATCTCCCTGTTCCTGTCCTCTCCAGCCTGAGGAACTGGAAGCAAACCGGAGATAACCACCCTGGAAGTCCAGCTTTGCAGCCTTCTTCCGAGTTCTCTGAAGTCCCGCTGCAGAATGCCCATTCTCTTCTTCACGACGTCATTTGGGCTGACATGCAGCATCACCTCTGGCTCTTCTCCTTCGCCCTTGAGGATTCCCTGCACTCTGTTGGTGACGTTCTGGATCCTGACACCATGAAGGCAACACACCATCCTCAAATCCTGCCTGTTGCAATAGGAACTCCTTTCAGTCCCTCTCACTATGGAGCCCCCTATTACCATGGGTCTGCATGATGTCTGATTCCTCGTCTCTGCCTCCACGCCAATTTTCGATCGGCAGACCCATCTGCCTCTCGGACTGGCAGTGTCATCTGTCTCAACAGTTTCCAAGAGATTCAACCTGTTCATGAGAGGTACTTCCCTCAGGGTCTGTTATACTTGAATCTTCCTTCCTCATTGTCATCTCCCTTCTTCTCTCTTCCAGTATGCTCGGTGTAATGACCTCGTTGAAGGTCACGTCCAGAAAATTCTTGTTCTCTCATTTGAGCCTGAGGTCATCTAGTTCTTTCTTCAGTGCCGCACCATGCTACTTCAGAAGCTGAATGTGTACACACTTTCCACAGCTATAAGAGCCAGAGACACCATCAGTGTCCCTGACTTCCCACATCATGCACGCAGCACACTGAATCAGCTTGGCAGCCATGTCTTCACCCTCTTCAACTGTGGTGTAATCACCTACTTAAATAGAACTCACTAACCTTCCCAACAGCCTCTGTGCTCCGACCTCACTTCTGCCCAGCTCCCTCCGCTCTCTGCTACAAAAAAAACATGGGTGATCTGGTGATGGGAAAAAAGATGTACTCAGTTGTGCCTAAGAATATTTCTGGATGAAAAGTAAATGAAGTGTTAGCATTAAAATAGAGCACACCCTCTATTCTAGCAATGCACACGTCCCACCAACCACCAACTACCTATTTAGGCTTCCCAGTATCACGTAGGAAATCCACCATTCTCCATAACCACAATAATAATCAGCAGTGATTCTCCCTCATCTGGTGGATTATTGGCCAGATAGCAGACAAACATTGAGTGATAGAGTTATATAGCATGGTACACATGTTTCAGTCCAACCAGCTCATGCCAACCAGTTCATCCCAAATTAAACTAGTCCCATCTGCCTGCACTTGGCCCATGTCCCTCCAAACCTTTCCTATTCATGAACTTATCCAAATGTTTTTTAAACATTGTGGCTGTACCTACACCCACCAACTCCTCTGCATTTCACATACAAACCACTCTCTGTGTAAAGAAATTGCCCCTTGTGTCCTTTGAAATCTTTCTCCTCTCATCTAAAAAATGTGCCCTAGTTTTGAACACCCCCACCAAGAGAAAAGACCCTTGTCATTCTCCTTATCTGTGCCCCTTATGATGTTATAAATCCCGATAAACTTACCCTTCAACCTCCGACACTCCAGTGAAAAAAAGTCCCAGCCTTGCCAGTCTATCTTTTTTATCTCAAATCCTCCATTCCCAGCAATGTCGGGTAAATATTTTCTGAACCCTCTCCAGTTTCATAAATAAGGATGAAGGGTGAACTTTCAATGCTGGGAAGTCAATAAGAAGCTTTCAAGCTTTAAAACAGAAGCATAGTGCAATAGCAGGTAACTGAGAGATGAATGCCTCTCCAACTTTTCTAAAATTTAAAGTAATAAAGAAACCTTTGTAACCATGTCACTAATATGTGTGGGGCAGGGGAGAGCCATTTCCACAGGGTCTCCTGTATTTATTGGTGAACTCATGCTATTGGAGTCCCTCTAAACCTGCATGGAATGCTGCATGGCTCCTGGTCTCACATTGGCAGGGCACCTCTAAGCAACCGAACTACTCCTCAGCTGTCTGCAGAAATCTGAAGGCTCAATAGATCACATTCAACTTAAATTACTTTAATTGGTTATGTGCCATTGGCAGGCAGGTAACCAACCCACATCCTGGCAAATGAAACTGTCCAACCAGCATGTGGCCTTGATACAATGAAACTTCCCATCTACCCACTTCATTCTTAAGGCTAACAATGATGACCAAAATACCACAAAGAAGGAAAATGCACCTGACATTTAATCTCCTGTTAGTTGTGTTGTTTGCAGTTTTCTTTTACCAGGACACAATGGGTGACCCTTACACTTTCTTTGGCTGTCGGTTTCATTGGGTTACTTGGATGGTTTCCCAGCATGATCTAGCTGGTTTTCTCACTATAGTTTACCAAACGCATCTAATTAACTACTTACTCCCCTCCTCTCTGTGGCACCCTTCTTGTCCAATTCCAGCTCCACTCTACCACTCACTGTATGCAGAACAGCTCACCACTGTGGGGATATTCCGGAATGTGCTGCTATCCCTGACACTGATGCTATCTCTAAAAGGCCATTGTGCACCCAAATAAGCATGTTTCCTGACATTTGTCCCAAACATGACAGAGAATGAAAACTTGGCATACCACTCTGCAGGCAAGGAGCTACAGGTTTTGCTGGATGGTGTCTTGTAGAGGTATGATGTCCTCTTCTCTCAAGCCCAACAGACCATGCCAGCTTGGCCACCTGGGTCAATGCAATCTCAATAATCTGGAGGAATTTACAGCAATGTAGGAAGAAGGTCATTGACCTTCTCCACTTCACTAAGTGAAACTGCCACCATCTTGTTTCCAATATCTCACACTCTATCTCTGTTATTGTACCCACCTCTCACCAAGGCTCATGTTCTCCCTGTTTCACTATTGTTTCCAACATCCTCCCCCACTCACTGTCACCCACCACAATCCCCAACACCACCAACCACATATGCTTTCTGCATTGCCTACCCACTTACTTGGCACAGTTCCCCACTGCTATCAAAAGTAATGGCTATGCTACCCAATTTCATCTTCCTTAATACCTGCTTGTCTCTCATCCCAGGAGGAAAACAGCCCACATTTGAACATTATTCAAGATGGGTGATGGCATTTTTGAGGAGTGAATCCTGACTTGGATTGCCTTGAGTGACTGACTGAACAGCATTCAAGTCCCTGGAATGGTATCAGAGACTGTCCTTCACCAGGCGTCCAGCTGGAGGGCAGATTCTCACGTTGCAATCAGTCTGAGAAAGTCCAGCTTCCATTTCAGAAAGCAACTGCCATGCAAAGACTTTGGAGATCCAAACAGTAGTGAGAAAAATTAGGGGGAAGTTGCCCTGACTTATTGTACTGATAATAGACAATAGACAATAGGTGCAGGAGTAGGCCATTCGGCCCTCGAGCCAGCACCATCATTCATTATGATCATGGCTGATCATCCTCAATCAGTATCCTGTTCCTGTGCTATCCCCACAACCCTTGATCCCACTATCTTTAAGAGCTCTATCCAACTCTTTCTTGAAAGTATCCAGAGACTTGGCCTCCACAGCCTTCTGGGGCAGAGCATTCCATACACCCACCACTCTCTGGGTGAAGAAGTTTCTCCTCATCTCTGTCCTAAATGGCCTACCCCTTATTTTTAAACTGTGTCCTCTGGTTCGGAACTCACCCATCAGCAGAAATATGCTTCCTGCCTCCAGAGTGTCCAATCACTTAATAATCTTATACATCTCAATCAGATCCCCTCTCAGCCTTCTAAACTGAAGCATATACAAGCCCAATCGCTCCAATCTTTCAGTGTAAGATAGTCTACCATTCCGGGAATTGACCTCGTGAACCTACACTGCACTCCCTCAATAGCCAGAATGTCTTTCCTCAAATTTGGAGACCAAAACTGAACACAATATTTTAGGTGCGGTCTCACCAGGGTCCTCTACAGCTGCAGCAGGACCTCTTTGCTTCTATACTCAATTCCTCTTGTTATGAAGGCCAACATGCTATTAGCTTTCTTCACTGCCTGCTGTATCTGCATGCTTGCTTTTGTTGATGATATACAAGAACACATAGATCTCGTTGTACTGCCCCTTTACCTAAATTAATTCCATTTAGGTAGTAATCTGCCTTCCTGTTCTTGCCATCAAAGTGGATAACCACACATTTATCCACATTAAACTGCATCTGCCATGCAGCCGTCCACTCATCTAGCCTGTCCAGGTCACCCTGTAGTCTCCTAACATCCTCCTCACATTCCACCCTGCCACCCAGCTTTGTGTCATCAGCAAATTTGCTAATATTACTTTTAATACCTTCATCTATATCATTAATGTACATTGTAAAAGGCTGCGGTCCCAGCACTGATCCCTGCGGCACACCACTGGTCACCCGCCTGCCATTCTGAAAGGGAGCCGTTTATCACTACTCTTTGTTTCCTGTCAGCCAACCAATTTTCAATCCATGTCAGTATTTTGCCCCTAATACCATGTGCCCTAATTTTGCACACTAACCTCCTATGTGGGACTGTATCAAAGGCTTTCTGAAAGTCCAGGCATACTACATCCACTGGATCTCCCTTGTCCATCTTCAGAGTTACATCCTCAAATAGTTACCCCCTGACCATCGGCTATCTCTGTAGCTTTGAACTGAGGGCTGCTGACAACCATGACAAACTTTCTGGTTTTATGGCTCTGCTGATTGGCAGAGCAGTACAGTAGCCTGGTATCTCTAGCTGAGTGGCAAAGTGCAACAAGGCAAGGCATACTAAAAGCATCCAGGTAGACTCAAAAGAAATGAGATAAAAGAACAACAGGCCATAGGTGCAGTCTGTTCCAACATGAGCTGAGTGTGTCTCCCTGAGTGTATGGTGTCCTTACTGCAGAAATGCATGTACTTACTCCCTCATTATGGATACCCTGGACCCAAATTCTTACTGCCCTTCATCTTGAAAGCTGAATAAAATGAAATGTAGCAAACAAATAGCAAAAATGAGTACCATGCCATCTTTTACCCCTGGCACTTACAGCATGAACATTTGTCTTTTCTTTCAGGGAAAGTAGCTTGTCAGTGGCAAAACTCCATCTTGGCCCAGCCTTCCTCACCCTATCATGGTCCATTGGAACTCCTAATGATTTTCAAATATATTAAGCTGCTTTTCTACTACTCTCCTTTAGTTTTTGTTTTTAAAATATTACTTCAAGGGAAATGATTAAGGAAATGGCTGCACTCATTTTCTTTATACTTCTTTCTGAGCTAAGTAATTTATCAATCCTTTTAAACAGTTGAAATTTGGAATGATTGTCCTCCTTGCATTGAGGTTTTGGTTGGTCTTTCACTTCTGTTTTCATCACTATAATTCAGCCTGATTCATTGCCAAAGGTCAAGTGGTTTATTGTTAGTTGTTAAACTATTTCAGTTGTGTCTTTATCCAATATTCAGTTGAATTATTTGATCTATAGTATTACAAAGAAGTCACTTTGCTTGGCCATGCTCTTCAATGAACTGTAAACAATATTCACATTCACCAGCCAGTCATCTCAAAGTATGACTATATTAATTATAATTTGTCATTGTCTGTTTTATTAGACTAACAAAATCAACTATTACAACCTGCTCTTGTCTCCAAATTTATTGATGAAAGCCAGAAATATATTCAGCTTCTTTTCTTAAGGAAAGGCAGCAGTGTGAAAGAATTGACATTAAAGTAAATAATATGGAAGCTGAAAACATATAAATGCAAGAGGCAATTATAGAATGCAAAATAAAACAAATAAGATGGCAAAGATAATTATAATGTGTTTTCTTTTAAGTAAATGTATTTGTTGTGTTTATTATTTATATTAGCAATGCAATAATAAGGTGAAACGAACTAAGTTGGACAGCTCAGTTGGAATTTGTTGAAACTGGTGATATTAAATCCTGCATTTGTAATTGGCTGACCAATATGGCTATTTGCTTCACATTTTCATCTAAATAACATCCTGCCCGTATGCAAAGTAAATTCAATATTGAACAGTATAAGAGTTTCCTTCTGTTATATGCCTGAATAAAATCTGATACTCCTGATTTGAAATATAGTCATTCAAATTGTCAAAATGATGGCCATCATAGCACAGCTATTTTTATCACACTGCATTTTACAATTTCACAGGATTTATGTGAATTCTATGCCAGGAGCTCACACATTATTTGTATATTATTTATTTTATAAATTTGCTCTATTGATGGGAATCCAGTCCTTCTGACATGAGGTAAGACAAATTAGACTTTTCCTGCCCTTAAAACTAATGGACTGAACATTATTGATATCCGGCATCCATATTTCTAATCATCGCTACCACTGGGTAAAATTCAGTGCCAGTAACACAACTTTGTAAATGTGTCCCTGAATGTTTTAGTGGGATTGGCTATGTGGAACAATGTGGCAGTGATATAATCTCCTGTTTGTTATCAGCAGTCAGTTTCTGTCACCCCTGATCACCCCTCACCTATCATTCATTACTCAGGCTGTATATATCTTTCAGATGTTAATCTATCCATTGGGGATTAGTGGTTTGTCTGAGTTCACATTGCATCAGGAACTTTGGAGGATTTTTTTAACGTTGAGGCCTAGCAAGTTTTTCTCATGCTATCTTTTTGCTTGTGTTCAATTTTTGTCCCAATTTCCTTTGCACTGTTCCCAGGACAATGTGTCATTGAGCAAATATCTGCCAAAACAATGGCATCACTTGCAGCTTCACAATCTTCAAAAGTCCATTGTGCATCTGGATGAGCCTTGACATTCTGAAGTTGCCTTCCTCGTTGACAAACAGAATCGGAACAAGTCAGAGAGGGGGAAAATGGTAACTCTTTTCTCTGACAGGACTTTTCTGAGAGACAGAATTTCATAGGCTCAACACACTCTGTGTGAAGAAACTTCTCCTCATTTCAATGCTAAATGGTTTACTCCATATTCCTAGAGAATGACCCTGGGTTCTTGACTCCCTAGTCATTGGGAACAACTTTCCCAAGTTTACCCTGTCTAGACCTGGTAAATTTTTATAGCTTTCTATGAAATTCCCCTTCATTCTTCTATACTCTAATGAATATGGTCCAATCTCTCTTCATATATCAGTCCTACCATCTCAGGAATCAGTCTGATAAAGCTTTGTTGTGTTCCCTCCAAAGCCAGGACATCCTTCCTCACAGAGACCAAAACTGCACACAATATTCCTGGTCTGATCTCTGTATAATTGTAACAAGACATCCCTGGTTCTGAATTCGAAACCTCCCGCTATGAAGACCAACATACCATTTGTCTTCTTCACCATCTGCCACAACTACATGCTTACTTTCAGCAACTGGTGCACAAAAACATCTATGTCGCTTTGTACCTCCCACTTCCCCAAACTAACACCATTCAGATAATAAAGTGCCTGACTACATTTGCTCCCAGAGTGGATAACCTCACATTTTTTCACAGAATATTTTATCTACCATGCATTTGCCAACTCACTCAGCTTGTCCAAATCACACATCCACATGTCAGTCCACCCTTCCACTCAGCTTTGTGTTGTCTGCAGACTTGAAGATAGTACATTTAGTTCCCTATCTAAATTGCAAATATCTGGGTCCAACCGCTGATCCCTCTGCTACCTACTAGTCACTGGCTGCCACTCAGAAAATGACCTTTTATTCTTACTCTATGTTTTGCTGTCTGCTAACCAGTTCTCTATCTAATACACTACCTCCAATCTTATATGCTCTAATTTTTTATGATAATTTCTTTCATGCGACTTTATCAAAAGTTTTCTGAAAGTCCAAAACACCTTATTCACTGAGTCCCCCTTATCAACTCCAGTCGTTACATTTTCAAAACATTCTGGTACATCTGTCAATCGTGGTTTCCCTTTCATAAATCCATGTTGCCTCTATTCAGTCCTGTCACTGTTTTCCAACTACTCTTATTAAACTTTTCATAGCAGCTTCCAGCATTTTCCCTAGCACTGATACCAGACTGTAATTCCCTGTTTTCTCTCTACGTTATGTTTTAAGTTTTGGGGTTTCATTAGTTCGTCTCCATAGGAATTGTTCCAGAGACTATAGAGTCTTAAAAGATGACCACTAATGCATCCAGTACATCTCGGACCACTTCCTTAAGTGCTTTGGGATTGGACCCTGTGGATTTAACTACTTTTAACCCCATCAATTTCCTTAACTCTATTTTCTTATTAAAACCTATTTCCATCTACTGTGTGCCCAAATAGTTTTGGATGTTATTTGTGTCCTTCTTTGCAAAGACAGAATGAAAATATGTATTAAACTGACCTGCCATCTCTTAGTTCCACATTATAATTTGCCCTGTTTCTGATAGTACGGGATCAACATTTTCCTTCACGAATCCCTGTCACTTCATATACCTGTAGAAGACTTGACAATCAGTTTCTATGCTCCTTAGAGTTTAGTCTCATACTTTGTTTTCCTCTGGCCATCATTCACTTTGCCCTTTGCTGAAATCTAATCTGCTCCCAATTCTAAAGTCTGCTGCTTTGTTCAGCCAATTTGTATTCCTTTTCCTTGGTCTAATACCATCCCTAATTTCTCCTGGTAGCCATGTTAGGCCACCTCTCCTCTTTGGTTTTGTGCCATATGGGAATGAACAATTGTTGCAGTTCCTCCATGCACTCTTTAAATTAGTGTCATTGCCAATCCGTCATCATTCCTTTAAATAACATTCCCCAATTTATCATAGCCATTAGAGGAGAAAAAGTCAGGATGGCTAGATGACTGCCTAAAGTGTAACTCCTCAACACTTTTGAGGAGGGGGTCCTGACACTGACCACTGCAAGCAGGCCCTGAACTGATATCAGAAGTTACTTTTGACCAAGCTATGCCTGAACTGACCAAAGGTCCATGGTGGCTCAATGGTCAGCACTGCTCCCTCATAGCAATGCTGCTTTACAGCGCCAGGGACCAGGGTTTGTTTCTCAACCCTAGGTGACTGTCTGTGTGGCGTTTGCATGTTCTCCCAGTGTCTGCATGGGTTTCTTCTGGGTGTTCCAGTTTCCTCCCACAGTACAAAGCTATGCAGTTTGGGTGGATTGGCCATGCTAAATTGTCCATAGTGTTCAGGGATGTGCAGGCCAGCTTGGGTAATCCATGAGAAATGCAAGGTTATAAGGATAAGAAAAGGGGTGGTCTGGGATGTTCTTTGAGGGTCTATGTAGACTTGATTAGCTTGCTTCCACTGTATAGAGATGATATGATCTAGTCCAGGAAATTGATCAATCGTCAATCCTGTTAATCTTTAAACGCTATTTCTTGACCAACACTAACTTTGTTTTGTTCCTTGGTTTCACAAACCCTTTGGTCACCTAGTATTTCTGGAAGATTTTCTGTATCTTTTTCTCTCAAAACAGATGCAAAGTGATTGTTTAGTTTCTCCACTATAAATGCTCCTGTCTCTAGCTGCAGTGGGCACACATTTGTCTTAGCTAGACTTTTCCATAACATGTGCACAAAGAAGCTTTTACAGTCTACCTTTACTTTTGTTTTCATTACCTTGCCTTCATATTCCCTTTTACCTTTCTTTATCAGTTTATTCGGCCTCCTTTGTTTGTTCAAAATTGTTTCCCACTTCTCAGATTTCTGGCATCCTAGAAGCCACTTCCTTTGATATAATACAATCTTTAACTTCCTTCATTAACCATGGTTGATTTACTTTTCCCTTTGGGTGTTTCTGCCTTACAGGAATGTATATCTGTTTTGCATCAACATTTTACTGCAGTGATATGCCAACAACATTCTTATATAAGGTGTACAACAGTCTCCATATAACAGATTTATGTCAACAGCTCCCACACTGTAATATTCATTCTGTGAGTGATCACTGAACAATCTCTCTGAGCTCTTCAATTAAAATGCCAAGCTGTCTAAAATCAATCCAGTGGTGAGTTTACATCTGTTTCACAAAATAATCTCATATACAATTTCTTTGGATATACTTGCATGAACTGAATAGTTGAGGAGCCTCACTTGCTTTGCTGTTCTCAATTAACATATTACATTGGTTTATATGGATCATTGTGTGTTCTAAACTAAATAAGCACAGCTCCATCACTCTGGATTGCTAATTGAAAATACAGTCATGAAAGATTTTCAATTGCAGTAACTGTGCCCAAAAAGGTATGTTGTGGACATGCTGAAGTTTGCAATGAATCTTATCTATATCAAGCAACAGTATAATTATGTAGAGTCAGGTACGTTGATAGACAAATTTTCCTCAGTAAGTTTTTCACCATTTTTAGCAGAAAGAACTCCTTTAAAGACAAATGGTGGGCCCAGAAGTCCTGGTCTCTGGAGAATTTTAAGTTGCAACCTCTGACAGGCCTGCCATCTGGAACATTTTAAAAATGTCCCTGTATTGGAGTGTGTGTTAGTAGAGGATTCCAACTCACTTGCCTGAAGTATAAGCCAGGAAAAGGCAGAAGGATTAAAAGCTGCTCTAACTCTTGGCTAAGTATAAAACAGTCACTCACTGAACTCCCTCTATGGACACCCAACTCATCACTGCCCTCCCTCCTCCACCCCAACTCCCCCTCAAACCCTCCTCTGTCTACTACCTTATATAGACTGACTCAAAGCTACACCACAAACCCATGCTCCCTCTTGACTCATTCCCTTTCCACCCTACAACTAACCCTACCTGTCACAGACCCCATTACCCTTACCTTCCTTTGATCCCCAAGTGCAGACCATATAATTGGACCCACTCTGACACCCTCAACACCCATCAAACACAATCTACCCCCACACTCACCCACTTACCTGCTATTCTAACCCCACCAGCTTCACACCAGTATGCCTTCACTAATCTGGCACTTTACCTTCTTACCAGCGTGGTACCCTACACCATCACTCATCTAAGATGCTCTTTTCTTATCTATCCGTCACCTTAGTTCCTCTTTCACTTAGCTTACACTCTTACGTCCTCTATGCCTTCAGGACCCTTTAAAACTTGGGATCCCACAGCCAAGGTCGAAGAAAAGGGAACGGTGTCAACTCCTATCCACTCTGCTGCTGACTGCATAGATTCCTGCCTCGGACTAGACTACTTCGTTTTGGAAGGGTCTTAATCCAGAAGTTCACTTAGGGAACCGCTCTAAAAGGTAAATGTGTTTCTTTTTGGATTATTAGTATCAGAAATTATCTTTCTGATCTTGATCAGAAGATCTGGGGCTTAGGAATTCTGGAAATTCAAAGTAAAAGCACAAAATGCTCACATTGCAGACATGTTTGTCAGCACAGAAACATCTGTTATTATCTTTGTGGTTCTTCGTTTAGGTTGTGCCCTTAGTTAGGCTAAATAGAGGCGGCTGGAGGTCAGGCTCTTTGTAAATTTTCTTTAATATTGACTTTTAAAAATCTACAGATAAAAACTTAACATAAGGTTCACAAAGACAGGTATCTAAGCAGACGCTGTTGTCATTTGATCATACATCACTGTAGACTATCAATTTACATATTTAACATTAATTCCTATCACAACATTGCATCCCCACCACAAGTTCATTAACATTATTCAACATCTCCCCTCAAGACTGTGTCTTCATCGCTGGTTCACACAGATAATCATTACTGTGGCTTCACCGATCTTCCTTATGTTGTTCTCAGCTCTCTTGAAGGAGGTAGAGGATTCAAGTTCTTAAAGTTTTCTCTTAAATTTGGTACAGTTGCATGTGAGCTTTGCTGAATTAAGTTTTATTGAACATTTCCATCTTGCACTCACCAGAATACTTCTCAAGAATACTAATTCAAGAGGAAAATCAAAGTTTCTGCTGCATGAGTGGAGAGTGCTGATTGGTTGGCAAATGGATTCTGATTAGTTATCATCTTCATGGAGAATGCACCAATTAATACTAATTGACAGTCAACTGCCAGGCTTTGTTTAATTTTTAAACCAGGTAGACTGATTGGTGAGTGTATTACCCTGAGAAAAGAACCAACACTTGGCTGTCACTAATATTGTTGAGTAGAAATGGGTGCAGTGTGTGTACATGCAAAGAACAGAGTGCTGTGTTTGAATATATGTAGTTTATAATGTATGATCTACCAAGCAGCTAACAGTAATATGTATTTTTGTCATCCATAACTTGCTATTACTCTTTCTTCCATCTTCTCTCTTCAGAAAGTAGAGAAATGCTTTCCCTTGATACTGACTAGGGATTGCACGTGACGCTGTTTGAAGTAATTTCTTCCAATAATTATGAGATCCCTGGCTATCAAACAGAATTTCATACTCTGCTATGACCCATGGAGAGGCCCAAGTTATCCTGGTATAATCATTGAAGAATCTCAATCTGATAATTCCAGTTATAACCTATCTCTCATCATAAATCAGCAAGTCATCATGATACTGAAGTGTTTACATTGCTTGAAGAATTACCTCAGGATAAGACTTTTGAGTCATATTCTGGCCATCCTTTAACGCAGTCCTTACAACTTTAAATATATTTTCTGTCTTGCTCTTTTTGAATTTAATTTAACCTCTGTGTTGTTGCTGGTATGTGTTTTATGGCCAATGAAGTAAAGAACTCCCAGTCCTTAAAAAAGTTTATGTCATTTTTTCCTGGCTTTTCGACTGAAATATACGATAGTGCATTTGCTATAACTTGATGCTTTTCTTGAACACACTCGAGTGTCGCATTGAATCATCTCATCAACTCAGAATAAATTCTGCAATTTTAGTGGTATTTTTGCTAATTCTTTGACATTTAACACTATAAACAACAGTGACCTGTCTGTCTCAATGGCAAACTTTAAACCTAAAACAGAGTCTGCAAATTTCTCGCAAGCCCATTTAGCTACTAAGGTTTCCTGTACAATTATTTCCTCGCAGTGCTTCATTTTAGTCAAGGACTTGAATGCATAGTACCTCACAGAGGCAGTGGCATACTTGGTAATTTGACTGAATGAATTATCCAGAGACCCAGGCTAATGCTATGGGGATAAAGTGAGGACTGTAGATACTGGAGATCAGAGTCAAGAGAGTGTGGTGCTGGGAAAGAACAGCAGGTCAGGCAGCATCTGAGGAGCAGGAGAATCGATTTTTCAGGCATAAGCTCTTTATCAGAAATGAAGCTTGTGGGTCGGGGGGGTGAGAGATAAATGGGAGGGGGGTGGGGCTGGTGGGGGGGAGGGGGGGAGGTAGCTGGGAATGTGATAGGTAGATGAAGGTGGGGAGAAGGTGATCGGTCAGAGAGGAGGGTGGAGAGGATAGATGGGAAAGGTGATGGACAGTTCTCGAGTGTGGTGCTGAGTTGGAGGCTTGGTACTGTGATAATGTGGGGGAGGGGAAATGAGGAAACTGGTGAAATTCACATGGATCCTGTGTGTAGTGGTCCCAAGGTGGAACATGAAGCATTCTTCATCCAAGCGTCCAGTGCTAAGGGTTTGGCAATGGAGGAGGCCGAGGACCTGTATGTCCTTGGTGGAGTGGGAGGGGGAGTTGAAGTTTTCCAGCCACGAGCAGTGGGGTTGGTGGATGCAGGTGTCCCAGAGATGAAACGATCTGCAAGTTGGCGTCATGTCTCCCTGATGTAGAGGAGACCACATCAGGTGCAATGGATACAGATACATTGGTGGAGGTACAGGTAAATTTCTGTCAGATGTGGAAAGATTCTTTGGGGACTTGGATGGAGGTGAGAGAGGGTGGGGGTGCAGGCTTTGCACTTCCTGCAGTGGCAGAGGAAAGTGCCGTGAGTGAGGTGTGGGCTGGTGGGGGGTATGAATCTGATGAGGAAGTCACGGAGGGGATAGTCTCTTCGGAAAGCTGATAAAGGAGGGGAGGGAAGTATATCTCTCATCGTGGGATCATTTCAAGCTGGTCCCTGACCCCCAATGCCTCATCTTCACCATGGGCATCCAGTCCCCCTACACCGCCATCCGCCATGACTAGGGCCTCCAAGCCCTACGTTTCTTCCTCTCCCGACATACTCACCAGTACCCTTCCACTGACATTCTTATTCATTTGGCTAAACTGGTCATCACCCTCACAATTTCTCCTTCCATTCCTCCCACTTCCTCCAGACAAAAGGGGTAGCCATGGGCACAGGCATGGGCCTCAGCTATGCCTGTCTCTTTGTCAACTATGTAGAACAGTCCATCCTCTGGAGTTACACTGGCACTACTGCCCACCTTCTCCTCCGCTACATTACTGACTGCATTGGCGCCACCTCGTGCTCCCACGAAGATGTCGAACAGTTCAACAACTTCACCAACACGTTCCACCCTGACCTTAAATTCACCTGGACCATCTCAAACGCCTCCCTCCCCTTCCTGGACCTCTCCATCTCCATCAATGATGACCAACTCAACACTGATTTTTTTTAACAAACCTACTGACTCCCACAGCTTCTGATTACACCTCCTCCCACCCTACCTCCTGCAAAAATGCTATCCTGTATTCCCAATTCCTCTGCCTCTGCCACATCTGCTCCCAGGGGGACCAGTTCCACCACAGAACACACCAGATGGCCTCCTTCTTTAAAGAGTGAAACTCTTCCTCCCCCAAACGTGGTTGAAGATGCCCTCCAACGCATCTCATCCTCGTCCTGCACCTCCGCCCTCGAGCCCCACTTCTCCAACCACAAGGATATATTTCCCTCCCCACCCCTATCCACTTTCCACAAAGACTGTTCCCTCTGCAACTACCTGCACCCCTAACAACTCACCCTCCACTCCTGGCACCTTCCCCTGCTATCACAGGAACTGTAAAACCTGCGCCCACAGCTCCCCCCCTCACCTCCGTCCAAGGCTCCAAAGGACCTTTCCACATACATCAAGGTTTCACCTGCACTTCCACACGTCATTTATTTTATCTGTTGCTCCCGATGCGGTCTCCTCTACACTGGGGAGACTGGACACCTTCTCGCAGAGCACTTTAGAGAACATCTCTGGGACACTAGCACCGATCAACCCCACCGCCCCATGGCCAAACATTTCAACTCCCCATCCCACTCTACCGAGGGCATGCAGGTCCTGGGCCTCCTTCATCACCACTCCTTCACCACCTGACACCTGGAGGAAGAACATCTCATCTTCCGCCTCAGAACACTTCAACCCCAGGGCACCAATATGGACTTCACCTGTTTTGTCATTTCCAGTTTTGCCAGTTACCCCAGTTCCAACCTTCCAGCTCAGCACCATCCCCATGACTTGTTCTACCTACCAATCTTCCTTCCCACCTATCCACTCCACCCTCCTCTCTGACCTATCACATTCACCCCCACTTCCATTCACCTATTGCAATCTCAGCTACCTTCTCCCCAGCCCCACCCCCTCCCACATATCTCTCCGCTCCAGAGGATCCCAGCCTCATTCATGATGAAAGACTCCTGTCCAAAACGTCGATTCTCCTGCTTCTTGGACGACCTTCGGTCCAATCAGTCCTTGTTAAACATAATCCAAAACTAAACAAGTCCCACCTGCCTGTTCCTGGCCCATATCCCTCCTAACCTCTCCTGCTCATTTAACTATCTAAATGTCTTTTAAACATTGTAATTGTACCTATGTCTATCACTTCCTCAGGCAGTTCATTCCACATGCAAACCACCTTCTGTCCAAAACAATTGCCCCAATGTCTTTTTAAAATCTCTCTCTTTTCACCTTAAAAATGTGTCCCCTAATCAGAAACTCCCCCATTCTAAAGAAAAGACAACTATCATTAACTCTATCTATACCTCTCATTATTTTATAAACTTTTGATCAGGTCTCCTCTCAACCTCCTATAAATCAGTGAAAACAGACCCAGTCTATCCAGCCTTTCTTTATAATCAAGTTTTCCATACACGGCAAATCCTGATAAATTTTATCTGAACTCTCATCAGCTTAATAATATCCGTCCTATAACTGGGTAACCAGAACTGGGTACAGTATTCCAGAAGAGGCCTCACCAATGTCCCATACAATCTCAACATGACTACCCAACTCCTGTACTCAAAGGTTTGAGCAGTGAAGGCAAGTATGCCAAGTGGCTTTTTAACCACCCTGTCTTTATGAGACACAAACTTCAAAGAATTATGGGCCTGCAACCCTGGAGTCCCTCTGTTATACAACATTACACAAGGCCCTAGCATTATTTGTATAAACCCTACCCTTATTTGTTGTACCAAAATGCAGCACATTACACTTATCCAGATTGAACTCCATCTGCCTTTTTTCAGCCCATTAACCTATTTGATCAAGATCTGTTTGTAATCCTAGAAAGCATGGAGCAAGTATTGAGAATAGAGAGAACACAGAATGTACAGGTAGACAACCCCTTATCCAAAATCCCAAAATCCAAAAAGCTCAAAAACCCGAAGGTTTTCTCATGAAGTTTTCTTCTCATTAACAAGGTTGCTTGGCGTGTAAACAGTTCACCCAAGTGCACACCCATTCGATGCGTGTCACTCAGATGTGGCAAGGGGGAGGATGCAGCGTGGCCCAGCACTGGCAGACCTCAATTCTGTCTCAGGGCCCATTACTCACAGTTGAGTCTGCCGTTCAGTATGATTTTTAAAAATTTCACCATCAAACTGTCACTTATTGTGAAATTCGAAAAATTCTGAATTCCGAAAACCAGCTGGTTATGAGCATTTTGGATAAAGGATTGCACACCTGTACTATGAATGGGGGACTTAAATGTCTACCATCAGGAGTGGCTTGACAGCACCGCTGCTAATCAAATTGATTGAGTTGCAAAGAATATTGCTGCTGGACTGGATCTGCAGGTTTCAACAGGTGGTGAGGGAACAAACAGGAGGGAGAAATATACATGACCTCATCCTCACCAATCTGCTTGCTGCAGATGCAGCTGAATATGACAGTATCAGTAAGAATGGTCATTGAGGAGAAGACATCCTGCTTTTATATTGACAATACCTTACATCATTTTGCTTGGTACTATCACTGCACCAAATAGGACAGGCTTCAAACAGATCTAGCCAACTCAAGACCAGACATCTGTGAGACGATGTAGACCATCAATAGCAGCCAAATTGTACTCCCACGTAATCTGCAATTTCATAGCCTGTCATAATCCCCCACTCTACCACTACGATCAAGCTAGGAGACTACGATTGGTTCAATGGAGGGTGCAGGTACACATGCCAGGCGTGCAAAAATATCTAAAAATAGGTGCCAACTTCACAAAGCTACTAAACTGGACCACTTGCATGCCAACCATCATAAGCAAGTGATAGACACAGCTAAGCAACCAACAGATCAGATCTAAGCTCTGCAGTCCTGCCACATCCAGTCTTGAATAGTGCAGGCAGTTTAAAAAACCCACTGGAGGACGAGGATCCACAAAGATCTTAACCTCAATCATTGGAAGAGCCCAGCCCATTAGTGCAAAAAATAATGCTGAAGTATTTAACATAATCTGCAGCCAGAATTGCCAAGTGGCTGACCCACATTTGCCTCCTTCAGAGGTCTCCAGCATCAGAGACACCAGCATTCAGCCAATTTGATTCACTCCATAGGAAATTCCTGAAATTCCTCAGGGTAGTGCCCTGGGTTCAACATCTTCAGCTGTTCCATCAATGATCTTCCTTCCAGGATAAGGTTATAAATGGGGATATTTTCAAATATTGGAAACTGTTGAAAATCTTTCAAAAACAACGTTCACGACACATAAGTTCCACCTCACACAATGTCCATCTCAAAGAAGAGAGAATTTAACCAACTCTGAACATTCAGTCACATTACCATTGCCGAATCCCCCACTATCAACAATCATTGACCAGAAACTGAACTGGACCAGCCATGTAATTACTGTGGTTACAGGAACAGTTTAAAGGCTGGAATTCTGTGGCAAGCAACTCAATTGCTTTCTCCCCAATGCCTGTCCAAAGCACAAGTGTGACTGAATGAACTCCAATTGCCTGGATGGCTGCAGTTCAAACAACAACCAAGAAGTTACATGGCATCTATGATAAAAGTGCCAACTTAATTGGAACCCCATTCACCACCTTGAAGATTCATTGCCCACCACCCACAGTGCATACCATCTGTAACATGCACGGCAGAAATTAACTCAGGTTCCTTCAACAGCACCTTCAAAACCTGACATTTTTACTCATTAAAAGGTCAAGGGCAACTGATACACAGGGCTACCTGCTGCAAACTACCTCCAAGCCACACACTAACTAACTTGGTATGGTTTCCTTCATTATCATTGAGTCAAAATCCTGGAAGTCCCCTCCTCACTGTAAGCTCGGACCTCAAGGACTTCTGTGTTTGAAGGAAGTGTTTTATCACCGCCTTCTCAAGGACAATCAGGGATAGGCAATAAAAATTGGCTGAGACAAATAATGCCCACATTTCTAGAACAAATAATTTTCAAGTACACTGGGCTGCATTTGCCATCTCGCTGAATTTTAAAATGTACTGCTCCCAGACCAGCTGATGACATATCTGCTGCAACAATTGTAGGTAAATCGGAGTCGTAATGAGCTGGTACATCTGATTAAAAGAGCACTTCTTTTATCTTTTCAGAGAAACTGTGTGCATTTTCTTCTCAGCATTATGCTTGCTTATGCCTAAGCAATTGCAGCACGGTGGCTCAATGGTTAGCATTGCTGCCTCACAGCACCAAGGAAGAAACAAAAAATCTGTAGATGCTGGAATCCAAAACAGACAGGCAGGAGGCTGGAAGCTCACAGCCGGCCAGACTACATCAGGAGGTGGAGAAGTCGACGTGTCAGGTGTAGCCCTTCTTCTACATACAAAACATCGATTACAGCACCGGGGACCCAGGCTTGATTCTCACCCTTGGGCAACTGTCTGGAGGGAGTTTGCATATTCTCCCTATGTCTGTGTGGGTTTCCTCCCACAGTTCCAAAAGGTGCATCAATTGGCCATGCTAAATTGCCCATACTGTCCAGGAATATGTACATTAAGTGGATTAGCCATGGGAAATACAGGGATTGGGTGGGATGCTCTTCAGACGGTTGATGTGGATTCAATGGGACGAATGGCCTACTTCTGTACTACAGGGATACTATGATGTGTCAAATTAAGTAAACACCTTACTTTTGGTTTCCACGATCCCCATAAATCACTGAAACTCTGTTACATTGTTCCTATGACATATAATAGGGGACTAACTTGTTCTTTGCTAATTTTAGAGGAACCTCGATTATCTGGCATTCGATTATCTGAATTTCAGATTATCCAGACAAGATCACAAGGTCCCGCTGCTTGGCTAAACTGTGTTATCCAGCATTTGATTATCCGGACATTCGATTTTCCGAACAAAATATTACCTGCCCGTGTCGTTCGGATAATCGAGGTTCCTCTATTTTGGCTAGAAAACTTACAATGCTAATTCTACCACTTCTCAGTTTCATTTGGGCCTTCCACATATTGAAAGCATTCCAATAAGGATAAGGCATTTTCCATGGCTTCACTTTACCTTTGCAATTTCCTGCACCTTTATTTCCTTGCTGTTTTTCCAATCTCCTACTAAAAAATGCAATAGTGTTTGTAATGATCAAGATACCACTAATGTGGTGCTGTGGCTCTTGAGAAGAATGTTAGTAACATGGAATCAAAGCTTGACCACTCATGTCAAACTTTGGACAGTTTTTTTTCAGGAGAGACAAGTCCTGGGGACATGTTCCTAGGGGGTGATCTCCTCAGACATTCCTTCACAGGGTTAAATTAGTTACTTTTATGGACTCTTTTCTTGTTCTTTGTACAGAGCATTTCTCCTCACCACTTTCATCGGGACCTCCAATGTTGACTCTGAGAAGCTGGGAGACCTCTCCTTCAGTCCAGGAATAATCTGCACATGTTCCATTGTCTGTCAACCACACATTCCTCGGCTCCAGGAGAAAATCCTTCAAACAGATTGCATTCATTAGTTCACAACACTACACTTAATCTGTGCTTGACTGCTAAATATACATATCTCCGTTTTAGCACCTTCAGATATTATTAAATCATTAGAATTGGCAATTATTCCCAAAATTGTGAGCTAAATCCAAACTTTTAAACCATCACATCTTATTAGCATAGATCCTACTTGGTAACTATATAAACTCTTTGTCCAAAATAAGACCCCTAATTTTTTGGGAGTAATACTTCTTTCAACTTACTCCACCAAAAAATTAAACCAAACGTTAACCTAATTTTTGCTTTAAAATAAAATGTATTTACAAGCAAAAAGCAGTTTTGCTTTTACTTAAAAAAAACTCACTTTCATTGGCCTTTTTTAGATTAGATTCCCTACAGTGTGGAAACAGGACCTTCGGCCCAACCAGTCCACACTGACCCTTCGAAGAGTAACCCACCCAGACCCATTTCCCTCTGACTAATGCACCTAACACTATGGGCAATTTAGCATGGCCAATTCACCTGACCTGCACATCTTTGGACTGTGGGAGGAAACTGGAGCACCTGGGAGGAAACTCACACAGACACAGGGAGAATGTGCAAACTCCACACAGACAGTCACCCAAGGCTGGAATCGAACCTGGGACCCTAGTGCTGTGAGGCAGCAGTGCTAACCACTGAGCCACGGGGTGGGTTTGTGCATTTGTCAGAGGGAAATGGGTCTGGGTGGGTTACTCTTCGGAGGGGCAGTGTGGACTGGTTGGGCCAAAGAGCCTGTTTCCACATTATAGGGAATCTAATCTAATCTTTTGCATCCTGCATCCGTTTTTCCCATAGATTAATCCAGATACTGCTATCAAAATATTTTTTTCTGTTACCATCTTACTCATCTTGTCCAGTAGATCCAGTTACAATCGAAGAAAACTGCATTGCAGAAGTTTTTTTACCTGGTTGTAATGGATTAACAACACACAAAAATCAGAATAGTGCTCCTGAGCTGGAGTTCATTTGCTGCGGCTACCTTTCTTCATTTTTCTCTCTCTTTTCTCTTTTTATTCCTCGCTCTTTTTTACATGCCATGAGGCCTGAGCTTGGACAGCAGCAGCAGTGGCGAGAGCCCAGCGCAGAGTAGAGTGAGCCCAGTGTGGACCTCTGGTGAGCCCTTACTTACTTTTCTGGGGAAAGCACAGGACCTGGCATCAGAATTGGTGGCTGCTACATTGGCAAAGATGACGTCAGCATGGTAGGTGAAAAATGGTGCCCCGGTGACTTTGCCATTAGTTGTTCTGGTGCTGGCAATAGCAAAGTGGTGGTGGGAAAGCATCACAGCGACAGCGATGAGGTGGGCCCAGTAGTGAGAGACACAACTCCGACTTTGGTTGGTCTTGTGCAGGCAGCAATACAGTGGTGGCGTGGTATTGGCCCAATGGTAAAAGATTGCCTGAGGTTCTGCGATTTGAACATTGGTTGGGTCCAGTGTAGATGTGGAGAGATTGTGGTGCAGGCATCATTGACAATGATAAACTGGCTCATGACAGATGGACTTTCTTTAAGCTGTATCTATTTATTTGCTTTTTTAAAATTATGTTCCTTATTCCTAAACTGTTCAAAATGGTGCTGAAACATGGTGACAAATTAAAACTTTTCACTGTATTTTATTGTACTCTTACTGTAAAATACATGTGACAATAAAATCATTAATTAAGTCAATGGTTAAGTAAATTGTCTATTAAATTGATTTTCCTGTAACTTGTGCAGTGTATGGTTCTGTTCACTGGGTACAGCCTTAATTATATGGGCCACATTACAGTATAAATGACCCCATCAACTGAAAACAAAAAATTCTAGTTTATTTTCCCACAGAAGATATGTGGAACAGACATCCAGCAAAAGTAGTTGATGTTAAGATAATTAAGTATTTAAAAATAAAGAGCTGAATAAATATCCAGTTGAGAGTAACATTTTTGGCAAAAAGATAGGTACAGACTGAGATAACCACAATAGTTCTCATGTTGAAGAAGGGAACTACTTGTACAGTGTAAAATAGAAAAATCATTAGGTGAATCACTTCGATTCATTTTCTGAACTTGAGACTATCAAGAGGGACTCATGAAAGAAAAATAAGGAAAGACACGTCGAGGCAGGCAAGGGAGGAGATATCAGGGGGCTCTGGCAGTAATGATCAAATCCACTCCAGCAACAGATGAAATGCCAGAGCTCTGTAGAACTGCTGATGCTGAGGGAGAGAGAGGAAGGGACAGACCAGAAAATTACAGGTGAGTCGGTCTAATGAGAGTGGTGGGAATTTGCTTGAAATAATTCTGACAGGCAGAATCAATCTGAACTTGGAGAGACACGGATCAATCAGAAATAGAATGGATTTGTTAAGGTACACACAGAGTTTAAAAATATAATTTCTTTTCTTAGGAAGTAATCGCAAAGCAGTGTCGATAATGGTAATACATTTGACGTTGTCTTTGTGGACTTCAGTAAGAGTTTTACTAAGGTCCCTCATGGCAAACTGGTCAAGAATGTAAGAGACTGTGGAATCCAAGACAAATTGGCACATTAAATCTAAAATTCGCTGAGACAAGAAGAATAAGGTGATGGTAAGCCCTGTTTGTTGATTATTTGGATGTAAATGTAACATTTATGATTAGGAAGTTTGCAGACAACGCGAGAATTGGTGGGATATTAAACAACAAGGATGACAGACATAAATTGTGGCAAGATATAAACAGTGGAAATAAGCCTGTAAAAATCTGAGGTAATGCATTTGGGGAGGACCAAAAAAGCAAGAGATTACATTATAAATGGGAAGACACTGGACAGTGTTGATGATCATAGGGAACGTGGTGTGCATATCCTTAGATACCTGAAGGTAGTCAGGCAGGTAGTTAATCTGGTTTTGCGGGCATATGAGACACTTGTCTTCATTAGCTGAAACATTGAATAAAAGAGCAAGAAGGTATGCTGGAACTGTATAAAATGCCAGTTTGGCCACAACATGAGCACTGGGTGCAGGAAGGATGTGATTGGTCCAGAAGGTGCAGTTATCAGGAATCTGCCTGGGCAGGACTGAGCTACGATGAAAGATTGGATAGGCTGAGGCTGTTTTCCTTGGAGCAACAACAGCTGAGAGGGGACCTGATAGTGATGAATAAGATTACAAGGGACATAGATAGGGTGGAATGGAAGGCACATTTTTCCAATAGTAGAGATGTCAATTACTGAGGGGTTTAGAGCTAAGGTAAGAGGACACATTTCTTTTATTCAGAGGATGGTAGGAATCTGCTGAAAGGGCAGTGGAGTCAGAAACTCTTGTAATGTTTAAGCAGAATTCAGATGTTCCCTTCTATTGCCATAGTCTTCATGGCTATGGGCCAAGAGTTGGAAAATGGGATTAATGTTGACAGATCTTTGTTAACTCAATGGGCCAAATGACTTTCATCTGTGCCATAAACATTTATGACTCTATGACAGGAAAGCCATGCATTTTTTTTAGGAGCTTTTATAAACAAAGAATAAGTTCAAACTTTTTGAGATTGAAGTTTGGGAAATTAACAAATGTTAGCTTTATATTGGGATTAGGTGATAAAATGATTTCTCAATTTCAATAGATGCTGCTCTTGTTTTGTGGTGGTGAGATCTATGTTGGAAAATGATATTATGGCTGGTTGTGAGCTTATAAATAAAGAGATACATAATCTATCTGATTTTATATATGTTTGGAGAACCACAGCAACAATTATTTATATTTATTTATACAACACTTTTATTATGGAAAGTGTGTCATTGCTATGTAACAGAGGATGGAAAAACCATAATAATGAAGTTTCGGAATTGGACACTGTGCTGTTATAAAAGTTAGAAACAGCAACTGAAACCTTGATCTAAATATAATTATGAGAAGATACATAAAAAGGAAGAGAAAAATTGATTTTTGTAATTATGTTTGTGAGCACTGAGTCATGGTGGTCTACAGCACAGGAAAAGGCCCATCAGCCCATCCAGTCTGCATGGTCAAAAACAATCACCTCTCTATTCTAATCCCATTTTCCAGCACTTGGCCCATAGTCTTGGCATCACAAGCATACATCTAATTACTTCTTAAACATATTGAGGATTTCTGCCTGCACCACGTCTATAAGGCAATGTGTTCCTGATTTCCTCCAATCTTCAGGGTGTATGATAGGATAGCTGAGTGTACCCGTAAGTCAAGATATAACTTACAGCAAAAGGATATAGAAGGTGATGGAAAGGGCCAATGTTTCTGAAGTGGATGTGATTCAGTAACACACAGGACTGAGATCTGAAATTTAGCTTTGGCTTTGAATGAATTCTAAGATTTTGTACAATCTTTTTCAGACTTAGTGAGTGTTTGAGAAGGGTCTGGAGTTAACAACAAAGGCCCAGAGTAAAAGGCTGCAGCTGAGAATTGTAGATTTTCTTATCCTGATGTTGAGTTGCAAGACATTTTGAATTATTTATGACTTTGGAAACATCAGAGAGGTTATGAGGTTGAACAAAGTATGGAATTTAGAAAAGGATATTACAAATGTGCATGAGATAGCTAATTATGCATTAGCAGTTTACTTTACTGAGCATTAGTGTGTTAAGACAAGTAGAAAAGGCCCTTGGAAAGTCTGGAGGGTGAATGAGAGTGTATTCTCTTCTTGGGAAAGTTCTTTCTTGATTATATGTTTTATTGAACTCTGTCTCTTCATTACATTTTAAAAATATAAACCATAAGTACTAAGTTGGCCTGGAACACTTTTTTAGAGCAAAAAGATTACACTATTTTCTGGGTCTGTAGACTGTGAAGAAGCAAAGGTGGCCTTTAGTAAAGTGATATGCTATTCCTGTCGGATGTGAGAGTTTCCATGCTATTGATGATTATGCCTGCAGGAAGTGTCATTGGTTGCGAATCCTATCATATTGCATGGATCAGTTGGAGCAAAAGTTAGAGGCAATGAGGAATTTACAAGAGCTAGAGGATGTGATGGATGGCAGTTACAGAAAGGGAGAAAAGCCACAGACACACTCAGGTAGATGGGTTAACTCCAGGAAAGGTAGGAGGGGTAGGCAGGTAGTGCAGGAGTTTTCTGTGGTTATCCCCATCTCAAACTAGTATGTTGTTTTGGAAAACATGGGGAAGATGGACTCTCAGGGGAATGTGGCATGAACAGCCAGGTTTCTGGTAGCTAGACTGGCTCTTATGTAATGAGGGGTACGTCGGGTTCCAAGCAATTGATTGTGATGGTGAACTCTCTCGTCAGAGGCACAGACAGACGTTTCTGCGGCCAGCAGCAAAATATGAGATTGGTGTGTTGCTTTCCTTGTGCCAGGATCAAGGATATCTCAGAGAGGGAACAGTATGTTCTCAGAGGGGAGAGGGACCAGTAGGAGATCATTGGTACACATTGGAACCAACAACATAAGAAGGGAAAAGGATGAGATTCTTAAGGGAGAATATGGAAAGTTAGGCAGGAATTTGAAAAGGAGGCCCTCAAGAGTAGTACTGTCTGGATTACTCCTGGTGCTATGAGATGGTGAGGGGAGGAATAGGAGGATAGGACAGATGAATGTGCAGCTGAGGAACTGGTGCAAGGAAGAAGGGTTCATGTTTTTGGATCAGTGGAATCTCTTCTGGCATAGACGTGACCTGTACAAGAAGGATGGATTGCATCTGAATTGGAAGGGGTTTAATACACTGGAGGGAGATTTGCTAGAGCTGCTCAGGTGGATTTAAACTCGTAAGGGGTGGGGGTGGGGAGGGGGGGGGCGGTGGGAGGTGGGACCCAGGGAAATAGTGAAGAAATAAATCAATCTGAGACTGATACAGTCGGGAAAGGGAGTGAGTTAAAAAGTCAGGGCAGGAAGGAACAAAGCAGAGAACAAGGTAGGACTGATAAATTTAAACTGCATCTCCTTCAGGCAAGTGGCCCAACAGGGAAGGCAGATGAGCTCAGGGCATGGTTAGAAACATGGGACTGGAATATCATAGCAATTACAGAAACATAGCTCAGGAATGAACTGGATTGGCAGCTTGATGTTCCAGGGTACAAATGCTACAGGAAGGATAGAAAGGGAGACAAGTGATGAGGGAGAGTGGTGTTTTTGATAAAGGATAGCATTATTGTTGCACTTAGGGAGGATATCCCCCTGTAAATACATCTAGGGAAGTTATTTGGGTGGAACTGAGAAATAAGAAAGGGATGATCACCGATTGCAATTATACTACAGATCTCCCAATAGTCAGAGGGAAATTGAGTAACAAATTTGTAAGGAGATTTCAGTTATCTGTGAGAATAATAGGGTGGTTGTGGTAGGGGATATTAACTTTCCAAACATAGACTGGGACTGCCACAGTATTAACGGTTTAGATAGAGAGAAATTTGTTAAGTGTGGACAAGAAAATTTTCTGATTCAGTATGTGGGTGTTCCTATGAGAGAAGATGCAAAACTTGAACTACTCTTGGGAAATAAGGCAGGGCAGATGACTGAGGTGTCAGTGGGGGAGCACTTTGGGGCCAGCCACCCTAATTCAATTAATTTTAAAATTGTGATGGAAAAGGATAGACTGAATCAAAAACTTGAAGTTGTAAATTGCAGGAAGGCTAATTTTGATGGTATTAGGCAAGAACTTTCAAAAGCTGATTGGGGGCAGATGTTCACAGGTAAAGGGATGGCTAGAAAATGGGAAGCCTTCAGAAATGAGATAACAAGAATCCAGAGACAGTATGTACATGTTATGGTGAAAGGTTAAGGTTGGTAGGTGTAAGTAATGCTCGATGACTACAGAAATTCAGGTTTTGGTTACAAAAAACAAGGATGTATATGTCAGGTATAGACAGGAGAGATCGAGTGAATCTTTGGAATGATACAAAGGATGTAGGAGTTATACTTAAGAGGGAAATCAGGAGGGTGAAAAGGGGACATGAGATAGCTTTGGCAAATAGGGTTAAGGAGAATCCAAAGGGTTTTTATAAATACATTAAGGACAAAAGGGTAACTAGGGAGAGAATAGGGTCCCTCAAAGAACAGCAAGGCAGCTTATGTGTGAAGCTGCAGGAGGTGGGAAAGATACTAAATGAGAATTCTGCAACAGTATTTACTGTGGAGAAGGGCATGGAAGATGTAGAATGTAGGGAAATAGATGTTGATATCTTGAAAAATGTCCATATTACAGTGGTGGTGGTGCTGGATGTCTTGAAATGTGTGTGCAAGTGGATAAATCCCCAGGACCTGATCAGGTGTACCCTAGAGCTCTGTGGGAAGCTAGAGAAGTGATTGCTGGGCCTCTTGCTGAGATATTTGTATCATCGATAGTCACAGTTAAGGTGCCAGAAAGACTAGAGGTTGGCTAACGTGGTGCCACTATTTAAGAAAAAAAGTTAGTAAGGAAAGGCCAATGAACTATATACCAGTGAGCCTGATGTCGGTGGTGGGCAAGTTTTTGGAGGGAATCCTGGGGGAAAGGATATTTGGAAAGGCAAGGACTGATTAGCTATGTGGGAAATTATGTCTCACAAACTTGATTGAATTTTTTGAAGAAGTAACAAAGAGGATTGATGAGCGCAGAGCAGTGGACGTGATCTATATGGACTTCAGTAAGGCATTCGACAAGGTTCCTCATGGCAGATTGGTTAGCAAGGTTAGATCACATGGAATACAGGGAGATCTAGCCATTTGGAATCAGAACTGGCTCAAAGGTAGAAGACAGAGGGCGGTGGTAGAGTGTTGTTTTTCAGACTGGAGGCCTGTGACCAGTGTGGTGCCACCAGTGTAATTCTAGGTCATTTATACAAATAATTTGGATGTAGACATAGGAGTTACAGTTAGTAAGTTTGCAGATGACATCAAAATTGGAAGTATAGTGGAAATGGAAAAAGATTACCTCAGAGTACAATGGGATCTTGATCAGATGGGCCAATGGGCTGAGGAGTGGAAGAGGGAGTTTAATTTAGATAAATGCAAGGTGCTGCATTTTGGAGAAGCAAATCAGAGCAGGACTTATGCACTTAATGGTAAGGTCCTGGGGAGAGTTGCTAAACAAAGAGACCTTGGAGTACAGGTTCATAGCTCCTTGAAAGTAGAGATGGTGGTACATAGGATAGTGAGGAAGGTGTTCAGTATGCTTTCCTTTATTGGTCAGAGTATTGAGTGTAGGAGTTGGAAGGTCATGTTGTGGCTGTACAGGACATTGGTTAGGTCACTTTTGGAATATTGTGTGGAATTCTGGTCTCCTTTCTATTAGAAGGATGTTGTGAAACTTGTAAATCATTTCTGAACCCTTTCAAGGATGTTGCCAGGGTTGAAGTATTTGAGCTATAGGAAGAGGTTGAATAGGCTAGGGCTGTTTTCCCTGGAGCATCGGAAGCTGAAGGATGACCTTATAGAGGTTTATAAAATCATGAGGAGCATGTAGGATAAAGTTTTTATTTTCTACAAAAATCTTTGGTTTGACATCTTCTATATGCCTTCTATAAATCTAAATACAGTACATCCACTGGTTCCCCTTCTTTCATAGCATATGTTACCTCCTCACAGAACTCCAATAGATTGTTCAAACATGGTTTCCCTTTCATAAAACTATGATGATTTTGCCTGATTACACTGAACTGATCCATGTGCTCTCCTGTAACTTCTTTAATAATAACCTCTAATCATTTTTTCAATGACGGATGTTAAGCTAAATGTTAAGCTTTCTGTTTTCTGACTTCGTTCCTTTTTGAATAAAGGAGATACATTTGTTACCTCCCAATTTAAAGGGATCATTCTTGAATCAAGGGAATTTTGGAAAATTAAAACTGCATCAATTGTCTGATTAGCCACTTCTTTTAACACGCTAGTCCATCACAACCTGGGAATTTGTAACTTGGCAACTCCAACATTTTTCTCTGGTGATTGTGATTTTCCTGGATTTCTCTCTACTTCCCATTTCCTAATTTATTGCTGCTTCCAGGACATTACTTATATTCTCTATACTGAAGACTGATTCAATATACCTGTTCAGTTTACCTCTCCTTTCCTTACCTTCTTTACATTATTAATTCTCCTTTCTAACTTTCTATCAGAACAGCATTCACTTTATGAACTCTTTTCTTCCTTAAATATTTTTAGAAACTCATACTATCATTTTTTTTTTAAAAATATGGCCAGCTTTCTCCCATACTGTAATTTTTCTATCTAATTTTACCACCTTTGATAGTTTTAGTTGACCACCGATGATGTGTCTAACAGTGTTTCACATCTCTGAAAGTCAGCTAAGAATATGGTTATCAAAACATAACTGGAGCACAGCCTGAACCTACAACCTGCTGGGTCATCAGGTGAATGTGCTACCGACTGAGTCACAATTGGTGCAACAGTGAATGAACAAAATTGTAATTACTCTACAAAATGAATTGTAAGATAAATATTCTAAACGTGATTCAGACATACCTAACAAAACCAGATTCTATTAAGAAGGATATACCATACTGAAAGTCAATTGTTTTAATTGTAAATGTTCAATAAGAGGTTGTTCAAAGTTTCTCTCCTTTATAACTAAGATGAAATTACAGTCTGATTTTCTGAGTTTGCACACGTCAATTAAACTTGTATGTTTTGGATATATGTTGGAATATTATGTGCCAGTAACTTTATCTCCAATAGTTTTGATGGACAAATTTTGCAAACAGAATAATTTTTGTATAATTTTGTGAGCTACCCTTTCAGCATGAAAGATGTAGTGTCAAAATGTGAATACCCAAAGAATGTAATCTTCCATGTGAGCAGAAAGAAAGTGAGAGATAATAGAACATGTTCATCTACCTTAACTCACCAATTATGGTATCAATTATAATGTAGAAAGACCAACAATTGTTATATCCCTTTCCCATCTGGCAGATTATTCCAAACATTTTTCACTCTTTGCGTCAGTGTTTTTCTGATCCTAGTTTGTTTTATGTTTAAGTAATATTCTAGAGTTACCTTATCTATATCATTTAATATTTTAGGTACTTTGATGTAATACACTAAACATCCTCTTTCAAGCCTGAACCACTTCAAATTTTCATAATCTTCATTCATAGCTCAGCCCCTTTATAGTGGAGATCAAGCTTGTTACATCTTTTTTTTTCAAAACCGCTCTCAGACATTGATACTGACCACTGTACTCAATGGGACTGCACTATTTATAGGCTTATGCTCAACATGCATTAAATTCTAGGTAAAATGCATTAAATTTTTGTCAATGTTACCAAAATGCCATTATGAACCCATTTATTTTATCAAGTTAACAGCTGTGTTAAAATTCTGGAGTTAGAAATGTGATACTTAACAATTAAAACTTTTGACCTGCATACAAAAAATAATGCACAAAGAAAATGAATACTATTGTGTGGTTTGACTCATGCATTGTAAATCCTTAACATAACTTCCAAGAACAAATTTTCCAAGAAATAAATTCTGGCAAACCTTGTGGTGAGAGTGCCTATAAAATAGAGGAACAGAAGCAGCTCATTCAGCCCATCGAACCTGCTCTGCTATTCAATCAGATCATAGCTCATCTGATAGTTCTCAACTCTACTTCCGTCACTTTTTGCCCTACCCCTTGATTCGTTTACTGATGAAAAATCTAACTTGGACTTGAATATTGAATACACTTAATGGCCCAGAGCCAACAGCCCTCTTTCACAGATTCATTACCCATTGAGAGAAGAAATTTCTGCTCATCCCCATCTTAAGTGTGATCCTTTGTTCTACGGTAATGTGCTCTGGTCCTCTACTCTCCCACAAGGGGAAACAACCTTTCCCTGTCTAACCTGTCAAGATCTCTAAGAATCTTATATGTTTCAATAAGGTCATCTCTCATTCTTCTAAACTCTGATGAGTGCAGCCACTTAACATCTCCTCATAAGAAGGTCCTGCCACACCTGGTATCTGGCTAGCGAACCTTCTCTGAACTGCCTCCAATGCCAGTACACCTTTCCTTGGATAAGTGACTAAAAATCATGGGTGGAATCTCAACCTGTGACAAAGAGAGATGTTCCTCTGATTTCTTGTTGTTGAGAGACTAATTTTAACCTTTGACTCTCATCTCTGACCCACCTACTTCCCAAACATCACTCTGTCAAAATTAAACAGGAAAGGATAGTTAATATAACCCCTCCATTTTTTTTTCTAGTGAACTGCAATTTTAAATTAGAATGCCTACCCAAATTCATCAAATCCCTTCTTCAAATGCACAGGTCAGGCACCACTAATGTCACTGGGACCTGAGTGCTATTTTAAATTGTGGAAGTGAACAATCTCCACCAAACCAAAACCAGAGGCACATGGACCCAGGATCAGAGAAAACACAGATGAGTTTTTTTTTTACAATTTTCTTGTGAACTAGAAGTAGGAATGTGGGATAGCATGGCCCCTCCCCATCCTGCTTCCTCTTCCTGGACCCTCTGGTTCACATTCCCTGTGGAAGGGATTGTTCCCTACATCGCTGGAAGCTCTATCTGAACTACTGAGCTCCCACATCCTGTCAACTTCCAGACAGTTTTGGTCATGAAGTTATCAAGATTCACTTCAAAAAAGACAATGTTTGTCTAAACTGACTGAGACCTCCTGCTACCTCTCAGATACGAGAAAACAGAGCGAGGTATTCACCAGATTACGTTACTGCCCAGGAGTAAAAATCAACCTTTGTGTCCAGAAAATAAGCATAAAAGCAGCCATCTATAACCTACATCTTGACAGCCCATCCTGAGAATATTCGAATAATTTTGCCTCTTGACTGAATAATTGATGCATTGTGACTAACAATGGAGAGAAATGGACAAAGATTAAAAACATAAAAAGAACTCTGATCTCTGACAGCAGTGACCTCCCACTCCCAATAAACCCTGCACTCAGCTCAAATGTAGCTGAAAGCTCCATTCATGCCTTTGCTACCTTCAGACTTGACTACTTGACCACACGTCTGGTCAGTCTCCTCTACTCTACACCTTATGAATGGGAGGTTAGACAAAGCTTTGCTGCTGGTGTCTTAATTCATCCCAAGTTGCATTCATCCATTACCTCTCTGTTCACTGAGTTCTCATTAAGCAATATTTCAATCTCAAAATTCTCGTTGTTACAAACATATGAACAAGGAGGATGAGAATGCCATTCAGTCACTCTAACCTGCTCTGCAATTCATTACAATCACAGTTAATCTGATGTAATCTCAAATCTACATTCCCACCTACCCTAGATAACCTTTCTTCCCCTTGTTTTCCAAGAATCTATCTACCTCTGCCTTAAAAATATTCAAGACAGTTTCCACCAGATTGTTAAGGAGTTTCAAAGGCTTGCATCCTTCTGAAAGAAAACAAAATGACTTAATCCCTGCCTTTAACAAGTGACCCTGATTTTCAAATAATGTTTTCAAATCCTTCGATAATGTTGTAACTCCCTTATCTCTGTTACATCCTCCAGGTCCACAATCCTCCCAGGTATCTTGTGCTGCTGTACCTTTGGACTCTTGCACATCCCGATTTAAATTTTCTGTCAGTGGTGGTTGCCACTTCAGATGCCTACACTAAAAGCTCCTTTCTGTAACCTGTCTCTCTGCCTGAGTTTCCAAGCTGATGTTGTTGTTGATTTTCCTATGCAAACCATCGAAAACACAATGCAGGACAGGGCATCTCTTCTCCATACGCTCTCCAAGAAGTGTGACAGCTTGACATATTAGAAGTTGAAACCCATAAATGTCTACATGTTAAATTATGGATGGTTATGAAGGTTATCTGCTGCTATAGACAGGAAGAGTGAAAAAAATGGAGGGAAATTCTCTCCAGAGAACTCTCTCACCTTCTAGGTTTCAGATCAAAAGTGGTACTGATAGAAGCCTGAATAGGTCATTTCTATTTTCTCCTGACAGGAAGTGATGTGCCAAACTAGAGACTGAGCAGAAGAAAGATATATTAAAAATAAAGAGAAATGAAAGCTGTTGTGATGTCATACCCCCATATTTATTATTTCTAAAAACTTTCTCAGATTGTTGGTTTGTAATATTTGTATATAAATACATGGCAATTAAAAATTACAAACATTAAAAATTTAAATATATGCCTAGTTTCTTCTCAGTCAGGGAAATGAGACCTGCTGGTTTAATGGACTCCAAACTGACAGTCTAAACTGTAGTACCAGTTAAGAGCAGAAACTGAAATGATGATTTCAATCAGGTTGGAATTTTTCCAAAGAAAATAAATACTGAGTGTAGTCTGAAAGAAATTATGTGCATTTTATATGGAGTGTCTAAGATTATAAAAAGAAACTTGCTTAAATATTTGCTTATAAATTTAACCATTTGTTCTCTTTAGGACACTTACGTTGAATTTATTTACTACTTTTGGTGATTTTGCTTTAAAATTATTCTTAACATTATAATTGAAGTAAATTTTCATGTCCAATGATTGCAAAGTAAAACTTCACCTGACCAACTGTGTATTGGGAATGTAGTCTTGAAAGTGGAAGGCATTGCAATGACAACTGGTGAATCTGGACAGAGTATACATGGAAAGAGCTACACCCTCAAACTGGCCAGCAACAGCACTTATACCACGGGAGATTGAATATCAATCCATCATGCCGAAGGTGGTTTTCACCAGATTGTGAGTAGTAAGGAGACAATATGCTTTCCCTCAGGGATGCTAACAACTTGTTTTCACCCAATGGCACCATCTCTTGCTTCCTCTGTATTTTTCAGCTGCTATTTGCAGGATGTGCGTGTGTGTGTGCAATGCAATAGTCTTACTAGGCCATAGGGGCTGCTCTCTTATTAGAGAGAAGCAACTAGTGGTGATTTAACCTGAGGGCCACCAGACCTCATGCGAGGGAAAAGGTTGAGAAGGAGAGTCCTTCATGGTAACTTCAAACCGGTGATGGGAATTGAACTCACGCTGTTGATGTCGCACTAATCTGTAAACCAACAATCCAGCCAACTGAGCTAAACTGATTCCCCACATTTGCAGAATCCAGGTTAGAGGAAAATTGTTGCACTTTCCTCCTTCAAATCTACAGGCATATTTGGAATCCCAAAGGAGTTTCCAACCTGCAAAACCATTGCTGCTGCAATTAAAATCCGGACTGAAAGTGAATTATGGCGTAAGAAATTAAAGCTAAGCATTGCAAAAATAAAACTAGACCTAAACAATTTTTTTTGGTGAGGATTTAGTAGTCAGTAGTGAAGTGACAGTAATACCCATTGTGCTACAGCTAGTCACAAGCTTCTGAGAAGCAATTTGCTGTGATTGAACCGCAAGTGCAGTGTGGTAGCCTCTATTGGCGATTTGTATCATGCAGGACAAACAATCTGACTTTTAAACAGTCAGATTGAAAATTCCTCCATGATACTCAAAGGGTTAAAAATTTGTTTACACTTCTTTTGTGTGCAAAGGTTGTGACTCACAATCACATACACTCGCTCCTACTGAGGCAGACAACACATAAAACTATGTACTGCCTCCTCATTCAGATTCACAATATTGACTGGCTCTTGTAAAATAGAGGAACTATAACCTGTGAGGTGACAATGAGCCCTAGCTGGACTCCAGATCTTCAAGCTCTTGAGGTGCAGTGGTATGTCCCTACCTCTGAGCGAGAAGATCTGGGTTCAAGGCACACCTTGTCCTTGGGGCTTGTCATAACATGAATGATTGAAGGTTGATTATCATAATTTGCCTACATCTCTGAAAGAGAGTCCGTCCCTCTTCAACTGTAGCTGCACTGAATAACTGCCACCAATAGAAATAGACAATGGAAAAGAAACACTGGAGTGGAGAGAGAACATTACAGTTTAATGCCCTTGAGGCTTTACTCACAATACTGAAGAGTGAGTTAACACTCTTTTGTTGAGGGTCAGGGGGCCTTCCACTAAAGGGAATAAATGCAGGGAGCCAGGAAGATCAGCTTCCAGTATACAATCCTCAGGGCCCAGAGCAGCACCAGAAGAAATTTAATGACCTCATATAGATACTAAAAGGTCAAAATCCACAACAACTGCATATCAATAACATGTTAGTCTTTACTGTTCCTACACCTAGTCTCACTGATTGAGAACACATCTCCTTCCTTTACCTCACTCAGTTGCAATGTCACCAAGGAGGTGGCAATTGAACTGTGCTATCTCCTTCAGCCCAACCTCACATGATGGCTCAGGCCTTTGTGTTCCCATACATTTCTATGGAAAGATTAACAATGGGAATCAAATGTTACAAGCAGCCGAGTGTTGGTTGATCCTCACCAATGGCTGGTGCATTTAGACTGTCACTTTACATGGAATGGAAAAAAGACCCAGTCTTGGCCATTAAAGTGGTCTACAGCTCTCAATCGCAGGGAAGGGCAGATGGGCCAAGAGAGGAAAGACTAAGAAAGGGAAGATTGAATGGGAAATCTGCTCAAGCCTCTCCCAGTCATTTCTGTTTCCCATCCTACCTAAAGTAGCACCCCTCACACAATGACAGAGTCTGCCCCTACCCAGCTACAGCTGGAGCAATCTTTGGTAGGGTCCTCTTTAGTACCTCACCAGTCAGAGCAAGGCAGCCAAGAGGCTGTCTGCAGCTTTGCTGAAGGCACAGAGTAATACCAAGTTGAAAAAAAAGGAAAATAGAAGAGAAAGTTTTTATATTTTCACCTGAGAACTTACTAGTCTTTCACTTTATCAATGTAACTGTAAATGGTAAAAACACATAAACATGATTTAAGTTCTCCATTCCTCCGCCACTATATTGTCAGACCATGTGGCCATCAACCTTGAGATAAATAGTATAACCAAAATTGAAGCCAAGTCATAAGTGTTGGAAGGATTATTGACTGTTGGAATGTTTTGTATGAGAGGATTATTTTTGGTTCAGGGTGGATAGGGGAGGGATGTCAGTCAGTTCAGCATTTGTGTGCGATATACCTTCTCAGATTCAGGTCAGTTGAATCAGCCCCATATTAATCCAACACAGGAATCTCTGGCAGCTCGTACATGGTTGCAGAGACCCTGGTCACACCAGCTTCCTCCTCTGACAAGAATGGGCAGCAATCCTCTCCATTCTCCTCCTTCACCTCCAACCCCATCTTCAGCCCTATGTTGTGCAAGGTGTGGTAAATTTCTATTATCTGGAATGCTTATTCAGCATTGCTACTCAGCAGCCCAGTGGCCAGCTTAATGATCACTGTGGTGCTCATGTAGTTTCATTCTGTTGTACCTTGTTGTACCTTTTGTAGGTCTGTACCCAGTTATCGTCCTGCATGTTCTTAGAGGGTATCTTTGCCAGAATTTACGACCAAATTGGGTGGCCCAAGTTGGGAAATTACTCACCCAGCAGAGCAGCCTTGGTAGGAAGTTTCCTGAGATATACAATTTTCACTCTGGGGGCGGGCAGATCAGGTCCATTGCCACCCCTGATGCGAAGATGAGCTCTGATCTTGACAAGGGTAGATCTTTATGTGGGCCTTAATACAGTTCCTGTTCTGAGGGAGGAAACTGTTGTATTGTTGCTGGTACATGAGAAGAAACATCTACCAACTGCAATTGTTGGCCACCCAGCTGGACATATTGGAAGAGATGACCCATCACGGTCCAGGAAATTCTTCTGCCTGTTGACCCTTTCTAATGAAGAACCCCACAGCAGTAACTTAATGCCAGTGAAGCTTCACAAGGCTCAGCCATGTTGTGCCTTGGCAGTTTCAGGTCCTGATACTCTGCAGTGAGATTATCATTTTGCCTCAGGGTCTAAATCCTAAATGCCCTTCCTCCAAACCCTTCAAGACCATCTATCAGATTGTGGATAAAAAAAATGACCGACCAATGTGCCACTGTGCCTTTGTAGATGAGTGTGACTCAGAGGGAGCAGGCTTGCATGGATATATATGCTTGAGAGTACATCATGACATGGCAGGTGTGCTAAGGACAAATGTCAGACCTCCCAGCATTCATGGTGCTCTTTCAACAACATCAGTTTGTGCAATGAGTAGATACCTCGGTTCCTGAATGTGAACAAACACAGGATATTTTTGGTACTGAATGAAGCAAGAAACCTTCCTCACCCATTTGCTTTCTTCAGTGTCATGCCAGCATATTGTGGAAGAGACAGTGCACCAATTCTGCAGCCCAGCAGGTACAATTCAGGAAGGATATTCGATGTTCCAAACAAGAGAGATACTCAAGCATCCAGAGTTGGAAGCCTTAGTCACTGAGTTGTGTTCAGTTGTGTTTAGTGTTTAGTAATTTGGTACATTTCTGAGTGCCACTGTATAGAAAGAAGGTGTAGAAACAGCATTAGAAAGAATGCAGAAGTGGGTTTACAAAAAGAGAGTCTGGAGATGGGGAGCTTCAGCTTCGAGGATAGATTGATGAAGTTGGGACTATCCTCCTTGGAGAGAAGACAGCTGAGGGAAGATCGGATACATCGGATAGTTGTCGAAATCATGAGTGTGCTCAATAGAGTAGATAGGGAGAAATTGTTCCCGCAGACAAACGGAACAAAATGGCACAGATTAAAAGTGATCTGCAAAAGAAGCAGGGGTAAAGTGTAGAAAAGCTTTTTTCATTCAGCAAGTAGTTAAGGCAGGAATGCACTGACTGAAAGTGTGGTGGAGGACGATTCAATTCAGTCAGTGTGGCTGAGAGTGATCTGCTTAGTTGAAGAACCAAAATTGGGGATTGTGAAATGGCTATCCAAGCTCATTATCAGAGATGGTGAGCCATCCATTGTGGTTGCCAGAGGCAGTGTAAGAGATATTCTTGATCATGGCATCAATTGGAGAAGGTGATATTTTTAGTAAACTAAGCAGCTTGAGGTACAGTGTAAAGGTGTGCAAAGGATTGCATGATGAGACATCATTGAGATGGTTGGTGGCACTGGCCTGGATTTATGCACACTGTCAAAATGTACAGGTCTTATTCTAATCTCCTCATGTCTCATGCAGGTCCCAGTAATATTCACCCATTCTTTGCAATACCCCACACTATCTCATCCCGAAGTTTAGAACTAGGGTGAGGTGGGGGAAGGGGAAATGAGAAAACTGTTGAAGAGGCAGGCACTGAGGAAGCAAATGTGGCTGGGGTAGCGAGTTTGTTCTAAACTTCCAGCTCAGCACTGTCCCCATGACTTGTCCCGACTTGTCTTACCTGCCTATCTCCTTTTCCACCTATCCACTCCACCCTCTCCTCCCTGACCTATCACCTTCATCCCCTCCCCCACTCACCCATTGTACTCTATGTTACTTTCTCCCCACCCCCACCCTCCTCTAGCTTATCTCTCCACGCTTCAGGCTCACTGCCTTTATTCCTGGTGAAGGGCTTTTGCCCGAAACGTCGATTTCGAAGCTCCTTGGATGCTGCGCTCTTCCAGCACCACTCGTCCAGAATCCCTGTGAGGCTGCCTGTGCCACAATGGTTGGACCGATTCTAATCTAAAAAACGGATTTACAGAACCATGCAGTTTTTGAGCAAAGTAAAATGTAATTCTGCAAGTACAAATTCACCCCACAAACTTATATGTGTACGTGTGTGTGTGTGTGTGTGTGTGTGTGTGTGTGAGAGAGGGGTGGGGGGGGGGGGAGGGAGGGGAGGTGGAGGATGGGGGAAATTATGATTGTCTGTGAGCGAGTGTAGAGGGGTTTAAGTCTGTGAGGGGTGTGTGTGGGAGGGTGTGTGTGTGTGTGCGCGCGTGTGCATGTGTGTCCATCTGTCTGTCTGTGTGTATAGAGCAATCGGGTCACCTATAATATGACATGAACCCAAGGTCCCAGTCTAGGCCCTCCCAATGGGTACTGAACTAGGCTATCCGCCTTTGCTCGGCCACTTTTCATTGTTGCCTGTCCTGAAGTCCACCTTGGAGGACGGTCACCCGAAGGTCCGAGGTCAAATGTCCTGGACAGCTGAAGTTTTCTCTGACTGGGACACAACACTCCTGTCGTTTTTATTTTTAAAGTTGACTAAGTGTAGGATCCAGATGGCTTACTGAGGAAATATAGCCACCACAGTTTTGAGAAAACAACAATAAATGATATGTCACAATGTTGGAACAACATTTCGATCTTCTAATACCCAGAATGAACATGTGTAAACACGGAAAATAGACAATGATTGAATGCCCCACATCGCACATAAAAATAGCAAATGTGATTTAGAAAAACCAGAGATTTCTCAAATTTCTCCCCAAATGTTAATGAAATGGTGGGTCATTAAATCTCATTAAAATTCACAAGAGATTACATTTATTCTCTTTTGCCGCTGTGGCCTTAAAATTCCCTCCCAAAAGCCAGTCCCTCATGATTTGCCTTAGAATTAGCACCAGATTGACCAATCACTCTCCATTCCTGGATTTAAGGTCCCCTGCACTCTGAAAGTGCACATACTAGTACTCATGCAGAAGTATTAATCCAGTTTTTCATCCCCAGCTAGCTTCATCAGCAACTTTGCACTTTTTTTTCCCCATCGAAGCTCCAATGTTGCTCAGTTGCATCACGTAACTATGGTTTGGGAATCAGCTTAGCTCAGTTGGCTGGATTGTCGATTTACAGGGCAGTGTAACACTAACAGTGTGGGTTCAATTCCCATAACTGGTTTGAGGTTGCCATAAAGGACTCTCCTTGCCATCCTCATCCGTCACCTGAGGTCTGGAGGCCCTCAGGTTAAATCACTACCAGTTGCTTCTCTCTAATGACAGTAGCCCCTATGGTCTGGTAAGACTATGGCAACACAACAAATATAGTTTGTGAGCTATTCAACTTCTTAGTCTCTCAGGGGCACTAAAATATTAATGCTTACAGGCTTCTTCTGAGCCCCTTATGACTTCCTCTAAAACTGTGTCAGTGGCCTCGATACTTTTTCTGCTCCCCAGAACTTCCTGTGAGTACTGACTCCAACATGTAGCTGCCATATTATTTCGAGAATGGTATGAAGCCATCCAGTTGCTCTTGATTCTTCGCTGAGTCCCTTACACAGAATCTGTATAGTTCTGCTGCATTCCTGACAGCACAGCCAACTGCAGAACACTTAACATAGAGTCTGTTTCTGCACTTCTCTCTCACATCATCACTCATTTCGTATAGACTTTTAACTCCTTTTTAATGAACCCCTACACACACATACACACACACAGAAACTGAGCGTTCTTTGAAAGATACATTTTCCCAGAAGGCTGGAAATTAATTGCATCACATTTCAGAGTAATCAACAATTACTGAAGGATTACAAAATCTGTATGAGAAACACAATATGGCACTATTTATATTCATCTTCCTTTTCTTTGTTTCCTAAGGTAGATATCAAAGGGTTTCTATTTATAAATCTCTTATTATTGTGCACATATTATCATTGTTGACCTACCGATTTACTTGCATATATTTATTAAATGTATAACCAGTTACACAGATTGTAGTTAAGATGTTCTCTGTTTATTACTATATAAGTAGTATCTCGACAGTATCCACAGTGTTTGAATAGTGGTTGAGGGGACTTTAGGATTACATGGTGGCATGTGGTGTTCAGACCCTCTCAGATCAAACATGTGTCATTCCCATGTGGTGGCCACATGCAGTGTTCTTCACATCTGTCAGAAACAAAGGAATAATTAAAACCCAGTGAGGGCAGGAAAATGAAGGTGCCTATCCAGAATCCCCTTGGGTGTTTGAATGTGATCAAAGTGAGGAATTTGCTGGCAACAGTATGGATATAGCATGCCAAGATTCCTTTCGTTAATAAGTGGCTTGTTATCATTGAGATCAGAGTTTTAAATACTGCTCTATATCCTGAATCGTTACCTCATATTTCGTTCAAGCAGGCAATGTATAGCCATTGAAAAATTATTTTCCTCAATGGATATTTCAATTTAATCAATAATATATTGACACATATGAAAAGGAAGAACGTGAAAAGCCAAGCCTACAAAGTCATAACTAAGGAGATCTAAACCTTCCCACAGATGCCCAAACACCAGATTCATACTCCCAATTGATTAAACCTCAATTTATCAAAGGAATTCTCTGTTATAGGTTGTAGTGTGCTTTGGGAGGTGTGCAGAAGTTCTTAATAATTATTTTTTTTCCCAAAATACTTCAACTCTCTCTGATAGTTTGCAGAGAATTGAACTTGGAGAAAGTAAGGACTGCAGAAGGAGATCAAAGTCGAGAGTATGGTGCTGGCAAAGCACAACAGGTCAGACAGCATCCGAGGAGCAGAACAATCTACGTTATGGGCATAAGCCCTTCCTGATGGGAAGGGCTCATATTCCTGATGAAGGACTTATGCCTGAAACATCAATTCTCCTGCTCCTCGGATACTGCCTGACCTGCTGTGCTTTTCCAGCACCGCCCTCTCAACAGAGTTGGACTTGACTGCATTCAAGATACCTGTTACTCACCTTCAAAGAGTCTTTCCCTTATTACAAGGGGTTTTTCCATGCTAACCCCTACAACTTTCATACTACCTGGCATAGTTTCACTTTAGTTACTGGTAGAATTGTTTCTTGCTGTGTATTTTTTCAACACAAAGTCATACAGGACAGAAACAGACCCTTCAGTCCAACTCGTCCTATCAGGTTTCCCAAACTAAACTAGCCCTTTTTGCCTGCATTTGGCCCATAACCTTCGAAACCTTTTCTATTTATGTACCTGTCTAAATGTGTTTTTACATATAACCTGCACTTACCACTTTCTCTGGCAGCTCATTCTGCGTGAAAACATTGCCTCAGGTCCCTTTACAGGAGGTCCTCAATCTGCTACGTTCCAGTGAAAAAAGTCCCATCCTTTTCAGCCTCTCCTTATAACTCAAACACACCAGTCCTGATAACATCCTTGTAAGTCTTTTCTGCACCCTTTACAATTTAATAATATCCTTCTTATGTCAGGGCGACCTAAATTGTACACAGTAGTCCAAAAGTGGACTCACAATTGCAACACAACATCCCAACTCTATATTCAGTGGTCTGAGCGATGAAGGCAAGCATGGCAAACACCTTCTTAACCACCCTGTCTACCGGTGATGCAACCTTCAAGGAACTGTATATCTGAACCAGGAGGTCTCTCTGTTTGACAATATTTCCCACGGATCTACCATTAACTGTGTAAGTCCTGTCCATGTGTGTAACACCTTACACTTATCTAAGTTAAATTCCAAATGCTACTCTTCGGCCCATTGGCGCAGTTGATTAAAATCCTTTGTATTCTTAGATAACCTTCTTCACTGTCCACTCTAATGGCAATTTTGGTGTTATCTGCAAACTTACTAACCATGCTTCCTAAATTATTTACATAAATGATAAACAACAGTCAACCCAGCACTGAGCCATTTGGAACACTGGTCACAGGCCTCCAGCCCGATAAACACCCATCCACCACCACCCTGTCTCCCACCGTCAAGCCAATTTTGTATCCAACTGGCAAATTCTCCCTGAATCCTATTGATCCTAACTTTACTAACAGTCTACCATGTGGAACCTTGTCAAAGGCCTTGTTGAAGCCGATGTAGACACCATTTACCACTCTATCCTCATCTATCTTCTTGATCACATCATCAAAAAACACAATCAGACTAGTGAAATACAATTTCCCACACACAAAGCCACTATCCCAAATCAGTCCTTGCCTGTCCAAATGCATGTAAATCCTGTCTCTCAGAATCACCTCCAACAACTTGGTGACATCAGACTCACTGATCTATAGTTCCCAGTCTTCTTCTTTCAGCCTTTCTTAAATTAGGACACAGCATTAGCCACTTTCCAGTCTTTCGACATCTGTGACTGGAGATGATACAAATATTTCAGCAGGGGACCCCGCAATTCCTTCCCTAGCTACCCACAATGCCCTAGGATACCCTTGATCAGGTCCTGGAGATACGATTAGATTAGATTCCCTAGTGTGGAAACAGGCCCTTCGGCCCAACAAGCCCACACCGACCCTACGAAGAGCAACCCACCCACCCCTCCTGCTAATGCACCCAACAGTAGGGGCAATTTAACATGGCCAATTCATCTGCCCTGCACACCTTTGGACTGTGGGAAGAAACCGGAGCACCCGAAGGAAACCCACGCAGACACGGGGAGAATGTGCGAACTCCACACAGACAGTTACCTGAGGCGGGAATTGAACCTGGGACCTTGGTGCTGTGATGCAGCAGTACTAACTACTGAGGCACCATGCCGCCCCTATATTACCTTTATGTTTTTTAAAGACCCCAGCACCTCCTCTTCTGTAATATGAATTGTTTCAAGACATCAATATTTATTTCCTTGAGTTCCTTAGCTTTCGTATCTTTCTCCACAATAAATATTGACACAAAATATTCATTTAGTATCTCTGTCATCTTCTGTGGTTCAACAAATGGATGGCCTCGTTGATTTCTATGGAGCACTATTCCTTCCCTAGTTGCTGTTTTTCCCTTAACGTACTTGTAGAATCTATTTAGATTATCCTTAGCACCCCGAGCCCCATCTGCCAAGGCTATCTCATATCTCCTTTCTTCCCCACATGACTTCCCTCTTAAGAATATCCCTATTCCCCTTACACTCTTCAAGAGACAGACCTGATCCCACAGTGAATGCTGGACTCTCCAGCTTGTTCAGACACACATAGACGGGTGAAAATGCTATGTTGGCACACTCACCCCAGCTGGACATGCAATACGGATTAGACCATCATGCATATCGGCAAACAAAGGCACAGCAGCCTCATTAACTTGACATTATCTGGCATAACTACCCATTCCTTGACATGACCTGACACTAAAATTAAATGAGGCATTTTGTCTTGGCACAAGTGCATTGTTACTCAAACAAAATTGCACAGTACTGCTGTACAGTTTGATGTTTATTTGGGCAACAGTAATAAAAGCGCTCTGCTTTCCTGATTAACAAAACAAAAAAATCATGATGTATACAGCTGTCCAGCTAGAAAAAATAAACTACTCAGATATGAACAAGAAAATGTCACTGACTCTTTGCATGAAAGTGAATAAAAGACATTGTTCCGCTGCATCCAGAAGAAATTAACTGTTTACACTGGTTGAGTTGGTGATACAAAGCCCAAGTGATTCACCAATAATCTTTTAGAATAAGCCTGTCAGTCCTTCCTGGTTCGATCCCTGAGCAATACCCATTTCCCAGCCGACACAGCTGGTTCCTAGTGTTTTCCTGTCATTCAGGGATGGGCAATAAATGCTGCCTTGTCAGTTTGCCAACAACCCCAGTGCAATGTTTGTTTTAAAAAAATCAATTGACCAGGTTCTGGGAGAGACATTTTGGATGAATCATTCACTTTCTCTATCTAGAATAATTTTATCAAGAAGGATAATGATATGTGAACAGCTCGACATCACAAGGAGGACTCAAATTCAGAGCAATTAGAAAGATGTGGTTTCAATACAGACACCCAACACGTACTTCTAAGACGCAAGTTGATCTCACTTGACAAGCTTCATGTATGCAGATAGGACAATGGGATGTGTTGACGACTGAAAAGTGAAGTGCACTGGTCAACACCTATTCTGCTGGTCAGAGATCTCTGCAATATTTTAAGTTCCAGCCTCACTTTCATTCAAACTGAGCTGAAAGGCATCAAACAGGGATACAGTGCACCTCATTGAAGCCTAACAATCAAGTCTGGCTGGTTAACAGTAAGATAAGTTGCAAGAATGTGGAGAAGTCCTTGGTCATCAGTGACCCTGATTACAACAAATGTTGTTGTGGTTCTGTTCGCCGAGCTGGGAATTTGTGTTGCAGACGTTTCGTCCCTGTCTAGGTGACATCTGTAAGATTCAATCAATAAGCACGTCGACCTGGACCCAATATATCGGCCACTGCAACGAACAGCTGGAACTGACAACCGGAAGCGGCAGATTCAAACCACTACAAAGCGGCACGGTGGCACAGTGGTTAGCACTGCTGCCTCACAGCGCCAGAGACCCGGGTTCAATTCCCGACTCAGGTGACTGACTGTGTGGAGTTTGCATGTTCTCCCCGTGTCTGCGTGAGTTTCCTCCGGGTGCTCTGGTTTCCTCCCACAGTCCAAAAGATGTGCAGGTCAGGTGAAGTGGCCATGCTAAATTGCCCATAGTGTTAGGTAAAGGGGTAAATGTAGGGGAATGGGTGGGTTGCGCTTCAGCGGGTCGGTGTGGACTTGTTGGGCTGAAGGGCCTGTTTCCACACAGTAAGTAATCTAAAATGCCAGAGGAAAGATCACAGAAGCGCTTCACAGGAGGCTCCCAAGCACTGAGGATGTCACCTAGACAGGGGACAAAACGTCTGCAACACAAATTCCCAGCTCGGCGAACAGAACCACAACGAGCACCCAAGCTACAAATCTTTTCACAAACGTTGTTGTGACTGGCAGGTTATGAATCAACACTCTCAATAAATCATAAAAATTATATTGCTCAAATACAGCAAAGATTACTCTATTATTCTGTTCAATTATTGTCATCATAGACTCTCTACAGTGTGGAAGCAGACCATTCAGCCCATCAAGTCCACATTGAAGAGAGTTTCCCCATCCAGACCCAGCCCCAGCCCCAGCCTAACAATGCATTCCCTATACACAATCCTGGACACTATGGGCAATTTAGCATGGCCAATCCACCTAACCTGAACATCTCTGGACTATGGAAGGAAAGCCATGCAGGAATGAGGAGAATGTGCAAACTATGGACAGTCACCCAAGGGTGAAATCAAACCTGGGTCCTTGGTGCCGTGAGGCATCAGTGCTAACCACTAAGCCACCATGCTGCCCCATGGCAAAAAAAATCATTTTTTTAAATTTTATTTACGTCAATGTTAATATATTGTTGTTCAATTAAATTGCCACACACAATATCAACAATTGATTTAATTTCGAGTCAATTTCTCTGCAAATATTGTGATCTACCTCAATGCCCAAGTCGCCAATTGAGGGGGAGTGAGAAGGGTCTCTGATGGTAAGTTTTATTTAAGACAAAGTTGCATTATTACTTAAGTAATTTATGCTGTAAATAAATAACATTGATGTGTATACCTCCTGCATTACATTTCTATTATTTCATGTGTGTTTTTACAATGAATATGTCAACCTTTTGCTCAACTGGCACTCCCAGACCCATAGAAATAATCTGGCATTTAACTTGCATGGGCCTTTTCTGTTCTAACCTCCCTGGCACTGCACCAGAGTAGCTTTGAATGGTCTCAACCTAAAATGACTTTTGAAGTATCATTTACAACATAGGAACTTAGTCATAACTTACCCCAACCAAGACGTAGCAAGGAAAGTGATGAGAAAATCAAATGATTGGGTAAAATGTCCCTGGTGGTAAAGAATCACTGCAATTTTTCAGGCTCCAGCCTCATGTATATATCCTGCAGATAAGTGGCAGAGTATCAAACAGGGACAGAATGCTGCTCCTTGGGATCTAGAGATCAGGTCCATCTGGCTGACAGCAAGGTTAAGTTGCAGGAATTGGGAGAAGGTCTGGGGGAACATTAACATTGTCACCCCCTTCTCGCTGTCAGCAAAGTGCTGGGGACTTTCTTGACTTGCCAACCGTTAAGGCCCTTAAGTAGCCAATTAACAATACTTCAGCTCCTCAACTCATCGCCAGCCACTTAAGAGCCACTCATTTCCTGCCTTGCTAGCAGGTGAAAAAAGTGGTGAGAAAAGTCTGGGGCAAATTGAAGGGGCAGGGATGCAGAAAGAGGGTGGCTACTGAAAACTAGATCCATTCCCTTGCCCCCAAGTACCCTGAACCTCTCTCCCCCCAGCATATCCCTCCTGTGAGAAGTGAAAGGAAAAGACTTGCCTTGCTATTGGCTCCCCAGATGACTCAGCCTCAATCCGGTGGTCTTTAGAACCCACAAACGTCTGACCTCTGATTGGCCGAGTGTTTCTAGTGAATTGAGGTTCCATTGATGTCTGCCATTGGCCAAGTACCCCGGCAGTTTCAACAAGTTGATTGGAGCTTCATCCAGCAACATTTTTAGGATGCAAAGCAATTAGTTAGTCACCATTAAACATGTCTGCCTCATACCAAGACTACAAATCAGGTAATCACTGTTTCAGTTTTCATATTAAAAAAGGCCTACCACCAGAAATAGGTTGCCCCTTCGGACAACTCACTAAATTGTATAACACCAGAAGAAACCAATTATAGAAATTTAAAACACTAAGTGAAATGTTGCTTTAGAAATGTACATCTAAATTTACTTCAAATCAATTTTAATTTTCAAACTAGAACCAAGTACAACAACAGTGTTCTGAAGAAGATCACTCAACCCAAAATGTTAACTTTGTTTCCTCTCCACAGATGCTGCCAGACCTGCTGAATTTCTAACACTATTTCTGCTTTTGTTTGTTACAATGGCATTGTTAATGGACATTAAAATTACTGAGACTATTTTTCTGCCGTTGCTACCCTCTTGGTACCAAGTAAAGAAAGACATAACCAAGCCCAGCAAGTTGAAAGGGCTTTCCCTGGATAATGACTGATTACTTAGTAAGATCATTAGGTTATGAACAAAAATGCTAATTGTTAAAGTCTAACTTTACTACTAGAAATCTACTATCTAGCCTTGTATTTGCTGTTGACTTCATTAGATTTGCTTCTTTGGAGAATAAGAAGGTGGACAAACTTAGCAGTAGGGCACAGTATGAAAAGATATCAATGTAGAGGAATTCTGAAAGTTTCTACTAATTTATAAAGACCTTGAAGACTACAGAAAAATTGCTGCGTGAGAAAATGGAACATAGATGTTCTACCAGATAAGGAAACTTGACATGTATCAATATTAAAAGATACAATATTATATTCAAAGACTATTATGTACATTAATAAGTGTTGTGAGATTTTTAACTTTGTACACCCCAGTCCAACACCGGCATCTCCAAATCATGTACATTAATGTGTGCAATTACCAACAACCACTTAAAATTATTCCTGGTTACTCAAGGAAAATACCCTCATGCAGGGGCTGAAGGGGTGTTCAAGGGGTTAGTTCTATAATGGATAGAATAAAGGGGACCCTTACGTAATTTTTGCATGATAGAGAGAGAGAGAGAGAAAACATCCAGAAACAAAACTAAAACAAGCCAAGAGACAAGGAAAAGAAAGAGTGAGAGGTTCCATGGTGAAAAGACTATATATATACTCAGTAGATTATTAAGTATTCTGCCTACTGTTTACAAACCTGAAGCGACATTTCAGTATTGAATGTTCTGAATTTCTGGAATTGATTTCTTTTAGTATGATATAATTTTTCCCATATCTCAACATTTTTTTGTTTTTTTTTCTAAAAATCATTCACGGAATGTGGGCATGGCTGTCTGGGCCAGCACTTATTGCCCACTGGAACTGCTCTCAAAAAGATGGTGGTGCTGAACTATTTTCTTGTACGATTGCAATCAATTTGCAGGAGGTGCACCCACAATGTTGTTCCAGAGGGAGTTCCAGGAATTTGGCCCCACGACAACAAAAGAGTGTTGACATATTTCCAAGTCAGGACGGTGAGTGATTTGGCTGGAAACTTGCAAGTGCTGGTGTTCCCATGTATCTGTTGCCCTTTTCCTTTTAGATGTATTGGTGTTGGGTTTGGAAGATGCTATCTAAGGAGCCTTGACAGTGCATCTTGTCGATGGTGTATACTGTGCAACTGAATGTTGCTGTTGGAGGGTGTGGTTGTTTGTGGATGTGATTCCACTCAAACGGGCTGCTTTGCGTGAATGGTGTCAAACATTTTGAGTGTTGTTGAAGCTGTATTAATAGTATTAATGATATTAATAGTAACATTAGCAAATTTGATGATGATACAAAGCTGGGTGGCAGGGTGAAATGTGAGGAGGATGTTAGGAGACTACAGGGTGACCCAGACAGGCTTGGTGAATGGACAGATGCATGGCAGATGCAGTTTAGTGTGGATAAATATACAGTTATCCACTTTGGTAGCAAGAACAGGAAGGCAGATTACTACCTAAGTGGAGTCAAGTTAGGTAAAGGGGCAGTACAAAGAGATCTGGGTGTTCTTGTACACCAGTCAATGAAGGCAAGCATGCAGGTACAGCAGGTAGTGAAGAAGGCTAATAGCATGCTGGCCTTCATAACAAGGGGAATTGAGTATAGAAGCAAAGAGGTTCTTCTGCAGCTATACAGGACCCTGGTGAGACCACACCTGGAATATTGTGTGCAGTTCTGGTCTCCAAATTTGAGGAAAGACATTCTGGCTATTGAGGGAGTGCAGTGTAGGTTCACGAGGTCAATTCCTGAAATGGCAGGACTATCTTACGTTGAAAGATTGGAGCGACTGGGCTTGTATACGCTTGAGTTTAGAAGACTGAGAGGGGATCTGATGGACATGTATAAGATTATTAAAGGATTGGACAATCTGGAGGCAGGAAACATGTTTCTGCTGATGGGTGAGTCCCGAACCAGAGGACACAGCCTAAAAATAAGGGGTAGGCCATTTAGGACAGAGATGAGGAGAAACTTCTTCACTCAGAGTGGTGGGTGTGTGGAATGCTCTGCCCCAGAAGGCAGTGGAGGCCCAGTCTCTGGATTTGTTTAAGAAAGAGTTGGATAGAGCTCTCAAGGATAGTGGAATCAAGGGTTATGGAGAAAAGGCAGGAACAGGATACTGATTGAGGACAATCAGCCATGATCATAATGAATGGTGGTGCAGGCTCGAAGGGCAGAATGGCCTACTCCTGCACCTATTGTCTATTGTCTGTACTCATTTAGGCAAATGGAGGTCTTCTATCACAGTCTGGAGTTGTGCTTTGTATATGGTGGATATGTTTTTGGAAGTCAGGAAATGAGTTGCTCACTGTAGGGTTACTAGAATCTGAACAGCTCTTGTAGCCGTAGTATTTATATGACAAGTTCAGAGATTATGGTCAATGATAACCCCAGGATATTAAATAGTGGGGGATTCACTGATAGTGATGACAGTGAATTTCAAATGCCTACTGCAAAAGACAGCATTTATTAGCGGCTTGGTTGTGTTTTAATTTGTGGAGTGAAAGTAATATTGTGTGTCCTAAGCCTAACAATCTGTCCTTTCACCAGTGAGTTATAGATTGCAGGCCAAATACTTCTGACCTCTTCATTGATGGAAAACACCACACTGACAGATCACATGTTTATTGCAAGATTTATATAGAGGAGTTAAATCAGCAGAATTAAAATAGATACTCAGGTCTTGCATAACCAACTTATGCCTTAAAGGCACAATCTGGTTAACACAAGGAACAACACCCTGTATCTTACTGGTTTGTAATTTAGGATTCCTAGTCTGTGTCCTGCAGCTTTAATAGTCCAACTATTAAGAAAGTGTTCCAATCTGTAAACTCACATTCTTTGTCATCTATTTGTTTGGAATCTACAAAATAAAATAATCATTGCCTTCAAAGGATTCAGAGCTTAATTAGCTTTAGTTACATAAAACTTTTCGGGTCAAATAAAGGTTTTCACAGGCAGGAAGGAGAATTTCCATTACTGTTCATATATAACTGTATATACTGGCACAAAAATAATGCCCCCACACGATTACTCCTCAACGCACACACAAAAAACAAGTTTAAATTCATCAAATCTGACAGCACCAAAATTTCACATGAAGAGATTTCCATGCCAGTTCCTTTTGTGCATACATGGTTTGTTTCCATTGAAATAACTCTGAGGAAACATCCCAGATACAAATGTGAAATCTCAAACAATATTGCAATGAGTTGCACATAGAGTAAGCTTTGTTTTAACCAGCACCTTATGAACTGCTACTCTTGATAAATTCTAACATTCTGCACACTCTAACTTCTGAACAGCGCACTTTACTAACAGTGAGTGGCCAATTTAATTCAAATTACCAGTATGCCTGCTTTATAGGTACATGTGTCCAAGGTAATGTTTGTATTTAAAATTACACTTATTTTATACACACATTAGCATAGGATCAGAACAGCAGCAATAGATATTCAAAGAGAGTATCTACAACCAAATGCACAGGAGAAAATGAGTGAGCAATAGAGAATACTATTGCTTCTGTTGCCCACCCAATAGTATTTATTAAAAAGTACTCACAGTTTGAATTTCAGAATCAGAGCAATTTCCTTTCTACTCCAGAAAATAAAGTTAATTATCCCATCTCCATAGGGGACACCAATATTGTTTGCAAAATTACTTTTAATTTCCATTCCAATAAAAGATTTTGCAGTAAAAACAGAGTCTGTGCAACTCTTGGAGTTATTGCAGATCGGTATCATGTGGTTAATTTGTAAATCAAAAACAACAAAGTATTGCAATGATCCCCAGTTATCCCATTGGATGCTAATGTCACTTCATTCATTTTAAGGCTAGTTGTGATGCCTTTCTAACTTCTACCTTTGAGGGTAACATGCAAGTTCATGGAATCAGTGACAAAATATATGAGCCAAAGGATACAAAGCAGGGCATAGTGGTAAAGGTTAGAAAAGAGACAGAATATTCAGTGGTGTCCTCAGGCTTTTGTGTTGAAACTATTGCTCTTTTGTGCTTACATAATATACTGGACTTAGGCGCCTTCTTAGTCTTAGTTCCAAGAGTTCGGTGCTGGATATTGGGCAGCAAGATTTATTCACTAGCTCTGGTCCATCACAATCTGTCTCACTTTAGCTCAGGTTGTATTCCTTAAATGTATTTAGCCAGGTTGTCTTTAGGTGGTCTGTCTTAGTTCCCAATCTGGTGGTATCCATTCATTCATCACTCTGACAGGCCATATGCCCTTGGGGCAAAATATGTGTTACATCCATGTCAGTTGTCACTCTGTGACCCATTGAGCTATATTGTCCTATAGACCCCTCTGATTATCATATGCAACACTTCTTTATTGACTGTGCTGTCTCTCCAGGATTTTACAACTTGAGTGCAATGCACATAATTTCAAAGTTATAAATGACTCAATACTCAGAAAAGGTATAAACAAGGAGAACGTCAATAGCAAATATCAGGAGTGCAGAAAGATTTATGAAACGGGCAGTTACATATAGGGTGAAATGTTTATACAGGCAAGTATGAACTGATACACTTTGGGAGGAAAATGAGAAATAACTTCAAATAAATTATCTAACTCAAAAGAGTCTACGGGAACAAAGAAACCTTGCAATGTAAGCATGCTGATCCTTTGATGGTGGCAGGACAAGTTAAGAAGTCTTCAATAAAAAAGTAAAGGGGATCTTTACTTAATTGAAACATGATATTATTAAGATGGAGAAGGTTCAGAAGAGAGTTATCAGGATGTTGCCAGATATGAAAGGCTTGAGTTATAAAGAAAGGCTGGATAGGCTGGGACGTTTTTCCAACAGAGTGTAGGAGGTTGAGTGATCTTATAGAAGTGTACAAAATTATGAAAGACACAAATAGGGTAATGATAGATGTCTTTTCCCTAAGATGGGGGATTTCTAGACTAGGGGTACATTTGTAACGTGAGAGGAGAGAGATTTAAATAAGACATGAGGGAATTTTTTTTTTTACACAGAGGATAGTTGTAATGTGGAATGAACTTTTTGAGGAAAGTGGTGGATGTGGGCACAATGACAATGTTTAAAAGACATTTGAATAAGAAATATTTAGAGGGATATGAGCCAGGAGCAGGCAGGTGGGACTACTTTAGTTTAGGGTTATGCTCAGCATAGACTGGTTTGACCAAAGTGCCTGTTTCTGCGCTATTTTACTCAGTGACTCCAAATAGTACAAAAAGCAAGGTGATAATGCTGAACCTTTATAAGAAACATGAGATAACTCCAACATAGAATGTTTTGTTCAACTTTGGATCCTGTGCTTCATGAAGGCCTAAATGATAGTGGAGAAGAGATGTATTATAAAGGGACCGAGGCGAGGAACTCAGCTGTTTGAAGAAGATGGAATGTTTTATTTGTAAAGCAGAAATGCTCAAGAAGTGACTTGACAGAATTGTTCAAAATCATGAATTGCTTTAATCGAGTGAATTAGCATCAACTGTGTTCAGTGATAGAATGGTCTTTCAGAAGAGGAAATAGCTTTATGGTGATTGGCAAAAGGACCACAGACAACATGAGGACATATTTTATTACATAATGAGTTGTTCGATTTGGAATGTACGGTTTGAAAAATGGTGAGATCAGATGTCATCATTCAAAAGAGAACTTGAAAGAGATAAAATACAGATGATGACACAAAAGCAGTGAAGTGGAACTAATTAGATAGCTCTGCCAAAGAGCTGTCAAAGATAAGATGGACCAAATGGTCTCCTTGTGTACTGTATCATTCTTTAATTTTGACATGATGATTGTTAATATAAGAACCCTTTAAACTGTGTCCACATTCCCACATGTTTCTCCTGTTTGTCTGTTTATAAAATGAAAGGATTGCATTTATGTAGAGCCTTTCATCATCACCAGACATCTCAAAATGTCTTGCAGACAACAAAGCACTTCATTTAAAATGTATTTGTTACAATAATGAAGCAGCAAATTTGTACACTCTAAGTTCCCACACACCATGTGATAATGGCCAGATAACGTGATTTTGTGTTATCTTCAGAGGGTTAGCTATTGATTTGGCTAACACAGGTAACTGCCTGCTCTTCTTCAAAATAGTGCATTGGCATCTTTTATGCTCACCCAAGAGAGAGGACAAGATCTCAGATTAATGTTTCATCTGAATGTGCATTGTGCATGCACAATGCACATTGAACAGTGAATGCAATAATGCACCGAATATCATCCTAGATTTTTGTACTCAATTCTTAGAGTGGAACTTTGAATCAAGATCCTTCTGATTCAGTTGCAGGAGGGATACCAAGTGGGTCTATGTACTGTATATATCCCAATACAGTAATGGCTGTAAAGAGGTATGCGTGCATCTTCTGTAAGTGTTTAGAAAAAGGCAATAGCAACTGTTAAATTCAATGACCTTCAGAACTTCAAACTTTTCTAAAGGTCATTAGAATGGAAACAGAAATGATCTTGATATTTTATCAATCATTGTGTGGAAGCAGGCCATTCAGTCAATTGAGTCCATACAGACCCTCTGAAGAGCATTCACCCAGACCCATCCCCCCTACCCTATCCCTGCAATCTTGCATTTCCCATGGCTAATCCACCTAACCTACAACCCCTGGACACTACAGGCAATTTAGCATGGCCAATTCACCTAACTTACATGTCTTTGGGCTATGGGAGAAAATTGGAGCACTCAGAGGAAACATACAGAAACAGGGCAAATGTGCAAACTCTGCATAGGCAGTCACCTGAGGCTGGAATTGAAGCTGGGTCCCTGGTATTGTGGTACTTCACAAGAATCCAGACTGTAATTCTTTTTTAATTAATTTATGGGATGAGGGCATCACTGACTAGGTTTTCCTTTTTTTCCTAAGCTATAAGTTAACTACATTGCTCTGGGTTTAGATCAGTGTGGTGCTGGAAAAGCACAGCAGGTCAGGCAGCATCCGAGGAGCAGGAAAATTTACATTTCAGGCAAAAGCCCTTCATCAGGACTCTTGAAGGGCTTTTGCCCGAAACGTCGACTTTCCTGCTCCTCGGATGCTGCCTGACCTGCTGTGCTTTTCCAGCGCCACTCTGATCTAAACACCGGTTTCTAGCATCTGCAGTCCTCACTTTTGCCTACATTGCTGTGGATGTAGAGTCACATGTAGGCCAGACCAGGTAAGGATGGCAATTTCCTTTCCTAATGGACATTAGTGAACCAGATGGGGTTTTTTTTCAGCAATCAACAATGGATTCATTAATTCCAGATTTTTATTAAATTCAATTTCCATGGTCTGCTGTGGCAAAATTTGAATCTAGGTCCCTAGAACATTACTCAGGTCTCTGGATAAGCAGTCTACCGATAATGTCACCAGGCCATTGCTTCTTCAAAGCACAGGAGAAGAGGAAACAATACTAAAATTGTATTCTAATCATGTTTGTGATATCGTTACTAATAACTACAAAGCACAAATAAATTGTAAAAGGGTGTAAGCGAGATGCAATTTCATTCCACCTTGATATTTGCAATCTATGTGGAATATGGCTTGAAATTTTACCACAAACATTGTTAATAGATTGTTCAAAAAGAAATAATTTTAAATGAAAATATTGGCACCAAGAACAATGGATTATCTATAATGTGGAAGATCACAACCTCAAATGTTTGGACAGCCCATTTCAATGAATTAGTTTCTAATATCCGTGTAATAAAACTTGATAGACTTTTAAAATTCATCATAAATCCACAAATCAGTATATTTTCCACAATATGTATTGATTATATTACTTCATTTGAATTGTTTGCATTAATAAGTACTGCTTTAGCTTTTTGAAACTCCATGATGCACTCTGAGAACATGCAACTCTCGAGCATAATGGGGGAGGGTGTAAGCTGTAATTTAATAAAGTGGTTTGGATCAAGTCCTAACATGTGAGAGCTTTGAGTGTTGTTTTATACAATATAAACTAACTGCACAGTCAACTACAGTTCATAAACATAAGCCAATATAATTCACATGATTCAACCACAAAGATTTCTGTCTCATGGATTTGGCGGAAAGCTCCTTTGATTGATTTGGAAAAGTCCAGCACCCTTCCAACCCTGCAACTTACACCATAATCCAAAAAACTTGATATTTCTCTCTGCCTCAGATATCCTAGCTAATGGTGACAAACTGACTACAACTGAAACATAAGCATAAGCCTTGAATGGGATCTGATTGCATTTTTACTAGTTGAAAGTCCTGTATTTTAGACTGATAACTATAAGGCAATTTTAGAAAGATTAATGGAAGATGATGAGCCTTATGCTGCTGCTTTTCATATTAATAAATTGCTTGCTCACTTAGTGACAGGTTTTTGTTTGAAAATAGGAGTTTTGAGTGGAAGAAACACATGTTCTTGATAACGTGCAGCCTTCAAATCGAGGAACCTTTTAAGTGAACTCCTAAGATGGGTGACTTGAGCAATGTTTAGAAGGTTAAAAATCTGAAACAGGGATCCAATCTGCCTTGAACTTTCCACTTCCAGTTTCAGTGATAGACAGTATGGGGCAGACAACCTAACCACACAGAGGGTGTGTCAGTTATTGAAATCTATTAAAGAGGAGGCTCATATCCTGTTTTAATGGAATTTGCATTTTTACCCAAAATTAGCTGAAGTTTACATGCCTCATGAAACTGGGCAGGTAAAAAAGGTGTTAAGGTTTGAGACAAGCAGAAAACATCTTTACAACATTCACCGTGGGCCATGCTTCGCAGGAATACTTCCTCTCAGCCCAATCAGTTTAATTATAATTCCAAAACCAACCACAACCTCACCTCTTCAGCAAAAGCCCAGCGGCCGACAACCCTGAGAACAATCAATGAACCCGATATCTGCATCTTTCTGTTACTCCCCCACTGCCAGGTTTCCCAATCTTCAAAACCTTCTCTAGGATCCCCTCAACCCGTCCATGACCCCTCCTCAAACATCCACAACCCAAAAATCAATGCTGTCCTTCAGTCATAATCGACCACACCATTGAAATCTCTCCATTAAATGTACCAGCTCCTACAATCTCCTATGAAGCACTCCTTAGAAAACATACAGCCTTGTCTGTTATTCAGACTGGCTTGTGGGTGGAGGAACTGTTAAATAAATTAAAAATGGCATAGAATTAAAATTATACTGTTTTTGATCAAAAATGAACTTCCAACCTATCAATGTGATTCACTCCAAGTGATTTCAAGAAATGATTGAAGGCACTGGGTACCGCAAAGACAATGGGCCCTGGCAGCATTCTGGGAACCGTCCTGAAGACTTGTGCTCTTAAACTAGCAGTGTCCCTAGCCAAGCGGTTCTGGTACTCTCAGTAAACTGGCTCCACCTGGCAACATGCCTAGACATGTCCTTTTCACAAGTGTGATAGAATACTCTGCACTTGCCTGGATGGGTGCAGCTGCGACAACACTCAAGAAGATCAACCCTATCTAGGATAAAGTAGCCCAATTGATTTGCACCCAACCAACACCATTCACTTTCTTCTCCACCAATGCACAATGGCAGCAGTGTAACATCTACAGCGTGCATTTCAGTAGTACATCAAGACTCTTTAGATCACCTTTCAAACCCATGACTTTTATCAACTAGAAGGACAAGGGCAGCAGAAACATGGGAATGACACCAGCTCAACATTCTCCTCTAATCCACTCACCATCCTGATTTAAAACCATATCAACCACCCTGGAACTTCCTTAAATACAGCATTGTGAATGTCTGTACATGCCAAGGACTGCAATGTTTGGAGAAGACAGTGGACTGCAACCATCTTCAGAGCAATTAGGGGTGGGCAATAAATGCTAACCTAGATAATGCCCCTAACCTGTGGGCAAATCAAAAAAATATATAAACCCTGTCCAATGCCCTTTGTTATATTATGTCTCATGGTCACAGCATGTCAGTACACCTTCATAAGACATGCTCATCATAACATCACAAAATGTGATCTGAAGGTATAATGATTTCATACTCCATCTTGTCTTGGATCTTTTGAAGCATGACACTATATTAGAAGCATGCTCCTCTGGAATAACATAATATCTTAACATCAGCCCAGACACTTATGTTCCTGAGGAATGTAACATTTGTACATTACAGGACAGTAATACGTATCTGTTGGACTCTTCAATACTATAATATCTGCACATGGTTTCTTATGTTATGGAAGACTGCACAACCATTGCTACAGCAGATAAACATCCTGTTGGAGTTGAAGTCACACAACGTTAACAGAAGTGGCAGAACCTAGAAAAAACTCCAACATCTCAGGAATAGATATTTGGAAAACTAATTGAAAAATCAACTGGACAACAGCTTTGAACAGCAGAGAATCCAGACAACGTCTCACCCTTAGCGGCATCAGTTTTTGTGAGTATAGACAGCTGTACAGAGGGCAATAAGACTAAGAAACAGTGTTAATTCAAGTTTAATTAGCATGTATTTCAAGACAAAAGACATTTCTAAGATCATGTTTAAAATTAAAATAAAAGAAAGAAAAGGCTACAGTGCACTTTTGAACTGCAAAACAAAGCTAGTAAAATGCAATAAACAGAGTTGAACAAACTCTCTATTCCTTACAGTCTATAAGTAATTGTTTTTCATAAAGGTAGCTACACAGTCTGTGTTCTTAAAAGGAGTAGCAACTTTAATCTACACTGACACAATGTTAGGGAGCTATAGCTTAAGATGGCACATTCCAAAGTTTTTAAGGTGGAAACATGGATAGGAGAAATATCATTATGGACTGGGCATTTAGTGATATTGAATGAACAGTTGTGATTCAGAATGTGTCAACATTTAGACTCAGATGTACAGCACGGAAACAGACCTTTCAGTCTAACTCATCCACACCAACCAGATATCCCAAAACAATGTAGTCCTATTTGCCAGCATTTGGTGCTTATCCTTCTAAACCCTTCCTATTCATATACCCATCCATATACCTTTTAAATGTTGTACCAGTCTCCACTACTTCCTCTGGCAGCTTATTCCATACACTTACCACCCTGTGTGGAAAAAGTTGCCCCTTAGGTCTGTTTTATATCTTTCCCATCTCAGCGTAAACCTATGTCCTCTAGTTCTAGATTCCTCCACCCCAGGGGAAAGACTTTGTCTATTTATCCTATCCATGCCCCTAATGATTGTATAAACCTCTAGAAGGTCACCCCTCAGCCTCCAACGCTCCAGAGAAAACAGCCCCAGCCTCTCCCTATAACACAAATCCTCCAACCCTGGTAACATCCTTTTAAATCTTTTCTGAATCCTTTTGAGTTTCACAACATCATTCTGATCAAAAGGAGACCAGAATTGCAATCAATATTTGAAAAGTAGCCTAACCAACATCCTGTACAGCCACAACATGACCTCCCAACTCCTGTACTCAATGCCCTGACCAATAAAGACAAGCATACCAAACACCTTCTTCACTATCCTATCTTCTTGCAACTCTACTTTCAAGGAGCTATTTGCTTTTCCAAAATGCAGCACCTCGCATTTAGCTAAATTAAACTCCATCTGCCATTCTTCAGCCCATCTGATCAAGATCCCTTTGTAATCTGAGGTAACCTTCTTCACTGTCCACTACACCTCCAATTTTGGTGTCATCTGCAAACTTACTAACTATACCTCCTCTGTTCACATCCCAATCATTTATTTAAATGACAAAAAGTAGTGGACACAGCAGTGATCCTTGTGGCACTCCACTAGTTACAGGCCTCCAGTCTGAAAAACAACTCTCCACCACCCTCTGTTTTCTACCTTTGAACCAGTTCTGTATCCAAATGGCTAGTTCTCCAGAAGATCTAACCTTGCTAACCAGTCTCCGATGGGGAACCTTGTCGAACGCCTTATGGATGTCCATATAGATCACATATACCGCTCTGCCCTCATCAATCCTCTTTGTTACTTCTTCAAAAAGCTCAATTAAGTTTGTGAGACATGATTTCCTATGCACAAAGCCATGTTGACTATCCTTATTAAGTCCTCTATTTTGCAGATCAAGCAATAGATGATTCCCAAGGGAAAAAAGACCTGGATGAACAGACTCCAACAGTTCACAACTTCAAGAGTCCATTAAACAGTTTGTCAAAAGAAAATCCACAGCAAATGTCATGAGCATCACTTTTCCTCAGGAGATGTGCCAGAGAGGATCTTTGAGCTAGTCATCACGTCTATGCTAATTTCGGTAGGATTTTTTGAGCAAAGAATCGACCCATACCCTTGACAAATTACTTAGGTATGCAAATAAATATAAAGCCATAATGGTAGACAACAATAATCAGACGTCTTAAGTGCAACCAACATTATTGATATGGTCAGTAAAGCAATCAAACCAACAAAGTGAACAACTATTCAAAAGCTTTCCAGCTTTTATGGATTTCTGCATGGGGTACTTTGGACAAGTATGAACAGCAACTGTAGTTCCAAAGGCCAAGACAAACCCCCCAGACCGATAAGATGGAATGACAACATAACACTAGCAGCAAAAGTGTAAAATAGGTCATAAATGCAAATATATCAATGAAAAGGCAAACCTCAGAAGATGATCAATTTTTCTGAATCATTAACCTCACACCAATGATAAAATACAACCAAAAGCTTTTACAAATATTAACATTTTTTTTCTCCTGAAAAGGCAGAATGACATGCACAAACAGCTGAAATGGAGATAAAAAACAGTGCGAACATATGGTGGCACTCCATAGTACACCATCCAAGAGACTGCCTTACAGCATTTAACAGATCAGCATTGTCAGAATTACACTGAAATCTCAATGCACAAGCTCAAAATTAACTTCCTGAAATCTACCTGGTAGATACAAATGGTCCAGAAGTGACAAGACTACCAAGACGCATAGATCTTAATGTAGTTATACTTCGTGACAGTCAAAGCACAATCTGTGTGGTGGAATAGTCTTCACACAATCCAAACAAATCAGCAAATGCTCTCAAAAACCTGTACCTAAATGGATTTGAAGCAAGTTCTATTCATTATTGCATTTTAAGCATGATGCAATCTTAGACCCCTTTTACCAACTCCTGAGAAAAAGAACAGGAAATGACATCACCAATCCAAAGAAACCCAAACATATAAATAGAAAGCAGAAATCAGCAGCAATGCTTCGCCTGGAGGCCCACTGAAGATGTTACCTAGTAGAGTGACGAAATGTCTGGAAGGGAACCTTCCAGCTCAGCGAGCAAACCTACTTCCAGGTGATGCAATCCTATGTACTGATCCTCCAAGGAAGTTAAGTGACCACATTTATAAGACACTTTGAGAGGAACTGAATGACATGGAACAAAAAGCTAAAGTCTGGAAGATCAACCATCAGGCAAGATTGGTGTAGCTCCAGTGCAAAATATGCTCTAAAGTAAGATTATATCATGCAAGTACACCCAGCTCCCAAACACCTCCAACTTTCTCTAACAGGTATCCACAAAACATCTCAATGCTGGATGAATTAAATCATGGAATCATACAGTACAGAATAGGTCCTTCGACCTATCAAGTCTGCACCACTGAAAATACACCAGATGACACTTGTCCCATTTTCCAGCATGACGTCCATAGTCTGTAGTGATAGGACTCTCCAAGTGCTCATCCAAGTACAGTCTTAATTTTCTTTGAGTAAGGTCCTTTGTTAAATTGGATGTGAAATATGGAGACTGGTCTTTCTAGCTTTATTTTAAAATTCACGTGACCCAGACATTGCTGGTTGATCAATCATTCATTGCCTTTCACACATTACCTTGGAATTGGTGGTAGTGAATTGCCTTCTTGAACTGCTGCAGTCCACGTGCAATAGGTAGACCCAGAATGATTTTCAGAGAGGAATACCAGGATTTTGTCCCAACAACCTTGAAGGAGTGGTAATATATTTCCAAGCCAGAATGGTGAATAGCTTGAAGAGAAACTTGTAGGTGGCAGTGTTCCCATGTATCTGTTGCCCTCACCCTGCTGGATTGTTTGGATTGTACAGCTTGTAGATGTACACACTGCTGCTACAGAGCGTCAGTGGTGGAGGGAGTAAATGTTCATGGATGGTATGCTAACCAAACAGGCTCCTTTATCCTGCATGGTGTCAAGCTTCTTGAATGTTGTTGGAGCTGCACCCATTCAATGCAAATAGAGAGTGTTCCATTTACACTCTGTTTTGCGCCAAGGAGGTGAGTAATTTGCTGCAGTATTCCTAGCTCTGACCTGCTCTTGTAGCCATTGCATTCATATAGCTTGTCCAGTTCAGTTTCTAGTTAGTGGTGACCACCAGGATGTTGATATCTATTTTACTCAATGTGTTTTTGCCAAAAGGTGTGTTTATGGGATGTTACCATATTAGAACAGTTACTGTTTAGTAGTTAAATAATCTATTATTCTCTTCAGTTTTCCAATAAAGTTAAGCTTTCCAATTTCTTCTTTCTTTTGCTGCATTTTAACTATAATGCAAGAAAAAAAGTATGTTTTGTTTCAAAAATGTTAGTTTGACCAATCAAAATTGCATCTGGAACACAATGCCTAGAGCTAAGTTATAAAATAAGAAAATGTTAGGTTGCAGGCTATTTTCTTTGCATATTTTGAGGAGATTTGGTCAGGTCCACAATATACAGCAACCCTAATCTTAAAAAAAGTGATTGAACATGTTTTTTTGTTCCCCAAGTGTCCTGGGGGCCTGGCTGTAAATTGTACATAACAAAGTTCATTTTTTGTTGAAAGGTAGAGGGTAACATTCATACCACTTAAGGTTGTCTTCAACAACAAAAAATCCAGTCACTTTTTCATGGCCACTGCAACCAACTCTAACACCACCAAAATTTTGAGGTAGGCTGGGGTGGGGAATGTCACCATTCACCAAACACTTCATTAGGCTGGCTATATTAACACCATGGCTACTGAAGTGAGCAGGGGCTGAGTGTGCTGCAGTGAGTGGTTCACCACTTGACACTTCAAAGACTCTCCAACATTTATTTCCATGTAAATACACTCAGTAGTCCAGCAGGTTTTCTTTTTGACCTAATGCTCCATCTTGTGGCAGGATTTGGAAATTATTTTACTATTAACTGCCTTTTTTCCCCTCTTGATTCCTGTAAGTGCACTGGAAGGCAAAATACTCAAAAGGTTATTGACCTGAAATGTTTACAAATTTTCCCTCTGTGGGTGTCGCCTGATGTGCTGAATATTTATTTTTATATTTCCAGAATCTATGACACTTTTTAAAATCAAAGCGGTCGATGGTGGGGACCGTTCCTTTAACCAATCCATTATCAACTCCTCGTGCCACATGAGAATTGGTTGTTCAAATTGGTTGAACATAGATTCTTTGAGATGGTTGCATAGGTACATTCATTCTGCACTTGTGACTGAAGATTGATTCTCTTCCACTCAATTTGGCCTCTAGCACGGTTAAGATATTCATGGACTTTCTGCTAGTTGTCTGGTTGTCACTTATCGTTCCCATTTGGATACACAGGACTAACTCAATTAGTTGTGCATCTGCTTAGATCTGTCCATAGCTCACCAATACTCGTGTTTAGAATGCCCTGGGCTGTATTTTCATTAGATTCACACATCTTTGAGGTATATTCAGTCTGCTCCTGCTATGCTTTTCTACTATTGTTAATTATTTACAAACTGTTACATAATACTGCTGAAAATAAAGTTTTGATAGGCAAATGATGAAAACAGAAAAGAAAATTCTTACTAAAGTTTGTAAAGGTAATTGAAGTTAGATGGTGATAAAATCATTTTGCATAAAACCACACAATTAGAAGTAGGATCTGGTGTTACATATTGAAAAGAATGTCAAACTGTCAAGTGCCAATCAGCTGACTGGTAATTCAGAACTATCTCTGCTGACTTATTCACATTGTAGCACTTGACTCACAAAAATCAAAAAATTTCTCGTCAATACCAACCAGATATCCTCAATTAATCTGGTCTCATTTGCTAGTACTTGGCCCATTTCCCTCTAAACCTTTCCTGTTCACATACCCATCCAGATGCCTTTTAAATGTTGTCATTGTACCACCCTCCACCACTTCCTCTGGCAGCTTACTCCATACATGCACCATCTGTATGAAAAAGACCTTGCCTATTTATCCTATCTATGCCTCTCATGATTTTATCAACCTCTATAAGGACACCCCTCACTCTCCGACGCTCTAAGGAAAACAGCCCCAGCCTATTCAACCTCTCCCAGTAGCTCAAATTCTCCAAACCTGGCAACACCCTTGTAAATCTTTTCTGAACCCTGTCAGGTTTCATAACATCTTTCCAATAGGAAGGAGACCAGAGTTGCACGCAATATTACAACAGTGGCCTAACCAATGTCCTGTACAGCCACAACATGACTTCACAACTCCTGTTCTCAGACCAATAAAGGAAAGCCTTCTTCACTATCCTATCTACCTGTGCCTCCAAATTCAAGGAGCTCTGAACCTGCACTCCAAGGTTCCTTTGTTCAGCAACACTCCCTAGGACCTTACCATTAAACGCATAAGTCCTGCTAAGATTTGCTTTCTCAAAATGCAACACCTCATTTGCAACAGCCTCTCTGTGTTGCTCAAACCCTCCAACCCTGGCAACATCCTTGTAAGTCTTTTCTGAACCCTTTCCTTCAAATAGGAAGGAGACCAGAATTGTATGCAATATTCCAAAAGTGGTCTAACCAATGCCCGGTACAGCAACAACATGACCTCCCAACTCCTATACTCGATGCACTGACCAATAAAGAAAAGCATACCAAATGCAGAATGTGGGAGGGAAGGGTCACCACTAGTGTCTCTGCTGACTATATCTGCAGGAAGGGCACCCAACTCCAATTCCTCGATAACCGCGTTAGGGAACTGGAGCTAGAGCTGGATGAATTTTCGATCATTTGGGAGGCAGAGGGGGTTATTGAGAGGAGTTACAGGGAGGCAGTCACTCTTCAGGTACAAGAAAAAGGCAGATGGGTTACAGTCAGGGGACGGAATGGTAACTGGCAGACAGTGCAGGGATCCCCTGTGGCCATTCCCCTCAACAATAAGAATACCGTTTTGGATATTGTTGGGGTGGGGTGGGGGCGAAACTTACCAGGGGAAAGCAGTGGGGCACAGGGCTCTGGCACAGAGTCTGTCCCTGCCACTCAGAAGGGAAGGGGGAAGAGGAGCAGAGCAGTAGTCATTGGGGACAGATAGGAGGTTCTGTGGGGACGAGAGAGACTCACAGTTGGTGTGTTGCCTCCCAGGTGCCAGGGTTCGTGATGTCTCTGATCATGTTTTTGGGATCCTTAAGGGGGCGGGGGAGTAGCCCCAAGTCATGGTCCACATAGGCATCAACGACATAGGTAGAAAGAGAGATGGGGATTTAAGGCAGAAATTCAGGGAGCTAGGATAGAAGCTTAGAGCTAGGACAAGCAGAGTTGTTGTCCCTGGTTTGTTGCCCGTGCCACGGGCTCGTGAGGTGAGGAATAGGGAGAGAGAGGAGTTGAACACGTGGCTACAGGAATGGTGCAGGAGGGAGGGTTTTGGATTCTTAGATAATTGGGGCTCTGTCTAGGGTAGGTGAGACCTCTACAAAACAGGATGGTCTTCATCTGAACCAGAGGGGTACCAATATCCTTGGGGGAGGGGGGAAGAAATTCACTATGGCTATTGCGTGGGTTTAAACTAATCCAGCAGGAGGACGGGAACCAAAATTGTAGTTCGAGTATAGAAAAGGCTGAGAGTAGGGAGATCCAAAATCAACTTTCAGGGTCGCAAGAAGTTGATTTCTTTCGTAAACCACGGCTCCTGCGCTGTACAGCTTCCTCCCTGCCTGACAGGTAAATACTTATCTAGGACACTCAGGAGCTTTTCCTTAAATAAGCTCCACATTTCTAATGTGCCCATCCCCTGCAGTTTCCTTCCCCATCCTATGCTTCCTAAATCTTGCCTAATCGCATCATAATTGCCTTTCCCCCAGCTGTAACTCTTGCCCAGTGGTATATACCTATCCCTTTCTATCACTAAGGTAAACATGACAGAATTGTAATCGCAATCACCAAAGTGCTCACCTACTTCCAAGTCTAACACCTGGCCGGGCTCATCACCCAGGACCAAATCTAAAGTGGCTTCGCCCCTTGTTGGTCTGTCTACATACCGTGTCAGGAAGCCCTCCTGCACACACTGGACAAAAACTGACCCATCTATAGTACTCGCACTATAGTGATCCTGGTCAATATTTGGAAAGTTGAAGTCCCCCACGACAACTACCCTGTCTCTCTCACTCCTATCTAGAATCATCTTTGCTATCCTTTCTTCTACATCTCTGGAACTATTCAGAGGCCTATAGAAAACACCCAGAGTGACCTCTCCTTTCCTGTTTCTAACCTCAGCCTATACTACCTCAGTTGACGAGTCCCCAAACATCCTTTCTACAACTGTAATATTGTCCCTGATCAACAATGCCACACCTCTGCCTCTTTTACCATCTTCTCTGTTCTTACTGAAACATCTAAATCCTGGAACCTGCAACAACCATTCTTAACCCACCTTATTCCGGATGCTCCTGGCGTTGAAGACACACTTCAAATCAACTTCTTGCTTGCCTGTGCCATCTTGCGACCCTGAAACTTGATTTTGGACCTCCCTACTCTCAGCCTTTTCTATACTCGAACTACAATTTTGGTTCCCATCCCCCTGTTGGATTAGTTTAAACCCACCCCAATAGCCATAGTGAATTCTGTTCTCCCCCCAGGATATTGGTACCCCTCTGGTTCAGATGAAGACCATCCTGTTTGTAGAGGTCCCACCTACCCTAGAAAGACCCCCAATTATCTAAGAATCTAAAACCCTCCCTCCTGCACCATCCCTGTAGCCACGTGTTCAACTCCTCTCTCTCTCCCTATTCCTCGCCTCACTAACACGTGGCATGGGTAACAAACCAGAGACAACAACTCTGCTCATCCTACCTCTAAGCTTCCATCCTAGCTCCCTGAATTTCTGCCTTAAATCCCCATCTCTCTTTCTACCTATGTCATTGGTGCCTATGTGGACTATGACTTGGGGCTGCTCCCCCTCCCCCTTAAGGATCCCAAAAACACGATCAGAGACATCACGCACCCTGGTACATGTTAGGCAACACACCAACCGTGAGTCTCTCTCTCGTCCCCACAGAACCTCCTATCTGTCCCCCTAATGGGGCGGCACGGTGGCACAGTGGTTAGCACTGCTGCCTCACAGTGCCAGAGACCTGGGTTCAATTCCCACCTCAGGTGACTGTGTGGAGTTTGCACGTTCTCCCAGTGTCTGCGTGGGTTTCCTCCGGGTGCTCCGGTTTCCTCCCACAGTCCAAAGATGTGCAGGTCAGGTGAATTGGCCATGCTAAATTGCCCGCAGTGTTAGGTAAGGGGTAGATGTAGATGTAGGGGTATGGGTGGGTTACGCTTCGGCAGGGCGGTGTGGACTTGTTGGGCCGAAGGGCCTGTTTCCACACTAAGTAATCTAATCTAATCTAAAAAAACTATGGAGTCCCCAATGACTACTGCTCTGCTCCTCTTCCCCCTTCCCTTCTGAGCAGCAGGGACAGACTCTGTGCCAAAGCCCTGGCCCATTTGATCCTGTAGTACTCTCGACCGAAAGGCCTGTTTCCACGCTGTACAACTCTGACCCTATTCTCCCAATTTCATACCCAAATTGGGTTCATCAAAGCTGTAATTAATTGAGAGATGCAGTTAAGCGCTGTATCGAAAAGCATTAAAAATTTAAATTGCACAGCATTTTTTTGTCGAATACATGCAGGATATAGACATAAAATAAATAAGCTTCAAAGGCAAACAGTCTGCTCCCACAGTTTAATGCAAATTTATTTCAGTAGATCTTATCATAATGCTCTGGAGTAAAATAGTTGGCAGTGAATTAGCAAAATGAAAACAGCAGCACTGCAAAAACCCGAAGTATTTGTGGAGAGAGAAACAAAGTTAATGTTTGAGGTAAAAAGTTGCCATCGTATTAACAGACCATACGGCTGTTCTCTCATTAGCGAGAATCGATAAGTGGTGGATTAACTTGTGGGTCACTCAGGCAAGGGCTGAGTTTGAAAAGCAGAGCCCTTCATGGTAATCTCGGTTTATGTGGGAATTAAACCATATTGTTGGCATCACTACATCACAGATCAGCTGTCCAACCAACAGAGCTAATGTTTTAAGTCTAAATGACTCCTCTTCAGAATAGAAGACGTAGAAATGTTTCATGCTGTCACAACAAGTAGGGAAGGTAAATTAAACAAAAAAGGGCCAGGGAATGGTTACTAGGTGAGAGAGAAGAGAGATTAATGGTACCACAAACAAAAGGTAAAGGTATTCACAACAGTTGTGCAGAAGAAACAAAGCTTTGGCCCAAAAGAGGGGTTAATGCAAGACTAATGATTGGCTCTGACTGAAAGAAACAAGATGAAAACAAGTTACAGACCCTGCAGAAAAGGAAGTATTAAATCACCCAGTCTGTACTGGGCTCCCAGCGCAGAGTAGCTTGAAAGGCATATAAGTAAATTACTATTTCACCTCGAACAAATGTTATTTGGGACCTTGAGGTGGGAAGACTAAAAATAGCAAATATCACACCTCTTACAATTACATGGGAGTGTGCTATGGGAGGGATATGACAAAAGCAGTATGTCCTGGAGGGAATAATCTTTTTGGAATGCTGTCAGGGAAGAGGAGAAGTTAATGTGTTTCTTACCAGATTTGACAGAAATAGTAGATGAAGACGTCTGATGTGGTGGAACGTATAGGACAACACTATTGTGGCTTTGTGAGGGGAAGGGATTGGACAAAGCGGAACCCTGTTGACAAAATTGAGGTTGAGGTTGGGCGTGGGGTGGGTTTTTCATAGTTAAGAAAGGAAGAAGGACATGTCAAAAGCCCAGTTATAGAGTGATGGAGATGTACAGCAGGGAAACAGATCCTTCAGTCTAACCCGTCCAGGCTGACGAGATATGCTAATCTAATCTTGCCCCATTTACAGGCACTTGGCCTATTTCCCTCTAAACCCTTCCTATTCGTACACTCATCCAGATGCCTTTTAAAAGTTGTAATTGTACCAGCCTCCACCAGTTCCTCTGGCAGCTTATTCCATACACCACGTCACATTATCTAAATTAAACTCCGTCTACCACTCCTTGGCCCATTAGCCCATCTGATCAAGATCCCCACTTACTCTGAAGTAACCTTCTTCACTGTCCATACACCTCCAATTTTGGTGCATTTGCAAACAAACTAACTATTCCTCTTATGCTCACATCCAAATCATTTATGTAGACAACGAAAAGCAGTGGACCCAACATCGATCCTTGTGTCACACCATTGGTCATAGGCTTCCAGTCTGAAAACTCTTCACCAACACCCACCTTCCAGTCAGTTCTGTTATGGTAGGCAATTGCATTATCAGGAACAAATGTGACAGAAACAGAGAAGCTGGGAGAATGGCATTGAGTCTTTAGAGCGCAGGAGAGAGAAAATGCTGTCAAGGTGCCTGTAGCAGTCAGTGTGACAGTGAATTGACAGCCTGGCCCACACCTCTCATTCTTAATTCCATTGGAGTCAAGCATTCCATGTCGCAGAATTGTAGCATTGATATGAAGCGGTTTTGTTTGACAGGGATCAACCAAATCAAGTTAAATATTTATTAACCAAAGTAAATACTGCAGACATTGGAAATGCAGTCTCAAAAAGTCACATGCAGCTCGAAATGTTAATTCTTTAGAGATGGGTACCAGGAAGTGCTATCGGAGATGTCTTACAGTTCAGCAGGAGGTCATTCGGCCCATTGTCTGAAAGGAATTGGGAAATACTCACATTGGCCTGATTTTCTCAGAAGAAAATGCCTACTAAGGTGAAAATTTTGTTTTAGTGATGCAGGAGCAGCTGGGTGAGGAGACAAGTTGTTTAAAAAGCACACTGTGATATTCTGGACCTTCACACCAGTTGCAATAAGAATACAACATAAAACATCCCACTCATTCTCATCCCTACACACATTCTCCATGCTGTCTATGTCAATGTATCCCAATCCACCCATAACCCATTGCACCTCATGCTAAGCTATGGCACTTCCATGCCAACGTGCGCTCAGCACACAGCAAACAACACCAATAATAATTTTGTGCAAAATCAAAGCTTTATAAGTAATTATTCAAAACTTTGAAAAGTTGTTGCTTTTACTATAGCCCTATAAGGTACCATTGAAGTGTTAAAGCAACAATAACAAACAGAAAGCACTCGTTATCTTGTATAAATAAAGTGATAAATTGAAAAAAGACCGAAGAGAAAAACATGAACTAGTAATGCTTGCCGTTGGGTGCAATTGTTCAACAGGCTAATGGATGCCTGAACTCTCAGATAAAGCATAGGAGTCTATTGTTGAACACCAGCTCTTTGTTCTACTTGCAGCCTCAGCACTGGCCAATTGACAAGCAGCTTTTTGAGACGCAACATCCTTCTGCAGATGGAATCAAATTTTGCCTCATAACTCAACAAAAAGCATGTTCTCCAACAGGTAAAGCAATGAACTGGGAAAGCTACAGAGTTCATCCTCAAAATTTACACTTTACATAAGATCCAGCAATGTTTTGTTAATCTGCAGCCATTTCAAGTTGCTAATACTAATAGCTACTTGGTGGTCTGATAAAAAGTTATTTGCCAATGAGGCAATAGTTGCTCCAATGGCTTCTAACTCTTCAGAACACATGCCAATTGGTTCGGGTTGCTTGATCTTGTGGGTCACATTTTAAAGGTAGGAAGGCTCTATGTTGCTCCATGTTGGGATATTCCTGGTTTAAAGAATGTGTGAGCAATTACCTTTCAATGTTAATCAATGACAAAGGTTTTTTTTTAAATTAAGAAACGTAATTAAAACCATGGTCATAAATCAGAAACATCAGAAAGATAAATTTAAAATAATGGGACTGTGCAGCAGGTTAGATAAACAGCTTGGAAGGTTTCTGCCACAATTACACATATGAATTGAAGAGCTTGGAAAAGCACAGGTCAGGCAGCATCGGAGAGTCAACATTTCAGGCATAAGCCCTCCATCAGGACACTGAATGTAAAGGAAAATATATTGCCTATATTTAAAGAGGAAAACAACACATCATGGGCCATCCATGGATCCTTCACTGTTACTCCAACCCAACAAAGTAATTGAATTGATTCCCGAAATGTCAACTTGCCTGCTCCTTGGATGCTGCCTGACTGGCTGTGCTTTTCCAACACCACACTCTTAGACTCTGATCTCCAGCATCTGCAGTCCTCACTTTCTCATAGCAGCTGAATTGTCTTTTGGTTTTTAATTTCATACTCTCCCTCCTCATGCTGTTATTCTGGTTTACTTTGAAAATAAATTCAATTACTTTATGTTGGGTTGGAGCAACAATGAAGGATCCATGGATTGTTAATGATGCATTGTTTTCCTCTTTAAATACAGGCAATATATTTTCCTTTGCATTCAGTATCCAGCGAACCTGCTCCCAACATTAAAAAGAAAATAATGTTGAAAATGCTTTGCAAGTCAGACAAAACATTTCAGGGTTGATGGCTTTTCATCAGAACAGAAAAAGATACATCAGGCATTATGCAAATACAGATGGAAGGAAAAAGATGTGGGTGTTGGAATAAGACTGTTACAGACAGAAAGAGGTTAAATGAAAAAGTGGACAATTGTGCAATACAAGGAAATTAAAAGTACTAGTAAGGTATGGCAGGACAGCTCAGCTAAGCAGAATGTCTGTCTTGTAGCACGTGTAAAGTACTTCACATATGGACTTCTTGTGACCCAGATGAGCCTGTGTGTATGAAGCTTTGAGTTTTAGAACTCAAACAGCAAAAATCACTCAGGTACATCTGAGTGAGAACACTGAGTAGTGTGCTCAGACAGGTTATCACACTGGAAGTTGGAGGCAAGCAGAATGGATGACCACCAGGCAGTTCAAGAAAAACATACAGGTTATGCAGAAGTCCCCACAGGCACTGCTGGTTTTCCATGAAAAATGGTTTTCCATTTTGGAGATCATTCTTGGCAGAGTACAGCAAGAGCCAAGTCCATAGCACCATAGATTACCCAGTTTGATAGAAGGAAGAGTGGAAGATCAGTATTAATAAGGGAACAGACAAATGTTTCTGCACTGTTAATGTGACTCGGGGTGGCTTGCTGCTTCTCTAGTGCCAGGATTTGGGATGTGAGTGGCTGCAGGACAGTGTTTTGAAGGACAGTGAACAGCCAGAGTTCATTGTCCATGGGTGTCTAGAATGCACTGCCAGGGAGGGTAACTGTGTTGGGAAACCTCAACCTTTAAAAATTACTTGATGAGCATGAGAAAAGTCATAACATTCAAGGCTATGGGCCTAGTGCTAGAAAGTGGGATTAGTATAGATCCTGCATAATTTTGACAGTTAGACTTGACAGACCATAGGGCTTCTATGCTGTGTGATTCTATGGTTCTGAAAAGAAGAAAAAAGTGATGCCATTTTTGGTTAAAGATAATATTACAGTACTGGGGAAAGAAGGTACAGCTCAGACCTGATTTGGTTAAGATTAGACAGTAAGGTGGGTGCAGTATAAAGAGTAGCTAGATTAAGGAATTCACTACCTGGAAGCATAGTGGAGACAAGTTCAATGGAAACAATAGAGAGTATTGTATTAAGTAGAAACAAATCTGCAAAGCTACAGAAAAAGATAGGAGAGAAACACGAATTTAAAATGTTCTGAAAGGCAAGGCACACAAGGTGGGCCAAATGGCCTTCTGCACTGTAACAATTCTCTGATAGAGAAGCAGTATTTCAAATTTGCTACACACTGTGATAAAGCACAAGTCTAATCCACGAAGACCACACCAGCCAGCCGCAGTGCCCTGATTTCAGCTCCGGATTCCACATTTGCCATTTACACTTCCAGCAAGCTGCCTGCCCATCCCCAATCATCTTACTGTTGAATGGTGTTTGTTGCTCCCGTTCTCAGTCTGGCAGTTTGGTCGCACATTCAAAAGGCAGGGACTGGGTAAAACTCTCTCAGGCCAAGTGGACAGGAAAAAGAAATAAAGCGTGTAATTACCAAACCACAGAAACTTATCAGCAAGATACTGGAAAACAAGCAAGCAGAAATGTACCAATCTCCTGGGAACCTTTCTTTGGCCACTGGGAGATCAAAACTGCTTCTGATAGTCTCAGGCCATTCCAGAGACAGCTGGAACCCTATGCCCTGAAAACATTAGGGACAAGTCAGAAATTGCAATTGCTGAATTCAAAGGTGAGTTCAACTCCATAGAACATATAGAACAAATACAAGTGCAAATAGAATCCAGCTATCTGGTCTTCTACAGCCAGATTGTTAAGCTTCAAGAATTGCATGCAAAAGGCTGGAACAGTTTGCTGAATGAAAAATGAGGTACTACCCCTCAAGCTTATTCACTAGAAGAGTGTAGAAAACAGATAGGCAGCAGTAGGATAGGGAATTTATTATAAGAAAACTGTAACGTGAAGTCACATATGGACTGAATAGACCTGTTGCACAAAAATGGTCAATTTACATTCATTCTTCCTAGCATTGCAGAGATTGCACAGTAAATAATAAATACAGTATATTAAAAAGAAAAATAAACCATGTGGAAGGAGTGTTATGGGACCCTAACTGAGAATATTAAAAGCATCTCCAGCACTTAAGATAATCAGTGCCATGAGAAAGAGATATTGAGGTAGCTCAATGGAATGTTATAAGCAGTGAAGAGTTCTTTTAACCACCAAGGAGATGAATCCTCTTAAGTAAAACCAAAGATATATTGGAAGCACGAGAATGGAAGATAGCATCATCAGAAAAATAGAGCCAAGAGAATTTTGAGCTTCACTCATACTTGTTCATTGCAATTACCTCAAATGTATTCCTTCCTTTCCATAAGAGGAGAGATAAACACCTTTATTGCCTTTAACGCCCTGCTAGCCTGTTGAGAACTGCTGTTCATTTATATCCACGTTTGTTCAACTGATGAGCAGTCCAGTTGCTGTTCGTTTGAAGTAAAATTCATCACTTTTCATTTGGGCAAGGAGACAGAATTTAAATGACATGGTCAAACTTTGTATCTAGTGCCACCATCTGCCAAACAAATGCAGCAGATGTAATAAAGAACTGAAGTACAGCAGTTACTCTGAAAGCTAACGAATAAATTAGTGTCAATGTAATGCAAAATCTCTGCAGCGATAAAGTATAGCTGGTATAAAGACCACCTCCAGATTAAACTTGCATTACTGTACATAGCTCTATTCAATACATTAACACAATCAGTTTATGAAAAAGGTGTCTAACAGCAAAAAAAAGTCACAGCAATGCATATATGTTTTTTACAGGTCAAACATCATCTTTTCCATTTGAAAATGGCAGTAACTTATGGCTGATTTGACTTCGATACTTACACTAATTATTTCAGGGTGCATGGGTATCACTGACAATATAAGCACTTGCTGCCCATTCCTGCAGACTTTGAACAGAGTGGCTTGTTAAGCCATTTCAGAGGGCAGTTAAGGATCAACTAGATTGCTGTGTGCTTGGAATTACATACGGGCCAGATTGAATAAGGACTGCAAAGTTCCTTCCCCAAGGAACATTAGTGAACTGGATTGGATTTCGCAACAATTTATAGTTTCGTAGTCATCATTACTAAGGCCAGCTTTCAATTCCATGTTTTTATTTATCAAATTTAAATCCTAGATGTCACGGTGGTATTTGAAGCCACGTTTCCAGAGTATAGTCTGGGTGTCTGGATGCATAACTTAATTACATTAACCACTGCATCACCACCTCCTCCAAAACAAATCATTCATTAGTTTAAGCCATAATGGAGGTACATAAATTTTCACTTGTGGTCATTTGTCTCTCTCAGCATGAGAAACAAATAATGTCACTAAATCTTTGGTTTTGAGTACAGTAGTAAATGCATTACAATGCTGGCAAAGTGCAATGGTTGACACATATGTGTTTACAGTGTCACTATAAAAACACTGGAAAATATCACACCATACTTGATATTGTAAGTGCCGCAATACATTTAACACTATATAAAAATATACTGGCCACAGTATTGCTCATTTTTTTTCCGACAGCACATTAATTCTATGGTATACCTCACTGGGTAGCACACTGGAAATCAAATCCTACTGCCTGGAGTCATCACAAATGATTCAATGTTAAAGATTTTTGGAATGACCCAATTTACTTGCCTTTCAGACCAAGATAGACAGAAAGCACGGAGCAGGTTTCTGTACTTAAAAATTATTACTTATTACAAATAACAGATTCTAACATGATTGTAATTGTAAACTATTGGCATAAAGCTACCATATTAAAACTCAGAAATTTCATCTCTACACACAGATGCAAAAGCATGGCATTACAGGCAGAGGGACAGGGCAGTTCAATTATCCCTCTTCACAGGGTTTGCCAAGATGTTTTTTGGGTCCATTCTGTCCTTTGATTCTCAATTTCCAGATATATTTACTTACCCTGTAGAAGGTACCCTGAACTAGGGTTGCTCATACTTATAAAATCTCTGGCTTTTTGGTTAAGAGCCCCAGTTTACTGCTACTGCTGAGGATAAAATTTCTATATTCTGGTTTGAGGTGCTTTTTACTACAGAGCAAAACCAGCTCTATTTCCTCCAAAACATTCACAGTCTCAATCTGTTCAGCTGTCTGAAAGTCAATCACAGCTGTTGATAGGTAAAAGGTCTTTGTCATTAATAACTAGTCATTAGCCCACAGACCAATCAATTACTTGTCAGCCAGTGCATGCAAACACCTTGTCTCCAGTTTGAGTGAAAATTAGGGTCCCACAAATGCTGTAAGCAGCTGTGAAATAGCACTAATAATGAGTGTCAGCTAACTGACTGTTACCATTAATACAGAAAAATAAAACACATGATATTTCCATCTGATCTATAGCTACAAATTGCAAGTGATTCTTGCTTTTGTCTCTAACTGAGCAAAAATCATCCGGTTCATGACTACTCAGAAGGGAAACAGCTATTCAACACTGACTTTACTCAAAAGTTAAAAATTCATAAATGTAAAAAGTGAGGAATAGGTCACAATCATGCAATTCGCACTAATATGGTTTCACCCCTAATGTATAGAGCAGAGAAAAAAATTACTAATTAAAATCTTAACTCGCAAATAAGAGCAAGTAGAAATGCTAATACTGACAAGCTGTTCTGTTCAATGTTGTAGTTGGTTTAGAATGATTAGATGGATCTACTGAATATCAAAAGTTGCTAGCAACTAAAGATCCTTAGAGTGAACTTTCAAAGAGGAAGCTGATGTATGGATGGTAAAAAAAATTAATTTAAAAATGTTTTTGCAGACCACAAAGTTAGAACAGCATTTAGATAATTGTAAAATGTGGAAATAATGCAATTTGTAGCAGCACCAGAAGTATACACAGCTGCTATTTAATAATTTGTCATTAAGAAACCAATAACTATAAAAATTTCATTAGATAATTCCTTTTACATTTCACTCCATCCTTGGAGTATGAGCCAAATGCTCATTCATTTGTAACACAAACATCACTGAAGCAACAAAAATTAATACTTTTTGTAGAAGTTTATACATTCTTCAGAATATGCCCCCAAAAAATACAATAAGTGAATCGCAAAATAAAAATGCAGAGTAAGTGAATCATCTGCAAGGCAATATTCAAGGAATATTTGAACTACATATACAGTTAATTATATTTTTCAACATTTTTCTTTTTGCATTTTGCTTTTTGTGCGTAACCAGAAAGTTCTGAATCATCCACAGACAATTTTTTTTTTCTTTTTCTTTTTCTTAACTGCTTTGTCACTGAAATAATCACTGTCATCCCGCCCATGGGTTTCAGTGTCTGCATCTAGTTCTGCTGTCTTCTGCTTTTTCTTTTTGTGTTTCTTACTGTCTAAAATTACTTCAGTGCTTCCCATTTGATCTTCATGGCAATTCTCTTCTGAAATCTCATAATTCAGAGTCTCTTCAACTTCTCGGTCACATGTTTCATCTTTCTTCTTTTTCTTTTTCTTTTTCCGTACTATCCCATCATTTTGTTCTCCAGTATTATCTTGAAGTGATCCTTCAGAATCCACACATGTTGCCTGCAACCTGGGCATAAAGTAACAAACCAGTAAAGTAGACAAATAGCTCACAGTAAACATTGTTGTTTCTTGGTAACTCAGTCACATGTCAAAACGTTTTTCTCATGATGAGCATAGGGCACATGTACATTTTGAGTACTCTTGAATTAAATAGGTAGCCTGAATAAATCAACAATAATGGTTTCTGTATGTTAAACTGGTAAGCAAGTGAACCAATAACAAATCTACAGCATTACAGATTGAATCTATTTTTAAACTTGGGTCATGAACTTTCTAGCATTATGTTAGAAATCTTTTTCTGTCCAGCTTATAACAGATTGCCAAATATCCAAATCCTTCACAGTCCAACCTTTCCCCACTGGCAGTGGAAAAAAAAGTAAGTTTGTTTCTTATTAAATTCATTCTCTGGATGCAAAGCCAGCACTTACTGCCCATATTAATAAGCACTAAGAACTTGGTAGAGGAACTGCTTCTTGAACCAAGTATCGTTTGGTACACCTTCAGAGGGCAGTTGAGAGCCAAATGCATAGGTCTGAGTCATTGACAGATCAGCTGGACTTTTATAACATTACAGCTTCATGGCCACAGTTTGTGGTAAGAACTGTAATTCTTTAAAATAAAAGAACTAAAATTGTCACATTGTGCTTTCTACATTACTAGTATTGTAGTATAACCAATATAATACTTCAACCCTGGTCAGTGTATCTTAGAGCTGTTAATATACATTGAATCTCAATGTAAATTGCATTGTAATTAACTTGGAAGAAGGAGCACAGCATCATTAACTATACAGAATTTGGTGGGGACACATTTGTCTAAGATAGAAAGTGTACAGAATACATGCAGGTGATATGGTTGGGCAAAAATATGGCAAATGAAGTATAATGTGGAAAGTTAGTCGTTATCCATTTTGGTAGGAAGAACAAGCTAAACAAGAAATGGAGGGAGACTACAGAATGCTGCAGTATTGAGGTTACTGGATGTTCTTGTACATGATAACCAAAATGTTTGCTCAAACTAGAGATACTTCAGCTGCAGCCAAGGTACATTAATTTCAGGGAAAATAGAAGAAACAAAACCAGAGCTCCCTGAATGGTCAAAGAAATCTGGAAGCTCGAGTCATAGTTTTCTAGTCTTCCTCAGATATAGGAGTTGTATCAGGACGGGAGAATTGCAAATGTTCTATCCTTTTCAAAAAATATTAATAAATTTAATCTCAGTGGTGGGAAAATTTTTAAAAGAAATAAATCTAGGCCAAACTTAACAATCACTTTAAAGGCAAATCATCTTTAACAAATCTTGTTGCATTTTTGTTTAATTGCTAGAAGATGTATAGTGGATTTCCCCAAGGGTTCCGCATGTAGAATCATTTTCCCTGATCCATGACCCAGATTTGGATGTGGAGAGTACAATTTCAAAATTTACAATGACTAAACACTTAGAAGTGTTGGGAACAATGAGGATAGTGCTAAATTTCCAAAGAACACAGAACAGCTGGTGGAATGGGACATTCAATTCATTGTAGTAGGAAGAGGAGAGGTAGTATAAAATAAGTTATGCAATTCTGAAGGGAATGGAGGAGCCAAAGGACCTGGGTGTATGTGTGTATAAATTACTGAAGTAGAAGAACACATTGAGAAAAATGTAATATACCATCAAGATCCTTAGTTTTAGAAATAGTGGCATAGAAAACAAAAGCAAGGAGGTTAAGACGAACCTTGACAAAACTTGCTCACTTTCCAACTAGAGAATTAGGTCAAATTCTGGGTAGTGCATTTTACAGGGGCTGTGATGGTATTTGTGCAGAACAAATTTACGAATAATTTCCGTTATATTGTTACATGAGTAAAGCTAGAACGATTCTCCTCATAGAAAGGAAATTTGAGAAGAAATTTGATAAAAATATTCAAGATTATTCAGGGTCTGGACAGAATAGATTGCAAAAGACTGCCAAGAGGTAGGGAACCAGAGGTAGGGAAGTCAATGAGTGGCCAAAATCAAATCAACAATGCTTTAAATGAATGACAGAACAAGCGTGAGACTCAGCATGACTTACTCAACAACAAATTACACGCACACAAAACTGAGTGATGTTAAAAAAGATCTTAAAGCATTTCACAAGAGTACTGTTAATTTAAGTATGAGACCAAGCAACAGAAGATAATACTAGGCAGATTGACAAAAAGCTTGGCAAAGAGATAGATTTTAAGAAATACCTTAAAGGAGGAGCAAGAGAAGCAGAGACAGATTTTCAGAGTTTGGGACCAAACCATGTGAATAGCACAGCCACCAACTGTGGGGCAATTATGATTGAGAATACACAAAATTACGCCAGAATTAGGAATGCAAACACTTTGAAGGGCTGTGGAGTTGGTGGAGATGATAGAGATAGAAAGGAACAACAGAGTGCAAGGAGGTGAAAAGAGTGATGAGAACTTTTAAGGTAAAGTCACTGCTTTCATTTTCTTCCTACCATCACCAGACATAGTACTGCATAACATCCACCAATAATGATAGAAACTTGCTAACAATCACAACCTCTAGTACACAGCTAACCATCAGAGTTAATATTCTCTGACTAGGATATCTTCAATATCATTACTCAACTGACACAAATGATTCCAAGACACCTTTCAAAATGATTCTTCACTTTGTCAACCTTATTCCTTACGGAACACAGCAGACTAACTATGGGACAACCCATGGGATCTCCGCTATCAGGATTCATGGCAGAAGCGGTAATGCAAAGACTAGAACAAACAGCCCTACCAACCAAACCAAAAATCTCGGTCCGCTACGTAGATGACACCCTTGTCATCACAAAACGAAACAAAATAGAAGAGACATTTAACATCATTAACAACACCCTCACAGGCATAAAGTTCACCAAGGAGGAAGAAACCGACAACAAACTCGCATTCCTGGACGTCACAGTCGAAAGAAAGGACAACAGAGAACTACAAACCTGTGTATACAGAAAACCGACAAACACTGACCAAATACTTAACTACACCAGCAACCATCCCAACACACACAAACAAAGCTGTATCAGAACACTATTCCAACGAGCTACCACACACTGCAGCACAGATGAACTCTGGAAAACAGAGGAGAACCACCTATACAATGTACTCGAGAAGAACGGATACTCAAAAAATACAGTCCGCAGATTCCTCAAGAACAAACAATGACAAGCAGACCTAACACAGCCAGAAACCCTAACCACCTTACCATACATCAAAGAAGTTTCAGAAATGACAGCCAGACTACAAAGACCCCTCAGAATCCTAGTAGCACACAAACCCACCAACACTCTCAAACAAAAGCTAACAAACTTAAAACACCCAGTACAACCTATAGACAAAACCAACATCATCGACAAAATTCCATGCAAGGACTGCCACAAACACTACGTAGGACAAACAGGAAGAAAGCTAGCCACCAGGATACACAAACACCAGCTAGCCACAAAAGACACGACCCTCTCTCCCTCGTAGCCCTACACACGAATGAAAAAAAACACCAATTCGACTGGGATAGGCTAAGCAAAGACATGCCAGAGAATTCCTAGAGGCCTGGCACTCCAACCACAACGCCATAAACAAACACATAGATCTAGATACCATCTATCAACCCCTCAGAAAACGAACAGGAATTGACATCACCACAAACCCCAGGAACCCCATCCAGGACAAACATTTTGATAGAAAGCAGGAGACAACAGCTTCGCTTCACTTCACTTGGAGGTCGCCACTGATGATGTTACCTAGCCAGGTAATGAAACATCTGGAAATCAAACCTACAGCTCAGCGAGCAAAGCTACACCCTAGATTAACTAGTTAGTTATTCTATTACAGTTTCAAGTATTTTGTAAATTGGTTGGTGCCATTTCCAACAATTCAACTTTAAAAGTACTTTATTGACTATAATGCCCTTCAGGACATGCTATGGACATTAAAGATAGTAAATACATGCCTTTCACTGCATCATATTCATTTGGTTCACCTTGGCAAGTTAAAACTTGACAACCTGTCATAAGATTTTGATAGTTAACATAGCATTTTAGATTGCCTTGTGGCAGAGATAAAGCCATCTCCTGAAATTTAAAAAGCAGTTACATATACAAATCCTTAATGGCAACTGAAAATGGTCAACATACTCAGATTAGGAAGTGGAGGGATTAGAAAAGTGGGGAAGGGGATAAAAAGTAAGGTGAGGATGATGGTGCAAAGGAGGAGAAGACAATAAGAAGAAATGTGGAAATAAAGAAATAGTAATTGAAAATAAATCAAAGATAGATCTCAAGTTGCTATGTGTGGAAGTAGTAGAATCATTGTTAACAAATGTCTCTGAAAACAAATGAAGGGAAAGGTTATGATTTGAAATTGTTGGACTTAGCGTTCAGCCAGATGGTTACAAAGTGCCTAATAAAAGGATGATGTGGTGTACTTCATCTTCTTTCATTGGAATAGTGTAGGAGACAGAGGTGAACGTGAGATGTAAATTTCAAGTAAAATTTCAATTTCAATACTCTTCTGTATCCCTCCTCAACTTGCTTCCATTTCTAGAGATAAACAATTGACTAGTATAGCAATCCACGAAGCCTAATGACTCCCACAGCTACCTTGACGACATTTTCTTTCACCATGCCTCTTATATTAATCCTCCCGTTTCCGCATTGTGCTTGGACTAACAATATACAGTAAACTAAGTTTTTTATTACTCCACTGAGAAACTGACCTGCACTTTGGTTCATGGAACGTTTATTAGTATTAAATCAAGTATATTTACTTCTGTTTTCAATTCTTTGAACCCCACCCCCGCCGGCACACACACACACTCCATTTCCACTACCTCCAATGGGATTTCCCACTTCCCATCCCTTCTACTTCAATAGTTTGAAGGGTCCATTCCCTCTGTGACCCTGGTCCACTCCCCAGTCACACCCAACATCTCCTTGCTTCACTTTCCTTCCTACGGAAGCACAGGAAAAGCAACACTTAACCCTTTTGCTTCCGCTCTTCCTCCTCAACCTGAAATGTCACCTTTGTTTTTTTCCTCTACAGATTCTGCCTAACCACAGTACTTCTGTTATTTCAGATTTTCAGTACTAATGGTATTTTGCTTCTCATTAGGAAAGTGACGAAGGCTTTTAAATTCAGCTATCTTGATCAGTACAATCTTTTAAATGCCTCAGAGTTAATACAACACTGAAAACATTTAATGGCAGCTGCAAGATGTGAATGTACTTTGTAATGTTTGAAGTATCACACGATAAATTTTTTTTTTGCATTTATCAAATTGTGTAGATAAATTATAATCACTCTTAATAGCTTAATAATAAAATTATTGCAGTTGTCTGGAAAAAATAAAATTCCACATCAGAAAACAAAAAACACGTCCATTCTCTTTTCTTAATGACCTAATGCAATTCCAGAAAACTGTAACTTTGAAAAGTGGAAATGATGTTATCAGGTCATTAACTATGGCAAAAAGGAGACATTCTCCCAGTTTCACTCAAAAGGAATCACAGGCCAACAAGTGATCCAAATAATAACTCCCAGATGCAAACTCTAATCTGCACAGTTGAAAACTCGGTTTAAAATTGTACCAGTCTCCACATCACTAACTACCCCTATTCAAAAGTCATAAATGTGTAACACTTTTATCTAGTGATAAGTACCAGTACCTTAAATGCAACTGTCCTCGAATGCACAGTACACCAGCGACATCAGCATCCAGCTGCAGAACTTCAAATTTCAAGCTATCGCCCACTGTTACTGCAAAACCTGGCCAAGTTCCATTTGCCTTGTGTGGTTTAGGTATTGAAGCATTAAAACATCCATGTACCAGACAGCCAAGATGACTTGGAGCAACTTTATTTACGATACCCTGAAAAAGTTTGACACACAAAGTTATTAGCCGTGCATTTAAAATTGAAGTGACAAAAACTGTGATTACTTTAAAATAGATAAATACGAACATATACTATAAGCCCCACATTCTAAGTAACAGTTAAATGCTTTTGATTTATTGTTCAAAGAGACACAGTCACTCACTGCACCATCAACAGTTTGACAGAATTTGTGAAAGCTTATAGTTTAGATTACTGGCTCCAGGTGGTCATTCCTGGGAAAAACGAAAGGCTATATATATGGTACACAACAACTCATTCTGTTCTATCATTTTAAGACAAACATACCTAAATTTACAAACTGAACAACATGTCAAGATCTAGTCATGGTTGAGAGCCAATTTTCTCCAGTTAAAGAATGGAGAGAATGAAAAATTCACCCTTGGCTAAGTTTCTGATCCCGCGCACTCACCAATGCAATGCTACATCTCTGTAACTGCCCCGTCCAATCCTTCTAAAGCTAAAACACTCATCCCATTTTTTTGTAACTATTCCAAGCTTATAAAATTCTTACAGTATTCTCTCAAAAGCTATACCATTTAACATTCTGAAAAATGAGCAAGCCATAAATAAAAACACACATATAGTTGCCTACCTTTTCCAAAAAAAACTAACTCTGCTTTATACAATTTTAATTTTGAGTGACTTTTGTTCACCTCCTTGGAAACAGTTTTCAGCAATGTTCCAAAATTAGAAGTAAAGGCAGCCGAAAGTTTACATACTTTTAACTGTGCTTTCAAATCAGTCACTCTAGGAAGAAAGTGAGATTAACACAGCACTTGCCTCAAATTTTGCCTCCTTTTAGGTGCACAGTACCTATTAAATTAATTTTGAATCAAAATTCAGGTGCTCTTTTTGCTCCAGCATCTTGGAGCAAAATAATATACTGACCTACCAAACTGCAATTCACAAAATATTATACAAATATGCTTAATCAAATACAGAAAAAAATAATTGTCAAACTCAGTCCTTGATTTTATTGTATTAGCTGCATGGTTACATATTCTTATCAACTGACTTCATCCTCTGATGGAGACAAATAATTTGAGTGATAAGACTTTGAAACAGTTGTTCCATCTTAAAACTGCGGGCCTTTAAGCAGAAAAGTCTGGGATTTTATTCTCTCAATAGGTCTCATTCTGCTACTCACTACAGGACTAAAACTTTGCTCAAGCATCCCAAACATTTACAACCCTACCCATTTCTTTCTCAAACTTGTATTCTCACAACAAATATCTGATGGCAGTTTAACAGTTGTTTGCCCATTTCTTTAGTATTAAGAATTTTGAAGGCAGTTTATTCTTAAAACCTACTTGCATGCCAATCTTTCCCTTGCTCCTTAAGTTTCATTTCTTTTCCCCCAAAATTAAGTCCTAAATTTAAATTACATTTTTCTTAAAACCCCTTATATCCACACTACTTTACTGACTTTCTGCTTTTTTATTACCTGAAAATTGTTCCTTTTTCACATTTACCTTCCAGTTAAACTTACCATCAGCTTCTGTCCAATTTTAGGCCTGAAGATAACAAAGTCTGCTTCAATATTGAGATGGATATATCCTTGGTCATCATAGATGTCACCCAATTCACCAATTAATCTGACTTTATCGAAAGCAATTGGGACACCCTGCAGACTAATAAATATATCAAGAGGTTACATAATTCTTCTAACTTTTTTTTAAGATAAGAACATAAATGCAGAATAATTATACATAACAGCACACTTACTAAAACATCTTTTAAAAAAAAAGTAAAATTCCAAACGGAATATAAACAGGCATTTTACCTAAAGGTAAACCCCACCTGAATGTATTGCAATAGGATCACTGTTAAAATGGTACAAGAAGGATCAGTGAAGATGCAGCATACATGATACATTTTAAAGTTTAAATTATCTACTTTCAATGATAACAAAATGTTTTGTCGAGACTGGAATTACATGCTGAGCAAGCTAGCTAAGTGGATTCCACAAATTATACAGTTCCCACATCAAACTGATGCTTTCTCTCAGTTTTTCCAAGTGAAACAGTTGCACCTGTTTTGGCCAGATCATTAAAAACATCCTCAGGAAAAAGGATGGGATACATGGAAGTACCTACTGGTCAAGATATTGCATCTGATTCAAAGGAGAGATTTCTAGCGAGAAGGTTTTGTTTTCTCTTTATACTCCCAAGAGCAAAGTAGGCACTCTCAGGCGCCAGCAGGTCTATGTTATTTCACTCTAGTGACTGCTCATCATGAGGTGAGACACAGAGCAGCCAGACCATTTGACTGTGAACAGCATAACTGGTTAGCCTGTAACATGCATACCAGTCTTCTGCAGTAATGTTATTTCTTTCCCTCGCATGATTAGGAGCATGGGACCAACTGTAACAACATCCTGTTTTCTGATGAAAGCAATTTATTCAACAGAGACTGGGAGTCACACCTGGATCTTCTGTTTGGTACAGTTTAATATTAAACCAAGTGGTGTCTTTATTCATGAAACCACATCTAATTAAAAGTTGATGTGAATTATAGAGTGAAGAACGGAATCATGGGTTTCCTTACAGGCAATCATTTCATTAAGGATTCCAGATGAGATCAAAAACCACAAAACTGAAACTCGTGATCATGAATAATTATCTGGATCCAAGATAAAATGACTGCCTTTTAATTACTTTTATATCTAATTATAACATATGTAGCACAGATCATAAGAGCAATCTTGTAGTTCTTTGGGTTTTTTGTTCCCAGCTGCAGATATGCGTGTGATGTCTACACTGAAGAGAATCAAAACATGATTTTTTAAACAAAATTTTCTAACTGGAAAATCAACAGTGAGTTCCAAAACCATTGGAAGAAAGAGTGACAGCGCCTTCAATGATCCAATGATGTTCTAGAGACCTTCATTTATGAAGTGTTTTTGAATTGGTGCTATTGCAGGCAATCTGTGCAGAAGGTCCCACAATCATGTGGGAAACAAATGACCAGTTAGTTTCTTCAAAAGCCTATCCAAATATCTGTACCTCCCTCTGTACTCTGCTAGAGGCAGCTAAATTAAATTCGAGTCTCTGAAATGTGCCTTGAACACAACATTACAATTCAGAAGTTAAGCTGCAGCTATTTGAACAAAAGTGTCATGGACCTCCCATCTCCCACTAAGCCTCTTTTGAATCTCACTGTTGAGAGTTTTTCATAATTTAGAACTTGCCTTGTTTGGTCATTTATGAATCCAAAGTTGATTATCCACAATAAAATCCATTTACTAGTTTTGCCTATCAACTGAATCAATCAATATTTCTTGGCAATCCTACACTTCCATCAACACTGCTTGCAATATTTTGTGTTATCAGCAAATTTCACGGTAGCTTTCCCACCCAATTATCTAAGTTAAGCAAAAAACCCCACACAGATCCTGAAACAACAGTAGCCACATATTGCCCAGTAGAGCAGCTGGAATACCTGACCATTAGTGCTATGCCCTCAACTGGTCAGCCAGGTTTTTAATTAAGTCAATAATTTGCCTTCATTTCCACAGGAATCAACAGTAACAGTTTCTTAAAATGAACCTTATTTATTTGAAATTTCAGAAGACATTTAGTAATTATGACACAAGAAGAGACCATAAAGAGCATACCAGGTTTCTTTTGAGCAATCCAATGGCATTCTCCTATTTTATCTCCGGACCCCTACAAGTTGAGCCCTCAAATAGCCAGGCAGCAAATTCCAGATCGGTATCACTGTGCAAAAACACGCTCACATTTCTCTGCAACTCCTGTCCATAAATCCATCTATCTTAGCATTTATATCATCAGCTGATGCAAACCTCTTGTCCATTGTATCTGTACTTGTCATAATATTGTGCACTTCTTACAAAATTCCTCTCCACTGCCTTTACACCAAGCAGAGCAATCTCAGTTTCTCCGAGCTAATCTTGGAACTAAAATCTCTCACCCCATGAGCTATTCTGATAAATCTAACTCAACACTCAAGGATCTTCACGGTTTTAAAAAGCATACAACTTCTGGTCACCATGCTTTAGTATAGGTTCAGCATCATTTCTGTGCTTTATGCTAAATGCTTCTATTTATGAAATCCAAGATCCCATATTATTGTCAATAAGTTCTGCCACCCTCAAAACACTACCTATGAGCCCTAGAAAGAGGACATGAGTCTTTAGAGTATACATGACAAGGATGAACCATCCACAAGCATCTTTAGTCGATGTGCCAAGTAGATGATTCATTTCAGCTTCTTCCAAAGATTCCCATCATCACTGATGCCGTTTCATCAGCCAGCTGGATTCAATCCATGTAATAAGATGAGGGCACTGAATACATCAAAGGCTATAGGTCCCAACATCATTTTGGCTGCAGTACTGAAGAGTTGTGCTCCACATGCAGCGTATTAAGCCACACTGTTCCAGTACACCGAGCACAATGGCACCTATCCAAGATGGTGGTGGACCTTCCAGCCAATTAGCAGTCTATAAAACTCTCAGTCATATGATGGAAGCTAACATTGACTGTGCTGTCAATGTACGCATTCATAAATAATCCAACCAATTTGGGTTCCACCTGGATCATTATGCTCTTCAACTCAATTCAGCCTTGATCCAAACATGGTTAAAACAGCAGATTTCAGAAGGGAGCAATGTCTTTCACATCAGGCCAGCCTTCGACCACACATGGCATCAAGTAAAATTTAAGCAATAGGAATTGGAGAAAACAGTCCATTTGTTGAAATCCGATCTAGCACAAAGGAAGGAAATTGTGGATGCTGAAAGTCAAGTTAACCCCAAGGCTAAGCAGTAGCCTAACCTCTTTAGCTGCTTCACGTTCCTGTATTACCTTTCCTGTATATTATGCTTAGCTGAGAGGATGATCCCTGATGAATGCACAAAGTTCCTTTTCAGATAACGTGTCTATGCCCATATGGAGTTAAACCTGAATTCCACAGGTTTAAGCTGATAAGCCACACAAGCACCAAAATGCTAATTGGCTGGGAGGTATCCAACCCACCTTTTTTAATTTTAAATAGCATTACTATAGTGAATGGCATAACTGACACAAACATAAAGATAGCCAGGAGTAGCTGGAATACCTGACAATTAGTGCTATGCCCTCACCTGGTCAGCCAGGTTTTTAATTAAGTTCCACAGGAATCTGTAACAGTCTCTTAAAATGAACCTTATTTATTTGAAATTTCAGAAGACATTTGGTAATTATGACACAGGAAGAGACCATAAAGTGCATACCAGGTTTCTTTTGAGCAATCCAATGGCATTCTCCTATTTTATCTCTGGACCCCTACAAGTTGAGCCCTCGAATAGCCAGGCAGCAAATTCCAGATCGGTGTCACTGTGCAAAAACACGCTCACATTCCTCTGCAACTCCTGTCCATAAATCCATCTATCTTAGCATTTATATCATCAGCTGATGCAAACCTCTTGTCCATTGTATTTGTACTTATCATAATATTGTGCACTTCTTACAAAATTCCTCTCCACTGCCTTTACACCAAGCAGAACAATCTCAGTTTCTCCGAGCTAATCTTGGAACTAAAATCTCTCACCCCACGAGCTATTCTGATAAATCTATGTTGTGGTTCTGTTCACCGGGCTGGGAATTTGTTCGGCGAACACAACCACAACAACGAGCATCCGAGCTACAAATCTTCTCCCAAACTCTGATAAATCTAACTCAACACTCAAGGATCTTCACAGTTTTATAAAGCATACAACTTCTGGTCACCATGCTTTAGTATAGGTTCAGCATCATTTCTGCGCTTTATGCTAAATGCTTCTATTTATGAAATCCAAGATCCCATATTATTGTCAATGAGTTCTGCCACCTTCAAAACACTACCTATGAGCCCCAGAATGAGGACATGAGTCTTTAGAGTATACATGACAAGGATGAACCATCCACAAGCATCTTTAGTCGATGTGCCAAGAAGATGATTCATTTCAGCTTCTTCCAAAGACTCCCATCATCTTGATGCAGTTCTTTAGCCAGCTGGATTCAATCCATGTAATAAGGTGAGGGCACTGAATACATCCATCTGTTTGGTTAGATAAGGTGACATCAAAAATCGATGACAGATATCTAAGCTTGAATGAATCTGCATGTGCATGGGTGACATTCTTAGGTCCCATTTGCAATAAAGTCATTGATTCATCTTGCAGAGATGGTCCTGCTGAGGCTGAGTGTTTACACGACCAGGGAACCTGGGACAGAGAAGCCAGCAGAGGAGTGCTGGCTGTTGAGCAGTTCAGTGTCTCATAGTGGGCAAGTGACAGATTGAACACAGCTTTTGTCATCATAGACATCCTCCCATCTTGTAGACAAAGATAAGACTTTTTTCCAGCTAACAACTTAGATACAGATGTGGACCCATCCAAAGTAGGCTGCCAACTCAGCTTGCATGTCCTGCTCTCCTTTCGAGGTCAACAAGTAACTGACTTAGATTCCCAGATTAATACATTTAAGCACTTTAACCAGTTCAGATTTCAGCTGTGTGACAAGGATCAGGCATTTCAGACACTGGGGACCCATGCTGGTGCACACACGGGAAAGCCATAAAGTTAATAATGGAACATTATCACCTATCATAGTTTCTATTGCAAGGTGATGCAATAGCTGGAAATGTATCAGAATGATGGACCTTGATGTTTTTTTGTCCACAAATGGCTGGACAAAAACAGCTTGCCTCCAACAACTTTGTTGGTTAACTGGAAAGACTATTCAATACAGGTATTTCAGAGAAGTATCAAAAGAAAAACATGATCAGCCTCATCTATTTTACAAATTCAGCAATATTATTCATTTTTAAAAGAAAACATAATTTAACAAAAAAGGTTTCACCTTCATTGCACTTGGTTGAGACAAAAGTATTACTTAAATGGAGCACAACAGCAGAATGCTGTGACACAAGGTCCTTTGTGGGCTCGTGCACATAGATCTAGCTAGTATATAGGTATAACAGGCAACTAGGAAGGCAAATACTATTTTGCAAGGGCTTTATTGCAAGGAGAATAGCTTATAGAAGTTGGCAGCTGTGGAGGCTCAGTCATTCATTATACTCAAGGCTGGGATTGATAAAATGTCTACAAATTAAAAACATGTACAGTGATAGCACAGAAAGGCAGCGAAATAGAGGATCAGCCACAATTTCACTGACAGAAATGGTTCAAAGGGCTAACGGGTCTACACGTTAAAACAGTCAGGACAAATAGTTAAACAGCACAAACAGAGGTTAATGGATATGAACTTGTAGCCTTTATGGTGCATGATTACAAAGAGATCGAAGTCGGGAATTAAATATTCAGGATATATGACTTTTGTGACAACATATTACAGAGCCAACCAGAAATCAGACGACAGAGGAACCTCGATTATCCAAAGGACACAGGCAGGGAACATTTTGTTCAGATAATCAAATGTCAGATAAGCGAAGCTGGACAACATAATTAGCTAAGCATCAGGACCTTGCAATCTTGTTCGAATAATCCAAAATTCAGATAATTGAATGCCGGATAATCGAGGTTCCTCTATATTTGGAATCCCAATGGGATTCTGGTCTCTCAGAATCACAGCACAGTGGCTCAGAGGTTAGCACTACTGCCTCACCCGGGTTCAATTCTGGCCTTGGATGACTGTGAGAAGTTTGCACATTCTCCCCTGGTCTGCATGGGTTTCCATAAGGGTGTTCCGGTTTCCCCCCCCAGTCCAAATATAGCCATCCAGATGCCTTTTAAATGTTGTAATTGTACCAGCCCCCATCACTTTATCTGTCAGCTGATTCCATATACGAACCATCCTCTGTGTGAAAACATTGCCGTTTAGGACCCTTTTAAATCTTTCCCCTCTCACCCTAAACCTATGCCCTCTAGTGCTGATCTTCCCCCAACTCAGAGAAAAGAGCTTGTCTACTTACCCTATCATGTCCCTCATGATTTTATAAACGTCTATAAGGTCACCCTCAGCCTCCGATGTTCCAAGGAAAAGAGCACCAGCTTATTCAGCCTGTCCCTTTAGATCAAATCCTCCAACCCTGGCAACATCCTTGTAAATCTTTCCAAAATCCTTTCAAGTTTCACAATATCCTTCCTATAGGAGGGAGACCAATGGGCCAAGTGCAGGCAAGTAGGATTAGATTAATTTAGGATATCTGGTTGGCATGGACAAGTTGGACTCAAGGGTCTGTTCCCGTTCATCGCTATGACTCTATGTGCAGTTTAGGTGGATAGGCCATGCTAAATTGCCACGTGCCCAGGAACGCGCAGATTAGGTGGATTAGTCAAGGAAAATGCAGAGTTATGGGGATAGGGTAGAGTGCTGTGTCTGGGTGGACTGCTCTTCAGATGATCAGTGCAGATTCAATTGGCCAAATGGCCTCATTCTGCACTGAAATGATTCTATAATCAAACGATAGAATTGAAGTTGTGATTGAAGCTTTGGATCAGTAATGATCGTGGTAATTAGTGGAGCAGGCTTGACTGGTTTTATGGTCTTTTTCTTCTATTTCTTGGGGTTTCATCCAAAAATGGATGTCAAATTCAAGGTTAGTAAGAGTCAATTAGAAACTTAGCTTTTCTTTAAAAACAAAGTTTAAATTCCACACATTAGTCCGAGGATTTAATGTACAGAATCAATTCAGCATTCCCATCATCTTTACAAACAAATTCCAAATTCAACTTGCCCTTTGTAGTAAAGAATTCCATGGATCAGCACTCCAAAACCAGCAAACAATCTAAGCAGAGTATCCAAATACTCTTATCACTACCAAATCTAACTCACAACTTAACCTTAACCTCACCTCTTTACCCCTGTCCTCTCAACTCACATTCAACTTTAAACTTCCCAAACCTCTCAGTTTTTGCTCACCCCAATTCCAACTCACCCCGTCTGACAATCTCCTCTTAAAAACTAACCCCACCTTGACTTGTATTTCCCTATCCATCTCCTGGCTTCTGACTCTCCTACAGGTCTTCCCCATCTTCTGTGATCTCCCAAACCCCAAATCCTCCCTCTTCCACACCTTCCTACTCCTTCACCCATTCCTCTTTCCAGCCTCTCCTCTCCCTTTCACTCTCCCTCATCGCTCTCCGACATGCCCTCACCCTCCATTGCTCTCACTCCCCACACTCCTCCCTCAACCTCTTCCCATGTCTATTCACCTTCCATTGCCCTCATACCCACGCTCACCCCTCAACCTCCACCCAAATTTCCCCAAAACCCATCCACAACCTCACATTCCGTCTCACACCACCACCCCCTCACATCTCCCCCATTCCCCTCAACCCCCCCCATATCCCACTTGTGCCCACTCCAATATCCCCCTCATGCCATCCCCCACATCATCCTCACAACCCCCACACCACCCACGATCCCACCATTCCCCTCAACCTCTAACATCTTCCTCACGCTGTCCCCCAGACACCCCTCACAAACCCTACACCCCTCTAAATCCCACCATTCCCCTCACAAACCCACTCCCTCACCTCCCCCCATCCCACCATTCCCCTCCCTCGCGCACATCCGCCTCACGTTCCGCATTGTCCTCACGCATGCTCCCCTCCGCCAGGGAACCCCGATATCGCCCGCACGCGCCCCCATCACCCCTCCCCCTCCCCTCACGTCACCGTCACACACACCCCCTCCCCCCTCCCTGCTTCCCCCGCCCCCGCCCTGACCTGACCTCTCGGAGAACCGCAGTAACTCCATCCGCAGCTGCTTCTCGATGCCGGATCTCTGCCGCTTCAGGTACACCGGGGCCAGGGTGATGTGCCTCCGGCAGGTGTCCAGCACCAGGCACGAATACGGGCTCTGGATAAGGGCGCAGGCCTGGCTGAAGGAGAGCTGCTGGCCTTGGCCTCCTCCTCCCCTGGGGGCCGCACCGTCCTCCTGACCACCACCGTTCGCCATGCTGCCGTTACTGCCGTAAAGCGGCGCCGCGCCGCACCGTGCTGTCGTAAAGCGAGCTTCTGGCCATCAGGTGGCGCTGGTCTCCAGTCAGAGAGAGACATTAGCTTCAGGACTTTGGACAAGTTGGACAACTTGTTATTCATTAAATCTTACTCTCTGTCCATTTGGAAGAGTTCCAGTGCTGGAGGAGGCCATTCAGTCCGTTCCTGCTAGCCCTCTGTAATTACTGGGTGCTACTTACCCTGTACCTCTTTTAATAAAAATATAAAATTCCCTTTCATTCTGCCTCAGGCAATGCATCCCAGACCCTAACAGCTGCATAAAAATGTTTGCCCTAATTGTTTCCTTCACCAGTTACCATAAGTTTGTGTCCCCTGATTTTTGACGTCTGATTTGATTTCATTCATTGTCACAACGTAAAGCTGTGTTTGTGAGCAGTACAGGCAGATCACAGTAAGCAAGGGAGTGCAGAAGACGTGAAAAAAGACTTGGACAGAGTAAGGAATACAGGTTGCACTGCACAGATGTGCACAAGGCAAAATTAAAATTATCTAGATCAACTTTATTTGAAGTTAGAGACTCCATTCAGCAGTCTAATAACAGCAGGGAGGACACTGTTCTTGAAGCTGCTAGTGCATGTGTTCAAGCCTCTGAATCTTCTGCCTGACCGAAGAGACTGTAGGAGAGCATTACCTGGTGAAACAGTGTTTGTTGATGTTGGTAGCCTTTCTGCGGCATCAAGATGTACAAGTGGAATCCACGGATGGGAGGTTGGTTTCTGTGATGCTCTGGGCTATACATACAACCTTCTGTAGTTTCTTACTATCCTGGACAGAGCAGTTACTGTACTAGACCATAATGCACCCAGAAAGTGGAGACAGAGTGAGTTGCTCTTTGCTTATTCTGTCCGAATACCTCATGATTTTTAATGCTTCTGTTAAATCACCTTTCAGCCTTCTCCAAGGGGAACAGTTCCAGCTTGTACACTCTTTTTAAAATTAGAATTAGGTTTTATTGTCACATGTACTCAAGTACAGGGGTGCAGGAGTACAGTTAAAAATTTACAATGATGCCACTCACAGAGCCATCTTAGGTACAGCATGCCTAGGTACAAAATCTTGGGTAAAGAACAGAAAAATAAAGACTTAAGTCAAAAGTTCAACATTACAGTTCTTGTCAGTGTAAAGTTGGAAATAAGAAATACAATCTAAAGTTTCAAATTACAATTTTTCTTTAACTATAGGACTGCAATCGCTCTACGCTGGGCTTTCCCCACAAAGGCTCAATTTCTCAATCCAATACCTCCATGCTGCTGTCTCACTGTCAGAGTCGCGCTCTCGTGTTGCTCCAGGCCCCCAGCAGCTTCCACGAATCCACTGACCACCCAGAGTTCTGCCCAGGCACAGCAAAACCCTCATGGCTGACCGACAAAATTCCCACTCTGCCTCCACAGCCAAGTCCACTCCAGAACATAAATAGACAGCAAAAAAAAGCTAAAAAGAACGATTAAAAAAAAGCAAGAAAAGAAGAATGATCCCACGCCAAGCCTTACTTTTACCCTGCCACTTACTCAATTCATTCTCTTTCTTGATCCTCAATACTACTCGTTATCTCACTTCCCTACTGTGTTACGATGTAACTCCTCCCTTCCTTAGCCCCCTTGCCCTATCACTGTAATTCTTTCCCTTACATCCCAGTTTCCTCCCTCTGTTTTCTGGGATCCTTCCAGTGCTTTTAACAAACACATTCTTCTAGTTCCATTCCATTATTATTCTTCCTACTTAACCAAGCTGAATTTGAATAGTTTTCCACCCAACCTTTCTCACTTTTGCCCTCATCAGGTTTGCTCATGACGGCCGGTGTGCTGGTTTATTATCTTGCTTGAGCAGGCTAGCTGCCGTTGACAGGCTTCACTAATTATACTGAAGCATTAAATGCCAAGCAAGACTGCATATAACTGAGAAGTCTCATGACCAAGTTAACCAGGATGGGCTTCCCTACTTATGCTGTACGTGTTTGCATAAAGGAATGGCTTGGCTGTGAAGGAGCCAAGTTAATGAAGATGGTTTACTCACTGAAGCTTTAGGAAGAAGTCTACCCTCTCATACCTCATACATAGATATAATTGGGTTTGTGAAACTGCTGAAAATGTGTTGCTGGAAAAGCACAGCAGGTCAGGCAGCATCCGAAAAACAGGAGAATCGACATGTCGGGCATGAGCCCTTCTTCAGACTCATGCCCGAAACGTCGATTCTCCTGCTCCTTGGATGCTGCCTGACCTGCTGTGCTTTTCCAGCAACACATTTACAGCTCTGATCTCCAGCATCTGCAGTCCTCACTTTCTCTTTGTGAAACTGCTGCCCATTTTGCCTAATAAAATTAAAACGTTGAATGTAATTCTAGTATGCTAAAGTGCTAATGAGTATTCATGGATGCAAATGAATGCAGAGGAGGTTCCCAACCTTGAAGGATCAGGAATATCCGAACCTTACACTTAAAACTTCAACCCACCATTGGGAAACTGAACTTTTGCCTTGCACCTAATTAAGATCACTCCTAGCCTTCTGAAACCACCATGAGAGTCCAAAGGATTCCTCCTAAAGGGCAAAGATTTGGTTTTCTTTGTAAATTCATACATGGGACGTGAGTGTAGCTGGCTTGGTCAGCATTTACTACCCATCCCAATATGCTGCTTGAATTATCTGGTTTTCTACAGCCATTTCCAAGGGCAGTTGAGGGTCAACCATATTGCTGTGGGTCTGGAGACATATGTAAGCCAGACCAGATAAGGATGCTGGATTTCCTTCCCAAAAGGACATTAGTGAACCAGATGAGTTTTGAATCAATTGCCAGTGGTGGCATGGTTGCCAGTAGTCTAGTTTTTAGTTCCAGAGTTTCATAGAGCATTAACCTGGGTCTCTCACTTACTCATCCAGTCATAATACCACTACACCACAACCTCCTCACTCATAAATCAAAGAAGTGTTGCGGATGACTTCATAGAAACCAGATCAACATTCATAGATTCTGGCTCCAGGTCCACAGCAATGTGGTGAACTCTTAATTACCCTCTGAAACAGCCTAGCAAGCCACTCAGATATATCAACTATGAAAAAAGAATAAAGAAATAAAACTGGACAGATCCACTTGGCATTGACTAAGACACTGGAAAGGACAATAGCAAACACAACCCTGTTGACCCTGCAAACTCTGACTTCTTAACATCTGGGCATTAATGCCAACATTAAGAAAGGTATTTCATAGACTCGTCCAGCAACTGCCTGACTAATACTTTACAGACAATGATTCATTGGGAGGACAAACCCAATGGATGTGGTATACAGTTAGGAGGGAGTTGCCTGGGAGTCTTCAACATTGATTCTGAATCCCATGATGTGCCCTAGCATCTGGTCAACCATGGGCAAGGAAATCCCCTGCTGATCACAATGTACCATCATCCCCTCAGCACTTGGAGAATGCAAAGAGAGTGATATCAAGGCCTCATTTGACCAAGTGTGACATCCAGGTATTCTAGCAAAATTAGAGTCAATGGGAATCAATGGGAAAACTCTCTGCTGGTTGGAGTCACTCCTGGTCAAAGGAAGTTCGTGGTGGTTGTTGGAGAACAATAATCTCAGTTCCAGGAAAACTGCGCAGGACTTCTTCAGGGTAGCATCCTCGGCCCACTATCAATAAAATGAGCAGGTCAGAGAGAAGACATTTGCTGTATTTCACCTCCTGACTCCCCAAGATCTGTCCACCATCTACAAGGCACAAGTCAGGAGTCTGATGAAATATTCCTCACTTGCCCAGATGAGTACAACTCCAGCTCACTCAAGATGCTTAACACTATCCAGTACAAAGCAGGCTGCTTAATTGGCACCACATCCACCAAAATCCACTTCCTTCACTACTGATGCATAGCAGTATCATTGGGTACTATCTATAAACTGTACTGCAGAAATTAACCAAAACTCCTTAGACAGCACCTTCCAAACCTATGAACACTCCCACCTAGAAGATAATAGGCAGATACATGGGGGCATTTTCCTATAAGCCACTCACCACCATGATATGGAAATGTATCGCTATTCTTTCAGCATCACTATGTCAAAATCCTGAAACTCCCCCCCTTAGTAATATGCAGGAGTTCAAAAAGTCAGCTCACTACCACCTTCTGAAGGGCAACTAAGGAAGGACAATAAATGTGAGCCCACCCATATCCAGTGAGGGATTCAACAAACGAAGATGGATACATGCCAGAAAGTTGTTTTGAGAAACATAACATGTTTTTCGAAGTTGTATTTTATTTTCTTATTTGTTAACCTCATGGGTCATCATTTTAAAATTTTTTTATTGTCCAGGCAGAGAACATGTTAAAACATATTTGGAGCAAAGATTTGTCCCAAAAGGATGAGTTTCTCTGGGCATCTGTACAGGACGTTGTTGATCCTTAGTCAGGCAAGAGTAAATTAATATACAAATGAGAAGCGGCTTCTCTAAGTTCTCTCTCAGGGAGATCTTTAGCATATCTGGTACTCAAATACACATCTCATGTCATCATATATGAAAATTCCCTTTCGGTCTTGATAGATCTGTGAAAGAGAGTACTAAAACTCAGCACCCAAGAACCAAACAAACAGTCTGATCAGGAAATGCTGTGGAAATGTTGGAGCAGCTAGGAGCCTAAAGGGTAGCAAGGGTCTTGGGGTTATTCTAGGAGAAAGTGAGGACTGCAGATGCTGGAGATCAGAGCTGAAAATGTGTTGCTGGAAAGGCGCAGCAGGTCAGGCAGCATCCAAGGAGCAGGAGAATCCACGTTTCGGGCATGAGCCCTTCTTCAGGAATGAGGAGAGTGTGCCAAGCAGGCTAAGATAAAAGGTAGGGAGGAGGGACTTGGGGGAGGGGCGTTGGAAATGCGATACGTGGAAGGAGGTTAAAGTAAGGGTGATAGGCTGGAGTGGGGTTGGGGGCAGAGAGGTCAGGAAGAAGATTGCAGGTTAGGAAGGTGGTGCTGAGTTCGAGGGTTGGGACTGAGACAAGGTGGGGGGAGGGGAAATGAGGAAACTGGATCCTTCCATATTCGCCACAAATTCACCTGCACTTCCACACACATCATTTACTGCATCCGCTGCACCCGATGTGGCCCCCTCTACATTGGAGAGACAGGCTGCCTACTTATGGAATGTTTCAGAGAACACCTGTGGGACACCCAGACCAACCAACCCAACCACCCTGTAGCTCAACACTTCAACTCCCCCTCCCACTCCACCAAGGACATGCAGGTCCTTGGACTCCTCCATTTCCAGACCATAGCAACACGACGGCTAGAGGAAGAGCACCTCATCTTCCGCCTAGGAACCCTCCAACCACAAGGGATGAACTCGGATTTCTCCAGTTTCCTCATGTTGCCTGACCTGCTGCGCTTTTCCAGCAACACATTTTCAGCTCTTGGGGTTATTCCAAAACCACAAAGAACAACACATGTAGATTTATTCTTATTAAGTCAGATAAGGTGACTCAGTGAATGAAAATGGTGACTTATGTTCTTCATTGTTGGAACATTTGTAATCATAAGTTTTGTCCAATAAATTAACTGACTGAATAGACTTGTTTCTGGTACATTTTATCTTTCTATGGACTAAAGCAGTCAACAATTTGCATGGAACTTTACCTCCTTGACAATTGGGTCAACCTTCAAAGGGATTGAATGTGTACATATGTATCAGATACAAAATTTATACCATTGCAAGTATGATATAGAGCAGTGGGAATCAAGTCCTATGAAAGTTGTGTGCCCAGGTCAATTTTAGGAGTAACTGACATCATTGAATCAGAGATAACTTTAATTGGACCTAATGCATAAAAGTCCCACCTATTGTTTAGTTTGCAAACAAAACTGTTCATTTATATCTGTGACATTTACAATGGAGCATGTCTTAACACCTCAGTAATCTAGTATTCATGACAAAGTGGGTGAACAAATTAATTCTGGGAACCTTTTAGCTGTGCCTTTACAGACTTAATTGGCTGCTATTGACAATTTGCAAATCTGGAATGAAATATTGGCAAATTCACACATGGATGACACATTTTCAGCTTAAGAAGCTGATGATTGCATCATAGAATCATAGAGATGTCCAGCACGGAAACGGACTCTTCAGTCCAACCCTTTCACATTGATCAGATATGTTAGGCTGATCTAATCCCACTTGCCAGCATTTGGCCCATATCCCTCTCAACCCTTCTTATTCACGTACCTATCCACATAATTTTTAAATGATGTAATTGTACCAACCTCCGCTACTTCCTCTGGTAGCTTATTCCCTGTATACACCACCCTTTGCATGAAACAGTTGCCCCTTTTAAATCTTTCCCCTCTCACCCTAAACCAATGCCCTCCATTTTTGGACTCTCCTACCATGGGAAAAAAGACCTTCAAGATTAAGATTTATTGTGTTCATCTTGATTACAAAGTTAAAAGATAAATATTAAAGTGAAAAGTCAAGCTGAATTTTGGAAGTTTCAGAAGAAATTTTCAGGTAAATATAATCAAGTAGAATGTTATTAATTTTTAAAAAAATGCAATTATAGGAACTGTGGCAGGCCATTCAGCCAAACAAACCTATTGTACTGTTTGTTTATGTTATGGTTGATTTATATGTCATCCAGTTTTCTACCGTTGATCTATGTGCCTTCATACCCAACCCAACAATATTTATCAATTTATGTTATGAAAATGTCAATTGATACAACATTCACAGCCTTTTGAGAGTGGGAGTTTCACATTTCTACTCAGGGATAAATTTTGTCTTCAAACAATAGTGTGAAATGGTGTGAAATAGTGAATTGGCAGACCATTTTCCATCTCTCCTGAAATATATTTCTATTGATTTCCCAAGGTCTTACGGAAATTGTGGGGGTTGGGGGATGGTTTGTGTGGTATTTCACTGATCAGAACAGTGATCATATGGAGCAGTCTCAAGATGAACATGATCAGTGTCTGTTTGATTGCTTTAGTTACCCAGTGAGAGCTGAACAGCATTATGCCTTAATTTTATGTTTTTAACTAAAGCAACTAACGTGTGGTCTTGTCTTACAGTGCCATCTAGCGTTGGTGAACTGTATACTACCAAGGAGCAGCAGTAGGCAATTTTGAAGTATGGTAATAAATTGGAAAATATAGCTATATTTTTGTCCCTTCTCTTTTACCGCTGGTCCTGCTCTCTTTCTCCACCTGTGCTATTGCCTCCAGTTTTCACTTTGCCTACCTACTTGCTTCTCATTCACCTCACTAACACAATATCTACAATATGTGATGTGTATTACCTATGTGTCCAGTATTTCAGGATGGGGCAATGCTGTTTCAGGTCCTACATTGTGTTGGGAATGACTGGTCTTGTTGGGCATCATTTTAGGCAAATCACGAACAGCTCATCACATCAGTCAGTCTATAACACTGACTTGAGCGGTGTCATTATTGACCTCAAGAATCTTACCGATGATCCCTTTTAATCTTGTACAGCGCAATAACTGTTGAGCAGCAGGAAGGACCTGCATCATCACCTCAATCAAAAAATAAACATATTGAGTGCTCATCATATTCAGATTAGCTGCTGATTTTTTTTTGCTGTTTGTTTCTGATTTAGTAGCATCATTTTGTGGTCAAGTTCCTTATTTTAAGAAAGTCAACAGGAATTAGTGTGACACTTGGTGAAGGCCACAGTTCTCATGTTAAGAAATCTGTTCTCATCTTGTTTATAGTCATGAGTGCTTCACTTTAGACCCACTTGACTTCCAGCATGATAGGGAGAATGAAGAGAAAAAGCTGCTCAGTGCTCTCATCATAGGGTCATATCCACCTTAGATCTCCAGGGAGCAATCCTCTTATCTCAGACTCAGAAAGCAACAGTGTGTGCAGTTTGGCTCCATTTCACAACTGAGATTATTAATGGAAAGCTACCACCTAACAAAGATACACCTATAAACTCAGAACAGAGCAAGCTTTAGCAGAGGCTGTAAGAATGACTGTGGCCCTCAATTTCTACATGCCAGCAATCCAATGGGCGATATCTGCATCATCTCACCGTTCACCACCGTATAAGGGAAGTTACTTACAACATTGTGTGGAAAAAAATGTGAATATTTTGCAATCCCTTTTTCCCAGACAACCTCACAATGCTACACTTCTCCAGCTTCCACCCAAAACATATTAAAACAGCCATCCCCTATGGACAAGCCCTACGCATACACTGGATCTGCTCAGATGAAGAGGAATGTGAGAGACACCTGGAAGTACTCAGGGATGCCCTCACAAGAACGGGGTATGATGCCCAACTCATCGACCGCCAGTTCCGACGTGCCACAGCAAGGAATCGTAATGGCCTCCTCAGGAGACAGACATGTGCTGCAACCGACAGGGTCCCCTTTGTTGTTCAGTACTTCCCAGGAGCTGAAAAACTATGACATGTTCTTCGTGACCTGCAACACATTATCAATGAGGATGAGCACCTCACCAAGACCTTCCACACACCTCTACTACTTGCCTTTAAACAACCGCAAAACCTCAAACAGATCGTTGTTCGTAGCAAGCTGCCCCGCTCTCAGGACAACTCCGTACAACCCTGTCACGTTAGGCGCTGCAAGACGTGTCAGAGTGTGGACATAGATACCACCATTCCGCGTGGGGACACCTCCCACCTTGTACATGGCAGGTACTCGTGTGACTCAGCCAACGTTGTCTGTCTTATATGCTGCAGGCAAGGATGCCCGGAGGTACATTGGGGAAACCGAGCAAAGGCAATGGCAATGGATGAATGGGCACCACACAATAATCAACAGACAGGAGGGTTCCCTCCCAGTTGGGGAACACTTCAGTGGTCCAGGACGTTCGACCTCAGACCTTTGAGTGATCATCCTCCAAGGTGGACTTCAGGACAGGCAGCAGCGAAAAGTGGCCGAGCAGAGGCTGATAGCTAAGTTCGTTACCCATAGGGAGGGCCTCAACCAGGACCTTGGGTTCATGTCTCATTACAGGTGACCACCATTGCACTACACACACACACACAGACACTCCTTCACACACACACTCTCACACACACACAGACACTCCTATACACACATACACATAGAAACACATATACACAGACATGCACACAGACACCCACACACACCCTTACAGACACACACACTCCCTCACTCACACATGCACCCCCTCACAGGCTTAAGACACTCTGCACTCACTACACTACACACATACACTTTCTCACACTCACAACCCCCAACCCAGACAGACACATACACACAGACAGACAAAGACCCACATGCACACATATATTTTGTGGGGTGAATTTGTACTTGCAGAGTTACATTGTACTTTGCTCAAAAACTGCATGAATTCATGTAAAACTCAGTTATCTCATTTTTTAGATTAGAATCAATCTAAACATGGCATAGACAGAGAACACAGGGGGCTAACACCTTCAACGTATTGTCTAGCTATCATCATTGTTAACAGCTAACCTGAGAATGAAACTTTTTTAAAAAGGGTTTTGTGATTTACAATGAAAGAAGTGAAACTATCATGGTATTCTAACAGATGAAAGGCTTAACAGGCAATCAATTATTCAACATATAATTTCAGTTACATCACACTGTACATTTTTGCTATAAATTCTGTGTGTTAGGATTGAGCCCTCCACTACCACCTGATTAAGGAGCAGCGCTCCGAAAGCTAGTGTGCTTCCAGTTAAACCTGTTGGACTATAGCCTGGTGTGTGATTTTTAACTTTTTGCCAAAGGGCGAAACGTGGACCCACATGCTCTAGAGACACAATCTTGATTAGTAGCTCACATTTTTGAAATTAGTCATCAAACTATGACCCACCAACGTAGAGGTAGCTAAAGAGACAGAGCCATGGCTGACACTTGAAATAGAGTCATAGAGATGTACAGCATGGAAACAGACCCTTCAGTCCAACCTGTCCATGCCGACCAGATATCAAGTCCCACCAGTCAGCACCTGGCCCATATCTCTCCAAAACCTTCCTATTCATATACCCATACAGAAGCCTCTTAAATGTTACAATTGTACCAGCCTCCACCACTTCCTCTGGCAGCTCATTCCATACACATACCACCCTCTGTGTGAAAAAGTTGCCCCTTAGGTCTCTTTTACATCTTACCCCTCTCACCCTAAACCTATGCTCTCTAGTACTGGACTCCCCGACCCCAGGGAAAGGACTTTGTCTATTTACCTTATCCATGCCCCTCATAATTTTGTAAACCTCTATACCGTCACCCCTCAGCCTCTGACGCTCAAGGGAAAACAGCCCCAGCCTGTTCAGCCTCTCCCTATAGCTCAAATCCTCCAGCCCTGGCAACATCCTTGGAAATCTTTTCTGAACCCTTTCAAGTTTCACAACATCTTTCCGATAGGAAGGAGACCAGAATTGCATGCAATATTCCAACAGTGGCCTCACTAATGTCCTGTACAGCTGCAACATGACCTCCCAACTCCTGTACTCAATACTCTGACCAATAAAGGAAAGCATACCAAATGCTTTACTATCCTACCTACCTGCAACTCCACTTGCAAGGAGCCATGAACCTGCACTCCAAGGTCTCTTTGTTCAGCAACACTCCCTAGGACCTTACCATTAAGTGTATAAGTCCTGCTAAGATTTGCTTTCCCAAAATGTAGCTCCTTGCATTTATCTGAATTAAACTCCATCTGCCACTTCTCAGCCCATTGGCCCATCTGGTCAAGATCCTGTTGTAATTTGAGGTAACCCTCTTTGCTGTCCACTACACCTCCAATTTTGAAATGAAATGCCTCCTTCTATACTCTGCTTCTCAGGCTGCTGAAAACTTATCCTGATAATTTTCTGTATAAAATTCTGACTCATTGTGGGTCAGCTCCTGTGGTTTATTTTGCCGTGGAGGGTTTGGTCAAGTCACTCTTATAGAGGTTTACAAAATTATGAGGGGCATGGATAGGATAAATAGACAAAGTCTTTTCCCTGGGACCGGGGAGTCCAGAACTAGAGGGCATAGGTTTAGGGTGAGAGGGGAAAGATATAAAAGAGACCTACGGAGCAACGTTTTCACACAGAGGCTGGTACGTGTATAGAATGAGTTGCCAAAGGAAGTGGTGGAGGCTGGTACAATTGCAACATTTATGAGGCATTTGGATGAGTATATGAATAGGAAGGGTTTGGAGGGATATGGGCCGGGTGCTGGCAGGTGGGACAAGATTGGGTTGGGATATCTGGTCAGCATGGACGGGTTGGACCGAAGGGTCTGTTTCCATGCTGTACACCTCTATGACTCTATGACTGCCTGGGATTAAGGACCAAAATGAGTGTGATTTTTTTTGATCACTTGGACAAACAAATTAATTGTATCAAATTCATGGTCTTTAGAGAAAATTAAAAGTTAATTACTTTCATTTAACTACTTCTTCAAACTGGTATGAATATATTTTGATTTAAAACACAATCCAGAATAAGACTTATATTTTCTGTGTCCGTTCTGTGGAAAAAAAAGTTCAAAAATCCTCAAGTAAGCCACAATCAGATTCATCCTTAAACTGGTAAAGCACCTTGACATTACATTTAAATGATAGGATTCACACTTACACCTCAGAATTCAAACATGTGAAAGAAAGCAGAAAGCCATTATAAGTGGTTGCTATAAACCTGTAGTGGACTGAACAGCAACTCATTCTCAGGATGTTTTGCGATATGACGTCATACAGCAATGGGAGTCAGCAATAAAATTAAACCCACACAAAATCTCATGTTCCATTAAAAAAAAAACTGCTGACAATCTATACAACAGACAAATAATCAGCATATTAACTAAAACTGAACTGGCAGACCCTTACATCAGATATTGAATTAAACCACAATCTTACGTATATAATGTCTACTTGTAATAAAATTCAATCAGCAGCATTGGATAGTGATTTTGGGCTGACATTTTAATGCTATTAGGATAAATTAATGCTAATAATATTTTGGGTTTAACATCTTTTTAAAATTTCCTCACTTTGTGAGACATGAAAATTAAGATAAGTTGTTCAGAGAGCATGCTTTCTATTGATTTCACAGGCAGAAGGTTATTCAATTCAATTATCTTCCACTTAATTTTATGATATATGAAATACAGATAAGCCATTCTTCTGATGAAGTCATATTGAACATCTCAGGAAACTGATCATTGGGCTTATGCCTTGATGGTACGTATCTTATTTTTCCCCTGCCTTAGTGACAACCTTCACAGCATGCACTGTAATTTTTTTTTAAAAACACATTAACCCTAACTTTCTGTAGATTAATTGATGACATAGTTTTTAAGAGAGAAAGATCTGGGTTTACTATTTATCATTATTTGAATGCTGATGGTGTCATCACATCTTACTAAACTCACCTCATCAACTTCCTACTCTGCCCCAATGACATTCCTCACATCTGATTCTATCCCCATCCTCACCCACATTCCCAGAACTTACCATTCAGTGGGAATCTGTATCCCTGGCCATGCACTGTGTTTATAAGGTTTCTGTGGACCCGGATGAGCCATTGGCAATTCGAGCTGCCCTGCTCAGTGATGAATGCAGTGTGAAGATTTCAAGAAGGGGAAGATAGCTGGCCTTTCCTCTAGACTGTGAAGACTTCAGACCAGGCTATAACACCAGAGCCCAGTAGCCTGGTCTGAAGTCTTTACAGTCTAGAGGAATGGCCAGCAGAACTCCAAGAAGGTCATTGCGGTGTGAGTGCCGCATTCTTCTCTCTTCTACTCCATCTCTGCTTCTGCACCCACATCCCACCAAGGGCCAGGCTCTTCCACTCTCATTATTGCCTGCAACATCTTCCCTCACTCACAGTTACCCTGCACACCACCCCCACACAAAACTTCCCAACAACACTAAATCTGCAAAGCCTTCACTGCCTACTCACTAACTTGAATCCCTCAACACCTTTCCATGACTTACATCGTCATGAACTCCCCTGCCACCCTCATTAAGTGTACTCAATCCCTCTTCATCCTGTTTTTCAGATTGCCTATAATAGAGTAGAAAAAGACCAGATAGATGGAATCTGTTTGATGACAGATACTTCAGCCTCTGTGTAGAGAGAATCCTGCCCCTTGCAGGTGAAGACAGGGACTGCTTCTCTGGGGATATTGGTGACACCCATTGCCCACCAACCGAGTAAGTACTATTCTCCATTCCGCTGCAACTCTAACAGTAACCGCACTTCCAGTGTCATTCTTTGCTCATCATTGTTAACTTCACTCTCTTCTGTCTTGCAGGCATCAGCAGGAAGTCCACGACCTCCATGGAGAAACAATCAGCTCCCCCAGAAGCCACCTCCTCAACCTCAGAGGACAAAAGGATATTGGCTTCACAGGAGGCATTGGCAGGACTGCCTCCTACACATCCCTGCTAGCTCAGGTACTGACACTGGGAATACTAGCTTTTGAGAATTAAGGAGCACAAGGTGGTGAGCACCGCACTTCACTGGTACCACCATGACTTCAGTGAAGAACATTCCCATTAGGCATGGCGGCCTGCTTGCAGCACATGCAGTGTGCTTGCTGAACATGCTGCTGGCACATGGTGTAGTTGTGAGAATCTCAAAGCTCACTGCTGCACATCAAGATGAATATTCCCTTAATTGAGGACTGCTGACTAAAAAGGCAAGCTGCCTGGTTGTGTGACTGCTCTAATTTGGGCAAGGCAAGGAAAGGCACGGATGCTGCCAACTTGCAGGCAGACAGTGGGTAAGCAAGCACAAAGAGAGAAAGCAAGCGACTCTGAGATGCAGCCCAGTGTAACTTTTGAACTGGGTTCCTGTCCTTACCTGAGAAGTGTCCTTACAGCAGCCTCTCTATATGAGTTACCGCTGTGTCCTGTAATGCAAGTCGGTGTTTCCTCAGCAGCCTGCATTAGAGAGGCACCATGATGATTCTGAGGAAATTGTCAGATACCACTGTTTATGGATGTGGCTGGTGCCCATGGACTATGCCCTGAAATGCTGCTTATGTGGAGCAACACGGAGGCTCCTCACAGCCAGCAGTGAGCTGAAATTGCCAGGAACCTGCGCTGACATCCACTTTCAGAATTCTGGGCATCTTGTTAAGTTCCCACATTTGGTAATGCAGAGAGCTGAATATGATAAGATTAATTGAATTATTAATAAGGCATTTGGTTCTAGCTTACATTCAAACTATGATCCCCCTTAATTAGCAACTTCACCACTGCCTAGCAAGAAACTCACCTTGCCACTGGGCAGTAGTGTAAAGAAGCAGCAAGTTGCTCACAATCTCAAGACAGGCCTTGGCAGACTTCCTGTATGATTCTGCCATAGCTCTCGCCATAGTCCACCTCACTGAGACCCCTAAAAGATGCAGCATATTGTATTTTTGATTGATTGAAAGGACAATCAACTTGATACAGAACAATTGGTAAACTAATTGAATGGACAGCTGCTAGCTGATAGATATAGAAAGGCTTAAGGTCATTCAGTGACCCTGACACACAATGTCATAGAGGTATGAAGCCAATATGCACAACTCAAGGCTGTTCAACCCAAGGAGTCCATGCCAGCACTCTGTAGAACACTCCATTCTCCCTATTCCTCTGCTTTATCCCCCCGTCCGCCAATATTATATACCTCTAATACCCATCTAATGTCCATTTGAAATAACTCATTGAGTGACATTTTTGGAATGATTTCAATATTGGTCAGAGAGTTGGGAAACGTACGAGATGGCCAGCAAGGAGCTTCTTGACATCGAGAGCAAAATGTCCCATTTTCCAACTGAGTATTAGACAGCAAGATGAGATTCTTATTAGTGGGCAAAGAGCAGTCTATTTGTATGTATTAGCATGCATTAACATCCTTGTTGTTACTTAATCTCACCTCATTTATATGAAGTTATCCCATTCTTCCACTTGCTGGATAGAAGCTATATGGTGACAATTCCTGCTATGAAAGTCAGAGCAGTTAATCTGCTAAACCCAGCTCACCACCTGATCCTTTGGATCACCATTTTGAACATCAGTCACCACTGACACAGGGCATGCTCCAGGGGCAGAGTCTCATGCAACCCCATCCATTAGGCAAATACCAGACTTACTACACTATCCCTCATTCTGAGAAGGAGGGAACTTCACGCTTGAGTGATTTGAGTTCCTTCAGTGGGCAGCAGAATTACACAGCTATCTGTTCAGCACAGGTGAAAAGCACCTGAGAGCACCACATGCTATTATGTACCTTAAGCAGTAACCTAATGTATGGACTACAAATCGTAACCCCAAGCAGTCTTGAGTAGCCCATCATGAATCAATCACAGTAATGGCTTTAATGTCCAAGCAATGTATTGCAACCTGGACAGATTGACTGTCTATCTGTCAATGTAACTAACACCTCCAAGTTCCCATAGCCTGAACCTGGTGCAGGAGCAGCTCACTTCATATTTTGGATGGTAAAACTAGCGCTAAGGATGGTGAGGTTCTGTGTCTTCAATTTCTTGTTGCAGCCAGACTAACATCCACGCGCACAGGAGATGATGGAAAGTGAATGTAAATATATAAACACGATCATGTATTTACAATTAACTGTCACCCACATGACTATGTCCCATTACAAAGTCTTCTTCATTGCTCTCTAACTCTGTACAGGTGCAGTCTCAGGGTCCACAGTTGAGATGGAGGGACTCTGCCCTACGTTGGAGAATGTTGACCTTAGAATTTTGGCTTGGTAATTGAATAGAGGGCTCAGAGGTGCTGAGTGTTAATGCCCAGTATGAACTCCTATCAAGCTGATGGCAGAGATGAAAGACCTGGTCATCTCTGGAGTATCCTGACTGGAAATGTCTGAGAGGCCCGAGTAGGGTCCTCCTCTAATGAGGTACCTACTGGCATGCCTTGTGTCCTTGTGAGCAAAGGAGTGAGTTCAAAATGCCTCATCATCCTTGCCACAGGGACTGAGTACCTGTGGTCAAGCAAGAAAGTGCAAGTCCATGCTTAACTCCAACAGACACTGAGAGCGCTGGATTCCAAACCACATCCTCAACCACAAGGAGAGACACGACAGTGATGTGCTTACTAGCAAGTGTGCCTGATGTTAATCCAACTATTGAGTTGTTGTGGTATCAGTATCTGAGCTGGTGGAGGGTGCAGGAGGCAGCCTTACTGGCACATCCTTAGAGGTATCTGTAGTTTTCTCTTCAGATGTTGAGATCTCTTCTGAGGTTGGCCTATTTGAGAACTAAGTGTTATGAAGTTGTAGGTGTACCTTTAAGAGAGTTAAAAGCAGTAGAACTACTGGACACAGTACCAAGTGTTCTCAATAAGGCAACAATATAACACTGGGTCAAATAATTTGTTTAGTTCATTGCCTGCAGACAAAAGCAAATTGGAATTGGGCCAATCAGTTTAAATTATACCCAGAAAAAAATACCAATTTCCAATCAAGTTTGAATTGAGTATGTTGGCAATCTTAAAAGCCAATGACACAATCTGATGCTCTGAGGTATAAGACTGGGGGGGAAATTGAACAGTTGAGAGGAGAACTGCCAAGTCCTAGCATGGAACAGACTGCTTGAAAAAATATCTGTCGTAAAAGTGCCTTTTCAATCAGTAACCTGTGATGCAGAAATTCCTAACAAGGAGAAAAGAAGACACAGGAAGATCCGAAGACAAGAAACTGTAGCTGCCTGGGTTTGAGATAAAAAGATAAGAAGTGTTGTTTTGTAAATCTTAACTGGGTGTGTTATTGAACTAGTGTTATAGAAGGGAAGGTAAAAGATAGGTTAGAGAAAGAAATTGTAAATAGCGGTAAGTTAATTATTCTCTGTTATACTTTAAGAAATAAAGTTGTTAATTTTTACTTTACATAGTTCTTGGCCACTCAAATTTTTACAGATTAGTGGATGGGATAAATCTTTTCTTTGTTGCTGGTTTTAAATTAAGCAGGAGAGTTTACCCCATGTCATAACAGCGTGAGGGCTGGGGTCTGTGATTTGAACTCGTTTAGACAGATTTGAATAGATTTGGGGGTATGTAAAATCCCACCAGATTTAAACACTTTCAGATTAGTGTCCTAGATCTTTAAATAAAACATAGACAACTTGTTTAATTACAATGACTTGTGGTTGATTGAATTAAAAGTGAGAGAAATGGCTCTTAAAATTGTTAAAGAGGTTCTGGGATTACCAAGAAAGTTGAGAAGGAAAGAAAAAGGCCATACCTTTAGAATTAGCAAAGACATTAGATTTGGGGTTAATAAAGGACAAAAGTAAAGCTGAAATTGTAAGGAAATTACTCAAACACTTATGTGAGTCAGAGAAACAGTCAAGTGCATAAGAGGTTGAAAAACTTAAATTACAATTGAGGAAAATGGAGTTAGAAGATAAACAAAAGGAGAGAGAAAGAGAGAGAGGAGAGGAAAAAGAAAAAGAGAGAAGGAGAGGAAAAAGGGAGAGAGAGAAGGTTCTTGGCTGAGCAAAGAGAGAGAAGAAAGGGAGAGAGAAGAGAGAGAAAGAGAATTTGAACTTGAGAAATTGCAACTTATTCAGCAAAGTCAAGTTAACAGGATGGAGATTAAATGAGAAGGTAGTGATACATATAAATATGTCAAAACTCTGTCACATTTTGATGTGAAAGATGTTGAAACCTTCTTTATTTCATTCAAAAAAATGGCTAGGCAGATGGAGTGGTGCGAGGATTTATGGGTAATGCTAGTTCAGACTAAACTGGTATGCAGAGCCAGTCAGGTATTTGCTGCGATGTCAGATGAGGTGACAAGAGAGTATGAAGAGGTTAGCAGACTATTTTAAGTGCTTATGAACTGGTACCAGATACATATAGACAGTGGTTCAGAAACACAAAGAAGGCACCAGGTTAGACCTATGCTGCGTATGAAAGAATTAAACATAGTCACTTTGATCTATGGGTGGGTGGTTTGAAAATAGATAGGACATTTGAGGCTCTAAGAGAGATTATTCTGCTGGAGGAATTTAAAACTCACTTCCAGAGATGGTAGGAATTCACATGGAGAAACAGAAAGTTCAGGAAGTGAGAAGGGCAGCAGAATTAGCAGATGAGAACATGTTGGTGAATAAGACAAGCTTCCGGCCAGAATTATGTCCTGTGAGGGATAGAAGTTGGAAGAAGGGGATATCTTACACTACTATCCAACAATAAAGAGCACTGGTAAGATTTTATCACAAGTTAAAGAAGCACAAGAGGGTGGATAGGAGGTGATAAGCCTCAGGTGTTTTCACTGTAATGGAATGGGACACAGAAAATCAGTACCGGTGGTTTCAGAAGGGCACTGGGAAAAGGTATTTTCACTGCCAGAGAAGGTGAGACATGTAAAGACACAGTGCTGTTTGTTAAAGAAAGGCGCTGTGGGAAAAGATGTGCTAAAGAAGCTAAGCCAATGGCATAATGAAGGTAATAAAGGAGACCCCAAAAAAGAGCCGAGGAGCTGCAGGAGTGTGCACAGGCTAGGCAGGGACTGGGTATGGAGTTAGTACCTGATCTCTACAAAGAATTCACCTCTGTGGGTAAAATTTACTCAGAAAAAAACAGGCAGAGAAGGATACGAAGTTATAATTTTGAGAGATACAGGATCTAACCAGTTGCTGATAGTAAGGGATGAGAGAATATGCATTCTTTCTGATCTGTTACCCGAGAGTGTGGTAATTTGTGGGATAAATGGACAGAAATTTAGCGTTCCGTATGCACATTCAGGTTGGAGTACCAACTCAGGACTGGGGAAGTTACAATGGGAGTGACTGACAGAGTGTCAGTTCCAGGAATTCAGTTTGTTCTTGGGAATGATTTGGCAGGATCCAAGGTGGGAGTGACACCCCTTGTTGTGGAGAAGCCCAAGGAAGACCAAGAAAGTGAGGAGTTAAAACAAAGGTATCCTGGAATTTTCCCAGACTGTGTGGTAACCAGATCCCACTTTCGTAAGTCACAGCACTAAGTGAAAAGTAAAGAGAAAGATTGAAGTTCAGTTAGCAGATACCCTCTTTGATGTAATGGTGCAGGAAAAACCTGAACATGCTGAGGGTCAGACAGAAGTGTTTAGTCCCGAAAGGCTAAGAGACATGCAACAGCAAGACAAGACAATAAAAGATATATATGTGAATGCGTACTCTGAAAAGGAGGCAGAGAATATTCCGGAGGGTTATTATCTGAAAGATAGAATCCTCAGATGTAAATGGAGACTACGGCAGGTTAGTGCAGAGGACAAATGTGCCGAAGTGCACCAGATTGTGTTGCCGGTAGCATACAGACAGGAAGTGTTACAGGTAACACATGAAGTACCTGTAGGAGATCACCTAGGGGTACAAAAGACTCAGACAAAGGTACAAAAACATTTTTATTGGCCTGGAATGCACAAGGGTATGGTTAACTTTTCCCAAATGTGTTATACATGCCAATTGGTAGTTAACCCACTGTCGGTAATAAAACCAGCACCTCTATTGCCAATTCCTGCATTTGAAGAACCTTTCACGTGGGCTATAATTGATTGTGTAGGCACCCTCCCGAGAACTAAAAGTGGGAACCAGTACTTGTTAACCATAATGGGTGTGTCTACCAGATTTCCGAAGTATCAAGGCAAAAAAGGGTAGTAGAGTCAGTATCTTTCTTCACACGGTATGGGCTACCCAGAGAGATTCAGTCGGACCAAAGGTCAAGTTTAACTGCTAGGCTGTTTAAAGGGGTTATGGATAGCTTAGGTATACAGAACTTTAAATCCAATGCGTATCATCTTGAATCCCAGAGAACTTGAGAAAGGTGACATCAAACCTTGAAGACCATGTTAAGAGCATACTGTCAGGATTACCCAAATCATTGGGATAAAGGTATCCCATTTGAATTGTTTGCCATTAGAGATGCCCCAAACGAACCTACTCAGTTTATTCCCTTTGAGTTATATTTGGTCATGAAGTGAGAGGCCCTTTAAAATTAATTAAAGAAAAATTGACAGGACCAAAGTTGGAAATCTCACATTTAGATTATGTATTGGAGTTGAGGGAGAGACTAAATCAAGTAGTTGAGTTGCTAAACAGCAGCTAAAGAGGGCACAGTGGAGAATGAAGCAGGTGGCAGATAAAAGCTCTGAGACTCAGATATTTTCCCAAGGGAATAACATGTTAGTACTGTTACCAATGATAGGAGATCCCTTCAAAGCCAGGTTTAGTGGTCCCTATCAAACTGAGAAAAGGTTGAGTCAGGTGTACTATTTAGTAAAGATGCCAGATAGAAAAAAAAAGGTATCGGGTATGTCACGTGAACATGTTGAAACAGTATAATACTAGAGAGAAAGAACTGGAGAAGCAGGTGTTAGTTACTGCCACGCAGAGTGGGGAATCAATTCCAGATGACATGGATTTTGAGGTGCCTCAAAATAGATTTAAAAATGAAGAAGTCCTTGAGGAGTGGGATAGATTAGTAAGCTATTTGTCTCAGGAGCCTAGAATGGAGTTGAAAGATCTGTTACTGCAGTGTAAGGACATATGTAAGAATCAGATAGGGAGGACTAAAGCTGTTGTACGTGAAGTAGATGTAGGGAATACTGTTCCAATAACACAACACCCCTATCAGCTTTATCCTGTCAAAGCTAGACAGGTCCAAATGGAGGTGGAGGCCATGCTTGAAGGAAACATCATCGAACCAAGCCAGAGCGAGTGTAGTTCATCGATTGTCTTAATTGCCAAACCGGATGGGACACAACGATTCTGCGTGGATTATCGGAAGGTCAATGCTGTTACAAAATCAGACTCATATCCAATTCCTAGATTAGAGGACTGTGTTGAGAAAGTCAGACAAGCCAGTTATGTCACCAAGTTGGACTTACTGTGTGGTTACTGGCAGGTATCTTTATCAGAATCAGCAAAAGAAGTTTCTGCATTTGTAACCCCAAATGGGCTATATCAGTTTCAAGTGATGCCCTTTGGAATGAAGAACACACCTGCCACATTCCAAAGATTTATGAACAGAGTTGTGACTGGGTTAACAAACTGTGCAGTTTGTTTGGACAATGTAGTGATCTTTAGTAAGTCCTGGAAAGATCACATGGTACAGTTGGCAGAGCTCTTTGAACGACTATGAGAAGCAAAGCTGGTGATAAACGTAAATAAAACAGAATTCGCGAAAGCAGAGGTAACATTCTTGGGACATAACATCAGTCATAGAAGGTTGACCCCACAGAACACAAAGACGATGGTTACCGAGGAATTTCTACGACCAACTTCAAAGAAAGAGGTGTTTCGATTCTTAGGACTCAGCAGATTCCAAACTTCAGCAGTGTAGTGGCACGGTTAACCAGTTTGCTGAAGAAGGACACAAAGTTTCGGTGGACGGAGTCATGCAGGAGGCATTCAACCATTTGAAATCGATATTAACCACCAAACCAGTTTTAGCTACACCAACATTTTCAAAACCTTTTAAAGTTGCCATCGATGCTAATGACATTGGAGTTGGAGCTGCATTCCTACAGGAAGATGAGGATGGGATTGAGCTGCCAGTTGGTTACTTTTCGAAGAAGATCAACATCCACCAGAGGAAACACTCCAGAATTGAAAAGGAACTATTGAGTTTGGTACTGGCCTTACGGCATTTTGATATATATGCCACGAACAATGTGTCGGAGATGATTGTGTCCACTGATCACAATCCGCTTACATTCATTGAACATTTTAAAGATAAGAACGTGAGACTATTTTGTTGGAGTCTTGTGTTACAGACTTTTAATTTAAAAATCATTCATGTTTTGGGTCAGAAGAATGTAATCACAGACGCATTATTGCAGATTTAACTGATAGAGTTCAGGTGAGATTTGTCTTTATTTAATGTTTTATGTATAGGTATATGGGAAGAAGTTAAGGTGAACTTACATAAAAGTTATCAGTATATTAGAGTAATGTGTTTAAAAGGTAGAAAAAAATGAAACCATCTTTTCATTATGATGGTTCATTTTTTCTTAAGGGGGGAGGTGTTATGAAGATGTGGGTGTACCTTGAAGAGAGTTAAAAGCAGTAGAACTACCGGACACAGTACCAAGCGTTCTCAATAAGGCAACAATATAACACTGGGTCGAACATGTCAATTAGGTTGTTGCCTGGAGACAAAAACAAGTTTGAATTTGGCCAATCAGTTTATATTATAACCCGAAAAATACCAATTTCCAATCAAGTTTGAATTGAGTGTATTGACAATCTTAAAAGCCAATGACACAATCCGATGCTTTGAGGTATAAGACTGGGGGAATTTGAACAGTTGAGAGGAGAACTGCCAAGTCCTAACATGTAACAGACTGCTTGTAAAAATATATTTCTTAATAGTACCTTTTCAATCAGTAACCTGTGACGCAGAAATTCCTAACAAGGAGAAAGGAAGACACAGGAAGATTCAAAGACAAAGCTACCTGGGTTTGAGATAAAAAGATAAGAAGTTTTGTAAATCTTAATTGGGAGTTTATTGGACTCGTATTATAGAAGGGAAGATAAAATATAGAAATTGTAAATAGTTGTTAGTTAATTATTCTCTTATACTTTAAGAAATAAAGTTGCTAATTTTTACTTTACATAGTTCTTGGCCACTCAATTTTTTACAGATTACTGTACAGGATAATCCTTTTCTATGTTGCTGGTTTTAAATTAAGCAGGAGAGTTTACCCTGTGTCGTAACATAAGGGTCATAGTTTGTGTATGCTAACAATACCTTTACAGTGGTGGTAATGGGAGAGTAGCACAGCAATGGATGGTGATTTAGGACAGAGATGTTTTGGCATCATCACATGAGCATTTGTGGCCCTTACTGGCCAGGAGGAGCAAGGTCCTGCCTTCATAAGGGACAAGGAGCTGAATGTTGTACATCCCACCACCCACTTTGTCTCTCTCCCAGTTTATTGTGAGCCATTTTTTCGTGGAATGGGATGAAGGGAGGGATTGAGTGAAATGAAAATGGGTGATGTGGCTGTTTGTGCTGGTGCAGGTGGGAGAAAGGTGATGAGGTGACTCAAGTGAGTGCATGGGCAGGGCAGAGGGCATGCAGGGTTAAGGTGAGGGGGATTTAGGGTGGTAAGAACAAATTAAGGAAGATGTTGTGTATGATAGTGAGAGTGGTCGACCATAAGCCTTGATGGGAAGTTTGTGTGGTGACCAAGGTAGTATGAGATAGCAGAGAAAAATAGTAGGCACTAATCCTGATATAGCAATTAGTGTCATTGATGCAGGCATGTCACAGACTGTGGAGGCTTTACTGACCTGGGTGACAGCTTCAGACCAGGCTGGCAGGGCCTGGTGCTGCAATCTACTCTGCTAGTCCTGTGGGAGGAATATGCCCTTCTCTGCACCATTCTAACCTCCAGGCCACTGGTCTTGAAGAGGGGTGCCAGTTTTCTCTTGTCTGATGTGTGTGGAAAATGACATGGACCATACAAGTCAGCTCTGGACCTCCCTCACTTGATCTGGTTCAAAACTGTGTTTTATTTGTGTTGTCCAAGACAGGAATCTTTGGCAATCCCATCAGTGGAGAGGATTTCTGTCTATGAACAAGTATGGTGCCATAGAGGTGCAATGCATAGGTGATAAAGTTAGTTTGTGAAGATAGTGTGACTAAATTTGGTGGGACTTGTGAAGACAAACCTCCATTTAACTCTCCAAGATTGACACTTAGCCAATTTCAAATAAAATTCAGCAAATGGTCTCCATCTCCACAAGTCTCATAAGCAACAAGTTCCTGGTCATTGCTAATAGCTTTGTAAAAAATAAAAAAAATCTTTCGCACATTCACCCTCCATTTATTTCTTAACCAAACCTTAAAATTATGTCATCCATCATTGCATTGGGAAAACCTTTCTTCATCTATCTCACCTGAACTTGTCAGTCTTGTACACCTCTGTCAAATCTGCCTTCAATATTCTTTGTTCCAAAAGAGGAACCCTGATTTCTTGAAACAAAAATCTAGCAAATATCTTTTATCCCTGGAATGATTCTCTACACCTTCACAAAGTGTGGTGACTAGAATTGTATACAATATTATAGTTATGGTCTAACTAGAGTCATATAAAGATCCTGTTTTTGTACTTAATACCTTTATTTGTAAAGACCAAGATCTCATATGCCACATAAAAAATATATGCACATGGAACCCTAGCTCCCTCTATTATAACATACTCCTTAGCACAGTGCCACTAAATCTACATTGCCTCCTCCATTCCTTCTCCCACTTCACACTTTTTTTTCTCCACCAAAAATGAAATTAGATTAATCAAACTCAATCTACCTTTTACAAATCTGTGCTATCTCTCCTTAATTAACTCAATCCCCGCGAAGTATCAGTGGCTTTTTTCCCCTGGATTATTGTTTGTAAAACCTTATCTAGCACTGATGTTAATCTGTCTATAGTTAGAATCCCTACAGTGTGGAAATAGGTCATTTGGCCCAACAAGTCAACACCAACCCTCCAAACAGTAACCCACCATTCCCCTGACTAATACACCTAACCTACACATCCCTGAAACACCATAGGCAATTTAGAAGGGTCAGTTCACCTAACCCACACACCTTTGGACTGTGGGAGGAAGCCAGAGCACCCAAAAGAAACCCACACAGACATGGGGAGAATGTGCAAACTCCACACAGTCACCTGAGGGTGGAATTGAACCTGGGCCCCTGGGACTGTTGGCAGTAGTGCTAACCATTGCGCCACCATGCTGCTCATGGTGTTATTACTACACCATTCGATGTTTGAATGACTCTCATTCTGTAGAATACTGAAGATGCGTTGACCAACGAGGAGTTCCTTGTTTCAAGTGTTCCAAGTGTTTCCTTGCTGATGTATGCTACTCATTGACCCACTGATGCTAATTTGTCCATGTGAATTAAATCAGACTCCGGTTCTTCATAAAGTCGCTGTTTTTATTACTGTGTATGCAGTCAGTAACCTTTATGCTGCTGGTTACTCAACTTTGCTGTCTCAAGTTAGGTTTAGAAGAATGAGAGGTGATCATGCTAAAACACAGAATTCTGACGGGGCTTGAAATGGTCAATGTTTTCCCTTGTGGGGCGATTTCCAACTCCGAGGGCGCAGCATCAAACTGAAAGGTTTAAATCAGAGATGAGGAGGAGTTTGTTGTTGGTCTTTGGACTACTTTTCCCCCAGAGAGTAATGGGGATTGGGCCATTGAATGTATTCAAGGCTAAGTTATACTGATTTTTGAGTTATGGGATTTTTCTCTGGAATGTTGGAGGTTTAGGAGTGACCTTACAGAGGTTTAAAAAATCAGGAGGGGCATGGATAGCCATGGTCTTTTTGCAAGGGTAGTGGAGTCAAAAACTAGAAGGTATAGCTTTAAAGTGAAAGAGGAAAGATTTAAAAGGGACTTGAGGGGCAATGTTTTCATGCAGAGTATGGTGCATGTATCAAACAAATTGCCAGAGGAAGTGGTGGAGGCTGGTACAATTACAACATTTAAAAGGCACCTGGATGGGTAGGAAGGGCTTAGTTGGATATGGGCCAAGTGCTGGCAAATGGGACTGGATCAATTTAAGATATCTGGTCAACGTGACCAAAGTGTCTGTTTCCATGCTGTATGACTCTATGAATATAGACAGGGACAATTACCAGACAATTGCGCACCATTTGTCTAGAAGGAAGACATCACTGTCACCCTGATCTCATCCTCACCCATGTTCATTAACGTACTCTATCCACTTGTCGTTACTGGACAAACAGTATCAGGAACTGTAACTGATTTCCATTCCATTATCTCTCCACGCTTCAGGCTCACTGCCTTTATTCCTGATGAAGGGCTTTTGCCCAAAACGTCGATTTCGCTGCTCGTTGGATGCTGCCTGAACTGCTGTGCTCTTCCAGCACCACTAATCCAGAATCTGGTTTCCAGCATCTGCAGTTATTGTTTTTACCTTATTGTTTTTACCTTGTTGATTTCCATTCCAGTCTAGTCTAAGGGTACCCAGAGACTAAATGTAGTATTTCAATCCCTATCTAGGTTGAAGTTATGTGATGCAGCTTAGTCCAGTTATGAAACCTGAAACATTTCTTGGGCCAGGAATTTTCTCTGACATCCTGCGCGTAAACTTAGAGCAGCTGAGTGAGAGCAATTCCAAAGCAATTACCAGCTTTGGATTGTGGCGGAGAGAGCATTTATTGACTGAAACAACAAGCAACATATTTTAATAAATGTACTAATATTTATTAATATTCATCAGAAGATTAATGGATGGTATTTTGAATGCAGTACCAATATTCATCATATTGTTGAGGAAATATTTTTCCAGTAATTATGGTACCTGTAAATAATGTCATCCTATCTAATGTCGCCCCTCCTAGAAACTAAAACTACACTGCTATTCATTGCATTTGGAGTAAAAGACTTTATTCTCAAGCTAGTCCCACTGCTTCATGTTCTTTTTGCCAAAAGTAAATGTTTAATCATTGTAGATTTGCTATCAGAAATCATTTTTCAGTATTATCTGCATCAAGAGTACATTATAATGTGTGCCCAACCAAAAGCAGTTTACATACAACAGCAAACTGAGGTCACAAGAGAGAATATTGTGGCATAACAAATCCTACGTCTATGATAATATCCTCATTACCATTATGTTAACTTTTCTCAATCAAAGCAGGACAAATGTTTTGCTGTGGGAGAGGAAGAAATATGTTTAAGAGACCCAAGTGCAGACTGATGAAGCTATGCTTATTTACTGTGATATTTGTTATGAAGTCATAATAACATTTATAGAAAAATAGTGATTCATAATTTTTAAATATAGAATTCAACAACAAATAGTCATTATATTGTCCATCTTTCACCCATAGTGTATATATATATAGTAGTGTATTTAGCATAGATACAGTAACTTGGAGATTGAATTTGTTTTAGTATTGTTGGCATTCCGTGAAAATCTGCTTTTGAATATCAATAACTGTTCGTGCTTTCTTTGAAAGCTGAATAGCTTCTTTTGCATGCTTCTTGGAAAGTCTGTTGAGTGATGTTTCTTAAAATTCTAGCCTTTGATTTCTCACAAAACATTCCTTAAAGCGATACACCTGGACCTTCTGAATCTCTTTTAAATCTTCTTGTAAACTCAGGGCTGAGTATTTCTTTGAAGCTTCCTTGAGATTGTAGTGCCACTCTGCTGTTTCTGGCACCTGGTAGTGGTTTGCTTACAGAAACCTGAACTCCAGACTTTGGTATTAATAATTATGGGCTATGTAAAAATATCACATTCGTCATGCAGAGTTAACTTGCAGTAAAAGTTTTATTTCTGTGAAGTATTCTTTTCATCATGTTGGTCTGCCATTCTGCATAATTTGTGGTATTCCATTGCTTATGTTATCTGTAATCTCCTGCACCTGAAAAATAACAAATCAACAAGTTAATTTGTTGTTACTGCACCATCGACATGTGTCCTTTTACGCAAGTAGGAATTGATGAATGTAAAATTCTCTACACTTGCAATTGAATCAGCAACACAATGATCACAAAATAACACATTTGGGAAATGAATTTCTTGTAGGAATTTATTTTTGCTGGGGGAATGACTTGTCTGATGCACAAGGATCTGATGGAAGATTTTTTGTGATACTCAGTAAAAAAAAGTAATCATTCATAAAGGCACTATCACCTGTTTGGTGCTGAACAATAGGACTTGAGAATATTGTTATTGAGAGTATTTTTTAAAAGATCAGACCCGTTTAGTCTTTCAATCATGTTCCATCACTCAACGGATTGAAGCTGATTCTCTACATTAGTCGAGTAGCTTTTATTTGTCATTTCTACCATATACAACTGATACAGTAAAAACAAGACACCATTCCTCCAGTACCGAGGGTGCTACATGGACAGCACAAACTATACAATCGTACAAGGCATAAAGCGCATAAGAATGCAAAACATGAAAGCTACAGTATAGTAGAGGAATGATAAATAATAAACATTTTTCTAGAAGTAATTTGAAGTCCAATCATACTGTGTTTAGGAGCCTGATGGCTTTGGGGAAAAAACTTGCACAGCCTGGCCGTGAGAAACCGAATGCTCCTGTATCTTCTGCCAGATAGAAGGAGGGAGAAGAGTTTGAGTGAGGGGTGTGTGGGGTCTTCCACAATGCTCTTAGCCTTTCGGATGCAGCATGTGGTGTAAATGTCTGTAATGGAGGGAAGAGAGACCCCGATGATCTCCTCAGCTGTCCTCACTATCTGTTGGAGGGTCTTACAATCCAAGATGATACAATTCCCTAACCAGGTAGTGATGCAGCAGCTCAGGGTACACTCAATCAACCCTCTGTAGAATGTGGTGAGGATGGGGGGTGGGAGGTGGGCTTTCCTCAGCCTGCGCAGAAAGTAGAGATGCTGCTGGGCTTTCTTGGCTATGGAGCTGGTGTTGAGGGTCCAGGTGAGATTTGCTGCCAGGTGTACATCAAGGAATTTGGTGCTCTTCATGATCTCCACGGGTGAGCCATTGATGTCCAGTGGAGAGTGGTTGCTCCTTGCCCTCCTGAAGTCAACAACCATTTCTTTCATCTTGTTCACATTCAGAGACAGGTTGTTAACCACTGCACCTCCTCTCTGTGTGCTGACTCATTGCTCATCAGATGAAACCTACTCCATTCGTATCATCAGCAAACGATGATGTGATTGAAGCTGTACATTGCTGCTCAGTTGTGTGTCAGCAGGGTGAACAGCAGTGGACTGAGCACACAGCCCTGGGGGCCTCCCATGTTCAATGTGATGGTGTTGGAGATGCTGTTCCAATCCAGACTGACTGAGGTTTCCCAATCAGGAAGTCCAGGATCCAGTTACAAAGGAGGTACTTGGGCCCAGCAGACTCAGCTTTCCAATCAGATGCTGAGGAATGATAGGGTTAAATGCAGAACTGAAGTCTATGAACAGTAGTCTGATGTAGGTGTCCTTCTTCTCCAGGTGGGTGAGGGCCAGATGGAGGGTGGTGGGAATGGTTGGATCGATACACAAACTGCAAGGTGTCCATTGAGGGGGGTCAGCAGGGTCTTAATATGCCTCATCAAAAACCTCTCAAAGCACTTCATCATGATGGGCGTAAGCACAACAGGGCAACAGTCGTTGAGACAGGACGCTGAAGAATTCTTCAGCATGGGAACAATGGTCGCGGCTTGAAGCACGTTGGAACTATGGTGCAGCTCGGGGAGATGTTGAAGATGTCCATGAGAACATCCGCTAGTACATCAGAGCATCCTCTGAGCACTCTGTCAGGTGTTAATTGGTCCAGCAGCATTACATGGGTTGACTTTGCAAAGGGTTTTCCTCACGTTGGCACTGGTAAGGCACAGCACCTGGTCATTGGGAGGGCATGATGGACTTCCTCACTGCCACACCATTTTGTGCCTCAAGCCATGCATAAAACCCCATCTTCTCACACTATCTCCATTTCTCATAAGTCCCTCAAACCCCCAAATTTTACTGGCCTCACATACTCAGTGTCCAAGCACCCACAGCTCTATGGCAGAGTTAACTGCAAAGATTTGGAACTTTCTAAGGAAAAGGATGTCTCTTAACCTCAGTGTCAATTCATCAATGTCTTATTCTGAGGCTGTGACCCTGTGCTGGATTTCTCATCCAGGGAAACCATTATCTCAGCATCTACCCTATCAAACCTCTTACGGATATTTCTACGTTTCAACTAGATCATCACTCATCCTTCTCAATGTACCTAATGTTCACTTAGTCTACTCAATCTCTTCTCATGGGACAATTCAATTTCTCCAGGGTGAGTGCATCCTTACCTACAGAGGAGTCCAAAACAACATGCTGTTATAATTCAGAAAGTCATTTGGTGAATGATAATCCTGGCGCCAATTCTTCATCCATCTTATGTTTGTTTGGAGTTAAACATAAGGTTACATTTCCTAACTTCATACACCACTGTTTCATTCAGCATTCATTGTTAATACATGTTTGAAAGACCATATCCTGCACATCCAGAGTCAATGCCCATGATGTCACTGTCAACAACATCTGAGGCAGCTACCTGCATTAAAAATGGTGCTATTCAAACAGACATATAAGAGGTAAGACTCTATCTTTGCAAACTCTATTTAGTGCATGAATGAAGTCTGAAAATAGTAGATAAACACAATTACCCTGATTATAATTAGCGAGTGAAGACAATAGAGAATAGGTGCAGGAGTAGGCCATTCTGCCCTTCGAGCCTCCACCACCATTCATTATGACCATGGCAGATCATCCTCAATCAGTAAAAAGAGACAAACAGAATGGGTGAAGTGGGAGAGGAATTTAGTGAGGTGATGAAAGGACTGTGCAAAGCAGGGAAGAGAGTGGATGAAATGGTTTTTCTAATTTCTTACTCTACCTGTATGCTAGCTTTCTGAGATTTTTGTACAAGAATGGGTCAATGCTGAATGTAATCATTTTGCAATCCTTTATCATCCAGAAGGACTTTTTTTAAAGCTCTCCCTGGCCACATCTGTCATATGTATGCCCCTTCAGCCAACCTGTCTGTAATTCCTCTGCAGCCTTTGTATCTTCCCTGCTATTTACTTTCACACATAAATTTATATTGACAGCAAAATTAGATATATTACACTTCGTCCTCTCATCTAAGACATTATTATAGATTGTCAATAACTGAGACCCAAGTGCTGATCAGTGCGGTACTTTGTTATTTACGGTCTCGCAATTGTAAACAGTCCTGTTTATAACTAACATTTTTTTCTGCCCATTTTCCAATCCCCATTCAATGCTTAAATTACTCTAATCTCATAAGGTGCTGATAATGTCTTGTGCGACACCCCTATCAAATGCTTTTCAAAATTATTATATATCTGTTACTGGTCATTATCATAAAACAAACTAATTTGCCAAATATAATTTGCCTTTCATAAATCTGTGTAAATCCTTCTTTGTATGATTTTCCAGGTGTTTTACAACACACCTATTTTTGTGTTCTAGCACTTTGCTTACTACAGTATAGCTCACAATTTTTCTGTTCCTTAAAAGGCAAGATTATTTTTGCCACATTCCAATCCCTAGCCACTGTTCTGAAAACTTAAGAATTCTGAAATATCAAAACCAATGTATCCACTATCGCAGAAATTATCTCATTTGAAAGCCAAGCATATAGGTTGTCACGTCCATGGCATTTGTCCCCATACTGTTCCTTTAAATTTTTTCTGTCCTATTTCATTACATATAGTGATTTATTTAAGTTTTGCATCCTTGCTAAATTCCTGGTTTCGCATAATGCTTTTATGTCTCTACCATGAAGACAGTTACAAAGTATTTAATAATACCTCCTTATTCCTCACATCATTTCACTTCTCTTTACCTCTATTGGTCCCACTTTTACTTTCACTAATCTGAGTAGTTAGATTGTGATAGAAAAGCTTACAATTTTTTGTCACTTGTAGTCTATGCTGATATTCTCTTCTCTTCTTCCTTATCATGTTATTGGTCCTCCTTTGCTGAATATTTAAGTTCTCCTATTTCTCAGGCACACTACTCTTTTTGGCAACATTATAAGGCTAATCACTTGATCTAACTCTGTGGTTAACTTATCTTGTTAGACACAATTAAGCTGTTTTTCTTCTGTTGAGTTTTTGTGTCTCCAAACAATATATATTTGTTGCTAATTACGTATTTGGAGTTCTAACTGTTAGCCACTGCTTGTCTGTCAATACATTTCTTTTACTGGAGTTTCACAATCTACTGCAAACAACATAACCTTCATAGCTATGTAGTTTGCTTTATTTATATTTAAAACTTTGCTTTCAGATTTAACTAAATAACCTTTAAACTTTAAATTCAATCAATATTATGATTTCTCTTCCATAGAGGCCCCTTTAATATAACAGTACTAATGAGATGTTTTTCAATGCACAATACTAGATCGAAAATAAAGTACTGCAGATGCTGGAAATCTATAATTAAAGCAGAAAATTCTGGTGAAACTCACCAGGTGTAGTTCCATCAGGGTTAAATTTCAAGCTGAATACAACTCTCTTTCAGAAATATGAATTCTGTTTCTCTCTTCACGATGCTGTCAGATCTGCTGAGCTTATTGAGCATTTTCTTAGCCTGTTCTTTAACATGGATAGATCTCTTTGACACTTTTGACAGGTCTTCTTGATAGCTCCTTTTGATATGACCTCTTGAAACATCCTTTGACAGTTTCAATGTGCTTGATAGTAATGGCTTTATTACTATCTTTTTACATACCTGTACAACTACTTTTGACAATTCTAAAGGGCACTTTACCTACAATGTGAAGTACATGACTCACACCAAAGGGCACTTGACCTCGAGCTAAAGGTACATACCTCCAGCAAATGGCATCTCATCTTCACCAGAGCAGTCCCAGGACCAGGTCCAAAGGGTACCTTATGCCTCCAAAAGAGTATCACTGGCTAGTCAAAGAAATGCACAAAGTTCACACTTCAGGTTTCACACTCCAAAGTTATCAAAACCTCCTTCAGTGTTGGCAGCTGATGATTTAAATAGCCAGATTTTTCTGTGAACTGTGCACGTGCAAATCCCACCAGAGCCATGTCTGGCCCTGTGAAAGTGACAAATGATGTGTTAGGCTTGGACTTGCAAGTTTTAGGCTCTTCTGCCTATTTTTATATGATAGAAAGACTCTTTGGTGTGGTGAAAATTCAGGCTAAAGTTATTTATTGAAATAAGCATAAATATAAATCCATGAACACTGTTGTACATACTTGTGAGTCCACTTGTGCAACAGTTACTTCTTTTTCATCCTCTTATTGTTACCACAGGTGGCACAATCCCCATAACTTCAAAAGAGCATGAGACAAGGCATTAGTCCCTCTGTGTTGATAGAAAAGATGCCTATAGTGGACATCCTCTTTGTTTTGGAGCTCTTGAGAGTTTTGCTAAAACCTTCCCTTCTGCACCTTTGCATGGGTGGTCTTGGTCATTGATAAAGGTGACAGAAGTGTGGCTCTATCTGGAGATGAGGAGACAGGAAATGAGGAGTAGCAACACCTTGACAGGTGTCCCTTGGCCATGTTCCCATCTCTATCTTCCTTCTCATTCCCAGCTATATTTCTTTAATTGTTAAAGCTAGAGACCATTTGGCTGCATTCCAGTGAAGCTACCAAGGTAAGGCTTTGGTGTATGATGTGTAAAGTGCCAGTTAGAATGTGCAGGTCAGAAACAAGAAGGGGTTGGTTCCCAATCACATCCAATTCCCATTCAGGGAGTCATTCTTTTCACAAATATTGACAGCAGTGCAAATGTCTGAGACATTATACTATTGTGGTTTGCAATGGACTCCTCCAATTTCTACCATATGGTTTGCATTACATCTGGAAATACTGAAGAAGCACAAACATTTCACTTTTCTGTTCCAGGAGATCCCCATTGATGAAGGCCTCCAAAATGCATTTAACTGAGCACTGTAGCATCCTGCGCTCTTTGAAATGTATTCTCCACTACTGTCCCTGTTTTCAGCATTTGCTACTGCCCCCATGTATTGTTTTCCTCACCATGTGGCAGCCTTGTTTCCTCTGATGATACTTCCAATGGAGATGCACAGACCTGAGCTGGTCAAGGGTGCAGGTCTGTCAGTGAATCACAGAGTGTTCACTGTCCATGAAGGAGCCCTTGGCCTCTTACTGTTCCAGATTCTCTGACACTCTTAAAGTATCTGTGGGAAGTGATGGACATTGATTAAAACTGGCCAATGGGAAAAAATTAACAGTCTTCATTGTATAGACCCTAAGTTCCATGAGTGATTAAAACTGTTCAAAACGAGTGGCAGCATCATATCTAATTCTGTTACCAGCTCTGTGATAATCGTAATCTCTCCGCTGGTAATGTCAAATGTCAGCACCACTCTGTCAGTCTCCAAACTCACTTCCTGCAATGTGGTCAAGGTGACTAGCACTGCCAATCAAATGCTGGCTCGCTCCTCTCTCAGGAGTTGTGTGATCTCTTCCCCATCTTGAGAAAAGCAGAGAGCAATGAGTGCAGTTGGAAGCTGGCTGTTAGGATGAAATGAGAACATTTATGGGGTGGGTGGCAGCATGGTGACTATGAGGAATGCATACGAGCTGAAGTTATTATGAGAATCAGAGTTACTTATTCAGAGGGAGAAAGTGAGGACTGCAGATGCGGAACATCAGTGTTGAGAGTGTGGTGCTGATGAAGGGCTTTTGCCTGAAACATCGATTCTCCTACTCCTTGGATGCTGCCTGACTGGCTGTGCTTTTCCAGCACCACACACTCGACTTAGTTATTCAGTGGGAGATTTGAGGAGATTCCTAAAAAGAAAGAAATGCGTGGAATAGCAAAGTGTGTTGGATGGAGGAATGCTGTGCATAAAAATGCAAAGGAGGTCAGAAAGTGGTGGCTTAAATCTTTCAGATATTTTATCCAGGTCCTTGACATCTCATTCCTTTTGCACACAGCACCATTTCCAGTCACGCCTATTCCCTCAGGGACACCGATCTCTTTCTCTTGTCCTGAGGAAACAGCACATCCTTATGGATACTCATCTCCTCCAGCAATACATTCAGATAAGAGTTACAGAACAAAGGGCAGCCTTCCCACACCTTCCTTAAATTTCTTCGCTTGCTCAAGCCTTCACTATAAAGGCTTATCTCAGCCATTGTGACATCTGTCCCTTAACATAGACGTCCTTCTCTCTGTCAGGCCTGGTGAGTTATTTCATACAATAGTTCTAAATTCACCTCATGAACTACCTACCATCTTCCTCACATCTAATGCTAGCCCAAATCTCCCACTTGCTGCAGTTGATAAGCGACAAACTCCTGACCTGATTCTGTACAGCTCCCCGACGTCATTCCTGTGATTCCCTGGACTAGTTACACTGGAGCCACAGGGCTGACCCTGATCCACTTTGTGGCCTGAAGAGGTATGGATTCCCTGACGCTGACCACTCTGCTCTGATTCTGTCCAAGCCCATGAACTGATATTGCAGAATGCCCTTGACATTCTGTACTTGGACTCCCTGCCTGAAGCTGTCTCCCTGGGCTTGATAAAGGACTACACCCCTCAGATCTTGAAACATGACCACTTGATTGATGCACAGTGTGTACGACATCTCTAAGTCTGTCACAAGGTCTGGGTGTGAGATTAATGTAGCACTGTGCCATTCAGCAAAAGGTCTGCGTACTTGACTGATGACCAGTGACAAACATGGCAAGCTGCTTGGCTTTGTGTGTGCTCTAAAATACAAGGCACGGCAGAAGTACTGTGAGCATTTAAGGTGCGGCTAAAGTGGCAACACACTAAAATACAAATGGAAACAAGGCAAAGCAAGACAAATCAAAGCAAGGCAGGAATGCTGTGAGTATGCTTGAAGTGAGTGAGCACTAAGACAGTGAGCAGGCAGTCCTGAGATGGAACTTTGTCCAGCCTGTGAGCTGGGTTCCTGTCCATCAGCACCAAGTATCTTTGCAGCAGCATTGCACTGAAAGGTACTGGTACATTCCAAAGTTCACTGAAGTCTAGAACTGCATTGAAAGTGATCTGGAGATGCAGCATGATGAAACAGATATGCTGGCATGTCCAGTGGAGATGGAAGTTAGAGAAGCAGGAGGCGAACAGGAATTGTCAGCTACCCATTTGGACTTACGTGCTGGGAATTCTTGGTGTCTAGTTTCTATCTGTATGGTGGGAGAATGAAGCCTGCATATTAATGAGGCCGAGATTAGGTGGTAATGTGGGTGATAATGGATTATAACTCAGGTTCAAATCCCAGCTAGTCCCGAAGTGTGTCATAACATCACTGAGCAATTTGTTTAGAAACATAACTAGAAGGGGTCTGCAAGAAAAGTTCAAGTTCTCTCGCCTAGAAACAAGGTGGTGTGTTGGATTGAGAGCTGGTTGCCATTGGGAGAGAAGATGCTCCTCTCTCACATGCATTAAAGATTAAGTTGTCTGGATGAGGTAAGCCCACAATATTAAATTAAAAATCACAGAGCTGTTATGCCATAGACAGAGGCTGTTTGGTCCACTGTGCCTACACCAGCATTGTTATCACGTGCCTTTTCCCCACACCCTTGCATGTTATTTTTATCCAATGCCCTCTTGAATACTCAACTGAACTATTTTAAGTTACTGCCTTTTCAGTCACTAGCTACCCACTGACTGAAAAAGATTTCCCTCACTTCATCCTTGCTTCTTTTGCAGCAAAGCAGCAAGTAAAGGACCAAAGAATGCAAATTAAGGCAATCTAAGCAGCATTTAAAACTGATATTGCAAATGGGAGCTGCTAAAATATTTTGAGAAAAATAAAACTCGCAATATGGTGCTGAACTAGAGAAGTAAGCATACTGAAGAGTCAAACTTAAGAGAGATAAATGACCTTTTCTCAACAGCCTATAAATTCAATGCAAGATGATAAATGTTTCTGAATTAAATATTGTTAGGTTATTTACACATTTAATAATAGCAATTTCTAAATATTCTATTTGTGCACTGGTTTTATCGCCAATTCCGATTTGCGAGTTGAAAGAAAGTCAATGGTCAGAGTCGTTATGTTTTGGAAAAAGCTGAAGGGGTGTGAATTGTTTTTCACAATAAGTGGGTTAAAAATGTCCTTTGCATAAAAACCACTGTTTCTGTATAGGGTATACTCTTGTTTGGATCTAATTCCAACAAATGGAATCAACTCAAAGTCACAGCAGCGGCTTTGTCACATGCATGGCCAATTCAGATTCATGACTTCACAAAATAATTTAAGTGGGAATTATTGCCAGTTACTGCTTAGATTATAACTCTGGTTTTGTTTCACCTGATTGTTTATTCTTTTGCCACTTCTTTTGTGGAATTGTAAATCCTACTGGAAGTCACTTAAATGCTCATGTGAGAAAGACAGTATGCCTAAATTCAACATCATTTCTATGTCTCATGCCTTTCCCAGTGTTTCTGTGACACACAGATAAGGGTTATGTATAAAGGAAGACTATAGGCTGGAGGTCTGTAATAAATAATTCACAAAGTAAGCAGTATCCACAGTGGACATTTAGACAGAACAGTTAATAATTCAGGTTTAACTTTAACTTAATCTCTTGCCACACGTTGGGAAGTAATGGAAATTCTCAGCCAATGTAATTTTGGAGCTAGGTATGTATGTAAGTTAGCTCGCTGAGCTGGAAGGTTTGTTTTCAGATGTTTTGTCACTATGACTAGGTAACATCATCAGTGAGAGTCTCCGATGAAGTCCTGGTGGTATGTCCTGCCTCTCTATTTATGGATCTTGGTTTCTTAAGGTGGGTGATGTCATTTCCTGTTCTCTTTTTCAAGGGAAGGTAGATGGGTTCTATGTTGATGTGTTTATTGATAGAGTTCTGGTTAGAATGCTATGGCTCTAAGAATTCTCGTATGTATCTTTGTTTTGCCTGTCCTGTGTGTGTGTGTGTTGTCCCAGTCAAAGTGGTGTCCTTCTTTGTTTGTATGTATGGAGCTACGTATATTTAGCTGCTGACCTCACTTCTTTTCCAATAGGTTTTGGGTCTGTCATTTAGGCACCAATGACAGAAATCAGCAGTACAATGTAAGTTATAAAGTCATGCCATTTTGTGAAGATCTGAACTCTAAAGGTTGTGCTCTCATCAATTTACTCTATTCATAATGGATGTTACTTTGAAGCCCTAGCTTTTAAAAAAAAGGATTAATTTAATCCCTGTGAGTAATGAGGTAGGAAAGATGCCACTTGTGGCCTACTTCATCATTAAGATCAATTCTAGAACAATAAATCTAATCTGATGTAAATACATCGAAAATGCTTATAGTCATGAGTTTTTACAACAACTGCACTCCCTTTGTTTAATTAAAATCCTCTGCTAATAAAATAATTGCTAAGTGACTTTTTTATGGGTATTGATCAAATCTTTAATCAGCTGAACGCTTATTCTATGATGATTAGGTCAATGGAACTTTTTGAAGTCCATGCCAGAATCTTAAAGTCAACCCTCAGATGGAATGGAGGTAGATGAAAATGAAAGCAATTGAGAAGTGCAAGGATAAGGTACAAATAGAGATTAATGTGATAAAAAATTTTTAAAAGTGTTCAACCAAATGGTTAACAAATGGGAATTTATGAGTAACACATAATTTAAGGGTTAGAAAAAGTGGAAAGGCTCTGTCAAAGGAACATGATGTCAGCTGGTATGGACACAAAAGGTATCAAGTGAAGTGACTGATGTTAAATATATAGGCAAGTAAACTTGTGAAAAGCATGCGTTGCAATGTTCAGAATGTGGGAAATAAACTATGGGATTCAAATTATGTCATGGGAAGACACCACAGATGCCCAGTTGCAACAGTGTGCTTCATACACAAGATGCAGTACAGCTACCTGTCAAGACTCCTTCAACAGCATTTTCCAAACACCTGACATCCACCAACTAGGAGGCCATAGGTAGAAAGCAAATGCATGGGAACAATACCATCTGAACATTTCCCTCCAAGCCACAAACAAGCCTGACTTGGGAGTGTATTGCCTTTCTTTCACTACTGCGTGATCAACATCCTGAAATTACCTTGCTATCAGCACTGTAGGTTGTACCAAAACCACATAAACCACAGTGGCTCGAGAACGCAACTCACCACCACCTTCTCAAAATCAATAAAGGATGCCTATAAATGCTGGTTTTGTAAATGAGGTTCCCATCTCAAGAATCTTTTTTTAAAAATGAGTAGGACTAAGAGAAATGTGGCTGTCAACTAAGCAAGAGTGGAATATAATGGAAAGAATTTGCTCTCTCAAGGTAAACAAGTAGTGTCTGCTATACTAAGGACATGCAGATGCCTACAGAACTCTGTTTTCTAATTTACTATAAACTAGCCAAAAAAAGGAAAGTGTTACAAAGCATTGGGACTTGGGCAAGCAAGGTGAATAACTACCTCCTTCATATAGGAGTACAGGACTTAGTAGCTGAGATGGTCTTTTTGACCCTTTACAGGTTCTCTCCTACTCACTAAGATTCTGACCAATCTGGTGGTGGTCTCAATTCCACTTTCTGACTGAGCTTCATAACCAAACGCTTTTCTGACTTTGCCTTCAATGACCCAGCTCCTCTGCTTTCCGGGAAGAAAATTCTACACACTAATGACCCTCCCTCCAGAGAAAAAAATGTTCTCCTCACCTTTGTCTTAAAAGGGAGACCTCTAATTCTTAAACTGTGTCCCAAAAATTTACTCTCCTTCACAAAAAGAATTGTCATCCCCCCTTACAAGTCCACTCAGGATCCTATATGTTTCCACAAAATCATGCCTCATTCTTGAAGCTCTTCAATCTTTTATATAAGGTAAACTCTTCATCCAGGAATGAGTCAAGAGATGCTTTTCTGAATTGCTCCAAATACAATCATACTTTTTGTCAATGATGAAACTAAAACTGTACATCGTATACCAGATGGGGTTTCACCAATTGCAGTAAAACTTTGATATTTTTATATTCCATCCCTATAGCAATAAACACCAACTTTCCATCTGCCCTCCAAGTCAATTGCTGTACCTTCATAAAAACTTTATGCAAATATATACCAGCACAATCAAATCCTTCAGTACCACTGAATTCTGTAATCTCTCCCCATTTAAACACTATGCTGCTTTTCTAGCCTTCCTGCTAAAGTGATCAAGCTCATATTTTCCACACTATACTCCACCTGTCATTTTGTTTCCACTCAAGCTCTCTACATCCCCTTGCAGACTCTCTGCCTCCTCTTGACAACCTCCTTAATTATCTTGGTGACAATGGCAAACTGTATGTTCATTATCTGCATCTAAATCATCTAAATATAGTTGAGGCCCAGCACTGAGCCCTCTGGAAATCCACCAGGTACAGTTTGCAAACCTAATAATGATCCGTTTATTTCAACTCTCTTGTTATATTAGATTTATGTTTAACTTTTTTGTGAACGTGAGTATGAAGGATTGAGGATAGGTGGAATTGTTTTGATAAAGATGTCAGTGAAGGATGGTAGAACTTTATTAACAAGGCATTTCTTAGACACCACATGGTTCCAGTTAATTACTGATCTTGGTGGCTTGAACTCACTTCAGGGAAATACCTGACTTTTTAAAAGATTTTATTGCTGTTCTGCTTGAGCAGTGTTTGCAGCATTGAAGATGGTTTTGTTTTCAGCCAGTTGGGCTTGCTGAAGGAAATGAACCGTTCTATTCGTGTCTCCTCTTTCTGAAGCAGCTTTGTGGTGAATCTAGTTTGAATCTTGATTGCTCTCTTGAAGAGCATCTGAAGACTTCTCAATACTGTGTTTCTTGAGCATAGGAGACATCTGTCTATGTTGGTGACATCTGTCTGCACATTTGAGAATGTCAGACCAAGAACCATCTGAGATTTCCACATCTTCATCTTTAGCCTTCAAAAACTAAGGCTTACTGAGAAAACAAGTTTCTCTCTTTCTGAGTGAATTTCTAACAACAGAAATTTGTTTTCTCTTTTTCTCCTGGAGTGAATGACTGTGTAATTGTGTGTATGGATTACATTGAGGGTAAACATTTATATTTTCATATTATACACTGTGTATGTCAACTGATTTTGCATTTTAATGGAATACATTTTATTTTACAATAAATTAATAACTTTGTTTTTGGCTTACGTCTAACACAAAGAAAATGTTTAATTGGCAATTACAGGAACTGAATAAACCAATTGAACTTCTGCCGTGACTGTTGGGGTATTGCATCTAGAGAAAACAGTGTACTGCTCCCATCATCTGGTCATAACATTCTGATTCAAATTAGCTAACCAATCCCTAATGATGCCAATATGTTATACCACACATCCTTATCTTGTGTAGTAACAGAATATGACATCATACTAAAAACTTTTGGAAATTCACATTAAGTACATCCAGAAGCTCCCTTTTATCCTTTTATGAAGCCATATTGAATCTATCTGATCATATAATGATTTTCTAAGTATCCTCCTATAAACTTCTTATTAATGAATTTTAGTGATTTCTGTTTGACAGCTGTTAGGATAGCAGGCTTTGGTTTCCTGCTTTACGTCTCCTTTTTTGAATAAAGCTGTTACAGTAACTTGTTTCCAAAAATTTGCCAAATTGGAATCTAAATAATTTTGGAAGATTATAACAATGCATCTACTATCTCTGCAGTCTCATCTCTTAAGATCATAAGCTGCAGGCACAAGCAAATTAAAGATTTGCTGATGAACAGTGCAGAGTTTAAACTAAGGAGCGCCAATTAGAATATGAAAGTCAAATCAAATGCAGAAACCATAACAAACAGATGGAATAAATGACTGGATTTACAGAAATGTAAGAAAGAGAAAAAGAAAATAAAAATAAACTTTTTAAAATAAATTTATTTTGAACATTTCCAATTATAATTAAAATCTAAACAAAAGAGACTGCACATACTTAAAACTTAATTTCAATGCTAGCCTGGTTGCTTGTGAGTAATTAACATTTAGCCCACCATTAAAAGATTACTTACATTGGTAGAAATAAATCTTTTTTTTAATGATAATTTTAATTCCATCTATGGGTTATTAAGTGAGATGCCACCAAATGTGAAGATTTGGATGGCAAGACAAATGGACAACAACTTCTGGATTTCTGCGTTTAACTATGCATGTGCAGTTGCTAGAATTTGGTGTTCGGTTTCCATGCGATTAATTGTGAGCACTGCTAACCTCAGCATTTTTTCTGTCACAAGCTTTGACCATGTTCTTCACACTTTGCCACAAATTCTCTACCTAGCCACTGAATGAATCCTTCTCCCTGACAATAATTTAAGATTCAGCCAGATTGTTGGCAACACTGGCATCAAATTTGACTAGGATGAGTTTCCAACCCCATGTTTATGCCATACCTAAAACATCAGAAGGAAAAACCAGGAAACCTTCTGAATGATGAATTCTTGTCTCTTAAATCTCATGACAATGCTCCACTATGATCAGTTTGTTCATTTCCAAGGACTACTTTTCTTTTTACAGCAGTTTTCCTATGGGACTGCCATTTCTAACATGAACATCCAACTGCTCAGATTTTGTTTAGCTTATCTCCAAATGAAATCCACAATTATTTTGTCACCTCCAAAACTGACAGCTCAAATACATTTCTGGACTATCTCCCATGTTGACACCACCACCCACCTCCCACCATTGATTTGGCATCTTTAAAAGCTCTGTTATCTCTGTTCTAACTCAAACTAAGTCCCAGTCATCCATCAAAATTGTGCTCACTGATTTACAATGCCTCCTGCCCCCGGTCAACTCTGAGTGTCATTGCTCCACACCTAGCAGCCGTATCTTGCAGCTGACAAGATCCTATCTTTGGAATACATACTAATCCTCTGCTCCACATGACCTCACTTCCTACCTTTAAGAAACACTTTGAAGCTTACTTTTGATCAAGACTGTGGTTACCTGCCATAATGGCCCCAATGTGGCTTGAAGTCAAATATTGTTTGACAATGCTCCCATAAAATATCCTGGAATGTTTTACAACATTGAGACGCTATATATACATTTCACTGGTGCGCTTTTAGGCAAGTTAATAATCTGTTATCATTCTGGACCAGTCTGCTAAGGAACAGTAATCTATTTCTTAAAACAAAACTATAAACAGGCTGAATATTACGCACCCTTATCTGATACTTTGGGCAGGGGTGGGTGGCTCACGTTCACATTCAGTCTCCAACTCATCCCACAGTATGGAAGTTGGACAGGTGCTGAAATAAGCTGCCCACTTACCACTTGTAAATAAATTATTAAGGATGAATCCAGCTTGGTTACAGAGCAGGCTGTTTTTCTCAAGTGTTCAAAATGCTCGGAAGAAAAGAAGTGTGACATAATTTGGAGTGTGCCTCTTGCCCATCCAGGGCAACCCCCAAGGAGGACAGCTCCTCCTTCCCATAGTATGAAGTCCAACAATCTTGTCTAGCGCCTAAGCCAAGGGAAGGGGCTCCTGTCCAATTTCCATCGACTTAACTTCCTTTGGAGTCCTGTGAGCCGCCTTCCTCAGCTTGCTTGCAGTACCAGCAGTGTCCACTATGGAACTCTAGTGCTGCAAAGAGTGCTGTAGCTGGCAGCTGATCAGATTAGTACCAGCTCTCGAAGGCAGGACTTCTTCCCAGTGAGGAACAGAAATCTGACTAGGAGCTCATTTAGCCCATCTTGTACGGCATTTTATTTATTTATTTTTCTTCACTCATGGACGTGGCTAGGCTGGGATTTATTGCCCGCCCCTAGTTGCCCTCGAGAAGATGATGATAAGCTGCCTTCTTGAACTGCTGCAGAACTGTATAGTAGGTAGACCAAAGTGCCCTTAGGCAGGGAATTACAGGATATTCATCCAACATCCCTGAAGGAATAGTGATATATTTCCAAGGTAAGATGGGGAGGGGCTTGGAAGGGAACTTGCAGGTGGTGGTGTTCCCATGTATCTGCTACCCTTAAATGTTTAGAGAGTAGCGTGGGTTTGGTAAGCATGAAAATAAACTTTACTATACAAAGTTCAATCTACAAATCTATAACATCTTTACCACTTTTATTCTAAAAACCTATTAGTATTCACCCGAGGTAAACATGGGTAATTGATACTGTGGTTGAACAGCCCACAGAACACATCAGAAAGCAAACGAAATCCAGACAGAGCCCATAGATCCCTCATCTCCCATCCCCCACACACCATCCCCCAGACCTTCACGGCACAGTGGGTCAACAAATCTCTTTTAAAACGTACAAGAGATTGCAATTCTTCATTCTTGAAAACACAGCATTGGAACACCTTCAGAAGCCATGATCTTATGGAATGCTTCAATGATTCACTCTCCCAATTGAGGCTCTGCCCTTCGGGATTCAGGAAACAGAGGAACCTCGATTATCCATATATCAATTATCCAAATTTCGGATTATCTGAAGAAGAGCTCACGGTCACGATAGAAACATTATATCAAAGAAGTGTTTCCAACACTGATCACAGCTTTTGTTTTACAATGATTAAAAATGAACTCGGCTTACTGAAATGCTGTTGAGAACAGTCCTGGACATCGATGGGAGCCCAGGCACCGTCTCCAAATGACTGACCGCCCGACCCTCTCTCGCCCCATACTTTCCCTGGAGTTCCACCCTAAACACCACATCCCCAGATAATCTCTCCAACTTTGCCCTGCACAGGACAAAGGTGGAACTTGTCAAAAAGCTGCAGTAAAAAGTTGTGTATGTGTGCTATTTTGAAACTCAAAATTGTTGAGTTGGGTTGGACATGGCTGGGAGGGCGGGGCTCATGCGTGGTGTGCTGCTGCCTAGTCTCCTGAATGGGGAGCGGACTTAGCAAGTACTTGCTGTGTCAATCCTATTAAACTGATTGGTGGGGAGTGCGGGGGGTGGGGGTAGGGTGGTGAGGAGGGTGGAGGCTTCAGCAATGCTGCAGGTCCCTTACACACAAGTGTGTGTCTGGTCAGAAACAAACCCTGAGACAGAGAGAGGGAGCAAGGGAAAAGGAAACTTCAGCAAACTCCATGTCCCAAAGGAGAGGCATTGAATAATTAACCAAATAATCAATTATCCAAATGAAATAGTGCCTGCCCATCTCATTCGGATAATTGAGGTTCTTCTGGATACTCCTACTCCTAAGAAAAATTTCAACTTTTCACACAAAGCTTGCTTCACTAAGCAAGTACTGCCTCTGCGTTTCTCTGAGTTCTAATCTTGACCAGTTGTTGAAAGCCAGAAAGGCTTATAGGCTTCTTTCATCCTGTTTCCCAGCTGCACTGAGAATATACTGGCACATGAGACTCCAAAGCTTTTCGAGCTTCTCCTGAGCTGAAATGATCAAACTTAGCTTTATCTTCTGACAATGTCATTCAAACTGCATTGAATATAACTAGTTTTAACCATATCTTGCTCCTCTGCAAAAAGTAATCTTCCCCATTGGTAATTACAATAATTTCCTTAAAACTTTCCATTGCTGCTTTTAAAGTCAGACCTGCTCTTCCATACCACATATCTCATCTTTCGTAAATAAAAGCAAAGTACTGTGATGCTGGAAATCTGAAATAAAAACAGAAAGTACTGGAGAAACTCAGCAGGCTTGACAGAATCTGGGAAGACAGAAACAGAGTTAATATTTTGAGTCCAATATGACTTGTCCAGAAGGTGAGTTAACATGAGGTGGACCCTCATCCTTTTTCAGTCAAGCGTTAACTTTGCCAGGGTATTGAAGGTTTTTTCATTGCACGGCCATATCATAACAAACTCACCACATTAACGACCTATCCATCCCATGACCTCCTTCTCATATGATCTTATCTCCAACTTACCATGCACCATTCCCAGAATAGCTCACCAAGCAGCAGATATTTGCCAAATAGCGGGCATCTAATGAGTGTGAGCCATATATAAAAGGCTGCTATGCACCCATCTGAACCTTGGTGCCTGACATACAGTTCCAAGATTCAGAGAATGGGAAAACGGTGCCCCAATACACCAAAGGGACCTGGAGGTCCTCCTGGGCAGGGTGGTCCAGAGGAGGCATGATCTCTTCCCAGAGGACTGGCAGAAACGATCATAATACCAGACTCTGGGAGTCTGGTCAAAGGTCACTATCCAGGGCAGTGTGGTCTCCATGGTGCCAAGGAACAACCATAGTGCCGTAAGAAGGTCAATTACTTTCTCCTCTCTGCTACGGTAAGTGCCACACTCCTGTCTCCTACCTCCCACCAAAGCTCAGGCACTGCCATTCTCACTACTGCCTGCAACATCTTTCCTTACCTACTCGTGTTCCTAACCCCAAACACAATCTCCCACAGTACCAATCCTGCATGGTCTCTGCACTGCCTACTCACTCACTCGGAACACTTCACCACCTTTCTACTGCCTGTACCAACACTGACAGCTGTGCCATCCATGTTATCTCTCCCAATCTCTTCCTTTCTCTCATTCAGTGGTTCAGTGGTTAGCACTGTTGTCTCACAGCACCAGGGACCCGGGTTCGATCCCACCCTTGGGCAACTGTCTATGTAGAGTTTGCACATTCTCCCTGTGTCTCTTAGGTGGTGGGGTACATGTGGTTGGTGCCTGTGGGTCAAGAGCTGAGGAATTGTTTGGTGTTGGGCAACATGGAGACTCTCTGCAGCCAGGAGGTAGCTGAAAGCATCAGGTACCCACTTGACCTCCACGATGAGAATTCTCAATGTTTAGCTTGTTCAATATGAATGATGTTAGGAACCTGAATGTTGCCACTTTAACAAGTTAGAATCCCCCTTAATTGGCAACTTGCTGCATCCTACTGAGAAACTCACTCACAACTTGAGAAATGTAAAAGCAATGGAGCAAGATGCTCCCGACAACAAGATAAGCCTCGCCAGAATTCTGACACAATTCTGCCCCAAATCTCACCAGTGTCGCTACTGTGCAGACCCATACAAGATTCCACCCTCTCTCTTTCAACGTGTTAACTCTGTTTTTCTTTCCACAGATGGTGCCAAATCCGGTGAGTTTCACCAACATTTTCTATTTTTAGCTGATCCTCATTATTCTCCATATTGCGTCAGAGTTCTAAACTCTCTTTGTTCTTTGAAGACAAAGCTCCACTTGAGAGCTGGGTCAGTCTGGGCTTTAAATTCTACATTCAAGCAACCTTTCTGATTCATCAGCAATTCCATTTCCTGCTCAAGGCATTTTCCATCATACTTCATGAAGATCTCTGATACTTGAAGGTCATCAGGTTTTAATTGAGTTCCTATTCCTGTTCAATTTACTTCAAGTTCACATCCAAGTGTTTTATTTGCAGTGACAGATACTCAAATGTTGTCACCAGCTTGCACTTTCCATTAGCAAATTCATCTTTCATATGGGATGCTTGGTTCTCTCAACTCATTAGGTTTTATTAAAATACAGCCTTGTTCCTGATGCTGCCATGGACATTCTTGCATATCTGACATTAACCTTTCTTGGTCCTGGGCATGTTATTTTTCCATTTTAGACTATGCCAGCTGCAGAAGTGGGGAGAGTCTAGGATATATCTCCTGTAAAATCTCCATCTCTCTCATCTCATCTGACTCTCTTTCAATTTTCAGAGATGCCAAGATTTTCAGAATTGCCAAATCATTACTTAGTATAAAGTCCACTCCCTCAACAGGTAATCTACGAATAATTCCCACAGTAAAAATTCGGTTCAATAAGTCTCTTCATAAATTAACTTTGTACAAGGGAAGAGGTGCATAAATCCCGTAAGGATCCCTTATTCATAATTTATCTTGGACCAAACCAACCGGAAGACAAATTGTAACATCAGCAACCATCAATGACTGATTTGCTCCAGTAGCTCTCAAAATATTAATCTGTTACTTCTGTTGTCGGAAGAACAAGGGATCACTTCACCCTTAGAAACAAAACCTCTATAATCTCCAATAAACTGATTTATTGTAGTAGTATTCAAAGAAGAATTTTCTTGACTACCCTGAGACACATCCCTCTTTCTATTTGCCTCTGAGGGACACCATTTCATGTGCACCATTTCCATTGTTTTAAAACCCATTTTCTTTACTAACAAATCCTAAAGTGTTACTATTACTCCCATTGGTTTGCCGTTTCATTTCCAACAATTTGTTTCGACATGCTGTCTCTTATGTTGATGGAAACATAGTAGTTTTCTAACAACATTTCTTTTCTTTTTATCATAATTTGTATTGACTGGACCAAGTTCCCATAAATCTAAGTTAAAAAGCCACAGAGGAGTCAGTTCCATGCTTTGCTTCTCTTTCAGGACACATTGGGGACTTAAGGGTTAAACACCACCCCCACCCCCCCCACCCCCCCCCCCCCCCCCCCGCCGGCCAAAAGACTTACTGCAGTATCAGCTGAAGGCCTGTATTCTTACAATCCAGACAGAACAACTCAGTAGCGGGGAGGCTGACTGTATCTTAGAAATAGAACCTATTGGAGCTGACTGATAGCCCTGGCCACAACCCTGTTAAAATGCCTCTCACTCCCATTGTCTTACCTCCCCTCCCTATTAGCATAGGTATGTGAATGAGGCAAAAGTGAGGACTGTAGATGCAGGAAACCAGAGTTTAGATCAGAGTGGTGCTGGAAAAGCACAGCGGGTCAGGCAGCATCCGAGGAGCAGGAAAATCGCTGTTTCGGGCAAAAAGCCTTTCATAGCTATGTGAATTCCCCATTTACTGATGGAAGAACCCTTCTGCCTTAATGTCTTTCCATCAACACATAATCATGAGTAATACGATAATTAGTTTCTGTAATCCATTCACACGTTATCACAGGACATCGACATTCATCAAGCTTTGTAAATTCATAATTACCTACTTTAAACTATGTAATGACAATCACTCATGTGACTGATATATCTTTGTTTAATTCCTATAAGATATACTGTCTGTGTGTAAGGCAGAGATTTGTGAAGAAGAGTCACTACAAATAGACACTTGGCTACTTTGGAGACACTTTGAATCTCTTGCTGGCTGTCCGATAATATAGCTACTGCTATTGTACAGAAAACCTGTGTCATCCGGAACAGACATCAACATTTAGTGCCGCAACTTGGACCTCAACATAGGGAACGTCTAACGGGGCTGAGTAAGCTGCATGAAAATCTGAATTGGGAAAAACCGAGCGGTAAGGACATCCTGGGCTGTTTTAACCCAGACTGCTCCTTGTGTTCAGCCAGATGATCTGTCCATCGCCCCGTGAACTGGCTCCTTGAAGAGGTCGCACAAACCACCCGGACTCAGCTTGTAAGGTAGGAAAGTTGTCCAGTTGCTCTAAATTGCTGCGGGGTGACATTGGCTACTCTATATTGTGCGAATTCTGGTTTGGGAGCTGCCTCTTTGGATTTGGCTGGTGGAAATTGATTTATAGAAAAGAGAGCAGGCTCGGTAAATTTCTCATCCCATGGTACTAACACGGCCGGTGGAAATTTGTTTATAGTACAGCAGAGTAGTAAAATGGGACAATCACTGGATGTGCCTGATAAGGGGACCCCCCCCCCCCCAGATGTGCCACCCCCCCCCCCCCAGATGTGCCTGATAGGGGGACCCCCCCCCCCCCCCCAACCAATTGCCGCACCTTTCAAAGCACATGCAAAAACTTACCTGATCAGGAAAAGATCTTCCGAAAATTAAGTGCAGCACTGAACAAAGACTAGGGCACAAGATTTGGCCTCTGGGGGGATCTTGGGATGTGGCTGCCTGTGAGCAAGCGGTGAACTTGATCTGGAAGAGAAACTGTGGTAAAAGGTGGAAATCCATCATCAAGGAATGGAAGGAGAGGGCCGATAATAAAGGACAGGACACCTTGCTGGCCAGCTGGAGAAGTAATGCCTGCAACAGGGAGATTGAGTTGTTCACAGCAGATGGGATTCCGAAGGGCTGGGAAGCGCTAAGGGCGGAATGTGAATGGGTGGATGGTAGGCAAGAAAGGGCACAGGACAAACAGTGCAAAGAGGCTAAAGCTGGGGATGATAAACTAGAGGGGTTAAAGCGACAGCACTGCAAGGAGCACAAAAGCACTTCTCGCGATTCCGAGCTCAGATCTGGCATAACGACTCTGCTTGAGGAGGCAGGGAACGACACTGAGATAGAGGAAGAATGGGGATGCTATCCCAGTGCGCCAAGGCCATCAGCTGAAACACCCCCAACCCCCTCTCTGCCGCCGTTCCCGAATCCCAAGAGATCTTGCATAGCCGATCGGGTTAAAATGCACGCTAGGAAATCTGCGGCACCCTTCAATCTCTGCACGGGAGTTCACCATCTCCATGTCACCCCCAAAACTATGTTCCTCAATAGGCAGTTGCTGAATCCCAAGGAAGCTGAGCCGCCCACTATCGGAGTTTATATCCCGTGGAAACCCTAAGAGATGATCATGATTATGAACCAGGTGCCAAACCATAAAGATAAGCCTGCCCAATTCACTCAGTACATCTGGCGCACCATTCAAATGTGCAATGCGACACCCCGTGATCTGTTTGCAATTTGCTGCATGACTTTGTCACCAGAAGAAGTAACTAAATGGCAGGAGCAGATGGGTGAGAGTGATAGAAAGGGGCCAGCCCTCACCTACGAGGATTTAAGTGTCAGATTCAAAGACAACACTCAAGTGAATCAAATTGTCCAGCCAATAGAATGCACCCTACAACAGCCTGTTAACATTAGCAAGGTCCTAGCCTGCAGACCCAAGGTGGGAGAGTCTGGGGGAGACTTCTTGGAGAGATTTGTTGCCTGCTATAGGACCTTTGCTGGGGATCAAGTTTTTAACTCTGGGAAGGACTCACCTTTGTTTAACTCAATGATTCTACAATGTGTCCCCTCAAGTCTTGCTGACATGATACGCATGAACAGCATGGACTGGTCCGAAAACACCAGGTCCCAGATGAGAAGAACCCTTATGTATTATTGGGAAGTCCAGAATGACCCCAAACCACGCTCCAAATCTCACCCAAAAATGGAGTTTGTTCAGCAACCCCAGTCGAACTAACAAATTTTAATGGAACCAGGATACCCCCGGGCACAAACTCTCCCCCAGGATGCCTGTCCAGTGACACCCACCACTCCCCACGAGGACCTTGGAGGGGGATACTGGGGGTGTCCCCTGATGCACCTTGGATAAGAAGGAGACGGGGCTAATTCCCAGTGAGGCAGCCAGACCAGTGTTTCAACTGTGGGAGGCTTGGTCACTGGAAGGGTGAATGCCCACTTCACCCAGAACCCGACTATCCAGGCCTGGATCTGCGGCCCCGGACTCATTTCACATCTAACAATCCATTCACCTGATTCCCGAACAGTAACCTCCCAGTTGTCAGCATGACCCCTCAGCAGGAACTCAACATTACCCTGCAGATAGCTGGATTGTCAATCCTATTTATGACAGATATGGGGGCAACTAATTCCACCCTCAATCAGGAAACTGTGAAGGATAAGGGATTTCAGCCATCTAGTGAGACCGTGGGACAAACGATGTATGTCCAAAAACTGTTCTGCTGGAGGTTGAGTTCTGAAAAAGAGAAAACTTGTGTCATCCAGATTTGAGGAACAAAACAAACATCAACAATATAACTTAAGTTTTTATTTAACAAATTCGTGCTTTCAGATTTCTTCCTTTCTTTGAAGTTTTTTCCTCTCTCTTTACCTTCTTCCTCACTTGTCAACCTCTTTCTGAAAGTCATATTCAAGCATTTACATTTATCTTTCAAGTTCAAGTCCCCTCACGGTGGCACAGTGGCTCAGTGGTTAGCACTGCTGCTTCACCATCCCAGGTTCAATTCCAGCCTTGAGCGACTGTCTGTGTGGAGTTTGCACATTCTCCGCCTGGATTTTCTCTGGGTGCTCTGGTTTCCTCCCTCAGTCCAAAGAGGTGAATTGGGAATGTTAAATTGCCCATAGTGTTAGCTGCATTAGCCAGAGGGAAATGGGACTGGGTGGGTTACTGTTTGGTGTGGACTTGTTGGGCCAAAGGGCCTGTTTCCATACTGTAAGGAATCTAATCTAATGTCCATTTCTATTCCAAGCTGCTTCATCCATAACTGAATTCCAGTCAATTCATCTACCTTCCACCTGATTGAGACTCTTTTCTTCCAATCTCAGATGCTATTACCTCAATTATATCTGCTTTCTGAGAATCTGCTTTTAATTCAATATCCACCTTCTCTGCCAATGATATTAGTCTACCGTTGGTTTATATTTGTAATCATTGAGGGATCAACCTTGCCTCCCCAGAAATGTCACAGCAACTGGCAAAGCCATTTTTGTTTTCAATACATACAGTAAAATTCATCATGAAAACCTTAACCATCCTTAACCTTGGCAACTCTCAGTGATTGTATTTTTCTGTGGATATTCATATGTTCATTGAGTTCCCAAATTATGTTATGATCCTGGATCAGACTGCCACATTTATGGCATTATCTCACCAGGGACCAGTAACCTTTATTTATAAGCAGACGAAGTGTGTGATGCCAGGTACTTATTAAGTGAACACAGCCTCAAATTTTCGTGGATTGGAATAAATAACAATGACAACTGTGAGAAGCTCCCTGGCCTTATGTCTGTACTGCACAGCACAGCAAGACACAAGAACTGTGAGCCCCGTATCTCTGGCTGAGGCCAAGGTGCAAAAAGACAGCGTACCACAGGACAGGGATGCCTCGAACATCCAAGTAGGCTGAGCTATTGAGTGCTATGACAGCAGACAAAAAGCCTGCCGATCCAGCTTTGTCTAGTCCATGAGCTGGGTGCCTGTCCCTGAGCACACAGTGTCCTTACTACAGCATTACTACCTCGTGTTGCTCCCTGCTCACACGTCCTCCTGATAAGGCTCACAAAACATAACTCGTGAGCTTATCAGCAACTAATGCTGGTGAGAGTTAGCCTGTGATTGGGCAGGTAGAACCTGCCAAGAATCCATTTACCCGTTTTACCCTGTATCTGGTCACATACATAGCCTCCACAGGCCATATTTCAGGCCCTGCCCAGAAAAGCCTGAATTGCACTGCTTTCTGGTAAAGGGAGTGATGTTGCTACGTCCTGCTGAAGCAACATAATAGACCTAGAAGATGAATTCAGTATGGATGATCGGACATTTTCAATTTGTAAACAGCAAAATAGTGGTCAAAGTCTTGTGATCAGTATTGTAACCATTGTGTATAAAGCTGAGCAGAGTGAAAGCTGCCCACTTGTCTGCAAACATTTTTTTTGAGGCCTAACCTCCTATTCATGATGTAGAAGAGCTGTCTCAGCATGCAAGGACAATCAGCTCAAAAGACAACCCCCCCTCACCCTTCTTGACTTAAGTTTAAATGTCTAACGTGAATGTTAGTTAGTAAGTGGGTGAATAAATAAATGGCTTGACTGTGAGGTGGGTGAGGCCAGTGGGAAGGGTGGAAGTTGTTTAGATAATAGATGTGTAGGGTGGTAAATAGGTAGGGAGACAGGTGAGTGAGGTGGTAGGATGGTAGTGTGGAAGGTATACAGGGTATCTGGTGTTTGAGGTGGGCATGTGGATGAGTGGGCTAAGGTATTTGGGTCAGGTTAAAAGGAGTTGTCAGATCAGGGCCTTGTCAGAACTAGATGTGAGGGACAGTCAGATGGTGGGGAGCTAGTCAACGTGAATTGGATAAGTGGTTGGGTTGGGCCAGGAGTGGCATCTGGGGTTAGTGGATGGAGTGGGGGTTCAGACAGAGTTAGTGCCCAAGTTAGGGTTATTCAGGGGTTGAGGACGAGCTCAGGAAGTGGGTTGTTTATTTGACTGGTGTTCAGTTGTGCAATTAGGGGTTAGAGCAGGATTTTCTTATCTAACATTTTGTTTCTAATGATAAGGGGCTATCAAACTCGAACGTTCCTTGGGTCTGGGATCATAGGTCTGGTTTCTGAAATTGCTAAGACCGAAGGAGCTGAATCAATACGTTTTTAGGTTTTTCAAAATGCATGAGGTTACCAAATTGGAATAAGGCAAGTTTTGAAATGATCTAGCTGAGGTCAAGGAAAAGAGAAAATGTTGTTAAGGACCGGAGATCAAAAACGTCACAGTAATACAAATAGATTAGATTAGATTACTTACAGCGCGGAAACAGGCCCTTCGGCCCAACAAGTCCACACTGACCCGCCGAAGCGCACCCACCCACACCCATTCCCCTACATTTACCCTGCACCTAACACTATGGGCAATTTAGCATAGCCAATTCACCTAACCTGCACATTTTTGGACTGTGGGAGGAAACTGGAGCACCCGAAGGAAACCCACGCAGACACGGGGAGAATGTGCAAACTCCACACAGTCAGTCGCCTGAGGCGGGAATTTAACCCGGGTCTCTGGCACTGTTCTTGTAAAATTGAGAAATAAGCATTAGAACTTTAAAAGTCTGCAGGATATACAAGATTTGAATAAGTTTAGAAATAATGAATATTAAAGGAGATGACATGTGGAGCACCAAGGTCTGATATAAGACCATAAGACCATAAGACATAGGAGTGGAAGTAAGGCCATTCGGCCCATCGAGTCCACTCCGCCATTCAATCATGGCTGATGCGCATTTCAGCTCCACTTGCCAGCGTTCTCCCCGTAGCCCTTAATTCCTCTAGACAACAAGAACCTATCAATCTCGGCCTTGAAGACATTTAGCGTCCCGGCTTCCACTGCACTCCGTGGCAATGAATTCCACAGGCCCACCACTCTCTGGCTGAAGAAATGTCTCCGCATTTCCGTTCTGAAATGACCCCCTCTAATTCTAAGGCTGTGTCCACGGGTCCTAGTCTCCTCGCCTAACAGAAACAATTTTCTAGCATCCACCTTTTCAAAGCCATGTATTATTTTGTACGTCTCTATTAGATCTCCCCTTAATCTTCTAAACTCCAACGAATACAATCCCAGTATCCTCAGCCGTTCCTCATATGCTAGACCTGTCATTCCAGGGATCATCCGTGTGAATCTCCGCTGGACACGTTCCAGTGCCAGTATGTCCTTCCTGAGGTGTGGGGACCAAAACTGGACACAGTACTCCAAATGGGGCCTAACCAGAGCTTTATAAAGTCTTAGTAGTACATCTCTGCTTTTATATTCCAACCCTCTTGAGATAAGAGACAACATTGCATTCGCTTTCTTAATCACAGACTCAACCTGCATGTTTACCTTTAGAGAATCCTCGACTAGCACTCCCAGATCCCTTTGTGCTTTGGCTTTATTAAGTTTCTCACCATTTAGAAAGTAGTCCATTCCTATATTCTTTTTGCCAAAGTGCAAGACCTCGCACTTGCTCACGTTAAATTCCATCAGCCATTTCCTGGACCACTCTCCCAACCTGTCTAGATCCTTCTGTAGCCTCCCCACTTCCTCAGTACTACCTGCCTGTCTACCTAACTTTGTATCATCGGCAAACTTCGCTAGAATGCCCCCGGTTCCCTCATCCAAATCATTAATATATAATGCGAACAGCTGTGGCCCCAGCACCGAACCCTGCGGGACACCGCTCGTCACCGGCTGCCATTCTGAAAAAGAACCTTTTATCCCAACTCTCTGCCTTCTGTTAGATAGCCAATCCTCAATCCATCCCAGCAGCTCACCTCGAACACCATGGGCCCTCACCTTGCTCAGCAGTCTCCTGTGTGGCACCTTATCAAAGGCCTTTTGAAAGTCCAGATAGACCACATCCACTGGGTTCCCCTGGTCTAACCTACTTGCTACCTCTTCAAAAAATTCCAACAGGTTTGTCAGGCATGACCTCCCTTTACTAAATCCATGTTGACTTGTTCTAATCAGACTCTGCTCTTCCAAGAATTTAGAAACCTCATCCTTAATGATGGATTCTAGAATTTTACCAACAACCGAGGTTAAGCTGATTGGCCTATAATTTTCCATCTTTTGCCTTGATCCTTTCTTGAACAAGGGGGTTACTACAGCCATCTTCCAATCATCTGGGACCTTTCCTGACTCCAGTGACTCTTGAAAGATCTCAACCAATGCCTCTGCTATTTCCTCAGCAACCTCTCTCAGAACTCTAGGGTGTATCCCATCGGGGCCAGGAGATTTATCAATTTTAAGACTTTTTAACTTTTCTAGCACTATCTCTTTTGTAATGGCAACCATACTCAACTCAGCCCCGTGAGACCCTTTAATTTTTGGGATATTACTCATGTCTTCCACTGTGAAAACTGACGCAAAGTACTTGTTAAGTTCTCCTGCTATTTCCTTATCTCCCATCACTAGGCTCCCTGCATCAGTTTGAAGTGGCCCAATGTCTACTTTTGCCTGTCGTTTGTTTCTTATGTACTGAAAGAAACTTTTACTATTATTTCTAATATTACTGGCTAGCCTACCTTCATATTTGATCCTCTCATTTCTTATTACACTCTTTGTTATCCTCTGTTTGCTTTTGTATCCTTCCCAATCTTCTGATTTCCCACTGTTCTTAGCCACTTTATAGGATCTCTCTTTTTCTTTAATACATTTCCTGACTTCCTTTGTCAGCCAAGGTTGTCTAATCCCTCCCCGGTTAATCTTTCTTTTCTTGGGAATGAACCTCTGTACAGTGTCCTCAATTATACCTACAAACTCCTGCCATTTTTGCTCTAGTGTCTTCCCGGTTAGCCTCTGCTTCCAGTCTATTTTAGTCAGTTCCTCTCTCATGCCCTCATAATTACCTTTATTCAACTGTAACACCATTACATCAGATTTCGCCTTCTCCCTTTCAAACTCCAGACTGAACTCTACCATATTATGGTCGCTACTTCCTAAGGGTTCCCTTACTTTAAGATCTTTTATAGAGTCTGGTTCATTGCAAAGCACTAGGTCCAGAATAGCCTGCTCTCTTGTGGGCTCCATGACAAGCTGTTCCAAAAAGCCATCCTGTAAGCATTCCATGAATTCCCTTTCTTTAGATCCACTAGCAACATTATTTACCCAGTCCACCTGCATATTGAAGTCACCCATGATCAATGTAACCTTGCCTTTCTGACATGCCTTCTCTATTTCCCGGTACATGTTGCGTCCCTGGTCCTGACCACTGTTAGGAGGTCTGTACACAACTCCAATTATGGTTTTTTTGCCTTTGTGGTTCCTCAATTCCACCCACACAGACTCCACATCATCCGACGCTATGTCATTCAATACTATAGATTTAATTTTGTTCTTAACTAACAAGGCAACCCCACCCCCTCTGCCCACCTCTCTGTCTTTTCGATAAGTCGAAAAACCATGGAGGTTTAACTGCCAGTCCTGACCCCCCTGTAACCAAGTCTCTGTGATGCCTACTACATCATAATCATTCACTATTATCTGTGCCATTAATTCATCGGCTTTGTTATGAATGCTACGAGCATTCAGGTAAAGTGCCTTAATGCTAACTTCCTTATTAGAGATGTTGTAAGTCATATGTCCTAAGTTATCCTTGCTTTTTTCTGCATTCTCAGTCTGCCTCAATTTTAAATCCGCCTGGATTTAAACAGTGCAGGAGATTCTGCGGGCGAGGTGTACAGAAATGTGCAGAATGTGAGGAAGACAGGGGAAAGCTGTGGAGGATAGCTTCAACCACTCGCATTGCACCCCCTCCCCAGGCTAATAGTGCCACTCTCCTCCCCAATACTCAATCCACCATTCTTCCTGCCTTAGCTCTTGACTCTTTCTTGGCAGCAAAGATGGAGCCATGAGGAATTAAGAAGGAAATGTCCTTTCCTCAGGATGACAGGCAAAGGCCAGTGAGCCCAATGAAGAGAGTGTGTTTGGAAGTACCAGCATTTGTATCAGGGGTCTGGTGCCAAAGGCCTGGATTTAGCATTAAGTGTCACAAAAAAGTAAACCACGTTGTTCATTCAGGCAAGCTGACTTTCAACTGACAACCAACACTACCTCAGCTCCCCAGTATTCCCTTGCACAGCATTCTCCTGATCAACATACCTTGCAGTTCCATACATTCCCTTGCCTCTAGATATCTCCTCAAATCTCCACTTTGTGGCTAACACTCATGCTCACCCTGACTCTAATGCCTCCTCACACCTATCCTTCACAGTGAGTCTTCTAAATATTCTTATACCATCCTGAACACACATTGTACTTTTCACACTCTCCCTCCTCTCATTACAGGAGAAGAGTCAACAATAGAAAACCAGGTATACTTTGTAATCATAGCCATATTGACAGTAGCAGACAACCATGTTTTGCAGATCGGCAGAATGGCACTTCACTCAATATCAGCAATGGAGAGATAGGGATGGGAAATAGATCTGGTGACAACATCAGATGATGTGCTGTCATTTGGCACTGGTTGCAGGAAGACCCATTAAAAGAAACATCCATTAAAATTAGAATTCTGCTTAGAGGAAGCTTTTTAAACTAAACATAAAGAGACATGTCATGAATACTGCATCAATACAGTCCATTGGACTGTGTCAGCCAAAGTTAAGTATAATACATTCTACTTTAATAACAGTTCACAAACTTAACATCATACAATCTCGTCTCAAGTTGGTGTGCAGATAATTTTAAAAGTATTCAAAATTGCAAACTGAGTTGAAGTCCAAGAATAAAAGGGTTAAATTATGAGGATAGATTGCCAAGACCGGGTATGAATTCTCTTCATTATGGAAAGCTTAGGGGTGATTCGATTGATATTTTTAGATGATAAAAGGAGTTGATTGGGTGGATGGAGAGAAACAAACTCCATTTGTGGGGGAGTCCACATCAAGGATGCAAAACCTTCACATTAGATTGAGCCAATCTTTAAGTGATGGGAGAACACACATTTTCACACAAAGTGTAGAGGAAATCTACCAAGCTTTCCCTAAAAAAGCCTTGTTAATTGAAAAATAATGTCAGGCTATTATACAGAAACAAAAGTTTTGTACTCACACTCATTTTCTAAAATAAACAATAAATATTCGTTTCAGTTGCAAAATTGACTATAGAGTCATACAGCACAAAAACAGTCATCCCAACCAGTCCATGAATGTAAACCAAGCTAGTCCCATCTGCCTGCTCCTGGCCCCTATCCCCCCAAACCTTTCTTATTACAGTTGAAATCCACAATAGACTACCATCTAATGTACCTGTGTAATGTTTTCCATTGCCACAACAGTTATCCTGTAAGTAAGATTCACCATTTAGAGACAGAATAGATGTAATTAGGAACAGGGAATAATCTTGATAGTGATGCTCATGAATTTGGTGAATGCTGCTCTCACATATCTCATGTAAGACTCTTACATTTTATCTAGCAGCAAGAATTCCATTCCATTATCCTATGATGAGTTGTAGCTCAGTTACTAAATGTAAGAGACTAATTAGCTATATGACTGTAATGATCACTTTATTCACAAAAAAATCCATCAATCTGTTTCATTACACTACTCAACGAATGGGCAGCCACCAATCTCTTGAGAAAATTCCAAACATTCAAAACCCTTTGAGATGCCATTTCTATTCATCTCAGCTGTAAATGGTAAGTCTTATTCTGTGGCTGTGACCCTATAGTGACATTCATTCCTGAAGAAGGGCTTATGCCCGAAACGTCGATTCTCCTGCTCCTTGGATGCTGCCTGACCTACTGCACTTTTTCAGCAACACATTTTTCAGCTCTGATGTCCAGCATCTGCAGTCCTCACTTTCTCCTATAGTGACAGGCTTCCCAAACAGAAGAAGAATTCTCTCTCCCTTTATCCTAATCATCCCCTATAGAAATGTATACATGCTGATGAGGTCATCTCCCAATCTTCTAAATTCAGAGGAATATAAACCGGAATCAGGGATCCCCACGTTATCAGCCAATGCCTTGAAGTCTGGGTGGTAATTTGAGACTGGTAGTCATATACAATTTATCAAACTGGCATCTGAGAACTGGCATGATACTTAGGACTTGATCACCTTCATTTGAGAAGATGCTGTTTCGCAGAGATTTGAGGGGTCAAAATAAACTTTCAGTTTTAAACCAGGGATGACATGACTGAGTATTTCTTTCTGTTTACAAATCTGCAAAAATATGACTTTCAGCTCAATATTGTTTTGCACAATATTTATCTCTATATCAACTACACTGCTCTGTAATTCAAACACCTGATTTTGAGACTAATGTGATGATTTGTTCCATCACATTCAATTCCTGAAATTGCCTATGAATTCCTCTACTAAGTTGTACACAGAAGGCCTCTGGGTGAAAGCATTTTTCTTTGCCTTTGATCTTCTTCTAGCATTTTCTCCAGAATTGGAAAGTATTGTAGGATTTTACTTTTTTTAATTGGGAGGGCCACAAGCCCAGTTTGAATTTGAATGCATGACCATCTGTACTAAGTCCCTGTACTTTTCCTTAGTTTACAGTTTTTCTATTATGTCTGGAAGGAACCTGGAGTTGAGCAACTTTATAATGTCTGGCAGCACAACATAGACTTTATTTTTGGATTGAAGAAGTGACAATTTCAGGCATGAGAGCTAAAAATACTTGCAGAACCTTCCCTCGGCATAACCACGACACACCAGCATTGCAGATTATTTCATCGGAGGCAGGACTGAGATCGACAAGTAAGAATTTACAGATACAGAAGGGCCGTTACGCAAAATAAGTTTACAATTTTAACAACGTTCATTTGCTAAGCCTTACTAGTAGTGTATACAGTGGTAATTGATTAAAAAAAAGGAAATTAGGTCATTTTTGCAAAGTACATTTTGCACTGACATGAAACATGGCCGGTGCACCATCAGTTGTGATGGATACTTGTTCGGAATGTCTTTTTCTCAAGCATGTACCTTTTGAACTCGATGTAGATATCCTCACCCCCTGCGATGAGGGGGTGAGAGGATCTTCTTTGGTTGTTGTATCCTTTAAAAACATGTACACACAAACAATCAGCTGGTCTGTGTCATTCATGTTGCTGGATTGATCAAACTGCAGTAAGAAGCATTCACAGACTTTCAGGTTCTGCTGTAGTTGTTGAAAAATGTCTTTGGACAATGATTCTAAGTGCATTGCTACCATCGAAGCATCAAGCACCACTCTGGATTGCCATTATTATTTCTTCCTAGTTCTTAAAGGTTTTTGATGCAAGAGTGAGTGCCACAGTTATTGCTTCTGTAATTAGTTCACCATGTGTGAATGACTTCTTGTGTTGGCAAATGTGAAATAATGCTTCAGTGCAGATCTCAGTTTTTGCTGCTGACTTTTGAAAAAAAAAGTAGCTTCCAAAAAACCTTCAGTTGGTCAACATTCTTTGTCCAAAAAAGCTATTTGAGTGAAAACTACCTGTGTGGTGTTGTTCCAAATTCTCTTTTTAACTTGTTGATACTCTTTGGTAATATATAAGGTAAATGGTCTTATCTTTCACAGCTGTCCCAGTGGAAGTTGTACATTTTTGTTAATTTTTCGATGATGCCAGTTCATCGCTCATCATTGTTGCTTCACCTTGTAGTTTGTGACATCATTTTGTTGCTGGTCATGCTGCAGATAGGGTTCTGGATATGCACCTCTGGAACATCTAGAGTGTTGCTTGCTGCTTTCAAGTCTAGAGTCTTAGAGGTCACATCTGTGGTTGGAATTTGTTTCAGGGAAGCCCCTGAATGGGGGCGTGCAATGCGTGGACATTGGATATAGGGTACCACAGCATTCCCCAGACATTTTCTTGGGTCTGCACAGACCTTTTAGATAAGCAGCTGAAGAAAACAAACTGCAGGTCTACAGAGAATGAGCTGAAGAGTGGGACTAGCTGAGCTGCTCTTACAGAGAGTCCACCTGGACATGATGGGCAGAATAGCCACTTATATTTCTAGAACTGTAATATATTGGATTCACATATCATTTCCTAGTGTCTGTCTTTGTTATTTGTTTGCATTCCCACCAGAAAACTTACTTTACGCTGTAATCATATTCCATCAGGACTAAATTGAAATATGAATCAACATAGCTGGCACAGCCTGTTAAGATCTTGCACTTTTCTCATGCCATGCGCTTTGTGGAAATGGAAGTCATGCAGTTGTATGATAATAGACATGCACGGCAAGAGTACATAGGTGGATGGTGAGATCAACAATCAAAGACTCTACAATCAACCAATCAATCTCAATATATGTATTGGAGACCATGAACCTAGACTTTCAATGTCTTCTTGATTAGGATAATCATCTCATCCTCGGAATTAGTCTCATGGACCTCTTTTGCACTCCCTCTAAGGCAGGCAAATTCTCCCTTGGGTAAGGAGACCAAAACTGTGAACCATATTCAGGATGTGGTCTCACAAGGTCTTTTATAACTAAGTGAAGAGGTTTTTATTTTAAAGTTATCATTCCTTGTAATAAAGTTAATACACCATTTGAATACCTAATTACTCGCTTTATCTGTAGATTACCTCTCAGTGTTTCATTTACAAAACAGATCCTTCTGAATGCAATTATTTCACAGTCTCTCACTGTTTAAAAATTATTCTCTAAATTTATTTCCAAATCTAAATAGGTCACATCCTTCCTGACCCACCCTATCTGTTACAAACATAGAAACTCTTGATTCTTAAACACAATTTCCCTTTCAGTGTTAATACTGCTTGATCATATTATGATTTTACAGGTGTTCAGTTACTATGTGCCTAATGAACAACTCTAGCATTTAGCCTACTATGGAATCAAGATAACTGGCCTACTGTTCTGTGATTTCTCTGTCCCTCTTTTTTTCCAAGTGGGGTTATGTTTGCTAACTCCCAATTCATAAAGAACATCTTAGAATCTAGGGAATTCTGGAAGAATCTAGGAAATTCTAAATCAAAATCAATTCATTCACCATCAGTGCAGCTACTTGTACAGGGTGCAGTGCCAATTCAAGGAGATTTTAGACCCACTAATTCTTCCAGTACTCTTTTGTTAGGAATACTAGTTTCTTTACATTTCTTATACTCACCAGACCATTGTTGCCCCACTCTTTCTTATTTTCAAATAGACAGATATGAACGCTGAGGTATTAATTCACTTAAAACCTATTCAGTTGCATAGAATTAAAATCAAATCCAAAGTATTTGTTCAATGTTTCGGCAATTTCCTGGTTCTCCTTTATAATTTCTCCTGCTTTTGCTGAGGAGATTCATTTATGTTAGCTAATCCATTGCTTTTTGCAATCTTTTTTTAAACTTCCTTGCTAGTTTACTCTCACATTCTCTTTTCTATTTCTTAGTCATCTTTTTCGGAATTCATTAATCTTCCCAATTATCAGTTTGACTGTTCTTTTGGCAATATTTTTGTCCTCCTCATTTAATGTAATATCATCATTTACTTCACTTGAGAGGTATGGTTGGACTACTTATCCAGTGGGATAAGCTTTTATTCCTTAATGAAATGTATTTTTGTTGCAAATTATGAATTTATCTATTAAATGTTTGCCATGTAGGTCAACCATCCAAACTTTATGATGAATCCCCAAACTATCTTTATTCACTCGTTCCTCAATCTACAAACTTTGCTTTGTTCAGGCCCTATTTAATGAGATCACTTTTGAACTCCTTGTAAAATCTGGTAATGTTATGATCACCTTTCTCTCCAACCATTTTCATTACAAGGTTAACCTTTTAAAATTGTACAATATCAGATCTAACATATTATTTTCCTGAATTACTTTCATGATGTACTAGGAAATAATGTGAGCACATACACAATCTTGTCCTCTGCACAATTCTGTAAATTAGGTTTGCCCAGTATGTATTAAGAATAAAGTCCCCAGTGAGAACGCACTCTGGCCAACACTACAACCACTAAAAGGCAATGCAGAAATATACCAACCAATCTGACACTTAATTATCTGAAAGGATTCATGAGGATAGTACCCCACCTTCACTTCCAACAGTAAGTGTGAAGAAGTCACAGGCCTCTATGTCACTAACATTGAGACCAACAAATCACCTGCCTCTGTCAATTTTCTCCCTTCCACTTACCCACTTGACCAAGCTTCCACTAAAGCCGGACCTGAACTAAACATTTCCCTATTATCCCCCTCACACCAGCCCCAAGCTCATCTTCTCCAGGAGACCTGCCTCCTGCTCCCGTGAGCCAAGTCTACTAAATTTGAAGACATCCAATTTCTTTCTCTAGTTCTGATGTGAGCTGATATAATAAATAGTTCTCTCTCTTCAGATTCTTTCCCTCTCTCTCTCCTATACATTTGCCTTCATTGCTCACCTCTTCAAACAAACAACTCTTTACCATTTGTCCAAGCAAACTATTATCCAACTTCAACCTCATTCTGAGACATTTGCTGCCTAATCAAGGTGTCCAGCATCAGCAAGGATTGGGGGGGGAGGAGGGGGGGATTGCTGAAAGTGACCTCTTGCATTGCTACTAGTGTCCCCCATGCAAGACCATCCCATTACCACCCTATTGCCTTTAGTTAGTCACCTGTGTCCTCGGTCCTTCTGCAACCATGGGCCTCCCTGGTGATGTTGCTGAATAGTGCAAAGCTACAAGCCTCTGATTACAGCAACTCTTGGTGGAGAGATTAGACTTCTGCCCCAAAGGGTCATTGATCCTGGGGAGGCCCACTGTTGTTAAGTGCCTGATACACACTCACTATGGATACCAAAAAGAGGTGTGGCAGTGCTCTTGCCTGCTTCCTAGCCTGCTGGGAGACCCCAACACCTTCTTGAAACACTTGTCTGTAAAAAGCTTGTAACTAATTAGCCAGGAACCAAATATGCAAGTATCCGAGTGCTCTTTCACAGCTGCACTGAAAAGTCAGGTTATACATAACACTGGTTTAAGGTAAGCTACTAACTCGGCAGCATGACAAATTAGATTAAAGGCAAAGATATCTAACTGTTCCAAACACAATGTTTGCTTATTCCTAAGATCTGGGAGCCAAAAGAAGACATAACATGGTAGCAGCTGTGAGTAAACCTAAAACCTTTTCAATGAATTTAATGCTGAGCTGGAAAATCGATCCAAATTAGTGCCTGCGAGAGGAAGGAAACCTGCAACAAATGAACAATGGAATGTTGACTGGCACAGCAATGCGTACACAGCTACAGCCCAGAATGAATCGGAGAGATGATGATATTGTAGAGGCATTTGAGAGGTTTAAACAAAAATGCACATTAGCGTCAGAAGTTCCAGTAAAAGGCACTAGCAATGAAAACAGGGTCAGCTATATTCATCTATGGACAGATGACAAAGGATTAAATGCATTTAGTTGTTGGGAGTGTATTAAAGAGGACAGCAGAAACCCAGACAAAACTTTTGAAAAGATTCAACACACACTTCCAGCCAATATCAAATCCTCAGATCGGAGGTATGAGTTTCAAGGTTTCTGATTGGTATTAGATGACTCTATTGATAACTTCGAAACAAAACTGAAAAATGCAGCCAAAACATGCACATTTAAAGATTGAGATAAAAGGCTGACAGATCAGCTAATTAAGCGAGTCTGCGCACCTCAAGGTACAGAAAATGCTAATCAGAAATAACAAGTTCTCAGCACTGCAAGCTAATGGCACTGACAGAGCACATGGAGACACAAGCAGTCAGATGAAAACATAGACGACCCAAAGGTAGCTAAGGGCAGCAGGGTTGATGTAGTGGGACAGTAACAAAAAAAAAGCCACACCAAACAGAGAAAGAAAAACCAGCAACTTTAAGTGGCTAGGTCTTTAAAATTGCTTGACATATTAAAAAACATTGGAACATTCCTGAGAAGCGCCCTGGGACCTTGAAAGAGAAAGTTAGTATCTGGATTTTGTTGTACAGCTTGGTTAACAACAGTGCTGAAAAGATACAAGTGTGACAACATAACTGTCTCACATTCCACTTCTCCCACAAGGTTGTCTGATTCAGAAACTGCTGATGAGGTAAGATTGAACCTTTCGCTTTCCTCTCATCTTAACTCCTCCTCTCACCACAGTCTTACACTTGTGCCTTTCTTCTATCTGAGAATCAAGAATTTCAAACTGAACAGAGCTGTCAGAGTAAGGCAGTGATGAAAGAGAAACACTATCAATCGATCTCACAATCTCAGAAATCTACACGGTGTGTACCTCAGAGAATAGTTAGAGGTGGAGTTTGCACATAGTCATAAACTGGGCACAGGGAGAAAGTGAGGACTACAGATTCCTGATGAAGTGCTTTTGTCCGAAACGTCGATTCTGCTGCTCCTCAGGTGCTGCCTGACCTACTGTGCTTTTCCAGCACCACACTCTCAACCATAAAATGGGTACATTTGTGTTCCCAAACAGGCAGGGAACAAGTTACCATAGGTTTCAGATCCTGTACAGCAACTTTGGAGGTGAAAATAGTTAAATGCATAAGTTACTCAATCATTTGGTAGCACATATCTTGAGTATTACTGAAAACAAAGATGCGGTTTGTTGAAGATTGTCGGTCAGGCTCATACAGGGGCACACTTGCGCATACTGGAAGCTACATATATTAATACATAGGGCCCTGTTCTTTATAGGCAGGAAGAACGTGCACACACATTGTGTCTTTAACAACTCAGCAAAATAGGTGACAGTACTCTCAGGTTCACGCCTCATTAATGTCTTGTCCAATCAGAGTCAGCCTGCCTGCCTTAAATTTAAACAAAGCTTGGCAGGTTTATCTAACTGGTAATTATCTAACTGGTCATTATCTAACTGGTGCATTCTCTATAGCAGTCTATCAATCAGAGCTCACTTGCCAATCAGTTTGAAGCAGCAGGCTGTGCTCATACAGTAGAAACATACTGTTTCCCCTTACATTAGGTTTCATGTAAAAATGCTGATGAGTGCAAGATAAAATGCTGTGACACAACATGTCTTTTTTCAGCAGTTTTATTCATTCATGGGATTTGAGCATTACTGGAAAGGCCAACATTTATTGTCACCACTAAATACTTCTGACTAGTAAGGAAAATAAAGAACATGAAAGCATGGGAAGGGTTAAAGCTTGAAGACCACTGGCAAGCTGTGTTCTGTGGAAGGCAGAATGGGATAACCATAGTGGAACATTCTCCCACCAATTAGCAGAGTAAGGTTAAGGCTGAAAGGTCACTATGGCGAGATGAGACAACACAAGTAATAAGGCAAGTTTCTCTGTCAAGTGTTATTATGACAGGATTGGGACAAAAAATATTTGGGACATGACATTAAAATATCTAATTAATAGTTAGTAGAGTCAGCTTGAGACAGGAGACTATTGTAACAGATGGAATAGCTAAATATCTATCTTGACAGGTTAGTCTGGAATTGAAGATCACTGTAGCACAGTTAGCAATAAATATCTAACGGTGACATTAGAATAACATTAAGTAGAATGTACCACTAAAGAGATAATGGGAACTAACATCACGGGTTTATTGCATAGCTAGAGTGAGATACTTTGCTTAATATAGTTGGACATGCTAATAAGCTAACAGAAACATGATAAAAAAAATAAAAATCCACGGACCCTGAGGTTTGGGGGCATTCGAGAATCTGCTTTCTCAGTGCCACAGTTTTTTGTTTGCAAATAAAAGACCTACTTCTTGAAGAACTCTCCGAGTCTCCTGGTGGTTCTCTATATTTTCTCCACAATACTAGTTGACAGTGAATTGCCTCCTGAACTGTTGCACTTCATTCTGTATTGACACATACCATCCATAACACTGAAAGGAAGGGATTTCCAGGATTGTGATACACAACAATGAAACAACAGATAGAGATATTTAACTTGGTAGGAAATGTGCAGATAGTAGTATTCCCTTATATCTGGTTCCCTTGTCATTCCAGGTAATAGAGATCACAGGTTTGGCAGATACTGTCTCAAGAATCGTGATGAGTTGTTGCAATACAATTTGAAGATAGTACACACTACTGCCACTGTGTCTCAATGGTCAAAGGACTAAACATTTCAGAAGATGGATAGGGTGGTGATAATGTGGACTACTTTGGTTTAGATAGTGCTGATTTTTGAATGGTATTGGAGCTGCAATAATCCAAAGATGTGGAGAGTATGCCAACACACTCCTGACTTGATCCTGATAAATGGCATTAGATTATGGAAAGTCAGAAGGTGAATTACTTGCCACAGAATTCCTAATCTCTGACCTGCTCTTATATTTCAGTGACTGGTGCAGTTGTTTCTAATCTGTGGTAACTACCCAGATTTTGACAATAGGGGAATTTAGTAATGGTACTGTGGTTGAACAGCAAGAGATGTTTCAATTCTCTTTTAATGAATATGATCATTTCCTGGCATGGGTGTAATGCAAAATGTTCAGAGGCAGAGCAGTACAGAAGGTATCTTATAGGCATTCATGATAAAATGCTTGGTGCTTTAACAGCCTACTAAGAAGCCTGTGTGGCATAACAAGGTGCAAGGAGACTTTGTGAGGAGTTTAGTCCCCATCCCTGTCAGCAATCCCTTCCAGGAACTGGACAGCATTTGCGTGAGAGCACTTGAGTGTTCAACCATGATATAGCACCTGCTGATCAAAGTCCCAGCTCTGATATTAGCACAATGTCAAGCAATCTAAAGTGCAGGTGCTGCAGGGAGCTTGTCACATAAGCTCATATGTACGCACGAACCTCCAGCCTGCAGCAGGAATAACCACAGGGCCTCTGAAGCCTGTTGCACCATTCAATACCATTATGGTGGGTTTTCTACCTTAGCTTTACTGTCCTCTCCCCATTTCTGCCTGCGAGCTCAAAACTGTAACATAGTCTTCAATATAATCTACAATCAAGCAACCTCAATCCTCTAGAATTCCAAGATACAAAACACTCCAAGTTAAGAAATTTCTGTTCGTCACAGGATTAAATGACCAACCTTGTTTGCTGAGACTGTTCCCTGCATTCTAGATTTCACAGCATCTAGCCTGTTAAGCCCCTTCAGAACCTTGTGTGTGTCAATGAGATCACCTCTCAGACTTCTCAACTTCAGAAACTTTAGATCTAATTTCCTCAGCCTCTTATCAAACTTCCCATTCTACGAATTGATATAGTCAACTTTTACTGTACTATCACTAAGGCAAGTATATCTTTTCGAGCTATGGATACTAAAACAGCATACAGTACTCCAAGTCTGTCTTCAGTGCAAGGGAATGTCTTGCATTTTAAGAAATATTGCTTCATCTTGCCACTGCTCACTTTATCACATTTGTCTAAGAAAAAAATCACCAGCTCAGCGAGCAAACTTACAACTTAGCTGGACATAGTCCAAAATGTTATCACGAGACCTCTTAGTCTGAACTGCCACACCCCCTGATTCCTGTTATTGGCTGCCAGAAATGGCAGTTGTCATGGAGCCCAAATTTATCAAAGCTTTTATATGAGTCCTGGTTTTGACATTTGAACATCTAGTTAACATAATCATACATGGATATAGTCTCCTGCTAAGATCCTTTGTCCTTCTCTTAATTCTTGTTCTTTCAACAGTTTATCCTGCTCTGCTTGCCTTCTATTTATTTTATATGCAAGAACATATTCTTATGAGGTGTTCCAAGCTGTGGGCTTGTATTTCCACAACACCTCTTATTAACATTTTCTAATAGACAAATTTACTAGTTATGGATTACAACTTGCTTCACTTGTTTATTTCTTACGGAGAATGACATGGGATATATCAAGTTTTATATAAGTGTTCCCTTTTGGCAAAATTTAACAGAGTCTAACATAAAGTGAGCCAGTGAGTGAATAAATTGAAGGAGGAGCTTCACTGATTGATAACTAGTCCACTGATCTGTTCCATAACATGCAGAAGGCCCATGTGCTGTCAGTGCAATCAATATTTATGCAGCAGTTTTTTGGGATCACCTGCCATGAACTGTGTGTGAGTGTATTCCTTTTGGAGTGGTCTGCTACCATGCTGGCAGCTCAGACTCCCTTTCATGTGATTACCATGCAGCTGCTATTCCACTAATTGAATATATGCCATTGCAAGGAGTATGTCCTCATTGTGGATGCAGGTTTGCTCGCTGAGCTGGAAGGTTCGTGTTCAGATGTTTTGTCATCATACTATGTAACATCTTCAGTGAGCCTCCAGACGAAGCATTGCTGGTGATTCCTGCTTTATATTTATATATCTGGGGTTCTTTGGGGTGATGATGTCATTTCCTGTGGTGATGTCATTTCCTTTTCTTTTCAGGTCTGATTAACCACCCCCTGAGCAAAAGAAATGACATCACCACAGGAAATGACATCACCAATCCAAAGAAACCCAAACATATAAATAGAAAGCAGGAATCACCAGCAATGCTTCCTCCGGAGGCTCACTGAAGATGTTACCTAGCATGATGACGAAATGTCTAAATATGAACCTTCCAGCTCAGTGAGCAAACCTATATCCAGAACCTCAACCTGAGCTACACATCTTCTCAAAACTCGCTATGTCCCTATTGTATCTAATTTTCAGATCGTGAAACAAACAGTAGCAATTCTCAAAGTTTTAAGTTCCTTCTTGACAATTACTAATTTCAGTACAAATTAAAATTGGATATGAAAGCCTCTCAAAGCTCATGAGCAGTGGTAGGGCATTTTTGAGAGATGTTCTTACCAGCCAGGAATTTTATGATTTCTGATATCTGACCCCTGAAATACTGAAGCATTCTGTCCAAATGCAGCAAGATCTGGATAATATCCGGGTTTGTGCTGACAAGTGCCAACTAACATTTGTGCCAAACAAGTGCAGGCAAAGACCATCTCCAATAACAGAAAACATGACCCTTGTCTCTTAGCATTCAAGACAATTATTATATCTGAATCAACACCATCAACATTCTGGGGTTTATCACTGACCAGAAATTGAATTGGACTAGCCATATAAGTACTGTGGTTACAACAGCAGGTCAAAGACTCAGCATCCTGCAGCAAACAACTCACTTCCTGACTTTCCAAAGCTTGTCCATGATCTGCAAGACACAAGTCAAGATATTCCCCACATGCCCGGATGAGTACAGCTGCAACAACACTCAAGAGGCTTGAGATGATCCAAAATAAAACAGTCCACTTGATTGGCACCACATCCACAAACATTCACTTCCTCCACAAGTAACAGTCATTATATGTTATCTATAAGATGCACTGCAGAAATTCTCCTTAGAAAGTAACTTCCAAACCTAGGCCGCTATAATGTACAGGCACAAAGGCAGCAGATAAATGGGAACACCACCAGCTGCAAGTTGCCCTCTAACCACAAATATTCAGACTTGGAAATATATTGCAGTTCTTTCAGTGTTCCTGGGTCAGAGTTGAGGAACTCTCTCCCTCTTGGTATTGTAGGTCCCCAAAAAGCAAAAGGCAGTTCAAGGGCAACTAGGGATTGGCAATGAATGATTGCCCAGCCAGTGACACTCTCATCAATGGATATACAAAAGAAAAGCTTTCAACAATGAAGGAACTGGTCCTCCATGGCATAACTCATGTCAGAGTCACTGACGTCACGAATGAGATTGATGGAATTGTTTATCTAGCTTTTAGGATCTTCATATGATAGCGTTCTACTTTCACCACCCACAATGTAGTGATCCCATATAGCTGAGAAGGAACAGTCAGTATGCTAGATCATACTGTGGGCGGCACGGTGGCACAGTGGTTAGCACTGCTGCCTCACAGCGCCAGAGACCCGGGTTCAATTCCCGCCTCAGGCGACTGACTGTGTGGAGTTTGCACGTTCTCCCCGTGTCTGCGTGGGTTTCCTCCGGGTGCTCCGGTTTCCTCCCACAGTCCAAAGATGTGCAGGTCAGGTGAATTGGCCATGCTAAATTGCCCGTAGTGTTAGGTAAGGGGTAAATGTAGGGGTATGGGTGGGTTACGCTTCGGCGGGGCAGTGTGGACTTGTTGGGCCGAAGGGCCTGTTTCCACACTGTAAGTAATCTAATCTAATCACTCCCTTGCATTTTACTGCATCTTTAGCCTCGACCCCTACTACACTTCCTCACCAGTGCTAATTTACATTGTTCCATTAGGCATTCCCTCTTAGTATTTCTATCTACTTAGCATGAGGTGTCTGTGCTGCTATTTGCTTCACACGTAGACTGATTCAAAGTTTTGTTTTGATTTCTCTCATGGTTTGCCTCCACTGGTTCACCTTGAGTACAGGTTGCTTGTTCTTGCCCTATAATGAAGGTAAAATGCTTTATAAATAAATAAGCACAGGTTTTCTTATGGGTTATGCATTGTTATCACATGCTGTATGTATGTCAATAAGGAAAATGTGTGCCTATGTTCATATTTTGCCAATCAACAAACATTTTAATGTTATGGGACATATTATTTCTATGCTAGCTCCAAGGAGTACAGACTCCATGCCTTTCAAGTTCTCCTTTGAGATCTGGTGAACAGTTGATTCCTCATCCGAAGTTCATCACATGTCGTACTTATTACATTTATATTATGTGCTGGGTTTGCCTTTAATAAAAGAATGGTAAGGGTTGACACATTGCAACTCAGCCTTTATACTTTATGCTACAATTTCTTCAAAATCGTCTATAATGTGATTTGCATAATTTTGTAATTTCTGGTTGTAACAATTATTTGCTGATGGGTCGTAGTTTGTTCTAGCTGGGTACCTAATGGTGTCTGACTTATGTTAGACAAGCCCTCGTAAATAATATTTTTAAATTTTTCATATGGTGAGATTCTGAGAGTGTGATCTGATATCTCATATGGGAAAACAGAGGATAGGATATCTGAGACCTGAGTCAACAGGACTCACAGCAATATGTCTTCTGATCCAGAGTGAAGGATTGTGAAATTACAGCACAAGGACTGACAAAGAAGAATAAAGTACAACGGATGAATTGAAAGCTAAATCAAATACAGAAAGAAAATGAAAGAGAGGGCACCAAAGTTTGGATTACATGACAGAGAAAAATGACAGAAAGCAAACTCAAAACAAAAACAAATTACACATTTTAAAATCTGAATTAACAATCAACAAACCTGAATGAATAAAAATCCACAACTGAATTTGTCAATCTTCAGTACCAGACTGCTTGATTGACAGCAATTAATATTTATCATATTGTTAAAAGGAATGGATAGGATTTAAACCTCTGAGGCAAGTTTAGTTCATATCTATTCCATAAATATAACAACTTTATGCTGTTCAATGCTTTTCAATGGTAAGCAGATAACAAGGTGCTGCTATCATGAAACTGGCAATAAACCAGAATAACTCAAACATATTTGAAATTGATTATGCATCTACTTGCCGTCAGAAGCTGCTGTACACTTACACAAAAATAACACTGAAAGTCATTAGGCTTGCCACTGCGTCCTGCGTCCTTGATGTCCCAGATCACTTTTGCCAGCTCTGCCTTCATATCCTTATAACAATCTTTACTCATGTTTAAAATAATGGTCTTAGACCACTTTCAACTCGACATGAAATGCTACCCTCTTGTGATCACTGCCACTTAGAGGTTCCTTTACTATGAGATTATTGGTGAATCCGATCTCAGAGTTCATTACCAGGTCTAGAGTAGCCTAATTCCTAGTTAGCTATAGAATGTACTGCTATGAAAAACTGTCCTAATTACACTCTATGAACTCAATTTCAAAATAATTTTTTAAATGTCAGATCTAATTATAGTACAGAAACATTCTCACCTTATTTTCACGTTTTGGTTTGCTGGAGTTGCAGAGTTCACAAGCTCTGATGTATATCCCTCACTAGAAATAAATCCACAGAATTCAAGAGAACTCATAGATGAACAACATGAAAGCAAATAAAAATAGATATTCTGGACAAGGAGGTCTGGCAGCATCTGTGGTGGGGAAAACAGAGTTAACATTTCGAATCCGATCCAACTTTTTCAGTTCTTGTCAGACTCCATGTGTTAACTTTGTTTCTCTCTCCACAGATGCTGTTAGACCTTCTGTTTTAATTTCAGATTTGCACCAGCTGCAGTAATTTTCTTTTTTCTATCATTAAACTCAAGTTTCCTTTCTTGAAGCTAAGCTATACTCTGGTCCAATTTTCAAGAATTAGAGTGCTCCCACGGGAAATTGGTAAATTAACTGCTTGCAAAGCATTATTACAATAGATATCGCATCTATTGTTTTTACGATGAACAATCACTGTCAAGAACCAGATACATCAGAACTGCATTCCTGTGACTTTGTGGGCAATCAGTTCATTCTGACTTAATATAGTTTACTGAAATCTTCTAATGTTTGGTACAATCCCACCATATCTATATTTAAACAACTCCAGCTAACCATGATATGTTAAATGTTTCATGTCTACCAACAGAACTTTTTTTTATACTTAACAAAAAGTTAAACCATGATTAAAGTTGATTGATTGTAACATTATTTTAATCTTTACCTATTAGCGTACACGTTTCTCTGGAGAAAATCAAGTCATATGTTGCTGGGAATCAATCTTTTCAGGCATTCAGTAAATCATGTCCAAGGTTTGATTGTTTTATTTGAAGTTGTGCTGGAGTTGGGAAGGGAAATCAAAGTTTGGTTTTATCAGATGGCTGGCACACAAGATGAGAGGAAATGATACTCAAAACATGCTGACAGCCTTACAAATTGGAAGATCTGCATCATGTTCGGAGATGTGGTTAGGTAATCAACTGAATGTGTAATTTGTGGTGATTTTTTTTGGATGATACAAAGCAAAAGAGACATTGTGCCATGCCGTGTTGTGGTGTGATTAGGAGTCTCACCTGCGATTCCTCACATGGTGAATTACCAATCTCACCCGGACTGTCAGCAGGAGACACTGAACAAAGTGTGATGATTCTGTACAAGGAAAGAGGAAACCATCAGAGGGAAAACCACCTCTGCCCCACTCTAACAAACTCAAGTAATATTTTTAACAAAAGAAACCTATATCGCTCATGGATCTGCAGTGGTGAACACCACCAAGTTGCAAAGTGTAGAAGAGGCGACAATAAATTAAAGTAACCATGAAGTTAGATCAAGTTTGATTGTTCCCCACCTGTAGCCACAAAATTCTGTTCTCAAAGGCCTGGGTGGGGATCATGCTGCACAATTAAACAATACTCATTGCTTGTGTGTCAAACTTTATACTGCTTGTTCATTCACATGATGGCACAGTGCACACTATTAAGCAAACTCAAGCTGGGAATCCAAAACCACGATAAACAATTTTGAATTCAAAGTGAGTATAAACTTGCAAGAAGGTTAATTCTGATTGCAACATTTGCTAGAGGTGATTCTAATCATGAATATGTCCTGAGGAAGAGATAAAAATTGTATGTATTGTCAAAGAGTGAGTTTTAAGGTTCTCTAAAACAATGGGACAAAGTTTGGTGCGGTCAATGGTCAGGAGGAGGGGAGTGAGAAGCGTTAAAGCAAGTTACTACAAAGGCATTGGGAGGAGGTTGCATGATGCTCAGGGAGCCCAGACAAGTGATCAAGGCCAAATGACATAAGGAAGTAAAACCTCTGACAGCAAGTAGCAATAGTGGGAAGGAGTACATCAGTTCCTCCAGGGAACAGTATCTCTGGCAACCTCCAGTGGTGGGTGTGGTAGGCAGAGGCAGATGCTATGGGCAAGAGACAAAGAAATAAAAAGTAGATGGTTAATATTTGTGAGTAGGAAGCATCTGCTGGTGGCTAGGGAACCAGGAAGTGGAACTGAAGCAAGTGTGCAACTAGCTGGATTGAAGAGTAGCGCCATTGAGGTGGGGAAGCCTCATGGAGTGGGAGCAAGATAGTGAGAGAGATAGAGAGTGAGCAAGAGAGAGAGAGAGGAGCAGCATCCAGAAGCTGGAGTAGAGCTCCAGGCTGGTGAGTCAGCGTGGAAGGGCTGGACACATGAATCCACTGATGGTGGATAGAAAGCTGGAAAATGTTAATGGGAGTGAGGTAATATCTGTAGGGTTCCTAAGTGGACCTTTTGAGGAAAACCCAGAATTCAACAGGACAGAAGGAAAAGACGGATCCCCTTTGTGTCGGGGAGGCAAGATCATCGGTGTTACGTGATCACAGGAAGTTAACCATAGGAGCTGCTCCCATTGAAAAGGTTGTCCAGCTGATTAGAAATCAGATGTAAGCTTCTCAACAATATCATCAAGGATCTGCAACATTGTGCACATACCCATTATAAATATTTCATTTCGCTAAGCTACAGTTTTCCTTTAACATTTGCAAGGATTCATTGCCAGTGGAACAAGGAATCCCTGTTTTATCATTTTCTTATTGCATGTGGGTTTAAGCCACCTGTTACAATATCTTCATAGATTAACCACCAACCTCATACGTTGTTCAATGCACCTTCACAAAACTTCCAACAATCTTCATCAACTATGAATCATTAAATACATTGAAATCTTTACCTTACCATCACACACTTTTGCAAGTCTCAGAGTCCCATTCCTTGCCTTGCATATGTTGTCAGTTATTTAATCGTGATCTATGATATATCACATGTACATACTACACCATACTCACTGTCACACTGCTCTCCCTTGCAGATTGTTCTCAGACATAACTGTAAGCAGCAGCACATAATGATCAGGGGAAAGATACATTTCCTCACCTCGATGAGGGACACAGCACAATCATCATCACTGTGAATGTAACTAATGATAGCGCTGAAAGCATTGAAACTGTTTGCAAACTGATAATATTCATCATTCATTCATCCCACTTCCTCTTCTGCTCAGCATCTGTTCCTATTTGCAAAGTGTAGATGATGTATACATATGTGTCTTGATTTTTCCCTTCCCTTCAACACAACCCTACTTTTGCAACTTATTCCTGGCCAGGCAGAGACACAGCATTAAACTGAGGAGAGAAAGATAAGGAGCAGAACGAAGAAAGTGAAACACTGGCACTCGCTCTTACACTTGCATCTCCCAGCCCAGGTACTGAAACCACACAAACTTTACACGCTAGCTTCAAGGTTGGAGTTGCACCAAGGTTGGTGAGACACTGGACATGCGTAGGAAGTAGTCCAGACAAAGGTAAATGAGAGCACAGGTACTATCAAGATGTTGGAGTTCTGGTTCAGAGAACTCAAATGAGCACTTTGTTGGTCTGGCATACAGAAGGGCTGATTGATATCGCAATGAAATGCTTGGTATATTGGGAGGCCTTAATGAAATCTTGCAGTCACTGTCAAGGAGCTTGGAGGAAGCTGATCCTTTGCAACTTGGAGATGGAGGACAAGTCCATTAACACACTTGTGGATCCAACCATGATGCAACTACCAATGGCCAATGTCTTAGCTTCCAGCACAAACGGAAGCCACCCAATATCCTTACTGCAATGGAATCTCAGATTGAAGACATTAAAGGTCCTTTTGTTTCCTTACAGGTTCCAAATGCTGCCTTTACTACCACAGAAACCAGTACTGAAATGGTCTTGCAATAGCTCACAGCATTTCAGAATGTGATTATTAGGATCGCCACATGGGCTCGTGGCTCTGTGTGGCAAGGTTCTGCAGGTATCCTTCTCAGTAAGATACCATTCATCACCCCCCATCACTGCCATGCCACCAATGCTCTTGGTGTTTTCTTCCAGCCTATCAGCTGAATGTTGCTGCCCATGCTGAGATGTTGCAACCTGAAATCAGACTTTCTAGGCCCAGAACTACTATGATCAATCTGCAAGGCCATCTGTGGTTTCCCAGACTGAAAATCAAGAGACTTCCACCTGTACTAGTGCAAACTTGTGTTAGCAGAGCATAGGGGCATTAAGATAAAGGCAAAAGCATATGAAAGGCAGACACAAAGGGAATATACAAAGGTGACTCGAGTCATAGAGATGTATAGCACAGAAACAGACCCTTTAGTCCGGCTCATCCATGCCGACCAGTTATCTTAAGCCAAACTAGTCCCACCTGTAAAAAGATGGCCCATATCCCTCTAAACCCTTCCTAATCATATATCCATCCAGATGCCTCTTAAATGTTGCAATTGTACCAGCATCCACCACTTCCTATGGTAGCTCATTCCATACATATATCACTCTCTGCATGAAAATGTTGCCCCTTAGGTCCTTTTTATATCTTTCCCCTCTCACCCTAAACCTATGCCCTCTAGTTCTGGACTCCCCCACCCCAGGGAAAAGACTTTGTCTATTTATCTTATCTATGCTCCTCATGATTTTATATATCTCTATAAAGTCACCCCCTCAGACTCCGACGTTCCAGGGAAAACAGTCCTAGCCTACTCAACCTCTCCCTCTAGCTCAAAATCTCCAACCCTGGCATCATCCTTGTAAATCTTTTCTGAACCCTTTCAAGTTTCACAACACATTTCCGATAGGAAGGAGACCAGAACTGCATGCAATATTACAACAATGGCCTAACCAATGTCCTGTACAGCCACAACATGACCCCCCACCTCCTGTACTCAATATTCTGTCCAATAAAGGAAAGCATACCAAATGCCTTTTTCACTATCCTATCGACCTGCAACTCCCCTTTCAAGGAGCTATGAACCTGCACTCCAGGGTCTCTTTATTCAGCAACACTCCCCAGGACCTTACCATTAAGTGTATAAGTCTTGCTAAGTTTTGCTTTCCCAAAATGCAGCACATCACATTTATCTAAATTTATCTCCATCTGCCACTTCTCAGCCCATTGGCCCATCTGGTCAAGATCCTGTTGTAATCTGAGGTAACGTTGTTTGCTGTCCACTTCAACTCCAATTTTGGTGTCATCTGCAAACTTACTAACTGGACCTCTTAAGCTCACATCCAAATCATTTAAATAAATTATGAAAAGTACTGGACCCAACACCGATCCTTGTGGCACTCCACTGGTCACAAGCCTCCAGTCTGAAAAACAACCCTCCACCACCACCCTCTGTCTTCTACCTTTGAGCCAGTTCTGCATCCACATAGCTAGTTCTCCCTGTATTCCATGAGATCTAACTTTGCTAATCAGTCTCCCATGGGGAACCTTGTCGAACGCCTTACTGAAGTCCATATAGATCACGTCCACCGTTCTGCTCTCATCAATCCTCTTTGTTACTTCTTCAAAAAACTCAATCAAGTTTGTGAGACATGATTTCCCTCGCACAAAGCCATGTTGACTATCCCTAATCAGTCCTTGCCTTTCCAAATACATGTACATCCTGTCCCTCAGGATTCCCTCCAACAACTTGCCCACCACTGACATCAGGCTCACTGATCTATAGTTCCCTGGCTTGTCCTTACTACCTTTCTTAAACAGTGGCACCACATTAGCCAACCTCCAATCTTCCAGCACCTCACCTGTGACTATCAATGATACAAATATCTCAGTAAGAGGCCCAGCAATTATTTCCCTAGCTTCCCACAAAGTTCTAGGGTACACCTGATCAGGTCCTTGGGACTTATCCACTTTTATGCATTTCAAGACATCCAGCACTTCCTCCTCTATAATATGGGCATTTTTCAAGATGTCACCATCTATTTTCCTACATTCTATATCTTCCATATCCTTTTCCACAGTAAATACAGATGGAAAATACTCATTTGGTATCTCTCCCATTTCTTGTGCGGCTTTGCTGATCTTTGAGGGGCCCTATTCTCTCCCTAGTTACCCTTTTTGCCCTTAATATATTTGTAAAAACCCTTTGGATTCTCCTTAACTGTTTGCTAAAGCTATTTCATGTCCCCTTTCTGCCCTCCAGACTTCCCAATATACTCCTACTGCCTTTATACTCTTCAAGGTATACACTCGATCTATCCTGTCTGTACCTTACATATGCTCCCTTCTTTTTCTTAACCAAACCCTCAATTTCTTTAGTCATCCAGCATTCCCTATGCCTACAAGCCTTTTCTTTCATCCTAACAGGAATATACTGTCTCTGGATTCTCATTTTCATATTTCTGAAGGCTTCCCATTTGCTAGCCGTTTCTTTACCTGCGAACATCTGCCCCCAATCAGCTTTTGAAAGTTCTTGCCTTATACCGTCAAAATTGGCCTTTCTCCAATTTAGAATTTTAACTTTTGATCTGGTCTATCCTTTTCCCTCACTATTTTAAAACAAATAGAATTATTGTCGCTGGCCCCAAAGTGCTCCCCCACTGACACCTCAGTCACCTGCCCTGCCTTATTTCCCAAGAGTAGGTAAAGATTTGCACCTTCTCTAGTAGGTACATCCACATACTGAATCAGAAAACTTTCTTAGTTGATTTTGTATTGAATATCAGATAGTTTATTTGATAAAATTGATTTGGATTATTTGTTTTGTTGTGGATTTTATTGCAGCACTGTGTTTAAGAGCAAGCTGTAACGGGCTGCAACAGAAAGAAGATAATACATGGGACAACTTGATGGATACGGAATTTAAGTTACATTCTCTGGAACCATAATCAGATGAGCTGATCAGAAATGGCTCAGTGGAAAAGGAAAATTGTGCGACTGCCTCCTCCTTCTCTCTCTCCTGTTGCACCTCCTCCTCTTCTTCTTTCTCAACTGCTTACCATATATCTGGTGCCTTCATGATGGTGAGGTTCTTTCGAGTGTAGCAGGCTACAACAAAGTGTGAGACACTGTAGGGAAAGTATTGCTAGATTCCAGGCACTCAAAGCTTGGTTTAGCAGCCTAACAGTCTTGCTTCATGATATTTCTTATGACAGCCTGGCTCTCCTTATATGAAAACTGTCTCTATGTGCATGGGTTCCAAACCAGAATCATGAGCCAGCTAGTCAATGGCTAGCCCCGGCTATACAAAAGTCACCCTTCGATTCCCATTGGTGCTTGACGTATTGATGATTCAGATGATTGGAAGATGAACCATCATGGCTATTGACCTGCATGGTGTGCTAAGTATGTTCACCCACCAGCTGAGGTCACAACCCTCTGCAGTGGCAGTGTATTGATGAAGGTGATGTGTGTGCAGTCAATGGAACCCTGCAGCATTGGGATAACTGCTCTCCTGGTGAAGCCACATGCTCAAGTCATCCGATGCCCCCTGGAAACAGAGGATGTAAACTGATTTCAATCTTCCGACATTCTGCACATTAGTGACCTCTCTCATAGATATTTACAGTTGCCACATTCTCCAGCCTGGAAGGATGCCGACATAACCATGGTCACTTCTACAGTCATAGCAATACCATGCTCTAGCTGCTCTTGAGGCTACAAACCTGACCGCAAGATGTGACAGATTTCAGTGAGCACCTTTTGAATGACAAAGAGCTGAAATACATACTGTTCATTACTGGGGTTGAGATTTGAGTGTAGCTCATTGACAACTGTAGGTAGATATGGATTCCTGCTGACAGGCCATCTCCCAACCCTCCTCTCTGTTGACTTTCCTCATTCCCTTTATCTTGCTGCTGGTCAAAGGAAATAGAGTTTACAACATCCATTCCGGGGGCGAGTGTTATGAGCAGAGCTCTTGAATTGAGAACTAAGTCTTTCATCACATACAACACATGTAGATTTGAGTTCAGCAGCTTTAAATAACAGGACAAACTACCAATACTTGTACTACCTCAGGAACCACGAGTGAAAATCAATCCTCAATTAACCTAAAAGTAATTGGTGAGCCTTTAAATAACACTGATGATGGTGGCGGCAGTGAGTTTCCTTGTTATCGAAACATCTTCAGCTTTGCAAAGTTAAGAGAAGGAATTAGTTGGAATATTGAGTTTGAAAATAGCACAGCTAAAGAAAACATCAGCATTAAATAATAACTGGCATCACGGTACCTGCTTTGCATATTCTTGTACATGATCCTTACACCTGAGCTAATGATGTGCCTAAAATGGTATTCACAGATTTGAGAGCTCACATACAATGCGGACACCATTTTAAGTGTGAAATGGCATCCATAACGCTGAGAATACCAAATAATCAAATTTTACACACTATAAATTTTAAGAGCAAAGTAAGCTCAGGAGTTTAACTTGGCACAACTTATAACTAAGTTCTCATGTTGGCTCTCAGTAGAGCAATTATTGCTGAAAGGAATCCAAAAATCCAAAGAGAAAGAAAATACTAAATGGAAGCAACAGGAATAAGAGCGGTTTATACAAGTTTACATTATTTATTTCCAACAAAAGGACAACAAATGTGAGTAAGAGATTGGCACAAGCACAATGAGACAAATGGCCTTTTCTATGCAGCAAAATCCTATCACATTATACCTGATATATGATGCAACTGAACTTGCTATAACTACAACATACATAGCCAGATTAAATAGACTTAGCAAGCAAGACCTTATGCAGACACTCACTGATTTTAAAGATGAATCAGCTTATAAATTTGTGATGGGATTGTTCATATTGCTGAAAAATCTTTTCATCATACATCCATCAGGACAATTCACAAGAATACGAATTCAATATTCAAGCGTAAAGGAGGGACATTACGTGTGGAGCAAGAGGAAATGGGTGAGATCCTTAATGAATACTTTACATCGGTATTCACCTAAAAGAGGGACGTGAGGGATGTTGAGATTAGGTAAAGTTGTGTGAATACTCTCGGGCTGGTCGACATAATGGAGGAGGAAGTGTTGGTTGTCTTGAATTAAATCAAGATAGACAAGTCTCCAGGGCCAAAGGGGAGCTATCCCAGGGTTGATGTCACTTGCGAGGAAGCTGCTGAAAAGGTACTGAGAGACAGGATTTATTCACACTTGGAAGCAAATGTGCTTGTTAGTGATAGGCAGCATGGGTTTGTGTAGAGAAGGACATGTCTCACCAACTTGATAAAGTTTTTGAGGAGGCCTACAGGTCCACAGATCCCTGAAAGTGGCAAAATAGGTGGATAAAGTGTTCAAGAAGGCAGACAGCATGCTTGCTTTCATCAGCTGGGGATCGAATATAAAAGTCGGCAAGTCATGTTACAGTTGTATAAAACTTTAGTAAGGCCACATCTGGAATACTGTGTGCAGTTCTGGTTGCCACACCATCAGAAGGACGTGGATGCTTTGGACAGGGTACAGAGAAGGTTTACCAGAATGTTGCTTGGTCTGGAGGGTTTTAGTTATGAGGAGAGATTGGATACACTTAGATTGTTTTCACTGGAAAGACGGCAATTGAGGGATGACCTGTTAGAGGTCTACAATGTTATGAAAGGTATAGATCGGGTGAATAGTCAAAGGCTTTTTCTCAGGGTGGAAAGGTCAAGTATAAGAGGGTACAGGTTCAAGATGAGAGGGGGGAAGGATTAGGGGAGATGATTGTGGAAAATTCTTCATATAGAGTGTGTTGGATGCTGGGAACACACTGCCAATGGAGGTGATGGAAGGAGGCATGTTAGCAAAGTTTAAGTCATATCTTGATTGACACGTGAATGAGAGGTGAACAGAGTGATAGATACTGTGCATAGGCAATAAGTAACAGGTCCAAATTAGGATTAGGAACCAGCGCAGGCCTGTACCTGTGTTATAGTGTATTACCGTATAATATGGTATATAATCAAGATATAAAATAATAATTAATATAATTGGTAATTAGTTAATAATTAATAATACAGTACTATCATTTAATGTAAATAGTTTAATTATTACTTAATTGAATTAAACTATTTATTACTGTATTGGTATCTTACAATATAAAGTGAATTAGGTAAAATTATCTAAATTTTCTATAAATACGCTAAACTAAAATGGGTAAGGCTTACCGCCTTACTCCTGTGCTGACAAAGCAAAAATAAAGTTGATATAATCTATGTATACCGAATATTCTCGATTGCAAACCTTACATACTTTGTCTGTCATTTCGTGGGAGTGATGCAACGAGTGATCTCTTTCCAGGAACATCCTCTGCTGCTCGTTGCTGGCCAGGCGACAAGTGAGCCAGGCAGAGAGAGTGCAGCCTGCAATGCCCAAGCATGCCATTGACATGGAAGCAACATGTCTGGGGTAAGAGATTTCTGTCCTTTTCGCTAGTGCCCGCAGAAACTGAAAATTTAATATTCCTCCGATCAGTCCACAGATACAACAGGCAGAAAATAATATCATCTGGCAGGAGACAGGAAGAATTAAAATCAGTCTCCATATCAGCAAACTAGAAATACAGTTATAAGGCATAAGAAAAGTTCTACTTTCTGGTATAGAAGTATTTAAAGAAAGTTGTTCACTTAAACAGAATTTTAAAGTTATAGTTGTCTGATCTCTTGCCTACCATTCCCTTCTAAGTTTTCCAAAAAAAGATACATTTATTGTTGTTAAGGAGAATCAGTCCCAATAAACTCTATCAGAAACTTCCCAACAGGATAGTAACTGGCCTGACCTGAAGCACTATTCTTGTCAGCAGATAATGTTTTTCTGTATGAAACAGAACACTGACTCAAGGAATGCTTATGCAGAAATACAGTAAGTAAAATACTGTCTGTAATAATGAGATTACACAATACTTTTCCCAGAATGAACCTTCAATACAACTGGTTTTAAATAGATTATTTGATCATAACATCTTCCCAATTCAGACAAAATCACATTATGTAAGTTTATACACATCTTGTGTTTTTTTTTCTATTCATGGAGCGTTTATCACTGTGGATATAGTTATTCTCAACATTTGACAATATGTTTTATTTCAACACAATATGTTTCAGTCAAGTTTTTATATTTTAAATACCCATTTGCTTTATATTTTGCTGAGAGATCAAATCATTTATATAACATGAGAAAGATACCATTTTAATAAAGTTTAATCATCATCAGTCCCCATCCCCAGGAGTTTTGTATTGTTACATAATTCAAAGAAATATGTTCCTAGCTTATACGGCTAATATTTGAAATGTCAATTATTTATACTATAATACTTTTTCAAAGAAGCATATTTTTATATTTTATATGTAAGAAATATGATACCTATGCCACCATCATTTAATTAGAATCATATCATATGGGGAGACAGTGGTACCATTGCTAGATTATTAATCTAAAGACACAGATAATGTTCTGGGACATGTATTCAAATCATACCATGGTAAATAATGGAATTTGAATTCAGCAAGAAACTCTGGTCCAACAGTAAGCATGATACTATTATCAATTGTCATGAAAAATCCATCTGATTTACTAATGTCCTTTAGGGAAGTAAAGCTGCCACCCTTATCTGGTCTAGCCTAAATGTGACTCCAGATGCACAGCAATGTGGGCAATTAGGGATGGGCAATAGCCAGTGATACCCATACCTCCTGAATGAGCAATAAAAAAAACCTATGTAGTTGTCTAAGAGAGATACTATTATTAAAACACATTTTAATTCTGTAGCAAAAGCACAGGCTTATATAATTGGTATCTGCTTTATTTAATTAGAAATCCACTCACTAGATCTTTTGAATGGCATACTGTCCTAGCATCAAGCAAGCCTAAACATGAATCAGAATGCAGCAGAAGAACTGTAACAAACATTTGTCTTCCATTTACTTCTTTGTGAAACAGGTTGCAATGTCACAGCAGAGCTTTAATTTCATTTAAAAATCTAAATTCAGTTTCAAAGGTGGGACTAGTCAATTTCTACAATTGCACAGTGCACAATCATTTTCTCAGAGAATAATTCAAACTGTGGAATGTAGTGAAGAAAAAGAAATGCAAGTTTATCATTGCAGGGAAAATGTTATAACGGTGATGGCAAAATAATGATGTGATGGCTGTTGACATCTAGGCGTTTGGAGGACTGGTGTTGAATGTTTGAAAAATAAAATCACTCACTATGCGACCCGACTTCTTTTTGGCACAGACAATTCCACATACTCCACAGATTAAAAACTGGAAAGAGGAAAAGATGGCTTAGATTTTTAAAATCTTCATACCAATGGTTTGTGTGCTGTCACAATTCTCTACATAATTTCTCACTGCGTTCTCTGCTGTAATTTTGATTAACCATATTGATTACCCTATTATCTCCTGCAACAAAATTTACCATTCTTTAAAGTAAGCCTTATTTTCTTATTATAAGAACTATTGCACTGTAATAAATCTTGCCTGCAAAATATAACATGCAAGTGAAAATGTTTTCTTTCTCATAAAGCATAATTCATGATAATTTCAATAATCTACAACTTTCATACTAAATTTCTTGGTAACATATTGAATAAGGGTTATTTCTCAGAAATTGTAACATGCAATATATATACCTGGTTAAAAGAAGCTAACAAGTATAATGGAGATTGCATGTTTTCAACAAGCTGTGTTTGACATAACTGTTTGCGCTTGCTAAAAATATAACTATTCATGACTGCCACTTCTCATCACTCAGCTGACTGCTTTAGCACCAAGTTTCTGAGAGACAATGCAAGCTAAGTTTTCCAGGTGACAGGATGGTGAGTTTAGACATACGGTGCTGTCAAAATAAAGGAGGGTTCATGTTGGGACTGCTCCACAACACAATCCCACACTGGGAAAGTTTCTGACTTGTGACCTAGGAAGTGAATCAGCTCATTTATATACTTAAGGCCCCAAATGCGGTGATTTTTGTGACACTGGTGGCATCTTGCCACTGGTTTTGACACAGTCATGGAACCCGGACTCCCTGCAGCAAAGTGAGAGGGGGCATCTGACTCAGAGGCTCCATGCCACAGAGAGGGCCGAGAGACAGGAAAAGTCTCACCCATAAAATGTCTCACCCACCTCAAACACTTCTGCCAAATGTTTTGCTCCTGAGCTGAGCCTCCTGACTTGGGTTGTCTAAACTTCTCATTTCAATTTGTACCTTGAGGAAATGTGCACATTGAAGTGCGCTCACGGTTTGTGACCTACTTCAGCAGCACCCACTCTCCAGAGCTGCTGTCCCCCTGAAGGGGGTGCAATAGCCCCCTGATTATCCTTCATCAGATGCTAAGAATGGAGGCAGCCAGACATGAGGCAACCGCTAGGAAATTTGCACTGCTAATCCCAGTCCAAACAAATTCAGGCTCAGGAAGTCACTTGGTTATTCTGTTGTTGGGATCCTGAAAACCATGGAAAATTCCAGTCCTATATCTTTGGAATTCTTCTGCAGTCCAGAGCTTGAAGTCCCTGGGAAAGCTGTGTTGCCTTACATTTTAACATAAGAATGATAACCAGAGTGAAAAAGTGATGGAGGTGTTTGCTATAAGCTGACATTCGCACTACCAATCATAGTATTGTGGTACAGTATAATCCAACACTTCATACCAGTTCAAATCAGTCGGGTACTAACAACCAACATTTGAAGTCCATTAAAGAAGCATTACATGTACCAGGCTTTGTATTTTGAACTACTTTTCAATTTTCCCAATAATCCAACAGAATGTTACAGCCCCTACAAAATATACTGGAGAATCCTGAATACCTGACATCAGTCTCCAGCAAATTAGAAAACTCAGTCTACTCCCCTAAATTATTATTTGAAACAAAACTGGTCCACAACATAAGTTATGAAATGTATAAAATAACTGAGATGCTATTCAATAGATTTATTTAAATCGGGAATACAGCACGAGCCAAATAACATAGGATTGTACACAGTTCAGAAATAAGGGATAGCGCAATGATAGTTATAGCTCAACACAAAAGCAAAATATCACAGATATTTTGGAAACCTGAAATTTAAAGAAAAAGAGGATTGGAAATAGATCAGAGTGGATCTGTGGAGAGAAACAACGTTAACATTTCAATTCAATTCGTCATTCCCCTTCATCGTTAACAGCTCGCCGGCTGTTGGAACACAGCATTTTGACTATCATTAGGATGTCAAACGTGGGCTTTATTAAGCACAGAGAAGAAAATCACACCCACATCCCCGGACCAGTCCGGTTTCGAACTGTCAAGTTTCTGTTTTTAACGGAAAGATCCGGGGCAATTGGGCTGGGGATTAAAAGAACTGAAATGCTCATATCCGGACGGTTTTCGACTTAGTTTCCCCAGACGCTTCAAACATCAAAAAAAAACCTCAAGTGGTCATTCAAGTCAATCCTAATCAAGCGCGGGGCAAAAGTTCACCAGATACCAATTACGTCTGCAAACAGCAGTTTTCAGACCAGACATACAATTTGTGATGTATCCAGCAACCATAACAGTTCTGGTGGTTTGGTGGAAGTGGCTGGGCTAACATTAGGGTGGAATCTGGTGTTGGCTCAGACCAGACCTACATTATCTGCTTTAACCTCCTTACGTTCATGTTTCACGTGTACACTCGCTTGCACTGAGAGGGCACTGCAATACAATCGGTGCACGAGATCTGAGGCTGCCACTTTTTGAAATGATACAATACTTTACATAACAAGGAAAATGCAAAGCTCGCAGTTATTTAGATGTGAAATGCAATGTTATGTACATTGGTAGTTTGAAACTCGATTATAATTGCAGTATTTCCCCTTGCAAATTCATTTCTGCTTTAATTTTTATAATCAATACTAAAACTGAAAGTGATGAATTTAGAGGGTTTCGGGACGGGGCTAAACGAGGGGACCAACTAGGTAGCTCTTTCTGGAAGCAGTACAGACTCGATGGGTCGAATGGCCTGCTTCCGTACTATAGAAGTCTACGATTCTAAACCCTAGCGGACTCTCCGTGTTCCCCCAGCTCTAACGATCCTTGATGCACGCTCGTGGACTGTACGAGATACAGAAAGCATTCACCGAGTCTGAACGCAGAGTCAAGAAATGCAAGAGAAACAGTTTGCAACGTACACAGACCCCGCTCCATACCGGTGAGGAGTCCCCGAGGTGGAGTTCCTGAGCACGGCTCCTCCCGATGCTGACTGCACCCAAAGCCACGCTGGTGATGCCGAAACCTATTTCCAGAGCAGAGAGCACGAAGAGACTGGCAATGATCTGACCGCGGGTGCACATGGTGCTCCCACCAGCATTCTCTCAAAGAAATACCGACCAACACGCCTGACACAAATCTTTCTCACAATTATATAAACATCTCTTTTTTTTAAAGACAAAGTCTCCCTTGGCATCAGGTCTTAATGAAAGCAGGCGCGTACAGCTCGCTAGGTCAAGTCATATCATCCACTCATTGTGAAGTACAGGGAGTCTTGTTTCAGTGGAAGCTGCCTGATGCATGCTATACTGGGTACGGCCAAGTCAGATGTCACCTTTGTCCCAGGGGAGCGGTACGGCGCTCGTCTTTCGCATTGCAACTGTGACCTCACAGCTACTTCAACACAGCGTTTCGGTCCCGCCAGCCAGTAAAGCAACAATCGCAGTCATTGTCTCCTTCCCTCAACAACATCCACTGAAGGCTGAGACATGAATGCGAGCTGACAGCCTGATTGGTCGGTTGGGTGCAAAGCTTGAGTACCAGGAGAAGAACAGTAACAAGCTTGTTATTCAAACACACTTTACATATTCATTTTTGTAAAATTTCACACACCAAGCAGCAACACTGTTTGGTTATGAAATTTGGACAGTGTTATTGTGAGTATTTTTAAAACTAAATTGCAGTTCGATTTTTCCGAGTTGAACCGGAGTCTTTCTAATTGTCTCTTCGCCGCAATCTGAACTGATAACATATAAGCTGTTTATTTCCACTTCGTTCGCATCGCCTTCGTCATTACATCGCTTTAACCCTCAATCCAAGCGACTTCACCTCTGTCCTTGCTGGGGAGTTTGAGATGCCATTTAGTTTTTAGAATAACATAGAACACATTACTTCCCATTTGGAAGACATCTAGTTTTAAGATGTACTCACAATAACACTGTCCAAATTTCACAACCAAACGCTGTAGCTGCTTGGTACCTGAAATAAAACAATCTGAAGAGGACATAGCTATGGACTATTACTGAATATTATGTTCATTTGAATAACCTTTAATACAAAGTTCGATGTCAAGTGTACTCTTTATAGCAATGGAGATGAAGAAGTGCATACACAACACATGATCTCAGTCTGGAGAATTTAGGTCGAATCTTTCTGTCGCGATAGGGGGAAAACTTGCATTTAGCAGAACAAAATAGGTGGGCAGGTAACATGTACTGCTTTGATTGGTGCAGGAAACTAGTACACAAAGTGATGATCCCATTATACAGCATTCCTAGCCGTATGGGCTCCGTTGTGGGCACTGGCGGTTTAGACCTGCAATTTTCATGAAGTTGGGCGAGATTCTGATTCTGCCATCGTTGACTGCAGCTTAGAGATGTTATCAATAATGGGGAAGGGAAAACTTATTCTGGGGTCGGGAATATTTTCTGGGTAAATTCTAAACGTGCTGAAAACTTCACATGTCCCAATAAAGCACTAAGTGAAAAGCTAAATATGTTTCTGATGCGATGGTTAAAAATAGAGCTTTGATCTTTAAAGGTAAGTGATCATTAAATTTACTGTATTGTGGAAGTGGAAAAATCTTCAGACATTTTAAAATGTATTATGTAATGGGTAAAGTGTTCTTTGCATATATAGTATTGATATTCAGATTGCACAGTGTCAGTTATCTCTCCTGAGTTAATCTTCTAACAGGTCACCTGTGTGTTCCCTTGCTTTTAAGTTGCAAGAGATGGTTGAATTCTTTCAACTACTTAAAAAGTAATGTAAACATTATTTTTACATTCGTGCAGTCCAGTTCCATTCTGGTTGCCTCGAAGAGTTTAGAATTGCGCTATTGGATTCAGCTTAACAGGGATTGTTGACACAGCTGTCAAGGGGATCGTGCGTTTATTTATCTTGACAGTTTCAAGACTACTTCATTGGACTATGGTTTTGAAAATTTTTAAAATAAAATTGTTTGTTTATATTGATAATTTCATGAGTATCTCAAAGAATTCCCAGTGTTTACATGGGGATCAAAATCACTATGCATTATAGGTGCTTGGTGAGTAGACATCAGACAAGATTTAAGGCCTGGCTGCCACAGTATGAAGGTGTACAAGCATGGAGACTTTAGAATTTTATGAGAAGTGTCCAAAAATATGATTTTGGAGTGATTTATGGTCATTAAGAGAGCACAAGGATGAGAGATGAGAAGATATGGCAGGTATGGCAGTGAGAGAGGCAGGTAAGTCATGGGCATAGGGATACACAAGACAGTGTTCATCATTATTCAAAGATTTTGCACTTTTTTGTGGATATGTTGCAGAAATAGAAACAATGAAATTTAAAAGCTGACCTTATTTAGTTTCATTCAAAAAAAGAATAAATTAACCTGCCTGGGATATTTCAGTCTCTGTGACAGGAATCAAAAATACGTGTCTTCCTTCAATATAATTATTGTCAGTAATACAAGTTATTTGTATTAAAAGCAAATTCACATCTTGGGAGTTATATATTGTACATGGAAGAGAAGCATCTTTGTAATGTTACATTTCATAGCATCCTGGTGAATGAAGACTTAAAACAAAGTAAATTGAAAAAAATGCTTGCTTTTATTTTTCAATGGCAACAACTTTGAGATTTCTTGAAGATACAGATTCCCTTTCCACCAAGATCTGCTCCTGGCACACTAAAACTTGCCTGTGTCATGGGTATGAACCTAATGCTGCAGACAAATGAGGTGAGACTGATGAATTTTTTGGTGGATGATAACATTTTTTCAGTTCCATGTTTTCTCGAGAATCCTGCATTGAGTTTGATTTTCAATGGAACAGGAGCCACCCCACACCTGTGGTAATTCTCAGAATACCAAAAATTGCAGCCAGCAACTTTGTTTGTACTTTTGTGAAGCAAATCCAGCCCAAGAAATTCAGACCTTTGGCTGAATCTTACTTCTTTCTTGTTAAGGGCCAGATGGGGCAAGTTCTTAAAGGGTTTTTCATTGTGAGATCTAGTGTGATTTTTCACATTATTTTACAAAATTCACCTCAACAACTACTTACCCTGTCATTGTGGCATTCCTTTTGTTTGATTCCAACTCCATCTAGCCACATGACATTCCCAAATAACTTGCTACTGCCAAGATATTCCAAAACTGGTGCCAATGCCATCTTTAAAAGACCGCTGAGTGCTCAGACAAGAACTGTCAGTACAGAACTGCCTTCCACCATTCCTGACATTTGTCCTGGACTTAGCAAACAAGAGAAATTTGGTGCCCCACCTTGTGAGCAGTGATCTGAAGGCCCTGTTGGATGGGCTGGTACACATGTTCAGTTTAACCTGAGCCATCCAGGCAAATGCACAGAAATACAAAAGTTAAGTCAATGCCCTTCCCCATTCCACGAGGATAAGTGCTACTGTCTTCTCTCTGCTATATCACATTCACTCCATCTCACTTATTGTACCCACCTCCTAACAAGATTTATACTCTACCACCCTCACTACTAGGAGAAAGTGAGGACCAAATTCTAGCCACTCGATGCCTGGAGGAAGAACGCCTCATCTTCCGCCTTGGGACCCTCCAACCACACGGCACCATCATCGATTTCACCAGTTTCCTCATCTCGCCTCCCTCAACATTATCCAAGATCCAGCCCTCCAACTTGGCACTGCCCTCTAACAACTATCCTACCTGTCAATTTTCCTTCCCACCTATCTGTTTCACCCTTCGCTCCAACCTATCACCATCACCACCACCATCATCTACCTATCGCATTCTCAGCTACCTTCCCTCCAGCCCCACTCCGTCCCATTTATCTCTCAGCCCCCTTGGGCCACCCCTCTTTCCTGACAAAGAGCTCATGCTCGAAACTCTCTTGCTCCTCAGATACTGCCTGACTGGCTGTGCTTTTCCAGCACCACACATTTTTACTCTCACTATTGCCCGCAACATTTTCTCTCTTGTGCTGTTACTCACACCTACCTCTGGCATGACTAACCCTGTAAGCCCTCTGCACTGCCTGCACACTCACTCAGGATTCAGCCAATGGTAATGGTTATGCTACCCACTTTAAACTTCCTTCATACCTGGCTCTCTCTCATTCCAGGAGAAAAACATGAGCAGGAGGAGCAAAGATGGGTGGCGGGCTTTCCAGCATTTGGTTCCTAACCACTTATGTGGAGAGCATTATGAGTTTGACTGTCTGAAGTAGTTGACTATGTCCAAGCCTGGTATCAGAGGCTGCCTTTGATCTACTGCAATGGGACTCTATGAGCAAAGGCTATCTCATGACTTGACTGAAGACTGCTGACATCCACGACAAGCTTCCTGGCTTTGTGTCTGCATCAAATGGTGTGGCAATAAAGCTGTAGTGTGAACTTGGTATCACTTTGAGGGGGAAAAATGCTAAAAGGCAAGGCAAGTCAGGATGTTGTAGGCATCCAGGTAAGCTCAGAGTGAGCAGGCACTGTGACAGTGAACAGACCAGAAGTGGTCCAACTTCTTGAGCTGGCTGCATGTCTCTGAGTGCACAGTGTCCCTGCACTAATATTACAATGATAGTTGCTGGTGTAGCCTGAAGTGCAACACTGAAATACCAACACAACGTGAAAGCAGAGCAGAGATATGCCATGAGGGTTTTTAGAGACTGGGGCACTTGTCAGATGTTGATGTACGTGGACATGGGCTATGTGTGGCCAGCGTCACAGAAAGTACCTTGTGATTTTCATGCTCACTGTCCAAGACAGAAGTCCTATGAAGCAAGTGGTAAACTGAAGTCACCAGATACCTGCTCTGACTTCTGTGGTGAGAATTATTGATGTCTAGCATGTTCCATGCATTTGTGTTATAGGAAGCTGAATATTAATGGAGGTGAGTTGTAACATTCGTAATGCATTTACCAAGCCCTTGACTGGCACCTTGCTGCTGTCTTTTGACAAACTTGTCACACTGCTTGGTAGATGCATAAAAGACGCAATAAGTTAGTTTTGACGTCAAGATAGGCCTCAACTTACTTTCCATGATTTTGCCCCAAATCTGCCCGTTACACACGTCATTCAAATCTCTCCTCTCTGATTGCTGAATCATCAAGAAAATGTTATGACATGAGCAAGCAATTTACCAGACAGCCAACAGAATGATGTTCACACTTTATGTATTTCAGTACAATAAATTATTAATACTATTGCAATCTGACTTTTGATAAAGAATCCATTTATTATTTTTTGAAGAATGCCTTCCCTTAAAAACGCAGAACTATATCTGAAAGGCAGTCTTAGGTTTATTCTTTACATGTTTACAAATTGTTTTTATTTTGTGGCAGTGAATAAAAATCTCAGTTGAAAATCTTTGTAATATATCAAAGACATAAACATTCTGCTTCGAACCTCTTGGATGTGTTTTTGTCTAAATGAAATCGTTTAGGAGTAAGTTACAACTTATAGATTTGTTTCACTTGTATCTCAGTGTGCTTGAGGTGAGGCAGAATGTACCCCAAAATCTGAAGCAATTAGAAAACAAAACAAATTGAAAATTATGCTGGCAGAATAATAAGGTGTAAGTCAAAAAAGTAAAGCTTGATGATATTGTTGGAAGTTTTATAAGTTAATGTGATCTACATCTAAGGAGATCTGGGACATACTCTGCAGAAATTGTCATTTTTGCCACAACGTTTTATGTGTTTTGCAGATAAATATATTGCATTGATTAATGGTCATTTTAGGGTGAACATATTAATATATAAATTAAGTGAAGTGTCCTCTTTCAAAATATTAACATTTGATACTTCGCCATTTTATTTGAAACATTTTGCACCACTTAGCAGCAGAATTTATTATACCATTCCTTGTGGAAGAAAATAAAAAACATTAAACTGAGTAATGAACTGCATTGGTGACTTGTGTGTTGAGGTAATTACCTGTTAGTGTATAACCTTATTTCAAATACATCTTCCTGAAGCTCCCACTAAAATCTTTGAACAATTGTTTGAAGAAATATTTACAATCAGCAATTTAAGATTACAGATTTTTGATCAAAACAAATTGAACTTGTTATCAAAATATTCTTTTTCCATGTCTTGACAAATTATTCAGGCAAGAAATAAGGCATGTAAGTCATTTTATTACAACCACCACAGTGTCTTATCTTTAGCAGAAGGTGGCTGTTTATATTACCTTGCATTATTTGTTTACATATGCTTTTTCTTCCAATCTCTACAGAAAGAAAAGAGGTTCAGTACAAGTTTGCATACATAGGGCTTACAGAAAGTATCAGGACCAAAGAATTAGGAGCAAGAGTGGACCACGTGGCTTATTGGGTCTGCTGCACTATTTAATATAATTGATTGTAGATATTTGGCTTTAGCTTCACTTTTCTACTTGCTCTCCATATCCTTTCATTCTCAGAGAGATCAAAAATATGCCTATTTCAAACTTAAATATTTTCCATAATAGCTCAACCACAACCATCGTTCAGAGATTCACAACAATTTGATTGAAGAAATGCTTCCTCATCTCAGTCCTAAATGATCAGCTTCTTAGTCTGAAACTATTCTTTCTTTTTCCTAGATTCCTCAGATAGGGGGAAGAACATCTCAGAACGTCTTGCTGTAAAGCCACTTCACAATCTTGAATGTTTCAATAGGATCAACTCTCATTCTTCAAATTCCTGAGAGCATAGACTCAATTTAATCAGCCTCTCAGCGTAAAACAATCCTATCACCCCGCAGAAGAAATCACCTCCAGTGCAGGTAATATCCTTCCTTAGATGTGCAGACCAAATGTACACACAGTATTCTGACTGCAGTCTCACCGAAGCCTTGTACAATTGTAATTGCTGCTATTCTTGTAGCTGTTCTTGCCAGGATTCTGCTATCATGGCACAATATCCCCATTCGTCTTGTGCCAACTTCACACATCCACTGTAACTCATCTGCAATCACTCTGACATCCATCATCCAATCATGCTGAGGTTGATTCCTCCTTCGCCTGTGCTCCACTCTGCTTTCTAGAAAAGATTTAGGCTGCTTTGCATCTCTGGTCAAACGGCCAAATGCAGGCATTTTATTTTTTGGATGGCACGTTTAAGATTTCTTTTTACTTTCATAATTTTCAAGTTTACATTTATAATTTCCACAGGGGAGGCAACAACCTGGTGGTATATTCACTGATCTGTTAATCCAGAGACCTAAGTAAAGTTCAGGGGACCCAGGTTTGTATCCTGCCAAGACATATGGTGAAATTTGAATTCAATAAAGATCTGGAATGAAGAGTCTAATGGTGACCATGAGTCCACTGGCGACTGTCAGAAAAAAAAAGATCTGTTTCACGAATGTCCCTTAGGGAAGGAAACTGCCATACTTACCTGGTCTGGTCGATATGTGACTCAGACTCACAGCAATGTGATTGATTCTTAACTGTCCTCTGGGCAATTAGGCATGGGGCAATAAATGCTGGCTTTTAGCCAGCGATGCCCTCATCCCATGAATGAATTTTTAAAGCGTACCCCTTTACTTGTTGTTTGGTTAGTACTTGGAATTTTTTGCATACAGTTTGGCATCCACATTTTTAAATGTCTCTAATTTTCTTCTGTGGGTCTTTACTTGCTGTCCAGGTTTCTGAGACATAGAGGAAAATGGATAGAGTGTAGCAACTTTTGACCATTTGCAAATTGGCAAAGAGATACAAAGACTAGGGAAGTAAACATGTGGCTAAAGCAGTGGTGTGGGGCAGTAACATCAAGATTGGGACAGGAGGGAACTATATCCCTGAGAAAGGGACCAGGATTCCATGGAAAAACTAAATACGGTAGTCACAAGGACTCTAAACTAGTTCAAGGCAGGGAGGGCTCAGGAGAGGTTATTAATGTTTCCAGAACAGGTAATAGGACAGAGTATGAAAATGGTCAGGAATCTAACTTCAGGCATTGCAGATAAGGGGACAATTATGAGATGGTTGGGGGTGGGGGGAGTCAATACAGGAATGAGGGTGTTATGCTTAAATGCACGCAGCATACAAAACAAGATGAATGAACTTGTAGTATAGATTGCAATTGGCAGGTATGATGTTGTGGTGGGAACTAAATATCCAAGGATCCGCATCCTATCACAAAGACAGGCAGATGAGCTGAGGGGTAAGGGCTGCCTTATTAATTAGAAACTAAATTAAATTGATAGCAAGAAGTGATATAGGGTCGGAAGGCTCAGTATCTGTGTGGGTAGAGTTGAGGAACCATAAATGAGAAGAAACCCTGATGGGAGTTATGTACAGGACACCTAGAAGTCGTCAGGATGTGGTGCAGGAAAGGCATGTAAGAAAGACACTACTACAATAATCGCGGGGAACTTCAGTATGGAGGTGGACTAGGAAAATAAGGTCGATAGCAGATCTCGAGAAAAGGGACATATGGAATTTCTACAAGATGGTTTTTTTGGAGCAGATTGCTGTAGCACCCATGAGGGAACAAAGAATTCTGGTGATGTGTAATGAGGCAGACTTGATTCGGGAGCTTAAGGTGAAGGAACCTCTTAGGGGGCAGTGACCATAATATGACAGAATTCACCCTGCAGTTTGAGAGGGAGAGGACTGAATCAAAGATAACAGTATTACAATTGAAAAAAGGTAACTGCAAAGACATAAGGGAGGAGCTGGCCAGAGTCAATTGGAAGAGGGGCTTAGCAGGGCAGATAGTGGAGCAGCTAGGGAAGAGGTTTCTGGGAGTAACCGGGAGGCACAGCAGAAATTCATCCCAAGGGAAATAAAACACATTTGGGAGAATGAGGCAACTATGGCTGACAAGGGATGTCAGGGACAACATGAAGCAAAAGAGCAAGTACCTAATGTGAAGACTAATGGGAAGCCTTTGAAAACCAGCAGAAGACATCTAAAAAATGAATAAACGGCAGGGGGGGCGGTGAGAAGATTAACTATAAGGGTCAGCTAGCTGGTAATATGAAAGAAGATCGCAGGTTTTTTTTAAGATAAAAACTTGGGTAACCAGAGCACAAGGTATATAATTATTTTTAAATAAAGTGGTGAGGAGACACCGGTGTTGGACTGGGGTGGACAAAATTAAAACTCACACAACACCAGGTTATAGTCCAACAGGTTCATTTGGAAGCACTAGATATTTTGAGCGCTGCTCCTTTGTCAGGTAGCTAATAAACCTGTTGGACTATAACCTGATGTTGTATGAAAATATCAGTAGCATACCACAACTTCAAGAGAGTCAGGGGGCAGAGAAGAGTGTATAGGGAGAAGGTGGTGGGGAAGCTGAATGTTCTGAAGGTGGATAAATACATCTGGGGCAGAGTACTGGAAACTGGCTAATGTAATACCCCTTTGCAAAAAAAAGAGGGAGGCAGAAGTCAGGAAATTATGGCCGTTCAGCCTTACTTCGGTCATTTTTAAGGTTTTAGAGACCATTGTTAAGAATGAGATTACAGAGTACTTGGAAGTGCATGGTAAAATAGGGCTGAGTTATCATGGCTTCATCAAGGGGAAGTCATGCCATACAAATCTGTTAAAATTTTCTGAGGAGGTAACCGGCAAGTTATATAAAGGAGAACCAGTGGACTTGATCTATTTGGATTTCCAGAAGGCCTTTGACAAAGTGTTGTACAAGAGGCTGTTAAATAAGATTAGAGCCCATGGTGTTAGGAGCAAGGTCCTGGCGTGGATAGAGGATTGGCTGACTGGCAGAAGGCAGAGAGTATAGATAAAGTGGTCTTTGTCAGGATGGAGGTGATGACTAGGAGAATTCTGTAGGGACCACAGCTACTGACATTATACATTAGTGACCTGGATGAAGGAACTGTGGGCATTGTTGCTAAGTTTGCAGCTGACACATGGATAAGTGGTGAGACAGGTCGTGTTGAGAAAGCAGTGAAACTGCAGAAGGACTTAGACTACAAGAGTTGGAAATAAAGAGCTGATGGAACACAATATGAGGAAAGTGGATAATGCACTTTGATAGGAAGAACAGAAGCTTAGACTATTTTCTAAATGGGGAATGGCTTCAGATATTTGAAGTACAAAGTCTTAGTTCAGTCTTAAGGTTAACATGCAGGTTCATTTGGCAGTTAGGGAGGCAAATGCAATATTATCATTCATTTCAAGATGGCGAGAGAACAACAGCAGAAGTGTATTACTGATGCTGTATAGGTCACTGGTCAGATTGCATTCAGAATACTGTGAACAGTTTTGGAACCCGGATCTAAGGAAAATGTGCTGGCTTTGGAAGAAGATTCAATGAAAGAATGAAAGGCTTGTCATAGGAGGACCAGTTGAAGACTCTGGGTCTGCACTATAGGGAGTGTAGAAGGATGAGGGGGGATATCATTGAAACTTACAGAACACTGAGAGGCCTGAAGAGAGTGGACTTGGAGAAGATTTTTCCACTGGTAGGAGAGACTAAGGGTCTCAGAGTGAACAGCCAATCCTTTAGAACTGAGATGAGGGGGAATTTCTTTAGCCAGAGTAGTTAATCTGTGGAACAGATTTTAGACAGAAGTGGTTAGGTTTTTGATTAGTAAGAAAATTATTGGGGAAGCCTGGAGAATGGGACTGAGAAACATATCAGCCATGATTGAATGGCGGAGTAGACTTGATAGGCCAAATGACTTAATTCTTCTCCTATATCTTATACTCTTTGTCTTCACAAAATTACTTTTGGCTAAAAATGACTCTTCTTCTAAATTTTGCATTATATCTACCATCTTTTATTATAACTTTTCCTAAACAGACAAACCTACAGATATCTCTGTTCCAATATGAATCTATTCACTTCAATCCTCGTTCTGGTCTCTTCTAAAATATTCCTTCTAACTGCTATGATTTTGGTCCTTTTGGCTTTCACACTCAATCCATTTTTTCCAACTTATAGATGTTATTTGATTGACAAAACTTTGAAAGGCTTCTGATTCTGTAAGTAGTATTGTGTTGTCACAATTCTGCAAATTTATGATCTTGACTCCAATTTTTGAAGTACATTTAAATCTCTGAATACTTGTTCTCTGTGCAGATCAAATAATGTTGGCACCAGTACACAGTTTTATCATAATCCTCTTTTCTTTTGAAACATATCTGATTGTCCCTCTTCTAGCTGTATGCCCACTATTTGGTCACAATAAAGACTCTGGATAAATCTCATATATTTACTGTAATGTCTTAGTTCAGTGATATGTCTGTTAAGTTTTAGTGAGAAGGACAATTGAATATTTTGTTACGTTCTGCAAAGCATGAGTAGTGTTCTGGTTTTCTTCTAAATATTCTAAAGATCAATCTCAGATTAAATATTCCCTTTTTGTCCCCCCACCCCACCCCACCAATTCCAGGTCTAAATCCAAACAATGTTTCGCTAATCTGTTTAAAATGTGTAATTATTTCTTTTTACTGTGATTTTCAAGCTTGCTTCAATATGATCACTCCTTACCTTTTTAGTTTTAAAATGGTCAGACTCAGTTGTTTTAGGTTTCTTCGGTAACAACAAATAATTAATGTCCCAAATTACCTGGAATGCATTCCTTAGCATAATTGTCACCAGATTTCTTTATCCTTGTACTCCAATCACCTTACAACAAAAGACCAACATACTATTTGCTTTCTAACCTTTTGTATTCCTTACATGAGTGCACCAAGGCTCTCTTTCATTCAATATTTACAAGTTTTATGTCTTTAAAAAATCTACTATTCTATTTTGGCCAAAATGATAACTTCACATTTCTCTGTAATATACTCCATCAGCCAAACTATTGTCCACTGGTAAAACTGAATTTCTTTTCTTGTAACAAGCTCAAGTTTATTTTTAGCTCATTCTTTATCTTCACAAAATTACTTCTAGCTACCTTTACTCTTCTAACTTTTGCATCATATTTGCCTACTTCTGTTATAAGTTCCTGAACAGTCAAATGTATGTATTTGTTCCAATGTGAATCTATTTACTTCAATCGTCATTCTAGTTTCTTTCTGCAGGCTCTTTGTGTCCTGCACACAGCTTGCGCTCCCTCCTAGCTTTGTATCATCAGCAATCTTGAATACATTACTCTCTGTTACCTTGTTTAAACCATTAACATAGATTGTAAATAGCTGAAGGCCCAGCACTGATCCTGTAACACTCCACCAATTACAGTCTATCAATTGAAAAATGTCCGATTTATCCCTGGTCTTTGCTCACCATTTGTTAAGTAATCTTCTATTGATGCTGCTATATTGGTCTAATGAAACGAGCCTTTATTTTGTATATTTTTTTCTGTGGGACCACATTGAATGCCTTTTGGAAATCCAAATGTACATATTTTTAATGTATTCATTGGATGTGAGCTTCATTTGCTGGGCCAGCATTTTCTGCCTATCCTAATCTTGAACTGCTGCAGTCCATTTGGTGTAGGTACATCCACAGTGCTATTAAGGAGGGAGCTCCAGGACTTTAACTAACCAACACAGAAGGAAAATAATACAGCTGTTTGTGTCTGTATTACCCACCTTCTACTTAAATTCTGAAAAACTGTAGTGAGCTAGTCAAATAGGACTTCCTGTTTGTAAAAATAAGTTGCCTTTTTTCTTAGATAGTAGTTTACATTTGCTAACTTTCAATTTGCTTCACTTGTTCCAGAACCTGGGAAGTTTGGAAAATCGTAATCAGTTCATCCATTATCGCTCTAGCTATCTTCTTTAAAACTCCAGATGCAGGCCGTTAGATTGTGGGGATTTATCAAATTTCAGGCCCAAGTCTGGTGCCAATCTTTTTCCTTTATGCTGACATTAATTATCTTAATCGCCTCATGCTGAAATCTTCAGTAGTAGAGTGGTTAGTACCCCCAGCCTGTCACAGGGGAGACCAAGGTTCAAGTTCCCATTGGGGAGGCTTCAAATATTTAAGAGATCAGCACAGTGGTTAGCGCTACTGCCTCACAGCATCAGGGACCCAGGTTCTATGCCAGCCTGGGATGATTATCGGTGTGGAGTTTGACATTTCCCTACCTCTGTGTGGGTTTCCTCTGTGTGCTCTGGTTTCCTCCTACTGTCCAAAGATGCGCAGGTTAGGTGGTTTGGCCATGCCGAATTATCCTCCTCATAGTGTGCAGGCTAGGTGGATTAACTACAGCAAAATGCAGGTTTACAGGAATAGGATGGGGTGCTCTTTGGAGGGTCGGTGCAGACTCAATGGGCTGAATGGCCTCTATTGCACTGCAGGAATTATATGATTCTTAGTAGCCACTAGATTACACTTTTTTTGTATTGTGTGTTTTCTACTGTGAAGACAAACATAATATTTGTTCAACATCTCTGCTTTATTCTCATTTTTTTCTGTTTCTAAAGTTATCAATGTTTGCTTTATTGCCTCTTTTTTCTCTATATACACTTGAAAAAGCTCTTCCCAATCTACTTCTATGTTCCTAGCAAACTTACATTCACATGTTATCTATTTCCTTTTATATAACCTTTTGAAGTGCTTTACTGGTTTTGAAAGCACTTCCATTAAGCAGACTCCAGTTCATCAATTGAGGAAGCAAATGTGGCTGTGGTACCGAGTTTGTTTCACGACATGGTTGAAGAGCTTCAGAGCAGAGGAAATGACCTGGGAGTTGCAGTGGGAGAGGGACTCCCTGAGATTCTTGTAGAGAGAGGAGGAAAACTTCTTCAAGGCAGGCATCCTTGCAAGAGGATTCGCAGTAGGGTTAAAATCAACAAGGAGGTAAAAACAATGACTGCAGATGCTGAAAACCAAATACTGGATTAGTGGTGCTGGAAGAGCACAGCAGTTCAGGCAGCATCCAACGAGCAGCGAAATCGACGTTTCGGGCAAAAGCCCTTCATCAGGAATAAGGGCTTTTGCCCGAAACGTCGATTTCGCTTCTCGTTGGATGCTGCCTGAACTGCTGTGCTCTTCCAGCACCACTAATCCAGTATCCAGTTAATCAATGCTGAGCCAAAGATCCTGGAGTTGCAGGCATTTACTGCAAATGTGGTTGTCGTGGAACACACTGGTCTCCAGTAACTTTCATGTGCTGCAGCCGTAACACATCACCTACCTTGCCAGCTTTATTCAGGTTTATTTAATTAATTTAGTTTTGATTTCAGAAATATCACTCAACCATTATTTGCAATTATTATTATGTAGTGTCATTGATTAAACTATCAACTTCATGCAATATTTATACCTTATCAGAACTGATCTAACCTATTACTCCTGTCGAGAGAATTCACAAAACTCACTAACCAATGCTTTTGAACATTCACCAGCTACTTCAAGCTGAAAAATGTAACTCCTACCCTTCTGCACCAAATTCAAAGCCTAGTGCTCATTTCTTGTCACATTCATTTCTTGTCATCTCCACCTACTACATTCTGTAGTTTCAGAAAATATTCCAGCTTTTAAAGAGAGCTGGTGACTCACACCCACGTTGCAGTCCCCAAGTCAGCTTCCTTCCGCTGTAATTAACCTCTATTCAGGGCATAACTTCCAATTGATTGACACATCCAGGCAGTTTCTGTTAAATTAGGCTTTTTAACTAGCTTGCAGTTTTAATTTCTCAGAGTCTGTCCGATAATGCTATTTATAGTTTGAGAAAAGCCTACCAGACATATCTCACCTGCCCAATATACTAAGTTATCATTTGTTCCTCTTTGCAATTGGGACTGCACTCATATTTGGATGAAACAGTGCTGTTCTGAGACCTGTTCGTTGGTGTTAAGCAACCTTTCTTATTCAGCTATGCATAAGGATTTTGACAAATGTCAGAAGAGATTTGAAATTACTGGGCCTGCTTTTGGATTTTTTTTTGACAAGTCCTTAATGCTATCAAAATCCTACTGTATATCTAACTGAAATGGTGAAAAAGATGGCAAATTTTTTTCTCACCCTGAATGATGCTTGGAGGACAAAATTACTTGATTCTGTTCAGTGCAGTCTGGATTGTTCAAACCTCAGTGTAGGTCATGCTATAAGCATTGCTTTTTATTGCATGAATCTTTGCAAAAGCTGCAAATGTTGCTTGGTTTTCAGTTTGGCTTGATGGGCTGATGTGAACTATGATTTATACATACCTTTAATATTGGTTATTTTAAATGTAGGTTTTGAATCATTGGCTAGTAATAAATGGATTTTCTGTGTGTCAAAAGTTAATAATGAACTTTCAGTATTTCTGCGGCCATGGTGATTTCTTTTAAAATAGTTTGTGAGGTCTGCTTTAGCAGCCTAATGAGTGCTTGTTTACTTATGAATATACATTAACAGGGTGAACCATAGTGCTTTCTGGTCTGTTAGAAATTTCCAGACTTAGTGATTCTTCTTACCTGAACGTACCCTGAGTTCAAAGGGAGTGTTTTTTTTTCTGTTTTACTTTGTTTTGGGCAGTTCTGTGAAATCCTTGCATAGAGTTGCATATATAGAGTAGCACTTCTGATAAAAAATGAAAATAAAATGAGATTACTTCAGATTCAGTGACTAGTACATGTTCTATACTGGAAGTGTTGAGATTAAACTCTAAAGGGAACTTGAAGTGAAGTTGAAGGTGTGTGATAGATCCGGGAATAGTTATCAGGGATTTCAGTCAAGGAGTTGACGTCACAGTTACCTTAAACTTATCAAGTCTTATAGAAAGGGATTGTGGCGTAAGTACTATACAGTACGAAGGTTCCTTCGGATACTGTAAAAAAAATTATTTTTTGGATTTAGTAAATGAATGTTCTAGGACTAATAGAATTATATTTTTACTGTGTTGTTTGAAACTATTTAAATTCATATTATAAATACATAAATTGCTTTGTTCTACTTTATTTTAATATTATTTGCTTCATAAATGTCTGTTCTGTTGTTTAAACAAAATACCCAACAATGCACACTTGTGTTTCAGTGAGAGACCAACAATTAAAACTAAAATAACAAAATATGATCTGTCAAGCCAGATTTCGATCTGGGATCAGATTTGTCCAGTAGTAACATCACCATAACTCGAGATACAGGCCTGAGCTCTGCCAAGCCTTTGTGAAACCTCCTCAAATTTCTTCCTCGGTGTAACTCTGAAATATCTGAAGACTATCAACACCCTTTTATTTCAGTGTTTTGTATGTGTCAAGATAATGACTTGGGCATGAATTTTCCGTGACAGATTTGATAGCTCTTAAGCACATCCCCGAGCAAGGTCTGTAACTTAGCTGTTGGAGGGCAATCAGTTTAAGCCTTTATAATTCTTGTATGTCATGGGGTGGGTATGAAACAAAATATTAACAGTCTTGAAATGTTGATGGAGAGATTTCTAGGACAGTTACATGATTTGTAAGCTCCTGAAACTGCTAATCACACATGGCCCATGTCCAAGACATGGCCACGTTATTCAGTTTACATCTCACAAATATACATTTTATTTGCCGAATGACAGCAGAAACTGTCATTTTCTCTTCAGAGGTTTTCGAATGATTAAAGTTGGTCGTGTTGTGAACAGTGTCCGCAATCATGAGCTCAGGATGATGTTTTAGGCAGTGTTATTACAAAAAAAGAGACTTTTAATTCACAATTCGCTGTCCCTATCATGTTACAGTTGCCCATCACTTATGAATGACATCTAATTTTCTTCAAAACAGTGCTCATGGAAAACAGCTGATCTCAGGCAGATTGAGGCACTGAATCAGTAGCTTCAGCAGTTTGTGCCTCAAGCACTTGAGTTCCAGGAATATAAAAATAGAATTTTCCCTCTCTTGTTCCAGCCTTTACGTGTAGTAGTGGCAAAGGCTCCTTACTTGGAATTGCTGATTCATCCCTCGGCAGTGACAGCTTTGGTGAAGCTTCTATAAGTTTGTCAGTTATTTTCTTTACTCCTTTGCCTTTGTGTAATTTACAATAGATTGTGCATCGTATTGTAAATGCAGGATGATTCAGCTGCAGCCCTACCTACGTATTGTAGTCAATGATGCAAACACATCCTTTTATAAACTTGTAAGCAATTCTGAAAACTGCCACTGTAGCTACATCTCTGGGTCCTGTCTCTTTCCTTTATTCTATACTATATTAGCTTTGCTCTCCCTTGTTGCACATCTCACACGCTACCGAGTGTAATTTAGAATCCTGGTGATTCTAGATTTTCAATATGATACATTTCCAATTATTTACAACAACAGGTAAAAGAGACAGCTTGTGTCTCTCTATTTTTGCCTTACACTATCATTGTTATGGACAGTCAGGAGTTAGAGAATGGGCTTAATTTTTAAATCCCCAAGAGGAGTGGAATTGGTCATAAGTAAATTTGTTCAGTTCCACAGCTCAACAACCTTGAAAATATTCTTCAACTGCCTCAGAGTCTGTGTGTGTTGCTATGCTTTGAGACCTAAAACAACCAGTTTCTGTCTACTTTATTTACACATCACTCTGAAAACTCAATCTGGGCTAGGGATGCATCCTTACAGTGGGTCAAAGTTCATCACAGCAGTATTATGACCAATGGTAGATCCATGTTTCCGTGTCAAAAAATGTGATGCGGGAAAATCTCAGTCGGTCAGGCAGCATCCTAGAAGCAGGAGAGCCAATGTTTTGGGCATATGCTCTTCATCAATGTCGACTCTCCTGCTCTTCTGATGCTGCCTGACCTGCTGTGCTTTTCCAGTACCACACTCTTTGACTCTGATCTCTAGCATCTGCAATCCTCACTTTCTCCATGTTTTTATGTCTCAATTCTCTGCTTTTATATAACTGATGAAAGAAACTCAGTGTAATTTTTCTTTATTCTGGATTAGTGGTGCTGGAAGAGCACAGCAGTTCAGGCAGCATCCAAGTAGCTTCGAAATCGACGTTTCGGGCAAAAGCCCTTCATCAGGATGATTCATGATGAAGGGCATTTGCCCGAAACGTCGATTTCGAAGCTACTTGGATGCTGCCTGAACTGCTGTGCTCTTCCAGCACCACTAATCCAGAATCTGGTTTCCAGCAGCTGCAGTCATTGTTTTTACCTCGTAATTTTTCTTTATCCCAATTAAAGCAGGCTTGTTCTTTAGTGTTTAATTTTTCTTTGTAGAAAACTACATTCAGGTGACTATTGAAAAACTGAAGTGAGATTGAAATCTGAAAGGCAGATCTGGATCTGGAGGAGATTTTGGGAGATTGAGAGTTGTGTCAACTCCAGGAAGAAAACTTTCATTTGGCATCCAAGCTGAGTAGGCTTATGAGATGGGAACCAATACTTTCTAGTGTTTTTCATAAATCTCACTGCTAAGTGCCAGAGGATAGCTTCTGCTTTTTTGTAAATAGAGTCATACAGTACAGAAACTGTCCAATCAGTCCATGCCAAGCATAATCCCTAACTAAATAAATCTCACCAGCGTGCTCTTGGTCCATATCTCTCCAAACTTCAGAGGGTTGGTATGGACTTATTGGGCCAAAGGACCTGATTCCACATTGTAGGTTTTTATGATTCATTATGAGTGGCATGGTGGCTCAGTGGTTAGCCCTGCTGCCTCACAGCACTAGGGTCCCTGGTTCAATTCCAGCCTCAGGTGACTGTCTGTGTGGAGTTTGCATGTTCTTCCCTGTGTCTGTGTGGGTTTCCTCCCACAGTACAAAGATGTGCAGGGCAGGTGAAGTGGGCATGCTAAATTGCCCATAGTGTTAGGTGCATTAGTCAGAGGGAAATGAGTCTGGGTGGGTTACTCTTCGGAGTGTCAGTGTGGACTTGTTGGGCTAAAGGGCCTGTTTCCACATTGTAGGGAATCTAATCAAGCCTTTCCTATTCATGTAATTATCCAAATGTCTTTTAAAAGTTATAATTGTACCCACACGCACCATTTCCTCAGGATGTTCATTCCACATATGAACCACTATCTCTGTGTAAAAATAATACCCTTCATATCTTTTTAAAATCTCTCTCCTCTCATCTTAATATTGTGTCCCCTGGTCTTGAACTCCTCCAAACTAGGGAAAAGACAACTACCATTAACTCTATCAATAGCCCTCATTATTTTATAAACTCTTACAAGGTCACCTCTCAACTTCCTACCCTCCAGTAAAAAGAAGTCCCCAACCTATCCAGCCTTTCTTTATAATTCAACCTTCCATACCCGGCAACATACTGGTAAATCTCTCCAGCTTAGTAATATCCCTCCTATAACTGGGTGACCAGAACTGGACACAGTATTCCAGAAGAGGCCTCACCAATGTCCTCTACAACCTCAACATGATGTCCCAACTCCTATATTCAAAGAACTGAGCAATGAAGGCAAGCATGCCAAATGCCTTTTTAACCACCCTGTCTGTATGTGACACAAACTTCAAAGAATTGTGTACTGGAACCCTGAAGTCCCTCTGTTCTACAGCACTACCCAAGCCCTAATTGCACAAGTCCTAAATACAAACTGAAAACTATTTGCAGAGTTTCCCTGACTGCTTTATATAGCAATTTTATGAGGACCTCAAAGCTGTAGGGTCACAAACTTAAACATTCCTGCACTTTGGCACATCTCAATTCTTCTTAAAGTGTATGTTCCCATTTCTAATAGACTGGAGACCATATATAGATTCCCTCCATCACAAAAAGTGATGCAAACCCACTTCCCTTTAGTGTCAGTGTTGAGTATAATCAGAATGAAGTTTAAGATGAAGAGCAGGGCTTCATCATGTCTCAAAGATTTTGGGATATTTTTGCATGTTTTGCTTCTAGACAGACACTAACATAATTTAAAGAGTGACTTTAATTATTGGCTTTTAAAATGGGACAAAGCATTACTCTGACTCAGGACACCTACATCTCTCTGAGAGAAACCCAAACCATCTGTTTTTCCTCTATCAGTACTTTCAATATCCTAACTTATTTGCAACAATGCCAGTGTGAATGCAGCTCCAATATTACTCAGGAAACTCAACCTAATCCAGGATAAAGGAGACTGATCAGTACTTAATCCACCACTTTAAATATTCACACTCTTCACCACAGATGTATAGTGCTGCAGTATGCATCATTTAAAGATATACAGCAGGAACATGCCAAAGCTCATTCAATAGCACTTTCCAAAACTCTGATCTCTGCCATCTGGCAGGACGCGGGTAGCAGACACATGGGAACATTGCAAATTGCAAAGTTCCCATCCAAGTCACGTGCCATTCTGACTTGAAGTAGCTGTTCCTTACTGCCATAGAATATCAAAATGCTGGTTCCCTTCCCAGCAGCATTGTCAGTTTATCTGCACCAGATAGAGTGCAGCCAATTAAGAAGGTTGCTCAGACTCAGCATTGCCTTCTCAAGGGAAACTCAAGATGAGCAACAAATGCTAGCTTGTGTATTGAATTGAATGAAGTTAATGTTAATGTCACATTCACTCAAATTAGTACAGTGAAAAGTTGATAAGTCGCCACCAACAATACCGTCTCAGGTACAAATGTACCTAGGTGCAGCTTCTTCAGTTACAAGTTAAATTATAGTGTAACAATAGCACCAACACATGGCACCATCTTGGGTACAGAGTACCGAGGTGCAATCCTTACGTACAGAATAGAGAAATGAAGAAAGGTTGCATTACAGCCATACACCATATAACCATAGATCGAAAAGCAAGAAGCAAAGTTAAAAAGACAAACACCACAGTCTCTCTCCAAGGGCACAGGAAGGTAAAATTAATGATTAAAATAGTCTGAAACATTACAGATTAGGTCAAGGACAGTGTTTATAATGCAGATAAGGGAATGGCAAGCAGAACTAATTTAAAAGTTCTTGCTTTAGAAGAGTAAGGCAGAATATCAAAATAAAAACATCACATTTGATATTGATGTTTGTGATTTCCTAATAGCATTTCCTGGAACCATTAAGAATAAAGTACAGACTTGACAAGATTCCATTTATTAAATATTCCATCTGTTTGTGAATACAGACCACGGGTGCAGGTCTGTGCCTGGTTTCTTGCCATGATTTATCATCATGCACCAGTTCTCAGCACACTGTTTCACCTAGACCACAGGCGGGAAGGCTGGCGGTTCAGACACAAGAGACATTCTGTCAGCAGCTAGTTCAAAACTACAAATAAAATATTACAAATCCACCTTCACCCTTCCTTCACCTTCTCTTCACGAGCACCAATATCTACCTTCACCCAGTTTTCACTTTTACCCATATACATTACAAATGCCCATTTGAAACAAAGCATAAAATATTAGTCGATAAATGTCTGGGGGCAAATTACGTTCCACCAGAGAATCATACTTTTCTCAAAGTAATCATATCATTTAAAACTCTCTTTGAGAATGCCATCTGCCTTTTCAAAACAAGAAGTTGAAGCCAACCTGGCAAAGTGTTGTTACATTTGTACCAAAATCTGCCCAGCTCTGATTATGGGTGACACCAATATGTCTCGGACTGTGGCATATCCTGATGATCTGTCAAATGGGAAACACTCTTTGTGCTGCCGGGGTTCATGACCCCACTCATTAGAAGTAGATCAGGCTCCCTTTCTGCTCATGGCTTTCTCCATCTAAGTTACAGGGGAGCTGAACCATCCTTTTTTAAACTGGTCCAGGGAACTTTAAACAGCAGCTGGCTTGGATGGAATCCACAAATACACCAATCCTTGGTCAGCTGAAGGCTGAGCTACCACATTGGAGATGATGATGAATTTTATTCCTTATGCTTTCATCGATAGAAGACTCCCATCTTACAGAAAACAATCCACATTTTTCAAGATTTCACCACTGAATTTCATCAATGAAAAGAGATATTTTGTTGTTTTGGATGGAAGAGGACCTTCGTTTTCTGAGCATTTGGTGGAAGGTTGATTTTCTCATATATTTCAAAGAAGGAGCTAACTGAAGATGATCTGGAGATCAAAAAAAAACCTGAACACTCATGAAAACACCATCTGCATACAGAAATTGTGTGGCTGAGTTTGGAATGGCTCTGGTCTTGGATTGAAGGTGAAGTAGGATCAACAGATTCCTGTGGTTTCTATCGGTTGTCTCCAGCTGTGTGAGTAGTTTCCTGGAGGTGAGGGGCAGTATTGTAATGAGTAAAATATAGAAATGAGTTGTTGCAATGATACAGTCTAACTTGCCTCTGGTTTTCAATGAGAAGGGGTTGAGATGGTCATATTGGTGAGAATCACAGTGCGCGTATCATTGTGGGATGGTGATTACAAATCTCAGAGACAAACAAATCTGAGCAGGATACTCAACATGCTTTCATAGTGACAGAGTCAAAGGCCTTTGTTAGCTCAAAAAAAGATGACGTACAGTGTTTGTTGATGTTCCTTGCATTTTTCTTGAAGTTGCCACACGTGACGACCATGTCTATAAGTCTCTATCAATGGACAAAAACAGAGTGACAGCCCTTGACATCAAGGCTGCATTCAATTGAGTATGGCAACAAGCAGATAAAAACAAATTACTGTGGAGAAAGAGAGAGAGAGTCAGTTAGATTCGAAACATCAGCTCTTTTCTCTCCTTACAGATGCTGCCAGGCATTTTCTCTTATGGCATCAAGCCGCCCTAGTAAAACTGGAATCAGTGTGTGTCAGAGGGCAAATCAATGGGTGTCTGGTGGTTAGAGCCATACCTGACACATAGGAAGATGGTGGTGGTTGTTGGAGGTCAGACATTTCAGCTCCTCAGGATAGTGTCCTCAGACCAATCAACTTCAGCTGCTTCATCAATGACCTTCCCTCCATCATAAGGCCAGAAATGGGGATTTTGCTGATGATGTCACAATGTTCAGCACCAATTGCAACTCCTCAGATGCTGAAGCAGTCCATATTCAAATGCAACAGGATCTGGACAATATCCAGGCTTGAGCTAGCAAATGGCAAGTGATATGCATGCCACACAAATGCCGGGCTACAACCATCACCAATGAGAGCCAATCTAACCCCCACCCCTTGACTTTCAGTGATATTGCCATCACTAAATCCCCCACTATCAACAAACTGGGAGTTATCATTCAGCAGAAACTCAACTAGATTCACCACATAAACACAGTGACTATGAGAGCAGGTCAGAGGCTAGGAGTATTCCAGTGAGTAACTCACCTCTTGACTCCCCAGTGCTTGTCCACCAACAACAAGATATAAATCAGGAGTGTGAACTGAAATACTCCCCACTTGCCTGGATGAGTGCAGCCCCAACAACACTCAAGGAGCTTGGCATTGTCCAGGACAAAACAGCTTGCTTGATTGGCATTACATCCACAAGCATCCACTCCCTCCACCATTGATGCTCAGTCGCAGCAACATGTACTACCTACAAGATGCACTGCAGCAATTCATCAAAGATCCTTAGACAGCACCTTCCAACAACGACTTCCAGTTAGAAGCACAATGGTAGCAGATGTATCGGAACACCAGCACCTTCAAGTTCCCCTCCAAGACACTCATCATCCTGACTTGGAAATATAACACCATTCCTTCACTGTCACTCGGTCAAAATCCTGGAATTCTCTCCCTAATGGCATTGTGTGTCAACCCACAGCAGGTAGACTGCAGTGGTTGAGCTGTTGAGTAGTGGAGTTGAGAACATTTGTTTCAAAGACAGATCTCCATTCAAGAGTTCCTCAAAATGTTTTCCCCAGTAAGCCTTCTGGCCCTGATGAACTCCCCTCAATTCTTGGCTATTGATGTGGTGGACACGTGAGTGATTGGGCCACAAATAATTTTGACAGCATTGATTACACCGTGCATGTTATTGTTTCATCAATACTCTTTTTAGCCAACATTTGTTTTCTTATGTCATGGGCATTATGCTGTTGCTGTCTAAGCTGCCTGGGCGGCACGGTGGCAAGTGGGCGGCACGGTGGCAAGTGGGCGGCACGGTGGCACAGTGGTTAGCACTGCTGCCTCACAGCGCCAGAGACCCGGGTTCAATTCCCGCCTCAGGCGACTGACTGTGTGGAGTTTGCACATTCTGCCTATGTCTGCGTGGGTTTCCTCCGGGTGCTCCGGTTTCCTCCCACAGTCCAAAGATGTGCAGGTCAGGTGAATTGGCCATGCTAAATTGCCCGTAGTGTTAGGAGCAGGGGTAAATGTGGGGGAATGGGTCTGGGTGGGTTGTGCTTCGGCGGGTCGGTGTGGACTTGTTGGGCCGAAGGGCCTGTTCCCACACTGTAAATAATCTAATCCATTCTAATCTAATGTTAATAAAATATGAAGTTGCAGTAGTCTTACCAACCATAGGGCTGCTCCCTCATTAGACAGAGATGACTGGAGGTGGTTTAACCTGAGGGTCACACCATACTTCAGGCAAGGGGAGAATTTGACAAACATGGGAACCTCAGCTAGAGCAGAAATTGAATCCACGGTGTTTTGTATGACAATCTAGCCAACTGAGCTAAACTGATTCTCCCCCCCCCACCAACAAACGTAAACATTTAACTTTCAAACCTATGGTGTCATTCTGTGCAAATGCATCTGTAATTGTTTCTTTGGATCAATTCACTTAAAACTCCCAGGTAAGTTTTCTTTCTCAGTGGAAACTCTGCTACAGTTTGTTCCTGTTTTAGCTGATTCAGAGAAGATCTGCGTAATTCATTTATTATCGCCATCAGGAGAGTTTATAGTGTGATTGAATTTCTATGAGAATCTCATGGAAAGATATTAATAATTTCACATTGCAATTGCTGAAAATATAAACCACCACCCTCATGAATTTGAGAGGGGAATAACTCATTTTCAAGTGAAATCCACACTTGCCTGCATTGTCACAAGTGAATATACTAGTCTTTACTTACTCACACACTTCCTGAAACATATTATTGAAACTGATGATCATTCTTCTCTGAGCATACCTTTTGCAACCATATTTAATTGCCTTTTCCCACCCTCTGCTTTAGTTTTTAAACTGAGTTATGTCTATTTGACATAAAATGGTGCAAGTGAAGAAAGATTAATTCAACCTTTCACCCTCAGCTATCAGCTGATGGCTGGATTCTGTGCATAGGAACATAGAAATGTGAACATATCTTCCTCTATTCAAACTTAAGTCTTTCTCTCTCTACACATGTCACCAGGCTAATGATTTTTTGCAACACTTTCTGCATTTATTTAAGAAATGCAGGCTGTCTTTAGATAGTGTTAGCCACTTGGAATACTGGGTACCGTGTAGATATTTGCAATCAATGAAGTGCAGAATAAAAACATTGCAATCCTAACAAACAGCAGGCAGCATAATTTAGCCTGCTTACCTCAATTGTCATGAGTGGACGTGCAAATCACACAATGGTAACTATGTCTGTTTTTGGAGTCTATCAAATTTAAATGAATAGGTTCGCTCCTATCCATGGTTTTGGGTTTCCACGGTAGGTCTTTGAATATATCCCCTGCGGATACGGGGGACTACTCTATTTCAAGATGAAGTTCTTCATGATTTTGACCTAAATAAGCCCTCCTGATTTATTTTGCACAATTGTATAAAAAGAAAAGGTTGAATAAGTCATGAATGCATACTGCTTTACGATGTCCAAAAATGCAACGTTGTCAAACTTTGTTCTGAAAAAAGTCATACTGGACACGAAATGTTAACTCTGTAAACATCCTTCCACAGATGCTGTGGGAAACTGCTGAGTTTTTCCAGCATTCTTTGCTTGTTTTATAAAACTTAGACCTGTTTCATCCTATCCTGTTTATAACTGCTTTTACCAAAAGATCTGCTGACATATTACATCATCTTTATCTGTCTTGTGACATCCTCACACATACTCAGTAGCTCATCTGTAACCATACTATGACATAATGTTGTCCAAATGCCTCAGTCCTCCCTTCTTTCTGCCCTCGATGTTGTGCTCTAAGAGATCTTTGTAAATTCCCAGCTTTGTTAAAATAATTGAAATATAGGCATTCTCTTCTCTGTATGTTATTCCATTTTTTTTGCCCTTATAATTCAATCACTTCATCATCAGTCTTACGCCTTGTTCTTCATCAATAAAAGTATTTTAAAATGTTTTTTATTGCCTATACAACGCCATCATATATATGGGACATGCCAAACCACTTCATCTTTGAGCTGTGGACATTGTTATTATGTAGGCAAACGTGGAGGCCAATGTGCACACTGCAAAACTCACAAACAGTAAAAGGATCATTAACATGTCATAAAAGCAAAGCACTGCAGATGATGGAAATCTGAAATAACCATAGAAAGTGATAGAAATACCCATTCGGTCAGGCAGTGTAAATGGAAAGAGAAACAGAGTTAAGATCATAGGTTATAAGACCATAAAAGATCAGAACAGAATTAGGCCATTTGGCCCATTGAATCTGCTTTGCCATTCGATCCTGGCTCTTATATTTCTCAACGCCATTCCCTTGCCTCCTTGGGTTGAGAAACGTATCAGCCATGATCAAATGGTGGAACAGATTTACCATTTAAGGTTAATGAAATTTGATCAAAGTAATCCCCTTTCACGATTGAAAGCAGCTCTGGTCTTTCATCATCCATTGAGAAGTCATAGCTACCAACGAAGTTCAAAGGATAAATCAAACGCCTCATAATTATAATTGATTATCTGAAACTGCATTGAACCCGACTCACCTCCAGTTATTTGTGATTAGTAATACATTCTGTAATTGTCCCTGCAGTTCCATTCTTATTTGTCACAATTGTCACCTCTGGCAACATTAGCTGAAAAATAACAATAAATTTCCACAATCTCTGTGTCTGTAAATACATATGTGAAAATATTAAGTAATAGGCTGTTGCTCAGCAGAACTGCAGCAGTAGCTCCTCACTATTTTATCAGCTAAATTGAGTTGCCCTACCTGCCTGTCCCAAAAAAGGTGCTCTCAAAGACTTTCTGATGTGAGTCATCATAATGTTAGTCAGTTCAGAGGCTGCCCAACAGCGAGTGAGGAGTTGGTGGAATGGGAGAGCTCAATGTGAAGGTAGGAGCAGAAGGAATTGCTCAAGAATTACATTTTTAAAAATATTTTCTTTGATGGTCTTGCATCTCTGGTCCAGCAGCCAAACCAAGCATGGCATATTCGTACGAAGACAATAAAACTGTCTATTGGACACTATCTATGTGAGAAGACTCCAATTTATGTAAATTTTGGAGCCATCCCACTAAATCAGATGGATTCAACTGGCTTTAGGATAAAATGACATTGGAATGAGGAATATGCTGTCTTAATTCTACCTTCTGCACTACGCAGCTTCTATTGGGTGCAATGTGTGAATAGACCGACAACCAGAAGGACAGACTATAAATGAAAAGGAAAACAGAAAATCCCTGGGGAAAATGTTGCTCAGCATGTTAGGCAGTATCTGAGTAAAGAGAGAAACCCAGTTTTCCAGCAGAATTTTCCATGATTGACCAGGGCAATGGCAAGAAACTTGGGAAAGTATGGTGAGAATGAAAAAGTTAGTTTGTCAACATCAAGAAAAAGATGTTTGGTTTTCCCTAAAGTTAGCTAAATTATGCTGCCTACTATTTAAAAGGATTGCTGTGTTTTTTTATACATTAGAACATAAGAACTAGGAGCAGGATTAGGCCGTCTGGCCCTTCGAGCCTGCTTTGCCATTCAATAAGGTCATGGCTGATCTTTTCGTGGACTCAGCTTCACTTACCAGTTCTCTCACCGTATCCCTTAATTCCTTTATTGTTCAAAACAAATCTCTCTCAGCTTCAAAAAGGTTCACTGAAGTAGCATCAACTACTTCCTTGGGCAAGGAATTCCATGATTTACAACCCTCTGGGTGAAGAAGTTCCTTCTCAATTCAGTCCTAAGTCTGCTCCCTCTAGTCTTGAGGCTATGCCATCTTATCTTAGTTTCACCTGCCAGTGGACACATCCTCTCTATTTTTATTTTATTGATTCCCTTCATAATTTTATACATTACTATAAGATGGTCCCTCATTCTTCTGAATTCCAATGAATATAATCCCATTCTACTCAGTCTCTCCTCATAAGCCAACCTCCTCAACTCTGGAACCAACCTAGCGAATTTCCTCTGCACCCTCTCTGGTGCCAGTACATCTTTTCTCAAGTAAGAAGACCAAAACTGCACACAGTATTCTAGGTGTGGCCTCACCAGCACCCTATACAGCTGCAACATTACCTCCCTGCTTTTAAAGTCAATCCCTTTAGCAATGAAGGACAAATTTTCATCTGCCTTCCTAAATACCTGATGTACCTGCAGACCAACCTTCTGTGATTCATGCACAAGGACACCCAGGTCCCTCTGCACAGCAGCATGCTGCAACTTTTTACCATTCAAGTAATAATCCCTTTTACTGTTACTCCTACCAAAATGGATGACTTCACATTTGTTAATGTTGTATTCCATTTGCCAGACCTTTGCCCACTCACTCAAAGTATCTATGTTTCTCTGCAAAGTTGCCCAGTCCTCTGCATACTTTGCTCTGCCACTCATCTTAGTGTCATCTGCAAACTTAGACACAATACACATGGTCCCCAACTCCAAAACATTTATATAAATTGTGAATAATTGCAGTTTCAATTAGCGATCCCTGAGGCATACCACTAGTCACTGTTTGCCAGCCAGAGTAGCATTCATTTATCCCCACTCTTCGCTTTCTGTTCGTCAAACAATCCTCTATCCGTGCTAATACTTTACCCACAATGCCATGCATCCTTATCTTACGCAGCAGCCTGTTGCGCGGCACCTTGTCAAAGGCCTTTTGGAAATCTAGGTACACCACATCCACTGGGTCCCCATTGTCTACCTTGCTTGTAAAGTCTTCATAGAATTCAAAAAGATTTGTTAAGCATGACACTCCCTTCATGAACCCAAGCTGCATCTGCCCAGTGGGACAATTTCTATTGAGATGCCTTGCTATTTTTTCCTTGATAATAGAATCAAGCATCTTCCCCATGACAGAGGTTAAGCTAACCAGTTGATAATTCCCCATTTTTTGTCTGCCTCCCTTTTTAAACAGTGGTGTCACATTTGCTGTTTTCCAATCTGCTGGGACTGCCCCTGAGTCCAGCGAATTTTGGAAAAATATCACCAGTGCACTTGCTATTTCTCCCGCCATCTCTTTTAGTACCCTGGGATGCATTCCACTGGGGCCAGGAGACTTGTGTATCCTTAGCTCCATTAGCTTGCCTAACACGATCTCTTCTGTAATAATGATTGTTTCCAGGTCCTCACCTACCTTCATCTCTTTGATCAACTTATAAAATCACTTCAGTACACCTCCACTACTCCTTCACAGCTCACAAGGTCTTATATTGAAAAGTTTCTACCAGGTTACCCGAGTGCACACCCATCTCATGCCTTGGAACAGAGTGCACCTTTGGAGTGCTGGCTTGTTTTCTTAATGCTCACGCACTCTGTGCTTGTTTGGATGCTCACAGCATTTCTGCCCTGCCTTTAGCACAGAGAGAAAGCCAGGCACCTTGTCATGTTGCCAGCATGGAACAGTCATGGGTATAGACATGTCTCTGTTAGCAGGGCGCTATGTCAATGCCACACCTACTGCATTTGCCCGCAGCTTACATGGTAGCCACATGACATATGATTCAACCAGGTGGTCCCTTTTGAACATCTAAGAGGAATAATCCTTGGTTGAGTCAAGGGCAACTATGATCAGTTAGGGTGTGCCGCCACAGTCAGTCATGGCTATTGTCCAATCGCAGTCCAGAGGTTCAGCCACCATGACTCCTCTAGATTAAGTCCGACCAATCTGAGAAATACAGGAAGGTCAGATAGGATGCTGTGGAGCTACCAGTCTAGGTGTAGGTTACTTCATTCTGTAACAAGAAAAAAGGAAATACTGAGTATGATGGAAGTGGATGTAAGAGTTGTAGTGGCACCACAGCAGCAGGAAAGGTTTGGAGTGTCCCCATTAAAGGTGTAGGATACTCTGTAGTTTTGGAAGATGAAGAGAATTTGAGCCATTTGGGGAGAAATTGCATACAATAGGGGGGAGATGATGGCCTAGTGGTATTATCACTGGAATATTAATCTAGAGACCCAGGTAATGTTCTGGGGACCCAGGTTCAAATCCAGCCATGGCAAATGGTGGAATTTGAATTCAATAAAAAGTCTGGAATGAAGAGTGTAACAATGACCATGAATCCATTGTCGATTGTTGGAAAAAAACCATTTGGTTCACTAATTCCCATAAGGGAAGAAGATCTGTCATCCTTACCTGGTCCCACCTACATGTGACTCCAGACTTTTGACTTTCCTCTAGGCAGTTAGAGATGGGCAATAAATGCTCGTCTAGCCAGCAAAGCCTACATCCCTTGAATAAATGAAAATCATCAGTAAGAATAATAGACCATGAGCCTTCATAGAGGTGTGCAGTGGCAGAGTTTGAGTGAACGTGAGGTAACTGAGAAAAATTGCTGCCACTTAACCTGGCTAAGATAGCCTGACTTTTGGGGATAAGGCAGGAAAGTGAAGATGAAGATAATCTGATCCTGACCATGAATGACCAAGCACACTTGATGGGCCAAATAGCCAACTTCTGCTCCTGGGTTTTATGGTCTTATGATCTAACCTTGCAGAGTACAGAGGATTTTTGCCCTTCCTAGAACATTGCTGTGCATTTCTTCTGACTATAATCCAGGTTGCTATGTTGATCAGGCTGGCAAGTCTGCTGCCATAGTTTCCTCCTGTGTTCCTGAGGAAAGAGGACAACCCTCCTATCCCATACCCTGTCTACCAGGACCTTAAGGTGAGGTGCCAATTTCCCTTTCTCAGGCATTTCCTTTCGAACTGCACGTGAGTAACTTACTTGGATTGGCTGCTCCTGGCTTGCAACTTGAAGTGGTGCTTGGCTGGAGTTTAAATATAACAGCCACCCATGTGAACACTCAAAGGTCCTGGCACTGGTTGCACCTTTGATTATTGCATGATTGTCTGAGAAGGATATTGTGAACCCCGGATGCATAATTAACAAGATGAGTCACAGAAGATTATGTGAGATTACAGGACTCAGGGAAGAAACCGTCCATGAAACTCTCTGAAACTGACACTTAGCCAAAGCACAACCAAGTTCAACCTAACATTTTCAATCTGTGATCTTGCACCAGAATTGGGAAAAGCTTGAGATGAAATTGATTTTGTCAAGGGTTGAATGGGACAAGAACAAATGGAAGGTGGGATGGCAACAGGAGAAAAGGAATGACAGAGGAGCATTCCTGCTCTTCGCATATTTGTTTTCTTGCATTTTTGTTTCTTTTACTCCTTTACCATTTATTTTGGCCCTGGAAGGCTATGTCCTGCCTTGCAGTCTCTCATATCTTTAGCATTGTCTGTTTTTATTGCAGATTTCCAGTATCTGCAACATTCTGCATTTAGCCATCGGGTCATAGAGATGTACAGCATGGAAACAGACTCGTTGGTCCAACTCATCCATGCCGACCAGATATCCCAACCCAATCTAGTCCCACCTGCCAGCACCCGCCCCATATCCCTCCAAACCCTTCCTATTCATATACCTATCCAGATGCCTTTTAAAAATGCAATTGTACCAGCCTCCACAACTTCCTCTGGCAGCTCATTCCATACACATACCACCCTCTGAGTGAAAAAGTTGCCTCTTAGGTCTCATTTATATCTTACCCCTCTCACCCTAAACCTATGCCCTCTAGTTCTGGACTCCCCGACCCCAGGGAAAAGACTTTGTCTATTTATCCTATCAATGCCTCTCATGATTTTATAAACTTCTATAAGGTTACCCCTCAGCCTCCGACGCTGCAGGGAAAACAGCCCTAGCCTGTTCAATCGCTCCCTATAGCTCAAATTCTCCAACCCTGGCAACATCCTTGTCGATCTTTTCTGAACCCTTTCAAATTTCACAACATCTTTCCGATAGGATGGAGTCCAGAATTGCACACAATGTAGGCTGTGCTTAAAATCATTTCAATATAATTGCACAGGTTGAAGTCCTACCACGGTAGACAGGCATGAGGCTGGAAGAAAACAGCAAGCCAGGCAGCATCAGGAGATGGAGAAGTCAACATTTCAGGTGTAACCCTTCCTATACCTCCTCCCACCCAGTATCCTGCAAAGAATCCCATCGTATTGTACCACTGTGAACTTCAACCATGGCAGTCAATCGAATCTAACTTCAGTTAATTTATAATTATGGAATGGAAAGAGAGTCTCAGTAGTGATCATGAAATGATCATCAGTTGACATAAAAACTCATCATAATGTCCTTTAGGATAGGAAATCTGCCTTTCTACCCAGTCTGGCCTACATAATCCACAGCACTATTGGGCTGACTTTAAAGCTCTGTATAGCAATTAGGGGTGGGCAACAATTATTAGATTTCAAAGTGATACTCACAGCCACATGATCACAGTGATCCTGCTGAGACTGGATCCAATGATCACAGTCCACAGAAGAAAAATAAATCCAGAGTAAGATATCTCTACTGAGACAGGATATATTAACCTGAGCCGAAATACAGAATCAGGGCTGAGTGTTAATGGGATATATAGCTTCTGAGAGCTGTAGTAACTTTTTTATTTCCTCTCAGAAGTGACTGCCAGGTTTAATTAATGCATTCTGTTGGGTGCAAACTAAATAAAACTCTTGTCAGGAGTTCTTACATACATTGCTCACATTATTGAAAGTCTATAAGCAACTCTGAATTTACACTTAACTGCCAAAAAGCTAAACACTGTTAAAGGGACTCAACCAGATTTTCAGGTCCAATCATGCATTTCAGTCCTGAATAAAAGTGATCACGGTCAACCTGATGCATTCATACTCTATAGATTTTCTCTGGACTGTAGATAAATATCAAAACGGTCAATTCTACAACTCCACCTAACTACAGAGTTGGACAAACTCAGCATGAATTTGATAGGCCACTTTCCCATCAGATTCAAAACCAAGCACAGAGATAAGTGCTCACGTATGTGCTAATCAGCCTTGGTGAATACAATAACTGTATTCTGTCTCTTCATGTTTCAAACTTGACGGAGAAAGATAAAGAACTACACCATTACTGGATGGCATTTTGCTTGAATCAGTTCATACAATACTGCATGATTGAAAGCGCAATATCAATAGTTTTAAATGCACACAATGAAATTGTGGTTGCCGCAGTAATTAGAGCTACTTTCAGAAGTCTGCAATAGCAGCTGGATTTCTGATGCCAATAGATAGGGTCATTGGAACCATGATTTGGATCAATCATTGGATCCAGCTTCAGCAGTCATTACCATTCCTGGGACCACAAGAAAACAAGGGTGAAATAACGCCAGAGAGACTGGCATCCTGTCACCGAGTCACTTTTTATTTATACATGGCGATTCTCTGACACTGATCCAGCTCCCTCAGAGCCAGCTCTCAGAGTGAGGAGGATGTCTGAAACTCTTGTTCTTCTCTGTCAGCCAGGGCCCCTGATTGGACCAGGTTAAAAGCCCAAATTAGTCAACTCATATTCTGTGAGGTCCACCTGGCTGACCATTAATTAAACCTGGCAGTCACTTCTGAGAGGAAATAAAAGTGCAGAGAAATTTGAGGGGGAGCCAACTACACCAGAAAACCGGCAGCAAGCTCCAGCAACTGCTAAACAACTTCCACATGGACAAGTCACAGTTGCAGGTCTCCTCAGGATGCAAAGGACATACAGGAGGCATAGAGTCACATTGCCATTTCTTCTAGATGAGCAAAGCACATTACTACCACAGAGTGAGAATGTCCCAGAACACGGTCACAAAACTGTGTCATCTGCTGGAGCAGGACTCGTGATCTGAATGGTGGGTAGCCATCAAAGTAACAGACAGTAACTTCAACTGTCTGCTTCTCACAGTTGAAGTTACTGTCTGTTACTTTGATGGCTACCCACCATTCAGATCACAAGTGCTGCTCCAGCAGATGACACAGTTGGAGGCCTGTTATTGGATCTCTTAATTCTCATTCTTATGTTACTGATGTACTTTGTGCAATATCACACTCATTTGCCCATAAGGAGATCAGTGCCACAGCCCTGGCAGTAGCCTTTGCCTCCATGGCAGGTTTTTGTCAGGTGCAGTGCACTATAGACTGTACACTCTTGTGTTGACAATGTCACCTTATAATATAGTTGACTTTATTAATGGAAAAGAGTTCCAAGTAGTCAATATCCAAATTATCTGTGACCATTCCTGCAATATTTTAGAAGTCAGTGCCAAATACCTGGGAGCTGCCATGATGCCTATATCCATGAGAACTCCCAAATGCCTGCTTCATTCCATGGGTAGGGTGCCTTACAAGTGTCATAGTCTCACGACTGCTAAAACACAACTCGATTGCCAACTTGGCCAAACAGCAGGGGATGCTGGGTAAGGGACACGTTGGCCAAGTCAAGCTCTGCAAATTGCAAATCCATAAACTAGACCCAGTGCAAACACAGCTGCCAGGTTGCTAATGATATCAGAATAATGTAAAAAGATACGTCTCATCAACGGTTCAACCAAACAAAGAAGGAATGCATAATTTCAACCAAACACCTGACAGAAAGGCACTCAGGCCCTGCCACACAAAGAAACAAACATTAATGAGTCATCCAAACAGTTGACAATGTTTCAAACCATTCAACAAGTTTCCCTGATTGGTCAGAACTGTTTAAAGATCCATAAAGCCATTCAAAATGTTTAAAAACAGGGCTAACCTGCAGATCAATCTCTTCTGGAGACAAAGAAGAGGTGACTAGAATGGCAAAGGCAAAGAATGATTGACCATCCAGACTGAGAGAGAAAGAGAACAACTACTTTGTGAACCTGACTAAAGTTACAAGAGACTCTGTGAAGTATTGTAATGACTAAGGGGATCAGGCGGGGTTAGGAATAGTATTAAAGCCTGACTGTTACTTGTTCCTTAATAACATTGTGACAGTTTGCATCAGTACTAATTTGTTCCTGTAATTTGACCATTATGTTATTGTGGGACCCCTGGGTAAATTCATTTATAATTTATTGATCACCATGTCTAAAGGGTTTAGACAACACAAGGATGACTCGTACAGATAGGGGATATCCTCTCCGAGCGTGGCTAATGGCTCCATCACTTAACCTTCTTGTTTGAGGCTGAGTATAGATACAATGCAATTCTTCTTCCATGGACTTTACATAATAGGTGATAGATTCCTCAAGATGGGATTGGTCTCTGGTATCCTGCAAAATCTTAACCTGCTGTTCTCTGCACAACTAGAGTGGGGAAGTGATGGACACTGAAGAGCTGGAAGAACAGTAGCAGTCTTCCCAGGAGGAGGATGAAGACACTGAGTGGGAGGACCATGATCTTTGCCATGACAGAGTGGTGCAGTGTTGGGTGCAACAAGCCAGACAGCATGAAATTGACACCCACTTCCGATAGGTCTGTGTTGGGTGAAGACATCATTCATTGGGTGTAATTTGGTTGCTGCTCAAAAAGCAAGTAGTCCCTATTCAGTTTCAGAAGCAAATACAGTTTCATTATTCATTTTTTATTTGTTTTTTGTGTAGTTTAATAAAAGTTAAACCATTTGAAAGTTTTACAATATCTGATGCTCCCATATTCAATATTGACAAGATGCTATGCTAAAATGACAGTTGATCAGACGGATGACCATAAGACCATAAAACGTAAGAGTGGAAGGAGGCTATTTGGTCCATTGAGTTTGCATCAGCTTTCAAAGAGATCATGGCAGATCTGATCAACTCTACTTTCCGGCTTTTGTCCTATAACCTTTGATTCCTATACTAATTAAATATGTTGACCCAGCATTAAATATACTTATTGACCTAAACTCAACAGTCCTCTGCAGTAAAGACTTCCACAGATTCACTACCCTCTGAGGGAAGGAATTCTTCCTCATCTCTGTCTTAAATTGGCACCTCTGGTCCTAGAACCTCTCACAAGGGGAAATAATTTTTCTGCATCTACTCTGACATATTCCCTAAATATCTTGTTTGTTTCAATGTGATCTCTCTCATTTTACTAAACTTCAATGAATACAGGCCCAACCTCATCGACTTCTCCTCATAAAACAGTTCTTTCATACCTGCTATCAGCTTTCTCTGCACTGCCTCCAACCTTTCCAAAACTGATCTCAGTATTCCATCTGTGGTCAGACCAGTGCCTTGTATAGTTTTAGCAAAGCTCCCTACTTTTATACTCCATCCCCTTTGAAATAAAGATCAATGTTTTACTTGCCTTCCCTATTACCTACTGATCTTGTAGGGTAGCTTTTTTGAGATTCGTGTACGAGGGTTCTCAAATACGTATGCCCTATAGCTTTCTGCAGTCTTTCTCCATTTAAATAATATTTAGCTCCTCTATGTTTTCTGCCAAATTGCATTACTTTATATTTTTCTACATTATATTTCATTTGTCATGTTTTTAGCCACTCGTTCAAACTATCCCAATCCCTCTGCACTTTTTACATCATCCTCATCACTTGCCTTTCTATGTATTTCTGTGTCATGTCCAAATTTGGCTATAGTAATAACTTCTTTCATCCATATGGCCCCAGTACTGATTCTAATCACACTTCACCAGTCACAGGTTGCCATTCTGAAAATTCCCCTTACCCTGACTCTCTGTTTTCTATTAGTTAGCCAGTCCTCTATCCAGGCATTTCCCAACTCCATTCTCTTGCCTTCTCCCCATAACATTTGATCCCCTTACTAATCAAGAACCTATCTATCTCTGACTTCAATATGCTCAATGACTTGGCCTCCACAGCCTTTAGCAGTCCTCTATATTACCTCCAAACACCATGAGCTCTTATCTTATTAAGTTGTTTATTGTGTGGTACCTTCAAACATCTTCTGAAAATCCAAATATATTGCACCCACTGCTTCATCTATGTCAATATATTTATGCTATGTATAAATGTGATATTCTACTTACAATGAACCCAAGCAACCTATGTACCCTCAGAAGGGTTTTTTTGTCCTTGTATTTCTACTACGTCCATGTACAGACCAAAGGTCTGCAGCTGGGATGGCAGGAACCTGTCATATAGTCCATTGGCTTTGAGGTTTGGGGATGCTTGTGGCTAAACTTCCTTAAATACAGGGATCGAAACTGTACACATTATTCCAAGTATGGCCTCAACAATACCCTGTACAGTTGTAACAAGACTTGTATATTTTTAAACTCCAACTCCCGAGCAAAACAGGCCTTCTTAATTACTCACTGCAAGTGAACACTAACATTTTATGTGCATCGTTGGATTTTTCCACCAGTTAACATCGTAAGGTACAGGAGCAATATAAGGCCATTCAGCCCAGTGGTTCTGTTCTGCCATTTGATTGTGGTTGATACATTTCCCAACACCATTCTCCTGCCTTCTCCCCATAACATTTGATCCCCTTACTAATCAAGAATCTATCTATCTCTGACTTCAATATGGTCAATGACTTGGCCTCCACAGTCCTTAGCAGCAATGTGTTCAACAGATTAATTACCCTCTGACTGATGAAATTTCTCCTCTTCTCAGTTCTCAAGGGTAGTCCCTTCACTCTGAGGCTGTGTCTTGAATCCTAGTCTCTCTTACTAGTGCAAAGATCTTCTGCACATCCATTCCATCCAGGCCTCTCAGTAGTCTATAAGTTTCAATCAGATTCCCTCCTCATCTTTCAAAACTCCATCAAGTTCAGACCCAAAGTTCTCAAACAGTCCTCTTATGACAAGCCCTTAATCTATCATGTCAATCTCTGAACATTCTCTAGAATCCGTCCAAGGCCAACATATTCTTCCTTAGATACAGGGTCCAAAACTGCTCACAATATTCCAGCTGCAATCTGACCAGAGCATTATACAGCCTCAGCAGTACTTGTATTCTAGTTAATAGTGCATTTACCTTCCTAACTGCTAACTGAACCTACATATTAATCTGAATGACAAGTCCCAAGTCTCTTTGTGCTTCAATTTTCTGAAGAATTTCCCTATTTAGAAAATTGTCTACACCTTTGTTCTTCCTACCAAAGTGCACAATCTAACATTTTCCCACATTCTATTCCATCTGCCATTTCTTCATTCACTCTCCTAGCTTGTCCAAGTCCTTTTGCAGCCTCCCCCCTTCCTGAACCCTACCTGTCCCACCATCTTTGTGTTATTTGCAAACTTGGCAAAATGCCCTCAGTACCTTTATCCAGATCGTTAATGTATAATGCGAATAGTTGTGGTCCCAACAATGACCCCTGCAAACCTCCACTAGTCACTGGCTGCTATCCTGACAAAAGACACCTTTAACCCTACTCTTTGCATTCTGCCAATCAGCCAATCCTTTATCCATGCTAGTACCTTGGCCTTAACACTATGGGCTGTAATGTTATTTAGCAACCACCTGTGTGGTACCTTGTCAAAGACCTATTGGAAATCGAAACAAAGAATGTCTGCTGGCTCTCCTTTGTCTAAGTTCCACATTACCTCCTCAAAGAATTCTAACAGATTTGTCAGGTATGACCACCCTTTGATGAAGCCATGCTGGTTCTGCCCTATTTTACCATGCACTTTCATGTATTCCACAATCTTATCCTTAATAAAGGACTCTAAAATTTTACCAACAAAAGAGAACAGGTTAATTAGCTTGTATTCTGCCTCCATTCCTTTGTAAATTGAGTGCTACATTAACCATTTTCCAGTCCTCTGGGACCCTCCCTGACTCTATTGATTCCTGAAAGATCATGACCAATATCTCTACAATCTCCTCAATTATTTCCTTCAGAACTCGGGCATGTAGTCCATCTTGTCCAGGTGATTTGTCCATCTTTTGACCTTTCAGGTTCCTCAACCACTTACCCTTAGTAATGGCTAGTACACACACCTCTACTCCTGAATATCATTAAGTTCTGATGTGCTGCTGGTGTCTTCCACAGTGAAAACTGATGCAAAGTACCTATTGTGTTCCTATGCCATTTCTTTGTTCCCCATTTCTGCTTCTCCAGCCTCATTTTCCAGCAGTCCAATGCCCATTCTTGCCCCTCTCTTACCATTTAGATACCTAAAAAAACTTATGAATCCTTCTTCCCCCTTATTGCTTTTTTAGTTATCCTCTGCTGGGTTTTAAAGGCTTCCCAATCTTCTGGCTTCCCACTAATCTTCACTACATTGTATACTTTCTATTTTACTTTTTTTGCTGTCCCTGAATACTCTCAGCGACCTCATCGTCCCCTTAGTATGTCTCTTCTTCCCATTGTTGCTGCACCATCTTCCCTGCTAAGGTCCCCTTCCAATCAACTCTGGCCAGCTCCTGCCCCATGTCTTTGTAGTTACCTTTCCCCAGTTGTAATGCTGCTACATTTTATTCCCACTTATCCTTCTCAAACTGCAGGGTGAATCCTGTCATATAATGGACACTGACCAATGGGTCCTTCATTTTTAGCGCCATAATCAAGCCTGTTTCCTTGCAAGTCAAAGTGAAATGGAAATGTGCTTTTTAATTATTTATACTAAAGTGCATGACTTTACACCTTACTACATTTAACTCTCTCTGCTAGGTTTTAGCCCACTAGATGCCATCATGGGTGTACCTTTTGTCTTCTTCTCTTGCTCTCAATAGTGTCTTTAATGATCTTCATGTCTTCCTCCTCTATGCCAGTGATAAAGTGCAGATAAGGAATCTCTCTTCCAGCCTGCATCCTCTTGTGGTCAATACATGTCCCTTGCTTCTGCAATGACAAAAATAATCAAGACTTTGTGACAAATGCCAAGGACTCATGTAATTAAAAGCTGGATGTCTCACTGCTGACAGATGCCTCAACAGTGCTCTATCCAGTCTGGTCCACTTTTCATTCTGGATTAGTGGTGCTGGAAGAGCACAGCAGTTCAGGCAGCATCCAAGTAGCTTCGAAATCGACGTTTCGGGCAAAAGCCCTTCATCAGGAATAAAGCCAGTATTTCAATTCCAGCTTTATTCCTGATGAAGGGCTTTTGCCCGAAACGTCAATTTCGAAGCTACTTGGATGCTGCCTGAACTGCTGTGCTCTTCCAGCACCACTAATCCAGAATCTGATTTCCAGCAAGTGCGTTCATTGGTTTGACCACTTTTCATTCTTGCCCTGCGGTTGCTAAATTGCTACCTAGCCCACACTTTAGCCAATTAAAAGTCATCCCTCGTAAAAGTCCAGGTTGTAACCAACATTCCCTTTCACAGTTGTGTCTGTAGACCTCAAAGGCCACTGCAAGCAGAGGCTGCTGGAAGCTCTCCAACCAGCCTGTGACAAACCTTCCTATGGCTGTGCAGCCACACAGCTTAGAGAGGGAACATCAGCTGAGACTACTTTCTACTGGAGGTGAGATTTTTTTTTAAATTCAGTGATAGGATGTTGTATCACTGGCTGGCCCAGCATGTATTGCCAATTGCTAATTTGATGGTTTTAAGGTACTACAGCCTTAATGGTGAAAATATCCTTAGGAAGGGGTTCGTGGGTGACTGAATCAAATTAACGTTACAGACCAGGAGAAAACCTGATAGATGAATTTGATGAAGAAAATGATGGTGAGCTATCTTATTGATCTGCTGCAAAGCATTTGGTGTAGACAGACCTATATGCCGTTGGGGATGGGTGGGTGGGTGGGGGGAGTTCCAGAATTTAGTCCCAGTGAAGGAACAGTGATGTACCTCCAAGTCAGGATACCAGGTGGTTTGTTGAGGACCTTGCATACAGTGGTTCCAATATATATGTTGAACTTATTTCTTTATAAGGTAGCAGTCATGATATTTCAAGTGTTGTCAAAGGAGCCTTGGTGAGGTTTTGCAATGCAACCTGTAGGTGGTACATACTGCTGTTACTGAGTGTCAGTGCTGGAAGGAGTGAATATTTGTGGACGTGGTGTCAATTAAGCAGGCTGCTTTTGCCTGGATGGTGTCAAGTTCTTGAGAGTGTTATTGGAACTTCATATATTCAGATAAGGGAGGTTACTTCATCACACTCCTGACTTGTGCCTTGTAGACGGTTAATTGATTTGAATTAACTTTATTGTCACATGTATTCAAATGAGTACAATGAAAAGATTATAAGTCACCACTTACAATGCTCTCTTAGGTACAAAGCTACCTGGGTACAATCCTTACGGAATAGAGAAATGAAGAAAAAAGAAGTTATATTAGCTATACACCATAAGTCAGAAAAAAGAAGAAGCAAAGTTTAAAAGAAAATGGGTTCTGAGGTGGCAGAGTGTTCAATATTCTGCACACTCTGACCTGCTCTTGTAGCCACTTATATAGCTAATCCATGATGTGGAGGTGCCAGTGTTGGACTGGGGTAGACAAAGTCAGAAGTCACATGACAACGGGTTATAGTCTAACAGGTTTGTTTGAAATCACAAGCTCTTGGAGCGCTACTCACTTCATCTGATGAAGGAACAGTGCTCTGAAAGCTTGTGATTTCAAACAAACCTGTTAGACTATAACCTAGTGTCATGAGACTTCTTTGTTTACCCAGTCCAACACTGGCACCTTCACATCATGGCTACCACTGACACGACAACCTCTGGCTCAAAGTGGAGAGGATCTCCAAGAAGATTGCACAGATGAACATAGACACCAAGTTTCTGCAGAAATGCAAGAAACCAAAAAGATCCTGAAAGACTACAGATCACAACCCACTCAAATCAACCTGCAACACAGACTATGATGAGCAAATGACTTCACCTGATGAAGCAGCAGTGCTGTAAAAGCTTGTGATTTCAAATAAACTTGTTGGACTATAACCTGGTGTTGTGTGACTTCTGACATAGCTAATCCAGTTCAGCTTTTAGTTAATGGTGATCCTCAATTTGTTGATAATCAGGTTACAAAACAGACCCAAAACCCAGGTTTGTTCTGACATACCTCTGAAGCAGGTGGGACTTGGACCCAGGCCCCTGACTCAGATGTAGGGACACCACCCCGAACCACAAGAGCAGTTTTGAGGAAACATCATAGCGGGATTGCATCTCTCTCCACAGATGCTGCCAAACCTTGTGGATCTTTGCAGGTTTTGAGAAGATTTGTAGCTCAGGTTGAGGTTCTGGATGTAGGTTTGCTTGCTGAGCTGGAAGGTTCATTTCCAGACGTTTCGTCACCCTACTAGGTAACATCTTCAGTGAGCCTTGGGGGGAAGCACTGCTGATAATTTCTGCTTTCTATTTATATGTTTGGGTTTCTTTGGAATACCATGTATTCAAAAAGAATGGGTACTCAATGAACAGAGTCTACCAATCTCTCAGCAGCAAACCCAAACAAGCAGACAAAACACATCCAGAAACCCTAGCCACTCTTCCCTACATCAAAGACATCTCAGAAATGACTGCCAGACTACTCAGACCCTTGGCATCATGGTAGCCCATAAACTCACTAACACACTAAAACAGCAGCTAATGAACTTAAAAGACCCTATACAGACAACAAGCAAAACTAATGTAATTTACAAAGTACCGTGCAAGAACTGTAACAAACACTACATTGGACAAACAGGCAGGAAACTAGCCACCAGCATACATTAACATCAACTAGCCACAAAAAGACATGACCCTCTCTCACTAGTATCCTTACATACATATAAGGAAGAACACCACTTCGACTGGAACAACATATCCATCCTAGGACAAGCCAAACAGTGACACGCATGAGATTTCCTAGAAGCATGGCATTTCAACCGTAACTCTATCAACAAACACATCAAGTTAGACCCCATCTACCACCCCCTGAGAAAAAGAACAGGAAATGGCATAACCACAGGAAATAACATCATTACAAGAAATGACATCAGCTCAGAAGATGATATCACCAACTCAAAGAAACTCAAACACATAAATAGGCAGCAGGAATTATCATCAGTGCTTTGCCCGGCGGCCCACTGAAGATGCTACCTAGTAGGGTGACAAAACATCTGGAAATGAACTTTCCAGCTGAGCGAGCAAACTTACACCCTTGTGGAGCTTCTCCAGCATTCTCTGTGTTAGTCCCAAATTCCACTTTACCAGGAAGGAAAATTTTGCCCTTAGTTTGGAATGAAGGTAGTACAGGCTCCAAATCTGAACAAAAACATGGCATGAAACTTGGAAGAAAGTTGGGAAGAAATTGAAAAATTTAATGCAAACTGCTCGATTTTATGCAGTTCTTTGAAAATACAAAGTTAAAGTTTTAAAAGAAAAATGATGCAATGAATAACAAAGCATCTGCTTGGATAGGATGTTTAGGATCAAACAAAATCAAGTGGTCATAAAATTCAATTGCCTTTGGAGATGGGCATTGCTAAGTGCTTGTAAAGATGTTTTATCTGTGCTCCATAGACTTAAGGCGTGAAATGGCTTTTAGTGAATTATACTTCGTCTCTAAAGAACCCAATAAGTCTCCCTCATGCCGATAATGAAACACAAACTCATATATATTTTGGAGTAAAATAGCTCATAATGTCCTTGAATGGTGGATGCTTGGTGCTGGTGAGGTCTTTCTAAAAAAAACCTTAGTGACAGTGCAGAAAGGTCCAAACATCTGATGAGTATTATTGAGAGATCAGTAACTGGTTCTCAGTCAGGTACTGGGATTATGAAAAGTGAACATCACAATGTTGTTTTGAATAACTAAATGTGAAAACATGAATGAACATGTGAGCTTCTTTGAAATGACAAATAAATGACAGATGGATAACGTCTGAGTTCAGAAAACCGATAGCTGTAGGAGGCAATCTTAACATACTTTTATATTTATTGACAGTATTACACATTACAAGCCATTACATTACTTATAACCATACCATTATTTCATCTCTTTCTGCTTTAAGTCTGCCTTCATCAAACATTAAGTCAAATAAAATCAACTTTGACCTGATTATTCTTGTAAATTTACAAAAAAACTAATTTGAAGAAGTCTTAAATACTTTTTGTTTTACAAAGTCCCAAGGAAGTAAACAAAGAGGGCACGGGTAGGAACATGACAAAGCTCAACATAGCTCAAGAAAGACAGGAATGATAGTTGTACACAAGTGGTTACAGGGTTTTCAAACAACATACTTGGGGATAGAAAATTGAAAAGGCTGACGATTTTGGTTGTGGAAACAATTACAACTGAGTGGGGAGATGATATGTTAGATGGATCAGGCCCTGTATATTGAGCTAAGAACCAAAACTATTGGCAATGTATTATAGAACTATAGTCAGAGGGAGTTGGCAGAATAAATATAAAGACAAATTTCTGAGAAACACAAGAACAATAGAGCAATTGGAGATTTCAATTATCATAATATTAAGTAAGATATTTTAATGTTAAAGGAATTGAGGTAGCAGAGTTCTTGAGGAACCTTCAGGAAATCATTTTGGTGAATACGTAGCAAGTCTAACAAGGGAGGGGCCTGGTTCTAGCTTTAATTTCAGGAAATGAAACTGTACAGGTGGAAGGAAAGGGAATGGAGAGTGTTTTAATGGTTGTGATCCTGATTCAATTTGTTTAACATAATTCTGGAAAAAGACAAAGGTGTATTGTCTTATTGGAGAGACCTGAAGTTAGATTTCTAAAGCTGAGGAGTAATTCAGCCAAGGATTGAAGGTAAATCAATTTACTTGAAGGTAAATCAATACCAGACTTGTGAGAAGCATTCAAAGGAAAGATTTAAGGGGCTCGTGTGAACATGTTCCCATCAGGATGAAGGGCTTATGCCCAAAACGCGACTCTCCTGCTCCTGGGATGCTTCCTGACTTGCTGTGCTTCTCCAGCGCCACACGTTTTAACTCTACCTCCAGCATCTGCGGTCTTCACTTTCTCCAAATCTAGAGCTGCCTGCAAGTCACAGAGCTTACAGAATAAGATAAGGCTTAAAAGGAAAGCTTCTGTTCAACAGCAAGAACTCAGTACAGTAATATAGAAAGCCAAGAAGAGTATAAACAGTGGAGGGCTAAAATAAAAACAATTATAAAAGTTAAGAGAGAATATGAAAGAGTATTGGCAATCAAAATCTTTATGATCCCAAATATGTTCTGTCAATACATTAAAGACTAAAAGGATAACTAAGTAAAGAGTAGGTGATTAAAAGAGCAAAAAGGTAATACACGAGTGGAAGTGAAAGATATTGGTGTGGTTCTTAATGCTTATTTCACGTCTTTGTTTTTGCAAAAGACAGGGCAATGTAGTGAAGGAAGAGAAATATGAAAATTTTGATGGGATAAATATAAGCTGAAAGTAAGTATGAATGGGATTAAAATCCTTGAATGTAGATAAATCACAATTTTAAATAAAGTGTACTCCTATTGGTTAAAAAAAGCCAAAGAAGAAGGAACGGAAGGTCTGACTAACATTTTCAAACCCTCACTGTTCACAGATGTGGCGCTGGAGGAATGAAGAACTGCTAATGTTGTATCATTGTTGGAAAAAGGAATGAGGAGTTGATTGAATAATTACAAGATGGTTAGTCTAACCTAATCTTAGTGTGCAAATTATTGGAACCAATTCTGAGAGACAGGATAAACTGTCACAAAAGGCACAGATTAATCAAAGATGGTCAGCTTGGATTGGCTAAAGGAAGTTTATGTCTGATTAACGTGATTGAAATTTTTGAGGAAGTAACAGTAAGGATTGATTAGGGTAGTGTACTTTATGAGGTTGACAGAGATTTTAGTAAAGGTTTTTGACAAGATTCCATGGGGGAGACATGAAGACTGAGGAAATGTAGAAGGCTGGCTATAAAATTGGCACAGTGACAGGAAATAAACAGTAATTGTTGACTAGGAGGCTGACTCTAGTTCTGCAGGAATTAGTTCTATGTCCCTTGCTTTTTGAGAATTTGGATTTTAATATAAGATGCATAATTAAAAAGTTTTCAAATGTTGCAAAGATTGGCTGCATGGTTGACATTGAGGAGAACATCTGCATACTGCAGGAAGATATCAATGGACTAGTCAGGTGGGCACATAGCTAGCAAATGGAATTCAACCCGGACAAGTATGAAATAATGCATTTGTGAAGGTCAAACAATGCAAAGGAATATATTATTAATTTAAGAATATTGAGTGGGATAGACAAAATGTGGAAACATAAAGTGAATGTCCACTTATCCTTAAGGTAGGAGGACAAGTCGATAAGGTGGTTATAAAGATTTATGTCTTCCTTTACTTTGTCAGCGCAGGAGTGGAATACAACAACACAGTTGTTACAATAGAATTGCATAAATCATTAGTTAGGCAATGATTTGCATACTGTGTGCAGAAGGGATGACATGACACTAATGAGCATACGAAGGACATTTGTGGAAAGAGAAACACTTGAGTCTGCTATGATTCTTCTTCAATACGATATTTTGAAGAAGAATCGCATCTGACTCAAAACTTTAACTCTGTTTCTCTCTCAATAGATGTGAGACCTGTTGAGTTTCTCCAGCGTTTTTCTGTGTGTGTTTCAGATTTCCAGCATCCTATAGTATTTTGGTTTCATTATAAAGGAGATTTATAAGGATGTTGCCAAGACAGGGAAGAAGTGCAACTCTGAGGAAAGCTTTCATAGGCTGCGCTAGTTCTCCTTGAATTGATGGAGCTGAGGGGAGATTTGATTGAGATACACAAACCTTTGAGGGGCCTGCACACAATGGATGGGAAGGGCCTACTCACCTGAGCAAAGGGGAGGTAGATTTAAATTGATAGATATAAACATTACAGAGGAGGTGAGAAAATCCTTTTCACTCAGACAGCAGTATGGGTCCTGAGCCCACTGCCTGAATGGATGATAGAGGCAGAAAACATCAATGCAGTTTATAAGCATCTGGACGTGCAATTGTAGTGGAGTTAGGCTGTATTTTCATCGTAGCAAACAAAATGGGCCTCTTCTGTGTCATAAAACTTTCAATGATTCTACGAAATGTAAAGATAATTGAAAAATCTCTTCCTTAGATCTTTCAGCCATTTGGATAAAGTTTATTCCTCTTCTGTGGCACTGGCAGCCTTTTTAAATCTTGATGAAAGCAAAAACTGCTACCTTGTACCTGGTCACACTAACCCTAAAATATTCCAGTAAAGGAAGTTTATAAATACTGAGAAATTAGCCTGAACCCATGCCATTGTGCCATGTCTTCCTCTCTAATTTCAATGCAGCCTGTTGGGACATTCAGATCGACTATTAATGATTTGACTATCTTTACCTCCAGCAATGTAAACCTACTCAGTCAAATTTAATAATAAAAAGTGAAGTTGCTGGAAAAGCTGAGCAGGTCTGGTAGCATCTGTGAACAGAAATCAGAATTAACGTTTTGGGTCCAGTAATGTCAGCTTTAAAACTCAACCAAGAGCAAATACAGATCATTAAAAGGAACTTAGTAAGCTATACCAACCATAGACTTGATGCTGTTTTGAAAAATCTCTCCCCCAGGAGTTTTCAAACATCCACAATTATCGCAGGGAAGAAGATATCTACAGCTATACTGTAGCAGAAACAACTTTTGTTTTAAGTTTACCAGTAGCAGAACTTACAATCATAACTTAAAAGAATTCTTTGATGTTTTTATATTGATGCAGGTTATAAGTATGAGACTATAACTCTTTTATGCATGCTTATGAATACTTATTGTAAGAATCAATTCTAAAACTATATTGTAGGAATGAATTTAGTATCATAGAATATCATAACACAACTTTTCTACTTTAAGTTTATGAACTATGTTCAAATCCAAAAGAAATTAGATAGTCAATGAAATTGATTTAAAGAAATCGATACTCACTAACCTCTATAATTTCATTAGATTTTTTGTCTCAACATTTAAGGGCATTTTTAGTGTTAATCTCAACACAGTTTTGTCCTAAACTGGCTGCATCTTCTGGATGTCTTTTAATATATTTGTTGTTTTCTAATTTCTTTTGTGGCAGGAAGAGACTTGTTATAATTGTTAATTGTACGTCCCCAAAAATAAATCTAATTTTTTGCTTATGTTTTTCTTTCATGAGTTCTTCTAGTGAAATAATTCCTCTATTTAAAATTCTGTCACAGATGTTTGGCTATGCTCATGGTTTTCTGTATACTGTTTCTTTTACTAATTTTTGGCCCTTATTCAAATGTTCTTGACTTAATCTTAGAATCCCTACAATGTGGAAGCAGGCCATTCAGCCCATTGAGTCCAAACCAGCCCTCTGAAGATCAGCCCACCCAGACCCAGAACGCCTACTGTATCCCTATAACTCTGCATTTCCCATGGCTTATCCACCTAGCCTTCACATACCTAGACACCACGGGGAATTTAGCATGGCCATTTCACATAATCTGTACACCACTGGATACAGATCATTTTAGTTAATTTCAAGAGATTTGCTAGAGCTGCTTAGGAGGATTTAAATGAGTACAATGGGGGGTGGGACCGAGGGAGAGAGTGAGAAAAGAAGTCAATCTGAGACTGGTACAGTTGAGAAAAGAAGTGAGTTAAACAGTCAAGGCAGGCAGGGACAAAACAGATAACAAGGTAGGACTGTTAAATTAAACTACATTTATTTCAATGCAAGAGGCCTAACAGGGAAGGCAGATGAACTCAGGGCATGGTTAGAAACACAGGACTGGGATATCATAGCAATTACAAAAACATGGCTCAGGGATGGACAGGACTGGCAGCCTAGTGTTCCAGGATAAAAATGCTACAGGAAGGAAAGAAAGAGAGGCAAGAGAGGAGGGGGAGTGGCATTTTTGATAAGGGACAGCATTGCAGCTGTATTGAGGGAGGATATTTGTGGAAATACATCCATGAAAGTTATTTGGGTGGAACTAAGAAATAAGAAAGGGATGATCACCTTATTGGGTTTGTATCATAGACACCCTAATAGTCAGCGAGAAATTGGGAAACAAATTTGGAAGGAGATCTCAGTTATTTGTAAGGATAATAGAGTGGTTATAATAGGAGGTTTTAACTTTCCAAACATAGACTGGGACTGCCATAGTGTTAAGGGTTTAGATGGAGAGGAATTTGTTAAGTGTGTACAAGAAAATTTTCTGATTCAGTATGTGGATGTACCTACTAGAGAAGGTACAAAACCTGACCTCCTCTTGGGAAATAAGTCAGGGCTGATGACTGAGGTGTCAGTGGGGGAGCACTTTGGGGCCAGCGACCATAATTCTATTAGTTTAAAATAGTGATGGAAAAGGATAGACCAGATCTAAAAGTTGAAGTTCTAAATTGGAGAAAAGCCAATTTTGACAGTATTCGGCAAAAACTTTCAAAAGCTGATTGGGGGAAGATGTTCACGGGTAAAGGGACGGCTGGAAAATGTGAAGTCTTCAGAAATGAGATAGCAAGAGTCCAGAGAAAGTATATTCCTGTTAGGGTGGAAGGAAAGGCTGGTAGGTATAGGGAATGCTGGATGACTAAAGAAATTGAGGGTTTGGTTAAGAAAAAGAAGGAAGCATACGTAAGGTATACACAGGATAGATTGTGTGAATCCTTAGAAGAGTATAAAGGCAGTAAGAGTATACTTAAGAGGGAAGTCAGGAGGGCAAAAAACGACATTAGATAGCTTTGGCAAACAGATTTAAGGAGAATTCAAAGGGTTTTTATAAATACATTAAGGATAACAGGGTAACTAGGGAGAGAATAGAGCCCCATAAAGATCAGCAAGGCGACCTTTGTGTGGAGCCGCAGAGATGGGGTAGACACTAAATGAATATTTTGCATCAGGTGTTTACTGTGAACAAAGACATGGAAGATATAGAATGTGGATGGTAATATCTTGAAAAATGTCCATATTACAGAGGAGAAAGTGCTGGATGTCTTGAAATGCATAAAAGTTAATAAATCCCTGATCAGGTGTATCCTAGAACTCTGTACAAAGCTAAGGAAGTGATTGCTGGGCCTCTTGCTGAGATATTTGTATCATCGATAGTCACAGGTGAGGTGCCGGAAGACTGGAGGTTGGCTAAAGTAGTGCTACTATTTAAGAAAGGTGGTAAGGACAAGCCAGGAAACTATAGACCAGTGAGCCTGACATTGGTCATGGGTAAGTTGTTGGAGGGAATCCTGAGGGACAAGATGTACTTGTATTTGGAAAAACAAGGACTGTTTAGGGGTATTCATCATGGTTTTGTGTTTGGGAAATCATGTCTCACAAACTTGATTGAGTCTTTTGAAGAAGTAACAAAGAGAATTAATGAGGGAAGAGTGATAGACATGATCTATATCACTACAGGAAGGCATTCAAAAGGGTTCCCCATGGGAGACTGGTTAGCAAGGTTAGATCTCATGGAATGCAGGGAGAACTACCCATTTGGATACAGAACTGGCTCAAAGGTAGAAGGCAGAGGGTGATGGTGGAGGGTTGTTTTTCTGACTGGAGGCCTGTGACCAGTGATGTGCCACAAGGATTGATGCTGGGTCCACTACTTTTCGTCATTTATATAAGTGATTTGGATGTGAGCATAAGAGGTATAGTTAGTAAGTTTGCAGATGACACCAAAATTGGAGGTGTAGTGGACAGAGAAGAAGGGTACCTCAGATTACAACAGGATCTTGGTCAGATGGGCAAATGGGCTGAGGAGTGATAGATGGAGTTTAATTCAGATAAATGCGAGGTGCTGCATTTTGTGAAAGAAAATCTTAGCAGGACTTATACACTTACTGGTAAGGTCCTAGGGAGTGTTGCTGAAAGTAGAGTCACAGGTAGATAGCATAGTGAAGGTAGCATTTGGTATGCTTTCCTTTATTGGTCAGAGTATTGAGTACAGGATTTGGGAGGTCATGTTGCAGCTGTACAGGACATTGGTTAGGCCACTGTTGGAATATTGTGTGCAATTCTGATCTCCTTCCTATCAGAAGGATGTTGTGAAACTTGAAAGGGTTCAGAAAAGATTTACGAAGATGTTGCCAGGGTTGGAGAGCTATAGGGAGAGGTTGAATAGGCTGGGGCTGTTTTCCCTTCAACAACAACAACAACAAAAACAGAAATTACTGGAGAAAGTACTCAGCAGGTCTGGCAGCAGCTATGGAGAGAAAACAGAGTTAATGTTTCAGGTCCAGTGAGTCCTCTTCAGAACCGATTTTACTTCAGCAAAGTTTGGTATATATACTAAAGATGGGTTGGTGAGAGTGTGGAGGATTAAACAATAGATGGAGATGAAGCCCAGAGACAGGGAAAATTGATTGGGCAGACAAATTAACAACTGCTTTTTCATTAATTTAGTCAATTCCTTTACAATAATAACTTTTAGGTTATAGATATACATAATCCTAAGTCTGATATTAATTTCAGTGATGTACATTGCAAAATCTGAATCATTGTTCAAAGCCAAAATTATTACTCAGTAAAGTGAACAAATTGCAGCAAGCACAGGTTCGTTACATTTAAATTATATTTGATTTAACTGATCAACTTCTTTGATAACGTAACACAAGATGGGTGGGCAAGGGCATTTGAATGTATTTCAGTCTATAGACTTTGAAAAAGTGTTTGATAAAGCAACATATGACAACCTTGCTAGCAAGATTGAAGTCCATGAGAAGGTCAGATTAGCAAAAAGACCTGTAAAATGCCATACGTAACTCAATCCGAGAAGTGTAAAATGATGCATTATGGATGGAAGAATAATGATAGGAACAGGTATAATTGGCTTGATGTTAATACAAACTGTTATGATCTCAGCTGATGTTGTTAATGGACAAATCAGATCCAACAGTGAAACCTGGTTTGATAGATAGATCATATGTTAATTTTGGTTTTAACAAGACGGTCTCTCATTGTACACCATGGAGGAGGTTTGGTTTTAGTAAGAAAACAAAAGTCTATCAGCAAAAGCAATTATGATAATACTTAATATAAGCCAAACTCTTTTAATATAATATTCCTTTAGAAATGTTGAAACATAAGGCAGAAACTACCTAATAATCAGAAAAGCTCTTTTACGAATCCTAAAAGCATCCCTTACACCAGAGAAAAGTCTCTTCTTTTAAAACCTTGAAAGGTTTAAGTTGACTCCGAATTTAACTCCCTGTCAGAAAATCTAATAGCCTTTCCTGGGCCTTTTATGTACCCAAGTATACCTTTAAGTAATCTCTTCAGGGCTTGGTCCAAATACTTCTAGTCTGGATCTATCCCTAAATATTTTAGTCTAAGGTAATCTCTTTTCAGTATCTTCTTCATGTCTCATGAACATTTCTTAATATATCTATTTTCATCTGAGGGCTTCTGCAGAACTGCATCAAACAGAAAACCAAAAACACCTTTTCCCCAAACTATAGGCATTTCCATTCAATTTTAAAAATACTTTACATTCCAATAGGTGCTTTGATGTATAATTGTTTACCTTGCTTGGTTGTAAATGCTTTTAATATATGCAAACAAACATTAGTTCTAAATGCTGACTCTTTCAAGCTGTTTTTAAAGAAATCACCATGGCTATAGAAATACCTGACGGGCATGGATAGGGTAAATAGACAAGGTCTTTTTCCTGGGATGGGGGAGTCCAGAACTAAAGGGCATAGCTTTAGGGTGAAAGGGGGAAGATTTAAAAGGAACCTAACGAGCAACATTTTCACGCAGAGGGTGGTGCATGTATGGAATGAGTTGCTGGAGAAAGTGGTGGAGGCTGGTACAATTGCAACATTTAAAAGACATGGGTATATGAACAGGAAGGATTTAGAGGGATATGGACCAAGTGCTGGCAAATAGGATTAGATTAATTTAAGATATCTGGTCGGCATGGATGAGTTAGAACCAAGGGTCTGTTTCCATATTATATATCTTTATGACTCTACTCTCTCTCTACTGGTACTAATTTCTTTTCATGCCTCAGTTTCACAAGTCTCATGGTTGTGGCATATTTCAGGGAGATTTTCTGCAGCTGGTAATGTTTCCAGCATACGTGGCCATCTAAATCACTGGTTACATCCACATCTTCCTATGCATAATAAGATATATAATCCATGTGACTAATCCGTCCTGCCATGTCTTAAAGTTAACGTAAATGAAGTTATTTTAATTTGGTTTGCTTAAACTAACTACTTTATTTGATCTTAACCTGATAAAACTTACAACTAATGATAAACAGTAACAAAATTGGGAAATTGACAAACACTCAATATACTTTACCAGCTGCAATAAATTTTATTTAAAGTACATCTCTCCTCTCTTACACTGAATTCTATGTGAACCTGATTTGTGACCCACTCCATGTATATATGCTTAGGTGCAGTCTCCTGACCTTGCGCATGAATAGTAGTACCCAATATGAACATGTAAGCTCAGTTCACCATTCGATATAACACAGTTCCCATCTTCTTCCACTTTTCTTAGTGATATTCCTTCTTCTATTCATTCACAGGATGTGGGCATCACTTGCAAAGCTGGCATTTACTGTCCATAATTGCCTGAAGGGAATTTAAGAGGCAACCACATTGCATTTGGTCTGGAATCACTGGCCAGATTGGGTAAGGACAGCAGTTTCCTTCCCTAAAGGACATTAATGAATCAGGTCTCTTGCAAAGGACATTGGCTGCTTTGGTATCTAAAGATTTGAAAATTGTGTTGAACATTGTCATCAGCAAACATCCATACTTCTGAGCTTATTAAGGTGGGAAGGTCATTAATGAAGCAATTGATGATAGCTGGACCTACAAGTATGAATTCCTGAAGCGAGGTTCTGGCATGTTTGATCTCCAGCAACCATAACCATTTCCTCATGTGTTAGGTTTGCCTTCAACCAGCAAAGAATATTGCCCCTGATTCCCATTGACTCCAGTTTTGCTAGGGCTCCTGAAGCCACACACATTCAATTGTGGTCTTGATGTCAAGAGTAGTCAGTCTCACCTTACCTCGGAATTTCAGCTCTTTCCTCCATGTTTGGACCAAGCTGTAATGATGCCAGGAGCCAAGTGGTCATGGTGGATTCTAAATTGAGCATCAGTGAATAGATTGTTGCTGAGCAAGTGCCTTTTCAGTATTGTGAATGATCCCTTCCATCAGTTTGCTGCTGATTGAAAGTAAGCTGCTACGATGACAGTTGTCAAGCTTGCTATGTTCTGTTTTATTAAAAAAGCTATAATAAAAATTTAAAGGAACTGCTTCCATTCATTTAAACCTTTCACATCCTCAGGATTTCCTGATATGTTTCATAGTGAATAGATTATTTTTAAATTATAGTCATTGTTGTAAAGTATGCTATTCATTGTGTACAACAAATTGTAATCATATAAATGGCCAGTTAATCTGTCTTTAAATGCCAATCTAAGTGACAGCTGTTTGTCGGGATACCTCAAGAACGCCTTTGCTCAGTTTCAAATAGTGTCACTAAATCTTTGACATTCACCTTCATGGATGAATTGGTTCACAACTGCTTGCTCTTTTCACAGATCCAAGAACCCAAAATTCCTGAATAGTCAAAGTGTTTTCAACTTTATTGGGTGATTTTGTCAAAAACACAGTTCTGTTATTGATAGTTGGTTGGCTAGCTATTTAAGAAAACTATGAGATCAGTGTCAGCCTGCATGACTGAAAACTATCGGGTCATCGCCAGTTTCAGAAAAGGACCCATCACTGTTCTTTCAACCAGATTGAAAGGACTTTAAAGGACAAGGAAAAAGGATGTGGCTATCATTGTTCCCACAAAGTTTCACATTGGTGGAGTCAAGCTAAAATATGTTCATCGACTTACCGCTAATTAGTGATTATTAATACTTTGCCTACAAAAAGCATATCTACAAATCCTCCTTTTTCCCTCAAGACTGCAGCTCCTCAGTTTCCTGAAAATTGATACAGTTGTTAGGTTAGACTTTAGCTTAACCCTTGTGAATGTGGTTTCCACAAACACCAAGGACTGTGGAATTTGAAACTCAAGTCTCCCATGAACAGAGAATGTTGTTGTGCATTCTATGTCCAGTGGCAAGTTCCAGTGCCAACTTGCAGTGGAGATGTTTGCATGTCAACATTTAACATCTTAATTATGGTATATTAATCACTGGAAAGAACATGGGATTTCCACTGTTTCTACAAAAAGATAGAAAGTTACATAGTGTAGTGCATAGTGACTGAATCAACCTAATTTCTATTTTTTACAGATTAATTAATGTATTGAAATAGATATACTGAAGAAAATGGAAACACTGCTTAGAAATAAAAATGAAATGAAATTAGTTCACAAGGATTTGAAATACCATTTTTACAACAGACTTGTCACAGAATCTGAGAAAGAGTTGGCACTTTGAATGAACCAGCCTGCTGTTCTTTGCTGAAATTTCAAGATTGAGATGTGTGGTGCTGGAGAAGCACAGCAGGCCAGGTGGCATCTGAAGGGCAGGAGAACCGACGTTTCAGGCATAAGCCCTTTGTCAATCCTGACCTTCTGTGCTTTTCCAATGCCACACTTTTCGACTCTGATCACCAGCATTAGCAGTCCTCACTTTCTCCTGGACTTTCAAAATGTTGGCGAACATGTGGACACCACAAATTTCAATAAATTTAAAGAGATTTTTTTAGCCATTGGTAATGCTGAGTGCTATGATAATGACAAACATTTCACATTGAATGCACTAATTAGATCTGATTAGATACACCAAGTTGTGGTCATTACTGCCAAAGAATAATAGCATTCTTGCAGTGAACCAACTGAGTGCAGTATATATTTAGATCAGATATTGTTCTGGCTTTAATAAATACATCTCCTTATTTCTTATAATCTTGCTGGTTTGGAATATTGTTTAGCATGTAATAGAATCAAATGCTTCAAGACACCAAAATAATTGCTATTTGAGCATTTTAATTTGAGATGAGAGCACCTCATTTTTGGCGTTGCCATTCCAATTATAGCACTCAGGAAAACGCAACCTTGTCATTTGTGCAGAACAAATTTTAATTCTGTGATATTGCAAGGTACAAGCTCCATGAAAACTCTCATGAAGGCTATCAGGTTTTTTTTGGTATCTCTTGGTCAGCTTTCTGAATGATCAAATAATTCATAACTGCTAACAATAACCCCAACCGCAGGTCTTTATTCACCAACATTTCCATGCTTTTTCCCTTTCCTCTATCACAGATCATCTTATATTCCTCTTTCTGACAATACAAAATTAAAAACTAGACATATAAGACAATAGGCATACCAAATACATTTAACATTTTAACAATTAGTAAATATTTTTAAGATCACTTTTGTGCATTCTCTCAGTGGCTCTCTGGTATATCTTTGTTTCTCCTGATCCTCCTACAAGGTGCTTCATCAGTGCCAGTAACATGTGAGTGATGAAAGACTTTCTGAGATTCAATTAAAGAGACTGCAGCAGATTTGGATGAGGATGAATTCGAGCAACTAGAACCCAACTTCAGACTGAGCATTTTCACCTGAGCTGTAACAATCTGAGCTGGCTGGTACATAGGCTACAGCAAGGCCACTTGGAGTGGCAAAGGTAGGATCACTCAGGATGTTATCCTGAGAGAGGTGAAGCCAATCTTATTCTCCCAGAAGGCTGCCCCAGCCATGCTACTGATCTTTTGGAAATTCAATTCAGAACACCCTGAAAATCCCTTTGGAAAATGGTATCCAGACGCAACATTGTGCTAGTCTAACTAATAGAGCAGTCAGACCTTCAGAATAAATTGTTTGTATTCAGATGGATCAAAGGCCATGAGCTGTCAAATGTTGCATCATGAGGGGGTTTCACAGGAATTCAGACAGAAGTGATAACATTCCATTTGGAAAGAATGAGCTCTACGTTTTACCAAATTGGTACTAAATGTTTCCATTCTCTTTGACATTATTTCCTCATCTACCTGAACTGCAGAAGAAATATTCTGTGACTGAGCTCTCCATCAACCTGTCAGCTCCACTGTCCTTCACCAACATCAACATTGCTCCCCCTCCCTACCCTAACTTGCTTCCTGTGCATTTGGACTAATGTCTCATGACACTTGGATCCCTCCTTTATCTTAGCTTCTAGAGTGTCTCTCTCTGAGCAGCTGACAGCTGGTATAAGATAAGGTGACATTGCCTTTCACCTTTACTGTCTACTTCCTATTCTTCTACAGATTGGAAAAGGTCTGGTTCTGAAAGAGAGATGAAATGATGAAGGGTGAGGCTAAAAAGTATGAAATGCATGGTTACTCTGTCTACAGCTAATGAATCAGGTGAGGTTGTGATGTGGGTTGGTTAGGGTCTTATCCTGAAGAAGAATCATATCCAATTTGGAATGTAAGCTCTTTCTTTCTCCACGGAGTAAAAATTCACACAACACCAAGTTATAGTCCAACAGGTTTATTTGAAAGCACTAGCTTTTGGAGTGCTGCTCCTTCATCAAGTGGTTGTGCAGCAAGACCATAAGACACAGAATCTATAGCAAAAGATCACAGTGTCATGTCAGTGAAATGATATATTGAACAAACCTAGATGGTTGTTAAGTCTTTCATCTTTTAGAATGGGTTGCAGGTGTCGGTTCATTAATATGTAAATTCCAGAACTTTTTAAAGTCACATTCTTGATACAACTTAAGAATTTATAATAAAAGTTGACATCTCAGTTCAGACAATGCATTAAAGGTGTGAGGTTAGAGTTTGTCTGTATCCCAATTTTGAGTCAGACTAGTTCTATTTCCAAAGTGGAATTTACAAAATGTTACATGGATACAATGGTTACATGGTTACATGGACAGCATGCAGATTGTGAAGTTTTTGAGCAAAATAGAATGTATCTGCAAATATAATTCTGCAAATACAAATTCACCCCGTAGACTTATGTGTATGTGTATGCATGAGAGAGAGAGAGAGATGGAGAGAGAAAGTGTGTTCATGTGAGTGTGCGCATATGAGTCTGAGTGCATGTGAGAGGGTGTGTTTATCTGTGTGCAAACTTGGTAAAGTGTGTGTGTGAGTGTACTGGAATATAAGCCTGTGAAAGGGTGTGTGTGAGGGGTGTATGTGTGTGTGTATGAAAGAGGGTCTGAGTGAGTGAGTATGTCAGAGTGTGTGTGTTGTGTGCTTTGTGTGTGTGTGTGAGAGAGTGTATAGTGTAGTGGGGTCACCTATAGTGTGACATGAACTCAAGGTCCCAGTTGAGGCCATCCTCATGGGTAATGGACTTGGCTATCAGCCTCTGTTCGGTGACTTTGCGTTGTTGCCTGTCCCAAAGTTCACCTTAGAGGTCAGTCACCCGAAGATCCGAGGCCGAATGTCCCTGACCACTGAAGTCTTCCAAAGAAGATTGCGCATATCGACATCCAGCTCCTCCATATTATTTCTCCACTGATGCTGCCGGACTTATTGAGGTTCTCCGGTATTTCCTGTTTTTATTCCAGGTTTTCAGCATTTTCAGTCATCTACTTTTATAAAATTGTATCTATCTCCGTCTTTAAAAGTATTCCATGATCCTGCACTCTGTGACCTGCTGAGGCAGAGAGTTCATAACCCACTGCGGAAAAGAAAAAAATCTCCACATCTTTGAGCTGAAAGGGCAACCCTTAATTTTAAAACAGTGCCTTCTAGCCCTGGACTCACCCTTAAGGAGAAACATCATTCAACCTTGTCCAGACCATTCAGGATCATAAATACTTCGTATCAAGCCTTTCCTTACTCTTTTAAACTCCAGTGAAAATAAGCACTATCTGTCCAGCATTTCCTCATAAGACAACACACTCATTCCAGGCATCAATCTAGTAAACCTCATCCAAACCAGCTCCAAAGTATTTACATCTTTCTTTAAATAAGAAATTCAAAGCCACCTGCGGTATTTGATTTGCAGGAACAGGACTGGGCCTTTCATTCCCTTCGGTCTGCACTGCCATTCAACAGATCATGACTGATCTGTGGCCTAACACTAAATGCCTACCTTGGGTCCACATCTCTTCATATTCTTGCTTAATAATATTGTCTATCTTAGATTTAAAATTAATAATTGTAATAGCACCAACCACTATTTGAGAAGAGAGTTCCAAACCTCCATTACTCCTTGTCTGTAGAAGTGCTTTGTAACATCTCTACTAACTGGCCAGGCCCTAATTCTTAGATTAATTCCACCAATTATCAAATCTTCAACCGGTGAAATAGTTTATTTTTATCTACCCTATCTTTCCCTGCTAATATCCTGAAATCTTCAATTACAACACTCCTTAATCTTCTAAATTCTGCAGAATAAAGGCTTAATTTGTCTAACCTCTCCTCATGACTTACACTTTGAAATCCAACTATCATCCTTGTAAACCTGCTTTATGAACCTCCCTCCAGGGCCAAAACATTGTTCCTAAGGTGTGGGTGCCCAGAGCTGCTCACAGTACTTTAAATGGGGTCTCACTAGCGTTTTGTGTTACTGCAGGATAAAATTTGCATCCACATACTCCAGCCATTTAGATATGAAGGCCAATTTTCCATTAGCCTTTTGACTATTTTCTGCACCTGTTCACAACATTTTAAAGAACTATGCACCTGAACCTCTAGATCTCATTGGTTATACACTGTATTTAATCTTGTGGCTTATAAGAAATACCCTTTCATTGTCCGAAATGGATAACATTACATTTGCTTATATTAAAATTCATCTTCCAAAGCTTTGCCCATCCATCGACTCTATCAATATCTTGTTGTAATTTAATGCTGTTGTCAACACTGACTACAATGCTGTCCAACTTTGTGTCAGCAGTAAATTTGGATTTTAAAATTTTATGCCATTATCTAAGTCATTAATGAATATTGTGAATAATTGAGAGTCCAACACAGATTCCTGCAGGACTAGTTAGCTCTTGCCAGTTTGAGTAAGTAGCCATTTATCCAACTCTGTTTCCTGCTACTTCACAAATTTCCTACTCATGTCAGCAATTTGCCCTCAATTCCATGGGCTTCCACCTTAACTAACAGTGTATTGTATGGGACTTTATCAAAAGCTTTTTGGACACCCAAATAAACAACATCTATCAACTTATCTCTGTCCACCATAGAGTTATAGAGTCGTATAGCACGAAAACAGACCCTTTGGTCTAACTCGTGCCAACCAGACATCCAATCTGACCTCGTCTCATTTGCCAGCATTTGACCCATATGCCACTTAACCCTGCCTATTCATATATCCATTCAGATGTGTGTTAAATGTTGTAATTGTAACTGCCTCCACCACTTCCTCTGGCAGCTTGTTCCATACACGCACTATCCTATGTGTGAAAAAGTTACCCCTCAGGACTCTTTTATATCTTTCCCCTCTCACCCTAAACATAAGTCCTGTGGTTTTGAACTCCCACACTCTGGGGGAAAAAAAACATTGGCTATTCATCTTATCCAAGCCCGTCATGACTTTATAAACCTCTATAAGGTCATTCCTCAGCCTCTGACACTCCAGGGAGAAAAGCCCCTGCCTATTCAACCTCTCCCTATAGCTCAAACCCTCCAACCCTGGCAACATCCTTGCAAATCTTTTCTGAACTTTTTGAAGTTTAACAACATCCTTTGTTACCTCTACGAGGCTTGTCAGCCATGACCTACCCTTTACGTATTCGTGCTGACTCACTCCGATTAACTGAAATTTTGAAGTGATCAGTTACTCTATCCTTGATTATAGATTCCAACAATTTCCCCACCACAGATGTGGGCTATAATTCTCTGTTTCCCTCTGTCTCTTTGAAGTAACATAAAGGATAGTCGATGAGCAAATTTCAAATCCATAGGTATAACTCTTAAATCGAGTGAACTCTGAAAGGTTATGGTTAGGGAATCAGCAATTTGTGCTCCATTATCTCCTTTAAGACCAGTGGATGGAAACCACTGGGGATTTTTCACCCTTCAGTTCCAATAATTTCCCCATTATTGATGATTACTTACACTAATTCTATTCAGACCCTGTCCCAGTTCCTCTGTTTAGGAAAGCTATCCTCCTTTTCTGCTGTGAATACTGAAGCAAAGTAATTATTCAGCATGTCTGTCATTTCCCTGTGATCATTGACAATATCCCCACTTCTAGCCTTCAGTGGGCCAATAGTACTCTTAACCAGCCACTTTGCCTTTCTGTAACTATGTAGACACAGCCAGCACTGTACAACATTGACATCTGTACTCTCTCAAACAAAATCTGACAAATGCTCACTCCAACCCTTATCATTACAATAGTTTGCTACCATTCAATGAGCAAATTTGAAATCCTTGTTGTTTTCAAATATCTCCTGCACGTTTCAACCCATTTTCCTTTGAACCCCTTCCCTTTGACTATTTTTGCTGGTTGCCTTGGCTTTACAACATACAATAGTTTCCTCATTAAATATCTCTCCCTATTTCCTGCTGTCCTCCCTTATAAACTACATCAAAATCCAGCCTCAGAAACATCCTGGGATTCAGCATCTATTTTCTTTACTATTACAAACTAATGTCTTCTATATTAAAAGCATCACACAAACATAAGTTGTTGTTCTTGTTAGTTGGAAAATACCAGTCAGCTTAAGGGGAGATGACTTGTCTTGATTTATCTTATTGCCTATAAACAAAATCTAATTTGTTTTCTGAAAATAAAAATGTGAGGGAGCTTGCCACTGCAGGGAATTTGTTGGCTATGATTGTTATAAAAGCTGAGGGGATTTCATGTCAAATAGAAATTCTAAAGTGCTTTGATTCAGTCTTAAGCACTGTGTCAGAGGTCCTATAATTAAAAATTGAATTAACTGACTCTTGAGAAAGAACTGGTACATAAACAATAATGGTGGTAACCCTCACATGTCAGGCAACATTTGCGGAGTGTTAAAATTTCAGGCTGATTTTTTTGGTAAGACTGATGATCTTGAAGGAAGCCATCAAAATGGTATAAGGAGAATAGTCAGACAATGATATCTCCCAGACATTGAGGTTAGTGTGATGGCTGCAGTTATTTTGTCCCATCCTCTACTGGCTTTGACTACAGAGGAACTGAGGATATATCAGGTAGCAACCCAAAATGATTTGCTGACTTACTGGAATTGTATATTGGTGTCACAATATGAATCAGAACACTATGAATGTAGAAACAAGTATCCAGAGTAAAAAAAAATTGATGGAAAATGTACAGCCTTCATAAATGTATTTTGGTGCCTATAAAACAGCACTATAGAATCAGGAGGCCTCCTGCATGTTCTATCGCTTCATGGCATGGTACTCGGTGATGTTAAGGAGTTTTGCTTAGGATTTCTTCATGTGTTAGGTATGAACTTAGATCACATGGATCTACCCAACACACTTATTTGTGACTCAATAAAGAACTTGCATTCTGCTGAAAGATAGTCTCAGTTCACTTTTTAAAAGTCCATGACATTCAACCTGAATATAAGGTACAGCCAGTTCCTTTATAACGCAGTGGTTGCATTCTTTTGTAACTCTACATATAGACAAATCACAGTTTAGAAACAGCACTTAAGAGCGTTGGCATTGTAACCGCGTTTCAGCCAACACATGTTTTAAAGGTTTGCACTGTCGAAACAGGATCCCCAATTCGTCAATTGCATTACAGCAAAATTGCATCATTGAAACATGTATTATAACAGAACGACCTATAATAAAAATTGACTTTTGTTACTGCAAAGTCTCCAGAATTATTTCTGGGTGTTTTGAAGGTGCCATGGTTTCAACAGGGAGACTGGCTACATTAAGTGTCAACTTTGGTTGGTTTGTGGGCCCATTCCACATATTTGTGATTAAAAATCAAGGCTGACACTTCTGTGCCACACTGAGGAATGCTGCACTGTTGGAAGTGTCATCTTACCAAGGGAGACATTAAACTAAGGAGAAAGTGAGGACTGCAGATGCTGGAGAGTCAGAATTGAAAAGTGTGGTGCTGGAAAAGCACAGCAGGTCAGGCAGCATCCGAGGAGCAGGAGAGTCAATGTTTCGGGCACAAGCCCTCCATCAGGAATCCACGGCCCTGAATCTCTGTGAGGAAGCCATTACCTTCAGTTGGCTGACGAGGTCCTGGTGGTGACCTTGCCATTGGCCTGTGCTAGTGAGATTCAGTACAGGGTCACATGGGTTTATGGTTTAGTTTCAGTCCTGTCAGTCGAACCTGCTACCCCATGAAAAATTATGACCTTAATCTGTCTATCCTTCCAACCTATCACAGATTTTTTCTTCCATTGTATCTTCCATTCATAATTTCCCTGAGCTTAAGTTACATGCCCTATTACATCTCTAAACACTTTGAAAGTGAAACATATTCTGCATGTTTGATTTTCATGAAATAATGGCCTTTACAGCGGTTTTGTAGGCAATCATCTCGGCATTTTTTTAAAAAAGAAGTTTTACATTCCAAATGGTTATTTGAAGGTAGACTGACAAATAAAGATAAGAAAAGACTTGCTCATTTGTATTTCAAGGAAGTCAATATTGAAGTTAAAAGGAAGTTTAATGAGAGAAAAATAGGAGGAAAGATTCACATGACTCCCTAAAAGGTTGAGATTGAGAGGCAAGACAATTTTTTAAAGCATAGAATATAAAAATATTAAATATCCATTCACTCACTAAATCAGGGTCCCAGGTTCGATTCCAGCCTAGGGTGATTGTTTGTGTGGAGTTTGCACATTCTCCCTGTGTCTGTGTGGGTTTCCTCCGGATGCTCTGGTTTCCTCCTACAGTCCAAAGGTGTGCAGGTCAGGTGAATTGGCCATGCTAAATTGCCTCAATGTGAGTGAATTTAGTTATATTGAAAAAGAAAACACATTCACAATTCAGTTCATAAAAATAAGGATACTTGCTTCTAATATTTTTCAATATTAAATGTGTCCTGCACATAAATTCATATAGAATCCCCTAATGAAACAGGTCATTCCACCCATCGAGTCCACACTGATCCTCTGAAGAGCATCCCACCCTGACCCACCCCCACTACCCTAACCCTGTATTGCCCATGACTAATCCACCTGGTTTGCACATCCCTGGACACTATGGGCAATTTAGCATGGCCAATCCACCTAACCTGCACATCTTTGCACTGTGGGAGGAAAATGTAGCACCAGCAGGAAAACCATGCAAGCACGGGGAGAATGTGCAAACACCACACAGACAGATGCCCAAGAGTGGAGTTGATGTCGGCTCCCTGGCACTGTGAGGCAGCAGTGCTAGCCATCCTGTAACTATTATCACTTTGTGCCAACAGAATACTGATATAGGAAATGGACACTTTCTAGTTTTAATTTTATCCTAAATTAATATTGATCCTTTGAGAGCACTTTGCACATTATAGATTGAGAAGGAGTTTTCAAAATTGCTTCAGTGCATTCTGACAAGCATTATGTTGTTCCATTTTATGATGTACCACATCTGAATATACCCATGAACTTACAAAAGGACATACTTTTTTCCCCCATTTCCTCTTACTTTCAATGATAAAATTAACAGATTTAATCTTCAATTACTGTTTGTAGTACCTTCATCCTCAACTGCATTGCATCATTTATTTAGTTGTTGTGATTTCTAAAAATTCTCTCTTTATGATTTAGTATCTTACTTTTGCTTGTTTAAGTTTTGGTCTTGCTAATTGCCACTTGTGAGATGATTGTGGTAGGAGATATAGTTTGTAATGGAAACATAGTGTTACTGGTTTGTAAACTGAAGTACTCTGTGAATAGTCAGTGATGGTGCCAAACCAATTCTGCTGCATGTCCTCACCCTGTGACAGTCATTAAACTCCACCTAATTTTGGTCACCTGCCCTTACTTCTTTTCCAGCACATCCCCTTCGACTGAAAATCCAGTGTTCAATCCGTTATTAGCAATGTCTAAAGGCTGGGTTTGCAGAGCTGGAAGTTCTCTTATCACTGCCCATGTAACCTGGAAGGAAAATCCAGGTCAGTGATCTGGCAAAACCATGTGGCAACACAGCAGCAACAACATTTATTTATCTCTGCCTTTACCTAACAATGTCCAATACATGAACAATACCAGAATAGAACTGATACTGAGCCACAAAAGGAGGCATTAAGACACATCACCAATTAGATACATCTGCAAAGGTAAAAAGAACTGGAGCTGGAGAGATTAGCTGATGAACTTCCAGAGGTGAAGGCCCAGGCAGCTGAAAGCATAATTGGTAATTGTGTAACAAAGGAAATAAAGGATTCATAAGAGGCCAGTGTTAAAGGAACACATTGTTCTCAAAGGTCAGTCATTTTGGAAGAGGTTACTGATATCGGGATTAAATTATACTATGATGAGATTTGGCGGAGTATTTAGGGTTGAAAATATTAAAATTGCAGCATTGTTAGACCAGGAGTAGATGTGGGTGAGCAAGCAAAGGGATGATGGACCAATTAGAATCTGGTTGATAACCCAGACATACACGAGTGCATATGCAATCGAACTGAGCCTTTAGTTTTGACTTTTTATTATTGTTGTACCCTGTAGGTTTAGCTGTTGATTTTCTCTTAGATTTGTACACCATATCCTTCCTGGTCATGGTCTATTTATCATTTTCCATACTAAGACCTTGCCTTCTTACATTTTCCTCAGACCTATCCAAATATGATTCTGTACCCCCACTGTTTAGATAAAACCCTCTCTACTTTCCTGGTTATGCATCTCAATAGAGCACTAGTTTCAGTATGATTTAGGTGTAGACTGTTCCAATAGCAGAAAACCCACTCTCCCCAATATTTATGTCAGTGACCCATGCACCAGAACCCATTGATTATTCTGGTCTTTGAGCCACACATTCATCTTTTTAAATTTTATTTGCCCTTGTTCAAAGTTGCACATGGGGCTCAGGTAATAATCAAAAGATTCAAATTGTCATTTGGTAGTACAGAACTAGAGTGTTGCTGATAAAAGTCATTTTTTGGTTTTCTTTTTGTCTTGCACTTATATGGACAACTCACAAAAAATACCAATGCAACAGGTATACAGTGTTTATATTGTATGACAGAAGAGTGCTGATTGATTGGTAAGTAGACTGTGATTGGTACAATGTTGCTGTGGAGAACACACAGTTAGATGATGATTGACCATTAACTGCTAATCTTTGTTTACATTATAAATCATGCAGTTTGATTCTGATTAGTCAAGGCATGGTCTGAAAAATGAATCAGCAAATTTCAACTTTAACCAGGCTTAGTACGTGGACATATACTTACTGTCTGCAAAGATCAAGGCTCTGATCTTTGCTGGGCCGGCAGGGTGGCTCAGTGGTTAGCACTGCTGCCTCACAGCATCAGGGTCCCAGGTTCGATTCCAGCCTAGGGTGATTGTTTGTGTGGAGTTTGCACATTCTCCCTGTGTCTGTGTGGGTTTCCTCCGGATGCTCTGGTTTCCTCCTACAGTCCAAAGGTGTGCAGGTCAGGTGAATTGGCCATGCTAAATTGCCTCATAGTGTTAGGTCAATTAGTCAGAGGGAAATGGGTCTGGGTGGGTTACTCTTCAGAGGGTCGGTATGGACTGGTTGGGCCAAATGGCCTGTTTCCACACTGTAGGAAATCTAATCTAATCTCTGTGTATCAATGTATGCAGCTTCGAGTTACACACAATTACATCACAATATGAGCCAGGCTGACAATCCCAAATTGGTTGCCAGTACAGGTAGTTCTCTGATAATGCCATAGTTGCATTCCAGGAAACCTTGCTTAACAGAAAATTGCTTAATATAAATAATGGGGCCTATGGGAAAAGTGGGATTAGGGGCAGACCAGCAAAAAAATGTCACTCAAAAATCATCCAAAGGTCTAACACAAAGTATAGTACAGCCTGAATGAAGGTTGAAATCATATTTATTAATGAAATGAAAGTAAATTAACACAGTACATTTAAAAAATGTAAGAAAGCTGCTCTCTGTACAGTACCTCTCAGAAAGCTGCACTGTGGGCAGCTGACATCAGTGCATGTGAAGAATACCATGGAGATTACAGTGCATGTGCAGAATGAAGCGAGTAAACCGATTGTGCTATTGCGAATGGAGGGTAAGTGTTCTTGAAAATACTGTTCCCTAATTCTTTAACGCTGTTATAACCAATCACACTGCCGAAACGCAGAATATTTCAGAACTACCTGTATATTCTTCATAAACTCAGGATTATTTAGCAAAGGTGGTCCAATCACAGAATTAGATCTCATGCTGGACACAGTATTTTGAGCTTTAAAAGGATGGGCTGCTTGTGTACTAATATGACCAAATCATGGGATCAATTGATCAAATAACTTTCCCTCCCTCTCTGATGTGTTGCAGTGCCTATACTTCAGCCTCTACCTCATAAAAGCAGAACTGAAGCTGCTGCAGCTGAAAACACCAACTGTAAATATTTTTGCCCTGGACTACACTGATGTCTAACCAACCACAAAGTTCGCAATTGCAACACGTCACCTGCCATATCACATTTATGGTGTCTTAGTTTGATTAATTGGTTGTATGATTAATTCATTGTTTTTTAAAATAATATCTCTTCTCACTATCACTTACTGTGCTAAATTAAATAATACAATCCATTACCACTGAAGAATAAGATAAATAATTAACTCACTAGTTTCTTATTACTTCTCTGTTAGGGTTCCTTAAATAATTATATGCTAGAGATATTATGAATTGTTTTAAGAACAAAATTTTTTTTCAATTTCAACATTTCATACAGTTTCTACAGGAGTTACTCAGCAACCCAATAACTCATAATTTTCTTTGAACTTCACAGATTATTTATATATCAAATCTAGTGTATTTATCCTCCTCCCCACTCTGTACATCTCCAGCAAGTCCTTCGCTATCTGCTCTTCTTTCAGCGAATCACCTTACAACTTTGCTGTCACCTCACCATTTACTATTTCTTCCAAAGTGCCTGTGCCAACGTCCTCCTCTCCTGTGGACTGCTAACTTTCTCCCAGATTATTATTTCACATCCATTTCTGAGGGAAGCGCTGATACATCTCACCATATGCTAGATACAGAGAATTGTCAAACTATAATTAGTTTGAAGGGTTAGCGTTGAATGAGTCTCCAGTGACGGGATAAGGATAAATAAGCAATGGTGGCATCAGCCCTCGAAATGTCATAGTGCAGAGAAATTCAGATCTCATTAAACCTGCGTAAAAGGTGTCAACTCCGCAGGGACATTTGCACAAGTCATTTCTGTCTGTAAAAATATTTTGAGTGCTGGCAATCAGTATGAAGGAGTTCACCATCTAGATCTTCACAGCTTATTGTCTGAATTGCAGTTTATGCGTAGACTTACTATCAGTATTATGTAAGAATCTCTGTGATATCTTGAAATAATACATTGATGAAAATGCCCCAATTCATAAAATACATTATCATATTAGCCTATTCAGGGAAATGTACAAAAATGTATTGATTGAAGAAAAACAATGAGTTCTTCTTGTGACCTCAAAAACAGTGAATACAAAAGATAAGAAACAGGACAATAAGTAGTCACAGGTAACTCACCATTAAACCAAATTAGTTGAATCAAACACTGTAACCTCTGAGTCTCTGAGATGGCTACAAATTCAGTAGACCTTCAGTCAATCCCTGCATTAACGTTAGAATAGAAGCATGATTACTTGGTCATATTGCAATATCAATGAGTCCCCAATAAATAATATGCATGGCCTTGAAGTAGCACAGAAACATAATCTCATAGAATATTTCAAAATCAGCTATTTTACTTATTAGTGTTACTTAGATTAGGTGATTTAGAAAGAGGAAGATGGGTATGCAAGTGGGGATCTCTACTAGAAGAGTGGATTTCAATGGGTCAGACACATAGCTACAGTGATTTCTAATTACATTCTGCCAGCAGTTTAATTGTTGCATTTGATATTTAATCGATCTGATAACTCGGCCCGTGGAAGAAGTCGCTGTAACAAAGCCTTGCAACATTATTAAACTCCTAAGTGAGACAAACTCTTCCGTTCAGTGTGGAATTATGGTCAGTGTTTATACATTCTTCTAACCCACCTAAATATTTTGAGATTTTCTGGAGAAAAGTTTTCATTTTTGGGGCTACCTTTTGAGTCTTACAGGCTTCCTCTTCACTCTGCATAGTCTAATAAAAAAGATAGTCAGTGGTGTGGTGACATTATCTCTTTGCCTGTGTTAATTTTGTTTTCAGGATCTCTTCAGAAATATTTAGCACAAATAACAAAGATGGCATATGTTAGAGCTTAAATCTTTATACTTGAAATCTATTAATTAAATGCTTTTGTTAATTCACTATAAGTAAATCTCCCTACATACAGAGAGACACACGAGCCCTTCTTCCCAGGCCCTCCCCTTCCCACCACCCACACAGCAATTTTGGACCTATCATCATCTCCCTAACCCCATCCCTCCCACCCGAAACTTAGGCCCAGCACAGAAAAACCAAGTAGTATGTTAAAAATCATCAGTGTTCCTTTACATTGACAGGCACCTTTTTGTTAACATTTGATCATGTACAATTGAAGTTATAATATAGCAAGGCATTATTTAATTTTTAAATCTGAAGTTCAGGATAAACATAATCATTAGGTTTTAAATTACAGCCTAAAATGAACATGAAGGAAGCAGATTTGCTGCTGAGATGAAACTGGTTCTGAATGAAGTCAGTAAATGCAAAGTGATTGTAGCCAAGTCTCACATATTCACCTCATTTTTGCTTATGTGCCAAAAGCAGGAGACAAGTCAAATCATGTATTCACTCAAGTCACGAGAGAAAGGTGAAATCATAAGGCAGAATGACCCAGATACACACCTTCACCCTGCACCCTTGATCAATAAAGCCAGGTTCCAGCTCTCCTCGCCACTCACTGTGGGCCTTCTCCACTCCGGAATTCTCTTTCACAGGTGGAAATAGCCGGTATTATTCCTCCTATCACAGCTTCTCTCATTTCTACCCTTGTTACTCCTCCAATCATGGATTTGTCTTTTGAGAATCAGTGAGAACAGGAGAGAAGGGATCTGTGATTGGAGGAGCACGAGAAAAACAGAATTGCTGACTGGAAGAGCTGGAGAGAGACAGCAGTTGAAACTGGAAACAAAAAACTACGCCAAGTATTTTGTTGAGTAAGATACATGGCACCTGCTCTGTTGTGGTTTTACATGACTTTTCTCTCGTAATCTTCCACTTTTCCCCTTATTAGTTATGCAACTGGGCACTTTTGCGCCTTTCTTAGAGAATGGCACAGCTGAGATGCAGAGTGTCAGACATTGATTAGATTACTTGCAGTGTGGAAACAGGCCCTTCGGCCCAACAAGTCCACACCGACCCGCCGAAGCGTAACCCACCCAGACCCATTCTCCAACATTTACCCCTTCACCTAACACTACGGGCAATTTTAGCGTGGCCAATTCACCTAACCTGCACCTTTTTTGGATTGTGGGAGGAAACTGGAGCACCCAGAGGAAACCCACGCAGACACGGGGAGAATGTGCAAACTCCACACAGAGAGTCGCCTGAGGCAGGAATTGAACCCGGGTCTCTGGCGCTGTGAGGCAGCAGTGCTAACTACTGTGCCACCGTGCCGCCCACTAACTTGGACCCTCTTACATTCAGGCTACCTGCACTATATTTGAAGCCCAGCTGCACAGCACTTCAATTGTTGTAAGCCTGGAACTACTTCTCGCACTATGGTGTTCAGTCATTATCATCAAGGATCTGGCCTAAAGGAAAAAAAACCTCAATCCCCACCTTGCAGAGAGGGAGCTGGAGAAGAGGAAGGCAGCCCTTTCTTTCTGTAGAGCACCACAAGAGGCCATGCTGGTCAGAAACAGCCACCTTTATATCTGTGCAATCTGTGCCAGCGCTCTGTAATTGGTAAAGAAAAATACCCATCAATGCAGGAAGATGGTCAATGATTGTGCACCACAACAGTAAGTGCTATTACCTCTCTGCTGCCTCACACTCATAGAACCAATGTTCACTCTTTAATTTTGGCACTGCTCATGGACTACAACTTACACACTTGCACACTTCATGTTTGCTTAACACTTCTCACCCACATCATCCTCCCTAAATGCTAACTGTTCCTGCCTTCATTGCTTTCTACTCACTTAGTGGGGACTTCTCATCACTTCTTCTACTCATGAATCAGCACTAACTGCTTTTCCATCCATTTCTATCATTCTCACTCCCTCTATTTGTGTCAATGTTTCAAACATTGGCTGACCTCACATTGGCTGATGTTGACACAAAACCCCTGTAATCCCTGGACTCTATGCACCACCTCCAGGACCTATGGTGGGCCAATCCCACAGAAAAGCATTGAGGGCAATGTATGTGAGCTAAGGAGTAATATGACTGAGTAAGTTTGACAAGGCAGCATGGTGACATGGGTGATGAGCTGGGTGGCAGGAGGTAGTTAAATGTGTAATTACAGTTATCATTTTTGACTTAGTTTTAAAGCCCTTTCTACGTTTAAAACAGGAACATTGGGCTATGTCCATGCTGCTCCTGGGTCATCTCCAGCAATCCTTCTTTGTGGTAGCAGTAGATTTCTTTCCTGCATTGTTAGAAAAGTGAATCTTCCTCTCTCTTTTCCTCACAGTGAGTATCTAAAGAAAGACATCACTGAAGTGGATAATACTATAATGAATCCATTGTCCCACTTCTTTTGTTTCACTACCAACTTCAAGCTTGTCCAAGTTCCATCACTGGATTGGTCCTTTAAATACTTTTGTTTGAGATTATGTCATGCCCTCTGCTGCCCACTGACCTCAAATCTGGGAGTAAAAAGGTAGTTAGAGAGCTGTATGACAATGCCACTGAACCTCTTTTCATGCTTCTCATGCACTACCAAACCCACCACTCCTATTTGGATGCACCTCCGAGCTAACGTCATGGCCTTTCTTCCTCTATTTTGAATTCTCAATGAGAACAGTGACTACGTTTGAACATATTTGAGGTTACAAATTACTTTGGAATACTGAGCAATCATGCAAAGCACTGTATTATATAAATTTTCAATTTTGATTTTCATTTCTAAATGTAGCAGCATTTAAAATAACGTGTAGAGTTCTGGTCGCCACATTACCTAAAGGATGTGGATGCTTTGGAGAGGGTGCAGAGAAGGTTTATGAGGATGTTGCCTGGTATGGAAGGTACTAGCTATGAAGAAAGGTCGAGTAGGTTATGTTTATTTTCATTAGAAAAGAGGAGATTGAGGGGGGACCTGATTGAGGTTTACAAAGTCATGAAGGGTATAGTCAGGGTCTATAGAGACAAGCTTTTTCCCAGGGTGAAGGATTCAATAATGAGAGGTCATGCTTTCAAAGTGAGAAGTGGAAAGTTTAAGGGGAATACACACAGTAAGTACTTCATGCAGAGGGCGGTGGGCATTTGGAATGCGTTGCCAGCAGAGGTGGTAGAAGCAGGCACGGTAGATTCATTTAAGATGCATCTGGACAAATGCATGAGTAGGTGGGGAGCAGAGGGATACGATGCTTAGGAATTGACTGACAGGTTTAGACAGTACATTTAGATCGGATCCGGCTTGGAGGGCTGAAGGGCCTGTTCCTGGTCTGTAAATTTTCTTTCTTTGTTCTTTGTATCTGCATATCCTATGAGATTAATCATCAGCCATTCCAATTTCCAATCCATTCAAAGCTTAAGATCATTGCAGTCCCTCTAATAACTTCCATATTTGTTCTTCACAAAATATCAGATACGTACAGTTTCAGAATTTATTCCCCATCTCAAGTTGTATGGAGGGCATTAAGAGCGATCTAAGTATCAAGGCACTAGAGTAACTTGTGATCAGTTCTTTTCCCTGAAGAACATTAGTAAAACAGTTGGATTTTTATGACAAAGCAATTGGTTTCTTATTAATTTGTTTCCTGGCACTGACACACGAATGATCAACTTTACTGAATTCATTTTAAGAACTTCAAGAAATTATGAACTCATCACCTCTGATTTGTTTATCAAAGGGTTTTCACTGGGTCCTCTGAATTGTTACGACCAGACCCTATATGAGGTTTCCCAACTTATGGTCCCACATGAAAAATCCCAAAGAGTATCAAAGGTTATTGAAAGGTTTTGACCAACATACAGCTCTTCAAACTCACAAGATCAGACTAACATGTTTGTGACCTTTTCTTGGGGGTAAACTGGCAATTCCCACTACAACGATGATTACACTTCAAAAAGTGTTAAAGTGTTTTTGAACTTGGTATGACTGGAAAAGGTTTCAATATGTGTCTTTCTTTTCTCCCTTTCTCAAGATTATATTGTTTACTTCCTTCATAATTCAAACCAATGACAATGATTTTTGGATTCATTCCTGAACTAATCACATTGGTTAATAACAGGGCTGAACATTTTCTTGGGGTCTAGTATTTAAATATTTGAGTGCTTAATTAGCATGGGTTGATACTTAGAACTGTAAGTACTCTCATTGATCTTTAATAATAGGTTTAAATTTCTAATCCTGGTGAGGCTGTTTAGTGACTCACTGTTCTGTGCTTCATGTTCAGAACTTGGGTTTTGAATGGTTGAGCTCACTAAATGTGGATCATTTTCTCATATTACACAATGACTGCACAGTATAGAGTCATAGCCATATACAGCATGGAAGAAGGCCCTTCGGTCCAACTCGTCCATGCCGACCAGATATCCTAACCTAATCTAGTCCCATTTGCCAGCACTTGGCCCATATCCCTCCAAACCCTTCCTATTCCTACATCATCCAGATGCATTTTAAATGTTATAATTGTAGTCCAGGTACAATTTCTAAAATCCTAAAGTTAGTGTGGCTTCTAGTGGAAAGCTACATAATTATATTTTAAATATGAAAAGTATTTTCTATATCATTGGTAATAATCCTTATCTAGTCATTTTGAAGTCAGCAAATAACTCAATGTTCAGTTATTATGTACAAAAACCATAAAAGACAGGAACAGGAATAAGCTCTCTGACCTCTTGAGGCTGCTGTGCTATTCAGTAGGATCATGGCTGATCAGACATTTGTTAAGCTTAGCAATAACGTTAATAAGAAGCATTTCTGGAAAACCGAACTTCAAGTAGCATTCCTTAAAATAGGACTGAGTGTGGTCCAATCCCCAGGCTATAAAGACACTGGTATTCAGCCTCTGAGAGAACCAAGGGCCTGAATCACTGTGTTCACCTTCATTGACTGAGATCAGACAACGCCCTTAACTGGATAAAAGCAAATTACTGTGGATGCTGGAATCTGAAACCAAAAGAGAAAATGCTGGAAAATCTCAGCAGGTCTGGCAGTATCTGTAAGGAGAGAAAAGAGCTGACATTTCGAGTCTAACTGACTCTTTGACAAAGGGTCAATGCCCTTAATTGACTGTGGCAACAACCGTTGACTGATCATTGCCCTCCTGCAGTTCATGAAGGACAGGTATCCTTCGACTTTGAGACATGGTCATTAGCTTGAAGCATGTGTTTGCCATGTAAGCTACTGTCAGATGCTGTAGGTATGACATTGATGTAGCCCAGTTCTGCACAGTAACATGTCCACCCCTGAACAATGATAGACTGTTTGGTTCTCCCCTCTGTACTAAATTGTAATGCAAGCCACAGGCACCGGTAGCCTGTAAGTTCATGAAAGTCTCTTGCATTGAATACCAATGCAAATCATAAGAGCTTGTCAGCTTTGAAGTCAGCGCAAAGTGGGTCAGTGCTAAGAAAGCAAGCAAAGAAGTATAAAATGCAAACATGTCCATGGTTAAACTTATTGAGAAAAATCACATAAGATATGATATCTGTGAGCTCCAAAATGAAACCCTGAGGGACTGAAGTTGTGTGCAAGTTGGCCTAAAAGCAGGTATGATGAAATGGTGAGATTGGTGGATTGGTGATGCCCACTCACATGGAAGAAGGATGGGAGAGGAGAGTGTCCTCGGAGCATGTTGGGAATATGAATGCTGACATTGCAGTTGGATGCAGGCTCAGAGAAGCAAGTGACAAGCTGTGTCACCAATTCCCTGCTCTGGCTTCCATTTGAGAATTGGCACCGTCTAGTTTCTTAGGGAACCAGGAGTGAAGTTGGAACTGCGTGCAAATCAAGTAAGGTTAGGTATTAATGAGATTCAAATACGTAGAAATAAACTAGTTACCACTCTTTTAAGAGATTCAGAACTTGCCACTTAAACTTTAAGTGGACAATCAGAAGATGTTTTCTCATTGTTAGGAATCTGGCTTTCCACTTTTCCCTGTATTCTTCCAACTATCTCACCATTTGCCTCTATGAAACTTTACCCTATGTGTCTACAGAACAGATTTTGTGTTATAATAAAAACAGAATGGCATCCTTGGCATTTAGCATACGACTTGCACAACCTCAAAGTCTTTCCCTCAAAGAAATATAGTGATATTGATTACACATCGGCGTTGCTATTTTGCAAAGATGCCAGTGTTGGATTGGGGTGAACAAAGTCAGAAGTCACACAACACCAGGTTATAGTTCAACAGGTTTATTTGAAATCACAGGCTTTTGGAGCACAGCTGCTTTGTCAGGTGAAGGTCAGGATTATAGTCTGGTGTCATGTGACTTCTGACTTTGTACTGTTATTTGCCATCTTGAAATTCACTTATTTTAGTTTGGCTGTAGGAAATTGTTATTATGCAATGAAAGGCAGATGGAATTAGTTCACGTTGAGTTCTGATGTGTCTTTTATCCATGACAAACAGAAAGATAAAACAAAAGAACTGCAGTGCTGTAAATCAGAAGCAAAAGTAACCAATTGCTGGAGAAACTTAACAGTGTTGGCAGCGTCTGTGAAGAGAAAACAGAGTCAGTGTTTCGAGTGCATGTTCTGAAGAAGGCTTACTCATCTCAAACATTAACTCTGCTTTCTCTTCACAGATGCTGCCAGGCCCACTGAGTTTCTCCAGAAATTTCTGTTTTTGAACCAGAAAGATAATCTGAGTGGATCCTACACATCTTCTGTTAATGATCCATCCTCAATAAAAGGCACATGTGAAGTCCTGAATAAGTCTGAATATTCAAATTTAAACATTTGCTTGAGACTCAGAACTGTTTGGAGCTCAAAATGCTGAAGGTCACATGATCTACAGTGACCATTTAATAATCATTTTGTAGAATACACTGGAAGATGATATTTATGAAGATAACAAAGAACTTAATGCACAAGTCAATGTATTTGGTGTAAAAAAAAGTTAAACACTATTTTTTAATTAAACACAAATGTTGAACAGTTTAAGAGATGATTTTGTGTCCACATTTTCCCATCATAAACAAATGCACACACTCCCCAGCACCTTTTTTGTTTTGAGTAATTAAATATTTTTGTCTTATCGAGCTTTAGCTGCCAATTTGTTCGTTTGGAAGAGTCATCCAAATAAGTAATATAGCTGTTTCCTCAGCAAGGGGGCAGAGAGTCTGAAGATAGCTCTGTCCTATAATTGGGTATAAGCATCATTGCTTTGTTATACAACCCATCCTGTGTGTTCACTGGGAAAAAAACAAACAAATGGAAATGCAAAGTAATCCTTGTACGCCAATTAGAAATTAAATGGACCAGCAATTTTCCAGTCTCAGATTTTGTTGCTCTGAAAACCAAAGAACTATTAACAATTGAAATTAGTCCAACAAAATAGCTTGAAGAAAATGTAAAAGCTCACTTTCATGAGCACTTTATTTTATTCCTTGTTTATTATTATTTGGGCCTACTGCTTGACTTCAATTATTTAAATAGCCTTATTTACAACCAAATAATTACTGTTATAAAAAAGTGGTCTACTTGCAAACTGGTTAAATCAAAAGCTTTACCTACTTGATTTAAAATGTTATGGAATTGAATCTGGCAATGAGAGTTATATGCATATGTCACAATTTAAATAGTGTTCTTCACATTCTTTTTTATTCACATAAATTCCAAACATTACATGAGAGATCAGATAGGGTGAGAAGATCACCTGGAAAGTTTCACTACAAGCATACGATTACCATAATTCATTTTCACCCCATGAATATATTTTGTTTCCAAGGGATTGCTACAGTGATAATTGTGAAAACATTTGCCTTCTGTTCAAATCTCTCCATGGCATGACCCTTCCTATCTACAGACATTTCAAAGGAAAAACAAAGATGATGCATTAGCATTGATGGAAAGCAATCAATAAATTGCTTTCTATCAAAATTGGCATTGTCTGCGAGCACTTGGAAACATGAGTCTCATCTTCTGGGGTCACTGGGTGCCATCAGTGAAAATCCTGATAGAAAGCACTCATTCAACCATTGAGTAATTTGACAATTGGGATGCTGCTCTGAGTGAGACAATGGGGGAAAGTCTCAAATTAGACTGTTGTTTTTCAAAGAGAGAGAAAAGTTACATGTTTTGAATAACTTTCTTCAGCTATTCTTGAGTTTGTGAACTTTGCAGTTTGACATAAAGGCAATAGATTTAGATGATGGGACTATGTGCAAATTGAACAATGGGAGAAGTTAAGTCAAATGGCAAAGAAACTTGGTTTCTTTGCTTCAACTGAACTTCACCACTGGGATGAAACTGGGAAGTGAAGGGAACTGTAGATTAGGGAGAGAAGGCAGAGGGTGAAGTTCCCATCACCTTCCTGATTCATTGCACTTCACTCAGGCAGGGAAGGTTATGAATGGCATTCTTGACCAGACCTAACTGCAGCCTTTAAATGACAAGTGATGCCCCTTTAAGTGCCTCACCCCACTCCCTCTGGTATTCTATGAGCAGTGGGTGGATGGTAGGCCGTTTGGGGACGCTACACAGTAGAAATTACCAACCTCTTTGCAGGTCTGGGATGAAAATTCTAGTGGCCCCCTGTCAGCAAAGACCACCCGCTGCATTCCACCCCAAGTGCCAAAGACAGTATTCTCGGAAAGCAACACTCATATTCACATAATGACCCCTGCACCTCCACCCCTGCTGGGGACAGAGCCCAACATATTTACCTCTATTCTGGTGCTTATCTTGCTGTTGGTATTGAGGTAGAAAGCACAGTACAGCACAGGAACAGGCCCTCCAAGCCTGCACGACACATTTTACACTTCAATACTAAAACTATCTTCACTTACAGGATCTATAGCCCTCTATCCCTTCTTCTTCATATATTCATCCAAGTTGATTGCTGCTGTTGTATCTGCTTCTACCCCTTCCTCTGGCAGTGTGTTCCAGGCACTCACCACCCCCTGTGTGAAAAACTTGCCTCGCACATCGCTTTTAAACACGTTCCCCACTTCCCCCCCACCCCCCAAAACCCCACCCTCCCTCCTTGCCTTGAACCTGTGTCTCCTACTGATTGACCTGTCCACCCTGGGAAAAAGCCTCACATTGTCCACTCTACTTATGCCATTCACAATCTTACAAACTTCTATTAGGTCGCTTCTCAACCTCTTGCATTCCAGTGAAAACAAACCTAGTCAATTGAACCCGTCTTCATTACTAAAATCCTCCATACCAGGCAACATCCTGGTAAACCTTTTCTGTACCCTCTCCAAAGCTTCCACATCCTTTTGGTCGTGTGGTGACCAGAATTGTACTTTGGTGGAAGGGATGCTGACCCTCTGATTGGCTCACAGCTATTGGAGATATGATCTTCATTTTCAAGTATTAATTAAACCATGGCTTATCTGCACTTCAAATCCAATTTCTTGTTTTAACCCATATTATGTGATGCTTTTCCCACTTAACAGATTTACAAATTAGGTCAAATTCCAAATATAACAAGCAGTTAAATAGAACAGTTCACCAAAAAATGCTTAATTTGGCCCACTTTCAGAAGGTTATTGTTGGCATTTTATACTCATCTTGGAATCAAGAAATAATTTCCACAGTTAGCAACTCCATCATGTGAAATAAATGCTGTCTCTGTCATTTGTAAAATCGCTGCAATAAGAATCTTAGCTTGCAAAAGCTTATTAGAGTAAAAAGCCATTTAGTGTTGTTACTGCCAGAATGTTAAAATTGCCAAGAAATCGTTTCCCACCTGTTAAGTTCTTTACATTATTGCTAATGAGGCATCTATGAACTCACCAATTGTCAGATTGAAAGGACTGCAGGCTAAAACTAAAAATGAGTCAGAGGGTCTGCTAATCAGGTACTGCACTGCCATGTAGGGAAAGTGAGAAGAGGGAAGAATGCTGCAAGCAAATAAAAAAAAAGGTAAAATAATATTCAGAATCCCAGAATGGTTACAGCACAAGGAGACGATCCAACCTGTGTCTATTTTGGGACTTCATAACAGCAGCCTACATAATGAGACTCCTCTACCATTTCCCTGCACAGTCTTCCTTTTCACTTAACAAGTCAATTCGTTCTTGAATGTCTTAATGGACCCTACCTTCTCTGCACTTTCAGCTAATACATTCCAGGTAAGGTAATTGCTCTCAAATGTTGAAACTCCATGAACTCTGATGATGTAACACAGTCTTTGGATGGTGAAATAACATTTCAGGATGTAGTGATGAAAATAAAAGTGACATACCTGTCTTCTGACAGTTGTAATTATGCTTAACTACTGCTAATTCTAACTATTGCTATCATGAATTAAGCTAAACCTTGTTATGATAAGTTCCTCTTCCTGTCAAGGATCTCTGATGATCTAACCTCTAGTGCTGAAAATTAGACTGGCTATAGAAAGTAGCATTGTTGCAGCAAACTACCCTAGTAGATGGTACCCAAAACCAATGTGTTAGGTACTAACTGCTCCTTGCATTAAAGTAGCTTTTCCTAATATCTCTATTGCAGTGTTTCCTAACCTTTTCAGTATCAAGGCTCAAAGGCTGGATAACAGAAAGGATGTCCATTCCCTTACACATGTGCAGTGACAAATGTGCAGCTACTGCCTTAAGTAAAAGATAACAAGGCTCAGGAGGAGGTTAGAAGCATGGACACAAACATTTTGTGGCACACTTTTCACTTTGTCATGGTACATCAGTTGCAAACTATTGCACCTTTGCACCTTTGGCCAATTATCTTAAACTTGTGTCTCTTCTTCTTGATCTTTCCAACAATGGGGAAATCACTTCCCTATCTACTCTGTACAGGTGCACATGACTTTCAATACTTGTTAATAAATATTCAACCAACCTTATCTTCGCCAAGGATAGTATTCCCAAACACTCCAGTCTTGTATTGCAACTGAAATTCCTTGCCCCCAGGACTATCCCTGTGATTTTTTTCCTTCAGTCTTCCCAGTACCTTCACATTTTTTGTAAACTGTAATACCCAGACTAGATGTAGTACTTTGGTTGAAGCTGAACAAGTATTTTATACAAGTTTAACAATTCATACTTTGCTTCTATATTCAATACCTGTTTTAAAACACCTCAGATATAATATGCTTTATTAAATACTCTTCCAAAGAATCCTATCATGTTCAATTTTTTTACTGCACAAGCACACCAGGTCTCCCTGCTCCTAGCTGCACCCACTTTGAAGTTGCACCCTTTATTTAGTATTGTCTTGCTGCATTCTTTCTTTTAATAAATGAATAACATCACACTTCTCAGCATTAAAGTCTGTCCACTGTTAGTCTGCTAATTCCACTGATGTCCTTTTGAAATTCAATACCGTTTTCCTTCATGTTCACAAGCTTCACACCATCTGCAAGTTTCAAAATTGTGCCTATGTGCAAAGGTTTAAGTCATAATTTATATCAAGAAGAGCAAGGTCCAAGATCCTCATACTAGCGAGAACTCCACACAAACTTGGGAATGCTTCTTGAAATTCTTAATTTCAGACCACTCATTGCAACACAAGCAATTGAGTCAATGACAAGATTAAAATCGAGTTTTCAACTGATTAGATTGTACAACAAGTAATGCAAGACATTTTGAGGAGAATTTAAAGAAACAATTGGTTCGTATCAGTTTTAAGTCAATTAAAATAATCTTCAATTAAGGGAGTGATCAGGATTTAATTCAAATGATACAATAAAAATGTAATATTTTCTACTCCATTATGGACTAAGTGCATAACAATTAAACATTAATAAAACACATTTCTTCTTCTCAATGCTTGTCCAATAAACTTACTGTTCAGTACTTCAGTTTGATAGTTTGCATTGTGCTGTGTAATGTGGATGATAACAGTTGAGTCATTTTCTTACTGAGTTATCTGCAGCATTTAAAAACAAATCATTTGTTGTCTGTCAAAAGCCTTAAATCACTTTTAAAAGTTGGAAATGTACTGAACATAAGATTCCACTCAAAATGTCAAAGGATAAATTGCCATTCACTGAAGGTCATTAAGTTGGAAGAGGAGGGGGATGTTGTGCCAACAATTCCATGTCATTAGGCAGCTTGCCAGTCTCCTGTCTCCAACGTATTTTGACAAACCTGTTTCAGGTGGGGGGGGGGTCTGGGTTGGTAGTTATTGGAAGGGTGGTATTGGTAATGGCATTGTGAGGGAGGAGTCAATTTGGCCATTTAAACTACCATCAATGGAAACTTCACATGCCATTTGGAATTTTCTAGTTTGTATATGGGCTGTCTTGCTCAAGCCATAGCCAATCAGATGGATTAGGGCAGCATCCCAAGAGCAAGCTGGGGCGTGGATCAGCAACAGGTTATTTAATTCCCCCATCCCTACTGATGGGATTACCAAAGGGCCACAAGCCATCCTGAGAACGATTCCCTTGGCAATGATGGTCTGGCAGCTGTGGCCAGTTTTATTTTTAAACTTTTCTCAATCTGCAGAGGTCACCCACTATTATACAAGCGTGATTGTCTTTGAAGGGGTCAATGCTAAGGATGCATCCAATACCACCTAATGTTGTACAGAAGTCTGAATCTTAAAGGAAATAGATTATCACTCAAGACTATAATGGTAAATGTCCTCCACTGCAATCAGTTACAATTTATAGTGTATTGTATGATTGTAAAATATCTCATGTAAGAAAATAACTCCATCCTATTAGATTACCAAGTATTTTCACTTCACAGTCTATCAAGACCTTCAGATCTCAACCTACAAAGCAGGACGGTGGTACCAGATATGTATTTCACTAAGGTGTCTGTGCTGAGGGTCTATCAACTCTCCGTGTCCAGCCATTTTCCTTTCTATTTCAACATTATCCAGTTCTCCCTCAGCCTTCTGCATTCCAGTTGGAATTCTCCTGGATGTGGAAGCATGCCTTCATTTGTTGGAACTCACAGAAGAAACTCCTTGAAAATGGTCTTTGAAGTGGGACGGCTGAAATTTCTGCATTTGTGGCCCATCATTTATCCCAGTTGAAAGACTGGGACCCTGGAACAACAATCCAGCTCTAAGTTTTAAATTTTCTCAACTCAGGCCTTGGATTTTAAGCCTTTTCTGTTTTACTATTTCATTTGCAGCATTTGCCATTTTGCTTCTCCTTTTGTTGTATATCATAACGCAGTCGTGGTATTACCATGATCTCGGAATCTTAAAAACAAACAAGTCTGAACTGAAATTCTATTTTTAACACTTTTGACCACAGTCATTTATAAATAGCAATTTATCTTTGAAATTGTATATGAAAATGTATTGCCGTTAATTTATTTCTCTTGACACCCAAAAAGGAAAAACATCATTACACAGTTCATCCATTGATTGGGTGCTATTTTAATTATTTAGGGTGCCCTTGACTTTTAGCATCAATCTCTGAAGTAATTTTAATAGCCAATAACTATTGATTTTCAGATAATAACTTTGAATAAAGACAAAAAGTACAGCTGCAGTTCTAAAGCTTAAGTTCCGCTCAGTAGAACATACACTTTTCCCCTTATAGATTGAGTTTATGCTGCAGCTGTATAGAGCCCTGGTTAGACCACACTTGGAATATTGTGTTCAGTCTGGTGACTTTATTATAGAAAATATGGAGAACCTTTCGAGAGAGTACAGAGGAGATTTATTAGGATGCTGCCTGGACTGGAGGGCATGTCTTATGAAGAAAGGTTGAGGGAGCTCAGGCCTTTCTCATTGGAGGGAAGAAGGATGAGAGGTGACTTGATAGAGTCGTACGAGATGATGAGAGGGATAGATGGAGTGGATAACTAGAGACTTTTTCCCATGGTGGAAATGGGCTATCAGGAGGGGGCATAATTTTAAAGCGATTGGAGGAAGATTTAGGGAGATGTCAGAGGTAAGTTCTTTACACAGAGATGCATGGAATGCACTGCCAGCAGATACATTAGAGATATTTAAGCAACTCTTGGATGATAGTAAAATGTAGGTTAGTTTGATTTTAGACTAGGATAAAAGATCAGTGCATCAAGGGCATATATTCTTGGATGTGGGAGGAAACCCACACAGAAACAGGGAAAATGTGCAAACTCCAAATGGGCAGTGTCCAAGGCTAGAATTGAACCTGGGTACCTGATGCAGCAGTGCTAACCGCTGAGCTACAGTGTTGCCCACATATTCCTTTTTCTTATGTTAAGTTATTCTGTTTTTTTCTTCTGGATTCTAGCTCTGTTAGAGAAAGGAACAGTCTGCAGTTTAAGAGACCTGCCTCAAAAATAAATGCTTTCAAAAAATACCTCAATATATGAGGTAGGTTACAACCACTTCTATGATACACTGCTGAGTACACTCCAGTTGTGCATTAATGGAATGGAAACTGTTGTTTTTCAGCTCATCATGATGTCCATGCAGTCATTGTTGTTCTGAGCCAGAGATATGTATAAACATTTCTTGATTCGAGATTTCCATGGGGAATGTGATGAAGTTGTTTGCCTAACTTGTGTAATACAAGAATAAAATGAATACTGATCGATATAGATATTTTTTGTTACAATCTAGAAAGAACAAGATGTAAAGAGGTTGCAGGTCATAGTTCCCTTAGCGCAACACAACAAATTCAATACTAGGTGTAACACTGGGCTGCAAGTCTTGTTGAAGGTGGCTCAGAACAAATATCTTGGAGAAGACAGTGTTAATCTTTAGATATAGCTCCTCTGAGAAGTACAGCTATGTAATTGTGGGCCTCCATGTCCTATTGGTAGAACAGGCTTGGCGACTAGTCCTGCCTTATTAATGTTCTCACCCTCCAATGGTTGTCCAACCCTCTGCGGTGGCTGCAGCTTTTAGTTTTTTCCCTCTAGCTAGAAAGGAATGACTTAAAAAAGAGGTCCATTATCAGAAAACAAGCACTGCTAATACCAGTTTAAGCTCTTTGGACTCTGCTCAGTCATTGTTGACTGGATTTTTACACTCTGCCATCAGCAAGCCAGTCTATAGGTGGGGTAAGCAGAGGAATAAACACAAAATGAAGCAAGTCACCTTCCTGCTGTGTGCCCTTTTGCTGAAACTGATCTGAAATTGTTGGCGAGGGGCAGTGTCAGGCAGTCTATCCACCTTTAAGTTTGTTGAATCCTTTAATTGTCCAACTAACTACTTAAAGGCCTCACCTTGTGTTCGGATCATGGCAAGTCGAAACACACAGAGGTTGGTGTCAGGCAAGTGAGCAGACAGCCTCCTTTATGGGCCTCACTTAGGCCTCACCCTCTGCATAGGTCATTTTCCATCCTTTAATATTGTTCGTGGCTTCTTAAATCACTCTCCCCCTCACCGAAATGCCCAACCACAGTCTTGCATGAGTTCCTTAAACAGGGAAAATGCCTCTTCAGTACTAACTGCTGGGACTGTGCAGCTGCCAGCCATCAGATTGACTGGCAACTCCATAAGGTGGGGCTTTGTCCTGCGATAGGGGTCAAATTTTGTTGTAAATGTACACACCTCCCAAAATTCAATAGCTGCAGAGAGCCATTGGGATCAAAATCAGTTTCCCCATAATATTTTACTGAGAGGTGCATTGAACAGGGTGTCCCATTAAATCCAGCCCAATCCCTAAGTACAAAAGAGGCAATGCTGACCAGGAAACACACCCGTGTTGTCTGCCGTTTGTTTAAAGCAATTTAAATTTGAGTAACTGAATACCTCTTTAAATTCTGCTGCGTATGTTTGCCATCCTCTGCTATCAGTGATTTTTGGACATTTAGGAAGTGGGGGTGACAGTTCCGAGTCCTAGTATCCATCCCCTAATTAATATACTTTTTAGATTCATAGAGTCATATAACTGTACAGCATGAAACAGATCCTCTGGTCTAACTTATCCATGCCTACCAGATATTCTAAATTAAGCTAATCCCATTTGGCAGCATTTGGCCTTTATCCCTCCAAACCCTTCCCATTCATATATTCATCCAGATGCCTTTTAAATGTTCTAATTGTACCAGTCTCCACCACTTCCTCTGGCATCTCATTCCACACACCCACACCACCCTCTGTGTGAAAATATTGCCCCTTAGGTGCCTTTTAAATCTTTCCCCTCTTACCTTAAACCTATACTCTCTAGTTTTATACTCCCCACTTTAGACAAAAAACCCCATCCACACCTCTCATGATTTTATAAACCTCTATAAGGTCAGCCCTCAGCCTCCGACACTCTTGGAAAAACAGCCCCAGCCTATTCAGCCTCTCCCTATAGCTCAAACCTTCCAATCCTGGCAACATCTTTGTAAATCTTTTCTGAACCCTTTCAAGTTTCACAACATCCTTCCTATAGCAGGGAGATCAGAACTGAATGCAATATTCAAAAAGTGGCCTAACCAATGTCCTCTACAGATGAAACATGACATCCCAACTCCTATACTCTATGCACTGACCAATAAAGGAAAACACACCAAATGTCTTCTTTAGTATTCTGTCTACCTGTGGCTCCACTTTCAAGGAACTATGAACCTGCATTCCAAAGTCTGTTTGTTGAGCAACACTCCCCAGGACCTTACTATTAAGTTTATAAGTCTTGCCCTGATTTGCCTTTCCAAAATGCAGGGCATCACATTTAGATAAATTAAACACCATCTACCATTGCTTGGCTCATTGGCCCATCTGATGAAGATCTTATTGTACTCTGAGGTAACCTTCTCCACTGCCTAATACACCTCCAATTTTGGTGTCATCTGCAAACTTACTAATTGTATCTGCTATGTACGCATCCAAATCACTTATAAAAATGATGAAAAGCAGTGGACCCAGCACTGATCCTTGCAGCACACCACTGGCCACAGGCCTCCAGTCTGAAAAGCATCCATTCACCACCACCTTCCTTTTCCTTCAAGCCAGTTCTGTATCCAATGGCTAGTTGTCCCTGTATTTCATGTGATCTAACCCTGCTAAACAGTTCTACCACAAAGAACATTGTCAAATGTTTCACATCCACTGCTCTGTCTTCATTAATCCTCTTCATTTCTTCTTCAATAAATTAGTGAGACACGATTTCCCATGCCCATCTGTTTCTGGCAGAAGTGACAGCCCCTAACATTAAAGCCAATTTAAAAATTGCAATGATTATACATACCATTAGTATAATTTTAATTGTAAGTAACAGTTTCCATTTTGTGAATTAAGAAGAGGGAGACATGATTGTAGTTTCATTTTTGAGTTGTCCTTGATGCCCTGATGCTGGGAAGTCTGGACGCCTGTTTTGTACATGTGTAAAATGACATTTTACAACTCTTGAAGAGAAAAGGTAGGAGTTAGTGGTTTAGCGAAAAAAAAAGCAAGTGCAAATACTGTGCTATTGCCAAGCAACAGGGGGCTACGGAGATAGACAGAAAAAATTCAGAATGTGTTGATCAATGTATATATGTGGGGGCTAGAAAGTGGAGACAGTCGTCAATGCTGCAAGAGATCTGTTAGAAACAGAGATTAATGAACTTATATGTTTGCTCTGAAGTCATAGTTTTAGTAAGTTTAGTTTGCACTTTGTATTGGGTCTCTCAGGAGAAATACAAGCTGAAGAAAAAGCATCTAATACTCCAAAATACAAATCCATTGCAGTTGTGTCAGACATTGACGACTGTCTCCACTTTCTAGCCCCCACATATATAGATTGATCAACACATTCTGAATTTTTTCTGTCTATCTTCCTGTGGAGAGAGTGAGGTATCTTCAATAGGGTTTAGTCTGTAAGGATTTTGATGGAATAAAGTGAGAGTTTAGTGATTTTGGTCCTCTTTTGGTGATTGTGATTAAGATTTTTCAACCTTTTAATCTGGTGTCATATGATTAATTAGATTACTTACAGTGTGGAAACAGGCCCTTCGGCCCAACTAGTCCACACTGACCCTCCGAAGATCAACCCACCCATACCCATTCCCCTATATTTACACCTTCATCTAACACTATGGGCAATTTAGCATGCACATTTTTGGACTGTGGGAGGAAACCAGAGCACCTGGAGGAAACCCATGCAGAAACGGGGAGAATGTGCAAACTCCACACAGACAATTGTCTGAGGCGGGAAATGAACCCGGGTCTCTGGCGTTGTGAGGCAGCAGTGCCGCCCATTATGTTTTGCTTGTCTCATAAATGTTTCTTTCTTCATAGTAAAGGCACATTTGCAGACTCTTAAAGAATTTGTTCATTGACTGTCTTCAACAGTGTTGAAAAAAGCAACGCTGCAGCCTCTCAAGCCAGGTTTCAAGCTGTACTCTGACTGGTCTAGTATTCACATCAGCTGGGACCATAACAATAAGATCATGGTTTGGGAAATGGAGTAGGCCATTCAGCCACTAACACCTGCACTGGGTTTTAGAAAGAACATGATTTCTTAATTATGGCCTGAAGTCCACTCTTCTCAGCAAGTGAGAGTCGCACAGATTCATGACCCTCAGAAAAAAAAGTTCTTCTCACTGCCAATTTAAACAGGAAACCCCTTAATTCCCATGTTCTTGTCTCTCTCAAGTCTCTTCTAATTGAAATGTATAAGTTCCTCAGTTTTTTTTTCTAAATCCTACTGGATAACATGTCTAATATTTCCTCCTGTGTTAATGACTCTCACCCCTTTACGCCCCACAAGAATTTGATATTTTCCTGAAGTCTAGTGCCTAGATTTATACTCAACACTCAAACTGAGACTTAACCAATTGTATGATGGTTTAGTATCTTCTCTATTGTACTCAGCCATTATTAATATAGTCACACTTTCCATGTAATTAAATAGTGGTTCTACTTTCAAACATTTTCTCTTGAAACATTACAATCCACTGAATAAAGATTTTCCTAAGTTGCTATTATTGAAGGTGTTCCACGAAGGAGTTTGATCTAATGACAACAGATGAGGAGAGAAGGGAGGAAACTCAAATGCAGCAGAAATTGGACAGATTAGACCGATGGACATGTTTCCATGTTTGTGTACTGAAGGAACATTGATATTTGTCAGACGCAGGATGATGTCTAGTTTGGAAGGAAACTTAGAGCTGCCGGATTTTCCATGACCTCCCTATCTTTAACTTTCTAAATGGCAGAATTTGAGAGCTTGGGAGCTGCTGTCATAGAGTCTAGACATGTTGATGCATTGCATCCTTTAGATAATACCCACTGCAACCTTATTATAAGGCTGTGAATCGATGGAAATTTTAGTCACCTAGAGGATCATGCTAAGCAAATAATGGTCTCTATGTACATCGTGTTGGCAGATACTTGTGTTGTTTGTGTTGGCTAGGGAACTGGTGAAGAGATTTGGTAGGACAACTGACCCTTTAGTAAACTCATTACAAATATCTGTCTAGCTAGCTAACATCAATTCAACCTGCCCAGGGATTTATTAAGAAATCCAATTCAGTGTTTTTGCAAATTGAAAGTTGAAGTAAAAACATTTCATTTAGTCCCCTCAAAAATACCAGAAAACACTTTTAACGCAATGAAATGTAGTGACTATGTAGGCTGATATGTTTGTGAGAAATGTATGAATAAAATAAGTCAAAAGGAAATTCAAATTAAACATTGCTATTCTATGTTACTGCAAGATTACTGTAATTTCAAAGCCAGTAGAACTTGCCAAAATTTCAGTCCTACCCTTGCTGACACATAAAGGTTTGCAATTTGCTTGTCTGTCACACAACACAAGGTGTCTTTTTTATTCACTTCCATGTTATTTAAGTCTTAAATGATCAGGAAATTACACAGCAGAAAACTCAAAATAAACATCAGTGAAATCTTCTGAAAGGATCACGTATTTTACAGTGCACACGCAGTCATTATTGTTTAATTTATTTATTTTTACATGATATGCTTTACACTTTTATCATATTGTCTATCTCTTCAATTTTAGGAGATGGTTCTGCCTTCACCCAATTGTTATTCCTTATTTGTGAGGCTAGACAATATGTGTTGATAGGCTGTTGCATCATGTATTCCAGTCAAGCTGAACTCAACCTTATATTGGAAAAGTTACTGGATTATTATCAGCAGCAAACCACTAAGATTGCTTCTCACATGCTAGGGTCTTAAGTCTAATTGAAGCACACTGGCTGATCCTGTCTCTGCACACCAAAGCTATGCTGTTACTTTTCATTTGCCAATTCTGTCGCAACATCACGTAAGAAGTGTATTTAGCAATATAACTGCTGCATTACTCATGATTTAACTGTAGATTACTAGATGGTTCAGGGTTAATTCTAGATTGCCCACAGTCCCCCAACCTATCACTGCTTTCACCTATGTTTGTAAGTATTATATTCTCCTCTGCAACCAAGGGCAGTCCATTTCTATACAGGAAATCATTTACAGCGAGTGCATATGAATAAGCCCACAGGGTTTAGTAAATCTGCCAACTAAAATGCAAAACAATAGCAAATTACAGAATTGACAGAATGCTTGAATAAAAACAGAAGATGCTACTTATACTATAAATAGAATCATGGCAAATCACAGAACTATTACAAGTAGAAGGCCATTTGACCCATCATGTCTACACTAGAAGACACAAAAATCTGCAGGGATAGAATTAGAGGGCGGAATTGTCAACTTTTGATACTAAGGATGCTATTATTTGATTTATTTGATTTATTTATTGTCACATGTATATTGTTACAAAAATACAGTGAAAAGTGCTAGCATAGATTAGATTAGATTAGATTAGACTAATTACAGTGTGGAAACAGGCCCTTCGGCCCAGCAAGTCCACACCGACCCTCCGAAAAGCAACCCACCCAGACCCATTCCCCTACATTTACCCCTTTACCTAACACTACGGGCAATTTAGCATGGCCAATTCACCTAATCTGCACATTTTTTGGACTGTGGGAGGCCATTCTCTGGTGCCATCTTAAAACGCAGACAATAAACAAAAACATACAATATAAAGGCAGAAAAATGAAGGAATCAAGAAAAAAAGTGTTCAACTTTGCAGTTCTTCTTGTTACCATATATCCTCGAGTAATAGTTGATGGATGAGTTGGACCGAAGGGTACATCTGTCATTCTATGACACTGGATTTCAACTCCCTGTTTTTGGCCAAAAATCTGGAATTTTCCATACATCTTATGTAAATGACAACCTCAGTTCTTCACAGATAAGAGATTAACATTTGTGAATCAGTATGCCGGCCGTCCCACTCCCCGCTGAGTTTTCAGAATTACCGTAATTCATTGTGTTTTTTAAGTTTATTCAAACACTCAAAAGTAGCATCCATGTAATAAATAACCCCATAAGTTTAACCTTAAAATGTAGGCAAAAAATACCACTCGAGTGTATACGATAAGTGCTTGCCATGGGCCAGGGGCCTGGTGGCTAGGCATAAGGCCCCTTCGCAGTGCTGATGCCACTGGAACAAACGTCACCAGTCTTTGGTGTCATCTTAGAGTCATAGAGTCATAGAGATGTACAGCATGGAAACAGACCCTTCGGTCTAACCCATCCATGCTGACCAGATATCCCAACACAATCTAGTCTCACCTGCCAGCACCCAGCCCATATCCCTCCAAACCTTTCCTCTTCATATACTCATCCAAATGCCTTTTAAATGTTGCAGTTGTACCAGCCTCCACCACTTCCTCTGGCAGCTCATTCCTTACATGCACCACCCTCTGTGTGAAAAAGTTGCCCCATAGGGCTCTTTTATATCTTTCCCCTTTCAACCTAAACCTATGCCCTCTAGTTCTGGACTCCCCACCCCAGGGAAAAGACTTTGCCTATTTACCCAATCCATGCCCTTCATAATTTTGTAAGCTTCTATAAGCTCATCCCTCAGCCTCCATTGCCCCAAGGAAAACAGCCCCAGCCTCTCCCTACAGCCTCTCCTTCAACCCTAGCAACATCCTTGTAAATCTTTTCTGAACCCTTTCAAGTTTCACAACATCTTTCCGATAGGAAGGAAACCAAAATTGCATGCAATATTCCAACAGTGACCTAACCAATGTCTTCTACAGTTGCGACATGACCTCCCAACTCCTGTACTCAATACTCTGACCAATAAAGGAAAGCAGACCTTCTTCACTATCCTATCTACCTGCGACTCCACTTTCAAGGAGCTATGAACCTGCACTCCAAGTTCTCTTTGTTCAACAACACTCCCTAGGACCTTACCATTAAGTGTATAAGTCCTGCTAAGATTTGCTTTCCCAAAATGCAGCACCTCGCATTTACCTAAATTAAACTCCATCTGTTACTTCTCAGCCCATTGGCCTACCTGGTCAAGATCCTGTTGTAATCTGAGATAACCCTCTTGCCTCAACCAATGCCCTCGCCATTGAGTCCTCTATGGACCTCACCAATGCAGATGCCACCGATGTTGCCAGCCACCATATGAGCTCAAACTCAACTCTGAAATGGTTTCCAAAATGGTGCCTATATAATATCCATACATAAATCTGGCACAATCTGACTAAAGATTATCCTTAACTTCTCTATGCCATGGACGGTCAGATCATCTTCTAGCTTGCAATGCAAAGTAAAAGCCAACACAAATACACATTCTAAGTTACGTTTAAACATTTGAAACTTAAATCAAACACTCTTGGACATTCCCTTAGTGTCTGTCATTATGGATTATCCCAAAATACTGAAAATGGCCAATCTATTAACGTTTGGGGGGTGCAGTGCTGAATCCGGGGGTTGGGACTGAGATAAGGTGGGGAGAGGGGAAATGAGGAAGCTGGAGAAATCTACATTCATACCGTGTGGTTGGAGGGTTCCTAGGAGGAAGATGAGGTGCTCTTCCTCCAGACGTCGTGTGGCCAGGGTCTAGCGATGGACGAGGCCAAGGACCTGCATGTTCTTGGCGGAGTGGGAGAGGGAGTTAAAGTGCTCAGCCACAGGGTGGTTGGGTTGGTTGGTGCGGGTGTCCCAGAGGTGTTCCCTGAAATTTTCCGCATGTAGGCGGCCTGTCCCCCCAAAATAGAGGAGACCACATCGGGTGTAGCGGATACAGTAAATGCTGCGTGTGGAGGTGCAGGTGAATTTGCAACAGATATGGAAGGATCCATTGGGGCCTTGGAGGGAGGTGAGGGCGCAAATTTTGCACTTCTTGCGGTTGCAGGGGAAGGTGCCGGGAGTGGAGGTTGGGTTGGTGGGGGGGTGTGGAGATAGAGCTTTTCAAGATAATTACATGTCAGATTCCTTAGCATCTGTAATGAGGAAAGAATGACAATATTTCAATTAAAGATGAAGTTACCATAGTGTAAATTTCTTATCAGCACCTGGTTGAGAATACATCAAGAATGGACTGTCCACCCATTGTGGAACTTGCTGAATTCTCAAATAATGGAAATCACTGAATCACTGATCATTAACTCTGGCAGCTCCCACAACAAATAAACAGTCCACTCCATAGAACAAGGAGAAGAATTTATCCCACACATAAAAAACCCCACATTAATCTACCCTCTTATGTGTCATTTTCCATTGCACTTCAATTAGCTCCCTCCACAACTTTATGAAATATGATCTCATCCAATTTGGTAATTTATTTTGTGTATTGATTTCATCCATTTTTTATTTTCAATTTTAAAATTATATTGTGGTCACTACTCCCAAGATGCTCACCCACATTTGACTCATCTACTAATTGCATCACATGACTCAGAAGCAGATCTGGCAGTGTGTTTCACAAGTCTTTTCACACACTGCTTTGAGAAAGGAGCATTGCACACAATTTAGGACTTCTATTCCTTTGTTTTTGATATTTATAACCTGCCTAATCCAGTTTGTTGATGATTAACAAAATGTTGTTCTGGCAGATTTTATTCATCATATTCAAGTTTCTAGTGTGACTGCATATTATCTTTCTATAATTTTGAGAGATGTAATCACTGTTATTGATGGCTGTCATTTTATTTCAGGGTGATGTTTTTCCACTGTTTTGAGTTTTTGTCATGGGCCTAAATATGGCTAAAAAAAAATTGATTCGTAACCAGCAGAGTTTTGGAAATATAGAGCAGAACAGTGCATGAGGTAAAAAGATCCAAAACAGAGAATTTTCTTCCCTTTCCTTCCTTTGCTGCTGCTGTCCTGCCTCATCATTAAAGCATTGGGGCTCAAAGCAAGATTGCAACTGATTGACAAGTTGCCATCATTTTGGAGGATTGGTAGCAAGTTCTTCTCAATCATCATTATCATTATTGTTGCTTCAAAGCAAGCTTCAAGGTGCCTAAGAAGTGGTTTCATGGTTTTCCCGGGAATATTGGCCATTTGAAAGATGAGAATTGGGGGGGGGGGGGAGGAGGAGGAGTAGAGAGAGCATTTTCAGCCATTGTGTCCAGTCCATTATGATTTATTTTGCAAGAGCTGAGCCTGAATAATTTTGGACCTGGTTTCAAGAAGGTTGCTAGTTTTTGTTAAAATGTCCTTCCATTGAATTTGGAAGATGAGATGGAGGTACTGTTAATTAAACTTTGCTAACGCCTTTATATGTTGCTTATGCCCAATTTGGATCTCAGTTTGGTAATGAAGGTTAATAGCAATGATTGGTCTATGGAGTAAGACTTTAACTAGACTTGCAGAAGTCATGTCTGTCAAACATTCACTGTTGTAGTTTGTTGAAGACTCGGCTAGTGCAGTTGGTTTGGTATTGGATCTTCTCATCAATCATGCTCTTTGGACAGAGGTGGCCACCAGTGTATGGTAAATCCTCAACATATTCCAGACTTTCATCTTCAAGATATATGAGAAAGGGTGACAATTTCAGTGACTAAATGTGGATTGATGTGAAGTTTGTTTTGGCAACATTCAAAGACAGGTTGAGCCTCTTGTGTGCAGAATTGAAGATATTGAGAGGGGCTTACAAAACTTGATACAATGTAAGTGATGATATTGTGGTCATCCACAAACTGTAGAATATGTATATCTTGTGTCTCTGTCACCAATCGTCCATCACTACTGGACTCTGGTAAAAACCTACATGACTTTGTTTACCACGGGGACCTTGGTAACACATTGATTTGCCCACATAATCTTGATAGATTTAGTCATATATTATATCATGACTTGATGATTTTGCTTTCACAGTATTTTTCCACCTTTGCAGGATGCATAGTCTATCTTCACCTGCCTGCTAGTGAGGATTTTTGGACTGCATCTTGACTGGCAACTCCTCCTAACCATGTCAGCATGATAGGAGCAGATGGCATTGTTCAAGGAGATCTCAGAATACACCAGACTCTCCACTACATCAACGTGAGAATCCATAGAGAAGAGAGAACTGTGACACCCTCTATTCATGAGGGTATATGTTACATAGAAGATCAATTAATAACAGGGATGCAGATGAATAAAATCACAAAGACAAGTTCCAAATGGAGAAGATTGAAGCAGTGGTCAAGAGTAGATGAAAAGAAATATAATGAGTTAAGGTGCACCGGTTAACTTAAAGCAAATCAACACATGTGTGAATCGCAATGTATAGTGAATGGGAACTTGAAGAGAGAACTGTGACACTCCCTACTTGTTTTACCTTGTAGCTTCCACCATACTGAACCTGCAAAACTTATCCATGTCAATTTTCCTTACAAATGAAGTTGCTTTTGTACATACCCTCACCATTTCTTTTATTTATTCTTCTGATATATGATACATCCCAACATATTAATTTTCCATGTTGTCTACTCTTCAACCAGGGTTGTTATTAATGCTTTAATAAAGGCAAGATATTGCATTTTGGTAAAGCAAACAGGAAAAAACTTATACAGTTAATGATAGGGCTGTGTGTAGAGTTAACAACAGGGGGTTCAGGTACATAGTTTTTTGAAAGTTGAGTCACAGGCAGACAGGGTGGTTAAGCAGGTAATTCGCACCCTTACCTTCATCACTCGGAGCTTCAAGTAAATGAGTTGGAACATCATGTTGAGATGGAACAGGATGTTGGCAAGGCCACTTTTGGTGGACTGTGTACAGTTCTGGTCACCCTGCTATAAGAAGGATATTATTAAATTGGAAAGAGGACAGCAATGATTTACAAGGATGTTTTCAGGACTGGAGAGTTTAAGATATAAGGACAGCCTGAATAGGCTGGGACTTCTTCACTGGAGCATAGGACATTGAGGGGTGACCTTACAGAGGTTTATAAAATCATGAGGGGCACAGATAAGGTAAATAGCAAAGGTTTTACCCTAAGGTAGGGGAGTTCAAAACAAAGGCATATTTTTAATGTGGGAGGAGAAAGACTTAAATGGGACATGAGGAGCAACTTTTCACAGAGAGTGAGTTTGTACATGGAATGAACTGCCAGAGGAAGTGATAGACACTGGCATAGTTGCAACATTTAAAAGACATTTGGACAGCTACTACACAGAAAGGAAATGCTTGAGGAATATGGGCCAAACACAGGCAAGTGGGACTCATTTGGGAAACTTGGTCAGCATGAACAGCTTGGATCGAAGGCTCCATTTCAGTGCTGTAAGACTCTATGACTGCATGGCTCTCTGACTCTATCTTTAAAAGTAAATTCTTCAAATTCCCATTCACTACACATTGCAATTCAAACATGTGTATCTTTTCATTTGCTTTAAGTTAATACTGCACCTTGACTCATTATATTTCTGTCTCATCTACTCTTGACCACTGCTTCAGTCTTTGCCAATTGGAACTAGACGTTGTGATCGTGTTCATCTGCATCCCTCTTGCTAATTGATCTTCGATATGAGTATTATCCTCAACTTCTTCTCCATTCAATATTGGATGATATTGGTTAGTTTTACTTTGAGCTCACCTTTAGTTTTAACGACTTCTTCACTTTGAGTTCAGTAGCAGCCTTCATATCCAGGTGTAACCCATCCTCACTACATACCTTTCATAATCCCAAAATAGTTATTATCATTTAGTAAAACAGAATCCCTCTTACTGATATAGAGGGGATAACTTAAAATTCCACATAATGGGTGGGAGGGGTAGTGGTGTGAGTATAGGTTAACAATCCAAAATTCTTCAGCCCAATCCTACCCAATGCCAATCCATCTATTTATCAGATTAAAGGAGGTGAAATAACTGCAGAGAGGGTGGTATTCTATCACCAAGTCACTCTTTATTTACATATAGAGAGTCCTTGACACTGATGCAGCTCCCTCAGAGCTAGCTCTCAGAGTGAGCAGGATGTCTGACATCCCTGTTCTTATTTGTCAGCCAGGGTTCCCTGATTGGACTTGATTAACTGCCCCAATCAGGGAACTCAGATTCTTTGGGGGTCCACTTGGTTGACTTCATTACAATTACTTCAGGAGGTAGATTGAGAAGCAGGCAACTTCCCTACTTGAGAGGTGGATCAGCCATTTAAAAATATGAGGCCATAAATATGTTAATGAGGCTGTGTGACTCAAATTTCAAATGTTTTTAGACTGAATGGCTGAGGCCAGAGTTCACAGGGCTCAGGATAATTGAAGTGGGATGAAAATGGCCATATGAAATGGTGCCAAGCTATGGACCAAGAGGAGTAGGAGTGTTTTCCCTCAATCAGAAAGCAAACCCTCTTCAGAAAACATGCTGTGATCTTCCCCCTTCCTGCCCACTTCCACAAATATTCCACTGACACCTCTCTCTCCAAAACCACACCCCCAACCTACCCCAAGGTGATTTCACCTAAATTGAAAATCAGCCAAGAGAGCAAAACAGCCCTGATACACAACTTAAACATTTTCCAAGAAAAGCTTTTTGTCATTTCCCTAACCTTAATTTTAACATTGATGATGAGCAGAACTTGAACAGAAACACATATTTGATTCAAAAATAGAAAAGAAATAATCAAATGGCAGAAAACAAATTGAGGTCAATAGTACTCATTCTTAGATGAGAAACTACAAGTGAGTTGCATTTCAGAGCGGGTAAACACATGAAGATTAAATAAGTGAGTAATACATTCAAAATACAAGCTTCTGAATTAGGAGAATAGGTGAGCCATTTCAGCCACAGAGTTGTAGAATTGTCTCTTGAGCTTTTTCCGCCTTTAAATAAGATCAAATGACCTGATTATGTCACAATCCCGTCTACCCCAGATAACTATTTCATCTTGATTATCAAGAATACATCTATCTACATCTAAACATTACTCAAATAAGCTGCCTCCGTCACCTTTTGAAGAAAAATTTTCCAAAGACTCAAGACCTTTTGAGCGTAAGAGGTTTCACATTATTTCTAGTCCTAGAACTTTCCATAAGAGGAAACCTTGTCTCTACATCCACCCCATCAAAATTCCACAGGATCTTACATATGTAAATTAAATCACCTCATTTTCCTCTAAATTCAATCAAATACAAGCCTAGCCTGTGCAATCTTTCTTTGTAAGATAACCCAACGATTCCACGTATTAGTCTAGTAAACTTCCCTGAACTGTTCCAGTGCAATTATATTCTTCCTTTACTAAATACTGTAAACAGTACTCCAGACATAGTCTCAATATGTTATAAGATTGAAGTATAACCTTCCTACCTCTATATTCCATTGCCTTCACAATGAATGATAACATTCTACCAATTTTCCTAATCACCCACAGTTACACATTTTTCCACATTATAAGAGCATTTGTCAGACCTTTACCCACCCATTTAGTCTATCTATGTTCCTTTGTAACCTCATCTGTCTCTACTTCACAACTTACTTTCCTATCTCTCTCTGATTCTCCAGCAATTTAGCACGATACCTTTAGCGCTTTCATCCAAGTAACTTATTTAAATTTTTAAAAGGTTCAAGTTCCTGCACTGTTTTCTGTGGCACATCATTATTCACATCTGAAAATGAGCCATTTATACCTAGACTTTCTTTATAATTAGCCAGCCAATCTTCGATCCAGCTCATTGTGTCACTCTGTACTTGCTGCAATATTATTTGGCATGGCACCTTGCCTTCTGGAAACCTATGTACAGTGCCCCCACCAGGTCCCCTTTATCCACAGCACATGTTGCTTCCTCAGAGTGATGGACATTGGAATGTGTCTATTACTTACGATCATAAAGCTGAAAATAAATGGTACAACTGCAGTGACAATGACCCCTGACTAATATAGCACTTTTGGTTTACAAGGAATCAAACTAAATTTAATGTAATCATCAGAATGGCAGAGATAGAATTCTGGTTTTTATTAATGATGAGCATGATATTTATCAGCCATGAACTTTGGATCAAGGTGGTGTGGAGAAGAGACATAAGAATGACAGTTGTACAAGTTTCAGTTAGATCAAAATAAGCTTGGGCCATTCACATTTGAAAGATGGTAACATTGAAAGCACTCCCTTAGACACTTACATGAAGAGATTCAAAACCTTTGCCAGACATTCCATATTAACACCAATGCTGGTATATTTGTCTGGGTTTTGGATATTATGTAAAAACAATTTGGTTCACATCATGTCTATTGAATAGAGGTGGTTTTTAAATGTAAAATTACATAAGCTTAAAAGATTTCTAACTAACTTTGTCCATGGATGACCTCCTTAACATAGGGCTGTTGAATTTAGCAGCAGGGTCAGACCATTTGGCATTGCAAGCATGCTGTACCATTTAATAAGCATGTGTGTGATATGTACAGTCAAAGTATGTTTCTTTAAAACATATTGATAAGGAAAAGATGATTTTGGATAATCATGAAAATTCTTCTTCAAATACTGACAAAGAGAATCAGATTACAGCAAGTTCAGTATATTTTACCTCAAAAGGAGAGATTATGTTTTGAATCAAGCAGGTAAACCGATAAAGATACTGAGAAACATTGGAGGAAGTCAGTCACTGATGCTGTCTGAGCATATAATTTGTCTTCCAAAAGGCTTACTGATGGAGAAATAATAATTGGAGGTAAACTTGGAGGTTACCATCCAGTCCCATTGTACAGAATTTGATTAAAAAGTTACTTAGTAAATGGAGAAGTTATAGTTGGAATAGCGAAACAAATTGTAATCAGAGGAATTGATTTTATCACGAGCAAAGTGATCCAGCATGGTAGAAGTAGGTACAATTACAACATTTAAAAGGCATCTGGATGGGTATAGAATAGGAATGGTTTGCGATATATGGGCCAAATGCTAGCAACTGGAACTAGATCAGTTTAAGATATCTGGTCAGCTCAGATGAGTTGGACTAAAGCGTCTGATTCCGTGCTGTGTAACTATGACTCTATAAATGACCTTCTGTTTCAAAATACAGAGGAACCTTGATTACCCAAATGACACAGGCAGGGAGTATTTAGTTCGGATAATCGAATGTTCAGATAATCGAATGCTGGATAACAAAGTTTAGCCAAGCATTGGGACCTTGCGATCTTTTTCAGAGAATCCGAAATTCAGATAATCGAGATTCCTCTGTCTTGACTTTACGAAGAAGCTGGAGCTACCACTGGAGGCAGAAGAAATAGATGTGGCACGAAAAACATTCTGGATTGTTTACCGACTCTTTATTGATGAGAAATCAGCCCTTGGAATTAGACAAGAAGAGGAGGTGTCCATGACACAGGAGGTGACTTGGAAATTCAGTTATTACATAAACGTTCAAGAATTCAAATTTTAAAAATGAAGGTAAAGTGAATGAGGCTGACATGTTTAACCCACCGCCTTTAATAGAAATTCAGCAAATTAATTCTAAATTGAAAAAGTTATATCAAACAACCTACGCAGAAATTGAATAATAAACACTGCTTGAATGTTCTACTTGAAAGACAAAGTCCTAATGAGGAAAGGAAGCCATCTCAAAAACCAGATAATGGGGAACAGGCAGTGGTTCATCAGTTAGTAGTTCCATCTGAGTACTGTAATGGAATTTTACGATTAGCTCACGAGATTCCAATGGCAGGTCACTTGAGATAACAACAGTACAGGCTAAAATATTAAAACCTTTTTATTGGTCAGGATGTGGTCAAATTTTGCCAGACATGCCAATAGCAAACTAAACCATCAATTAATTCCAACACCACCTTTTGAGAAATTTTAACAGTCTTAATAAGTTGTGTAGAACCTCAACTTAATTCCAATGGGAATCAGATAAAATGGTACAGGAAAGTACATTTACAACAGTTAAAAGACTTTTGGACAGGCACATAGATAGAAAAGGTTTAGAGGGATATGGGCCAAATGCAGACAAAAGAGACTAATTCAGTTGAGGAAACCTGTTCGGCATGAACGTGTTGGGCCAAAGGGTCTGTTTCCGTGCTGAATGACTCTATGACTTTAAGTCTGTAAAACTTAGCTGTGTAAATTACATATGCATTTTTTTTGCACTTACAGATATACAGGTCGATCATATTTATACAGATCTATCATATTTATCATTTATAGGTTAAATTAATAGAATGGAGTTCACAATAATTTTCTTAGTATTAGCTGACAAATTATTGAATTCATTGAATTTGATTCTATAACTTACTGTGTTGGGATCTGTATAAATTCATACATTTGGCTACTATAAAGGAATTTAACAGTATTAATAGAAAGTTGGATAAGGTTTATATGACAGATCAGTGGACGTTTTTCATTCTGCAGAGGTGTGAGTAATTGTATCCTTCAGAATTTGTGTTATTGTTAAGTTCTGATTTCTGTCTTTCAATGTGCTAGGATACAGGGAACGCAATTGGGAAAAAAAATACAGACACATAACTAATAGCAAAAAGGTCTAACTTTTTTGTATAAACAGGTGAGCAGATCAAACGAAAAAATATGTTGAATGAAATTTAATACAGTGAAATGTTTTGAAGATGTTTTATTTATAGAAAAATGATACAAAATATGTTATACTTCCTGAAATGTGATGACCGCCACTTTTTAAAAGCATCCTGTGATCATCTACTTCTGCTTCCAATAACATCACTGCAAACCATTACAAAAACTGAGGTGTTGCAGGTAAGCTCATCCATTTGATTCCCAGTATTTCAGAGATAATTCACACACTACTAAAGTCTGTGCACCAACATAGGGTACAGGTTAAGAAGGGTACCAAAATCATTCACAAATACAGAAGAGGTTCACAAAAATGATAAAAGAATTGTACCAACAAAGTGAATCAAGAAAAAGTGTTCTTTCCACTCACACAGAGAGCTAGCAGATGAAAGGAGCATTCATAATTATGAAGAATTTTGATAATCTCAGTAAGAAACCAGAGGACAGCTATGAGCTATTGAAAGGGATTTTTTGAAAAATTGAAAATGTAATAATTAAATCTAGTGATCACACTTCACATACCTTATTGGCTGTAAAATGATTTGTGAGGTCCTGAAATTGTGAAAGGTGCCATACAAATTATTTCCATTTTATTGAGCAGGGAAGGAATTTGGACTAAGTGGATTGTTCTTTGAGGGGGAGGTGACAGTATATTGGATTGTTTGACCAGTAATAAAATAACCCAGATAATGTTCACAGAATCAGGTTCAAATACCACATTGACAGATATTGATATTTGAATTCAATAAAATCTACATTTAAAAGAGCAATGATGTCTATGAATTTATTGTGGTTAAGAACCTATGTGGCTCACTAATGTCCTTTAAGGAAGGGAATATGTGTCCTTATCTTGTCTAAGCTACATGTGAATCCAAAGCCACAGCAATGTGACTGATTCTTAATTTCCTTCTGTAAAGAGCATTTTAAAAAATATTTAATTATGAATTGACATGGGAAAAGTACTGATGTGAAAGCCAAGGACTATTGAAGGATTGCTGCACTTTTTAAAGACAAGTCACCTGACACTTGTTGTTTCAAGTGCTGTTGTTTCGTGGTGTGGGCAAAGGTCTAAATACAGACTAGCTGGAGTTAGGGGGCTATGTATGAATGAGAATTTGGCCAGCAACAAGTAGCTGAATGGTCTGGAGTGATGACCAGTTATCACTGATAAAGGCCATACACCTGTTAACAACTACATGATTGGGTCCTAGGTAGCTGGACAGCTTGCGTTGTAAATGTTTGGTGCAGCAGGTAATCAGATCTCTGTGAAGGAAGTAGTTGCTTTTGCTCTACATTACGAAGCATTTCATGTCTGAGGGTAGCTGGTTTATATCCCCTCAATCAGTTGCTGCAAACTGTGTGACTTTTAATTAATAAGTCAGAGACTTTTCAAAGTGGGAACCAGTCACCCTGTGACTCCTGCTGACAAGTAAAAGTACCTGGAGAAGGAAGAGAGAAGCAACATTCTGACTAACAAAAAGATCATCTTAGGTAAACCCTGTGGATAGGTATTACTGAACTGTCTTCCCAAGATTTCCTTCTGCCCATAAAACCCATGTTTTTTATGCACCTCTCTCAAAGTCTGTGGGGAGTTGGGGTTTTACAATTGGGCTAGAGTTTAGCTTCTTATATAATTGTGCATCTGTAGTTAAAATCCATATATTTGTAATTAATAGTAAATCTCGTTTCGGACAACAATCTGGTTCGTCCTTTCTGTCAACCTGAGTCATCCAGTAGTGAATGATCAAAGACAGTAAAGCAAGAGGATGGTACGTATATGGAATGAGCTGTCAGAGTAAGTGGTGGAGAAAGTCATATATGAATATGAAGGGTTTAGAGGGATTTGGGCCAAGTGCTGGCAAATAGGACTAGATTAATTTAGAAGTTGGACCAAAGGATCTATTTCTGTTCTGTACATCTCTATGACTCTTCAACATGCTGGAAAAGAGGCACCATAAATATCCCCACCCTCAATGATGGGAGGCCAGCACAGCAGAGCAAAAGGTAAGGCATTTGCAACTAACTTCAGCCAGAAGTGCCAAGTGGATGGTCCTCCTGAGTACCCCAGCATCACAGATGCCAGTCTTCAGCCAATTTGATTCACTCCATGTGATATCAAGTAACAGCTGAAGCACTAGATACTGCAAAGACTATGGGCCCTGAAAATATTCTGGCAATAATATGGAATTTGTATGCTCTAGAACTTGCCAAGCTGTTCCAGTACTGCTACAACACAGGCATTTATCCGACAATGTGGAAAATTGCCCAGGTATATTCTGTCCGCGAAAAGGAGAACATGTCCAACCTGGCTAATGACGCCCGTCAGTCTGCTGTCAATTATCAGTAAAGTGATGGGAAATGTAATCCATGCAGCGAACAGCACTTGCTCAGCAATAACCTGCTCAGTGATGCCCAGTCTGGGTTCTGCCAGGGCTACTCAGCTACTGACTTTATTACAATCTTGCTCCATGATGTGGAGGAGCCACGTTGGCCTGGGATTGACAATGTTAAAAATCACATGACACCAGGTTATAGTCCAACAGGTTTATTTGGAAGTACAAGCTTTCTGGGTGCTGTTCCTTCATCAAGTAGCTAGCTCCAAGAGCTAGTGCTTCCAATTAAACCTGTTGGACTAAAACCTGGTGTTGTGTGATTTTTAACTTTGTACACCCCAGTCCAATACCGGCATCTCCAAATAATAAGTGCATGGGAACACTACCAACTACAAGTTTCCTTTCAAGTCTCTAACCAACTGGACTTGGCTATATATATATATATTAGTGTTCGTTCACTGTCATTGGGCCAAATTTCTGGAACTCCTGCCCTAACAGCATAGTATGAGTTCCAACACCAAATTGGCTGCAGTCACTTGCTACAGTATTCCTTATCCCTTGTAGCCACCATTTACACAGTGAATCCAGTAGAATTTCTGGGCAACAGCAACCCCTAGGATATCAATAGTGGTGAATTAGGCATGATAACACCATTGAGTGCTAAAGGGTAGTGGTTAGATTATCTCTCATTGGAAACGATCATTGCCTCTCATTTGTGTGGCATGAATATAATTTTCCATTTCTCAGCCCAAACCTGGATATTGTCCTGGATATTATACATCACGATCCACCAATATGCTTATAAAATGGTTACAAACAATATTTAAACGTGTTAAGTCTTGTCAGTGCTGTTTAATCCTGGTTCAAATATGACTCACAAGTCAGAGGGAGAAAACGTATTTTTTTTTCCCTGAGTCATACTTTAGCTAATGGAATTAGGTACAAATAATTAACTCAGTTAGTGATTTTAGTTTACTCGCGGTTTAGTTTCACTTCAGTGAAAATATGAAAAGGAATGTTTTTTTTGTGTGTGAGGCGTCTACCATTCATTCACTGAGGATTTGATGTAAGAGGCATGGAGAAAATGTTGACCAAAACACCTTATTGGAAATTTCCTATACAAGTGGTAACAGTGAGAATGAGGAATGTAGCAAGAGCGAAGGAGTGACACCCTAAATATGTGAGAGGAAGAAGTGAGGTGTAGTGATTGTAATGAGATCAGCCAGCTGGATATCATAGTCCCCACCTGGGAACTGTTAGTCTGGTCCAATGAGGGAGACCCGGCTGACATAAAAGGGTAAACACTGGGGATATTGGTACGCTGAATGCCCGACTCAGTGAGAGACAGTGTTACTGTCAAAGTCTGTGCATTTGTAAAACAAGGGTGATTGGGGATGGGATGCTGGCCTCTGAAGTTTTATTGCATGTGGAAAGTCAATAAAGGTAGCTGATTTTCTAGATTAGTGGTGCTGGAAGAGCACAACAGTTCAGGCAGCGTCCAAGTTGCTTCGAAATCGACGTTTCGGGCAAAAGTCCTTCATCAGGAATAAAGCTGATTTTCTAGTTAAAGTCAGAGACTAGGTATTTCTATGGGCATGGATATGATCCCAGGACAGTACGTTGCCTCCTTGGTGCTAAGTTCAATGATTTTACAGGTGAATCTTTTAATGGCGAATAAAGAGCCAGAGGTCCTGGTCCAATGTGGCACCAGTGATATAGGTAGAAAGAAGGATTAAATCCTGAAAGTATAATTTAGAGAGCTAGACAAGAGACCAAAAAGCAAAAATCAAAATGCAGGGCCCTCAAAGCAATCATTTCAGGATTGTGCTTAGTATCACTTGCTCATGATGAAGAGAAATAGGAAGATTGAGGGAATCAACTCTGACTTGAAAATTGATGCAGGGGTGAGGGCTTTCAATTTCGAGTGTTAGGACCAGTTCTGGGGCAGTCAGGATCCGTACGAGGCAAACTGGTTACATCTTAGCAGGAACTGGAAATAATCAACTCATGAGGATATTGGGTAATAAATTAGTTTGGATTCCCTACAGTGTGGGAACAGGCCCTTCGGTGAAACAAGTCCACACTGCCCCTCCAAACAATAACCCACCCAGACACATTCCCCTACATTTACCCTCGACTAGTGCACCGAACACAATGGGCAACTTAGCATGGCCAATTCACGTGACCTACACATCTTTTGGATTGTGGGAGGAAGCCCACACAGACACGGGGAGAATCTGCAAGCTCCATATAGACAGTCACCCAGGGCAGGAATTGAACCCAGGTTCCTGGCGCTGTGAGGTAGCAGTGCTAACCACTGAGCCACCGTGCCACCCTACACAAGGCAGTTTGCCAAAGGAATGAGAACCTAATAGAAAACAAAGTTGCTTATGGGAAGGAGAAAAACTGGAATTGAATGAAATCTTGAGAGGTCTTCACAGGGTAGGTGTGGAGAGGGTGCCTCCTCTTATGAAAGAACCTGGAACCAGCGGTCACTTTTTAAATATCAGGGGTTGCCCATGTAAAACGGATTAGATGAGGTTTTTCTCCCCTTCCACCGCACCCCTCCTCCACCCCCACAGAGGATCATGAGTCTTTTAATTTCACTTTCTGAAAAGATGGCGGAAGTTGAAACTTGAATATTTTAAGGTAAAAGTAGATAGGTTTTTTGTTAAGCAATGTGTTGAGAGGTTATCAGTGTTAGGTGAAAATGTGAATTTGATGGGATACTAAGATTAGCTATGATTTTATTGAATGGCCAAGCACTCTTGACAGCTAAATAACCAACTGTTGCTCTTAGAATAATGTAACAACTCTGAATTAAAAGCATTCCATCTGAATGCGGAATTCACAAGAAGATAGGTAAATTGATAGAACTAGTGGGAGTCATAGTACAACATATGGTTTAATTTCTAATACGTAGATGTTGCTGCAGGCTGACCAAGCCTGAGGACTGAATATTAAAAGATGCTCAACTCTTAGAAGGGATAGGCAAAAAGGAAAAGGAGGCGGAGTGGTTCTGATTATATGGGATTGGATCATTTTATTCATGTGACAGAATTTAGTATTGAAAGAACAGGATGTTGAATCTGTTTGGGTGGAGCTAAGATGCAGCACGCACTAATCTGATTGGTTTATTGGGTACCTCATTGGATAGTGCCACCGACCCAGGAATTAGTTTGGTGAAGCTTTTCTGCCCTCCCTCTAAGGCAAGTATTAAAAAAGATCAAAACTGCACATAATACTCCAAGGTAGGGTCGCAACAATTTCCATGGAAGTGAAGAAAGACATCTTTATACCTGGACTCAAACGCTTGTGTGATAAAGGCTAACAGATTAATTGTGTCCCAAATTCCTTGCTGCATCGATAGGTTTAATTTTGGTAACTCATGATCACAGACACATCTTTGGATACAAACATTTCCCACTCTCTCACCATTCCAGAAAAAGGGCTACACATTTGTTCCTCTGGCAAAAGTAGATAACTTCATTCTTATCCAAACGATTTTCTATGTCTACATCTTTGACCTCTGAAGACATAAGTACAGAGGCCTCAGAGGAAGCAGAGCCCTTGGCAGTCCCACTTAGAAAACTTGAGAATTACCCGAGCCTTCACCTCCTTCCAGGTCGCACTCCTCTGGCCCTTGAAAGTTCAAGTTGAGAAAGATTAACTTGCCCTTGCATTTAGATTCAAGCACTCCCAGAGTTGTCTCTCAAATCTCCAGAACTCTACATCAGAGTAAGCACTCTTTACCACAGCTACAGAATAAAGGAATGCACGAAAGATAGAACAGAAAGGAAAGAAAGAGGAAACCATATTGAGGGCACTTTGGTGGCACGGGTGAAGAAGGCAATATTGTTTTTCATGTAAAAATTTCATACAGCTGCTTCTGAGTCTGTCTGTGTAGGCATTTAAGGCATTGTCACACAATCTGGCAGCAATTCATGGTCAAACGGGAGGCTCCACAGATTAAGCAGAGAGACAATGTCATCAGTTGCAATCAGGTTGGAACAATGTGTTTAATGTTATATTCACTCACTGGACGTGGATGTCACTGGCTGGGCCATCACATTGCTCATCCCTTATTTCCCTTGGTGATGAGCTGTCTTTTTGAACCACCGTAAGTCATGTCCTTAGGTTAACCCACAATACCGTTAGGGAGGCAATTCCAGGATTTTGACCCAGTGACAGTGAAGGAATAGTGATATATTTCCAAGTCCAGGTGACGAGAGCGGTAGACATGATCTATATGGAGAAAGTGAGGACTGCAGATGCTGGAGATCAGAGTTGAGAGTGTGGTGCTGGAAAAGCACAGCAGGTCAAGCAACATCTGAGGAACAGGAGAATCGACATTTTGGGCAATGCCCTTCATCAGGAATGATGATCTTTATGCACTTCAGTAAGCACTCCTTGACAAGGTTCCACATAGTAGACTGGTTAGCAAGGTTAGATCACATGGAATACAGGGAGAATTAGCTTGAAAGTAGAAGGGTGGTGGTGGAGGGTTGCTTTTCAGACTGGAGGCCTATGAACAGTGGAGTGCCACAAGGATCGGTGCTGGATCCACTGCTTTTTGTCAATTATGAACATGATTTTGATGTGAACATAGGAGGTACAGTTAGTAAATTTGCAGATGATACCAAAATTTGAGGTGTAGTGGACAGTGAAGAAGGTACCTCAGAGATCAGGGATCTTGATCAGATGGACCATTAGGCTAAGGAGTGGCAGATGGAGTTTAATTTAGATGAATGTGACGTGCTGCATTTTGGAAAATCAAGTCGGAGCAGGACTTATACACTTAATGGGAAGATCCTGGGGAGTGTTGTTGAACAAAGAGACCTTGGAGTGCAGGTTCATTGTTCCTTGAAAGTGGAGTCGCAGGTAGATAGGATAGTGAAGACGGCATTTGGTATGCTTTCCTTTATTGGTCAGAGTATTGAGTACGGGAGTTGGGAGGTCATGTTGCGGCTGTACAGGACATTAGTTAAGCCACTTTTGAAATATTGAGTGCAATTCTGGTCTCCTTCCTATTGTTGTGAAACTTGAAAGGATTCAGAAAAGATTTACAAGGATGTTGCCAGGGTTGGAGGATTTGAGCTAAAGGGAGAGGCTGAATAGGCTGGTGCTGTTTTCCCTTGAGCGTCAAAGGCTGAGGGGTGACCTTATAGAGGTTTATAGAATCATGAGGGGCATGGATATGATAAATAGACAAGGTCTTTTCCCTGGGGTGGGGGAGTCCAGAACTAGAGGACATAGGTTTAGGGTGAGATGGGAAAATATAAAAGGGACCTAAGGGACAACGTTTTCCACCCAGACGGTGGTACATGTCTGGAATGAGTTGCCAGCAGAACAGGTGGTTGGAGGCTGGTACAATTACAGCATTTAAAAGGCATCTGGATGGGTATATGTATAGGAAGGGTTTAGAGGGATATGGGCCAAGCGCTGGAAAATGGGACTGGGTTAGGTTAGGATATCTGATCGGCATGAACTAATTGGACCAAAGGGTCTGTTTCCGTGCTGTACATCTCCATGACCCTATGAGTGGCACGGAGGGGAACTGGCAGGTGGTGGTGTTCCCATGAACCTGCTGCCTTTGTCCTTCTAGATGGTAGTGGCCAAGCATTTGGAAAGTGTTGTCTAAGGAGCCTTGGTGAATTTTTGCATTACATCTTGTAGATGGTCTACACTGCTGCTACTGAACAACAGCAGTGAAGGGGTGATTGATTGTAGAAGTGATGCAATTTAGTGGGCTGTTTTGTTCTGGATGATGTCAAATTCTTGAGTGTTGTTGGAGTGCATGCATCCAGGCAAGTGGAGAGTATTCCATCAGACTCCTGCCTTGTGTCTTGTAGGTATGGAGAGGCTTTGGAGAGTCAGGAGGTGAGTTACTCACTGCAGTATTCCTAGCTTCTGACCTGCTCTTGTAGCCATTGTATAAATGTGGCCAGTCTAGTTCAATTTCTGGTCAATGGTGACACCTATGATGTGGGGGTTGGGGGAGGGGAGGGTATAGTAGTTCAATGATGGTAATTCCTTTGAATGTCAAGGGGCATTGGTTAGATTCTCTCCTGCAGGAAATTGTCATTGTCTGACACTTACATTGCTTGAATGTTTCTTGCCACTTTTCAGCCCAAGCCAGGTCTTAATGCATTTGAGTCTGGATTGTTTCTTGATCTGAGGAGTTATGAATGGTCCTGAACATTATGCAATCATCAGTGAATATGCCCACTTCTGACCTTATGATGAAGGGAAGGTCATTTTTGAAGTAGCTGAAAATGGTTGGGCCTAGGACACTACCTTGAAGAACTCCTGCGGAGATGTCCTGGAGCTGAAATGATAAACTTGCAATAACCACAAACATCTTCCTATTTTCCAGTTATGACTCCAAACTGTGGAGACGTTGCGCCTTGAAACCCATTGAGTTCCAGTTTTAGTAGGGCCCCTTGATGTCACACTTGGTCAAATGTAGCCTTGATGTCAAGGCCTGTCACTTTCACCTCACCTCTGGAATTCAGCTCCGTGTTTGAAGTAAGGCTGTAGTGAGATCAGGAGCCAAATATCCCTGGCAGAACCCAAACTGGGCATCACTAAGCAGGTTATTGCTGAGCAGATGTTGCTTGAAAGCACTGCTGATGACACTTTCCATCACTTTACTGATGATTGAGATAGTCTGATGGGGTGGTAATTGGCTGAGTTGGATTTGTGCTTTTTGTGTACAAGATGTACCTAGGCAATCTTCCACATGGTCAGATAGATGCATATAAGCAACACCTCTCCCTCATTGCATCCTTCCCAGCCATGCTCTATAGTCTGTCCCAGTTCAAAATCCTGCTGGCCAACCCCCTTCACAATTGTGTTGCATCTTTGCCTGGAGCCTGCAACCCCAGTCTCAAAATTGTAGTGCCGAGGTTTACTTCCACAGCTGTGGCTGCTATTTCACAGCTCCCTCTTAACTTTTTAAGTTGGACCTGGTGGACTGATTGTGGCCCACCCTCCTCGACCCACATGATCGGACAATCCCAGGCATGACATGCTTGACTGTTCTGTACAGATTTGCCAGACCAGTGCCTCTATATCTCCCTGATCCCATTACCCTTACATCCCAGACTAACTGCTACAGTGCCAATGGCCTGACCATGGCCCACTCCCTGGACTGCAAGCACAGCAAGTCAAGGCAAGACAAGAATGCTGTGAACTAATATGTTAAGTGACTGAGCACTAGGAGAGCAAGCATGCATCCTGTAGATACAGTGTGGTCCAGTATGCAATTTGGGGACCCGGTTTATGTGCAAAGTGTCCTGGATTTAAAGTCGGTGTTTCCAGAGCACACTGCCAGTGCATAGGAGAAGTGCAGGATGGTCAAGATGGGCTGACAGAGGTCAGTTGTTGATGTCCATGGAGATGGAGAGAGTATGGCTGGTGCCTGTGTATTATGCCCTGAGCTTCAGTTTAGTTTCAGGCAAAATGGAGGCAATTCAGATTAAGTGGCGAGCTGATACCAGCGGCTAACTTTAGGGTTTCCTTGTTAAGTTTTCCTGATGTTGAGTTTGTTGGGTGAGATTGGAAAGGCGGGATGAGTATTAATGAAGTGAGTAACAAGGCTTTTAACAAGCATTATTTCCCCATCCACTGGCATCACACCACACTGTTTCTGAAAAACATAAAAGATGGAGAGATGATTTTGATGGCAAGATGTGTTTCACTATATTTGTCACCAGATTCTGCCACACATCTCGCCATAGATCACACTCTTGTACAATTCTACACAACATTCAAGAAGTGAACTCCCCAGTTGTCAGGGAGACTCTAAAGGCTAGAAATTGGGCTTTAAGTGAAAATGCAAAATCGCTAATATCTGTTTTGGGCATAGACATTAAGTTCCATTTATTTTTGGCTTTTTCCAATGGCAAGCAGCACATTTCTTGTCTCTAATGATCTTGCACTTCCTGTACTCTATGCTGAGGCTCAAGAGGATATAAAGGAGCCAGAAAACAGGATTGCATTTCTCGGCCAAGGTGACAACAATAAAAATAAATATTATTTTTCACAATAAGAATAATTTTCTGGGAAATTTCAAGGATTAAAATGATACTATTTGTTTTCTTGAACATTTTGTAATCGATCTAGGGAACAAGAAAGTAAAACATCATGATTGTTTATCTCGGGCCAAAATCTATTGTAATGTTATTTTGCATTCTGCAGCCTATATGCTACTCAAATTCTCAGCAGTTGAAGATCAAGCAATAAATTTTATTAATATAATGAAAACATCATCATGGAAATACACTTCTGAATTGCCTGGCATGACATTGTTAATGATCTCAGCTACTCATATTGCAAAAGATTGAGTCATTTGTGTTCTCTGGGGTTAGCAAGCTGCATAAAACCACTGGAGAGATAAATGAAGTTCTTTTTGCAGGCGTATGAGTTGGAGTAACATAAATGGAGATCTCGCTACATCTTATACACTTTTCACAAGCAGCATAGTACGATTCTCGCTAGGGAGCAGCAAGATGACAATTGACAAGGATTAATATACATTTTACATTGTCGGTGTTGTGTGACTAAACATTTATCTTTTATTTTGATCTAAAATTATCAGAAACCCTTTAAAGTCACAGCACTCATGTATTATATATTTAAACTGTATATGGGCCAAGTGCTGGAAAATGGGATTAGAACAATTAGATGATTGCTTTTGACCAGCACATACTAAATGGGCTGAAGGGCTTTTTTCTGTGCTGTAAATCTCTATGACCCTATGGGTTTGAAGATTTAAAGTAGAAGGTCATGCACTTGAGCCGTGGCTGGTGAAAAATGTAATAAAGCTGAGAGCAGAATTGTGCTGCATATTTAATATTGTGACACATATCATATGCCCATAAACTTAGGAAAATGCTGAACACTTTTACCTCTTAAAAAAGGGGCAAAAAAACAGTATTGTATACTGACAACTTATTTTGACCAAAGTGGACTCCAACAGTAAGGTGTTTTATTTATGATTGATCCTTAGACAAAGATTAACACATGTCTCTGGAAAGTCACTAGAATATAAATATGTCTGAGTAAGGACCCTCCCTTGAAAATGAAATAAAAATGCAAGACTGCCTCCTCTTGTTTGGGTATTTATGAAAACTCAAATGCATTGATTCCCCAAACTCAGTTTATGGAACCCTCAAACCTGACCAAGAAAGGTAAGCAATAAAAAACAGTTCAACCAAGAACGAACCTGAAGCAAGTCAGCCTGGAATCCAACAAGACACAAGAAGGACCATTTTCCTTCAAAGAGAATTGGACTCTGTCTAATGTCAACAGCCAGGCCAGGCAGTAAGTGAGGTGGTAACTTGTCTTCATCTTCAAGATTCATCTCAACAGGAGCACTGTCCCAACTTCCTGTGAAAATCCCCAGCACCCCAACTTCTGTTTTCATGGCAGAACTAAAAGAAGAAACTCATCAGGCCTAAAGTTCTTTGCATCTCAAAGTACTGATATAAACATGTGATTGTCTCTTGTTATTTTGTAAATAGGCCAAGTGCTTCATCTCTAAAACCCATCTTTCCTTGAGTATATCTGTCTGGTTGGATGAGGCAGTAAGTGTTTTCATTGTGCTTACGTTTTGGTTGTTGTGTGAATAAACATTTACCTTATTTTAAATTTAAAATGACCAGAAAACCTATTCTTTAAAGTGTCAACACACAAAAGGTTTAAAACTACCCCTTAAAAAGATAGGGTGGAATTTGTCAAGGTTGTTTTGTTTAGTCAAGTGAGATTCATGGCACCCAGCCCCACCATGACTCAGGAGGAACTTTCCTCACACAATCTTCCTCTCTTCACTTTATTTATCAGGTAACAGGGCTCTTGAATGTATTTGTTAGGAATAAGATGCCCAGAGAACTAGTCCTCACTTCGGTGACCTTCGGCTTTCGTGCCTCCAGTGTCATTGTTAAAGCTCAGCTACTGACGATTTCAGATGCTTCAAGTCAGGAATAGGCCCTAACTCACCATTATAATTGAGTATAACAGCCAGAGGAAAGGAAAACCCAATTCCACTCCAATCTCTGACTGCAAGGGCACAGATCTCTAGTTCTGGTGGAAGCAACTGCCTGACTAAGTGTGGCCTACCACCTGGAGTGTTATCAAACATGCCCTTGACTGACTGTGGCAGTACACGCTAACTGAATGTAAATCCCCTTCACTCCACTGAGGACTTTCACAAATAGCTTGAAGCACATGTATTAGCCACACTAACTGTTGGAACATTCAATTTTGTGCTCCCACCATCATAAGCTGCCAGCATCTTTTAAGGCATAAAAGAAAGCAGTGCAGGTACCAGAGGGTGGCAACCTGCAACTGAGCACTAAAAACCCTGTGCACTAACAAAACATTGCAAACCGCACAGACTCTAGTAGCCAGTATGTCATACAGTCATAGAGTCATACAGCATGGAAACAAACTCTTCGATGCAGCCAGCACATGCTGATAATGTTCCCAAACTAAACTAGTCCCACCTGCCTACGTTTGGTCCATATCCCTTCAAATCTTTCCTATTCATGTACTTATCCAAATATCTTTTAAATGTATCTTACCTGCATCCACCACTTCCTCTGGCAGTTCATTCCACACACGCTGTGGAAGTCAGTGCTGTGGAAGTCTGCTTAGCAAACAGTGTCAAAGGGCCAGAGACTAGCAGCCTCTAAGTAAGCACAAAATGATTGAGCACTAAGAAAGCTAAGAGTAATAAGATGCATTCCGTACAGATGCATGTGTCCCTGCATGCAAAGCAACCTGGCAGCAGTGTGAAAATCAAGATGTCCTGAACTCCAACTGATAGTGTTGAAGTGGTGTGTGAGTTGGTCCTACAGCAGACTTGGTGATGTGGTGAGGCTGATGGTTTGCCTGTGCTGACTTGTGTGGATGGTGGATTAAGGAGGAATGTGGCCATGGAGTATGAAGGGACATTGTTGTTAGGAAGCAGATGGATGACAGCTGGAAGAAGCATTCGATCAGCTGCAGCCAGCAGGTCCCAGCTCTGAGTTATGTGTTGGAAATAAGGCACCATCTAATTTCCTGGAAAAGGACAGGAGAATTTGAAGTGGCCAATAAATAAGTCGAGTTGAGGTTTTCATGAGATGCAAATGCCAGAAAATAAAGTAGTTGTCGCTCAATTTGGAATTTGCCATTTATGGTTTTTTACGGATAATTGGGGACAGTTTTTGACATCAAGGATCAGAAGTTTGCATTTACACAATATTATCTCCCCTTTTTTGTCATTATTCACGCCTTCCAGGAAGGGAACATTCTGCCCTAAATCTTGTTGCAGTCAGTATTAGAGGTGTGAAAAGTTATCCCACTTACAGGTGCACAGTGGCTCAGTGGTTAGCACTGCTGCTTCACAGTTGCAGGGACCCAGGTTTGATTCCAGCCTTGGGTGACTGTCTGTGTGGAGTTTGCACATTCACCCCCAAAGATGTGCAGGTTAGGTAAATTGGCCTTGCTAAATTGCCCATAGTACTTAGGGATGTGTAGGTTAGGTGCATTCGTCAGGGGAAATGCAGAGTAATAGGAGAGTGAGAATAGGTTTGGGTGGGATACTTTTCAGGGGGTCAGTGTGGACTTGTTGGGCCAAATGGACTGTTTCAACACTGTAGGGATTCTATGATTTCTTTCACCAGTTGATAACATTACATGAGACACTGTGTTTTTGTCTTTTCTTTTACAGCAGATACCCTTGAAATTACTGTCACTAGTTACTCCATAGGTAAGACTTCACTTTCAATGTTATTTAGTGTGCACTTTTTACTGCTCCAAATAGAGCTTAATAGACCTGGATAATCTACCGTTTTTTAAAACAAATCTAAAATGTATACTAGTGTCTAGATTGTGTTTTTCCACATGGAAGTTTGGCATGATTTATAGCCTGTGGTCTGGTGATTTTGCTTCTGGTGCATAAGTGAAAAAGCACACTCATAATGGATTGGCTACTGTGCTGAAGGCAAGTTTCACTGAAGTTTCTGCACATGCTTAATCAAATAAATTATCAGAAAAATTGGAAATAATCCAATTTCTGCTTGGAACAGTGGGACGCCAAATATCTAGGGTCCACTCATATAACAGGCCAGGAATGAAAGATTATCCTCTGCATGATGCTGATGATCCCAGGTTCAGTCACATACAATTGACTGCTGTTATTACCATATTAAAGCAGGACATACCTTTTTTTCCTGCCTTCAACTTAACACTGGCCACAAATCTTTGATGTATGGAGGCCAGACCAATTGCACATTGTAGGTTCAGTCTACAGTGATCGATACTGGACTCATGTAGCTGTGGGTGCCTGTGTGAATGACATTCTGAGAACACTGTGATGATCATCCCAAAATGTGGCAAATGAACATTCCAAAATGAATGCAAGACCAGATTTGTGGAAGGCACTGCTTCAGGTGTATGAACATATTAATCAACATAAACAATCATGGATACTCATGGGTACCATTCAGTTATAATTAAAATTCTACAACATTTAGCACTACTTTGTTTGAATCTAGTCAAATTAAGCAGCTAACTGGGCAGCAATAATGAGGAAATTCCAGGGTTGTGGGTATAGTTATATCAACTCTCATAGGTTTCTCACCATCTCAAAATGATCAAAAGTCTCACTTTTCAAGATCATTATATACAATTCCTGTCTCGAGTGTATTTTTTCCACAAGTCACTGAACCTATCCCTGACATCATTCAGGGTAAGGAAGTTAGGAGAATACAATCATCTTTTCATCAAATCCCATGCTCGGAGTCATGCATCATGACATTGGAGGTAATAACCCTGTTACCCTGAAAAAGCATCTCCCTGATTTCCAATAATAAATGTAGGAAGTGGTGAGAAACTCATCAGGTTTTTATTTCAGATCTCCAACATAATTTGCTTTTATTTCCACAATTTCCAGATTGTGTAATTTTTTGTAGACGCAATGGCATATCCATGACTCAAACATTCCCTGTATGCAGCAGTAATCCAGGAAACCCAGATCTCTGAGCAACTTGGTTAATGTAAGTGGATAATTCATACATAAAGAAACTACTGGACACGTCTAAAATCAAAAACTGTTTTAATAAGAATTAGATCGGATTTGGCCAGATTTTCACAATGAACTTTACAATGATACTATAGTAACTGCTTATTACTACCAGAGAATGTCTAATATTTCATATAACAAAGTATAATGGCAGGAAGATTAAAACTTCTAGAAGCAAAAAGTAAACATTTACCCAAACAGCTTATTTTGCTTCTCTCAAGTTTCTTGATATAATGTCCCAAAATTATTCTCATAATTTCTGAACAATTCTTGTCCTTCATCGAATTTTTAAAGACAAGATGCTTAAAAGTGCACTTAATATTCCAAATATAGCTTCATCTATACCAAATTAGAACAGTTCATTTTGACCTGTAATCAAATTACATCTGAGTGTTTGATTAGCCCGATCGCTAACAGCGTCACGTTGTCTGGGTATTTCCAATGAATAGTTTGGACAGACAGTAATTGCAGCTGTTCTTTTTTATTTTTCCACCTAGGCATAATATCATATTAACATGAAAATATACTCCATGTTTTCTATCCTGAACTGCATCACTTTAGCTGTGCTTATATAAAACTATCAGTCATTGCTGAGCCATCTGCATAATTGGTCAAATTTGTTTGAATGTTATCAATCTCCATCATACTCATCAATTGCTAACATAGCTTGATGCAATCATTAAACTTAATAGTGCTGACTTCTAAATAATTTAGTACGAAGTAAGTAATAAGATCAGATTCTTGTGAAACTCCATTAGTCAGCCCCGCACAGATATTTTCTGACCGCATTCTGATTTCTGTTGTTAGTCTGTGATGAAATTCCTCTTGGTACATAAAGAATAACAGATGTATCGATCCTTGTCAGAACTGCTTCATTTGTTTGGAAAGAAACTGTGGTACAAATGATTGCGTGTCATTATAACAATTATCTGTATTAGCCTTGTAGTAGTGGTGTTGATGCTTGACTAAAACTTTGTACTCAGCTGATGGTACAATTTGACTGCAACTTTATTGATGTTTTGTATCCTCCTCACACAGCTTTATGGTGTGGCTTGGTGGTTAGCACTGCTGCCTCACAGAGCCAGGGACCTGGGTTCAATTCCTGCCTCAGGCAATTGTCTGTGTGTGGAGTTTGTACATTCTCTCTGTGCCTGCGTGGGTTTCCTCTGGATGCTCAGGTTTCCTCCCACAATCCAAAGATGTGCAGATTAGGTGAATTGGCCATGCTAACCTGCCCATAGTGTTCAGGGATGTATTGCTTATGTGCATTAGTCAGGGGTAAATGTAGGGGAATGGGTCTGGGTAGGTTACTCTATGTTGGTGAGGTGGATTTGCCATCTGTCGTAGTCACAGGTGAGTTCGCTTTAATATATCATCCTTACTATGTCTTTATTCCCTTTCCTTACTATGCTATCTTTCCTCAAAAAGAGCAACACACTCATCATAATGAGACTCGCTGATGTGCCCAAACTGCTTTTTGTGCTGTAGTTGAGCTTTTCCTTGCAATATCTGTTGCTTTGCCCCTGCCAATGCTGCTTGTAGAATTCAATGTCTTAATTCAGCAGACATAAGTTTCAATACTTTGGGCAGGAAGCAGCCTGTGCAAATTTCATTTTCATTTTCTGCTTGTATTTTAGAAGCTGATATTATCATGTTTTAAAGTAGCTTGAAGGCAGGCAAATTTTCGTCGATAGAGATTCTATTCCAAAAGCATTTGAATTTGGTTAAACTGTAATCTTTACGCTATTAAGAAGTAGCTTCAATTAATATTTCTGAATGTGAAGATTCCAATGTACTGAAAACAATTATCTGGCGAAAGGAGCACTATGTAAACTGAGAAATGCCAGTTCTCATCTGTCATTGTATGGGTTTGGAAAGAGTCCTGCTGACTCCGATGAAATCCGGTGAAATGTCAGGAATAGATTAATGCAGCAGCCTGACTAGCGCTGCAAGCTCTCAAGTTAATTCTGAATATTGACTGTGTGGGACTCTACAAATTGGACAGCTTGATTAACTTGCTGCCTCAGCTTTGATGATTCTATGAACTTGTCCTGATACTTGTAGAATTAAATACTTGCTCATTTGCTTATACAGTAGTTCACATGACTAGGAACTAAATGTTGGTTATTATTGGGCTTGCCTAAAAATCACTTATCTTACCTTACATAAATCAGACATGGCTGAAAATGGTAGTATAATCTTTTCATATTGAAAGTGACATAAATGTGCTCTAATCTGAACTGCAAAAATTTGAAGAGCTTTACTGCTCCTTAGAAGAACATTTGCTTCTCATTGTAAAGCAAGATACAGATCCCTTTCATACCCTCATCCAGGTTATTTTTGAAGTGGAGTCATTCTTGTTTTGACAGCTAAGTTAGATATTGCAAGCAGCAAGTTGTGAGATAATGCCAGGAATTGTTGTTGAAATTTTTCTGATTGCTCCTACAACTTTAATTCAAGATTTAATAAGGTTTACTTATACATCTAAGCAATTCGAATATTATGTTTATAGCTTTGTGCAGCTAACATTTCACCCTAGGGAACTGATCGCAAACTTGAGACAATGTCTAAAGTCTGCATATTCGCATTAAGTTGTGTAGCAGGAGTCAGGAAATCTGTAGGTACAGAGCACCAACCTTGGAAGAAACTTGCCTAGCTGGCAGGAGCTGAGCACCAGGCAAGTAAGGTAATACAAGATAGAATAGACCCCAGCACGCCCAGATGTAGGCCAGGGTTGGTTCTGGGATTGCTGATTACTAATTCAGTTGATTTAAAAGGCTGACCTTGGTTCTCCAGGCTTTGTTGCTTTGTTGTTCATAATTTAGCCCTCTAATCCTTACTTCTCATACTTCCTTACCCCAATCCAATCTCCATGCCTCATCTGTGCCACCAAATGCCAACTCATGTACCTACCCACAGCCAATGACCCCCAATACCCTGTATGTCCACTTTTCTCAATGCTTCCTTAAAACCTTTAAGACAGTTCAGACCCTCCAGACAAGACATTTGTCCTTACTCAATCTGTACAAATACACTCAATATCCACCATGGGCAAATCTCAGGAACCATGTATTGATGAAAGAAAAATAAGTTATAAATAACAATAATGGTATTTACTATATTAAAAAGGAAACTAACACTCATGAAAGCTAACTAAAAATATAAAATAATTAAATTAATTTATCCATTATATTACAGACCCGTATACATAACTCTGCATCAACACAAAAAACATGGTTAGCTTTTGGATCTGTCCATCAAACTGTGAGTTTAGGATCACCTAAGATAATGAGAGGATGAAGAAAGCAGCCAAACAAGAATAATGACATGGTAATAACTCTTGAGGCATCATTAACAAGTAGCCATTGTAACTTTGGGAGCAGCTTTATTGGACTCTCACATTTTAAAGCCTATTTTTAAAAATGGGGCTGGCTACTTAAAAAAAAATACTTGCAGACTGAGTTTTTTTTTTAAATCATTCACTGTCGCAGGTTCCCTTTTCTAAAGGGCTGGAGATTTAAGTAGCTTCATGGCTTGATAGATCTACAGATATTATTCATCATAAAAGGGCATTTATGACTACTTTAAAAAATTGTAAGTCCCACACTGTGGGTTAGGGTCCTTGCTATAACAAAAAATGAAGTGTGTTTTAACTCAGCTTTGGGTTCAAATGGCTTTGCTGAGTTTAGGTTTCCAGTACGTGAGAGTCACGGCCTCCCCCATTTCATTGACAGGAAAGTCAAATCTGTTGAAGTTACAAAATCTGGTTCCACATGCCATTTTTAAAAAATCCTTGCATCTTTCTGACTCCACAATAACCTGAGCTAATGTCTAAGGTTAAACAATACTGTATAATTCAATTGATTGAGCTGAATTGTATCTTGGTAAATTAAGTTCGCTTTACATCAGCTCGAAGGATTGGCATTCCTCCACGCCTACTGCAACCAATGGTTAATGTATTTGTAGCCCATCTCTTTTCATTGCTCTCCAACTAAATCTAGTAAAGATTAGAATAACAATAACCTGTTTGAACAACAATTTGTAAGGATAATTCAGTTAATAACTGAAGAATATTTGAAGCTGTGAAGAACAAAGTTTATGCTTTAATGTTTATATGTTGGAAAGGAGTAGGGAAATTATCTTTAATAGGTAAAAACTATGCTTGGAACTAAATTATATTCTGGTCACGTATTCATTCATATAAGGGAAGAAACTTTATTTTGTAAACCATATTAGTTTAATGAGGGAATTTAAAATGAAGCAGTTAGATTTTTTTCCTTAACAGCCTGGAGCTTTTTATTCCCTTTCTAGCAACACAGCTCTTTTAATTATATTGTGAGATAATTAGTATAAACACTTGACGGGCTAACTTGGATGTGATGGAAAATAAATTTGAGATAGATGCATAGCAAAGCTGAACCAACATCTCTTCTTATGTCACCTGAGGTCAAAATTACCCGATTCACTCACTATTTTTAAGATAATTGGCAAAAGGACCAAAGGTGACATAAGGAAATAAATTTTTCCAGTGAGTTATTAGAATCTGAAAAGTAGTGCCTGTAAGGCTAGTGGAAGCAGATTCAATAACTTTGAAAAGGGAATTGGTTAAATATCTTAAATGGAAACAATTGTCAGCTTATGGGTAAAAGGCAGAGGAGTGATACTAATTGGATAACTCTTTCAAAAGCTTGCCTCAGGCATGATGAGTCAATTGGCCACCTCCTCTATTATCATTTTAGTTCAGAATAAATGGGTTAATGCCTCAAAATGAGCATCATAGAGAGAGTGAAATTTCAATCATTTGGATTAAATGGTCATACCAATTAACCCTCACTGTATAATTCCAAAGTGATATTTCAAATTAACTGTCAGTGCTTCCAATGGATTTGAAGTGGTACGTTTTACATTTGACCTTTTCTCAGACTGTTTCTCTTGCTGACTGCTGTAATTGCCCAACTCTACTTCCTCTTAACTTCTCATGGTTATAATTTCACTATTACTGCAAATCTAAGGTGAGCTAACTCAGTTAGAATCATTACACCTGGACAGATTTCCTCTCTGCTGCCATTAGAAAAATCTTTAAATTTAGTGTTTAATATTGTCTCACTTCAGCCCATAGTTAGCCTGCTGTATACTTTTAAGGACATGCTCATGATAGCATCATTGTATCAAAGCATACAACCAGAGTGCATAAACCTCTCAAACTCCATCCTAATGGTGGGCATTTGAAGTATAGCACATTGGTGAAATCCTGCTATTCTTTACAACTGAATAGTTAAGTGTTAGTCCAAACTGACATACTTTTCATTATATCATTTGTTTATATCAAGAATGGTAATAAATGTCCGGTGAATCTTTCAGTACCACATTACGTGCTTCTAGCTCTTATGTTATGGGAGATAACCGAAGTATTGGCTTATCAGGTACAAATGTGTTGGTGAAAGTGAGGACTGCAGATGCTGGAGATCAGAGTCAAGATTAGAGTGGTGCTGGAAAAGCACAGCAGGTCAGGCAGCATCCAAGGAGCAGGAAAATCGACGCTTAGGGCAAAAGCTATTCATCAGGTACAAAATCTTGCTGAGGACAAAACCCACACCATGGTGGCAGTTCATGGTTAGTGCCAGTGGTTATTTATAAAAGAGCCCAAGATCTCATTGGCAAATATATGGCAAACTCATCAAGAATCAGTTAGATGGCAGTTTGAACATCAAAGCTTTTGGCATGTTAACAGCACCACTTTCTGTAGGCAGAGATTTGTAAATCGAACTGCTTTCTTTCTGCTTAAAATACTAAGTGCTTTCAACTTGGAAAGTCTGCTTACTGACTTAAAAATTAAAAAGACAGTCAAAGGTTACTCACAACACAGATTACAAACCTCTCCTGAATGAAAGCATAGTTTTCAAAACATTAAAATGGGGTTTTATAAGCAAACAAGGATTACCAGTACCCTATTATCGTCACGTGTCAATTGAATAAGGCAATCAGACGTATTTATGACCATTATGTTCTATTAATATCATTTGTTCTGAAAAGGTGGGAAAGCCCAGCTAAAAGACTAAAATTGAAACAGTTAGTATTAACAAATTATGATAGTGGAGTCTGAATAATGTATATTTTAGCAAGTGGTACTCCACGGAGCAACCGACAAGATATTATCTCTCAGTGTATAATGGATTGGCAGATCCACACGACCATTCCAATACACAAGTTCACTTTGGTTTCCTGAGATCTTTGACCTGGCAGATACCCAGGGTCCAGCTGCAGCAGGAGTATCAGTATGCACAGATCAGAGTGTAACCACAATTCATGAGATTGAAACCAGAACCAAAGTGACGGCACAGACAATATATAATGCAACTGAATCAGCTGAAGTAGAAAATTTCTTAAGATAGATGAGCTACCCATTGGCCACAGTCAGTGTGAACAGTTGCAATCAGCAACTGCTGAAGATGAACAATTACAAGAGTTGCAAAAGAGCATTATGCAGGGTTTCGGACATATTAAAGAGGTTCCTGAGACCTTTGCTCATTTTGGCCAATCAGGACATATCACACTATGTCATATTCAATTGAAAACATGGTCCAATGCCAAAAACACTATATTAGGATGTCATGACTATGATATGTTCTGAATGCACATGAAGACTAGCACATGAATCTGTGTTCTGGTCAAGAATAAGTTATTCAATAACTTATCAACGTAGATAAGGCAGGCCAAATGTACCATCCCTAGCAGCAGAGAGAATCTCTATATCCACACAATATTTCATTTACACTTAGGTTGAAAATAGCAGATTTGTTTTTATGTACATTTCACAGGGAATGTCACATCCTGTGGCAAGGATTACTTCCCCACAACTTAGGAACACAGCAAATCCAATGATGACTGTCATTTTCAATTTTTTTTTTGGTGTCCTGGAACAGATGTGTCTAACAAAGGATTGCAAATAGCTGGCAAATTGTCTTAAGACACTTGGGGAGTAACTCTCATCACATCATCACCGTGATCAAATATCCGTGTTCAAATTGTCTTGCAGAATATGTGGTATGACAATCAAAGAAATGATCAATAAATTTTGAGAAACAAAACAAGATTTCCATAATCCATTGCTTCACTTGCATGCAACATCAGTTGAGAAGAAGTTACCATCCCCCCAGCACAACTTACGCTGGGATGAATGACTTTGCTCAGAATGACTATTCTGGGACACAGAATATTCTTCAAATGAGAGAAGAATGGAAGAGATTTCTCGTGTTACATTGCAAAGGAAAAGAAGCCAGCTCATTCCAGTGTATGATATGTCAATTATGCACAAAGACAATAAGGAAGAAAATGCTGATGGTGATAATTGTGCAGTAATGTTGACTGACAGCAATCGGCAACAAGACAACTGAAGATGACAACCAAGAGCAACTCTTACCTCCCCAGACTGGTAAATGATCACCAGAGCAGGATGAATTGGCAAACATCTAACGTGTTAACTGAAATTTGAATAGTTAATCTTGTACACTTTGTTTTCCCTGTTTTCAGAATTATTGAAATGATAACATGTGCATATATACAACCGTGTATACATGTTATGGATTTTCTTATTTTTGGCAAAAGGGTGATTTTGTGTTATGGCTCATAGTTAGTATGCAGTATACCTTTAAGAGACACGGTCATGACATTGTCACCGCATCACAGTGTGTGACCTGGGAATATAAAAATCTCAAGTTCCACCTTAACAAGGGTCATTTGAAATATGCCATAATAGTGAAATTCACCTACTGTTGCAACTAAATAGGTTAATTTTAGGCCAGATACTAGCACATCTGCTATTGTGATATTTGTATATATCAGGAGCTATCTATTGAATCTTCCACAATGTAGTTTTGATGTTACAAAAAAAATTTACAGTCAGCTCATCTTATTGACATCTCAGATCCACATTCTCATCTACCTCTGATAGATTCCCACTAAAGTGGTGAAAGGCTACATTAAAACCTGCCCATCGTGCTTCCCACCTATTTGCTCCACCCTCCCCACGTCCATCTATCTATTGCACTCTCAGTTACTTTCCCCACAATTCCCACCCCACCCCCCCACCTCCCATTTATCTCTTCACCCAAGGCTCCCAGGCTCATTCCTGATGAAGGGCCTTTGCCCGAAACGTCGATTTTCCTGCTCCTTGGATGCTGCCTGACCTATGGTGCTTGTCCAGCATAACACTCGACTCTAATCTCCAACATCTGCAGTGGGCGGCACGGTGGCACAGTGGTTAGCACTGCTGCCTCGCAGCGCCGGAGACCTGGGTTCAATTCCCGCCTCAGGCAACTGACTGTGTGGAGTTTGCACGTTCTCCCCGTGTCTGCGTGGGTTTTCTCCGGGTGCTCCGGTTTCCTCCCACACTCCAAAGATGTGCAGGTCAGGTGAATTGGCCATGCTAAATTGCCCGTAGTGTTAGGTAAGGGGTAGATGTAGATGTAGGGGTATGGGTGGGTTACGCTTCGGCGGGGCGGTGCGGACTTGTTGGGCCGGAGGGCCTGTTTCCACACTGTAAGTAATCTAATCTAATCTAATCTAATCCTCACTTTTGCCTGTATTTAGGTATGGTTGAAGCAAAGATCTAAAACATTTTTATGAAGAAAATTCCAAAAGCTAAAGCTCTCAAACAGAAAAAAAAATCTGTTTGTAGGGAATGATCCCTGATTTTTTAACAGTGATCTCCTTTTGGACTCACCAACACATGAACATCCCTTTATACATCTACATTGTCAACACTATTCAGGATCTTAAATACTTCAATCAAGTCACCACTCATGCTTATTAACTCCAGTGGAAATGAACCCAGTCTGTCCAAACTTTTCGGAAACAAAAACACAAACATTCCATCCTAAAACTCCTCCAAATCACCTCCAACACATGTAGATGTTTAATAAAAATAAGCTTTATATGTGTCATGATGCTGGAACTGATCTCTGTTAACTTTTATTGTTAACATTTAACATCACAGCGCATTTTATAAAAGAAATCAGCTTCAGCCAATAAAAAAAAATGTCAATAGGTGACTGGAAAAATCCAGTGCAGGACACCTGGCAAGTCAATCAAGTAGAGTGCCAGGCAAACATCAGAAACATAGCAGGAAATGATAACAAAGGGACTAATTGAATGCCCACTCTCAACAGAAAGCCTTCTCTTGCAAAATTTAAGTGGAATGGCCTTCCAGGGTGGCACGGTGACTCAGTGGTTAGCACTGCTGCCTCACAGCACCAGGGTCCCAGGTTCAATTCCAGCCTCGGGCGACTGTCTGTGTGGAGTTTCCTCCTATAATCTAAAGATGTGCAAGACAGGTGAATTGGCCACACTAAATTCCCCATAGTGTTTGGTGCATTAATCAGAGGGGAATGGGTCTGGGTGTGTTACTCTTTGGAGGGTCAGTGTGGGCTGGACCGCCTGTTTCCACACTGTAGGGAATCTAATCTAATCTAATATATGAAGAATGAGTTAAAAACTGACTGCACCACACTAATCTACATGCATTAGAGGTCTGATTCTAATATGTGGACTCAAGTGACTTTGAGGATCACAGCCCTGAAAATGGCCATTCAAACACCACTGGCACAGCAAGAAATAAAGCAAACCTCTCACTCTAAGTGCTGCTAGCCAGCCACTGCCAAAAGAAATCAGGGCAGACTATTTCAATTGACCTACAAAACCAAGAATCTCAAAAGTTCAGCGACCATTGCAGATCCATACATCCTTTTCTTAACTTTTATCTGTGTGTGTCTGAGTGTGTATCTGCACATCTTTACTATATCTCTTTGTGTTTAGTAATTAATAAACTCACTCTTCTTCTTAATGTAAGAATGTCCAGGATCCTTTTAAAATGAACCTTTTAAAATTAACAAACTGAGTGGGCAGGAGAATGGCTGAGAATGAGGTGGGAGGGTTATGGTGGGGGCATTCATGCCTTCTCACATGGAAACCTAACAGTTTGAGGTATCCTGACTGGAACTATAACACATTCGGGAACTTCACTGTTAACTGGTCATAAAAAAAACAGTATTTGAGCTCTTACCTTACTGATGCTGTCCTGTAACTGAGACATTACACTCCAACTTTTAAATACAATTTCCTTTTAATAATGTTGTTGCTGCTGATTGTAACCAAAAGATAAAAGTAGATTGCAAGCGATGAGAAGTAGCCAATAGTTAATTTAGTAAAAACAGCACTCCACTACCTTTTGAGGAACAGTATCACATCTTTTGTTTCTGCACTTTACAGTCTTCTGGACTTATCAGCAAGTGCAACATTTTCACACTATACACTTCGTTCCTAGAGCTTTGTTTAGTTTTTCCGAAAGCAGTATACCTAAATCTATTGTTTCTGTTCTTGCCCCTTCACCATTCACATTTATTTTGTGGTCAGGTTTAGATTAGATTAGATTAGATTAGATTAGATTAGATTACTTACAGTGTGGAAACAGGCCCTTCGGCCCAACAAGTCCACACCGCCCCGCCGAAGCGCAACCCACCCATACCCCTACATTTACCCCTTACCTAACACTATGGGCAATTTAGCATGGCCAATTCACCTGACCTGCACATCTTTGGACTGTGGGAGGAAACCCACGCAGACACGGGGAGAACGTGCAAACTCCACACAGTTAGGTTCTAGAAGGTTATTTGAGGCTGCCTATTCTCATAGAAGTATGTTGCTTGAATCATGGTCTTTTTATGCAAAAATCCTTCATTAGCTATATGCATTATACATTGGATCATTACATAAGGTTTGTTCTTCTACTCCTTCCAGATCTCCCTGCCTAGTCATGTGTTTCTGAAATCATTACTTCATCATCATCATCATGTCTGCTGCTAAACCTAACCTCATTGGCCCTGCAGACAAACTCTTCTGTCATTCAATCTTTCCAGTCTTCCACCCATCATTTTTGCTCACATACCTCTAACGTTTTTTCTAATTTCCCATGAAAAATCAGCAACCTGAAGTATTAACTCCATTTCTCTCTCCACAGCTACTACCTGACCTGCTGAGTATTTCCAACATTTTTGGTTTCTATTTCTTTGTTGTTTTTAATAGGCTTTATAACATTCCATTCTGATACATTGAATTATTTATTATTCATCTGCTAATACAATTGTGTGATTTTTTTCAATTACTTAGAATTATTGTTAGTTTGGTTTTCAATTAAAGCATTTAAGCTTGAACTGTTTTTAAAACTTTATTTATCAAAAATAACTATTTATTGTATTTATTTTACTGATGGTCCTTTAGTATCATTATTGTGTCTATATCCAATGTCATAGATTGAGGCTCTACTGAGCATTCAGACTCAGCTGACAATTATAGCCTCTCAATCTGGAGGAGCTTTGACTTTGAAATATGATTTTAAAAACTGTATTCATGTCACGTCTTATAATATAATTCAAATATTGTGAAAGCCAGGAAATTATTTTGGAAGTTAGGCCACAAAGATGGCTTCGTGCTGCATTTTCAATATGAAGTATGGGAAGTTTGTGTTACTGGAGTCCAACAAAAAAACATTTTATCTGCATTAATTGGCATTTTTTATTACTAAAATCAGGTTAATTCCGTAACTTGTTGTTTTGGAAAGCACAGAAAATACATCTTATGCCAAGCAATCAATACATACCAACATTTCGTTGTTGTTATGTTAATGGTAGCTGAGTCCAGGAACATTTGGTTCCATTACAAAAAGATCACACACTGGAACTGTCTTGTATCCAAACGGTTCCTTTCAGATTTGTATTTAGTTAAGAGAAGACTTGACAATAGCAATTTGTGTAAATATGAACATTTACTGGGTAACATCTATTAGATGTTAAAGAAAATGGATGGAAAAGAGAGTAATGAGCCTCACACCCTCCTGCCCATCGGGGACCCCTTAATCAATGGCAGGTCTGGAGGCTTAGGGTTGTTCAATCCTGGTACAAGGTGAAGTCCCAGTCTCAGAACAAAGCTCTCACTCTTTGATACAGTTTCAAAACGGATAGCACAGAAACAGCTACAGAACAAAAAACAAGCTGCTGGGACCATCTTCAGCACATTAAAGGGATGTTCACACAACTCATTCAACGTCTTGCAGCTTGTCAAGGATCAACGATTTTAACCTTTTAGCCCATCCTAGACAATCTATTTTCCATGCAGATGTCCAATATCATCATTAACCTTTAGTCCTTCGGCCCATCCAATTGAGAGATAAACATCCTTTCTATTGTTACAAATATTCGTTGATTTAATATAGCTAGTATAAGAATAAAATTTTGTCTTAATGTCTCCTTTATACAATGAGGGACATGGCAAGAATTACATTTATTGTTTTACATTGTAAATGTTTCTCTGTTCTATTTAAGTACAATTGGTTCTGCAATGACGCACATGTGAATTGGCTTTAATGCAATTGAAGAACTTAGTGACTATTCTTTGTAGGATGCGAACTTTCCTTATCTGTATTGGCTATAATGGCATTGCGGCTCCAATAGTCTAAATGGTGCAGATAGTGCGTGATTTTCTCATAACGCGAGATCGCATGAGAAGCAAACTATCACATTATATCAGAACCAACTGTACACCAATCTATCGGTTTAGAGGCTTAATGTAATACTCTATGTAAATCAGATGAAAGCTCTTGATGTATTTCAGTAACCAGTATATTATTATCTCATAATCCCTGCAAAAATCTATCTTTCTACTAGATTATGGGTAAAAATAAACAATGTGTGGCAGATCTTCATCTCAGGTGCAATGACTGAAATTTGGATGGTTAGGAACTGGGTGTGTCTCGTACTAGAAGTGGTTCTCCATCAGAGTGCCTCTTTGAGGCTACATTCTTTTCATCATTTTGTTCCCAGTTGATTGGCAAAATTACACTGAACCAAGTGGAGGATGATGATGAACAGCATCCCATCTGAGCATTCCAAACAATGGAATTGTTACTCTATATTCCACTGACCCAATAGCAATGTGACTGGTCATGGTTTGGCTCCACACTGTATGCATTCATTGTGGGAGTTTTAACCTGGCGCCATGAGCCATAGCTAATAGGCTTACCCTGATTTTCCATAAGCTTTATTCATTCTCTTGGGACTTACAAATAAAGCAAGTGTTATAGGCTGTTGAATAATAAAAGCAGTGTGAGTGCTGTCTGGATAAGGGCCATATTTCTGTGGTCAACAACCATTTATCAATTACTATGCAGTATCCTTTCCTGTTTATATATGCAATAGGATTGATGTATGAAGCCAATGGATATGTGGATTCTAACTATTATGTACTGAACTTTTAGAGAGTGTGCCAGCTTCAAAAAGCTCTATTTCCTACATTTAAAAAAGTGATAAAGATGCTTCCCCTGATAAACATGGCATCAATCATTTTCTTTACTTAGGTATACTGTAGAGACTGAGGAAATCCAGAGAGATCCTGCTGTGTGAAAAGTTACTGCATGCAACATTAACAGCGAATAGAATAACCATACTAGACCTGTTCAAAAGTCAACTAGGTAAAAACAATGACTGCAGATGCTGGAAACCAGAGTTTGGATTAGTGGTGCTGGAAGAGCACAGCAGTTCAGGCAGCATCCGAGGAGCAGCAAAATCGACGTTTTGAGCAAAAGCCCTTCATCAGGAATAAAGGCAGAGAGCTTGAAGCGTGGAGAGATAAGCAAGAGGAGGGTGGGGGTGGGGAGACAGTAGCATGGAGTACAACAGGTGAATTTCACCTTTGAATCCTCCCACTTCCTCCAGACCAAAGGCGTAGCCATGGGCACATGTATGGGCCCCAGCTATGCCTGTCTCTTTGTTGGCTATGTAGAACAGTTGATCTTCCGTAAATACACCGGCACCACTCCCCACCTCTTCCTCCGCTACATTGATGACTGCATTGACGCCACCTCGTGCTCCCGCAGGGAGATTGAGCAATTCATCAACTTCACCAACACATTCCACCCTGACCTTAAATTTAACTGGACCATCTCTGACACCTCTCTCCCCTTCCTGGACCTCTCCATCTCCATTAGTGACGACCGACTTGACACTGACATTTTTTACAAACCCACCGACTCCCACAGCTACCTAGATTACACCTCTCCCCACCCTATCTCTTGCAAAAATGCCATCCCGGATTGCCAATTTCTCCGCCTCCGCCGTATCTGCTCCCAGGAGGACCAGTTCCACCATAGAACACACCAGATGGCCTCCTTCTTTAGAGACCGCAATTTCCCTTCCCACGTGGTTAAAGATGCCCTCCAACGCATCTCGTCCACATCCCGCACCTCTGCCCTCAAACCCCACCCCTCCAACCGTAACAAGGACAGAACGCCCCTGGTGCTCACCTTCCACCCTACAAACCTTCACATAAACCAAATCATCCGCCGACATTTCCGCTACCTCCAAAAAGACCCCACCACCAGGGATATATTTCCCTCCCCACCCCTTTCCGCCCTCCACAAAGACCGTTCCCTCCGCGACTACCTGGTCAGGTCCACACCCCCCTACGACCCACCCTCCCATTCTGGCACTTTCCCCTGCCACCGCAGGAACTGTAAAACCTGCGCCCACACCTCCTCCCTCACCTCTATCCAAGGCCCTAAAGGAGCCTTCCATATCCATCAAAGTTTTACCTGCACATCCACTAATATCATTTATTGTATCCGTTGCTCCCGATGTGGTCTCCTCTACATTGGGGAGACTGGGCGCCTTCTAGCAGAGCGCTTTAGGGAACATCTCCGAGACACCCGCACCAATCAACCAAACCGCCCCGTGGCCCAAAATTTCAACTCCCCCTCCCACTCTGCGAGGACATAGAGGTCCTGGGCCTCCTTCACCACCGCTCCCTCACCACCAGATGCCTGGAGGAAGAACGCCTCGTCTTCCGCCTCGGAACACTTCAACCACAGGGCATCAATGTGGACTTCAACAGCTTCCTCATTTCCCCTTCCCCCACCTCATCCTAGTTTCAAACTTCCAGCTTAACACTGTCCCCATGACTTGTCCTACCTGCCTATCTTCTTTTCCACCTATCCACTCCACCCTCCTCCCAGTTCCTGCGGTGGCAGGGGAAGGTGCCAGGATGGGAGGGTAGGTTCTAGGGGGGCGTGGACCTAACCAGGTAGTCATGGAGGGAACGGTCTTTGCGGAAAATGGAAAGGAGTGGGGAGGGAAATATATCTCTGGTGGTGGGGTCTTTTTGGAGGTAGCGGAAAAATCGGCGGATGATTTGGTTTATGCAAAGTTGGTAGGGTGGAAGGTGAGCACCAGGGGCATTCTGTCCTTGTTATGGTTGGAGGGGTGGGCTCTGAGGGCAGAGGTGTGGGATGTGGATGAGATGCGTTGGAGGGCATCTTTAACCACATGGGAAGGGAAATTGCGGTCTCTAAAGAAGGAGGCCATCTGGTGTGTTCTGTGGTGGAACTGGTCCTCCTGGGAGCAGATACGGCAGAGGCGGAGGAATTGGGAATATGGGATGGCATTTTTGCAGGAGGTAGGGTGGGAAGAGGTGTAATCCAGGTAGCTGTGGGAGTCAGTGGGTTTGTAAAAAAATATCAGTGTCATTCGGTCGTCACTAATGGAGATGGAGAGGTCCAGAGAGGGGAGGGAGGTGTCAGAGATGGTCCAGGTAAATTTAAGGTCAGGGTGGAATGTGTTGGTGAAGTTGATGAATTGCTCAACCTCCTCGCGGGAGCACGAGGTGGCACCAATGCAGTCATCAATGTAGCAGAGGAAGAGGTGGGGAGTGGTGCCGGTGTAATTATGGAAGATCGACTGTTCTACGTAGCCAACAAAGAGACAGGCATAGCTGGGGCCCATACGTGTGCCCATGGCTATGCCTTTGGTCTGGAGGAAGTGGGAGGATTCAAAGAAGAAATTGTTAAGAGTGAGGACCAGTTCGGCCAAACGAATGAGAGTGTCGGTGGAAGGGTACTGTTGGGACGTCGGGAGAGGAAAAAATGGAGGGCTTGGAGGCCCTGGTCATGGGGGATGGAGGTGTAGAGGGATTGGATATCCATGGTGAAGATGAGGCATTGGGGGCCAGGGAAACGGAAGTCTTGGAGGAGGTGGAGGGTGTGGGTGGTGTCTCGAACGTATGTGGGAAGTTCCTGGGCTAGGGAAGATAGGACAGTGTCGAGGTAGGTAGAGATGAGTTCAGTGTGGCAGGAGCATGCTGAGACAATGGGTCAGCCAGGGTGGTCAAGCTTGTGGATCTTGGGAAGGAGGTAGAACCGGGCAGTGCGGGGTTCCCGGACTATGAGGTTGGAAGCTGTGGGTGGGAGATCTCCTGAGGTGATGAGGTTCTGTATGGTCTGGGAGATGATGGTTCGGTGATGGGGGTGGGGTCATGGTCGAGGGGGCGGGAGGAGGAGGTGTCCTAGAGTTGGCGTTTGGCTTCAGCGGTGTAGAGGTCAGTGTGCCAGACTACCACTGTGCCCCCTTTATCTGCTCAAAAGTCTGGCTGCAGCAGATAGCTTGGGAAACTGAAATGGTGAGACAGCTTTCTTTAGGTATACACACATGAAAGTCATAGAGAATAGAGTTGGACAGCACAGAAACAGACCCTGCGGTCCAGTTCATCCCAATCCAGATGCTCCTTACATGTTGTAATTGTACCAGTCTCCACTAATTCCTCTGGCAGTTAATTCCATACACGCACCACCCTCTGTGTGAAAAGGTTGCAAGTTCCTTTTAAATCTTTCTCACCCTAAACCTATGCCCTCTAGTTTTAGACGCCTCTACACTAGGAAAAAGACCTTGTCTATTTATCCTATCCATGTCCCTCATGATTTTCTAAACTTCTATAAGGTCGCCCCTCAGCCTCTGATGCTCTAGGGAAAAAAGCCCCAACCTATTCAGCCTCTCCCAAAAACTCAAAACTGCCAACCCTAGCAACATCCTTATAAATCTTTTATGCACCCTCTCAAGTTTCACAACATCCTTCCGATAGGAGAGAGACCAGAATTACATTCAGTATTCCCAGAATAGCCTAACCAATGTTCTACACAGCCACAAAATGACCTCTCAACTCCTATACTCAATGCACTGACCAATAAAAGCAAATGTACCAAACACCTTCTTCACTATCCTGGCTACCTGCAACATCACTTTCAAGGACTATAAACCTGCACTCCAAGGTCTCTTTGCTCAATAACACTCCTTTGGACCTTATCATTAAGTGTATAAGTCCTGCTAAGACTTGCTTTTCCAAAATGCAGCACCTCACATTAATCTAAATTAAACTCCATTTGCCACTCCTCAGCCCATCAGATACTGTTGTACTCTGAGGTAACCTTCTTGGGTGCCCAATACACCACCATTTTGGTGTCATCTGCAAACTTACCTCACCATACCACCTATATTCACATCCAATCATTTATATAAATTACAAAAAGCAGTGGAGCCAGCACAAATCCTTATAGCACACTGCTGTTTTAGGTGTCCAGACTGAAAAACACCCCTCCACCACCACAATTGTTAAGTATTGATGTGGACCAGAGCAGACGCCTTCAAAATATTTTAAGAAGGTAGCCTCCAACCTACCTTTTTCTTATGTTAATGTGAAGTGGATGTTCCAGATGTGATGCAACTCATCAAACTACTTGATGTTAAGCAAATCACAACTTATTTAAACACTATAGTTAAAATACAAACAAAAGAAAGAAGAAGTTAGAATAACTCAACTATTGAAAAACTTAACTGAATAATAGAGTACCTATTATTAGTTAACGGTTCCAATATAGCAGTATGCCGTAAACACGCCCCTTGGCAAAAAGGTCAATTCAGACACAGATTCTTACAGGCTGGTTCCCCAGGAAAGAAAAATATCAAGAGAGATTTCAGGGAAAGTCACAGTTAGGAATCATTTCCTAAAGCTTGCAACCCTTCTGGGATCAAATCAGCTTCTCCCTGCTTCAGCTAAAAAAAAACTACAAAGCCTGATCTGGGTGAACTGACTGCTCCCCTTCCATTGTTACAACTGCCCTCTTAACCTATTGACAAAAGCCAGGTCAAGTAGACACTTTGGCACCTCTGCTTTTACAACCTCTCTTTTAAAAAAAGCCCAGGACAAAATAAGCATTTTTTAAAGTGACAGCATTGTCACATGTATCCAAATAGTTAATTCTTCCTGTGTTCCATATGATCTGACCTTGCTAACCAGTCTACCATGTGGAACCTTGTCAAATGCCTTACTGAAGTTCATATAGTTCATCAATCCTCTTCGTCACTTCTTCAACAAACTCAATCAAATTAGTAACACGTTGAATACACTTATTAAAATTTCACTGAACCTGCAGATGCTGTCCCATTGTAGAATGAATTTCCTCATCAGATTTATTCAGTGGAATCAGGAAGAGTTGAAAGGGTTACCAAACCCCTAACTTTGTTAGCTGAAACCTGCAATGCATCAGCTTTTGTCATGACTGCAGGAAATGTCATTAAGCCAATTGGATTCTTCAACAAAAATGTAGGAAGATACAGCCAAAAAAATCCATCTTGGATTATTGAGTTAAGTTCGAGCAAGTTCAGGCCCATTGAGCTGCCATGTTTTCATCTTTTATATTAAATTTATGTAGGGGCCGGGGCTGGAGAATGGCGCATATTTCAAATTCAATTTGCAATCTTATTTGAATAATTTATGTATTTCAATTATGGTTTACATTTGTTGCCTCTTTCGTTCCACATTGAGCACACAAAGTCAATTGACTGACTGCATATGTCAATTTGCCATCAGCCATGTGTCATGTCACCAGTGGGTCTTCATAAAATTGAGTATGTTTGATTGCGACAGGAGCAAGCAGTTTGTCCACCATTAATGATGAACTGCAACAAAGCTCACTAACGGTTCTATTTATGAAATCTGTGAGTGATTTTATAAATTCAATGGAAAACGGTAAAGGAATGCACAACAAATAAGTAGCTATGGAATGGCTTTCCAGAGTGGCTGTCAATAAAGGCTTTTGGGTGGGTAATTAATGCCTACTTAAGTTACTTATCCCACAGTGATTGGTGCTAAGCCAATGACGGGCTGATTGGTGCCACATGGGAAGTAAAATGACTGACCTGGTATGCGGCTCTTGTGATATCCTTAGGAGGTGGGTCCTTTGTTCAAAGGTCTAGATTAGAATGGTGTTGGAAAAGCACAGCAGGTCAGGCAGCATCCAAGGAGTAGGACAATCGATGTTTCGGGCAAAAGCCCTTCATCGGGAATAGAGGCAGGGTGCCTGCAGAGATAAATGAGAGGGGGGTGGGAGTGGGGCGAACACAGGTCATCTCCTCTGCCCTGAAGCTCTTCAAACATGTCCTGAAACAGACTCGCCTCATTTCCCCTTCCCCCACCTCACCCCAGCTCCAACCTTCCAGCTCAGCACTGTCCCCATGACCTGTCCTACCTGCCTATCTTCCTTTCCACCTATCCACTCCACCCCCCTCTCTGACCTATCACCTTCATCCCCACCCCCATTCACCCATTGTACTCTTTGCTACCTTCCCCCACCCTCCTCTCTGACCTATCACCTTCATCCCCAAACCCGATTCATCTATTGTACTCTTTGCTATGCTACTTTCTCCCCACCCCCACCCCCACCCCCACCACTCTCTCATTTATCTCTCCACTCTTCAGGCACCCCGCCTCTATTCCTGATGAAGGGCTTTTGCCCAAAACGTCAATTTTCCTGCTCCTCGGATGCTGCCTGACCTGTTGTGCTTTTCCAGCACCACTCTGATCTAGATCTGGTTTCCAGCATCTGCAGTCCTTGTTTTTACCTATGTTCAAAGGTGCTCTGCCTGATCAGGGAAACCAACATCATGAAGGAGGGGGCACAAGAATTACAACCCCACCATGCGACCCCCTAGCCCTGCCTCTTTTGCTGCCTCCAGCTGTCAGATAGCTCTCGGCTGGTGAGAATTCCAGTGTTTGCAGTCCTGATCCTTTTCAAGGTCTAATAGTGATCTCCTAGCTCCCCGATTGGGATATATTATTGGCAGACCTTGTTTAGGTTGGGTTGGGGGGGGTGGTGTGGGGTGTCAATGCAGATCTGCTGCTGTTTCTCCATGTGACAGCCAAGTCCCGAGATATTTTGGATAAGATTCCACTCCAATGTGGGGAGGGTGGGGGGGTGGGGGGGGGGGGGGGTGGGGGGAGGGGTCGTGGTGGTTCAAAGAGTGGGGAGCCAGTAGCAGTTCAGGAACCCATTGGTATTCTCAACTTGGTTTTACTATGGCTCTTGCACTCAACCATGTCAGAATCTCGGGATGGAAGAGGTGAATGGCAGAGGGGTGAGCACAGGGACCCAGTATCAGCTGTTACATCAGTGGATGCCTTCAGCGGCTTTAGCTTTGGCATTGAGTTGGTTTTTAGCCTGGCCTCCTGCAGTACCGGAATCCTTCCGATACTAATGTGTCCTCTTCCTTCCTGGGATCGGTGACAAGATGGACCTTGGGACTACATCAGAATCTTCCAGGCTAGTATTCCAGAGTCCTGGTGTGGTACTCCAGCAGCAGTACTGCCTTTTCCTGAACCAAGAGGCTGGGAATTGAACTAAGATAGACTTTGCCTTAATTTTAAAAAAAAGAATTCTTATCTATGCTGTGGCATGGTGAATTAAATGTTTTCACTGTGTTTTTTAAATTCAAGTGACAATAAATGGCTATCCTAAGTAGCTCTCTTCAGGGTTTCCCAACCAGAGTAAAGGTGTAATAGCAAGCCTTTCAACCTCTCAAGAAGAAATTTGTATTCAAAGGGGACCCTAACACTGGTCTAATTAGTTTCAGGGGAAAAAAAGCATTGCAGCAAAGGCTTGTGCAAACAGAAACAGGAAGCAAGATATTGAAATATTCCTCCTCAACCTCAGTTTTCTGCCCCTTCCATAGAGGTCAGTCTGGAGGTGGGGCCAATCCATAGCGATGTGCTGGAAAAGGCCAGTCTTACTGACAAAACTGATGTGTTTGGAAATAGCTGAAGCTCTCTGCAATGGGAATATGATGTTAAGGATTGGAAATAGTGCCAGAATCGGGGTACAGCAGAAGGCCCTGTGACTTATTTAGTATTCACTGCATGTCACTATTCTGATCAATACATCTTGCAACTCCTCGCATTCCTTTCTCTCCAGAAACTTCCATAAATCTTAATTTGAAGAGCTAACATTTGTCCTTACCCCAATCCTATTGCCATTTCTGTACCCCTCACTCAGTCACTTCCACTGGTTCTCATTCCATGCACGGTACCAATTGCATCTCTCACTGTAAATATCTGTTTTTGCTCATTGTAGAAGAGAGTTTACACTCCAAGGAGAGATATAAAACAGGGCAGCGGGCCTCCAACTTGACCAAGTTGGAGGAAAATGCTTTGGAGACCTACATGTAGTCAGTCACTGGCCCACTGATCTAATGTCAGCATTCAATGGTGTACTACCAACTTGTCATGAAATATATACTTATGCAGAATTGCTGCCATCCATAATTGGCAGCACTGTCTTTTGTCACTCACAGATTCTTCAAGAGTAATAAAAGAGCTGATCAGGGTCCTGGTTAAAGAATTCTCAGAGGAGGGAAAGTGACCTGGGCAAACATTGTCACATGACATCTTAGCACCAACACTGAAATTTCCATCTCAATGAGTGGCTAGAGCAAGGATAGCCAAGTTGTCACATTGCAAGGACATATCACAGGTCAGAAGAAGAACAGGAACTGTATAGGGTCCCCATTGGAGAGCCCTTGCCACTCCAAATTCTGCTCAACTGATGCTGAATTAGATATGGAGTCTCAGGGGTATCATCCAGGAAACAGGAACTAATAGTACAGCAACCAAAAATGTGAGTGTTTCTGTCAATACGTCCAGAGACAATTCCTGCACGAGGACAGAGATTGGAGAAATCCAACTCACAGATGCATGCTGAGACATCTCGGGCAATTGCCTGATGCTCACCAGCAAGAAACGAGTAACCCGTTGCATAGACAATCAGAAGTGGCTGGCCTGACCTATACCAGGCCAGTATCTCATTCCAGATCTTCTAAATTCATCCCACTCCTTCTGATCCAATCTCCTTGCCCCATTCAATGTCTCTCCTGCATTCCCTAATGTGCTGCCACCTCCCCGACGTTATATTTTCATTGCTGGTGGGATTCAGAGATCCTTTGGGATGCATTGTGTTGGGAGAGGGGGACGTGTGGGGTGGGAGTTGAGGAAAACTTCGGAAACTGTTAACAATGGAGAAGATCGTTAAAGGTGTATGACTCCCTTGGAAGTGCCCAACCTGTCAAGACCTGAAGGACTGTCAACAGCTACTAACCTGTCAAGATCTGTTAACAAGTGTCAACAGGTAAAGTAGCAGTGCTTTTTGGTTCCAATAGAGGCTGCCGTACAGAACCTTAACTATTATATACTTATTTAGTATTTGTATAAAACTTATTAAATATATAATTTTAATCCAGTGATAAAGCCATCACACATTTTATTTTTATAATTTTGGCCAATATATTTGATTTGTGTACAAAGCAGGTGCAAATTGGTGGAAATAAGGCTTGAGATTCCTGTGCTGGCTTTACCTCAAATGTTGTAAGCAACCTTCAGGCACCTTATTGAGTTTGCTGATTGATTTCCTGCCCTTCCCAGTCAGATCCCATTACTTCTGGCCAAGGGCTGTGAGTGTTCTGGAGCTTATCCTACTTCTATATCTACTGGGTCTTGTGATAAAATACATTTCCAGTATTTTGGGAAAATCTAACATTTATCATCAGACCATTCCAGAAAAATGTTAGGTAGCAATGTTTAATTCTTCCTGCGATACAAGTGGACTTTATATTTTATTCATTCGCAGGATGTGGGGATCATTGGCTAGGCTAGCATTTATTGCTCATCCCTAATTGCCTTAAAAGTCACATGTTGGGTCACAAATTGGCCAGACCATGTAAAGATGGCAGTTTCCTTCCCAAAAGGACATTAGCGAACCAGATGGGTTATACCCAACAATAAACAATTAATTTATGGTCATTGTTAGACTCTTAATTCCAGATTCTTTTATAGAATTCAAATTCCACTATCTGCTATGGTGGGATTTGAACACAGATATCCAAAACATTAGCTGAGTTTCTGGGTTAATTGTCTAGTTATAATGCCATTAAGCCATTGTCTTCCCAATAATTATTACTTTAGTATCAGGTTTCTGATAGGTCACTCGGAACAGTCCAGGAGTCACTAAAACGCAATTCCATCAACAATTATAATCATTAGGGTTTAGTATGTAGCGAAGAGTTGGAGTTCGAACTCAAGAATCTTAGTGAGTTGAGAAGGTGGGAAGTTGAGTCGAGAGTGTGGTGCTGGAAAAACACAGCAGGTCAGGCAGCATCTGAGGAGCAGGAAAATCAATGTTTCTGGCAAAAGCACTTCATCAGTCTTCACTTTTGCCAAGGTGGGAAGGTTGCCCTCTATTTTGGGAAGAGTTGTGAGGGGCTAGGAAGAAGCTTACAAGAATTTATACTTCAGTGAGTCTGAGATGGTTGTTATTGAAAAGTTATAAGTGACATTTCTTTGATGCAGCTGAGCAAGATTGAAGCTTGGGAAAATTTCCCAGTATCAGGACTGGCTTGGAAAAGCTCTTTGTCAATGAAGAGTTGGAGTTATCCATGTGTATGGATATTCAAGAGTAGTTTCAGAGTCCAGAGAAGCAGGAATCCAGACAAAAAGATGGTCAACTAGAAAAGGCAGTTCCTGACGAAACATAGTTCCTGACAGGGAGTTTTCAACCAGATCAGCAATAACAAAGGATTGTAGTCTCTTGTGAATTATAATGAGATTCAATGACACACTGTCAATGTCTGGAACTTGATTCTGAGAGATCTATGGCATCTGTCTTGACTGTATTTGTTGTTTCAAGGCACTGTATACAATCATATTTACCATGTTAATTCTTCTTATTAATAGCAAGTTGTGGGTGTATTGAAAATTTATTACTGTTCTTATTTGTTTAGTAGTTTTATTCAAAATTGTGAAATCCTTTGGTTTTATTCGCTGACATTTTGTCTTTTGACTTTAAAAATAAAAGGCATAGTTTCTAAATCAGATCATAATGTTGTTTGGTGATCTCATCCAGTTTTATAACAAGAACATTGGTGGTCAGGTTTGGGAGCATATTAGTCCACAAAAACAAGGTATTCAGCCTCCTTTTGAGCTGTGCATCATCGTCCCTTGGTGATAAGGCTGTGTCAAACTAGATACAATTAGTGTCAGGATTTTGGTTGGAAGCATGAAGCAAATGCCACTTAATTGTGTCTCAGTTTTGGAATTTGGTATCATACATAACTAAACTGTACATTGAAGTAGCCTTTCTTGTTTTTCAGACTGGTGACTGCATGCTTATTTACAATGCTGCCTGAATTTTACATTCGATGATTGCAGTGGTTAAAAGCCAAAGACCAACCAAAATGTTCTGAGGGCAACTAAGAATGGGAAAGAATTGAGTTGAGACAGGTCCATCTATGACCAAGATAAAAACTGAAGTTCTTATTTGATATTACATACTTTTAGTTTTTCCTCACCCAGAGCAATATTCACAGTAACACTACTTTAACTCACCGTTGAATTTAAATAGTCAATTTAAGACTCTTTGTACATTAAACTCATCTCTAATTTCAATCTTCATATAGTTCAGAAAGAAGCTTCTTGGCCAATCATGAGCTCTTTGAAAGATACTACTGCCCTGTTCTTTCCCTATAGCCCTGCAGATCTTTCCACTGAAATTCCTTAATCTGGTTTCAGTACATTGTTCCGTTAAGTAAGAGAACCATAAACCTTCAATTTCTTAAATATTGAAGGAAATTACTTGTGTTCATGAAATATTATCATATTATACTTGATTCTTCTGAGTCAGCACAGCAAAGATTCAGATCTGGAAATATCACTGTCTGTTGCACTGGCTGTGCATTTCAAACTCATGATGTGAGTTCGATTTGTTGTTGTGCATACAACAGCATTTCCAGACATTATGGATGAGTATCAAGCTTGTATTATAACATATTTATGTTTCTAAATGTATGATCAGCATTTTAAAATCATTTGATATGCCAGGACATTCTTGCTTTGTTTTATTGGTGCACTTTGTTTACTGAACTGAATAAAATCTCGATTAGAAATATATATTTTCAGTTTTTGCAGCAGAGCATTTAAGGGCTAATTCATTGGTCTTGTGCAAGATCCCTCAGGACCTTATATGTTTCAGTCTGGTTACCTCTTACTCTAAGTTCAAGTGAATACATGTTGAGTTTGTCCAAACTTTCCTCATGGAATAATCCATTACAACCAGATCCTACTTAAGTGAACCTTCTCTGAGCTGCTTTCAATGCATTTATAGAATCATAGAAATCCTACAGAGTAGATAGAGACAACTTGGCACAGTGAGTCTGCACCAATCTTCAAAGATCATCCCACCCTATCTGCACAACCCCACATTTACCATAGTTAACCCACCTAGTCTGCAGAACCCTGAAGACGTACAGGTCAATTTAGCATGACCAATCCACCTAACCTGCACATCTTTGGATAGTGTGAGGAAGCTGGAGCACCAGCAGGAAACTCACACAGACATGGGAATAATGAGCAAACTCCTAAAAGACAATCACTCGAGGCTGGAATCAAACCCAGGTGCCGAGTGCAATGAGGCAGCAATGCTAACCACTGTCCCGTCATGCTGTTCCTAATTTATGTCCTTCCTTAATAAGAAAACCAATACTGTACACAATACTCGAGATGTGATGTCACTGATGCCTTCATATAAATGAAGCATAACCTCCCTACTTTGGTATTCAATTTCTTTTACACCAAACATTAACATTCTATTAACATTCTTAATCACTTGCTGTATCTGCAGACTAATCTTTTGTAATTCATATACAAGGGCACCCCTTGTATATATTGGACTCGAATTGTTAACTCTGGGCGGGATCTTATAAGAGTCTGAGTGACTGTGACTATGACAGGATGTGTAACAGAATCAGATGAGAAGTCTGGTGATGCCCAACTAGATGTTGAGATCAACTCACTCCAGTCACACACACCCCTTCTCCATATATATTGGCAGCTGGCATCTGCCAAATTCTCATGAACATTTTGGCACTTCGACAATTCACTAACACTGTGCTCTGTAAGCACACACTCATGCAACAGGGCACAACAAAAACTAGTATTGAAAGACTGCAGTAAGGACACTTTGCACACAAGAACAGTTGTCCAACTCACAGGCTAGACCAGGATGCATGGCAGTGATGCCAGCTTGCTGTTTTAGCACCTACCTGCTTGCTCACAGCATTCCAGTTGTGCCTTGCTGTGCTAATTGGTGAAATTACACAACAAGGCAGCTTCACATATAGCAACTGTACAGCAGTATGCTGTATCAATCTCACAGCTACAAGATTTGCCAGCAGCTTATCTGGAAGCCATGTCTCAAAGACTTAGGGGAGTAATCCTCACTGAAATCCAGAAAGGCACTGGTCAGTCACAGAGTCCCGACACTGTAGCTCAAGGGCAACCTCCTACACCAATCCAGCGGATTGATCACGGTCTGGCATCCAGTTGGGGTTTTTTCAGTAAGGAAGGGTCTGTGCCTCTATTATCCAGGGAGATGGTCTTCCCATTGACTCTGCAATAGCAATAGGGAATAGGACTAATGTGGTGAGGGAGATGCAGATGCATCAGTCAGGACCCTGGCATGTCTTTGGCAGGGCTGTCTAGTCATTTCTGTTGAGGGGCTGGGCCACGATTAATATGTGGTGTTCATCCTCAGAAGCTGAGGGGGAAGCGGTCAGCTGGACGGGGTGGGGAATTGTTGCTCTTTGCCACAGCACTGAGCCTTTACAGTTTAATCATTGGGATTAGGTGCTGCAGGTTCTGGGCAGGGGCACAGTACAGTGTGAAGGGACCACAGGATTCGGAAGGATTGGGTAGAGCAAAGCCTGGCCGGGATGAGTTATTGTAAAAGAGTAACACCCATGGTCAGGGGTACCCTGGCTTCAAGGCGTACAGTAGACTAATTAGTAAAGTTAGGTTACGTGGGATTCAGGGTGAACCTGCCAATTGGATACAAAATTGCCTTAACAGCAGGAGACAAAAGTTGTGGGAGAAGGTTGCTTTTTGGACTTGACACCTGTCATCAGTGGTGTTCCACAGGGATCGGTTCTGGGACCTCTTTTGTTCATCATTTATGTAAATGATTTCGGTTCGAATATAGGAGGCATGGTTAGTAAGTTTGTGGATGACTCTAAAATTGATGGCATATAGACTGTGAAAAAAGGTTTCCTAAGATTACAAAGGGATCTTGATCAAAAGGGCTAAAGGGCTGAAAAAAATGGATTTCAATTTGGATAAATACGAGATATTGCATTTTGTTACAAATACAAGGGCAGAACTTAATCAATTAATTGTCAGGCCTTGGGGGTGTGTTGTAGAACAGAGAACTAGGGTTTCAGGTACACAATTCTTTGAAGTTTGCATTACATATAGACAAGGTGGTTAAAAAAGTCATTTAGCATGCTTGCCTTCATTGCTCAGTCCTTTTGAGTATAGGAGTTGGGACGTCATGTTGAGGTTGTACAGGATATTGGTGACGACTCTTCCAGAATATTGTGTCTCATTCTGGTCGCCCAGTTATAGGAAGAATTTTATTAAGCTGGAGAGGGTTCAGAAGACATTTGCCACGATGTTGCCAGGTATGAAAGATTCGAGTTATAAAGAAAAATTGGATAGGCTGGGATTATTTTCACTGCAGCTCAGGAGGTTAAGGGGTGACGTTATAGAGGTTTATAAAATCATGAGAGGTGTAGATGGGGTTAATAGTGGGTGCCTTTTCCTTCGGATGGGGGATTTCAAGACTAGAGGGCTTATTTTTAAGGTGAGAGGAGAGAGATATAAAAAAAATGAGGGGCAAATGTTTTAGACAGTGGGTAATTCATGTGTGGGATGAACTTCCTGAGGAAGTAGTGAATGCGAGCACAGTTACAGTGTTTAAAAGACATTTAGATAATAATGAATAAGAAAGGTTTGGAAGGATATGGGCCTGAATCAGGCAGGTGGGACTAGTTTAGTTTGGGATTATGTTGAGCATGGACTGGTTGGACCAAATAGTCTATTTCTATGCTGTATGATTCTATGATTACCACTCTATGGCAGGAAGGCATTGAATGGCCAAACCTGACATCCATCACCTCAAATGCCAGAGATAGGTAAGGTGTACAGAATGTAAATGGTTTGGGTTGGGACTTGGGGATGTATGAAACTGTAGGGTTAACAGGATGGGCTTGCCACAAAAGAAACATTGAGGAAGAAGTGAGGACCTGGCCACAAGTGCAGTGTCTTCTGTAGAAAGTGCAGAGGGACCTGTGTTTGGTTCCACCTTCAACTAGATACCTCCTGGCAGCACCTTCTCTCCTTGCAAGGAGGAGGCACCATGGACTCGACCATGTCAGCTCTTCTCCACCCACTCCTTTGTCATGCCATTTGTCGTGAGCACCAATGGTTGGAGTGTAGTTGTGTGTGCATCTCCAGCAAACCCAGGGGGTGGTGAGCCTAGCTCTCCATGGCAACAGCCAACCTGTCCATTGAGGCAACTGATAGTTGCTGGATTTGCTGAACTGAGCAACTTCTGCTCAATGCAGACCAGATGTATTGCCTCCAGCTCAAACCCTGAGTCAAAGCTCCTTGAGTTGCAGGTCATAGAAACATAGAATCCCTACAATGCAGACTGGGGCCATTCAGCTCATTTACCCTGCACCCTCAGAAGAGCATTGCATGTAGACCAAATCCTACGCCATTTAGAATGGCTGATCTATCTACCCTGCACATCTTTGGACTGTAAGAGGAAACAGCAGCACCCGGAAGAAACCCACACAAACACAGGGAGAATGTGCAAACTCCACAGAGACAGTCACCCAAGGCAGAAATTGAAACCGGAGCCCTGTTGCTGTGAAACAACAGTGCTAATCACTGAGCTACCTAATAAGTAATGCAGATGTTTTTGCAGAAGAAAATTAAAACAGTAAATTTATATTAAATGCTAATTGTAAGGAAGCAATACCAGATTTTTTAAAAAACTTAAACTATCACTTAGAATTCACTCTCTTACTCACTAAACTCGTATTTACACTCTATTCCAGGTTTTACATGGCCCATGCTAACAAAGCAATAGCTTGTCACCTGCAGCCAAAGGGCTGGTGGTAACGTGTAATATAGAGACAACAATTACTGGTTGTCAATATAATCACTCAGCCAGTTCAGAATGAGGTGCAATCTCATAGAGAGCTATGAAATTCTAACAGGGCTAGACAGGGTAAATGCAGGAAAGATGTTCCCAATGCTCAGAGAGTCCAGAACCAGTCCAAGATAGGTCATTTATGACTTAGATGAGGGGATCTGTGTCTTCACCCAGAGAGTGGTTAGCCTGTGAAATTCTTGGCCACAGAAAGAGGTTGAGGTGATAACATTGATGATTTCCAGAAAATGTTAGATATATTTCTAATGGCTAAAGAGATCAAAGACTCTAGGCTGAATGGTAGAACAGAGTACTGAGTGGGATGATCAACCATGATCATAATCAAATGGCATGGTAGGGTAAAAGGGCTGAATGTACTCCTCCTGCACTGGTTTTCAATATAGCTAGTTGTGGAAAATCATCTTATTTTGCTGGCCATTTTGTATCAAGATAAATGACTGATGTAGCGATTAGCATGGCTACCACTTTTACCTACTATCACACCTAAAACCATGACATGCACTCAATGTTGCCACACTGTTATGCTTATGACAGGGTAAGTGTCACCAATGGTGAGAGCTGGAGCAGGTACAGGCTGCAAGGCGGTGAGTGGAGGCAACCTGTTGGGGGCGACATTAGACCCAAAGGAAAGGAGGAGGTCAAGCTCTTGTAAGGAGTGCGAGCCCAGCATGGCCAGGCACGAAAGGACTGTGGTGTTGAACTGTGAACTGTTTCTTTGTTTTGCTACTTTTTAGTAAGAAGGACTGTAATGTTTAACTTTCTAAACTTTGTTTTCCTTATTTTTCTGCTTTGTACCTAAGATTCTACACCTCCATAACTTTGCAATCAAGATAGTGCTGTCAGTGGTGACTTGTAAACCTCTCACTGTATTGATGTGAGTACATGTGACAATAAACCTAATTTAATTCAATTCAAATCATTGTGTCACTCCACTTTTACAGGCTGTTGCCCTGAAGGCTCTTCTTATCTGAAGTCTCTATTTCCAATTAGTTTGCCACTGTTTCTCCAACATCTATATACACCACAGTGCAGAGAGGAACTTTGGTTTCCCTGCAGTCAGACTTATCCCCTCAATATATAAAGTCAATAATAGTATTAGAAATTAGGATGGTTTTTAAATATCATTTTTATTTTTGAGTTTTACTTTATGGTTATATTTTCTGCACATAGGAAGAAACTAGATGTACATTTTTACCTAATTCACAAAATTCCATGGGAAGCATCCACAGTAGCTTGGGTGAAAAGATAGATGGAATCCCTAAAGATACCAGAAAATGGCCATTAATTTATATTTCTCTGGCGTTTGCTGTTGCCCCATCCCAAAACACCTAAAGTGGGAGGCAGAGGAGTTGGTGTGTAATTTTAGAGCAAGGAGAATTACCGCGCAGCAACCAACAAAGTTTCCGCAAAATGCCCTTTTCAATCAATGTTATACTGACAGTCTTCAACAGAGGGTGCTATGAGATTAGAAAACAGCTATTCCAAATTCCCAATATAATTACTGCTTTCTGTCATGTTACACATACCAAAGACATGAAAGAACACTCTACAAGAAAGTGAAAAATCTGCATGTTGCTTTGCTCATCCACCATATATGAAAATTTGATAAAATATGTGTTCAACAAGATTGGCCAGGATTTTCACTGAGTTGGATTGACTCAGGAGTTTTATAAAAACAAGTGGAACACTAATTCCAGGATTGTCTCTTCAATTTTCAGGCATGCTTTGAGTGCACAGACTGATTCAGAGCACAGTCTTATACCCTGTACTTTCAACCTTTACTGGCTGCATTATAGAGACTGGCACACCCTAGTTATCAACAATTTTTATGGAACCAAGTCAATTTTTATTTAAAGAGCCATGGTTCATGACACCACAGAGATGTAATGAACCAAAGCCTACATGAGGAAATCTTATGAAAGGTAAGTTCATAAGGTCCTCTCCATTCCTTTCAACCAATGCCCTAACTTTAGCATGGTCCCTCATTCTTGCTTTCCCATCCTTGCTTGCCCCTCATCCATCCCCATAGCCCACCAATCCCTCTAAAGCATTTTCATGCTCATTTACTCATGAAACACTGTGTATATAACAGATATACCCAATCTTGGAAACAGGATTTATTCAGAAATCTTTTAAAATGGTATTCATTCATTACTTCCTACGATGTTAAACAAAAGTCCTTTTTTCTGTAGGACCATGAAAGTGCCAATCATCCAGGCCTTTATCAAAAGCACACACTGTAAGTACTTGACACATCTCAATCTTGTGTAAATAAAATTGTGCGATTAACATCAGGCTGAACGGTCAACAAAATAATGTTTTTTTTCCGGGGCTCAGGTGTTTTAACACGCTACTGTTTCCTTGGCTCTCAGTGTCTTGGCTGAAAGCTCAGAGAAGGCCTGTTGGAACAGGCCACGTTGTCAGGCCTGGAGCTGCAGCTGTGGCTGACCACTTTTCCAGATTGCTTGGTGCAGTTGCAGCCTACATTTGTAAACCCCTTCTCCCCCCAACCCTTAGCACTTAAGGTCCCAACTTTGTGCACATTTTCTCCAAGGCAGATGTACAAAGTTCTATTTTTCCCCAAATCCTGTTACCTACCTCAGTGATGGAAATTCAGACCCATTTTTTGATAAGCTGGCAACAAAGCTTTCTTGACAGTTGTTATGCCAAAGAACCCAAAATCATAATTGACATGGTGTGTACAAGCTTGATTAATTAAGGCTGAGACACTCAGCTCCATATAAACTGTTATGGGCCGGGCCAGACCATTCAAAACATTTGGGTGGCAAGATAGCTCAGTAGTTAGCATTGCTGCCTCATAGCACCAGGGACCCAGGTTCAATTCCTGCCTCAGGTAACTGACTGTGTGGAGTTTGCACATTCTCCCCGTGTCTGTGTGGGTTTCCTTCAGGTGCTCCGGTTTCCTCCCACAATCCAAAGATGTGCAGGTTAAGTGAATTGGTCATGTTCAATTGTCCATAGTCAGGGGTGAATAAGGGGAATGGGTCTGGGTGGGTTACTCTTCAGAGGGTTGGTATGGACTTGTTGGGCCAAAGGGCCTGTTTCCATACTGTAGGAAATCTAATCTAATCTATTCTTTAGTAGGCAGCCCAGACAATAACTTTGCTGTTTGTTTCGGTAAGTGTACAGTGAAAATTAACCAGAGTAAGTTAGCGAGGTTGACTACCAAGTTTTAACGAGGTAAAAACAATGACTGCAGATGCTGGAAACCAGATTCCTGATGAAGGGCTTTTGCCCAAAACGTCGATTTCGAGCTTTATTCCTAATGAAGGGCTTTTGCCCGAAACGTCGATTTCGAAGCTATTTGGATGCTGCCTGAACTGCTGAGCTCTTCCAGCACCACTAATCCAGTACCAAGTTTTAAAACAGACAAAAATTTATTCACAACATTATGGAATGAAACATAAAGAACAGAACATAGAATACCCACAGACCTCAGTCTATCCAAACTAGAGTTAACTATGCTGTTCCAAAAATACACAACAGTCGCAATAAACAAACCCCTTAAACATAGAATAAAACTGAAAAAAAGGCTGACAGGTCGAAGCTAGAGGGCAGAAGGAGAGAGAGATTAGGAGCCTGTTTCACTGCTGCCGAACTGACTCAAACAAGACTTCAGCTTTTAGAACTGACCACTCCCCTTTCATTATACAGGTCACTTCTATAACATAAAAGCTTTGGCCTAAAGTCTCAACTGTTTATGTATAAACAAAAGTGCCTCTCTGTAAACCCTTTCATCTCTGTACCAAACCAGTTATTTCGGAGCCCGGACTGTTTCACAACCCCTCTGAAAAAAATCAAGGACACAGTATCCTTGAGAAAAGGAACAGCTTTTAGAAAAAGGACCAGCTTTGTGACACCTCCCCTCTTAAAAAAAGAACCATCAATATCCACACCTGGCTTAATTTTTAAAACTCCTCAAAAAAAATTGGTTAGTACTCTAAAACACACATATATACTACACTGACTGTACACATGCAAACGTGCATGACCAAATGTGAATTCAGGCCGTGGCACACCCACCACCTAGTGCCTCCGTATCCCATTCAAGTCTCAACAACGCATCGTTTTTGTGACCTGCCACAAGCTCAGTTGTCAAATTAAATGGCTGCAACAATAAGCTCCATCTAAAAAGTCTGGCATTTTTGTCCTTGAATTTCTCCACAAATGTCAATGGGTTATGATCAGTGTATACAATTGTCTCAGATACATTGCTGGTAATATAAACATGGAAATGTTGCAATGCCAACAGCAAGCTCAAAGTCTCTTTCTTGACTGTTGAATATTTCAGTTGATGAATGTTCAACTTCCTGGAAAAATACCTGATTGGTCTTTCTATTCTTTTGTCATCCTCCTGCAGGAGCACCGCACCGACACCCACATCACTGGCATCGATAGCCACCTTGATAGGTTTTGTGTAATCAGGTGTGGCTAATACTGGCACAGTCGTTAACATAGTTTTTAGGCTGTCAAATGCCTTTTGACAGTCCGCTGTCCACTGAAACTTCTTGCCCTTTTTTTAACAATTCGATGAGTAGAGCAGCTACATTGCTAAAATTTGGCACAGACTTTCATTAAAATCTATTCAATCCCAGCAATTGTAGTTCTGCTCTTTTCATCAATGGTGTGGGAAATTCCCCAATTACATTCGTTTTTGCATCCAGTGGGGCCATTTATTCATGTCCAATAACATGGCCCAGGAAGGTGACTTGGGCTGTGGCAAATTCACTTTCAGCAACATTTACCACCAAGCCTGCCTTCCAAAGTCGATCAAACAAGTCTGATAAATGTTGTAAATGATCCTTCCATGATGACTAAACATTACCATCCCGGCAATCACACGTGGCTCATAGTGACCATTTGCTAAGCAGTTGCTTGATTGGAGGTTTAATTGCATCAGAACGTGTAGAATGTGGCAGCATTCTCTTCTTATGAAACCAATCTAGGAAGGTGGTAAGGGTTGGGATGATATCAAGCATTTCCTTCGGAGGAGCTTCTTAACTTCTGCTGAATATTAGTCTAAGTATCAATGGGAATTGGGGTGGTATTGCAGATGGAACAAGATGTGGATTATGATAGGGCTGTGTTCTAGCCATTTTATGAGGAGCAGAGTACGTTGCTGGATTCCCCCAACTCCTCTCCCAATGTGCTTTCCAACTCTGGTGTGGAAGTCAGCAAGGATTATTAGCTTGTGGTCTGTTGAGACTTAGAATGGTTGGTATAAAATTTCTCTTTGAATTTAATTATAGCATCCAGTGCTGGCCTAGACTGCTGATACTGTAGTGCCCTGGTTTTGGGCAAGGTGGAACCAGTTCGCATTTCCCCCACCAAGGGAGGTGGAGAATTTGTTTGTTTTTGTATCCCATAAAGGCATACTGGTTTTTATGGACTTTTTTCTTGACAGAGAAAAGGTATATCCAGCACTTTGTTCCGTGAGTTGACTATCCTCTGCCTGTCAGGTCTCACTTAGGATGTCGATGACAATGCCAAAACATGTGAGCTCCCAGGGAGCTATGCTGTTCTGCTCTGTTGCAATTGTCTCTAACAGTTCAGATATTTCAGATTCCAAACTTCACTTTGAGGGTGGAAAAAGACTGTGTATGAATTCTTTAGAGTGGGATAACCATTGTTCCACACCAGCAACCACAAAGGTTTGTCAAAGCAAGGTCATTGTGCAATGGAAAGGATGTCCAAGCTGACTGGAGACTGACTGGAGACCAGGCTCTTCTGTGCGAACATAAAACATACCTACTGTCCTCAACACTGTCCAAGAAAACAGTGATGTTTGGATTGAAATGCAATAATGTGCAAGTGCCCTTCTATAGACTTGTGAGCACACATACTGTGGGCAGACAGTTTAAGTTCACTTGAATAACACAGTTGTTTGAGCACACAACTATATTGTACACTCGAAACATGGTGTCAGAAGTGCATTAATCTGTGTGATTCAGAGTTGTAATAAAACACAACTCCTGATAGACACAGGTACATGCAGAGCTATGAGCTGCCACTAAAACAACAAAAACAAAGAATCCAGCTGCAGTTAAAACATTGTTAGTAACAGGCTGCCGTTTCTCTTCTTCCTGTCTCCTATTCAAACAACAGCTGATATAAAGCAAAAATGGGAATGCTTCCATGCGGAATTATGAAATAGCAATAGGTTATTGAGCAAAGCAGTGACAACTAGCTACACATCTATCATTATTGGAAAGAGACTATTTCAAAAATAGATTATACCTCAAATTTCTACAGGGAGCAGAACAGAACCACAAGTGTTATGATTCTGGGTGAGTTTATCACTAGGTAAGTCATATCCCAGACTGAAATGTAGCTTGATCAATTTTTTTTTAAACTTTGCTTTTAGTTAGGTGGTCTTTCACAGAACAACAAGCACACACAGCTGCAGATCTGGTTTTAACCAGAAAATAGAACGAATAAAAATCTAAATAGAATAGGCCAAGCTATGTGCATATAACATAATTTCAAAGATTTTGAAACATGCATTAAAATACATTCCCATTAATTCCAATACACTCTTTTACAGTACTCACAACAGAGAGAATCCCTCTTTCTCTCACATCTCTGGTTTAGTTATGACTTCAAGGCCCTGACACGAAAATCTGATAGCCATTTTCTCAAGGTTTCATACAACTGGGTTTAGACTTGGAGTTTGCACATTCTCCTTGGGTCTATATGGGTTTCCTTTGAATGCTCCGGTTTCCTCCCACAGTCTAAAATATGCAAGTTAAGTGGATTGGCCATGCTAAGTTGCCTGTAGCACCCAGGGGTATGCAGGATAGGTAGATTAGCTATGGTAAATATAGGGTTACAAGGGATGGGGTTGGTCTAGGTTGGATACTCTTTGGTCGGTCAGTGTGGACTTGATAGGCTGAATGGCCTGCTTCTTCCATACTGTAGAGAATTTGTAGTGCCAAGACTTTTTCAGCTTCAAATAATACCTTCAGGGTTTTATGATTTGGAGGTGCGGGTGTTGGACTGGGGTGTACAAAGTTAAAAATCACACAACACCAGATTATAGTCCAACAGGTTTAATTGGAAGAATAGCTTTTGGAGCGCTGCTCAGGGTGGCCACCTCCTGGGAGTCATGGCAGGCTACCGGACAATAACAGTCAAACCACAGAAGCTGTTGATCTGATAAGAATGAATGAGAGAGTGCCTATTGTGTGGCCTCTGAGTTGAGTCATACTCAGTGTGATTGTTCCTGTCTGAGATATAGGCCTAGATTAAATAAGCGGGATACGGGGAATTGATCACTCCCTAAAACAGGTATTGCCAGACTCTGGTAGAAATGATTCCGGGTGAGACGCGGCCGATGGGAAAATACAGAGCAGTGGTCGGTGGGTAAGTGCAATTGACCGACAGAAGATCCGGAAGTATAAACCTATCAGTGTTATGGCAGCACAGGGAGATCAATGGGGACTCCCGGGGTCCCTCATTAACCAGTAGACAGATAAGAAAGAGTGGGTGGAATCCATCCCAGACCCTCACAAAATTGGTTCATGGGCAAAAAGAAAGATAAGACCAAGAAAATAGGTGTCCTTTTGGTCCATCAACTGGCTGGCCTCATAGGTCAGACTTTGGAATCCACATAGAAATGGACCAAGGGAAAACAAATGATTCAATCTTGACTAAGGGAACTGGAAAAGAAAAATCCGTTCCTGGAGGATAGTTGCTGGGCATCATTGCCACCTTATAATGCCCAGGATGGCCTGGTCGCACCCCCTGAACCATTGGACAACCTTCCAGAGGGAATTAACTCGGTCCTGGTAACTCACAGTGGGGAAGGCGATAACACAAATGCAAACTTTAAGCCAGTTACACCAGGTGAATTGCAGCCGATCATAGCTTCCCTGAGTTGCTTGCAGTCCCGCAGTAATAACGCAAAGGTTTGGGCTGAATTAGATACTATGTGGGTGAGCCATCAACTACATTTAAGGTATATCCACCAACTGGTCCAGGCTTCAAGCTCTCAGGACAAGTGGCATCTAGTATCTAACGGGTCTGACATAGCCAATGCTGCACAGCAACCAATCAAGATCATAGGAGAGGCAGATGGACTCAAGGCACCCTCATTAAAGCAGATATTAAGGATCAGCAGGAGCTCTTCGGCCGATTTAAGGCCAAAATCCAGTGTGTTCTGGGGAAACAGCCCACCAATTGGGAAAAATAACAAACACCAAGCAAGAGAAGGGGGAGGGCACCTCCGAATACTTTTTAGGGTCCGTTAAGAATGCTCAGGGATTCCCCAGACAGACTGCTCTGACCGGGCATTCATTCAGGTTCTCAAGGACAGGCTGTCTCCCACACACCAGGAAGTCTGAAAACTGGGAGTCACTGTTCTCCAAGACTATGAAGCCCTGGTAGAATGGGCAGCAAGGGTTAAGGAGGACACAGGAGGAAAATCCCCCGTGCACGTAAAGCAGGAAAACCTAGGCGCCGTCACAAAGACAAAATCCAGACCCACGTGTCACAACTGTGGCAAGACGGGCCACTTGGTCCGGGATTGTAGGGGGAGGAAACAGAACAATGGGAAGCCCACACCGCTGTGTGACATGTACCCAGCACAACCCTGGCAGGCTCATTAAAATTAGAATAGGGCACCAGCCACGCCTATAGGGGCCCTTGGAGCATGGATGGATAGATTTTGGGGGACCTCTTCCCCAATCCCATGGGAAGACATGTTGCCTTGTAATTATTGACCAATTCACCAAGTGGGTTGAGGTCTACCCTACCTGGAACTGCTCAGCTAACACTGTTGCAAGGATTCTAGCTGAGGAGGTGATTCCCAAATGAGAGGGGTGTGTGGTACCGTCCCAGATTGACTCTGACCAGGGGATCCATTTTACTGGAAGAGTTGTAAAAACCATGTGTCAGTTGATGGGCATTAAATAGATGTGTCTTATACCCTACCATCCACAAAGTTCTTGCATGGTGGAGCGAATGAACAGGACTCTTAAACCCTCCCTTGCTAAGGCCATGCAGGACTCTGACAAACGCTGGTCTAAGGTCCAGCTTGCTATACTCATGCAACTCCAGTCCACCATAAGCCGGTCGACTGGTTTGACCCCTTATGAGTTGATGACAGGTAGGGCAATGCAACTGCCCGAGTCCATCATCACGGGAGGGTTCCGATGTTGGCCCTCTCCATGATAGAATACATTGCTGTGTGCTTAAACTGAGCACCCAGCTGAACGAGATGCGGAAAATAGTCAGGGACAAACAAGAAGGGTGGGATGAACAGAGGCAATTGGAGGATTGTCCAGGGGTCCCATCGGTGGATAGTAAGGTTACAGTTAAGACTCTACGCACAAAACCAGGCTTGGCCCCTAAGTGGAAAGGTCCCTATGAGGTTATCATTAGCGGTGACAGGTGCGCCTGTATTGACATGTGAGGGAAGGGGGTTTGGAAACAGTGGTCACAACTGAAGAAATATACAGACCCCGGTTGATAATCCTCACTCTCTGGTTTCTTTTCAGACTGACCCCTCTCGAGACCTGCTGACATCGTTTGTGTGTGTGTGGTTGTTGCGAATGGACCAAGAGCGCGGGCTGTCGCATGTGGCCAGTACAGCCTTTGGACCATTGTATAACTCCGTTGGGTAAGCTCTGGGATGTTTCTGTTTATTTTTGCCTTCACTCTTTGTCTAATAGCCACCGGAGTGGGGGGGGGGAGGGAGGGGGGGGGGGGGGAGCACTGAAGGAAGTGTGCTGACCTAGGTACTGTTCACTGGAGTAGGCGCGGGTTACATGTTAATACTTACTTATACATGTCCTATATACACGTGCAGCAAAATAACATCTCTAAATGCTGGGCCTGTACTTGAATCCCTGCACATCTAGTGGGGGGATTCCCGTAACTCATTCCATTTAATAAATCAGAAACGGCGGAATGCTGGTTGGACTAGTACCGATCCTCACAATTATCCATCTGGGGGAGGGATGTGGGATGTTGGGGTGTGACAGAGAATCTCACGAGTCATTCATGTGAGGCCCTCACTGGACCATTTATGCTGCCAATGATCAGGTCACCTGGGAGACCACGGGTTATAACATGCAAAACTATAAAGGCTGATTCCAGCCTCACTACATCCTTTCGCACATACACCCCTGGCTCTGTCCCTCACAAAAACCACAGGTGAAGGAACGCCCATGGGGACTATTTGTTTTAAATGTAATCGCACATCAGGGTGGAATGCCGGAACCAGCAAATGTTCCCATTCCCTGCTCCTTACCCCGTCCGGCCGCTGATCGTTTATTTCTGGAAGTATTCTAAGCCTTGAGGTTGTCAACATGACTATGGGTAAAATGTTCAAAACCATTTGGACCGTAATTCAGACTGATTACCCGGGGACTTACAATGGTACTCATTTTATATGTGATCTCAAGGCCTATCCTTGGCTCCCTCCAAAATAATCTGAATCTTGCTAATTTGCCTTTTGTTCGCCATTACAGTTGCTCCACCTTCACCCCAACCTCCACCTACTTCGATCCAAACGGTCCATCACTGAGACCGAGTGATTCTTTATGATCACCTTCCCTGCCTAAGCTAAGGCTGCTAGGGAACTGATCAACATGGCCTCGACCTTGGAAAGACTGGCTAATGAGACTGCTGGTGGCTTTGCAGCTGTTAGCATGGCCATCTCAGAGGTGTCAGCTGAGGTCATTGCCACCCGTACTGTAGCGTTGCAGAACTGTTTGGCCCTTGACTATTTGTTGGCAGTGCACGGTGGCACCTGTGCTGCTATTGGACCCAAGTGCTGAACATACATTCCAGATGCCTTGGACAATAAAATGAACCTAGTGATCACATCTGCCTGGAGGCTGATAAGATTCAGCAGGAAGGGAAACAGTTTCATCATTATAATCCCCCAGGCTGGCTAGGATGGCTACAAGGCAGATCTTGGGGCTCATACCTTATGTATGCTTTCATCATGTTCATTATTATTGTCATCGCTTGTTGCGTTGTTATGGCTGCCCTTAACTCATGGTGTAAAGTTTTGACAGCGGGAATTATGCTGGCTGCTAGCCTCTATGTTGAGTTGCCTGGGAGTCACCCCCTTTCTGGCCCCACTGATGATTACTGGATGTAGGTGATCTGTTTGTCATGCTCCTGCATGTCTCGTAACTCAAGAGGGGATGAAGACAGAAACTAACTAAAGAACAAATATTTACAGAACACAGCGTCGTGGTACGCTGTTCCCAGAACCAGCAATCTCTGCGTGCGTATGCGCAGAACACAAGAAACTATCTTTCACAGGCTTTTGTACACATCACCCAGACTATAAAAACTACTGTTCCTGTTGTTCGGGTAGAGGTGGAGTGGTCAAGTCCCGTGGTTAGGGTCAGAATCACGCGGCCCCTCTCAAAAGCTTTTGATTGAATAAATTTGATTGACTTGCTCCTAAATTTGAGTTTTATTAATTTTACCACAAAAAAATACACCTTACATCACACTGGGCAGAAATTTTAAAAACATTGAAGGCAAAATGTGAGCCTGAAGTGAATATTAAAGATGAATGGTGCATATTTAATAATCAAACAAAGTAAAAAAAAAATCCAAAAAAATGCAATATGTAGCATAGTTCACTTAACTTGCAGAAACTTGTGAATTTGCACAATAAATGGAAGATCAAATTAAACATTAGGGACCCAAAAGGGAAAGAACACATACTGAGTGAAGAGACTCAGAAAAAACTGGGAGAATATGAGGAGAATATGTGTGCAGAAATGCAGAAGTTGTGAATCAACAGCTCAAGCATATTCATGGCCAAAGATGCCAGATCTTACCCTCTGCTGACAGAAACCTACACGGGGCAGACGGATCTCAAAACAGCAGGATGTAAATACTGCAGAAGGCATCTTGCAAAGGAGATGAAGTCATGTCCAGCATGGCGAAAGCAGTGTTCTCACTTCAAGAAGCTGAATCATTTTGCACACAAGTATGTGACTAATAGGAAACACAGTTAGCAGATACAGGTCACCACTGGGGAGAAGTAGCTGAAGTTTCTGATGAATCACTCCACACCATACAGTCAGATCGTTAGATAATAACTTGACTGTGGCTGTTCCAATGAGAACTGCAGAAGGAAAACATAAATAGGTCAATAAAATGGATAGTCACAGTTGTGTGCCATGCATATCATGACCTTCATAGACCTGTGTGAAGTGTTCAACATGACAACCCAAAAATGAAGCCTTTGAAAGTCAGGTCAATGCTGTATGAAGGCACCTTACTCATGCTGAGAGAACAGCTTATTTGTAGCTCGTTACAACATGAACATGGATTTGAGTTCCAAATCCAGATGGAAAGCAAATTCCCCTCATTTTAAAAGGCGAGTTAAACTTGAATTGGTGACCTCAACTTGACAAAAGAGATTTGCAATGTCCCCCACCAGATCAGAACTTTGACCAGGGAATGTGTATGTTTACCCTGCCTTGGAAGAAGCCGGGGTGTCTTCCAGGAGAATATCACCTAAACGTAGATCAGAAATGGGAGCTAAATATTCAAGGATATACATCCTATCGAAAAGATGGCGGGGGGAGGGGGGGGGTGTGGGGGGAGGTGGGGAAGGGTAGGGGTTGCCTTGTTCATGGAAAATGAAATCAATAGTAATAAACAAAATAGGATCAGACAATGCAGAATCTGTGTGGCGAGAGTTGAGGAACCACAAAACTAAAATAAGACCAAAATGGGAGTTATCTACATGCCTCCAAACAGTGGTCAGGATTTGGAGAATAAGATGCACCCAGAGATAGGAAAGGCATGTAAGAAAGGCAAGGTTACAGTGATCATGGAGGATTTGAATATGCAGGTGGACTGGGAAAACCAGGTTGGTAGGGGATCGTAAGAAACGGAATTTGTGTAATGTCTATGAGATGGCTTTTTGGAGCAGCTTGTGGTGGAGCCCCCTAGAGGAACAGGCAATTCAGGATTTAATGTGCAATGAGGCCAACTTGATAAGGGAGCTTAATGTGAAGGAACCCTTAGGAGGCAGTGACCATAATATGATAGAATTTACTCTGCAGCTTGAGAGGGAGAAGATAGAATCAGATGTAATGGTATTACAACTGAATAAAGGCAACTACAGAGGCATGTGGGAGGAGCTGACCAGAATTAACTGGGAGAGGAAGACAGTGGAACAGCAACGGTAGAGGTTTCCAGGTGTAATTCCAGACACACAGCAAAAATCCAACCCAAGGGACAAGAAGCATACTGAAGGGAGAATGAGGCAACCATGACTGATCAGGGAAGTCAGGGAGAGCATAAAAGCAAAAGAGAAAACATAATGTGGCAAAGGGCAGTAGGAAGCCAGACTAACAGAGGACAACGAAGGAAGAAATCAGGAGGGAGAAGATTTATATGAGAATAAAATAGCCAGTAACATTAGCATAGATTGCAAGAGTTTCTTTAGATATACAAAGGGCAAAAGAGAGGCAAAGGTGGACATTGGACTGCTGGAAAATGACACTGGAGAAGTAGTAATGGGGACCAAGGAAATGGCTGAGGAATTGAATAAGGACTTTGCATTAGTCTTCACAGTGGAAGGCATCAGTAACATCCCAAAATTTCAAGAAAGTTGAGCAGCGATGAGCACAGTGACCATCACCAAGGAGAAGGTGCTCCCGCCTCAGGCAACTGTCTATGTGGAGTTTGCACATTCTCCCTGTGGGTTTCCTCCGGCTGCTCCGGTTTCCTCCCACAGTCCAAAAATGTGCAGGTTAGGTGAATTGGCCATACTAAATTGCCCGTAGTGTTAGGTGAAGGGATAAATGTAGGGGAATGGGTCTGGGTGGGTTGCTCTTTGGAGGGTCGGTGTGGACTTGTTGGGCCGAAGGGCTTGTTTCCACACTGTAAGTAATCTAATCTAAAAAAAACTGAAAGGTGAGAAAGTGGATAAATCACCTGGACCAGATGGGCTACAGCCTAGAGTTCTGAAGAAGATAGCCGAAGAGATAGTGAAGGCATTAGTAATGGTCTTTCAGACATCACTGAAATCAGGGAGGGTCCAGGGGACTGGAAAATCACTAATGTAACCCTCTATTAAGAAGGCAAAAGATGGGAAGTTATAGGCTGGTTAGCATGACTTAAGTTGATGGTAAGATTTTGGAGTCCATTGTGAAGGATGAGATTTCTGAATACTTGGAAATAGGGCAAAGTCAGCATGGTTTCATCAAGGGGAGCTCAAACCTGACAAACCTGTTAGACTTCTTTGAGAAGTTAATGATCAGGTTAGACCACGGAGAGTCAATGGATGTTATCAATCTGGACTTCCAGAAGGTCTTTGACAAAGTACCACACAGGAGGCTGGTGGTGTTCCACAAAGGTCGGTATTGGGACCACAACTTTTCACTTTTACATTAACAATCTAGATGAAGGAGGAACGCACTGAGGGCATTCTGGCTAAGTTTGTACATGACAGAAAGATAGGGGCAGGTAGTATTGAGGAGGTGGGGAGGCTGCAGAAAGATTTAGACAGGTTAGGACAATAGGCAAAGAAGTGGCAGATGAAATACAATGTGGCAAAGTACAAGGTCATGCACTTTGGTAAGAAGAACAGAGGCATTGACTATTTTCTAATTGGGAAGAAAATTCAGAAATCTGAAGTGCAAAGGGACAGGGGAGTTCTAGCCCAGGTTTATGTTAAGGTAAACTTGCAGGTTGAGTCAGTAGTTAGGAAGGCAAAGACAATGTTAATATTCATCTTAAGGGGACTAGAATATAAAAGCAGAGATGTACTTCTGAGGCTTTATAAGGCTCTGGTCAGACCACATTTAGAGTATTATGAACAATTTTGGGCCCCATATCTCAGGAAGGATAGTGGTGCTGAAACAGGTCCAGAGGAGGTTCACGAGAATGATCCCAGGAATGAAATGCTTAACATATGAGGAACATTTGAGGACTCTGAGTCTATACTCAATGGAGTTTAGGATGGGAGGGGAGTCTGATTGAAACTTTCAGAATACTGAATGGCCTGGACAGAGTGGATGTTGGGAAGATGTTTCCATTGACAGGAGAGACAAGGACCTGAGGGCATAGCCTCAGAATAGAATGGAGATAAGGAGAAACTTCTTTAGCCAGAAAGTGGTGAATCTTTGGAATTCATTGCCACAGAAGTCTGTGGAGGCCAGGTCATTGTGTATATTTAAGACAGAGACAGATAAGTTCTTGATGGCCAAGAGGATCAAAGTTTACAGGGAGAAAGCAGGAAAATGGGGTTGAAAAACCTATCAGCCATGATTGAATGGCAGAGTAGATTCAATGGGCCAAATGGTCTAATTTCTGCTATGTCTTATGGATGACAATACAAGACCATTTAATCATCTGACTAAGAGAGTTACAGCTACCCTCAAGATGAGAATGAAAATCATTAAGAGCCTTTTAAGAGCTACAAATGAAGGTCAAATAATGACAACTCCTTACAGAGACAACTCCTGGAAAACAGAGAATAAGCATTGACCCAAAGGACTAAGTAAAGCCCTGAAGAATTTTACTACTCCATTGAATCATAGAAGGAATTTTGTCACAGCTTACAACAACAAGAATCGTAATTACCGTGGAGGAGAACAATGAAGCAGAATGGAAGTAGTCATTTTCTAACCACATCCTGGACACTGTTTAGGAGATACAGATGGTTTTGTATGCCATTTGGCATTTCCACTACTCCAGAAGAATATCAACAGAGACAAAATTTGATGGTAAGTGAACCTTGTGTGTGTAAGCTATAGTGGATAATTGACTAGTTTATGGAAGAGAAGACATAATAGAAGAAGTCATCACTAACCATAACCTAAATCTTATGCAATTGCTTGACAGAGATTGTCAGGTGAATCTGAAATAGAATAAGAAAAAAAAAGGTTCAGTTAAAGATGCCCAAGGTTGACCACATAGGCCATACATCAACAGAAAAAAAAACTTCATCTGGATCCCAAAATGTTGAGAGATTCAACAGTGATGCATTGCCCCATAGATATAAAAACAGTGCAATGATTTGTTGGCAAAATGCTTGTCCAATTAGTCTTTGGAGGCTAAACCATTACGACAACCCACTGCCAAAAACGCACAGAGGTATTGAGGCTCAGAACAAGTAGCAGAGTTTACTAAAATCAAACTACTCGTGACAACAATGCCAGTGCTGAAATACGATAAAGTCACCATGTGGTGTGATCCCAGTGAGACAGGACTTGGAGCAACTCTAAGGTAGCAAGTACAATGGCTGCATTTGCATTCAGGGTGTTACACAGAGAGACTCTAAGTTCAGGTTGAGAGCTACTGTCTTTGTTTGTGAACATTTTCATCAATATCTCCTTGAAAGACAAGACGACAGTTGAGCCTGGCAGAAGTCTTTTAAAAATGTTTCTTCAAGCTGGAATTATCTGATAAAAAGTACCTTCAAAGGACATTAGTCCAGCTACAGGAATCTGGACATGACAAAGAAGCAAAGGGAAGCAGATGTGCATTGCAGATATGTAGTTGAGAACAACACTCCCAACAAAGAGAGTGCTTGAGAGTGACACCTTCCAGAATCAATAAGATGCAACAGCTTGTTAAGTTCTAGAATTATCAACCCAGGAGAGATGTTGAATATAACAAACAAGTACCTTGCACAAATCAAGCAAACTACCCAAGATGCACATCTTCAACTATTGTAAGAAATAGTAATGAAAGGATGTCCCAAAAAGAACACTATAGGACGAAGACAATATTGGGCTAGATAGAGACAAACTGATAAACAAAGATGGCCTTTTATACAAAATAAATTGTCATTATCCTGAAGAGCTTAGAGGAGAGATACTGTTTAGCATCCATGCAAACCATCAAGGAATTGAGTAAACTCCAAGAGAAGCGAAAGATGTACTCTACCAGCGAAATATGAGCAATAATATCAAAGACTACATCAGTCAGTGTAGTGATTGCATTAAATGCCAATAGCCTCTGATTGATATCATATCCCAGATAAACCATGAATGAAACTGAGTGTAGGTCTCTCCATTCTTGAAGGGACTGATTATCTTCTTAAAGTAAACTGTTACTCTGGCTGAGAGGTAAACACATTGCTGTGTTGTACACTCAAAAAAAATGCTTTGGCAAAACCATTTGTGTAAAATAATACCTCTTTATTCCTTGAAACCTTTCACCAGCTCCAGTTTGTGTGATACAGTAGCAGCATTTCCTAACTGCTCCACCCTAACTGTCTTAGTAAACTATCAGAGAGCTTTCAAACCAATCCATTGCTGCACATTTAGGGTACAAAACCCATGTTTGCTAAAACTGGAATAGGCATTTTCAAGGCTGAATGGGGTAGCATTTCTAAATTTTTTAAAGTTTTAACATTCGCTATCTGCTCCTCTTTCACCAATGGTGAGAGGTCTAATTACCTCAAAATTGGGTTGGAAAATCCTTTGACTCCAGTCTGCCTTTGCAGAGGGGTATCAATGGGTCACAGAAGGTCTGGACCAGAGGAACAATAATTCAGAGAGAGGAACTACATGCTGGTTAGTTGGACTTCAAATTAGTTTCACAGGTTGGCACAGCATTGAAGGCCAAAGGGCCTGTACTACGCTATAATATTCTATGTTCTATGCTGTGGCTCAGTCAGGCACAGGGCCAGACTGGGAGGTTCCCATGGATGTAACCGTGGTGATGTGAGCTCCAAGACAGCTCCAATGTAAAATTCTTTGATTGAGGGCATTTTCCTTTGGAGTATGCTGGGAAATTCACTCAGAGCTGTGGGAGTTTGGGTGCATGACACCCCGCCTTCAGGCTTAACCAAGTGAGGAAGTGCCTGCCCCGCTCAGTTGACCTTGCCTGAATGTTGGCAGTTTTTAGAATATTTGGGTGCCACCAGTAAAACGGAACCCAAGCTGGATAGCACACAAAGCTCTGGAATGGCAGGGTGGATGGAGATATGCGAACATCCAAGGTTTATCATTACGCCAAGTACAAGCCCAAAACTGAGTTCATCTTTAGCCTCATAACTAGAGTTAGACATGTAGAGGTTCCTGTATCTTCAGTGAGATGTGAGAATGTATATCTTGTTGACTCCTCACAGCAATGACATTCCTATGATGATAATGATGATAATGTCACAGAGCAGCCTTCCTTCTCTTTAATTCTCCCTGTGGGAATGCAGTGGTGCCACCAGATTGATGAAGAATAAAAGCTATGATTGTGTCATCACAACTGAGCTGAGTATTTAGGCCTCTGCGGTTTCTATAAGTATAGGGCTTACAATTTCAGTACACAATGGCATATGGGTGCAATTAATAATCCCCAGAACCCTGGGGAACACAGTCAATTTGGAAAATGTAATGGCCCTCCTTGTCATTCAGTTTGCTCACACTGTGGAGTCGTATAATTGAAGTAAAGAGGAGGCACTGGTGACTTGCCAAAGTCAAGAGAAGGGAAGTACAAATTAGCTGAGTTGCCAAATGTTCCCTGTGGTTGCATGGAATGAGCATAGCAAATATTGAGAGCTACAGGCAATATTAAAATCCAGACAGTGGCATGGGCTGTGCACTTTGGTTAAGACCTGACCACAATAGAGGTCCTCTAAAGCTCGATGACTGAAGCATAACCTTCTGAGAAAGAGCTGTAAAATGTTTTAGAAAATGTGCTTAAATATCCTGCAATTGCAAGTTTGATTCTCTCCAGTGTTAATTGATCAATCCCAATTTGGGGATGCCGGTGTTGGACTGGGTTGTACAAAGTTAAAAATCACACAACACCAGGTTATAGTCCAACAGGTTTAATTGGAAGCACTAGCTTTCGAAGCGCTGCTCCTTCATCAGGTGGTTGTGATGAAGGTGTTGAGGAAACACCTGATGAAGGAGCGATGCTCCGAAAGCTAGTGCTTCCAACCAAACCTGTTGGACTATAACCTGGTGTTGTGTGATTTTTAACTTTGATTAATCCCAATCCCTTACAGCCTCCCACTGCTTCCTTTCTCCACTTTCCTTCTTTATATTACTGGGGAAAGTGTAATTCCCTTCAGGAATTCCATCATGCAAACCATAGATAGATAGTCACTCAGTAATTCTCTTGAGACAAAATCTTTTAGAAATTTGTTCATGGGATGTGGGACATCCGATGCTGGGAACCATTTATTACTTATTGGTAATTGTCCAAATGGCAGACAGAAATATATTAGTGAACGAGATGGATTTTTACAACAATAAATGGTAGTTACATGGTTGCCATTAAACTATCTTTTTAAAAATTGAATTAAGATTTCACCATCTGCCATGGTGAGATTTGAATTGCTGGCCTCGGGAACATTAGCCTGGATTACCATCCCAGTGATGTTGACATTACCCCACCAACTTCCCTACATAATGTCAAAATACAGGGAAGGCTTCTGACTAATGTTTGTTTTTCCCTACAATAATATTGAGACCCAATTTCTACAAAATATATTTCAGTCCAAAAGTGTTGTTTTAACCAATTAATTATACATTAATTATTGGCCCTGATAAACTGTGAATAAGCACATTTTCTCAATGGGGAATGGGTAAATAGAAATAGTAAGGTTACAGGTGGAAACCTGCTCAATTAAATTATGTGAATGGGCCTATTCGCAAGTTTCATCCCCATACTTGGTGACAAGGTGCAAGCTGCTGCCACTTTATGGGCTGTTTCCCCCATTTGGCCGCTTTCAGATCGACCAAGCAATTAAGAATGCTCATAGTATTCCTGACGTTTGGGTCAGCAGACAGCCCAAAGCCCACATGGGTTGGCCTTTGGCCACAACTACGGCCAGCTGATTTTCATGGCTGCTGTTGGTGAAGATAAGTGGAGGATGCCTCATGGAGACCTGGTCATCCAGCCGACAGGTCACCTCCAGAGTTTGGCCTTACTGTGGCGCACACCCCATTGTGAGGAAGAACCTAGAACTGTCTGTTCATAACCAGGGCATGTACACCCATAAAATGTATACCCTTTGCTTCTAAAGTAGTCTGTATCATCCACACCCAAATTCTCTTTTTGGTGTCTGGCACTCATTCTGAAGGTGGACGTTTCTCTAGCCCATTCTAGAATTGGTATTTGGGTACCTGATGGATTCACAGATGGTAAAACTTAGGAAGAGGCCATGCATCTCACTGAATGTGCACTGAGTATCTCCATTTGCAATCCTGTCAGTCTCACTTGCCCCACCCATTCTTTCCCACTTGCAATGTGTTCTTCCTTCAAGTATATGCACAATTCCCTTTTGAGTTTCAATGTCTATCATATTAAGAAGCAGTGAATTTAAGCCTAATTCCTGGTAGCAAGTCAATCAGTTCAGGAAGCGCCAAAGTTGTGGAGGCAGTTCAGAATCAATGACGTTGCTTTGGGTCTGGAGTCATATATAGGCCAGACCAGAGGCACAAATAGAGTAATATTCATAAATGAAGGTATCGGTGACACTGGATTTCCATTTTGAAGAATTTCAAAATGAGTCAGAACAGTATGCGCTGATTGCCAGTTTTACTGTTTTTTCCTTGTGAGACACTGGATAAGGATGTCAAACCCATGTCGGCAGAACATTGGTCTTGGACTCTGGATTATTAATCCAGCAACATTACCATTACATTCCACTTCCCTCTGGTCAAGGGTGGAAGGAAAGAGATGGGCTGGCAACCCTTATAATGTCATGTGTCCAACTCACCCCACCACTCCTGTTGAAAACATACCCAGTGGGAGGCTGTAAAAATCCAATCCACGGTATCATTACAGTATAGAATGAGGCCATTTAGCCCATCATATCCGTGGCAGATCTTCACAAGAACAACTCAGCTAGTTACATGTCTTTGCCCTTTTGCTGTAGTCTGTATTTTTGTTTTCTTCATGTGCTTTACTTCAATTCTCTTTTAAAAGTCCTGATTAAATATGCTTGAATCATCTGTTCTGGCAAGTGCATTCGAAAACCTAACCACAAACTGCATGTAAAAATAATTCCTCATGTTCTATTACCAATCATCGTAAACCTATGACCTCTGAATTCAAACCTTTTGCCAATGAAAACAATTCTATCCAGACACATCACGATTTAGAACACCTCTATCTAGTCTCTGTTCAATGTTCTCCAATTAAAAAGAACACAACAGAAATCTTTCATTTCTGAAACAATTGTTGGAAATCTTTTCTGTCCCTCTTTGAGGCTTTCAAGTACTTCCTAGAAGTGTGATCTATCATAACCATTTGGAATCTATCACTATTCTTCATATGTTGCACAATGCGCCCATGTTGTATGTCATCTGTATATTTCAAAATTGTGCTCTGCATGCCTAAGTCTTAGAAAAAGAAAGCATTGGTCCCAGTAACAACCCTTAGAGAACCCCACTAAACACTTCCTCCAGTCAAAAGTACAATCATTCATCATTAGGCTCTGTTGTCTTGTTCTTGTTTTCCTCGAGTTGCTTCAAATCCAAATTCATGCATCTATCCTGAGGAAGATTCAACCTGAATGTGGAGTCGCAGGTAGAAAGGATAGTGAAGAAGGCGTTTGGTATGCTTTCCGTTATTGGTCAGAGCATTGAGTAAAGGAGTTAAGAGGTCATGTTGTGGCTGTAAAGGACTTTGGTTAGGCTATCTTTGGAATATTGTGTACAATTCTGGTCTCCCTCCTATCAGAAGGATGTTGTGAAACTTGAAAGGGTTCAGAAAAGATTTACAAGGATGTTAGTGGGTTGGAGGGTTTAGGCTATAGGGAGAGGCTGAACAGGCTGGGGCTGAGGGGTGATGTTAAGGGGAGAGGTTTATAATATCATGAGGGCCATGGACAGAATAAATAGACAAGTTCTTTTTCCTGAGTTGGGGGAGTCCAGAACTAGAGGGCATAGGTTTAGGGTCAGGGGGAAAGATTTTAAAGAGACCTAAAGGGCAGCCTTCACATGTAAGTGGTGGTGCGTGTATGGAATGAGCTTCCAGAGGAAGTGGTAGAAGTTGGTACAATTACAACATTTAAAAGGCAAGTGGATGGGTGTATGAATAGGAAAGGATCAGAGGGATATGGGCTAAGTGCTGGCAAGTGGGACTAAATTAATTTAGAATTTCTGGTCGGCATGGATGAGTTGGATTGAAGGGTCAGTTATATCTCTATGACTCTATGACTAACTTAAAATAAAACTCAGTTTCTCTCCACAGGTACCGCCTTATCTGGTGAAAAATTCCAGCATTGCCTGTTTTTATTGCACATGCATGCTGCCATTTTCCTTTCTGTTCTATCTGGTTTGATCTTCTTAACAAGGCTATATTGTGACACATGGTTAAATGCTTTTTATAACCTTATGAACTGCATCAGTCTCAGCAATCATCTCTGTCATTCATCAGAAGCCTCAGTCGCTAGTTAACACTATTTATCATTAACAAATCCATACTAATTTTCCCTAATTAATTGACCATGTTCTTGCAACTGTTGCCTTTGCCCTAGATTATTATCTCAAAGGCTTGTTCACCACCAAGGTAAAAGTGACTGGCTGAGGGACTTTTGTGGCACAGTGATAGTGTCCCTACCTCTGAACCTGGAGGCCTGTGTTCAAGCCCCACCTGCTCCAGAGATGTGTAGCAACATCTCTGAAGAGATTGATTAAAAAATAGGTTAAATAATAAAGTAAAATGTGATTGGCCTTTAGTTGCTGGGATTTTCCTCATGCCTTTTGGAGGACCAGCTCATAATCTTAAAAAGTTCTTTTCATCCTTTTCTCCACTGCCTTAGATAAATATTCAATATATCCTGACAAATTAAAGTATTGCATATGGAAGTACACCAGCATGTAGGGATCCCGAGTACAGTTCCTTACTTGAATCAGTGACAATCCCATTGGCTAGGCCATGTAAGCCAAAAGGATGATGACCATGTCCTGAGATCATGTTCTATGTTGAGTTTTCCATCAGCACAAGAGCAACAAGTCACTCTTACCTATGATACAAGGACATCTGCAAACAGGATCTCAAGATTCCTGAAATCTTTGTCAATGCTTGGGAAGTGCTTTCCGCTGGCCAGAGTGTCGAGACGTAAGCTCACTTACTTTGTGTTTACTTGGAGGCTTCCATTGAATTGAATTGAATTTATTGTCACGTATATCGAGGCACATGAAAAGTTTTGTCTTGCAAGCAATACAGGCAGATCACAAGTTAAATAGCATAGATAAGCAAATAATAGGTAAACAGTGGCAGAACCAAAAACACAGGTGCAGGCGAATGCTAAGAGTTTGTGAGTCCATTCAATAGTCTAACAACAGTAGGATAGAAACTGTTTCGAAACCAGCTGGTGCATGTGTTCAGGCTTCTGAACCTTCTCCTTGATGGTAGAGGTTGTAGAAAAACATTGCCAGGGTGGGATGGATCTTTGAGAATGCTGGCGGTCTCTCCTTGACAGCAGGCCTGGTAGGTGGATTCTATAGATGGGAAGTTGGCCTTTGTGATTGTCTGGGCCAAATTCACCACTCTCTGTAACTGTCTCTGATCTTGAATGGTACAGTTGCCATACCAGGTAGTGATACAACCAGACAGAATCCTCTCGATGGCACACGTGTAAAGGTTGGCAAAGGTATTCACCGTCATGCCAAATTTCATCAGCTGCCTGAGGAAGAAGAGACGTTGTTGGGTCTTTGTAACCAATGTGTCCACATGAAGAGTCCAAGGAAGCTTGTTGATGACCACTCCCAGGAGCGTGACACTCTCCAGTCGTTCCACCTCTGTGCTGTTAGTTGGTAGGGGGGCATGAGTAACATTCTGCTGAAAGTTAGTAATGGGATCCTTGGTCTTGCCAGCATTGAGAGCCTAGGCTGTTCTCAGTTCACCATTTTTCCAAGTCTTCCACCTCCTGTCTGTAGTCTGTTTCATCGCCACCTGAGATTCAACCGACTATGGTGGTGTCATCAGCGGACTTGTCAATGGCATTAGTCTGGTATTTGGTGACGCAGTCATGGGTATACAGTGAGTACATTAGGGGGCTGAGTAAGTATCCATGGGGTGCTCCAGTGTTGAGTGTTAGTGAAGATGAAATATTGTCTCCAAGCTTCACTGATTGCGGCCTGTGGGTCAGGAAACTGAGGATCCAGTTGCAGAGAGTGGGCTTAGTCAGAGATCACTAAGTTTAGTAATCAGTCTCAAGGGGATAATAGTGTTGAAGGATGAACTATAGTTAATGAGTAAGATTCTTACATAACTGTTGTTGGTGTCAAGATGTTCTAGGGAGGAGTGAAGGGCAAGTGATATGGTATCTGACGTGGATCTGTTGGTCTGATAGGCAAATTGGAGTAGGTCAAGAGTAGTTGGGGAGGCTGGAGTGGATTAATGCTATGACCAGCCTTTCAAAGCACTTCATGACCACTGAGGTTAGGGCCACTGGGCAGTATTCATTGAGACACGCTGCATGAGCTTTCTTAGGCACAGGGATGATGTTGGCCCTCTTAAAACAGGCAGGGACAGTGGTCTGCTACAGTGAGAGGTTGAAGATGTCCGAGAAGGCCTCTGCTAGTTGATCTGTGCATGTTCTGAGTACACGGCCTGGTACTCTGTCTGGTCCCATCGCTTTCCTTGGCATGCACACATTGGCTTCAGCACAAGTGTATGAGCTGCCAGCTGCTGCTTTTTAGTGCAGAGGGAGAGCTTGTCATGGTGGAAAGAACAGAACAGTCAAGAGGATTGACATGTTGCTCCACAGCACTATGCTACATCCATGTCACACCTACAGCATGAGCCAGCAGCTTAAATAGAAAATACACTGCATGTTTTCAAGCAAATGGCCAGGCATGAAAACCTAATGGGAGCAGGCCTTAATGGAATGAAGGAGGACTACAGCATTTAGAGGATATTGCCATAATCTGTTCGTGTCTCATTCAGGGTGTGTGGCTATTGTCACTCAGGTCCCAGTCTGCCCAGTGATCCATGTTCTTGTGGTCTGGGGATAAACCATAGTTAGTTCTGAGGGTCAAGTGCAAGCAGTCTTGGGATTACAAGTAGATCAGATTGCAGTGAAGATGTCAGACTGGAAACTGGGTCATGCACAGTCAGACTGTCCTTCCAGGTCAGTCCAAGAGATGGGCCCCAATCAGTCCTGGAGTTTGCTCAATAATAATCGTGAGGCTTATTGGGGGTACAATCCATAGGATCCTGAAGAATGCAGGTAATTCTAATCTGGAGATGGGAGACACTCAAGGAGCAGTCATGATGATAGGGGGCAATCCTAGACAGAAGGGTGTGATCTCAGAGACAAAAGGTGGGCTCTGGGAGCTCCAGAAGATGGGAACGATTTCTCTCAGGCCACAGTCATTTTGGTCTCTCCATGGGTAGATTTAGGGCCAATGAAGGCACGGGAATTTCCACAGTCATGGGCTCTGTGGAGTAAAGTAGGAGCATTAATAGGAATATGAAGGGAGACTGAAAGAACTCTGGGATCACAGGGACATCCATACAATAGGAAGATGAAGGATGGTCAAAAAAAGCTCGTGTCACAGGCACAGCCTGCAGCTCGTTTACACTGAAATGATCTTGGAATCTTGCAATGTCAGTTTGGAAATCAATGGAAGAATAACTTCACAAATGGTTGATACTGTGTGCAGTGGGCTGACTAATTTACTCTTTTTAGGAGGAGGACAGAGGAATTGAAGGCACTGCTGGGGGCAATTGCAGCAAAGATACTTCCATGATTCAGTAATGCCACCCAGCTAGTTTAGGTTTATACTCCATTGGCTGAATGGCTAAGAAACACATTTCAAATCTAGGCCCCAAGGAATTAGGAGCCTCGCATTGTGCTCAGTAACTCTCCCCTTGATCTGTCCTCGAAGCAACTGGGCTGAACCAAACATAGTTCAAAGTGGAACCAAAGTTCCCGGTTCACAAACAATATTTGATAGCAGCATCAGAAGACTTTACTTTGCAGTTGCCTGATTCTCACATTGAAGTGTAATTATGCATGGACATGGTCTATACGTGGAAGGGAGGGGTTTAATAGTGGCTAACTTGTAGAATTCGACTCCCAGTGTAGCATTAAAACTTTGATTGTGGAAAATACAATTGCATAGTATCACACCTCAGAGCTCCTTATGGAGATAAACAATACACAAAAAGTAGGAGAACATCATTTGGCCACTTGTGTCTACTCCGCCATTTAAAAAGCCATGGCTGAACTGACTGTAAGCTCTAATCTACATTCTCACCTACCCCTGAAAACCTTTCCTTCAATTGTTTACTCTGATTAAAAAGAAACTTTAAAATCTACACTTCCATCACCTTTTCAGGAAGAGAGCTTCAAACCCTCATAAACCTCTGAGAAAACAAAGTTCACCTGATTTATGTCCTAAATGGGTGACCCCCTCATTTTAAACACTGAACCCTAGTTCTAGATTCTCCCAAATGAGGAAACACCTTCTTCACATCTACCTGTCAAGACTCCTCTGGATCTTATATGTTTTAGTGAAGTCACCTCTTATTGTTTTAAACTCCAGCAGATACAAGCCTAACGTGTCCAACGTTCTTCTTGTATAAGACATGGTGGCTCAGTGGTTAGAACTGTTGACTCTTTGCAGCACCAGGGAGCCTGGTTCGATTCCACCCTCAGGCAATTGTCAGTGTTGAACGTAGAATGGTGTAGACTATTCAGTCCTCGATGCTGTGCCAAACTCTTATCCTACTCTAAGATCAAGCTAACCTACATATTACTATTACCCAAGAGTCACTTAAATGTGTCTAATGCTTCTGACTCTATCAACTTGGGTTGCAACTTTAAGAGATTTGTGGACATTGAGTTTGCACATTCTCCCCATGTCTGTGTGGATTTCTGCTGGGTGCTCCTGTTTCCTCCCACAGCCCAAGGATGTGCAAGTTGAGTGGATTGGCCATGCTAAATTACCCAAAGTGTTCAGGGATGTGTAAGTTAGGTGCATTAGCCACAGGAAATGCAGGTTTACAGGGATAGGAGATGGATCTGGGTGGGATGCTCTTTGGTGGTTAGACAATAGACAATAGACAATAGATGCAGGAGTAGGCCATTCAGCCCTTCGAGCCTGCACCGCCATTCAATATGATCATGGCTGATCATTCCCAATCAGTATCCAGTTCCAGCCTTATCTCCATAACCCTTGACTCCACTATCTTTAAGAGCTCTATCCAATTCTTTCTTAAATGAATCCAGAGACTGGGCCTCCACTGCCCTCTGGGGCAGAGCATTCCACACAGCCACCACTCTCTGGGTGAAGTAGTTTCTCCTCATCTCTGTCCTAAATGGTCTACCCCGTATTTTTAAGTTGTGTCCTCTGGTTCGGCACTCCCCCATCAGCGGAAATATATTTCCTCCTGCCAGAGTGTCCAGTCCTTTCATAATCCTATACGTTTCAATCAGATCCCCTCTCAGTCTTCTAAACTCAAGGGTATACAAGCCCAGTCGCTTCAGTCTTTCCGTGTAAGGCAATCCTGCCATTCCAGGAATTGACCTCGTGAACCTACGCTGCACTCCCTCAATAGCCTGAATGTCTTTCCTCAAATTTGGAGACCAGAACTGTACACAGTACTCCAGGTGTGGTCTCACCAGGGCCCTGTACAGCTGCAGAAGCACCTCTTTGCTTCTATACTCAATCCCTGCTGTTATGAAGGCCAGCATGCTATTAGCCTTCTTCACGACCTGCTGTACCTGCATGCTTGCCTTCATTGACTGGTGGACAAGAACACCCAGATCTCTCTGAACAGCCCCTTTACCTAATTTGATACCATTGAGGTAGTAATCTGCCTTCCTGTTCTTGCCACCAAAGTGGATAACCATACATTTATCCACATTAAACTGCATCTGCCATGCATCTGCCCACTCACCCAACTTGTCCAGGTCACCCTGTAATCTCCTAACATCCTCATCACATTTCACCCTACCACCCAGCTTTGTATCATCAGCAAATTTGCTAATGTTATTGCTGATACCATCTTCTATATCATTTACATATATTGTAAAAAGCTGCGGTCCCAGCACGGATCCCTGCGGTACCCCACTGGTCACTGCCTGCCATTCCGAAATGGAGCTGTTAATCACTACCCTTTGTTTCCTATTAGCCAACCAATTCTCCATCTTGGACTGAAATGTAGTGTCATTGATTTCACAAGAAATAGTGGACTTGTTGGGCTGAATGGCCTGTTTTCAAACTGTGGGTATTCTATGATCCATTTCAGGTGGCAGTCTGACAAGCCTTTTTCTGAACATTTTCTAATGCATTCATATCCTTCCTTAACTAAGCTGACCAATCCTACACACAGTCCTCTGTAAGTACTCTCAACAGAACCCTGTATAACTTAAGCATAACCTCCCTTCTATTTAATTCCTCTCTCAGACATGTCAGTGGCCTGACTCTAATCGAGTTAGATTGCCCACCGATGTAAAAGTCTCTGATCTGGTGAAGGGTCTCAATGTAAGTCTTGTTGGTGTTTCCTCTGAAGGTTAATAGCTGCCTCCTTAGATGTGGAGGTGGAGCTGAGAGTCTTTGGTACTGGCCTCTTTTGGATGGACGTTTGCTCAGTGCTGCAAGGGCCTACAAAGAGAAAACAGGCATTTAATTGTGTGAAAGGAATAAATATTTGTGTGGTTTAATAATAAGCATTGGTGTTAGTGAGAGAGCAGCGCAGCACAGCATAATAAAGCTAATGAGTCAGTTGGTCACTGAGCTGTGCCCCATCTGTTGACCTCTTCTCCAGCAAGTCCAAGAGTATTCGCCTCATATGGAGAAAGGAGCCTGATGTCCTCCCCACGCCTTCACAATACCACCCACCCCCACCTTCCAACTTCCCTTAACTATGCATAACCCAGACCAGTTTTGAGCTAATTTTTGTTTCAATGACAAAGGAGGGGATTGAGTATGGAGGAAGCAGATGGAAGAGCAGTTGGTGATAAGACAGGAGCAGAATAGGGGCGGAGGTGTCCCTAGCAAGTGAGTAGAATATGCCGGGGTCAGGAAGGGTTAGTAGTATGGGAGGATGAGGTGGGTGAAAGCTATTTTACGGACAAGATGTTGGCAATACTAAGTTGAATCCCTGAGATGTGTGTACTGTGGCAGCATTAGAGTGAGGAGTGATCCAGCGAATGTGAAGTGGCAGAGAGGGGATGGCAGAACTTACCCTTGTGGATTATAGATCACCAACCTTTTTACCTGCCCTGCTGCATGTCCCTTCTGACTGGAGGCACAGGATTGTCCCGATCTGTTATCTGAGTCTAGGCTGGCTATATCTGGTGGGCATGCCCTTCCCCTGTAGTGGCCTGAAGTAAAAGCCTGGATTTCTTCTTCACCACCCCATCCATCATCCCCTCCAGGGACCTGACAGCAGTTCCTCTCTGCCATGGTGGCCCAGCCTGAGTGCTGGTTTCTTGGATTGCAGCATCTGAAGTGGTTTGCAGCTGACACCAGAGATATGGATGCTGGAAGAAACTGGCAATGGCAAACATGTCCACCATGCCTGCTGAATGGTTCCATGAGGAATACATCATGGAGTCCATTTGCAGAATCAATGAGGTGAAGAGCCTGAGAGTGAGTGAGTAAAGCAGTCTCATTCAATAAAACACTTTAGTTGAAAATGGAAAAATTCTGCCTGTGTTGTGAATTTTGCAATCACAGTCTGATTGAGTATGCTCAATATTTTACACAAAAAAAAAATTCAAAGAACTGTAGATGCTGGAAATCAGAAATGAAACCAGGCCTTGCTGGAAAAAGCTCAACAGTCTGGCATAATCTGTGATGAGAAAGCAGAGTTAACATTTTGGTTCCAGTGACCCTTCTTCAGAACTCTGGGACCTGAAATCTTCACTCTGCTTTCTGTCCACAGATGCAGCCGGACTGTTGAGTTTTTCCAGCAATTTCTGTTTTCGTTGCTGAATCCTCTTCTTGTTGCAAACAGCGAGTGATACGCTGGGTGACACAATCTGCCAGTTGATGAGGTGTACTGAAATTCGCTCACCACACTATTCATTTATAGGATAAGAAGAACATCTATTTGACAGAACATCAGCTTCCACTTAGAAGTGAATGCCTCTCTTTGTTCACTTTGAGAGTTGTCATTCTTGTACTTCTGTCAGCTCTAACCAAAAGACTTCCACATAGCTTCGGGTAACTTCTTGGATTTTGTATTCAAAACTCTATCTTTGGACCATAGGATCCAAATTGCTTTATTGACAGTTTTGATCATTTGTCCTGCCACCTTCAAAATATTATTCAAGAAAAAGTCCCTCTAATCTTGCATTTCTTTAAAATTGTGCAATTTAATGCTTTATTTCCTTCTCCTTTTCACGGAAATGTATTGATCCCCATGCTTTTGTAATGATATTCACCCATTGTGGTAAAGTTTAATGGGACAGTCAGGAGCACAGAGGCAAGGTAAGTTCGCCACCATCTTCTTAACAGAGGCAGAAGACTTTCCCAACTATCCACTAATCCAGGCTCTTTAGTGGCCAACTAAGGATCTATTTCTGCTGCTAGGGCATTCCACCATTGCAGGATGAAGAGATAGCCTCATGAGTGCTGACAGTGTCCCTGTGAGCTCTGTCAACCACTCCTCATCAGAGCTCTCTGGACCATCATGTGGGCAACAGTCCCAAGACAATCTCCCCTGCCCTCACCAGATCACCCGCCCACATTGGAAGAGGGCTACCTGACCAGTCTCAGAGACACTGACTCTATTACTTGCTCCTGAAATGTGTCCAAGATGCTGCTCTCAGCTGGGCACAGTCCTAGGAGCAGCCATTACTCCTATTAGCACTACAGGGACTGAAGAGCCACTGTCACTCCAATTGGCTGGCAGGTAGGATGTGGGATAGTGTCCCTTAAAGAGGATACAAGCTTTTATTGCATATAACTCTTTAGATTCCCAATTGCCACAGAATTTGGTTTACCCTACCTTGCTGTCTGTTTTCAGGGGCATCGATAAAGTTCAGATGTCAATGACTACCCATTCCACCAGTTAATGTCCTAATGTCTATTGCTATCTTTCTCTCTGTTCACAACATGTACACATTTCTGTCATCTGCCAAATTATGAATTGGTGTCCTGCATCCCTAAATACAAGTAATTAGCTTAAATCATAAATAGAGGATACCTTAGCACTAAACGTTGAGAAATGCCATAGTTTACTTTCCTCTGGTCCATAAAACAGCTGGACTTCACAATTCTTTGCTTAATTCAAAGAGCTGTTAATTACTTTGAAATTATCGGAAGCACTGTGGATGCTGGAAATCAGAAACAAGAACAAATATTGCTGGAAAATTTCAACAGATCTGGTAGCATCTGCGGATAGAGATCAGAGTTAACATTTCGGGTCCAGTGATCCTTCTTCAGAACACTGATTTATTTCCTTTGGTAGCCAACCTGGAAGAAAATCAATCAGTCCTTGTTCTTTTCTGACATCCTCTTGTTTTCTTATATACTTGTCCTTTGTACTTTTTATTCCTAATTTTCCATTGTACTATCAACACTAGAACATAGAGATGTACAGCACAGGAACGAGCCCTTCAGCCCACGATGTTGTGCCAAACATGACAGCAAATTAAACTAATCCCTTCTGCCTGCCCTTTATCCATATCCCATCATTCCTTGCTTATTCATGTGCTTATCTAAAAGCCCCTTAAATGCCCCTATTGTATCTGCCTCCACCACCCCCCCCTTGGCAGCATGTTCCACACTCCTACCAACCACTGTGTAAAAAACATGCCTCTCACATCTCCTTTGAACATTCCCCTTCTCACCTTAAATGCATGCCCCCAAGGATTCGACAGTTCAATTTGGGAAAGATTCTGACCGTCAACTCTATCTATGCATCTCATAATTTCATAGACTTCTATCCAGTCTCCTCTCAGCCTCTGCTACTCCAGGGAAAACAACCAGAGTCTTCCTAACCTCTCCTTATAATTCATAGCATCTAAACCAGGCAGCATCCTGGTAAATGTCCTCTGCACCCTCTTCCACATCCTTTCTTAATGTAGTGACCAGAATTGAATGTAATACTCTTAAGTGTGGCCTAACCAAGTCTTACAAAAGTACAACATGAAATCCTGGCTTTTATACTCAATTCCCTGACCAATAAAGGTAAGCATGCCATACAACGGGGAGGGGGGGGGGGGGGGGGGGCGAAGAGGTAGGGATACTATCACTGTGCCACAAGAGGGCCCCTGTTTCTATCAATAGCTCTCCACCGTCACACCCGCAATTCAGGCAAATATTTCATCCTGATTTCAAACCACAACCCTTTCGTGTATAAGGTGAATGTGGTAATCACTACATGATACAGAAGTGGCACACAGTGAGAAAATAGAACACAGAGACTGATTTCATATGATATTCATTTTCAATAGTTTAGCAGATTACCACTTTCAATAAACCAAACACAACTTTAAAATTAAGGGTAGCAATTATGCTGGAGCTATCAATCTCAGATAATGAGTCATGAACGGAATGTGCAGCAGCAAACCCAGTCTACACGAAGGGCACAACTTATTAAGAAGAGCCCAGTTACTGACAGTTATGCTGGAAGTGAGCTCCATTTCAGTTTAATGTGTGTCAACCATCACACATGCAATCATGCGCAAGTTTAACATGTATATGTCAAACGTGCAACTGAATGGTGGGGGACTGCTCCCAGCATCCCATCCCACCATCAGCTGTTAATATCAGGGTCATAACAAGATGCAATGGTACGAAAAAAAAACTAATAAATACTGAGGACGCAATGGTGACACATGCTGAGAAATTTATAGAAGACACATATATGAAGATATCGCAACATATTTTGCAAACAAAGTCCAAAAATCCATGGATGCTGGAAATCAGAAATGCAAACAGATACTTGCTGATAAAATTCAGCAGGTCTGGCAGCATCTGTGGAGAGAAAATAATGATAACATTTGGGTCCAGCGACACTGCTTCAGAGTTGATTGATTGTAGCTAGGAAGAGGTTGGTATATACACTGGAGATGGGGTGGGGAGGAGTGGGAAGAGTAAATGAGAGGTGGAGACAGAGCCCAGAGAGAGAGAACAACAGTTGCGTAGACAAAGGGATGGGTAAGGGTCAGCCTGGGAGAATTGCACTGGAAGAACAGAATCTCATCTTTTGCTGGGTGTTCCTGCAGCCTTCAGGACTCAATATCAGGTTCAATAATTTTAGGACCTAAGCACCTTCTCCCATATTCTAACACCAAACTCCACACACCTTGCCTTGTCTTCACATGGGCTGCTACCACAACTAACCCATTGTCAACTAAATGGTCATCATTAGCAGTTATTGATTCCTGACAAGTGCATTGCCTCGGCATTTATGGCTTTGGCAATGTGGGCAAAGAGAAAAGCGATGGCTCATGGTAGCTTCATTGACTTGAGTGTCTGTGTAAAATCTATATTCTGAAGGCAGTCATCTTTTGAACCTGTGGGAGATTAGTGTCTCTTGGTTTTCTAGGCGTTAGAGGAAATATGGCAGATGGTAACTTGGATGGAAACTGGTAAGGCAGCTACACAATAGAAGTGGGCAATGGTTTTGAAGCAATACTGAGTTTGGTGCGTCAGTTGTGACCAGAATGATTGAAGGTGATGATGTTCTTGAAAGCCTTGGCACACCTCTGCATGGCTCCAAAATCTGGGAGAACTGAGCTGAGATCTCTGTTTTCTTCTCATGTGTCATTGTCATTTGAGGAGGTTAGAATCTCCTCTTGCATTAGAAATTCTTCTCCCCTTTGTAATATCACATTGAGCAAGGCATAACAGATGATGACAATTTGGACATCCTCTATGGTGCTCATTGTAAAGCTTGCCCAGAATGGTCAATGTCAAAGAAGTGCATTTTGAGCAATCTTATGTTGTGCTCACTGATTATTTGCCTCATGATGCAGTGTGCAGCTATTTAACAGCCTTCCTTTGGTGATGATGCATTGATGTGTGAGTCCATGGAATTCCTTGCCCACTAAGTGGTTGAGGCTTCCTCAGTAAATGCTTTTAAAGCTAAGATAGATAATTTTTTGAACAGTAAAGGAATTAAGGGTTATAGTGAGAGGGCAGGTAAGTGGAGCTGAGGCCATGAAAAGGTCAGCCATGATCTTATTGAATGGCGGAGCAGGCTCAAGGGGCTGGATGGTCTACTCCTGCTCCTAGTTCTTAAGGGACCTATCACCCAGGATCCAACAGTGCACTTGAACTGGAACCTCAAAGACCTATGGTAACTGAGTGTTCCTAAAGTATGTATCATGAGAGCTTTCTGGGAAATGGGCAAATGCTTGCATTGACCACACTGGAAGATTTAACTGAAATGATAGATCCCATCTTATATGATTCCTGAAGAAGGGCTTATGCCCGAAACGTCGATTCTCCTGCTCCTTGGATGCTGCCTGACCTGCTGCGCTTTTCCAGCAACACATTTTTCGGCTCTGATCTCCAGCATCTGTAGTCCTCACTTTCTCCCCATCTTATATGCCAAAGGCTGGCTCCCATTTCTCATTTCTTATTCATTTTTTAATTGCCATCTCCTATGCTCTCTAAATTTATTAGCCAATGGTCCATCTTCCCTAGATTATTAAGATGTCCAAAGAGTAAAAATACATCCGATCCAATAATAGAACAATCTCACCTAGTGCACACCATCATTAAACATTCAGGAAATACAATGGCAATCTTGAAGCTGGCACTGAATTTTGTCTGGTTTCTAGTTAATGAGCATTCGGCACATACAAACACATAACAGTTGGTCCCAATCACCTGACCACTCCACTGCTGACACTCCACTCACTTTATTTCATGAACTCAACCCAACATCAGAACACTAGGATTTCAGCTCCTACCTACTTGGATCCTCTTCCCTTCCATGTTTCCTGCTTATACAGGCCACTAAATACCACACCAAGATCTGCCAAATTATCAGAGAGCTACAAAGGAGCATTGTGAAAGACTGTCTGGTCACCAATTTCTGTTGGCTGGGTTGCTGTTTATTATCAATGAAGAGAAGAATCTGTACGATACTTTAAGAGGACAAAGGACCAGGCAGTTTAGGGAAACAGCTGGACATTTACAATGTTACTTCATGCTCAGCTGGAGGTTGTATAGAATCCATATGAAACAATGTCAGACAAGTTACTCCAAGGCCCCAAGGCACCCAACCTCCACTCCCGGCACCTTCCCCTGCAACCGCAAGAAATGCAAAACTTGCGCCCACACCTCCCCCCTTACTTCCCTCCAAGGCCCCAAGGGATCCTTCCATATCCGCCACAAATTCACCTGCACCTCCACACACATCATTTACTGCATCCGCTGCACCCGATGTGGCCTCCTCTATATTGGGGAGACAGGCCGCCTACTTGCGGCACGTTTCAGAGAACACCTCTGGGACACCCGGACCAACCAACCCAACCACCCCGTGGCTCAACACTTCAACTCCCCCTCCCACTCCACCAAGGACATACAGGTCCTTGGACTCCTCTATTGCCAGACCATAGCAACATGACGGCTGGATGAAGACCGCCTCATCTTCCGCCGAGGAACCCTCCAACCACAAGGGATGAACTCAGATTTCTCCAGTTTCCTCATTTCCCCTCCCCCCACCTTGTCTCAGTCCCAACCCTTGAACTCAGCACCACCTTCCTAACCTGCAATCTTCTTCCTAAACCTCTCCGCCCCCACCCCCACTCCAGCCTATCACCCTCACCTTAACCTCCTTCCACCTATCACATTTCCAACACCCCTCCCCCAAGTCCCTCCTCCCTACCTTTTATCTTAGCCTACTGGACACACTTTCCTCATTTCTGAAGAAGGGCTCATGCCCGAAACATCGATTCTCCTGTTCCTTGGATGCTGCCTGACCTGCTTCGCTTTTCCAGCAACACATTTTCAGCAAGTTACACTGTAGTCTGACATTGCTTGCCTTCCAGAAGGTTGATGAGATCCTAATGTCACATCAAAGTGGGGCATTGCAATGTGTCATTGGGCTACAAACAATGTGGGCTTAGAATGGGAGAAGCTTTGAAAATGAAGCATATTCAATTCCACTATTTGCTTTGGTAGCTTTGACAAAGGGTTAGTTAGACTCGAAACGTCAGCTCTTTTCTGTCCTTACAGATGCTGCCAGACCTGCTGAGATTTTCCAGCATTTTCTCTTTTGCTTTCAGATTCCAGCATCCGCAGTAATTTGCTTTTATCATTTCCACTATTATCTGGTTTCCAACATTTCAACTGTTCACTACATTATGTGTTCGGAACCACAGGAACGCACGCAAAATTGTCAATAACGGAGTTCTTAACCTCTTTCTAAAAATCTAATTTTCAGTGCATTTCATATTCAACATTTAAGTGTGACTTACTGTTTAAATTCTAAATTTCATCCAGGCTTTTGTGGGATACATAAACTGTCTCCTTAAGAGCAGAAGATAGTTAACTAGGGAAACCAGTTGAAACTACTTTTAATTTACATTCAGCTGAGATCATTCTTTCATTTCAGAGCATATAATTAGGGGCATCTTAATGCAGCTTTGAATTGAGTATGACTGAATGCTGGGAGTTAGATAAGTGAAAGAGTTAGGGGAAAGATGTGCGGAGTTGTTACTTTGTCCAAAGTTTGCACTCTGTAAGTAAGTGATTAATATCTAGTTTATTCTTCAAATTTATATAATATAAGAACTGAAGGCAAACAGGACAAATATGTAAGAAAATAAATAATTGAATTAAAAATCAAGTAACTAATTAAAACACATTAAGGATGATAAGTCAGTGATTTCTATGTGATTAGGGCAATCTCAGAACATAGAACACAGAAAAGTACAGCCCAGAACAGGCCCTTCAGCCCACGATGTTGCGCTGAGTTTTAATCCTAATGTAAAATAAAATAACCTAACCTACACACCCCTCAATTTGCTGCTGTCCATGTCCATGTCCATGTCCGTGTCCAGCAGTCACTTAAATGTCCCTAATGACTCTGCTTCCACCACCACCGCTGGCAATGTATTCCATGCATTTACAACTCTCTGTGTAAAGAACTTACCTCTGATGTCTCATCTATATCTTCCTCCTGATATCTTAAAACTATGACCTCTTGTGCCTGTCAGTCCTGCCCTATGGAGAAGTCTTTGGCTATTGACTCTATCCACGCCTCTCATTACCTTGTATACCTTGATCAGGTCACCTTACTTCCTCCTTCTCTTCAGAGAGAAAAGTGCGAGCTTAGTCAACCTCTCTTCATAAGACAAGCCCTCCAGTCCAGGAAGCATCCTGGTAAGGGTTGGTGTCGATTCACCATGGCAGATTCACCACTGGTGATTAGCCACTGCCAGTTCTCCACCAGCGTTTCTCCACTGGGGTCATTTCACCTCTGGAGATATTCGCCACCGGAAATATATATATGTACCGATTGTTTTCCCTCCCACCTGTTCTTTCATTCTTCTCAGTCCCCTTTATTTATACAACAACATAATACATATTGATAATAAAGGGGGAAAATAAATATCATTTTATTGGCTTATATATAAAAATTAGTTACAAACTTTAACCAGAAAAAGGAAATATATTTTAAAAATCTTTATAATGGCAGCAAAATCTCACATTAATATTAAACATTGAAATTTCAGTTCATTTGATAGTTACATGCTATTCCTCTAAGATATTCCAAACAATCTCTTTCACCGTGTTCAAAAACAACGCAACGCAAACACTATCTCAACCTATATAGTTTAGATATGCTTGTTCTCTAACATTTTAAACGTTGTTGAATTTTTAAAAATCTATTAACAAAAATAAATGGTTATTAAATCAAGTAAACACAACCACCAATATTCAAAATATACGACTTATTTGCAGTGGCGAATCGTCTTCAGTGGCCAATGGGCGGTAGCTAAGCATTCTCGGTGGACAAAGGGCAGTGGCTAATCATCGGCAGCGAATCTGCTGTGGTGAATGGTTCCATCCCGCCTGGTAAACCTCCTTTGCACCCTCTCCAAAGCCCCTGTATCATTCCTGTAGTAGGGCGATCAGAATTGGACACAATATTCCAAACGTGGTCTCACCAGGGACTTGTAGAGTTGTAAAAAAAACCTCACCGCTCTTAAACATGATACCCCTGTCAATGAAAACCAAAACACCATATGCTTTCTTAACAACCCTATCCACTTGGGTGGCAACTTTGAAGGATCAATGTACTTGAACACCAAGATCCCTCTGTTCCCCACACTGCTAAGAATCCAGTCTTTAATCCTATATTCAGCATTCAAGTTTGACCTTCCAAAATGCATCACTCTGCATTTATCCAGGTTGAACTCCATCTACTGTTTTTCAGCCCAGCTCTGCATCTGGTCTATGTTGCACTGCAGCCTACAATAGCCCTCGATACTATCAACGACACCTCCAACCTTTGTGTCATCTGCAAATTTACTTACCCACCCCTCAACCTCCTCTTCCAAGTCATTTATAAAAACTACAAAGAGCAACTGCCCAAGTACAGAGCCCTGCGGAACCCCACTCAACACTGACCTCCAGGCAGAATACTTTCCATCTACAACCACTTTCTGCCTTCTGTCAGCCAGCCAATTCCGAATCCAGATAGCCAAATCTCCTCGTACCCCACAACTCCTGACTTTATGAATAAGCCTATATTGGGAAACTGATCAAATACCTTGTTGAAATCCATATACACCACATCCACTGCTTGACCTTCATTGACCTGTCTTGTCACCTCCTGAAAGAACTCAAAAAGATTAGTTAGGCATGACCTGCCCCTCACAAAGCCATGCTGACTGCCTTTAATCATGCTATGCTTTTCCAAATTCTTTCCTCGGAATTCTTTCCAAAACCTTACTGACCACAGACACAAGACTGACTGGTCTGTAATTGCCAGGGAATTCCCTATTACCTTTCTTGGAAAGAGGAACAGCATTCGCCTCCTTCCAGTTCTCTGGTACGACTCCTGTGGAGAGTGAGGAAGCAAAAATCTTTGCCAGTGGATTAGCAACCTCCTTTCTCGCTTCCCCGAGCAGCCTGTGATAAATCTGGTCTGGCCCTGGGGATTCATCAATTTTAATGTTTGCCAAAATTTCCAGTACATCAACTTCATCAATCTTGATCTGTTCAAGCCTGTATTCCAGCTCCTCAAAGTTCTCATTCAGAATAAGGTCCCTTTCCTTAGTGAAAACTGAAGCAAAAAACTCATTTACAGCTTCCCCTATTTGCTCAGATTCCACGCACAAGTTCCCTACGCTATCCCTGATTGGCCCTACCTTCTCCCTGGTCATTCTCTTATTCCTCACGTATGAGTAAAATGCCTTTGCGTTCGCCCTAATCCTTCCTGCCTAGTCTTTCTCGTGCCCCCTCCTGGCTCTCCTCAGTCCATTTCTGAGCTCCTTTCTAGCTAGCCTGTAATCCTCTAAAGCTGTGCTGGATCCTTGCTTCCTCCACCTTACATAAGCTGCCTTCTACCTTTTGATGAGAAGCTCCTCTGTTCTCGTCATTCAAGGCTCCTTAATCTTACCCCTTCTTACCTGTCTCAGAGGGACAAATTCGTGCATCACTCACAGTAACTGCTCTTTAAACAGTCTCCACATGTCTGCTGTGCCCTTTCTGTGGAACAATTGCTCCCAGTCTGTATTTTCCAACTCCTGTCCGATGGCATCATAATTTCCCTTTCCCCAATCCATTATCTTCCCTTGGTAACCAATCCTTTCCCTCTCCTAGTTTATGATAAATATGAGGCAGTTCTGGTCACTGTCACCAAAGTGCTCTCCCACCGCGAGACCTGACACCTGTCCTGGTTCATTGCCGAGCACCAAATCCAAAATGGCCTCTCCCCTCGTCGGCCTGTCTGCATACTGAGTAAGGAAACCCTCCTGAACACACCTGACAAAAACGGCTCCAACCAAACCATCTGTACTAAGGAGGTTCCAGTCGATATTGGGAAAGTTGAAGTAACCCATAACAACATCCCTGCTACATCTACATTTTTCCAAATTCCGCCGGCCTATGTGTTCTTTAATCTCTCTACTACTATTTGGGGGTCTGTAGAAAACTCCCAATGAAGTGGCTGTGTCCTTGCTGTCCCTAACTTTCACCCATACTGACTCATTAGACAAACCTTCCTCAACAACCTTCGTTTCTGCAGCTGTGATGCACTAACTGATTAGTAATGCTACACCCCCTCCTCTTTCTCCCCCTTCCCTGTTCTTCTAAAATGTTCTAAATCCTGGAGCATCTAGAAACCATTCCTGACCCTGTGAAACCCACGTCTCTGTTATGGCCACAACATCATAGTCCCAAGTACTAATCCATGCTCTAAGTTCATCACTTATTTCTGACACTCCCAGCGTTAAAGCAGATACACTTTAACCAATCCCTTTGTTTCACCACGTGAAAAACCTTCCCGATAGATTCACTACATCCTGTCACTGCCCTATCTAGAACAACCCCCATCTCAGATATGTAGTTCTGGTTCCTAATTTATGATTAAATTCCCTACAGTATGGAAATAAGCCATTTGGCCCAACAAGTCCACACCAACCCTCCAAAGAGTAACTCACCCAGACCTATTCCCCTACCCTAGTTTTACCCCTGACTAATGCACCTTACACTATGGGCAATTTAGCAATAACAATTCACCTAACATGCACATTTTTGGATTGTGGGAAGAAACCCACACAGACATGGAGAGAATGTGCAAACTCCACACAGTTACCCGAGGTGGGATCCAAACCTGGATCCTGGGTGCTGTGAGGCAGCAGTGCTAACCACTGAGCCACCATGCCACCTGATCTACAGGAAGTGATTGCAGCTCAAGCAGCTTTAGCTCAAATGAACTGAAGGCTGAACTACAGACAATATGATGCAAAAGGGAGGATGACATTTAGGATAGAGTGTTCTGATTTGATCACTGGTCAGGGAAAGGAGAAAGTTACTGCAAGAGAGGCAAGTAAGTGACTCAGAAGACAGGAATGTTTGCAATTTTCCAACAGGTTTAAAGTTCATTTGTGACGTTTGAGTGAGAGCTGCAGGGTGGTTGAGCTGTAGAGTGGTTAAGCCCAGGGCATTGTGGTAAAAAAGCTAATCAAGGAAGGCAACATAAATGAATGTAGTGGACAAAGTTAAAAATCACACAACCCCGGATTATAGTTCAACAGGTTTATTCAGAAGTGCTAGATTTTGGAGTACTGCTCCTTCATCAGGTGGTTGTGGAATCTAAGATCATAAGACACAGAATTTAGGAACGAAGGAGCAGGGCTCCAAAAGCTAGTGCTTCCAAATAAACCTATTGGACTATAACCTGGTGTTGAGTGATTTTTAACTTTGTCCACCCTAGTCCAACGCCAGCACCTCTGAATGTAGTGGAGTAAGAAACCCTGTAGAGAGTGCAGTTGACACTGTAATTTGCAATAAAAGAAATCGAGAAAACTGTGTTTTGATCCCTGTTTAGGCTTGAAACATCTGCTCAGGACTGGAGAGGAACTTACAATAGGAGTGGAAGGATTTAGTTATTCTGGTCCACATCCACCAACAAAGAAATAGGTTCTTCAATGGCCATTTGAGGAGCTAGATATCAAATTAAGATGCAGAATCATAAATGTAATAATGTCTACATTATTACCAGAGCCACCTGCAAATTGGCATATGTCAAATAAACTTAGAAAAATAAATACACGGTTCAATGGCTGGTGTGATAGACGTGCGTTTTGGTTTGTGAGGCATTACCACCAATATTAGGGGAAGTGGGAACTTTACCTTTGGAATGGCTACACCTGAATAATGCGAGGAATGGCATTCTAATGATCCAGATAACTAGGGATGTGGGGAGGATTTTAAACTAAATAGTTGGTCTCCTCATGGGGCATGAATTATCCCTGTAGGAGGTACGCTCCCTCCAAGACCCTGGTCATTTGCACACATTCTGAGCTCCCCCATCAACATTGTTTAAATAGCAGTAAAGGATGGGTTGAGGTTTTTAAGTGTCTACTCAAGGATCTCAAATGGTATCAATTGAATGTCTATTCTTGAACATTTCCACCTCAGACTTAATTGAAGAGTGTCATGAAAACAATGGTGTCTCCACCAGGCACCTTCCCATCCAATTACAGCACCCACCCAGCCTGCCTCTGGGGCTGAAATTCCACCCAGACGGCAAACATTGTTTTTCAGGAAGATAGCTCTGGATCCCACTAACTCCTGGAGATATTTCAATTTGCTGAGTGAGGACAGAGAGGACAATTTGGAGTCAGATCCAAGAAATAAATTCTAATGTGAGGAGAATGATATTTTACCAACTGCTCAATTAAATCCCCTCTCCACCTTCAGCAGCAGTATTAGATTCCACCCTTTGTCTACTTTCTGATTATCGATTTCTTTGGGAAAATTAAATATTTAACTTCTGCAACTATAATTCTCATAACATCAGAATTATATCTGTTTGACTTCAATATTGTGTGCCATTTACTGTAACTTCATACTGCTGACTATAATAGTTTGTTCAAACATTAAATAAAGTCGACCACAAACATTTTGTTTTCTCTCTATCAAATCTTATCTGGCAGTAAGTCAAATCATATTTGATCCATACAAGATCCCTTCAACTATGTTGTCAAAAAAACAGCAGCATTGTTCTTTTAAAAAAAAAGTCTAACCTAGGCAGAAAATAGATGAAAAAAAGTGGCAGATATTTGACAGTTGAACATTATTGCACATTCTTGTTTAAAAATAAATAAATCTTCTTACTACTGAAGCAATAAACAATCTTAGTTTTTTTGTGTGTCTAAAGCTGTACTGACAGTAATATCAACAAAGACGTAGTCAGCAGTTTGTGAATGCTTTGTTCAGCAGTTCCCCCGGATGTTTGCATAAGAGACAGCCAAGACCATTTAATCTACGTTCCTATGTTTTGCGTTCACCATAGTAACGTAGTAGTGGCCTTTTGGCTCAATGAATTTGGAATTGATCCCAGTGTACCCTTCACATTGAACATTGTCCTTTTAACAGGATTGCGCTTGATTTATTTTTGTAGTGTGTTCTGTTCTAACGAGGCATACTGGATATGAAAATGAATTTGGACGCAAATCTATACTTTCAAGCTCATGACCAAACCAGAAGCCGGAGACTTGAGGAAAGTTAAACCTTAGGTCTTGCTGTAGTGACTGAGCTGCCCACATCTATTGTGTTCCCAAAGGCAGCTTTGCTCAGCTTCAGTTTTGGCTGGAGATTCAATGCAGGGGGATGTGGTGATGGTGGTGGTGGGGGGAGGGAGAGATGGGGAGGGGAGGGGCGGGGTGGGGATTGGTTGAGAGCGAATGGGGAGGGAGCAAATTGGAGGACAAGTACAGGCTGAAAAAGATTTGGAATTTGAATCCCAACAGTGTGGAAACAGGCCTTTCGGCCCAACAAGTCCACACCGACCCTCCAAACAGTATCCCACCCAGACCCATTCCTCTCTATTTACTCCTGACTCATGCACCTAACCTATACAGTTCTGAACACTATGGGCAATTCAGCACAGCCAATTCACCTAACCAGCATATCTTTGGATTGTGGGGGGAAACCTATGCAGACACGGGACAACGTGTTAACTCCATACAGTCACCTGAGGCTAGAATTGAACCCAGGTTCCTAATGCTGTAAGATAGCAGTGCTAACCACTGATCCACTGTGCCACAGAGACTAGGTGTATAAAAACCTAACAGCTTGTGCCCAGGACTCCTGACCATCCCGTTAACGATGATCGTTGATCCAGAGAAACTGGAAACAGCACAAAATCTAACTGCTGTTCTATGGGATTTACAAAGTTGTCCTGAAATCAGATCCCTTGTCTTGGATGTTCAAATGATTCCAGTGCTTGTTTCTGGCGGAGGGCATAGGACCATGTGAAGCCCTGGTAAACCTAGGAGTAGCTTCAATGTGAAAGAGGTGCAGGCGCCATTCGACCCATCGGTTTGGAAGTTCGTCACTGCTGCTGTTCTTAAGGACTTTCATCCCTTCAATCAATATTAGATATTTTCAAGCAACCAAACATGTAAAATACATCTTTGGAACAGGGACATGAACTCTAGCCAAGGCCCTCTTACCAATTCAATAATAAAACTACATCAAAGAAAAACAGGCCTCCCTGACCCAAATATAAATAAGCAGATTTCGATGTTTATATCATGTCATTGATCTTGATATTATTTTATATTTAAGTTTAAATCACATCCACATGCCAGTTTAATTTCTTCAGTGTGCTACTTTTAGTGCAGCACTTAATTTGTTTGCACAGACTCCTGCATGTGTTTTCAACAAGAGTTTGTTTTGAATGAGTTGATGACTAAATAACAGCTCGGGCAGCAGTTTAAGCAAACCCAGCGACCACAATGTTAAAGCTGAATGCAAAGCACATTAAATCCATTGATTGACTTCAGAACTTTTAAACCACCTGTGTGTAGAGCAGAGGAATAATCATCAAATGCGTTAAGATCGAAAAGTTAAATTAGAAAGTAACAAGCAGTCAAGTAATAATATACCGTTCATAAAAAGTAGCCATTTTGATAGGCCTGAGAAACTCAGATTATCATTTCATGCTGAGCTTCAAACATCAACTGCATATGTGTAACCACATTCGCCTCTGGTACCGAGATACTTCTGTCGAGACAAGAGAAATCCAACGTATTTAAAGAGACAAGAGGGAAAATTGTCAAAGTGAGAAATCATGCATAAAGACAAAAAAAAGTGGAAAATGCACAGATCCATTAGCATCAGAGAAAGACAAGACTGGTTGCTTCTTTTGATGGGAACACTGCTCAAAAATTGTGAATCTATCTGGTTAGTTCCTGTTGTAAATGGCATGGGTGAGACTGAGATAAGACAGAATGGATAGCAATCAAAAGGGGCACTGGATGAAAGGAGAAGGAAACTGTGAAGTAGATAGTAATAAAAACTGGGGGAGAGATATCAGAGTACTAGAGGGAAGCTGGAAGCTTGGGTTAACTGCCAGCAATAACTTCAAAGGTGTAGGGAGGGAGAGTGTCATCATTAATTGGAGGAGAGTGGAAGGGAATCATGCCAGTTTGAACTGAGAGAACCCCTAGAAGAGGAGCAACAAGATTGTTGAATATAAGATTGAATTAATGGGGAGGAAAATATCAATTTCAATTGAGACATCGGGGAAAGAACATAGCTCTCTGATAGTTTGGGAGGTTATATATCATGCATTGACTCTGTGACTGGGGCCAGAAATGTTATGGTTCATGCGCATCGCAGGCTGGGCCTTGTTGTTCTTGAGGAGGTGGTGGTGAACTGCCTTCTTGAACTGTTGCAGTCTATTTGGTGTAGGTAGCCTCACAATGTCATTAAGGAGGGAATTCCAGGATTTTGACCCAATGATACTGAAGGCATTATTTTTCCAAGTCAGGATGGTGAGTGGCTTGCAGGAGGATTGGCTGCTGGTGGTATTCCATATATCTGCTGCCCTTGTCCTTCCAGATGGAAGTGCTCATAGGTTTGAAAGGTGTTGTCTAAGGATCTTTGGTGAACTTCAGCAGCACATTTTCTATTTAGCTGTTGCTACTACAGCTTTGGCTTTGGCTTGGATGGAGTCAAGCTTCTTGAATGATGTTGGATGTTGGATTCATCCAGGCATGTGGGGAGTATTTCATCACATTCCTGACTTGTACCTTGTCGAAGATGGATAGGCTTTGGTAAGTCAGGAGGTGAGTCACAAGCCACAGTATCCCTAGCATCTGACCTGCTCTTGTAGCCACTGTTTTTATGCAGCAGGTCCATTGTCTTTCTAGTTAATGGTAACCTCCAGGATATTGACAATGGGGATTCAAGCATGATAGCATTATTGAATGTTAAGGGAAAGTGATTAAATTGGAGATGTTGGGCTGAAGGGCCTGTTTCCACACTGTAGGGAATCTAATCTAAGAGAAATTTTACATAGTTTATGATCGCTTGCAGTCATGAGATAGAATCCCTACAGAGTGGAAACAAGCCCTCTGGCCCAATAGATCCATACTGACCCTCTGAAGAGTATCCCACCCAAACCTCTACATTTACCCTTGACTAATGCATTTAACCTACTCATCCCTGAGCACTATGGGCAATTCACTGGACCTACACATCTTTGGATTTGGGAGGAAACCGGAGCACCTGGAGGAAACCCATTGCCTGGCATTTAGGCAGCATAAATGTTCATTGCTACTTTTCAGCACAAGCCCAGAGACTGTCCAGATCTTTTTGCATTTGTTTCAGACTGCTTCAGTATCTGAGGAGTCACAAGTGATGCTGAACATTGTGAATCATTAGCAAACATCCCCATTATGATGAATGGAAAGTAATTGATGAAGGAACTGAATATGCTTGGGTCTCGGATACTACCTTGAGGAACTCTTGCAGAAGTACCCTAAACTGAGATGACTGACCTCCAATCACCACAACCATCTGAGTATGTGCCAGGTGTGACTCCAACCATCACAGAGTTTTCTCCGATTCCCATGGACTCCAGTTTTGCTAGAGTGCCTTGATGCTGCACACAGTCGAATGCAGCCTTGATGTCAAGGACTGTCACTCTCACCTCACCTCTGGAATTCAACTCTTTTGTCCATGTTTGAACCAAGGCTGTAATGAGGTCAGGAGCTGGGTGGCCCTGGCAGAATCCAAACTGGGCGACACAGAGCAGGTTATTGCTGAGCAGATGCTGCTTGATAGCACTGTTGAGGTCACCTTCCATCACTTTACTGATGATCGACAGTAGACTGCTAGGGTGGTAATTGGTCAAATTGCATTTGAATATAATGTGGACCGGAATGTAGAAGGGCTAGTGAACCAATATTTTGTGTGGCACAGTGGCTCAGTGGTTAGCACTGCTGCCTCACAGCGCCAGGAACCCAGGTTTGATTCTAGCCTCAAGTGACTATCTGTTTGGTGTTTGCACATTCTCCCCATGTTTGCATGGGTTTCCTCCAGGTGCTCCAGTTTCCTCCCAAATCCAAAGATGTGTAGGTCCAGTGAATTGCCCATAGTGCTCAGGGATGAGTAGGTTAAATGCATTAGTCAAGGGTAAATGTAGAGGTTTGGATGGGATACTCTTCATAGGGTCAGTATGGATCTATTGGACTAAAGGGCTTGTTTCCACACTGCAGGGATTCTATCTCATGACTGCAAGAGATCATAAATTGTGTAAAATTTCTCTTAGATTAGATTCCCTACAGTGTGGAAACAGCCTAACAAGTCCACACTGATCAACCAAAGAGTAACCCATCAAGACCCATTCCCCTAACCTATATTTATCCTTGACTAATGCACCTGACACTATGGGCAATTTAACATGGCCGATTCACCTAACCTGCACATCTTTGAATTGTGGGAGGAAACTGGAGCACCTAGAGGAAACCCATGCAGACCCAGGGAGAACGAGCAAACGTCCGACCCAGGTCCCTGGCGCTGTGAGGCAGCAGTGCTAACCACTGAGGAACTGTGCCGCCCATTTATTTTTAAAATGGATTTTGATGGCCTAAATTGGCTGCTACCGATCACATGATCTGTGGTTTGGCTGCAATTCTAGAAACTTTCAGAAGTGTAATTATAAGGTCATCACCTTTGTGCAATTTCCCACCTATCATTATTGAGTCACCTTGTAGGAACAGAGAGATGGAAGATTCTAAAGTCTTTGAAAAACAGGCTGCAGAGGCACGAGCAGCCCAATCTAACCTCTAAAGTCAGAAACATGCCTTATACTTGCTTGCAAAATGGACCAATTCCCTGCCTAAAAATATCATCATGTTGTGTTATTTCCAACATCAAAAGGAATTCTTCAACTCCTGCTGAACAAAGTGGACATACATGTATGCTAGCAGCTGAATGAAGGAAATCTTACTGGAGTCTGATTCACGTAATATTATAGTTACAATATTATATTTACAATATAAATTAGAATATATTAAAACAATAAAATTGTATAAGTTTTAAAACTCTGTTTCTTTGTGTGAAAAGGCACAATCAACATCTCTGGTTTCTAAATTTAAAAAAAAACTGTCTTTCCATTTGAAAATGTTCTACACATCACCAAAGTAAGGGTTTGAAAACCCACCCCTGCCTATTTGAAATTAAAACATTCTACTTTCAGGTGGAAGGTGGAGAGAACAAAAAGAATTATGTCTTTGTCTCCTGTCGTAATAGAGGGTGTGGTTTTGAAAATCAAAATGTCCTTTTTTAAGATTAGAAGTTATTGCTCAGAAATGTAAAAATGCTTTAAAAATGATCAGAATCGATAATTATTGTGTAAACATTGAAATTCTTGGAGGCGGCATGTTGCCAATAATTTCCCACCAATTTTGTACCTTCAATATTTAGATTTTTTTCTTTTGTGCTTTAATGTACTTGTGTTTCTTTGTCTCTACAATGCAAGCAGTTGGATGTTATTTTTGTGACAACTTAAGCTGCAGAGTCTATGTATATACTTGTTTCCAAGCTTCAGAGTCATACTTGATTTTTCAACATGTTTGAAGCTGTTGACCAACTTTTGCTAATTTCCTTGGTATGCTGGTTGCTAGATATATTCAGCAATTCAGTTAATGTTACTGATTCCCACCAACTGAGTGTTTTGTTCTTGTATCACGAAGGATGCTCAAGGTTACACATTTCGTGGCAAGTGTCATTTCTTCTGTGAATCCAATTGTGAACCCAATATGAACTTCTTAAAAGTGATGGGAAAATATTAAGATATTATAAGAAAGTCTCAGCACAGAGGATGCAAAGTGCAATTGTGCAATTGTAATCTGGTCAGATGGGCAGAGCAGTGGTAAATAGAATTCAACTCAGAAAAATGTGAAACAATGCACTCAGGAAGGGCTAACAAAGCAAGAGATTACATTATGAATGGTGGGACTCTGAAAGTACTGAAGATCAGAGGGACCTTGGTATCCAGGTCTGCAGAACTCTAAAGGTAGGAGGGCAGAAAGGTAAGGTGTTTTAAAAACGGCTTATGGAGTTCTTGCCTTTATTAGTTAGGGCATAGAATACAGGAGGAGGAAGGATATGCTGGACTAAAAGCAAAAAATGCTGGCGATCACAATGGATCATCTATGCCGAGAAAGCAAGCTAACATTTCAAGTCCAGATGACTCTTCATCAGAGTTTGGGAGAGGTGTGGAGGGAGCAGCATTAATGAAAAAGTGGTTGGGAGCAGGTGTTGGAGCACTGGCAGAGAAATGATATTTATTAAATAATTGTCAGATTAAGTAACCGGAATATGAGAATGGCAGAACAATGGTGTGTTTAACTGTCAGACTGGAAAAAACACACAGTCGCATTGCACTGGTGGAAGAAGACAGAGGGTGACAGATAACGTAACAAACAAAGCTAAAAGAAAGGGAAGGAATGAGTTCATAATTTAAAGGTGTTGACCTCAATATTGAGATCAGAAAGTTTGCCTAGTTTGAAGATCAGATGTTTCTCCTCCAGTTTGTGCTCTGATTCACTAGAGCATTGCAGTGGTCAGACAAGTGGTCATGCGAGCAGGATGCTGTGTTAACATGTCCAGCTAGGGAAGGTCAAGGTCCTGCTTGCAGAGGACCAGAGGTGTTCTGGAAAGTGATCACCCAGTCTGTGTTTGGTTTCCCCAATGTAGACTAGATCACATTGGGTGCAGAAAATACAATACATAAGATTGGAGGAGGGGTAGGTGAAACGCTACTTCACCTGGAAAGATTGTTTCAGCCCTCAGATGGTGAGCAGAGGGAGGTGATGGAGCAGATCGTGGTTAGGACCCAAGTGGAGTACTGTGTGCAGTTCTGGCCACCAAATTATAGGAAGAATGTGATTATACCAGAGAGGGTACAGAAGAAATTTAAAAGGATGCTGCCGTGGTTGGAGAGACTGTGCAATAAAAGGAGATTGGATAGGCTAGATTTGCTTTTCATTCAGTAGCGAAGGTTAAGAGAAAACCTTGCAGTGATGTACAAGATTATGATGAACATTGATAAAGTGGATAGAAAAGCATTTTTGACTAGAAAAGCATTGACTAGAGACTCAACTGGACTAGCTACATAAACATAGTGGAGACAAGAGTAGGTCAGAGGCTAGGAATACTGCAGCGAGTAATTCACTGCCTGACTCCCCAAAGCCTGTTCACCATCGGCAAGGCACAAGCCAGGAATGAATAGCCTCCACTTGCCTGGATTGGTCAGCTTCAACAGCATTCAAGAAGCTTGACACCATTCAGGACGAAAGCAGCCCACTTGATTGACACCATATCCACAAGCATCCACTACCTCCACCATTACAAGATGCATTGTAGAAATTCACTAAAGATCCTCAGACAGCACCTTCCAAACCCACAACCACTTCCATGTGGAAGGAAAGGGCAACAGATATATGGGAACACCACACCTGCAAGTTTTCCTCCAAGCCTCTCAATGTCCTGTTTTGGAAATATATCACTGTTCCTTCACTATCGCTGGGTCAAAATCCTGGAATTATCTTCCTAATAGCATTGTCCGTCAACCCACACCACGTGGACTGTAAGGTTTAAGGCAGCTCACTACCAACTTCTGAAGGGAAACTAGGGAGGGGCAATAAATGCTGGCTGGCTAACAGGCAACGCCCACATCCAACAAATGATTTTTTTTTAAAAAGGCAGACGTTAAGAGAATTGAAGAGAATAATGTTCACCAGGAGAGGGTTGGGCATTTCAAACTCACTGCCTGAAAGGGATGTTGAGTCAGAAACTCTTGTAATATTTAAGCAGTATTCCAATGTTCACTTACACTGCTGTAGCCTCCATGTCTATGGGCTAAGATTTGGAAAACTGATTTGTTAATAGTTAGATCTTTCGTGGGATCAGTGCAGATACAGTGGACCGATTGATGTTTTTCTGTGATGTAAACTTCTTGGAATCAACAATTTGATGATTCTTTTAAGGACAACTAGCCTGTCTATAAAAAACATACACAAAATCCTACAAGGTGGCCTCCAGAAATCACATGAGTGTCCTTGTCAACTCACTATCAGCCAAAAGAAACAGATCAGTGTTTCCTGGTTGGTGTCAAGCTTTTTGAGTGTTGTTGGAGTTGCACCTATTCCTTCACACTCCTGACTTGTGCCTTGGTGATGGTGGACAGGCTTTGGGGAGTCAGGAGCATCAATAACAAAGGGAGACATTTAGAACTCAATTGAGCTTTGGGGAACAGATTTAGTCCTTCCTGAGGCTTAAAGATTTAATGGTTCGGAGAGACACAGGGGACTGGTAGGATTCCCATAGGAAATTCCAGTGAAATTGACTTTGTTTTGTGGATCAATGGTCCATCAAACATTAATAAAACAGCTATCTTATGTTGTGATCTGTATTGCAGGCAATGAGATATTGGTTTATACAAAACTCCCTGGGAAGTTCTGTAGGAGGTATCCTCAGAGAAACAGTTCTCATCCAAAAAACACGCAAGGTAAAAGGCTTTCTGAAATCACAGCATGCGCTTTAATTGCAGAATGACTGAGGAACGAGAAACTTCTTTTGCCTTCTCTGAAAGCCTGCTCTACTTAATCCATCCACAGTTGAAACAAACTCTTAACTATCCAGCTATAGAAACCCTTGCAGCTGCTAAATTCTGACTTCAAGCTTTGTACCCCTTCAATTTGGAAAGAGAATCTTAAAGCAAATAGCAGGCCTGCAATGATAACAGACTGACCTTATCTTCATCTTTACAAGTATCTCTTTTCCACATCTACTTAATCTTTGTTTCTCTACTTTAGCTATTTATTGTACTATATCTTTGTTTGGTAATTTTCAGCAATAGTAATAAGTTAAGCTTTTTCCTGTTAAGACGGAAGATGTGCTGGTTGATCTTTAAAAAAAATCAGAACACCCCGAAAAAACTAAAAAGATAAACAAGTTATACAAATTTACAGTTCATACATCACGTTGCAGACACAACCAGTCTGCTTGTGATTGTAGTTAGATATAGGAAATAAGATTTTTAAAATGTACTTGAGATGAGCTGTTCATCAATGTTGTTGTTATCAATGTTCTTTCTGGTGTCTGCACTAACCATTTCACCTTCTCCATATCACTAGATCTGCACATTTTATATAGGCAGAAGCAAACCCAGGAAATTGAGGTTGAAAGTAAGAATGGTTAACATGAGAATGAAAGCTGAGCTTCACATATAAACCAAATATAACAAGAGATATGAGCAATTGGATTAAAAAAAAGAAAATAAATGGAAATTTGGGACATCACGGTGGTTCAGTGGTTAGTACTGCTGCCTCACAGTGTCAGGAACCCAGTCTCGGGTGACTGTCTGTGCGGAGTTTGCACCTTCTCCCTGTGTCTGCATGGGTTTCCTTCAGGTGCTCCGGTTTCCTCCTACAGTCCAAAGATGTGCAGGTTAGATGGATTGGTCACGTTGGACTGCCCATAATGTCTAGAGATATGTAGGTTAGGTGGGTTAGCCATAGGAAATGCAGGATTACAGGGATAGGGTGCAGGTGTGACTGAAATGCTGTTCAGAGATTCAGTATGGATTCAATGGTCCAAATGGCCTGCTTCCACACTGTAGGGATTCAATGGTTACAGTGAAGCAAGTCAAATATAAGGTTTATATTTTAAGATAAGAGAACTTCATAAATTTTCCAAATGGATGCTGAACAAGTGAGGAATAAGTAGGGTGTGGAATATTTTGAATATTTATACATTACAAAGAATCAAGTCAATTGAGCACTTTTGGAGAAACCACCTCTGCAAATGAAGAGGAGTTCACAATATATTTCCTGAAAGTTGAAATACGGATTTAAAATGATCGGTTGGAACAAATTCGGGCCTAGCATCACCAGTATAACTACAGCATTGACTCAGGCAGTTAAGTACCTTCTGAGAAAGTGATGCAATGACTGGTGAACCAAATCTATAAAGAATAGTAAGTAACTGAAGACTGTGGAAAGGTAACAGTAATAGAAATCTTCAAACAGAAGGGTACACATGCAGTAATTACAATAAATCAACTTGTCAAGTAAATTCAGAAAGTTACAGTGTTTATTAAATCACTGGAAAATAAAAATGTAATAGAAATGGTGATGCATGGAGAAAAAGAGGATAAAGCACAATAAATCAATTGTTTGTGACTGGACAGATTTTGGAGCAATTTTCAGAATACGCAACCCATTGTTTCAAAAACTTCAAAGGTTTGAAGTAGGCCTTTGTCAGTGATTGGTGAGAAGGAACATGGTATGTCTTAAGGATTTCTTGTGTTCATGAGAAGCTAGTCAGAGTGATAGAAAACACCTACAGTCTGAATGGATAGGAAACTACAGGAATGTTTCAGTTCAGCATATAGACCGAGAGAGATGCATACTGTCACCTGATTTATAGGAAGCGGTAATGAATCTTGAACCAAAAGTTGAATTTGGGAGTGTGTCCTTGTGAAGCAAGTGTTTAAACAATTTCATATTTGCTGATAACATTCATGTTAAAGCAACATCGAAGCAGATTTGTAAAAACTGCAATGAAGCAAACAAAATAGATCATGTCATCAAAACAAAAATAAAGATTTGGGAAGGTGTCATTATTTCAATAAGAAAGGGCAATCAGGTAGAGATGTTTATATGGTGCAGTGAAAATGACATTCCAAGAAGAGTTGAACTGGTTTCACATTTGAGTGTTTGAATATGAAGATTAAATGAAAATAATAGTAGGTAAGACAAAACTAGATAGAAGTGTGAATTGTGAGAAGGATGCAAAGATGATGTGTAGAGATTTGGAGAGGCAAAATGAGAAGGCAAACATTTAGCAGATAGAGTGCAGTAGGAAGAAATGTTCAATTATCCACTTTGGAAGGAAAAAAAGTAGAATTAAAGGATGTTTCTGATGTCGGGGATAGGCTGGAAAATGATAGAAAAAACAAGGCTTTACATGAGAGGTAAGAAGGTTGGAAAAAAGGTGAGATGCTCAAGGGAGCAGAAAGTACAGGAAGGCATATCTTATTAGAGTGCAATACAGGCATCTCATCCATTCAATATAGATTTTCAGTGCCTTAAGTCAAAATTGAACCCATTGTATTTGCAATGGTCAAATCTACCCTTGGACATCAATTTTCATTCATCACGTGGCTTGGCCACAGACCTGCCATGCATCTTACCAATTTTGACAGCTCCTCTGAGAATTTCTTTTGCAGAAATAGTCAATTTTTTTCCTCCATTTTCCCATATCTTCAGGATCTTTGTCATTCATATATACTGGTAGACAACGTTTGGGAGAAGATTTGTAGCTCGGGTGCTCGTTGTTGTGGTTCTGTTCGCCGAGCTGGGAATTTGTCTTGCAAACGTTTCGTCCCCTGTCTACGTGACATCCTCAGTGCTTGGGAGCCTCCTGTGAAGCGCTTCTGTGCTATTTTCTCCGGCATTTATAGTGGCCTGTCTCTGCCGCTTCCGGTTGTCAGTTCAAGCTGTCCGCTGTAGTGGCCGGTATATTGGGTCCAGGTCGATGTGTTTGTTGATAGAGTCTGTGGATGAGTGCCATGCCTCTAGGAATTCCCTGGCTGTTCTCTGTTTGGCTTGCCCTATAATGGTAGTGTTGTCCCAATTGAATTCATGTTGCTTGTCGTCTGTGTGTGTGGCTACTAAGGATAGCTGGTTGTGTCGTTTCGTGGCTAGTTGGTGTTCATGGATACGGATCGTTAACTGTCTTCCTGTTTGTCCGATGTAGTGTTTTGTGCAGTCCTTGCATGGGATTTTGTACACTACATTGGTTTTGCTGATGTTGGGTATCGGGTCCTTTGTTCTGGTGAGTTGTTGTCTGAGTGTGGCTGTTGGTTTGTGTGCTGTTATGAGTCTGAGTGGTCGCAGAAATTCCTAGAGACATGGCACTCATCCACAGATTCTATCAACAAACACATCGACCTGGACCCAATATACCGGCCACTGCAGTGGACAGCTGGAACTGACAACCGGAAATGGCAGAGACAAACCACTATAAATGCCGGAGGAAACATCACAGAAGCGCTTCACAGGAGGCTCCCAAGCACTGAGGATGTCACCTAGACAGGGGACGGAACGTTTGCAAGACAAATTCCCAGCTCGGCGAACAGAACCACAACAACTGGTAGACAACATTCAATATTAGCTTCCACATAAATGTGGCATGCAGGTGTGGAAAATCAAAAAAAAAGTAATTTGTCAAAAATCATCTTCACAAAATATTGGAAACAGAAGTCCATATAAAGAAAAAAAACTAAGTGGAATGCATTAAAAGATGAAAAAAAAAGAATTCTTTCAAGGCTTTGGACTTTCTTTGAAGCCCACTCCAAAAGGGACACCCAGCGTAATTCACCCCAAAAGGATGAAAAATAGCAGGAGATTACATTTCAGTGTATTCCAATATATCTTGTTTGCCCCTTTCAGTGGGACCAGACTGGGCTAGTCTAAAAGGTTTGCTGGGAAATTAAAATGATGCCAAAGTGTCTGGTGAGTCAGATTTGCCAACTATTTGAATCTCTTTCCTTTGTAAATCACCGTAGCCATAAAATAAATTATTTTCAATCTAAAACATTAAATTGGTACAATGTATAATTCACTGAGGTGGGGCTATTGTGTTCTTTGAACTGTTCTGACTAACTGAAAATATTCAAGAAATAACCTGTTCTGACAGCCACTTGAATATTAGACTTCAGGCAATGTTATACTTGTAGAAGCATGATCCTTGGTAATGTGTTTTAATTTTTATTAAAGTGAAGCAGTCTTCAAGATAGAGAGCTACCAACACCTTTCTAGATCAACCAAGTGACAGACAAGATAGCCACTTTGTGTGAATTGACTCAGTCCAGATACCATTGAGGTTGGTTAGCACAGTTGGCTGCAAGGCTGGTTTGAGGTGCAGAGTGTTGCCATCAATGCAAGCTCATTTCCTACACCAGCTCAGATCACCTTGAAAGCCTTTGCCTTCTCAATCTTTTCTCTCACCTGAGGTGTAGTGACCCTTAGGTTAAACTCACCCCCTGTTAATTCTCTCAAATAAGTAATCAGCCTGCGGTCCTCTAGGATAGGAGCAACTTTCACCTCGATTTGACAATTTAGTCTTTCACAATATACAGCTGTTAACCCTAGGAATAAAGTATACCAGTCACTATTCCAATGTGTAAAGCCTAAAAATATCATTAACAAGTTTTGTCAAAATTGAGTTTAATCCGGGACTGTAAAATGATATCAGATCTATGATATCAGAAGCATTCTGGGCTTTAACAAAATAAAATTGTCCTTCTGCAATCTAAACATAGAAATATTGGCAATAGGTGAAGGATAATCTATTTCCTGTGCTACATCACTGATGCCACATCAGGTTAATAGTTCAGTGTGATATGTATGGGATAACCATATGTGAGTTGAGGTTTGTTGTTTCTTGGCCCTCTTATATACATTAAGCAATGTTCTCCCATGACCAATTGACACAGAAGGCAGGATGAACTGGATTTACCACCTGCTGCCATATATAGGGTCAGAGCAGAGGACCATTTGAGTCTAAAATAAGCCTGAATGACATTTGGCCCATTGTACCTCTACCAATAGTGCAATCACTCTCTCCTGTTGCACTACTTCCAGGAGAATATATGGGCAGTCTTCATTTACCAACTGACCTCAGCACATGAGTGATATTAGAATAACATCCTTGCAAGGTCATATCCATAGTCTTGGCAACCTCTTATTATTGTCCTTGAAAATCTGCTGCAGTCAGAGAAATAGGCTATCTAGAAGTAAAAACAACTGCATGTTAAAAGCTGTTGCTTTCTGGATAATCTATCCTCTCTGCCTATCACTCTCCATGACCAATGACCAAGAAGCCATGTTGAATCAGCTGAGTCACAGTTATTGTGCCGTCCTGTTCATGCACAATGATCTCATGGCCATTTCAAGAATGAATTATTTGTCCCTTTATCTTTAAGCTTTTTCATTCTTGAGGTTTATTTTAAATAAAATCACTGGTAATACTCCTATCCACAGAAAAAACTGATCATCAGGTAAAAATAAATGTTTTCCATGTCTTAACTAGTAGCTAGCCAGTTGAAAGCAGTTTTGATATTTCTTTAAAGTTGAAGAAGGGAAAAGGAAAAGAACTTGGATCACACAGAAAATGACACTGAATGATACTTCTCCAATTTAAAACATGGAAACTGGGGCAGCATTGAGGGATGAGGACAAGTTTCAAATCAGGTGTCGGAGTCTGGGTTGGAATCCATATGTTCAACCCATATTATGCAAAGGAAAATTACATACGTACTTACCTCTGACCTTTTAGGTTAGTCTTCTGATGGAGTATTCTGTAGAACTTGCCATCCTTTGAAATCTTCAGGGGTACAGCAGAGAGAAACACCAAAGAAGCAGAGTCCCTTGTTACAGCACGCGCTGTCAAATTCCAGTCAGTAAATAGTTGAAACGCACTAACGTACTTTGAGAAACAGTGGAGAGGCGATGTGCAAGGTAAGTGGGTGATGGGTGAAGCAGGTAGGCAGCTAAGAGAGTAGATAGGCAAGTGGGTAAGGAGGTAGGTTAGCAGGTGACAAAATGTGTACAGTAGCAGTTGGGTAGGGGCATGGTGGCTGGTCAAGTTGCTGTTGGGTTAACAGAGGGAGTTGGATGGTCATTGGAAGATAGCTGGGTGGCTTTGATTGGGAGTTAATGGAAATACTTAGGGTGTCGGTGCACAACTGAGTTGGGGAGTGGGGAGTGGGAGTTAATTGTATTGGGTCTGGGTATATTTGAGACTTCAAGGTGTAACCGGGGGCATCAGGAAAAGTCAGAATGTCCAGGGGCCAGTCAAGGACTCAGGGTTCAGTCAGGACAACTTAAGGGATTAGTCCGATAGGGTTGGGGAGTTTGGAGGGAGCTAGAGGGTCAGTAGGGTGGGTCAGGGTTCAATGAAATTTCAGGGACTGAGTAACATTCAATTATGTATTTACCAATGTGTTATATATGGGTTTATTCTTCTAATAAATCCTGGGTTATCTTTCAGGCAAATGAGTCCAAATCCTCTATGTCTCTGACTTTTTCACAGGGCTTGGAACACAGAGTATATTTGCCCATCAGAAATATAAATGTTCTGGGAGAGTCCCACATTGTTATTGCATAGGGACATTGGAGATATACTGATGCTTTCAGCCTCTAACTATCTGGATACCACTAGAGCTGGCCAAATAAGTATAGTGATTTCACTCTAGCTTGGATGGAGTCTTGTTGCTTTCAATATGTGTCAGACCTCAAGTATAACAAGCCAAAATCCTTGCAGTACATTTTCAGCTTGCCATCATAGTTGGCTCAGGGCACCCACAGTTGCAGATACCACCCATTGGAAATTTACCCTCTCACCGATGTGATGACTTTGAGTTGTGTTTTCACATTTTCACATGAAAGAGCTGTCATTATATTTTCATCACTGTGGCTGCAATATTTCACGAGAAGGCATTCTCATCGATTTTATTACATACTTTCTGCAAAAGTGTCAGGAATTTTCATTTTCTTTCACTGCTAACTTCCTTCAGCTTGCATAATCCCCGAAGGAAGCCTGACCTTTTAGTTTTTTTTTTCTTTTGTGCTTGACATTATGTGACAAGCTTTTTATAAATATTTTAAAATTACTCAAATAGTTCATGCAGCATGAATGAATTAAGGGCTGGAATGTTACATCCTACATTGGGAACTTGTCAATACTGTGAACACATGACTTTGTAGCTTTGCCAAGCACATTTAATTTGCCTAATGTGACTATGTGGGATACATCCTCCACTCCCAGAGGGGGAGAGTTTGGACACAAGAAGGGAAATAAGTCAAGAGGACTGGCAGTGAACACAAAGCCTGCCACCTCACCAGAATTTGTTTCTAGGTGGGGAGACTGTATAGGGTGTAGGTTTGCTCGCTGAACTGTAGGTTTGATATCCAGACGTTTCATTACCTGGCCAGGTAACATCATCAGTGGCAACCTCCAAGTGAAGCGAAGCTGTTGTCTCCTGCTTTCTATTTATTAGTTTGTCCAAGATGGGGTTCCTGGAGTTTGTGGTGATGTCATTTCCTGTTTGTTTCTGAGGGGTTGATAGATGGTATCTAGATCTATGTGTTTGTTTATGGCGTTGTGGTTGGAGTGCCAGGCCTCTAGGAATTCTCTGACATGTCTTTGCTTAGCCTGTCCCAGGATAGATGTGTTGTCCCAGTCAAATTGATGGTTTTCTTTCATCCGTGTGTAGGGGAGACTGTGCTTGAACTTTCTTCCTCACCATGGTGTCATTGAGTCATACAATATGGAAACAGACCCTTCCATCCAACTCCTCACTACTGACCAGGTTCCCCAAACTAAACTAGTCCCACTTATCTGCATTTGGGTCATATCCCTTTAAACCTTTCCTACTCACGTACCTGTCCAAGTATCTATCAAATGTTGTAATTATACTTGCATCCACCACTTCCTCTAGCAGTTCATTTCACAACTGCACCATCCACTGTGTGAAAAAGGTCCCTTTTACATCTTTCCTTCTTAGCTTAAAACTGTGCCCTTTAGTTCTGAATACCCCTTTCCTAGGGAAAAGATTTTTATTATTCACTTATCTATGCTTCTCATGATTTTAGAAATTTCTACCCAGGTCACCCTCAATTTCCTATGCTCCAGTGAAAAGTTCCAGCCTATCCGACCTCTCCTTACAACTCAAACTCTCCAGCCTCGGTAACATCCTTGTAAATCTTTTCTGCACTCTTTCCAATTTAATAATATTCTTCCAATAGCAGGGCAACCATAACTGTACACAGTATTCCAAAAGTGGCCTCGCCAATGTCCTGTACAGCTGCAACCTGTTGTCCCAACTCCTCTACTCAATGCTGTGAACAATGAAGGCAAGAGCATCAAATCCCTTCTCCACCATCCTGTCTACCTGTGACACCAATTTCAAGGAATCTCATGCATGAACCCCTAAGTTTTGGTCCTTGAAAGACTGATTAAGGATCAATTAATGATCTCAACCTTGCAAGGTTTGTGAAGATTTGTAGCTCAGGTTGAGGTTTAGGGTATAGGTTTGCTCACTGAGCTGTAGGTTTGAAGTCCAGACGTTTCATTACCTGGCCAGGTAACATCACTTGGCGACCTCCAAGTGAAGTGAAGCTGTTGTCTCCTGCTTTCTATTTATATGTTTGTCCTGGATGGGGTTCCTGGGGTTTGTGGTGATGTCATTTCCTGTTCATTTTCTGAGGGGTTGATAGATGGTATCTAGATCTATGTGTTTGTTTATGGCGTTGTGGTTGGAGTGCTAGGCCTTTAGGAATTCTCTGGCATGTCTTTGCTTAGCCTGTCCCAGGATAGATGTGTTGTCCCAGTCGAAATGGTGGGTTTTGTCATCCGTGTGTAGGGCTACGAGGGAGAGAGGGTCATGTCTTTTGTGGCTAGCTGGTGTTTGTGTATCCTGGTGGCTAGCTTTCTTCCTGTTTGTCCTACGTAGTGTTTGAGGCAGTCCTTTGAGGCAGAATTTTGTCGATGATGTTGGTTTTGTCCATAGGTTGTACTGTGTCTTTTAAGTTTGTTAGCTTTTGTTTGAGAGAGTTGGTGGGTTTGTGTGCTACTAGGATTCCTAGGGGTCTTAGTAGTCTGGCTGTCATCTCTGAAACTTCTTTGATGTATGGTAAGGTGGTTAGGGTTTCTGGCTGTGTTAGGTCTGCTTGTCGTGGTTTGTTCTTGAGGAATCTGCGGACTGTATTTTTTGAGTATCCGTTCTTCTCGAGTACATTGTATAGGTGGTTCTCCTCTGTTTTCCAAAGTTCATCTGTGCTGCAGTGTGTGGTAGCTCGTTGGAATAGTGTTCTGATACAGCTTTGTTTGTGTGTGTTGGGATGATTGCTGGTGTAGTTAAGTATTTGGTCAGTGTTTGTCGGTTTTCTGTATACACAGGTTTGTAGTTCTCCGTTGTCCTTTCTTTCGACTGTGATGTCCAGGAATGCGAGTTGTTGTCAGTTTCTTCCTCCTTGGTGAACTTTATGCCTGGGAGGGTGTTCTTGATGATGTTAAATGTCTCTTCTATCTTGTTTCGTTTTGCGATGACAAAGGTGTCGTCTACATAACGGTCCCAGATTTTTGGTTTGTTGGTTGGTAGGGCTGTTTGTTCTAGTCTTTGCATTACTGCTTCTGCTATGAATCCTGATAGCGGAGATCCCATGGGTGTGCCGTTGGTTTTTTTGTAGACAATGTTGTTGAAAGTGAAGTGGGTGGTGAGGCACAGGTCCACTAGCTTCATGATGTTTTCGTTGGTAATGTGATTGATGGTGGTTGGGGTGTGTGTGATGGTCTCTTCTAAAAGTGTGGTAAGTGTTTCCTTTGCCAGGTCGATGTTGATGGAGGTGTACTTTCTGCAGCAGCCACAGTCTCCTCTGGGGTCCTGCTGAATGCAAGAACTGCTGACCTCTGGTTGATGGGTAAGCCCTCTGCACCTGGGGGCTAGATTCCAGGCAAACGCACATCAGTGATCTTACCCACTGCCTGATTGGCATATAGCTCAGCAATTCTTCTCTGGAAAAGGCAGTGTAGCTCTCGTTAGCTCCCAACTTTCCCCATGACACCTCTTGCCTCAAAACATTTTTATGCTGTGCTAAGTTTCAGGACAGCCACACTTCAAGGAGAAACAGAAGTCTCATTATATGTGATAAAAGTTTTCTACTATGTCCCAAATATATGGAATAAGATTTTTTTTCTCGAAGTGATACTAAATTTACACTCAATAGTTTATAAATTAGGGTGTGATCTCAGAAAAGATGAGGTTCGTTTTTATTTCTAACCATCTGTTAACACTAAAAAGTACCTTACAATCATGTTGTCAAATGACAGTGCATCAGGTACAAAGGCACTAAATCTTGTTATCAAAACATTTGTTCCTAACATTTTGGAATTGGAATAAGCAAAAGATAGCCACCAGGTAGAAACCTCAACTGCAAAAATTGTACACCTACAACCTGCCTTTCTTTTAAAATTGGACATAAGGCATTAACCATTCTTATGATGGCCTCTGAGATAATGAGGACAGGATGAAAAAAAAACAAGAGATAACAATGAAGTCAAATTCTTTCTTTGTCATCCTTCATTTTGTTTTGTTTTAAATGACCACTAGCCTTAAAATTGATGAGAAAGGGATTTCATACATGTCCTACATGTGCAATTCGAAGAATTTAATTCCAAGACAAATTACTAGAACACAAAGAATAAGAGAATGGAAGAAAATAAGACATGCTTTTAACAGCAGACTTTGCTATATGATTTATATTATTAATTTTCATTGATCGAGTCTGAGCAGTTACTCTACTCTGTGATATTTCAGTAATCAAGAACCATATAGTTTTAGTTTTCCAGCCAGAGTGAGTGAATCTTGGAAAGAGATTATATTGATAACTAATTTTAACCATAATTAATTCCTATTAATTAATTTTAAGTGATTTTCTTCAGTTCACACACATACTGTAAAAAAAAAGCAATTTCCCCACCCTCACCACAGCATGGTGTCCGATTAGTTTTCCTTTAACAAATTTTCATTTAAATAATGCAGACCTACTTGTATCCAAAAATAGTATCTGGCAGGAGCTGCAGGCAGTTTGTTGAGCTATGCACAAAATTGTAACAAGTGTTGATGCTGACAGTTTTATTAGTTCCTAATGTAAGAGTCATTTATGCCCCTTGGCTGACTGCTGTCGGTAATTCTTAAATTATTTTCAATGCATTGTGAACAGATTTGAATGCACACCTCATTGAGCGATCAGGAAGGGCTGATCTCTAATGACACACATGGGAATTTATTATCTACATGGAAAGAAACACAGAAAACTAATGCTTGACATGAAACCCAGTTGATAGCAATAAAACCGAACTGATTAACTAGAAGGAAAAGGTTCTGTAAATACTCAGAGTGATAGTGATGTAATATTGTTACTAAACTAGTAATTCAGAGACTACGGCTAAAGTTCTGGGTACTGGGGTATGAATCCCACAGTGGTAGATGTGACATTTGAATTCAATCACTGAATCTGGAATTGAACACTGATCTAATGATGAAATGGATAAATTGTTGTAAAAACCAGCAGCAACACTAGACTAGGCATATCTAACAATGCGGTGTTACCCTGGTGAAGCTACAAAGCAGGATTACTTGCATGTTGTGCATGTTGGAAAACATATGATACAGTTAAGAGATATGACAAATAGCAAATCAGATCTAAGCTCTATAGTTCTGACATACTCAGTTGTGAAAGGTGGTGAAGAACTAAACAACACAGTTGGGTCCACAAACATTCCCATCCTCAGTGGTGGGGGAATGAGGTATATCAGTGCAGAATACAAGACTGAAGCATTTGCAAAAACGTTCAGCCAGGAGTGCCAATTGGTTGATCCATCTCAACCTTCTCCAGTGATCCCCAGATCACAGCCACTAGCTTTCAAGCAATTTGATTCACCTCATGTGACATCAAGAAATGGTTGGAGATACTACGTTTTGCCAAGGCTGTATGTCCTGACAACATTGCGGCAATAGAACTAAAGATTTTAACTTGAAAACTATTTGCAGACTAATGCTCTGGGTGGGACCACCCTACTGATACAAATGAAGCTGAAATAATTAGTGGTTGGCAATTTTGTAACCTGGATACAAATCAGTTGACCTGTGAAAGAAATGAACTATCAGGGATCTTGACTGTGCAAACAATGAACTTGAGATCTCAGGGTTAATATCTGGTGCCCTGACTTACCCTTTATTATCAGGGAATGTAGTACACAAGCTTGTCATTGAACATCATTCCATATGCCAGAAATCAAATCAACTAGAAGACCATCCAAAAACCTACATGAGATAAAATACTTACATTATGTTTTTAAAATCAAAGGAGAAAAACTGTTGGACAAGGAGGCTGAAAGGTTTCAGACACAACAACTGAAAGATTTTATTTACATTGATCTTGCTGAGGTAAAATTCTCTAGGCCCAGTCTCCTGATAGTTGGAGAATGGATGTACTGAGGAAGATGTCCTGTGGGACTCCTTTGAAGTCCTGGAGCACTGTCTACACTTTAATTACCTGGGCAGTTTAAACTTCCAATGGATAATTATTCTACATCTGGAATCCTCTATAAAATTCTCCAACTTTTAATTAGATTAAAAGACTTAGGAATGTTCTTACTCACTTACCTGAATAGTAAGCCAACAAAAACTGCAAAGATTAAAATGTTTACCAACGCCTGCTTAACCATGAAACTAATCTCTCAACACTCAGACTGAACCCCACAACCTGACATCTGACACCCACTTGACAGACAACAGTGTCCTTCACCCGCCCTCACACAACAGCTGACCCACGTGACTGCCCAATGCCCAAATTCCACCCAATATTCAAATCCAAACCCTCTATACCTGCTCATCCAACCCTTCATTTACATCCTGCCTACTCAGCCATTTGCTGCAATAACCCCTTTAACCTATCTGCGACCTTATCATCTCTATCCTCCCTCACCCACCTACGTTACTTACCTTCTCTCTTTAGCTCGTCAATATACCTTTGGGACCTTTAATCCCTGAGTACATCAGTTACTGCTGTAAAAAGGGTCATGGCTGGTCTCCAGTGCTGATCCTGTGCTGGGCTCGAAGGCTTCCTGAACAGATTGTTCCATATTTCCAAACAGGCTGAAATCAGAATTTTCAGGACAGAAACACAGAGCTACGGGTCAGTGTAAATCAAAATGAATGGATGTACAATCCATGGGAGATTTGGCTCAAAGCTCTGAGAAAGTCATTGAAGAATAGAAGAGAATTACCTTTGAATTGGTCCACTAAGTGCTACCTATTGTGTCTTATTATGAAGTTTAGGCCACAATACTATGATTGCTTGTCTTATGGAGAATACCCTTTATTTTGCATATTGTCGTATGAAATACAGTGTTGATTAAGAGAAACTATTTTTGTGACACCCTAATAACATCACAAAGAGGTGATGATCTGGTACATTGGAAACATAGATCACAACTTTACCATACATACACATTCTGGCATGGCATGTTAGAAGGAAAATTGTGTGTCTAATAAATATCTTTCAGATTCTACTTGGCATCAAGAAACTCAAGAAAATCATCCCAACAACACAAGCACTTGAACACAAAACGTACATAAAGAAGATATCCATAATATAAAGATGTTGTCTATGCCACTTTAATATTACAGAAATCATGTTATTGCTATAATATAAACACCTCACAGCTCCCTCACATCGAACAATGGGAGAGATTTTTACTATCATGCCTTGAGTAGTAAATTGGAAGTGATGATTGTCCTTCTTTTACAAAACATGCCAAATGCCTACTTGCAAATGGAAATTAAAACTAGTTTAGTTATGTATTGGAGGGCAGTGAAAGTGAAAATTACTTCCATTAGCTTAGAAACAAAAATTGCCTTCAAAACTGAAACATTGAAATTTCTTCCTTGAAATAGTGATTGTTCTTCTTAGAAATAGACTAATGTGATACTTTGGATAACAATAACAGTAATACATGATTAATCAGCATGTATTAAAAATGTACTATATCACTTTTGATAACATTCCATTAATTAAAATACCAAGAAGCTAATATTGTTAATTTAGAAATTGCCAGAACAGTACAAAGTACATATAGTATTTTTTTACAGCCAATTAGCAAGTAAATAAAATGCTCAACTTGCCATATGTTGGCAACGATTTTCTTATTTCATTTTATGGTCAGTTTAATATGTGAGGTGAGTTTTGGAGTCAGTGTGATAATCTGATTGCGTGTACTTAAATGTACTTAATATCTAAAAGTTATTTGCATTGATTGACATACGCATCAAACTCCAATGAACTCAGTCACATAAAAGCATGAGTCCAAAAATCCTGTGACAATGGATCTCTGAATTCCGAGACTTGTTTCCTGTTATGACAGAATTTTAATGTGCATGTTCTCTTGTTACAGACTGTTCAACAAAAGACTAGCCTGTCTTGTTTAATCTGTCACTGTCTAGGCATTAGGAAATAAGCTTTCTGTCTGAAGTTGTCACTTTTGCCTATTTGAGACTGCAAGATATTTGGAATGGAATCCGCAGGAAGAAAAATGCTCCTAATTCATGAACTATAATTGTTCTATTTCCACATTAACAGAAGAAGAAGCTGAACCCAATAGAGTGAGAACAATATTAATTTCGCTTAGGGCAACTTTGCAGTCTCCAATATTTTGCTAATTAAGGTCCATGGTAAAATCAACTTCAGGAGATTCTTTTAGAACAGGTTTTGTTGCCTCCAGCTCAGCTCCTAAACAATCATGATCAAAAGCACCTTTATGACAAGTTATAATTTACTTTGGTTTCCAGTCTCTGCTAAGACTATTACCATGATGAATGCAATAAGATCTGTCTCCTGCAATAAAGACTGTTAAAAAATGATTGTATAACACTAGCTATTTCAGCTGATTTATGATGTTTAAAATGAGATAGAGAAAGGGAATAAAAACATGAACAAATTGTGATAAAGTTTACAAAATATGTTCATCACGTTGTAAGTAGGCACTTGACAAAATTCCTGTTGGCGATAATAATAAACAATGTTGTTAGAGTCATAGAGACATACTGCATGGAAACAGACCCTTTGGTTCAATTCATCCATGCAGTCCACACATCCCAATCTGACCTAGTCCCATTTGGCAGCATTTGGCCTATACCCCTCTAAACTCTTTCTATTCATATACCCATCCAGATGCCTTTTAGATGTTGCAATTGTACCCTTTCCTCTGGCAGCTGGTTCCATTCACACACCACATTCTGCATGAAAAAGTTACTCCTCAGGTTCTTTTTAAAATCTTTCCCCTTTCACCTCAAACCTATGTTCTCTAGTTATCGGCTCACCTTCCTCTGTCTACTAGTTTCAAACAGCTGTTAACTTACTAAAAAGTTTTTACAAAGTTAATGTTTCCACTCTAACAAGATGAAAGACAAATATCAAAAGCAACTTGCATTTACTTAGTGCTTCTAACTTAGTAAAAATGGTTCACAAAATTCTAACCAGACAAAATCATAGCTTTGTTGTCAAATAAAAGACCATTAGGACAACTGACCAAAAGCTCAAAGAGAAAGGTAGGTTTAGAAGAGCATCTTAATAAGGAGCGGTTTGAGAAGTTTAACGTCAAATTGGCTGAAGTACATGCCAGTTCATAGAGAGAAAACGGCTTATTTAAAAGCAATCATCATTATTGCTGAGGATCAGGAAAATATCTGAGCATATGGCTCAAGTAGGTAGTGAGGCCTTGTTAGAACATATATAGCAAAGTATGTGATACACTCACTCACTATGCAATAAGCGTTTTGGTTAACTAGAGAGTGTTAGTACAGCATTGATGTGAGCCCAACTTGAAATGACCCATTAAGTAAAGAAACAAGTTACAGATATTAGTGGACAATGATGTAAAACACTGATCCGGAGGCTGCAGTCTAAAGTAAAACAAGGATGCCCACCATTAACTTCAAAGAAAGCTGTCAACAAAGATTTAGCAAAAATTGTGATAGGAATTTCCTGTTCCTGATGGCAGTTTAAATCTAGCATTAAAGGGAAATCTCAGCTTCCGGTTGTAATGTCTGCAAACCTCGGCCAGCATTTAATCCAATTGAAATATTCACACAACAGAAAACAAAAACGTTAAAGTTATGTGTTTTCGTTTACATTTTCAAACAGTGAAATATATTATTAAACTAAAGACTTAAGGCGAGGATACTCAAACTTCTTGAAAAATAGAAAAAAATTTCTTACGAAGAACTTTTAAAGTAATTATGAAGCATTTTGAAATTCCGCAATATATTAGCTTTTCTGAAAGAAAGTAAAACAAAAAAAGACTTGAGTTCATCAAGTGGTTTGCACAACCATCGGCTTTGTCTTAGCATTTTCCATCTAATGAATTAACTTCTGCAGTATAATCATTGTAATGAAGGAAATATAGCAGCAATTTGCATTCGGCAAGTTGAATTTCTCTAATTTGGCTAAGTGTCATTTTAGGGGAATTTCATGAAAAGTTTCGCCCCATGGGCAATGGCAATCTTTCTGCTGCGGCCTTCCGCTGCTCATTAAATACGTATCCAGGATCCATGACAGCCTTGTCATTGAATTGTGCAGTCACAAGAGATGGATAGTGCTCACCGTCGCTGGAATCTTCTTCTGTTCACACTGTGGGCACCAGATTAAAACCCAGGTGGGCACCACTTCAAATGTTGCAAACCAGGAACTGCCATTCAACGTCTGCTGCTCGACAGGCGATGGCCATGAAAGGCAACTCAGCACACCTTTTCACAGATAGGGGCCTGGAGGTTCTTGTGGATAACATGGGGGAAAAGCAGAGCTGTCCAATTTCCTCAAGATTACGAAAGGAAGCCACAGCACAAATCATGCCATGGTCGAATGAGATAGCCACTCGGGTCAATGCAGTGAGAAATGTTTGGTAATGCCACAAGGGAATGTGCTGCCTTCTCCTCTCTGTGCCTCACATTGTCTCTAACTCTGCCATTACATTACACACACCTCCCACTCAGGTGATTGGTTTACCACTTCCATTATTACATGCAACATCTTCCTTTAATTACTCTCACTCACCTCACCTTTTCATCTAACCCATTTATTTGACAATCCCCTATTTTGCTCTCCTCAGCCCACTTAGCCATCTCACTATCACTATCCACTGACATTGAAGTAGTGTTATTTGTGAAAAACCCTTGTAAAGTAACCTGTGCCCTCCCATGCTGTATCAGATTGATCCTTGTATATGGAGTTTCCCTCATTATTCCTTCTGCATCCCAGCATTACTACTAACTTGAGATTCCCATTTTCCCCAAAGCAGCATGGATCGCCTTTGACAATTAATTACAACCACCCACAACCCACCAAAATGAACTGACCTGTGAGGGCAGCCCTGACTAAACACTGCCAATCCCCTTGACCCTTCCTGGACTCACTTACTGTGCTCCTTCGACCAGATAGAATTGAACTGCAGGGCTGACCATGACCCAGTCACTGGACTGGAGAGATACATAAGAGACTCTTATTACACAAAGTACCTTACAACTCGTGGACAGAGGTTGGATTTACCATGGCTCCATCCATGACTGACATAGGTCTCCTTCAGTTAGCTGAGGACACTCTTCTTAAACCTCCAAGCATTATAAACCATTGAAGCATATGCAGTGTGTTTGCCATGGGAGCTGCTGGTGCATTGATGCACCATGGTGCAGTGCACCAACATACCAGGTCCTTTAACTGTTCAGTGCTGACAAACATGACAAGATGCTTGGTTTTCAGGCTGCCGTGAGCAAGGCAAAGTGGAGATGCTATGAGCATCCAAATAAACACAAATTCCGTGAGCACTAACAAAGATGGATTCACTGCAAATGTATGAGATGGTGAATGTGTGCCTGCACGTGGAGCAACCTGGCAGGAGCATTGCAACGTAAGGTGTTGTGAAGTTCAAAAATGTATTAGTGAAGTGCTGAAGTGTCTTCTAACCTTAGTCTGAGATTGACCCCAAAGATATAGTGAGGCTGGTATTCATACAGAGATGCTAGGGAATAAAGGTGAACATGGAGGCCCAAAGAATCAAATAGGAAATTATATCTGCTCTGCCAATCAAGGGAGGGATCAAGGACATCTACTGTCTCACTGGTGAACAGGAGGATTGTAAACTGCATAGAAACAAGGTGAAGTTAGCTAATAATAAGATGCAAATGCAGAGAAGTAAAGTCCTCACCATTTATGATGTATTTTTTAATCTTGTCTTGATAGCTGAAGGCGAAAATCAGCCTTCTTTTCTCAACGTCAAGAATTAGCCTTTTTCATTCTCACCAGATTCTCCCAAATTTTCACAAAATCCCAACATTGTTGACACCCCTCATAAAAATCCCACAAACAGCAATGTGATTATAATCAATCTGTCTTCCAGTAATGTTGTTTGAGAGATAAATACTTGCTAAGGTATGTGGGCTAATTTCCTTGCTCCTTTTTAAGTGAAGCCAAGTGATTGTTAACATGCATCAGAAAGCACAGGCCTTTGGTCTAAAGTCTCATCTAAAAGATGGTATATTTAATAGTCTCCCTTAGTATAGGAGACAGACTTTAAATCAGTATTCTATGACATAGAGTTAAGTGTGGTGCCATTTGAGATATGGCTGGCATAACAGGGTGTGTAGGAGTATTTCCAGTAATCGTAAGTTATTCCAGCATTAAAAGCTAAGCAATACCTCATTCACTACGCTAAAAATAACACAACACCAGGTTATAGTCCAACAGGTTGAATTGGAAGTACTAGCTTTCAGAGCACTGCTCCTTCATCAGGCATTTGTCACAACTATCTGATGAAGGAGCAGTGCTCCGAAAGCTAGTGCTTCCAATTAAACCTGTTGGACTGTAACCTGGTGTTGTGCTATTTTTTAACTTTGTACACCCCAGTCCAACACCGGCATCTCCAAATCACTAAGGTGTTTATAAGACAACTAACAATGTATTTGTGTAAGTTTTCACCAAGTCATGATTGTACAGGAGATAGGCAAGTTGTGGGGACATTCACAATGCACCCTATGGAGGAGAGTACACTCACTAACAGCAAAATCTAGATCTCCACATTACTTGGTGTAATGTCCAAGCCCCCTAAAGTTAGCATCAATTTTGATGAATAAATGTCAACAAACTGACAGTTTTGCAAACATTAGCGAAGTCCAGTCTATTAAAGCAAATATATTAAGGACTCTTCGAAATTGATCACAAGTAGTGATGCACGAATCTACTAAACATTTGTCAACTAAAATCACCACCTGTAATACCTAGCCTGCAGTGTTAAACAAAGAGACCAATTAATATTGCTGAATATGCCAAATGAATTCCCTCACACTGTGAGAAATAGAACCCTTGAAAATAGTATCATTCATTATTTGAGCTGTGCAATCTTTTAGGGAAATTTTGGCAAATTTAGTAGTCTTTAGATGTTAAGATTAAATAAATTAATCAAAGTTCTTATTTCTGATGACTGTTGTGTGAACCTTACTGCACATACATTTTTTTTGTGGAAGTCAAGATTAAGCTTAATAGTGAAACAATCAAATAAACTCCCAGGATTCAATGGCCAATTTCATAAATGATGATCATTTATGAGGTACATTTACAGATACTTCTTACAAGCTTCCTTTTCACCAAAACCTTTGATCACTGTCCTAATTTCTCTTTATCTGGCTCAGTGACAAGTTAAGTTGCTAATGCTCCTGTGTAGCATCTTGGGGCGTTTTAGCATACTAAAGGAGGCAAATAAATGCAAGATGCTGCTGCTGTCTTCATGCATTGAGCATTCAAGTCTTGCTTTAATTAAAGCTGATCTTCTGACTACTTTCTCTCTTTTTCTATATTTCTCACTTAACACTTGACAGGTCTCAATTTTTATTTGATTTTCCCTTAAGCCTTACCTGAGTAAGAACCAATTATCCCTCCAAGCAGCAGAATTCACTAACCTTTCTTAACAATGACGCCTGCTGAGTTCAACTGTATAGAACAATTGCAGCAGCAGTATGATTAATTACTGGAATGTCAAACTATCTTTCATTGTTACTGGCTCAGCGATCCCATGTGAAACCTAACACACACCTACCAGCTCTGCTGCTCTATGAAATGAAACTCTCAAATGCTACATTTTGATCAACAGGAATATTATCACATATATATATGCCAAGGTGCCCCATGGCAGCTTAGTTCAAAGCTGACAATACCTCAACTAATGCTTCTGTTAAACCTTACTTGAAAATAATCTTTGTGTACTAATTTTGTTTGAAGTATGCCTAAACGTGATTTTTCTTCAGTCTAGCTCTCTATATTCCTTCATTTGAAATATGTGGACATAAGGAGAGGCAAAAAAAATGTTTGATTTACTGTGTTTCTCAATTTGTCATAAAAATTACAAAACTTGCATGCAAAACAAACAAAAAAACCAGGATTTAAGAATAGACCTATTCTATAAAGGCTATGATTCATGTACTTTGGTAAAAACTCAAAATACCAGAATTATCACAAAATATTTTCTTATTCCTTAAAGCAGAAAAAGCATGATATTCTTCAGGTAAAACAAATTTGTGAATAGGAGTCAACATAATTATTCTGTTAACAGCTGTCTGGCTACTGCACTGTACTAATGTTAAATGACATAAAATATCACACTTTTAAGAAACACTTTATTTTGCAAGTGAAGAGGATTTTCAACATAGAAAGGATAAATGTATTAATGGATTCTGAGCTTTACTTTCCTTTCAGTTAAGTTGGTGATTGCCTTTCCCATAAAAATATAGCCTACTGATAAGTTTGGCTACATGCATCTTGGAAGGTGCTTCAAACATGGTTGAACCACGAATGGCATATGTTGTGGCATGTGGCACGTGGTGTGGATTATGTCAAATCGAACCTGCACCTATTTTCACACATCTATGTTGAAGACTCCACTTAATTTGGTGGGGCCGCACGGTGGCTTTGTGATTAACACTGCTGCCTCAAAGTGCCAGGGACCTGGATTTGATTCCACCATTGGTTGACTGCATGGGTTTCCTCCGGGTTCTCTCGTTTCCTCTCACGGTCTAGTGACCTGAAGGCTAGGTAAATTCGCCATGTGAATTGCAGGGATACGGTAGGGAAGTGGAATTGGGTGGTATGCTCTTCAAAGGGTCAGTGTGGGCCTGATGGACCAAATGGCCTGCTTCTGCAATGTAGGGATTCTGTGATTCCATGATTGACAAGTCTGGAGATATTGTAGAAGCAGTGGTTTTTCAAACAAAGATTATTCTGTTGCTTAGTAACATAAGATGCATAGCAGACAGAGTGAAAGGCAATATGGCAGTAACCCGGGGCTATAGCAAGTGAAATTTCTTTGTGAGCAGAATTTTATTTAGGCTGGCTCTATAGTATATCTGTGGCACAGCTCCCACATACTGCAAGTAATTTTCATTCATTCTATGAAATTAAGAAGAAAATATCCCCTGACAAATAGGCTATGAAACTAAGAAGGTTTTGAAAGGCTCAATTAAAATATGATGCACTTAGCTGCAAATAAATTAAAAGCAGGAACTGGAGTCATCGTTCTTCAACTGCTTACATTGGGACTGTTTCATAACATGGAATATTAATTTGTAGTGAATATAAGAGTCCCAATATTATGACACTCATGCATTTGCTTTAATGCACTTAGCTTGGAAACATGACAGCTTACAATTTGGCCACATGGAACTTTTCTGCTCTCTCCCAGCTGCAGTTACATAAAATATATTGCACAACATTTTTTCAATCTTTTCTCTCTGCTAACTGCACTCATTATCTGAAGAATTTAACAAGCTGTTGACTGACTAGATCAGAGATCTAACAACCTTCCCCTGCAAATAGGTGTTGGCTTCAGGATGGATTACCTTGCCAATTAAGCTGGACCCATTGCTTTCAGTTCAGCAAGCATGGAAACATCATGCTGTCTGCTTTCTTCACTGCCCTTTCTCTAGCAGCAACTAACACAAAGAGATTCTGAGGTGGTTGCATACCTGAGAATAGGTTACTAAATAATCAATTGCTGGCTCAAGTTAAATATTTCCTCCATCACACCCAGACCTATTGGAGGCGTTTCTCTCAGCCTTACCCCCAGTCTCTCTGTACCTCCCAGCCTGCCCACTTGGTTCCCAACTGTCACAATCCCAGCCCCCCAGCCTCTGTGCACCTCCCAGCCTGTCCACCTGGTTCCCAACCATCACCCACCCCCACCATCCCCCAGCCTCTCTGCACCTCCCAGCCTGTCCACCTGGTCACCTGGTTCCCAACCATCAGCCACACCACCCAAACCCCCAGTCACTCTGCACCCCCCAGCCTGTCCACTGGTTCCCAACTATCACCACCCCAACACCCCCCCCCCCCCCACCCCCACCCCCACCCCCACCCCCACCCACAACCTGCCTCACTGCACTTCCCCTCCTCCCCTTCCCCCATTTACTTTGGTGGCCTGGCTTCAGCAATGATTTCCATTGAACACTAATGGAATGCAAAGTTGACTGTTCTTGGAGGTACTGCGGATATTAGAGAGCTCTCAGAAGTGGGTCTTTCTGTATGGAAGCTGGCACAAAGCCCATTTTGAGCCAGTTAACAGCCCATTGGCTGGTACCTTGCCTTAGGGCAAGAACATTGAGTCCTACACACATACAGCTGTACAGCATGGTAACAGACCCTTCCGTCCAACTCATTTGTGCTGACCAGTTATCCTAGATAAAAGATATAGGCCATTCTTATTCATGTATGCATTCAGATGTCCTTAAAATTTATAGTTGTTCCAGCCTCCAGCACCTCCTTTGACAGCTAATTTCACACACACACACCAACCCACACATGAAAAAGTTATCCCTTAGGTCCCTTTTAAATCTTTCTCCTCTCACCTTAAACCTGTGCCCTTTAGCTTTGGACTTCCATACCATGGGGAAAAGACCTTGTCTATTTATCCTACCCATGCCCCTCATGATTTTATAAACCTCTTTAAGATCAACCCCTCAGCCTCAGGGAAAATAGCCACAGGGTGACTGTGTGTAGTTTGTACATTCTCTCCATGTCTGCGTCGATTCCCTTCCATAGTCCAAAAACATGGATTGGCCTTGCTATATTACCATGAAGCATCCAAGGGTCTGTAGGCTAGGTTGGCTAACTATGGTAAACTCATGTTTGCAGGAATAGGGTGGGATGCTCCTCAGAGAATTTATCTGCCCTGTTAGGATTCCATGTAAGACCTTTCCCTAATAGTTTTCCCTCCATTCTTTTGTTTCCTTCACACAAATTGTCCTGTTCTGTGCTCACTCTCAATGTCATATTATTATCCAAGAAGGATGAAATGATATTATTTAGAAAGTAGAGGCAAATTGTTTAGAGTTAAAATAAGTTGATTTACCAGAGCACAGTCAATAAAAAAATGCTATACTTGTACCTTCAACCACACGCTGAGTTCAAAATTTGCTCATTTATATCTTTCTGGAAGTGTCAGCTTATGTAGGAGAATGAATGGGAAAGCATGGATTTATAAAACAGAACTGTTAAACTTCATTGCACTCAGTGTGAAAAGTACCTTCTAAGTAGCAAACAGCAGATAAAAAAAAATCTTAATGACTCAATTTATCAAATTAACAACGTTGGTGAGTTCTGGTATTTTCACTTCCCACAACCATTATTTGCAGAAAATATGTTATCTCAGCTGTACAAAAGCAGCTAGTGCTGTGTCAGATATCTGGATTGCTTTACTGCAGAGTGCAAGAAATACCACGTTGTGTTAAAAGTACTGCTCAGTAACCTAAATGCTCTATCATAAAGAGAGAATGGTGCAGCAGTTATATTCTTCAGTTTTATTTCTGCCTTTATGCAAACAAGTGATATCATATATCATTAAAAAGGCATTTTTGCTAAAATCCATGCATCAAATATTGTTTTTTTTTCCGGATGGATATCCAGCAAAGCAAAACAGAAAAGAAACTAGACAATACCAATTCCTGACTTGAAAGTCAGAGTTGTTCCCTGGAAGCTGCGGCTGACTGGCATTTTCTCCAGACCTTCAGTTTGGTCAGCATTCGCCAACATCTTAGGGCATGCTGCATGGACAGCAACTGCAACAGAAGCTGGCATTGGCAAAGTACCAGCCTCACCACACTAGCATGGCACAACTCAGACTGCATTCTGGCAGCCACTGAGCATTCCGTTGGGCCTGAGCCTCAAATGGCAGCTGTTAGCCTGTCCAGGAGACCCCGAGACATGTGCATGCACACTGGGGCCTGCATCTTATCCTGTTCACAGGATGTCTCTGACAAACCTGTATTCTGCTCCTATGTGTGTGTGTTTTGACAATATTATTAACAGTTGATCCCATGGGGCTCCTTGGGGCTGCGCAGTTACCTGGTTGTCCGGAATCTTCTCCCTGCTGGTGACCAGGACCATTTTTCCCACAGCCAGTCATGAAGACATGTCTTCTCCAAAATGTGCTTCACAGTCTAATCTAGGTGAAATACTCACTGAGGTGGAAGCAAAGTTCAATGGTGCAATACCTTAACAGGGAAGACCGTGGAGGAACAATGGCGGATATTTCTGTGTATAATGCAGAAGTTGCAGGATCAGTTCATTCCTAAAAGGAAGAAAGATCCCAGGAGGAGACATAGGCGGCCGTGGCTGACGAGGGAAGTAAAGAAACATATAAAGTTAAAAGAGAAAAAGTATAACTTAGCGAAGACAAGTGGGAAAACTGAGGACTGGGAAGCTTTTAAAGAACAACAGAAGATTAGTAAGAAGGAAATACGCAGAGAAAAAATGAGGTACGAAGGTAAACTGGCCAAGAATATAAAGGAGGATAGTAAAAGCTTTTTTAGGTATGTCCAAGGCAAAAAAATGGTTAGGACAAAAATTGGGCCCTTGAAGACAAAAACAGGGGAATATATTACTGGGAACAAAGAAATGGCAGAGGAATTAAATTGGTACTTCAGATCTGTGTTCACTGGGGAAGACACAAGCAATCTCCCTGAGGTAACAGTGGCTGAAGGACCTGAACTTAAGGGAATTTATATTTGCCAGGATGTGGTGTTGGAGAGACTGTTAGGTCTGAAGGTTGATAAGTCTCCGCGACCTGATGGCCTGCATCCTAGGGTACTGAAGGAGGTGGCTCGGGAAATCGTGGATGCGCTGGTGATTATTTTCCAGAGTTCAATAGAATCGGGGTCGGTTCCTGAGGATTGGAGGGCGGCTAATGTTGTGCCACTTTTTAAGAAGGGTGGGCGGGAGAAAGCAGGAAATTATAGACCAGTTAGTCTGACCTCAGTGGTGGGAAAGATGCTGGAGTCTATTATAAAGGATGAAATTACGGCACATCTGGATAATAGTAACAGGATAGGACAGAGTCAGCATGGATTTATGAAGGGGAAATCATGCTTGACTAATCTTCTTGAATTTTTTGAGGATGTAACTCGGAAGATGGACGAGGGAGATCCAGTGGATGTCGTGTACCCGGACTTTCAGAAAGCTTTTGATAAAGTCCCACACAAGAGGTTAGTGAGTAAAATTAGGGCGCACGGTATTGGGGGCAAAGTACTAGATTGGATAGAGAATTGGTTGGCTAATAGGAAACAAAGGGTAGTGATTAACGGCTCCATTTTGGAATGGCAGGCAGTGACCAGTGGGGTACCGCAGGGATCCGTGCTGGGACCGCAGCTTTTTACAATATATGTAAATGATATAGAAGATGGTATCAGCAATAACATTAGCAAATTTGCTGATGATACAAAGCTGGGTGGTAGGGTGAAATGTGATGAGGATGTTAGGGGATTACAGGGTGACCTGGACAAGTTAGGTGAGTGGGCAGATGCAGTTTAATGTGGATAAATGTCTGGTTATCCACTTTGGTGGCAAGAACAGGAAGGCAGATTACTACCTCAATGGTATCAAATTAGGTAAAGGGGCTGTTCAGAGAGATCTGGGTGTTCTTGTCCACCTGTCAATAAAGGCAAGCATGCAGGTACAGCAGGTCGTGAAGAAGGCTAATAGCATGCTGGCCTTCATAGCAAGAGGAATTGAGTATAGAAGCAAAGAGGTGCTTCTGCAGCTGTACAGGGCCCTGGTGAGACCACACCTGGAGTACTGTGTACAGTTCTGGTCTCCAAATTTGAGGAAAGACATTCTGGCTATTGAGGGAGTGCAGCGTAGGTTCACGAGGTCAATTCCTGGAATGGCAGGATTGCCTTACATTGAAAGACTGAAGCGACTGGGCTTGTATACCCTTGAGTTTAGAAGACTGAGAGGGGATCTGATTGAAACGTATAGCATTATGAAAGGATTGGACACTCTGGCAGGAGGAAACATATTTCCGCTGATGGGGGAGTGCCGAACCAGAGGACACAACTTAAAAATACGGGGTAGACCATTTAGGACAGAGATGAGGAGAAACTACTTCACCCAGAGAGTGGTGGCTGTGTGGAATGCTCTGCCCCAGAGGGCAGTGGAGGCCCAGTCTCTGGATTCATTTAAGAAAGAATTGGATAGAGCTCTTAAAGACAGTGGAGTCAAGGGTTATGGAGATAAGGCTGGAACAGGATACTGATTGGGAATGATCAGCCATGATCATATTGAATGGCGGTGCAGGCTCGAAGGGCTGAATGGCCTACTCCTGCATCTATTGTCTATTGTCTGTTGTCTATTGTCTATTGTCATTATAGGGTAATAGAGATGTACAGCATGGAAACAGAGCTGTTGGATAATGCAGGACGAAACCTTGCTTCTTCAGAGGGATCTTGATCTTCTTCCTCAGGAAGAGGAGGAACTGGTGCCTGGAGGAATTGTTCTTTTGCAGCAGGGGCTGTGTGGGTGCTGCCAGTAACTGCAGAAGACAAGAGAGGGAATGACTTGTGCAATATACCTTCACAGTGGATGTATTAGCGGAGCTGCACAGCACAACACAACACAACACAATGAATCTCACTTTATTCAAAAGAGAAATTGTTGGAAAATCTCAGTAGGTCTGGCAGCACTTGTAAAGGGAGAAAAGAGCTGATGTTTTGAGTCTAACTGACCCTTTGTTGAAGCTAAAAAAAAGGGAGAAATAGGGAGGTATTTATACTAGGCTGAGAGAAGGTGAGTCATGGCTCCAGAAGCAAAGGTAGCAATAAAGACGCGATAATGACAGTGCATAGAGAGATTATAGGGAGATTAGGAGCCGAGAATGACCAAGGCTGAAGCCAGTGCTGTGTGACAAGATTTCAGCATCCGCAGTAATTTGCTTTTATTTTTTAATCTCACTTTATTGCTGGGACTTGGAAATCTTGAAATGCCCATATGAGCCATCTCAATCCACTCCCAATAATTCAAGGATCCTGTCCTTATAGGGCAAGAGAAGGGAAAAGTTAGTCACCCTGCTGCCTGTCTTTGTGCCGCAAGCATTATTTTGGAATAGTTTCTCCCATAGTAAGTCAAAGGGAGGGATTGAATGAGATGCAAGTGATCGTTATAGTTGTTAGCTATGGAGGTGAAAGAAAGGTAATGAGGTGATCTGAGTGACCGAGTAAGAAATTCAGACAGCTTGGGAGTTTTGTAGGGAGATGGGGTGGGGGAGAGCACTTGTGTGAAGTTACTGCATGCAATAATGAGAAGTGGTAGACAATGTGCCTTGGTGGGAGGTGCAATGACAGAGTTATTGTGAGCAGGGGATAGAAGAGAGAAGATAGTGGCACTTACTCTTGTGCAGTGCAGAAGGTCATTAACATTCCTGTGGAATCGCTGCTTGTTCCTCCAATTGTAGATGCCACACTGACACAGTTGGCAAGTTTGGATCATGCCAGCAGGGTCTGGTGCCACAGTCTGCTCTGGAAGCCTGGAGCCACCACGCCAGCCATTAGGATCTCAGAGGCCTTTGCAGAAAAACAAGGTGGCAATTTGTCTCTTTCATACATGGCAATGAACAGCAGCACACTGTTAAGGGCAATTCTTGTCATGAGAGTTTGAATTAGTGTACAGCTGAGGGTATAATATGGCACCTCCAGCACAAATGCTGCAAGATCCTGGTACCAGCAAACACTTCTGCCTCTCCTGAATGCCAGATTATATGAGCACAGTGCTGTGGAGGCAGGATGCATAATCGATAAGGTGAGCAGTGGAGAATTGTGTGTGAAACGTCTCCAGAGCTCACAGAAAGAAATCTTCCATGAAACTCCCTAAGGTTGACACTTAGCCAAAATATGGAAAATTTCCTTCTATGTTCCCATCAACATACAGTGAAAACTATTTCATGACATTGCATTGTAGGGCACCAACCATCACCAATTTGTTAATTTACATTCACAGATTTTGAAATAAAAAGCTTACAGTATAGAGCAAATATATAAAAAGTGCAATAATAGAAAAATAAATATATATAAAAGCAATGTGGCAACAGAATATTTAACATTACACAACAACTGATGTTTATACTTTGGCAGAAAAATGCTCTTGGCGCACTCTACTTAGAGGATTAACTGAACGCTCTTCGCAATAAACCTGCAAATTAACTGTGAGCTTATCTTTAAGACTTTAACTTGGCAATTGGGATATCACCTGGGGTAAAACTTAGTTGCTAGAATGCAATTGAAATGCTAGAGGATGCTTGTCACTACCTTAAGACCAGGAGATCCATGTTCAAGTCCCATCTGTTCAAGAGGTATGTCATGACATCTCTGAACAGCTTGATTAAAAAATATGAAAGATAAGTACTGAAATTATTAACAAAATGTGGGAAATGCCAGCAGGTTAGGCAACATCTGAACTAAAGAGAGAAATTCCCTCTTCTGATTATTATTCAATGATTCTTGCTGATGTTATAGATTTCTGTTGTTAACAAGATCAAACCTAGTTGTGATATCTTGACAGATGAATTGCATATTCACTTTTATTGTTTAAATTTGTGTGTAAATAACATTTGTGTCAGTGGCTTACTGGAAAATTACTGATCCTACAGAACTATTATTCACCTGGAGACAGTATGTCAAGTCAGGTCAAAAGATTGGAATATAGGGAAACATGTAATTGAAGTATCATATTATATTTGTATAGCATGCAGCTAGAATGTAAAATTTCAACAGCATCAGTTACAGTAAAAATTGAACAGGATTCATTGCTAAAAGAATAAAACATGAAAGCTTTTTCGAATTGTAGCTAGATAATTAATCACCTCTGGCAATCTACTCTGTAAAGCAGTAAAATTTGATTTCTTGGAGACCTGTTAAGACTATATTCCACTGGGAACATCAACGGAGAAGCCTTGAAGGGACTATCTGGGTTAACAGCCACTAATTCAAACTGAGCTCTATATATCAGACAATCCACAAGCAACACCATAGATTCCCTAAAAAAAGCTGCTTTGAAACCACCAAACAAAAACCCCTCTCCAGAAACTGAATTGTAAATGTGTTAGAAGATTGTGAATCACTCAGATCAGACAGTCCTTTGGATTTATTTCGAGACAGTCATGCTGAAAGATTTTTTTTTGGGGAGCATTTCGGACAGGCTCACTTAGTTTTTAAACAAAATGCTTCCAAGGCATTGTAAATGTCCACTCCAGCCCCTGGAACTTCAATGGAAAACAAAATGCATAATCAGGTTTTAAGACTATGCTAAGGTTGCTGAATTGGGAAATAAATGTAAGGGGAGGTAGGCAAGGAAAAACTCTTTCCATTAGTTAATCGTAAGAAGAAGATACAGATTTGAGATTTTGGCCAAGAGATGCAGGGGAAATGTGAGGATAACTTTATTCATGAGTGATAATGAACTCCTCCATGTCCACAGTGCCATCTTTTATTCAGTCTTTTGGATGCCTTTTCTGCCCCTTCAGGCACAGTGGCACAGTGGTTAGCACTGCTGCCGCACAGCGCCAGAGACCCGGGTTCAATTCCCGCCTCAGGCGACTGACTGTGTGGAGTTTGCACGTTCTCCCCATGTCTGCGTGGGTTTCCTCCGGGTGCTCCGGTTTCCTCCCACAGTCCAAAGATGTGCCGGTCAGGTGAATTGGCCATGCTAAATTGCCCGTAGTGTTAGGTAAGGGGTAGATGTAGATGTAGGGGTATGGGTGGGTTACGCTTCGGCGGGGCGGTGTGGACTTGTTGGGCCGAAGGGCCTGTTTCCACACTGTAAGTAATCTAATCTTAAAAAAAGGCCTGAACCCCCACCCCCCTCCAAAAGAACCCAACACTACCGACTCAGCTTTGCTAATTCCTAACCTTAATGTAAGAGTTCATTTTCTGACTCTCCTCCCTGCTACTGTCGAGTTATACAGCAAAACTCGGTAAAAGGTTGACCTTACATATTACAAAGCTGAAGCTTGAGCATGTCACCTTTAAACATATTGCGTTACTAGGTGCTCTGAGATTCTCAGGCACCACTGAGTTGGCTTTGAATTTAGAGTGTAATTGAAAAATGGTCAACAGGAAATAGAAGTGGTGCAGGCCATGATGGACTGAATGACCTCTTTCTGCATGGTAATGATTCTGTGATACATGGCCCACAAATGTATTGCAAGTAGGAACCTGCCACAGCTTGGTGTATTGCTTGACATACCATAATCACAATGTTGACTTGATCTTTGCAATGCAGCACATCAAGAAATGCAATTAAGTCATGCCACACACCACATTTCTTGTTCTTCTAGGCTCCAGAAAATCACCCCTCCTACTCCCAACCCAACTACGACTGTAATTAAGTAGTCCTCAGGAATCACTTACAAATCATTTTGCCTCATTTCAATTAATTATAGATTCTCTAAAGGGAAGAGCTTTTGCTACACAGGAGACACATTTGTGAGGTTAAAATATTTTTCATATGGAAAAGGCCTGCAGGGGAAACAAGCAGTTTAATTACTCAGACTTGGATATGCATCAGCGAAAGAATAAGTTACTTTATAAGCTTGCCAATAATTTACTGACATCATTATCAAAAGTTGTTCTTGTTTAAAATATGGTTTTAGATTTTCAAATCCTCATTGTGAACTGTGTAAAAAACATTTGATTATAACACAGCAGTGAATTTGTCTGAAAGCAAAAGATGGCTATTAATGTGTTATTCAATGGCTAATTACCATTTTTAAAAGCATTTTAAAACAGTCATTAACCAAAACTGATGTAAAATACTACAGATGCTGAAAATCCAAAATGAAAACAGAAAGTGGTTGAAATAACCACCAAGCCAGGCAGCTTCTGTGAAGAGAGCTCTTACATCCTAGACTTGCTTTTACCCACTGTTTGTTTCAATAAGATACCCTCTACATAGTTTCTGTGATGTCTTTGAACATCGAGACTCCCGAAGAATTCTCACTGAGCCACAAAGAATCAAAACCATGAAGTATAAAACATGGGGGTGTAAATTAGATTTTAATGTTGTAGGGAAGAAAAATAAAATTGGAAAGCACAGATGGGCTTAAGAAAATGATATAAAAGGCATAGTCAAAAAGTGCTTCTGTGTCAAATCTTCGATATTTAATGTATAGAGTCATACAGCATGGAAACAGATCCTTCATTCCAACCCGTCTGTGCCGGCCAGACAGCCCAATCTGACCTAGTCCCATTTGTTAGCAGTTGGCCCATATACCTCTAACCTTTCCAACTCATTTACTTGTCTCGATGGCTTTTAAATGTTGTGATTGTACCCAACTCTACCACGTCCTCTGGCAGCTTGTTCCATACACACACCACCCTCTGCGTGAAAAGGTTACCCTTCAGGTCCTTCTTAAATTTTTCCATCTCACCTTATACCTACGCCCTCTATTTTGGACTCCTCCACCCGAGGAAAAAGATCTTGCCTATTCATACTCTTCATGTCCCTTGTGATTTTACAAACCTTTATACCGTCATCCTCAGCCTCTGGCACTCCAGGGAAAAAAGTCCGAGCCCATTCAGCCTCTCCACATAATTCTAATTCTCTAGTCCTGGAAACATCTTTGCAAATCCTTTCTGCACCTTCTTCACTGTCCATTACACCATCTATTTTGGTGTCATCTGCAAACTTATTAAAGCTATTAACCCATCCAAATCACTTATATAAATGATGGAAAACAGTGGACCCAGCACTGATCTTTGTGGCACAACGCTGGTCACAGGCCTCTAGTCAAAAAGCGACCTTTGACCACCACCCTGTGTCTTTGACTTTCAAGCCAATTTTGTATTCAATTGGCTAGATACCCCCTAGATCCCATGTGACTGAACCTTACTAACCCATTTAATATGCAGAACCTTATTGAATGTTTTGCTGAAGTCCATATAGACAATGTCTATCACTCTGCCTTCATCAAATCTTCTTTGTCACCTCTTCAAAAAACTCAATCAAGTTAGTAAGACACGTTTTCCTGTGCAAAAGCCATGTTATCTATCCTTAAATCAGTCTTTGCCCCTCCAAATGCATGTAAATCCTGTACTTCAGGATCCCCTCCAACAATTTACCCACCACTGAGGTAAAGCTTAGTGGTCTATAGTTCCCTAGTTTTTCCTTACAGCCTTTTATAAACAATGCCACATCATTAGTTAACCTCCAGTCTCTCAGCACCTCAGTCTCTCAGCAAGTGGGCCAGCAATCTCTTCCCTAGCTTCCCACAAGGTTCTGGGTAATACCTGATCAGGTCCCTGGGATTTATCTACCGACATGCATTTTATGACCTCCAGCACCTCCTCTTCTGTAAGAGTTCATATTAGAGTTCATATGAACTTTTTTCAAAACATCACCATTTATTTCCCCAAGTTCCCTATCTTCCAGGTCCTTCTCCACTGTCAACACTGATGGAAAATGTTTGTTTCTTCTATAGGAGTGTGTGTCCACATTATAACATTATTTTGTTCAAGACAGAGAGAGATTGTTCAGCATCAAATGTTACTTATTTTGTTGTGTAAGGCATAACTTATTCCCAAATCTAACAGTTCTTGCATTTTCTAGCTACCTTTAGTGTGAAACTAGTAGGCAAATTAACCAAAGCTCATGTTATTATAGTAATTGTAATGCATTTTCCATTGATAAGGCTACAAAAGAATATGTTGTGGAAAACGAGAGATCTCTTGAAAACAACTTTTACATTGCTATGCTTAATTTTGTGTGCATGGATGATTGACATTGCCCATTGTATCATGGTATTCTTAATTTCACTAATGTTTTTTACAGCAAAATTTCGCCTATGGTTTTCATGGATGCATTTTGAATGAGGTCAAACTAATCTCCTTTCAATTGTCTGGTCATAATAGTCATTATGGATTGATCTAGCTCAAGACTTAGGACAGGAAAATGCTAGGTGTCTGTTCCTAGGGTGGGGCATTTCAAGACTAGGGGGCATTTTTTACAATGGGAAGAGAAAGATTTAACAAAAAGACATGAGAGGTAATTTTTATTTTTTTACACAAAGTTTGGTTTGTGTGTGGAATGAACTTCCAGAGGAAGTGACGGATGGGGGTACAGTTACAATGTTTAGAAGGTATTTAGATAAGAACATGAGTAATAAGTATTTGGAGGGATATGGGCCAAGGGCAGGCAGGTGGGACTCATTTAGTTTGGGATTGCAGTTAACATGGGCTGATTGGACTGCAGGGTCTGTTTCTGTGCTGAATGACTATGAATCTATTCTGGCAAGCCTCAACAAATTCCAACTTGTATGAATGAAGTAAAATTGTAGTACTTTGAAGGTCAGTTCTGAGTTCAAACTTAAGTGATGACTACCTTAGACCAGTTATACACAGTACAATTGTACCATAAATTAATCTATTTTCAAATAAAACAATTTAAGAAACATACTGGCTTACTTAATAAACAATAGTTCAACTCTACTTGCAAAGTTCTGTTGTGTTCAGAGTACCTTTTTCCTTGTATCAGGACTGAATGAACCTGACTTAGATGTAGACATTAAGGACACTAACCTGCATCTGGCTTTTGTCTAGTCCGGATTGACCTTGCATGGTTGCTACTGACGGACTCATACATGCTGATTGAACTGCATCCTTCCTTTTATCCTTAAGAAACATCTTGCATCCTGACCCCATCACCACCAACTGGTTGAGCTTTTGCTCCACAACAGTTACATACTCACACAGCCCCAAATACTCACTACCTCCATCATCAACATCACGTTGCTGAATATGGTTCCAGTTATAAAAAGGACTGAACCTTCTTTGACAGAATCTACTTGCACTCTCCAAACTGGAAGGACAAGGGCAGCAGGCACATGGAAACAGCATCACATCCAATTTTCTCCCAAAATCAGGCTCCTTCCAACTCCTTCCAATCACCATTCCTCCATTGTGATTGAGTCAAAATGGTACAACTCCTTTACTACCTATAACCAAGACTGCGTCGTTTCAAGAAGATAGCTTACTGTCTTTTCAAGGGCAACATGAGAAGGACAAAAATTAGAATGGAGGCAATGAATTTCCATAAGTGAACAGAGAAATTAAAATATAAAATGAGCTCTTCAACAAGGGAGCCCTTTAATTTAGAGAACTAACAAGCTAAGTTAATGGATATACTGGGCAATTTCATTAAGTTTAGCTGACAGCACTGAATATGTATTTGTTCCAGCAAGCACTTGAGGGTGAAAATAACATATCTGATATTCACTTGGATGTGCGAGTAGAGCTAAGTATTGAAATAAAGCAGTTGGAGCAATCAGCCAGGCTTCGTCAATTCTGAAGAAGACGAACTACTGCTTACTTTCTGTAGAAGGATATTGTCAGTTTTGTCTTTTCACATGGATATTGTCTGTTAATATTAAAATATGTTAGATTAGATTACTTACAGTGTGGGAACAGGCCCTTAGGCCCAACAAGTCCACACTGAAGCGCAACCCACCCAGACCCATTCCCCTACATTTTACCCCTGCCCCTTACACTACGGGCAATTTAGCATGGTCAATTCACCTGACCTGCACATTTTTGGACTGTGGGAGGAAACCGGAGCACCCGGAGGAAACCCACACAGACACGGGGAGAATGTGCAAACTCCACACTGTCAGTCGCCTGAGGCGGGAATTGAACCCAGGTCTCTGGCGCTGTGAGGCAGTAGTGCTAACTGCTTGTTTGCATGTAGTAGGATGTCTTGATGTTCTTGTATTTCAGTTTAAATTCCCAGTGGAAAGAACTGAACCCTGAAGTTCAATAAATGTCTTTACAAATAGTTAACTCTTACATAACTTTTCCAAGACAAAGTATATTTAGCATAAAAGTCAGAATTGCAGTACATTTTGAAATATTCAAAATAAAGAAACTAATAATCGATCATCGAAAGTTTCTTGGGGGGGCGGGGAACATCTGGCGATTTGTAAAATAAATCCTGCATCTGGAGCACTTATGGCTCCCCTCATGTTAACCTTCATTAAACCCTTTCAGACCCATATACAAGATCTCTCGCCAAATTTGTGTTTCCTTATAAATATACAAATGTATAGTATTAAATTACATTATCCTATTCCCAGAGTCCCAAAAGTACATGACTTTGCAAATTCAGATAATCTGTAAGTTTTGTTATTTATCTGGAAACGTGTTAGTTTGCTGGGTGGAAGACTATTGTCTTGGATTCCCTTCCTGAAGTCTAAGGTCTGTAAATCACTTCAAACTGTAGCATCTCTAACCACTTGGATTTTCCTTGGGGAAGGCACCTTCCCTGCTGAAACAGCCAACATCCTCCTGACAGTATCTTGAATCATTATAAATTACTGGCAGCTTCCTTGGTATTATGTACCACACCATCAAACAGGGCCAGCAGATCTGCTTGTAGACTTGTGTTGAAGCATGTAAAGGTTTTACTACAATGTGCATTGACTGGTTTAGACTCTGTAATGCATCCTCAGAGATCACATTATTGATGAACCCAACCTGTTCAGCCTCAGTGGTGTCATTTGAAGATTGTTTCAGGCTTGGAACGATTGCTGTTGCAGTTACTGAGGATTCTTCCTGGGAAGATAAGGAGATAGAAATTGAGCTCAATAAAAAAAGATGTGCTTATTTCAGGTGTCAAGTCGTAAAAGCATTGGAGAACCAAGTTGAATACAGAAAGTTCAAGAAGAAACTAATAATAATGAGAAGCAAATGTGATCATGAAAAGAGACTGACAGCTAAGATAAAGGAAAGTCTCAAAGTCTTCCAGAAGCACATTAATAGTAATAGGATGGTAAAAGGAAGAATAAGACTTTATACTTTATCAAAGTCACCCTTATCACTACTGCCCTTCCCTCCTGTACAACAGGCCCACTAGTAATACCATGAACCTGGTATTGCTGTGCTGCTCTGCAGAGACATCCATCCAGGATCCAAAATGGAAAAAACAATTCTTGAGAATAACCTCAGTGACTCCTACATCACCTGTCTGGTTATCTTAGACTGCCTGGTGGGTTTTCCCTGCATGCATGTCCCAAAAGCTATGAATTTAGAGGTTGAAATCTCAGATTGATTACAATGCTTTTGAGTTTATTCTCAGGATGTAGAGACTGATGACTAGGTTAGTACTTATTGTTTAACTTTGTTTTCCTTTCAGAAGGCAACAGAATGGCCTAACAAGCCACTTCAGAGGGAGTTTAAGAGTCAACCACAGTCGAACAACCAGAAGAGGAGATGCCATTGCTGTAACTCAATAAGTAAACAGCTGTCTCCAATGTATACTTTGGTGGTGATGTAACTACATGGTAAACTTACTGAGCCAATAGCAAACTGGAAATACAGGCTTGCTTGGAATTTTACCTCATGGTGGGAAAGGTTACTAAAGTGTTATTGTCAAACTCAATGAATTCAGGAGTCACCTTCTACAGTAATTAGATGGCTTCTAATTGAATGTATAATCAATCCCATTTGACACCAAGGGGGAGGAATGCCATCTGTCCCTCCTGACAGATTGGAGTGATTTTAACGGTCCACCTTAATATTCATGCTTGTCATCAATCCCTTGCCCAAATTGAGCAGGAAGCTACATTTGCTGACAGCTGTAGAAGCAGGAGTTGAGTCAGGAGCAGGTGTCTGCTGGGACAAACACCAGCACAAAGCTAAATGGATGGGTGGAAATGGTTGGAGCTTTTGGGGCAAAATCCAAGACATTCATGTCTTGCTTGTTGGCCCAGAAGAGAATTTTGTTTCAACTTGACCGGCACAAAATAAAAACAAAAATTGAAAAGAACTCGATTAGAGTTATGGAGATGTACAGCATGGAACCAGACCCTTCGGTCCAACTTGTCCATGCTGACCAGACATCCCAACTCAATCTAGTCCCACCTGCCTGCACCCGGCCCATATCCCTCCAAACCCTGCCTATTCATAGACCCATACAGAAGCCTCTTAAATGTTCCAATTGTACCAGCCTCCACCACTTCCTCTGGTAGCTCATTCCATTAACAAACCACAATCTGCGTGAAAAAGTTGTTCCTTAGGTTTCTTCTGTATCTTTCCCCTTTCACCCTAAACCTATGCCCTTTAGTTCTGGACTCTGCCACCCCAGGGAAAAGGCTTTGTCGATTTATCCTATCCATGTCCCTCATAATTTTGTAAACCTCTATAAGATCACCCCTCAGCCTCCGACACTCCAGGGAAAACAGCCCCAGCCTGTTCAGCCTCTCCCTGTAGCTCAGATCCTCCAACCTTGGCAACATCCTTGTAAATCTTTTCTGAACCCTTTCAAGTTTCGCAACATCCTTCCGATAGGAAGGAGACCAGAATTGCACACAATGTTCCAAAAGTGGCCTAAGCAATGTCCCGTACAGCCGCAACATGACGTCCCAACTCTTGTACTCAATAGTCTGACCAATAAATCTGGACTACTCCCATTGCTACGAGCTAGTGAAGGTAGGAATAGGAGGTTAAAGCAGATGAATGCATGGCTGAGGAGCTGGTATGTGGGAGAAGGATTCACATTGATCATTGGAATCTCTTTTGGGGTAGATTGCAACTAAATTGGAAGGGCACTATTTACACCGGCAGGGAAATTTGCTGGAGCTGCTCAGGAGGATTTAGACTTGTAAGGTGGGGGTAGGAATGGGATTCTGGGAAATAGTGAGAAAAGAAATCAATCTGAGACTGGTACAGTCAAAAAAAGAAGTGAGCCAAATAGTCAGGGCTGGCAGGGACAAAGCAGAGAACAAGATAGACTGACAAATTAAACTGCATTTATTTCAACCAGGCAAAAGTGGATACTGCAGTTGCTGGAGATTACTGGAGATGCTGGGCTTTTCCTGATGAAGGGCTTTTGCCCGAAACATCTATTTTCCTGCACCTTGGATGCTGTCTGACCTGCTGTGCTTTTCCAGCACCACTCTAATCTTGACTGCATTTATTTCAATGCAAGGGGCCTAACAAGGAGGACAGATGAACTCAGGGCATGGTTAGGAACATTGGACTGGGATATCATAGCAATTAAAGAAACATGGCTCAGGGATGGGCAGGCTGGCAGCTTAACGTTCCAGGATACAAATGCTACAGGAAGGACAGGAAGGGAGGCGAGAGAGGTGGGGGAGTAGCATTTTTGATAAGGGATAGCATTACAGCTGTACTGAGGGAGGATATTCCCGGAAATACATCCAGGGAAGTTATTTGGTTGGAAATGAGAAATAAGAAAGGGATGATCACCTTATTGGGATTGTATTACAGAACCTCTAATAATCAGAGGGAAATTGTAACCTTACACTTGTAAGAAGTTCAGTTATCTGTAAGTATAATAGGGTGGTTATGGTAGGGGATTTAAACTTTCCAAACATAGACTGGGACTGGAGAGGGACCATTTGATGCAGCCATTTTGGCACGAGCGATTTGGTGTGGCTTGTTTGGCGCAGCCTATTTTGCCACAGACCCATTTAGACGCAGAACTATTTCGGCGCAGATATACGATAGTCACCAATGAAAATCAACATAATGGTAGAATTATTAAATGGGTAGTTTCCAGTAGTTTGTAGTTATTATTAAAATAACTAGTCATCAAAGAAAAACAACTGTAGAGGGAACTTTACAAGTGATTTTCGAGTGCCTAGAAAATTTGTCGGAATGATGCCTAACAACAGATCGCTGAAGAAAATGGTTCATAAGACAAGGAAAGAAATGGCTGCTTACCCAGTTAATCCAAGAAATTTAGAAGAACTTGTAATTCCAGATAGCTTTAAAACATATTCTGTTAATGAACATAAATGAAGAACAATTTTTACTGGCCGACAGCAGTAGCACCGCCGGCAGAATATTTGGAATAAAAAGGGGTGCAGAGTTTCTGAAACAATCAAATAAGTTATAAGTTGGTGGAACATTCAAAGTTTCCCCACCTCCATTTTCACAAGTTTATGTTATTTTATGGGAAATACATAAAGGTGTGTTCCCACTGTTATAGGTTTTACTCCCAAATAAGTTATGAACAACACATGATAAATTATTTGAAATGGTTCTGGAAATACAGCCTGAATACCGCCCTGACATTATCAACTGTGACTTTGAACTTGTACATCTCGTAGCAGGGCACGATATTCCATTGAAATTAAAGAAATTCAGGGAATTTAATGGGTTATATTTTCTTTTTTTTAGAAATTTTGAGGAACCACAGTTAGGAGTGGACTAATCACAGACTCAATGCAGTTGATATACAAATAACTACAAACTACTGGAAACTACCCATTAAATAATTCTACTATGATGTTGTTTTTCTTTAATGACTATCGTATATCCGTGCTGAAATAGTTCTGCACCTAAATGGATCTATGACAAAATAGGCTGCGCCAAACAGGCCACGCCAAATCACTCGCGCCAAAATAGCTGCGCCGAATGGTCCTAAATCCGACTGGGGCTGCCATGATGTTAAAGGTTTAGATGGAGAGGAATTTGTTAAGTGTGTACAAGAAAAATTTCTGATTCAGTACGTGGATATACCTACGAGAGAAGGTGCAAAACGTGACCTACTCTTGGGAAATAAGGCAGGGCAGGTGACTGAGGTTTCAGTTGGGGAGCACTTTGGGGTCAGCGACCATAATTTTATTAGATCTAATATAGTGATGGATAAAGAAAGACCAGCAAAGTGGCCTTTGTGTGGAGCCACAGGAGATGAGGAAGACACTAAATGAGTATTTTGCATCAGTATTTACTGTGGAAAAGGACATGTAAGATATAGAATGTAGGGAAATAGATGGTGACATCTTGAAAACTGTCCATATTACAGAGGAGGAAGTGCTGGATGTCTTGTAACGCATAAAAGTGGATAAATCCCCAGGATCTGATCAGGTATACCCTAGAACTCTGAGAAGCTAGAGAAGTGATTGCTGGGCCTCTTACTGAGATATTTGTATCATCAATAGTCACAGGTGAGATGCCGAAAGACTGGAGGTTGGCAAACGTTGTGCCACTGTTTAAGAAAGGTGGTAAGGACAAGCCAGGGAACTATAGACCAGTGAGCCTGACATCGGTGGTGGGCAAGTTGTTGGACAGAATCCTGAGGGACAGGATTACATGTATTTGGAAAGGCAAGGACTGATTAGGGATAGCATGGGAAATCACATCTCACAAATTTGATTGAGTTTTTTGAAGAATTAACAAAGAGGATTGATGAGGGCAGAGCAGTGGACGTGATCTATATAGACTTCAGTAAAACATTTGATGAGGTTCTCTGTGGGAGACTGGTTAGCAAGGTTAGATCTCATGGAATGCAGGGGGGATTAGCCATTTGGATACAGACCTAGCTCAAAGGTAGAAAACAGAGGGTGGTGGTGGAGGGCTGTTTTTCAGACTGGAGGCCTGTGACCAGTGGAGTGCCACAAAGATCGGTGCTGGGTCCACTACTTTTTGTCATTTATTTAAATGATTTGGATGTGAGCATAAGAGGTATAGTTGGTAAGTTTGCAAGTGACATCAAAATTGGAGGTGTAGTAGACAGCGAAGAAGGTTACTTCAGAATACCACGGGATCTTGAACAGATGAGCCAATGGGCAGAAGAGTGGCAGATGGATTTTAATTTAGATAAATGTGAGGTGCTGCATTTGGGAAAGTAAATCTTAGCAGGACTTTTACACTTAATGGTAAGGTCCTAGGCAGTGTTGCTGAACAAAGAGACCTTGGAGTGCAGGTTCATAGCTCCTTGGAAGTAGAGTCACAGGTAGATAGGATAGTCAAGAAGGCGTTTGTAGGTTTTATTGCACTACGCCCCTATGCCTTCCCAATAATTTTGGATGGATGGAAAAATAAGGAAGGCTTTTCAAAATAAGTCTGTACGAAGATTGAAATCAATCTCTGATAACACAGGTAAGCCCATTCCGTATATTTAATGTAACACCCTATTGCCATCCAGCAAGAATTCTGCCTACCTGTTAAACAGCAGAGGTTAACATTGGAATGCAGGTAATGGAATCAGAGAAGGCAGGTTATACAAAGAATGACTTTGAATACAAAAAACCTGCCACCCTAGTTTTCATTTGAAATATAGCAAACGTTTTCTATGGCAAGTGTGGGATTATGGGTCAAATTTCCTTTGGTATTTACAAATTATACAAGTTTTATTTCAATGCGGATACTGTTTTTAAACTCCTTGGCTGTCTGTCTGAAGCAGGACCAACCTATAGCATCACAGTCTCCATAAAGAATAAAGCAAGGTGACAGGTCATGAATCCATTCATAGCTGGAATCAAGTTTGAAACTTGTGCTATTGACACTAATCTAGTCTGATAATTTTTTATTAAGCCTAAAATATTAAAATGTAAAGATTGAGTCTAAATACAGACTGAATAAAATGATCTTCAAACCTTTCAATGATGTGTGCAATATAAATGTGAGCAAACATTTCATTGTTTGCCAACTTGATGCTGAAGTGACTTGATTGCAGAAAAGTGATTGCAGAAAGAAAGACATCTATCAATGACGGCTTAAGTGTCACAGCTCAATTGATTTCTGCCTGTGCTGGTCTAGTGTCCCTTAAACATGCATCTTACCACAAAGTCATTCCTTATTCATGTGCGCTTGGTCTCAATGGACCGGTTTTAAAATGTGCTGAGTTAAGAATAAGTCACATTTCTAGAGTAACAAAAGAAACAATATTCTAGCTAACGCCCAGATGTAGTAATATAAACATTTTGTTGTAGACTTCATTTCAAATGTTACTTCATATTTACAATTGCACTTGGCAGTATGGAGTTCCCTTAATCTGTTTAAGTGAAAACCGAATTAAAAGCAGTAAATTCGATGGATTAGGTTGAAGGTGAGAGTAGTAAAATACAGGTCCTATTTTCTGACAATTAATATAGAGGATGTGTATTCAATGTTTTGGTATTAAACATGTGTATTTACTACCAAATTGCTAATGCTCCATGTTCTGAGCCATTAAGTCTCAATTTACTGTTGACAGAAATTTAAAGCATCAATAGCTATAAAAAAAATGAGGTTAAGTTCCTGAACAAGCAGGAAGAGATTTTTGGCTATATTGCTGAGTTAGTAAGAAATTGATCAAAAGTAGGGAGGCCAGATTCACAGAACAGGAGTTATCCATGGGAGAGGATGCATAAAAATCAGAGTTGGCATCTCTCCCCAAATTCACAGACCTGATGAAAAACCTGAAATAAAGCAATATGGTAGCACAATTCAATCTTCAAGATAGTCTGGTACAAAGTTAGAAAACCATAAAATCATGTCAAGAAAGTCACAAAAGAGAATTGTGCTAATCTCTTATGGCAGAAGGGCAACCAGCAACTAAACGAGTACTTAGAATGAGAGAGGGAGTCACGAGCAATTTGCTATTTGGAACTCTCACAGGAGATATCCTTAGTTCTTGTGGGTCATTGTCGTGATGTAAAGTGTAATTAACATTATATACCTCCACATTTGTGGGGGCTTAATGACTTTAACATGCCAGTATTTCTTCAGCTGTTTTTTTTTAAAAACAGCATGAAAGAAGGAGCCCACAGGGTGACAATGGGAGTTTCTTTTCATTGGATGAGTTTTACAAGCAGAGTAAAGATTGAAGAGATGTAACTTGCTTTCTGTTTAGAATCATCAGGATTCTTTTTGCTTCGAGGAAAATCTCATGGCTTGACAAGCTTTTGTTTTCGTTTTGCAGAAATCCTGTTTGAAGTTAGAAATAGAACACATTTTCACAATGAGAAAAGTGTTACTTCAGAAATGGTAGTTTTGTTTGCCTTAGTGTAAAGGTTTTAGTTGAAAGCTGCAGACCAGAAGTATTTTGGATAAACTATGGAAGAGTTATTTGAAGCTGAGAAACTCTAAGTTCAATTGTGTGACTAATGCAGGAAGGCTCTACAAAACTTTCAAGAGCAGAATTGAAAGAAACAGCTAAATTAAGCCTATGGATGTGATAGAGGAGCAAAATCTCTATTGTGTTTCAGTACTGTAAACTTATGGTATTGGGTTAGAAGTGATTGTATTTCACTACATTTCAACATCTTTCAAATTGTGTCACATTTAAATAGCTTGGTTTATTTTATTTTGTCTTTTCCCTCATGCAACAAATTTCTGGTTTATTGTTAAAACAGAATCTACAGAATTGTGTACTGGTGTTTCAGTAAAAATCACCATGTTAATTATACATATGTATTTAAAGAAAACAAAACATGTTCTATCAAGCCAGATTTCAGTGCGAGATAATGTGCCCAGAAATAACATCTGCTGGGATCATACCACTTTACAATTGACTCTGCTGGGATCTTCACCATAATACTACATACTTAAAGAACAGTGGTTAAACTACATAGAAGGGAAATCACATCCCATAATATTTGACATAGTTGATATAATGTTTGATTGTTTTGATTTTTCTTAATCTAGATTTCAACTTGTCTACAGTGCTGAATCCAGCCTTTTCAATCGTGGCTACAATGAGCACCTCTCCACCTCCTTATTGACCACCTCACGTGGTTCAAAAAAAAATTCACTTCAGCATCAATCCTCCTGCAGGCAGTTCACCAGTCTGGCTATTTCAACTAAACTACCAAAACACCTACAACGCATTTTGCACCTGAATGGTCTTCTCGGGTGTAACCAGGAGCTTGAACATTCCCAAATACCTTTCCACATTCTCATAAATTCTCATTTATATCACCTGTATCACCCTATCAGACATTGAAATTTGGTTATTTTCATTTGGAGGGCATTTTAATTAAGTTACCTGCAATATATAAATGTAAGAATCTAAAAATCTCACGTTGATAGCTAAGAGTGTTACTGTCACTGAAGTCCCCAGTGTCAATTTCCTGGAGCTCCCATTGACCAGAAGCTGAAGTGGAGCAGATACATTCACAAACTATGGCTTCGAGTGTGGTTTGGAGTTTGGGAATTCCAATATGATTATAGAACCTCCTGACTCCTCAAACTTGTCCACAATCTACAAGACTCAAAGTCAGGAATGTGATAGAATACTTGCAGCTTGCCTTGAGTGCACTCCAAGAAGCTTGACTCCATTTAGGACAAAGCAGCACCTCGCACACCAGCGAATTTATTATCCATCACTGGTACATAGTGGCAGCAGTATGTGCAGACTAATTCCTAATGTCATCCCATGGAATCCCCTTGCACACTTCTTTAAAAGAAAAGGCTCAAGAATACAAGTTAATTATAGACATTAAACCCGCCCTTATATGTACCTATATCACACCTTATATCACACAACAGTAACCCAAGAGAACTAAGGAGATTCCCTGCAAGTGTTTCAAACAGAAACTTGCTAATACAACATATCCTGCAGCAACTCACCAAGGTTTCCTCAGCAGCATCTTCCAATCATGTGGCTTTGATCACCAAGAAGAATATGGCCAGAAGTGCGTGGGAACACCATCATGCAAGCCTTTCTCCAAGCCGTGCATGATCTTGACCTGGATATGTTTTGCCATTCCTTCACCGTAGTTGGATCAAAATCCTGTAACTTCTTCCTAATGGCACAGAGTATTCCTGCATTAGGTGGGATGCAGCAGTTCATGAAAATAGCTCACCACCACCTCTCAAGGGTAATTAGGGATGGCAACAATTGCCAGCAATGCTCATATGCTATTAAAGAAACATTCCCTATTCAGCCATATTCTTTAGGACTTAGAGTGTACAAAATATGTATGAATAAAGTAATGTAAAAAGAAGTAAATCTTCTCAAAGTAATCAGAGGCATTAATGGAGAAAAAGCAAAGATCACTGAATCTTATACCTAAGCACAAAACATGTTGGGTTTTGTGCAGGTTTCTCACTGAGGTCTAGCAGGACTTCTTGCCAAATATTACCATATTGACTGCATTAACTATCTACCTGGTCCCAATGGTATTCCTTACATTTGACTCTCGCCCCACCTTACCAGGTGCCATTCCTGGAACAATTGGCCAATGAACAGATATTCACAGAAAGAACGTCATCCCTGGTAGCTATGCCAGTTTGAAAAGGCTGCTGTGGACTCAGACGTGCGGTGACATTGTGAAGCTGCCCTGCTCAGTCATGGATAGATTCCAAACATATCAGAATAGGAGGAAGAGGAGGAGGAAAAGATGGCACCACAATTCTCCAACAGGGAGCTGGAGATTCTGGTGGGAGGTGTGATGCAAAGTAGTAGTGCTTCCCGGAAGATGAGCAGAGGCAGTTATACCACCAAAACTAGGCAGCCTGCTTTGAGATCAGTGCTATCTCATTGATGTGGAGGAATGGCCAGCAGTGCTGTAAGAAGCACAATGACCCGCTCTGCCTGACCAGGGTCTATGCCACACATTTCTCTCTATCTCTGCTTTTGCACCCATCTCTGACCAAGGCTCTTACTCTATAAAGAACTGTGGATGCTGGAAATCTGAAACAAAGGGAGAAATTGCAGCAAACAATCAGCAGGTTTGACACCTGTGCAGAAAAATTAGAGTCAACATTTCAAATCAAGTGACTTTACTTCAGAACCCTCGATCCCACGCAATGGGTTCCAGGATCTTTTTCTGATGGGACCACCACCCTTGGCACTCCCTTCTCTTTTCTCTGGATGGACACAACAGTTTAGCATGGTTGTCCTCCTACAGCAACCTAATAGGCCAGGCCTGGAGGAGAAATGCGCAGATCCCTAACTGATGCCTATACATCTCTTCGACAACTGCATTAGCCCTAATCCCTAGGGCTAAGCAGGCATAAAGACTGACACTGACCCACTCCCTAACTACAGAAGCACAGAGCCATCCCCCTCACTCTATTGGAGAATATCTCAATGGGATACCTGACTGTGGTCAATCCTATATATTGGTAAGGGAGGCAGCCTTTGACTCAGTGTGTCAGGACTTCCTGATTGACAGATGCCTCTATGGACTTCAGTGAGAACTATTCACCTCAGACTTTGAGATGTAACTGCTTGCTTGCTGCACATGTAGTGTGTTCAGAACATAGAACGATCCAGCACAAGAACAGGCCCTTCAGTCCACTCTGTCTGTACTGGCCATTCTAAACTGACCCCATCTGCCTGCACATGGTCCTCTATTCCTAACGTTTGTCATGTAAGCTGCTGGCCCATGGTGCAGGTATGAGATTGATGTAGTACACTGTTGATCATCAATACCTACACCTCCTGACTGTGGAATGCTGACCAGCAAAGCAAGCTGTCTGGTTATGTAACTGCTCCAACTGGCAGAGTAAAAGAGGCATTGCTGCTGTGAGCATGCGTGTAGGTGCTAAGTGAGCGAGCACTAAGAGAGCAAATTATCAACCCAGAGATGCAACCTCGTCCAAACTGTGAGCGGAGTGCGTGCTGCTGTCTGTAGTGTCAGCTTTTCAATTCTAGTTGCTGTTGCACCCTCTATTGCAAGTCTGCACTTCCTAAGTATCAGGTAAATGAAGGAGAGAGATGCCATGATAATCCTGAGGGGTTGGCAAATATCAGGTGCCAATGTCTATGGATGAGGGGGTGTGCCCTTTGTTGCTGTTCAGTGCAGAGCAACACGGAGGCTGGTTGCAGCTAGTGCTGCAGTTGCCACACTGACTTTAATGTTAAGAATTTTCAATATCTAACTTGTTTGTAATGTTCAGTAAATTCAGAAACTGAGCATTCATGAGGGTAGTCATGGTAATAGGATGATGCATAACAAGCTATGATCCTCTTTAATTAACAACCCACTACTGCCACGCAAGAAACTCACCTCACAGTTCAGCAAACGCATAGAAAATGGAGGGAATTGTTGAGATAAACCTTGCCAGACTTCTTGTCAGATTCTGCCAGAAATCTTGCCATTGGCAATGTCATTCAGGCCCCTATAAGATTCCACCCATGAGACGTGGTGCTACTGGGTAATTTCTTAAACCAATCTGTCGTCTGTGCGAATACTAGGATGAGAGTATTAGTGTGAGGAGGATCAGACTTTGTCTCTCCTTGGGGAGAAAGACAGGCCATCATATAGGACTTTTTTTTTCTCTGTCAATGTTTCATTTTAAAAATTGGTAAGACTTCACAATGGTAGACACTGATTAACAGGAGAGAGATATTTTGGTCAGTGATGAACAGAGTGCTGGCTGCTGACCTCATAATAAACTGCCTGCAAATGTTTCAAGCTAAGGCATGAAATGGAAGGAAAGACATTTAACATTAAATTTTTCAGGACCAGAGAATTTGTTCATCAGCAATAATGGTACAGCATATTATTTTCAGTCTGTCAATGTACTCTACCTCTATAACTCAAACCATTCTCGTAAAACTCAAATGGGTAAACTGTTGCTGAAATTACTAAATAGGTAGTTGAATGATCTGGGAATTTCATACAAGGGAATTGACTTTGAAGCAATATAAAGTGAGAGGAAATTTAACATATTGACAATTATTTTTCTTTTAAATATATTTCCAATATCTCTAACTGGTGACCAGGGTGATCCTTGTATTGAAATTGGTGTCAGTATGGGTAAAACAATAATAATTAATGATGAGAGTTGATTGAACAAAGATTTTCATAAGCACATATCAAAATAGAAACTAGCAACATAAATAAATAAGAGGATTAATGAAACACGAAGATAATTACAAATGTCTCTTGTAACTTCCAGTAAACATGTTTCAGTATACTGTACTAACAATATCACCTGGCATAGTATTAAAATTCCAAGGGTAGTCATGCATAAAGCATGCAACTTGTGAGGTCCAGACATGATGCATATCATAAATTAAAATAAATAAAATAGCAGTGACATATAATTCTGTTGATTCAGGTGCAATCTTCACATAACAGGAAATTCCAGTAAATTAACACTACCCAAGGGATCATTTTTAACTCAGCCATTTTGAGACTATATTAGCTCACTTTACTTGAGATACTTACAGTTGTCAGGACAATAACAGTTTAAGTCTTAGACCAGAAGAAACATGTCACTTCATTACACATTAACAAATTACAGAGCCACATGGAGGATGATCCACTATGCAAACAGAGAATGATTGTAATTGGAATGTGCCTATAATGGACAGACTCCATGATCCTTAGAAACCTTTAACACTGCCATAATTTCTCCATTTAAAAATAATTCCATCTATAAATGTTTTTGAAGAATTAAAGAAGGCATATTTGATCAACATGACATTAAAGGTCAGTAAACATGAAAATAAAAGGATTGTTGGTCAATTGAGGTGGACAAACAGTTCTAATCACTGCTGTGTCAATATCTGCCTTTGGTTTAGAGAAGACAAATTTTTGAAATCAGCCATTAGGCCCCATAATTTGTTTTGTTACTGACTTTGTCAACAAGTGTTCAACGTACAATGTTTAAGATAGACCAAAAAACATGAATAATTCTGAAGTGTCATATAACATAAGTTATTAATGTTTTTAGCTAATATGAACAAATGGATGTTTTGAGCAAGAAAATCCAACCTCAAACATTCCTATTCCTCTACCTTCTATTCATTACTGATTAAACTACTTCAATGATGTTTCCATAAAATAAAAGTTACCTCTTAAACATTTTCCTTATAGTCAAGCCGTAGGCTGTAAATACAGATGTTGTCTTGACACTTTTAAATAAAACAGTAAATAAAGAATTGCTACAAAAAAATTATGTGCAAACAAAACTGTTTAAAATCTTAGAGATTTTGGAAACTTCTAATTCAGGAAGCTCTAACAATGAGTTTGACGAAAACTATTTATTGTTGTACAATGCGTGAAATAACAATTGAAACATTTACGTGTAAAAAAATGACAAATATATTCTGCTCCACAAGACTGAGACAGCAAGCATCTTTTCCAAGCCACACTTCGCTATCAGCATGCAAAACGTTTTTATATATCAGAGTCCTTTGTCACTAAATTGCAGATTTCATACATTAAAGTTTAGAGGTAAGATTATACTGATAACCAAGTGTCCACTTACAGAAGCACTGTTAAAACTGGATTCATCTAAGGTTTGCATTTGTGAAAAAAAGTCATTTTCAAATATCACTACTGCCAGCATTCCGATTTAGCTAGTTTACTGCCTCTAATTCTCCTTTCTCTACACTGTGTCTAGTGGCTATCTAAGCAGAACAGGCACTTGTTTAACATAAAATAGTTTATTGCACAATAGCAATAATTATAGTTTACAATTACTGGCTAGGCTATTTACTAAGAACTCTTGGGAGCTTTACAGGACACATGTTTCCATCAGATACTCAAGCACATTTCAAGTATCTCCACCCAAAGACCGTTACATCAAACAGTAAAATTTTATGTAACAGAACATTAGTTTCGCAGAACCATTACTTTATGTAAGATTGCCCTCTAACCTTCATTTTCTTTGTAGGTAAACATTATACATTCATGTGTGTAACAATATTTTATTTACCACTACCCCATCAACCCAATCCACAATATCTAGGACTTCTCAAGGGTTGTTGGCCTGGTCATTTCCAGTTTTCTAAATATCCTCTTCAGATTCGGATGAGTAATAGACCTTTTGTTTGAGAAATGTTGATGTTAGTTCTGATCTGTGGATCACTTCTCTGTTGGGGAATCTTTCCTCGGTCAGATATCATTCATGGAAGATGTTGTCCCTTGTATCTGGAGTTGTTAGTCCATAACCTTATCTGAAGAACCTTTAACCTTCCAAATTTCTTTCATAGAGGAGCTTAAGTAGCTGTCTTATAACATCACGCAGGGGTCCTTTAATCTCTTGAATTCCATCATGGACGACAGCTGCTCTGGTGTTACTGGATTTTTGAATAAAGACTATCTTTCTGACTGAAACTGGAAGTCTTACTTGGCAGTAACCTGGATACTTTAACCAGGCAATTGCTTCTTCTTGAAGATATCCTGAAATTTGTAGAAGTTGGGCTGGCTTCCATGAATTGTTGATCAGAATGGACTTCGTAATTCCTCCTCGGTGGTTGGTGGATTGGTAAATTAGACTTTTTCCACATTCTCACTTTGGTCATTGCAAGATCTTATTTGTTCTCATATTGAGCTAGTCTAAATATTTTAGGACATCAAAAGTATCTGTACTTTAATATTCTGGTAATTAATAACATTTCACAATATGACCTACTGTATTTACTTGTTGAGCCTCAGATTCTTTGGATTTGAATCATTGTAAGTTGGTGGTGTTGAAAAGAAGGTCAAAAACTTTATTTTGCCACGTGTTTTAAGATTTTATTTCCTGAAGTGTTTCTACATTTAGGCAGCATGGCTTGTATTTATTTCTTCTGCATAATAAACTTAAGTTTCATTGTTCAAGAAACTTTGCAGCCATGTGACTGACATCAACCCAGATTTCATTGTGATCTGATTTATTCAGTCATTCGTGTTACCATTATAAACCATATGAAATTTGGCGATTAAACACAAGATGCAGCTTAATTCTAATTTAGAACTTTATTGACAAGTGGAGTAAATAATGCTGCTAAGTATTTCTGTCAAGTTGTATTTCACGATACTTGCATGAAAAGGTTATATTAAAAAACATTCAGCTATGTCCTATGTGCCTTGCACTGTACATAAGCAATTGCACTGTTCTACAGTCCCAAATTAGCTGTTACAAGAAGAAATTGATCAGAAAATAGTAGGAATACTTCAACCTAATAACATGGAAACATTTGTCATAGCTTTTAAACATTGAATCTAAAATTAAAATGGTTTTCATTTTTCTGAACAATCCCAAAATATAACCTGAAATGACATAAAGCACTAGTATGTATACCTACACAAATAGTAAAACAAAAAAAAAAAGAGCTGGATAACCACAGAATATCTTGTTTAACAGTTGGTGAACACAGATGTCAAGTTTCAATTTTTTTGAAGCACATATTGCATTACATTACTTTACTTTGCTAAGAAAACATGCCATTGTTACCTGAAACAGTTACAGAAAATCAGAAGTCAGTAACCGAGTGCCCTTCAGCCCTAGGAACAAGAACATAGCAAACCATGGAAGAAAGAAAGATAAAGTAATTATAACCTACTGCAAAAGAACTACATACTGCACCAGATAATACAACATATCTTTGTATTCCTCAATATTCCTTGTCATAATTTTTATTTTATACAATATATATGTGAGAAGAAATTAAAAGTTCAAGGAGGAATACAAGACAAAAGGAAATAACTTATCCCCAGAGAAAAACTGTAAACTATATGTACATCATTAATGCAATCACTATTGATCCCAGCATTTTAGAAATTTTGGCAGCTTTCTTAACAGGTACAATAAGGATAATGGGTATTTGCCAACTTTATCTCATGGCAGTATATCAACTTTTGGCAGAGTTTAATGAGGGCATATGGCACATATTACTTATTAATGTTTGGTATCTAAACTGTGGATGAAGATTAGACACTTATTCTCATCCCTAAGCGCACACACATCACCCACAAGTAGAAAAGGCTTCCTTTCATCATACCTGATGATCCTCATGTTATTTTGTAATCGTTCTTTGTATGACTCCCTACAAGCAATTTTACAAACTGTATTCCCAGAAAAGAGCTTTATACATAAGGAGAACCTTTTAGAGAATCAGGCCCAAATGATCGGTTATTCATTTTTGAACATCCCGCAAAACTTAGTCATCTCAGGATGTGAATTCCTGATGAGCAACTTGTGTGTGTGTAACACTGACAGGGACATGCATTTATAAAAATGACCCTTACTCTCTAGATGGAACATTATAAGCATTGCTTATATCTATACATAACTTTGAAGTGCTATGCCTTATTAAAATAATTGCAAGAAGAGAATAAAAATGGAAAACTCATCAAGTATGGAGGCTCCAGGTTGTGAATCTGAAAACATGATCTTTTCTCTCATGGGATCTATAGAAGAATACTAAATCCCAAAAAAAAGAGACAGCAATTCACACAAATCAAGATGATATTGGAGTCAATTTAAGAATATTGTAAGCATCGGTCATAGCATGTGGTTTTTGCATTGCTGGAACTACGTACTTTATTTTATCAGTTTTGAAAATAAAGCCTAGAAATTGGTGGTCATCAGACGAGTGCTTAATGTATGCACATATTATTCCTTTACCATTATTGACTTGGACATATTAAGACACTGTGTTAATGCTCACATTAAAATAACAGACAAGGAATAACATACAAATATCATGGCCATGTAAAGACTCCAAAAATTACGTTGGCAAAAAATAGTAGTGCATATGTTATTAAATATATGACCCTAGTGGTTCACTATAGGTTTTGGTTTAAGCTTGTGAAGTAAACATTGAGAGATGATGGGGCAGTCCACAACTCCCACAGAAAATAAATCCTGGTTTATCATGCATATTATACCAAATTCTCCCTAAATTGCTGATCATGAAAGAACTATGGTTTACATTTTTAAAACTATTTGAAAAGGGAACTTAGTCCAAATATTATCATGCTCTGAAGTGAAATACAGATGCTAAAAAAGTAAAAAAAAAGAAAAGAAACAGCTTGTCACTTAACCCAATATTTTTCACAAACACATCACTTCTGTAATTAGGTTCAACTTATTTGGTGCTAAGCTACAAATATTTGAAAACAAAAGTAATAGAATGATTCCCAAGTCTTAACCCATCTTCAATTCACCTGAGACATACATGGACCCTATAACTTATCACGTTTTGTTTGATAGTATTTATCAGATATGTAATTGCATTCTAGGAGAACAGTCTTGCTTCTCTCTCCCCCACTTCACAAACAGTTTAAGAATTGATTTAGTGCCTGTTTTCATTAAAACAAAAAGAGTTAAGAAAGAGTTATTCCTCATCATGCTTGGCAAATGCAGCAGCTCTTAGTATTTCCATACAGTTCACCAAAATAAGAACCCCTGTTAGTTGTCTCCAATGTCTTGTAATTGGGTTTTTCATTCTATCCAGTGCAGTGTGCAACTCTTGCAGTACATCCCGGTATCCATCTCCAAACTTGATGCTCCATGTATAAAGAAAATCATATGCTGGCTTCCACATGGTCTGTAAAAAGGACAAATAAAATGTGAATGAAAGAGTTCAAAATGCATGAAAAAAAAAATGCTGGATTGTTGCAACACCATCAAAGCAATATCCCACCTCCTGGTTAATTTCACCACTTTTAGTTCTGTGAGGTGCTTCATATGATTCTATCTGCTGCTTTGAGAGTTTGGATAGTTTTTCCCCTAACTCTCTCCAACGAACACCAAGCTCCACAGCTGTTGAGAGCATAACAACATCTTGAACAAGGCGAGCTACTATTCCTTGGCAATCAAGCTTTAACAGTCCCTAGAAAACAACAAGTGTGTCATTTAGAAAATAGTTTATAGTTTAGTATGACAAAGTTTCAGCTTGTTACACAGACTTTAATATCTATAGTTGGCTAAGAGTAGCTGGAGAAAGATAGCTTTGCTTGGAATGAAAATATCACACATCAATCAAGATTAGATTTTCAAACCTTTAGATTTTTATCAAGCCCATGGTAGCACTGTAAAACAAAATTAAAATAATTCTTCAGAGTACAATTCAATTACGTGCAGAGGAATGATATGGTTTTATAATTACATAGAATACCAACAAAGAGAAGCTGTTGAAGCTTTTGTCTCGAGTTCATTAGGACAGATTCTGGAAGACCAAATTTCAAAGACAGCAAAAGTTTATACTGTTTGAGAAAAAAGGGTACGGATTGGTTGGAAAGTTTACTTTGATCTCTCAACGGATTGTCATGGAGAATGCACAAGGGGACGATAGCTCTCCACGTTGTGTTGAATTCCTTGTTCTTCTGCAGAGAGCAGATCCCTTCATAGGAATTTATGTAACTTCTTAGAAGCATAATGAGCTGCATCATGAGTCCAAATGATAACCTTCAATTGTTTTTCAATGTAACACTTTGCATACTTCAGAATGCCTTTTTGGACTTGGTTGTATCTTGTTCAGGTAAAACACTTCTGTGGTGCTATGGTATAGTATTTTCACCTATTGCTCAGATTTTTGTTGAGCACTTTTCAAGTCAAAAAGAATGATAATTAAACAATTTTGTGTGCGCTAATGATTCTACTAAGGGCCAATCTAGGATTATCAGTCAGGTTCACAATGCAGCTCACATAAACTTGCCGGAAACTATATATACTCATTTACAGGGACAAAAGAAAAAATGTGTCCAGTCAGTGCAAAAGCACAGGGAAAAATTCCTTGCTGCATTTTCCTTGGTAATGTCTTAATAAACCAGCACGGACTTGCTAACTGATCTGCACTCCTCTTATGCAGTATGCTAAAACTTTTAGTATTTTACTTCTAATAAGATTTGTTTTGAAGATGTGAACTATGAACCAAGATCTGAAGGTGACCTTTGGACTGGAGCAGATGTTTTTTCCAAAAAGTGAGGAAAAACTGTGTTTGGGTCTGTTAGAATTGCACCTGCCAAGGTTACAGCACAGAGGTTTGAATACTCCCTGGTTCTCCTTCAATTATCAACTTATTGAAAATTTGGAGAATAGAATCTCAAATAATAAGTATTAAGTATTAAATGAACATTCCTTAAAACCTACTGAAATCTAGTTGCATGCAGTGGTATCCTCAGAAACCGAGCAAGATACAATCATATGTGCCTGTGGAGGCTGTTTCAGTGAAATGGCCAGTTCCATCTTTCTTTTTTATTTATCCCACACTGTGTCCATTTATTCATCTGAGTGAGGATAATAATCAAAGATGATTGGGTTTAAATCAGATATTAAACTTACCACATGCTTTAAAATTTGCTCCATTAAAGCTACTATATTAATAAGTTGATAAATCTTTTAAGCTATAAAGCTAGAGTCTAGTATTGATTATTCAAAGTCTGGTACTGGTTATTCAAGAAGTCTGGAAAGGAACCAAGGGTCAATTTTGAGGATCATTGATGGTTTTAGTTTTGTTGCGTTGAAAATACAAGCTTGTTTTGTGGGGGGGGGGGGGGCGTAGTGGTGTTGATTTAATTTGATTGTGTGTCATAACAGGTATACATTATTGGTACTTTTGAACATCATTCTTTCACTTAGCAGGAGAATTGTATGAGAAAATTAAGACAGCCGGTCCTTTTCAGCTCTGTACTAACAAGTGACTATCTAGTAGAGTTAGTCATACAGCATGGAAATAGATCCTTCAGTCTAACCAGTCATGCTGAACATAATCCCAAACTAAACTAGTTCCGCCTGCCTGTTCCTGGCCCTCCAAACTTTTGCTATTCATCTAACCAAATGTCTTTTAAACATTGTAATTGTACCCACATCCACCACTTTCTCTGGATGTTTATTCCACACTCAAACCACCTTATGTGCAAAAAACGTGTTCCCTGACTTTTAAAAATCTCTCACCTTGGGAAATGTACCACCCAGTCTTAAAATCCTCCATCTTAGGGAAAAGACAACTACCATTAACTTTCTGTAGTCCTCATTATTTTATAAGCTTCTATCAGGTCATCTCTCAACTTCCTAAGCTCCAGTGAAAAAGGTCCCAATCTGTCCAGCCTTTCTTTATAACTCAAACCTTCCATGCCCGGCAACATCCTGGTAAATCTCTTCTGAATCCTCTCTAACTTGATAATATCCTTCCTATATTTGGGCAACCAGAACTGGACAATTCCAGAAGAGGTCTCACCCATGTCCTCTATATAATGTATGTGGCTGCAGTCATTATTACAGCTTTTTATTGAAAACGTCTGACAAAAGTTTAATAACTTGGTATGTTGGGGGAACTTTCACAAAATGCATGGGTGGAATGTAAACAAGTCTCAACTCAACCCACCTATTTTCAATTAAACTTTTGAAGTCAGAAACTTTTTCCCCGGGTACAACAGAGTGTTACAAGGGGACATAAATTTAAGGTGAAGGGTGGAAGGTATAGGGGAGATGCCAGGGGTGGGTTCTTTACCCAGAGAGTGGTGGGGGCATGGAACGCGCTGCCCGAGGGAGTGGTAGAGTCCGATTCATTGGCGACCTTTAAGCGGCATTTGGATAGGTACATGGATGGGTGCTTAAATCTTGGATAGAAGTTCGGCACAACATCGTGGGCCGAAGGGCCTGTTCTGTGCTGTATTGTTCTATGTTCTATAAACAGGAGTTGGTGAAATTGGGCGGTCAACATTCTCTTACCACAGAACTGCAACAGCATGAGGCGGCCAGTCAATTGTGTCTGAGTTGGCTCTTCGAGTGAGCATAGTGACTTAGTATCAAATTCGTGCCTTTTTCCTGTACATTGGCCCAACTTTTGTCTTTAGATCATTATCTAAAGACCATCTAGAATGCCTCAATTGAATTTGCTGCACCACACTTCCAAGTAATGCTTGTCCGAAAATGTGTAGTTCAGGTGGATTGTCCATGCTAAATTGCCCTGTAGTGTCCAGGGATGTGTCAGCTCAGTGGATAAGCCATAGTAAATAGTTGGGGGGGGGGGGGGGGGGGTGAGGGGGTGGAGTTTAAATCAGGACAATGTGGGGGACAGGATTTGAGTGGAACGCTTTTCGGAGGATTTGTACCGACTCAATGGGCTGAATGGTCTCTGGCCACACTGTAGGGATTCTATCTTTCTATGCATTCCACACACAAAACACTCTGAAAAGGTTTTTCACACGTTGCACTTGCTACTGTTGGAAATAGTTTTAAATCGGTTTCCTCTTATTTCCTATCATTGTAGAAGTGGGAAGTTTCTCCTTGATCAAGCTGTCCAAATTGCTCAGGATTGAAAACTTCTCTCAACCATCTCCAACGAAAGCAGACCCAACTTTGCGAATCGGTCCTCATCATTTAAGCTTCTGGGCACGACAAAACTCCAGCTGGGATTTAATTAGTGACGTAGACAAGTTCAGCATGATGTCCTTGATTTTGTACTCTAACACCATTAGTAGTGCCCAGGGTACTGAATGCTTTATTATTAACTATTCTCTCAACCTCTCCTGTTACTTTTAAAATGATTTGCGCACAGATACCCCATATCCCTCTGCTCTTGAACTCTCTTCAGAGAAGTACCTTCATGCTCTTCCTACCAAAATGAATCTCACTCTGAACTATTTGCCAACTCCACCAACTTGTCAATGACTTTTTAAAAGTTCTACACTGCCCTCCTCTCAGTTTACAATGCTTCCCAATTATGACTCATCACCAAACTTTGAAATGATTCCCTGCACACCAAAATCCAGAGCAATAACATGCATAAAAAAAACAAGAGTGTCAATACTGACCCCATGGAACTACATTACAAATCTTGTTCCAGCCTGAAAAAGTTCCCACTGGTCAAATAGTATGGAATCAAGTAATGGTTAATTTTGTATTTGTACTGACCATTAAATTCAATGAGCTACAACATTGATCACAAGTTTGTTGCGTGATTGTGCAATGGTTTTTGAAAGTCCATATATTACATCAGTAGTATTAACCTCATGAAAAATTCCAGTTATCTAGCCTAACGTGAATTTCCTTGAAGAAATTCATGCTGTTTCTTTCCAATCAGCCAATATTTTTCCATGTGACTATTAATTCCATCTAATTAATTATTCCTAGAGGCTTCCAGACCTCCAAAGTTAAACTGTCCTTTAACTACTGGCCTGATCCTGGTGACTATTTTTGAACAAGGTTACATGGTTTGCAATTCTCCAGTACATCCCGAATCTAAGACATTGCCTCTGCAATTTCCAATCTCACTTCTTTCAATATCCTTGGATGAATCCAATTAATCCCAGTTTCCTAACCTTAAGTACTGATCACTGACTGGAAGTCTCCTCATCAATTTTGAACCTTTCCAGTGATAGTTTCCCTCTATTTTATGGTGGTCTGAGTAACATCTGCTTCCTTGGTAAAGGCAGATGCAAAGAATTCATTCATTCAGTTGACTATTTTACTGATTACCTCTGGTTGAAACTTCATGTCCAATTTCAATGCTGTTTAATGGTATTAAACACCCCAGGAAATTCGGTAGCTGATATGCAGGTGGGAACTGCAACATGGGAGAGTTACATTCCCTTGCAGTACGGTTTGTGGGCAGAGAGTCAGCAATGTTTCCCTTAGCTTCCAAAGCAAACCTGTTTTCCACACCATCCTGTCATAACTAGTCCTCCCCACCCTGTTCTATTCAATCTGCTTTGTACCCCAGAATCAATTCCCAATCCATGAACCATGTTGCATCCTATCCTTAAAGTGATCGCTATCCTAAGCAGGTGAACCACCTCAGCCTGGAATGAATTTCTTCTGGAGTATTTCCCATCCAATAGCAAAGTAAATCTGATCACTCAATATGACTAGATCCAGACAGGAACCTTTTATTATTACAAATTATTAACTCCAGGCTTCTTAACTGGGGCAGGACAGGACTCTGTCCACAACACCAGCAGCTTGGAAGTTCTCCGATAGACACTGGCACTATTAACTCAGTTTCTCTCTCTAAAGATGCTGCATGACCTGAATAATTGCTGCACTTTCTATTTTTTGCTTTACAGTTTCTGTAAGTAATAAGTGCATATAAATCTATATAATATGCACTTTTCCTAAGTGCATGTGAATGTATAGTCTAACATTGTTGTTCAAGTTTTAAACGTGGCAGTTCTTCATCCTGTGGTACAACATTTCAGGAATTCTACCTAAAATCTACTGCACTCTATTATTCGAAAACAGTAATCACGAATCTTGTGCTGTGCAACAAATCAGTTATCTTGCACTGTTAACATGTCCTGAGACTCTTCACAAAAATCAAAGAGCTAAGGTACTTTTGCTAAAAACCATCTACAATTAACCTAGTAAAACTGTTAAAAGCAAAATGATGTCTGAAAAAGCTCAAAATGTTACAAGTACAAAAATGTATTTAATGCTCAAGTTACTTATGTTATTAACAAATTATTAATTTCAGATTAAATTTGTGGAAGTAATTTAACAAATTACATGCTTTCACACAACATTTAGAACTGTTTTCTTTAAGATCAGTGCTTTCATACTTAGTTAGTTTGCATTACTTCCTTCAGTGAATGTATTTGTAGTTGTCAATGTCAGAAGACCAGTAAACTAAGCGTTTGTAGCACTCACTGGTACCATCAAAATCAGTTGGAATATACCTGGATGCTGTGGAATGTTTTAATTTCTCTGGCTGATCAGGAAGCTGTAGCAGTAAACTCTGCAGCGCATCTTATGCTATGTTAATGTTTTTTTTGCCATGTCTGAGTGCATGTCTCAGAGTTATTGAAGATACAGCTAGGGGGCATTGAAACACTAAAATTAAGTGATGGAAGGAGAGAGCAGAAAGCTTCTTCAATTATACTCAATTTCTCATTTTACAAATCACAAATAGTCTCAAGTACTGATTACTAGTGATCAATTTTGGTTAGTTTAAACAGCTACAGTCAAGTGAGACAAGAGAAGTAGTTGCTTAAGGATCAAGTGTCAAAGAATGTTTCACTGGCACTAAAGACAAAGATATTCAAGCTCCTAAATATTCAGTGGTGGGGAGGAATATGCTTTACAGACAAATAACAGGACAGTGTGAATGGATTCCTTGTTGAATATCCAACTGCCATTATTGGTCCAAGTTTATACATAAATAACCATCAAGGAAGGATATTATAAATGAATCTAAAGACTGGGAACCTTCACAAAATGAAAGGAACCATTCCTTGGGAACCACGTCAAATTGAAAATCAAGGATAACACGAAGATTGGACCATGGCCTTCCACAATTAGACTGAAGGTTGAGGCAGAATGAGAGGGGCTGGTGAAGACAGTAGTCCTTGAACCCATAGATAAGTGTGATTGGGTCACACTTATTGTACCAATAATAAAGAGGAGAGATTGGTAACTCATTCGCAGTAATTTTAAGTTTGCTGTTAACCTGGTACCAGGTGCTCAACAATATCCTTTGCCTTCAATTAATGACCTCTTGATGGACTCATGGAGGAGAGGGGGTGTGGGGTGTGTGTAAGTAAAATATCGAGCCTACAGCCTGATGAATGCAGATTCTCAGTCACAGAAATACTTGACAATCCTAATTCAAAGACTACTGCATAGTAATAGCTGATCTCATTTAAAAAAAAAAAAATCGACCCCCTACCTTTGGTCAAAAAATCTGGAATTTTCCACATATCTCATGGTAAAATCAACCCCTTACAGCTGTACTGAGGGAGGATATTCCCGGAAATACATCCAGCGATGTTATTTGGGAGGAACCAAGAGAGGGATGATAACCTTATTGGGATTGTATTATAGACCTCCTAATGGTCAGAGGGAAATTGAGAAACAAGCTTGCAAGGAGATCTCAGCTATCTGTAAGAATAATAGGGTGGTTATAGTAGGGGATTTTAACTTTCTAAACATAGACTGGGACTGCCATAGTGTTAAGGGTTTAGATGGAGAGGAATTTGTTAAGCATGTACAAGAAAATTTTCTGATTCAGTATGTGGATGTACCTACTAGAGAAGGTGCAAAACTTCATCTACTCTTGGGAAATAAGCCCGGGCAGGTGATTGAGGTGTCAGTGGAGGAGCACTTTGGGGCCAGCTACCCTAATTAAATTAGTTTTAAAAAGGTGGAAAAGGATAGATTGGATCTAAAAGTTGAAGTTCTAAATTGGAGAAAGGCCAATTTTGATGGTATTAGGCAAAAACATTCAAAAGCTGATTTGGAGCAGATATTCACAGGTAAAGGAACGGGTGGAAAAAGGAAAGCCTTCAGAATTAGATAACGAGAGTCCACAGACAGTATATTCATGTTAGAGTGAAATGAAAGGCTGGGAGATGTATGGAATACTGAGTGACTAAAATATTGAGGGTTTGGTTCAGAAGAAGGAAGGAAGGAAGCATATGTAAGGTATAGACAGGATAGAGTGAGTGAATCCTTAGAAGAGTATGAAAGCCATAGGAGTATACTTAAGACAGAAATCAGGAGGGCAAAAAGGGAACAGGAGGTAGCTTTGGCAAATAAAGCTAAGGAGAATTCAAAGGGTTTTTACAAATACATTAAAGGACAAAAGGGTAACTAGGGAGCGAATAGGGGCCCCCAAAGATCAGCAACGTGGCCTTTATGTGGAGCCGCAGGAGATACTAAATGAGTATTTGGCATCAGTATTTACTGTGGAAATGGACATGGAAGATATAGACTGTAAGGAAATAGATAATGCCATCTTGAAAAATGTCCATATTACTGAGGAAGTGCTAGATGTCTTGAAACACAAAAGTGGATAAATCCCCAGGACTTGATCAGGTGTACCTTAGAACTCTGTGGGAAGCTAAAGAAGTGATTGCTGGACCTCTTACGGAGGTATTTGTATCATCGATAGTCATAGGTGAGGTGCCGGAAGACTGGAGGTTGGCCAATATGGTGCCACTGTTTAAGAAAGGTGGTAAGGACAAGCCAGGGGACTATAGACCAGTGAGCCGGACATCAGTGTTGGGCAAGTTGTTGGAAGGAGTCCTGAGGAACAGGCTGTACATTTATTTGGGAAGGCAAGGACTGATTAGAGATAGTCAACATGGTTTTATGTGTGGGAAATCCTGTCTCACGAACTGATTGAGTTTTTTGAAGTAACAAAATGGATTGATGAGGGCAGAGCAGTAAATGTGATCTAACGGGACTTCAGTAAGGCATTCGACAAGTTAGATGCTACTCTACGAGAATTGAAGATTTTGGCCTATGAGCGAAGAAAGATTAAAGTGAATTTTCTAAACCTCATAATATTTAGGCCATGTCATTACGTCAATGGACTAAAGAAGTCACCTTCAAAAGTATAGCAAACATCATAATTAATGCTCCCACACCTAAAATGTAAACTGACTAATATTTGTTTTTGGGCTTGCTAAATGACTACGGCAGTTTTGTCCCAAATCTTGCAACCGTTCTGAAGCTGTTGCACAATTTATTACACTATAACAAGAATTGGAAATAAGAAGATCAATGTGAAAGAGCCTTTACACATGTCAAATGAGCACTATTAAAATATGAAGTCCTGGTCTAATTGGTGTCAAAGCTGTCAGTGCAACTAGCATGTGAAAATCAGTATAAGGAGTGAGTGAGAGGTGAAGAGAAGACAGTAACTATTGTACCAAAAAAAATTCTGAAAACCCAGAGTGGAGCAAGACAGACTGGAAGACCTGGCATGCGAAAGCTCTTGTATCAAGAGCTTTAAAACAAAAACAAAATTAACTATGCACAGATAGAGAAAGCAGCTCTAGATATCATGTTTTGCATTGCACAATTCACCCATACCTGTATGGTCAGGAATTTACCCCAATAGACATCAGACAATTGACCATAGTATCTGTGCCTCATATAGGGGTACCTTTTCTAGCAGTGAGCCATATGCAGAGATGGGCATTGTTGCTATCAACTCACAGTTACACAATTAGGTACAGTTTGTTCTGCTATAACATGCATTTCGTCAGTACAAATTGGCTACAATGCAATTGACCAATTATGGACATTGTTCGGATAACGTGAACTTTGTACTGAACAAATATACCGATTTTCAATTAGCGATCTTTTCCAGCATGATTTTCTACAGCGCAAGGTTACAGAGGAATATAACTTTTTTTTAAGATTAGATTCCCGACAGTGTGGAAACAGGCCGTTCGGCCCAACTAGTCCACACTGACCCTCCGAAGAGTAACCCACCCAGACCCATTTTCCTTTGACTAATGCACCTAACACTATGGGCAATTTACCATGGCTAAATCAACTGACCTACACATCTTTGGAATGGGGGAGGAAACTGGAGCACCCGGAGGAAACCCACGCAGACACTGAGGGAATGTGCAAACTCCACACAGACAGTTGTCAGAGGCTGGAATTGAACCTGGGACCCTGGTGCCAGGCAACAGTGACAACCACTGAGCCACTGTGTTATAGCAGAATGACCTGTATTGGCAAGCCAGTTTACAAGGGAATGCTAAAGGCTCTCGAGATTACCTAATGAGGAGTTATCTACAAATAGTATGCCTGTAGAGATTGTCCACATTTTTGATCACTCTGGTTGACAACTAATGTACTATGGATAACAGCAATTGAAGATCCACAAATAACTGTGCCAAGTACAGACTTTGATATACGCAATGACAGAAAAATCACTGGAATATCTAAGGGAGACGGAATTTTAGCAGAGAATACCACAACAGTGTAAACTTCCGAACATTCAGTCATCTCAAGAAAATACAATAAGTGATGTTCCTAGAATACCTAAAATACCAGAGGTTAAAGCCAATGAGAAAAACAGATGTTTGAGTATACTGACAGCCACACAGGAATAGATATCTTTCACAATGTCTTACCTACTGATTGTGAATATTTTCATTACAGGAACATTTGATGAAAGGGCAAGGGATGTTATAGATTTGTCTAAACATGATGGACCATCACTTAAAGAATCTCATCATTGACCTTTTTGGGCAGCAAACAGCTTAGTCTAACCTTGGTGCCTGTAGAATGAACACCTCAAAAGCTCCTGCAATTTAATGCTTTGGCCTCTTGGTTCTTCTTGGAACTTAACGCGTTTAGAAAATGGCCTTCCATTAAGTTTTTTGAACATGTAAATAATTGGATGGTTGGTTAAGAGTGAAACCACAAAATACAGCATATTTAGATTTTAAAGCACATTCGATAAGATGCCACTCAAGAGTGAAAGTATTAAATGTAGATTAAGCCAAATTGCCTACTCTAGTTCCTTTTGTTCTGCAAGGATGTACATGACCTTTGAACTAAAGGTGAAGGATCGGCATAGATACCAACTTCTCAAACCACTTCCAACTCTACAACTCCTATCTGTGCCTCTGCAATTCAGGCCCTAGTTATCTCCAATTTCCTTTGTTCAAATGTTGATAGCTGTATCTCGAGCTACCTAGATGCTAATTTCTGGAATTTCCTTTCTAAGCCTCTCTCTCCCTCTACCTTTCTCACCGACGCAACTCCCTAACATTTACCTCTGAACAAGGTATTGGTCACCTGCTCTAATAGATGTCAGATTGTGCCTGATGTGTCTGATAATGTTCTCAAAGCATCATAGTAAAATGTCTTATGTTAAATGTGCTACATAAATGCAAGTTGTTGTAGAAAGTCATTCAGAATGAGATTGCTGGAACACCAAAGTTATCCAGTGTTCATATCACTTACAGTTTGATGGAAAAGTAGTTGGTAAAAAATAGTCTTTTTCCAAAATGCATACTTGCTTCTCTGCTAATACCAATAAGCAACCATTTTGCAATAAAGGGAGGGAATGCCAATTAACAAGTATCTCAGCCATTCAAGTACAAATTGCTTGAAGATGCTGCGGTTCTAAAGATGACTTGTAGTCATGATAGTCAAAACAAATTATTGTAAATGGTGAAGGAAAATTTCTCATCTTGATACATTGTGATCTGTTCAGAGAATGATACTAATAAGGGTCCCGAGAGCCTGATGTTAACATTTTATAACGGCAATGTCCTTGACCAGGAGAATGGTTACATTTCTTTTGATAAAATTCAAACTTTTGAGTTATGTATGTCGAAACTGGGAAAGACACACACCAATGTATATTTGTTACAGACTGTTTCTCTTGCCAAGCAGCAATGACTGCAAAGGATTATTACTGTAATTTTTAAAATTATTCTACTCTTCCTCCAAAATAAAGTTAGAAAATACAGAAGCGAAGTGCTATTGCTATGCATATCAATGACTTATTTAAATTATTTGGCCTTCTTACACCAGTTTTAAGCTCGCCTTGGAATGGCTCATCTTCCAGCACCCAAATTATTACATCTGCAGATATCCAAGGATCTATCCTTGCTTCCCTTCCATTTAGGCGCCACTATTCAGTGAAAAGTTGTCATGTTTCATATATACATCGAGAACACTTTACTCTCTCTCACCATCCTCTTTCTTAATTCCTACTTAATGTTTAATGTTAAGAGTCCATGCTCAACAGCTGTTCTGGAGGAGCTGAACTTTACTCCAACTAACCTTTGTTAGGAATGAAGCAATTGTCTTCTGCTCCTATCATGAATGCTTTCTCCTGGTCACGGATTCTATGCTTCACCGTGGATAGTCTCAGGCTGAATGTTTGTAATGTTGGCAATTATTGATATGAACCTGAATCTATGAACACTATGTCCTCTACCACTACGGCCACGGATTTCAATCTTCAATCTTGCCCATTTCCACCAACCCTTCACACATGCCTTTCTTACACCCACCCCACTTTTTGACTGGTCTCATCTGTTCTCATGCTTTTCTAGCTAGCCACCTATCATGCACACCTACAAATTTGGGTTTATCTACTGTGCGTACAACATTCCTGTGTTCACTGATAGATTGGTTCACAGTCCAATAATGCTATAATTTGACACTTTTCTGCCTTCCTTTCAATCTTTCCGTTGCTTTGCTCCTTCCTATTGCCAACCACCTCCTATCCTCAGCAACCGGCTTCTCCTGCATTCCCCAAATGTCTTGACCTAGAATGGGTAATTGTGTCTCGGGGTCCCAAACTCTGCAAATTTATCCTTAACTCACTGCAAATCACACTGCCCAAACAATTCATCACATTACCTTACATCTTCTTTAGCACAGTATATTATGTTGTGCTCGATTCTACTCCTGTGAAGTGCTAAGGTTTCTTATTTAAAATGCAGAGTGCTATTATCATAGAGGCAAAGCAAATTCAGTATTTGCCACTGCACATGCGAATCCCAAAACCATGCATACATCCAATTCCAGAAAGGCTGTGTCATGTAGGATTCCAATGATGTCATGAGCAGAAAAGAAATGGGCTAGGGAAATGGAGTTCAGAGGGTGAAGTGAGCCAATCAGGACAGGAGGATGAGAAAAGTTTGAGGATGTGGGATGCTGATGAAGGTGGTGGGAGGGTCTGGAATAATGAGGAAGTGGGAGAGGAGGGGGAGAGGGGGTGAGGGGGTGAGGGGGTGGGAGGAAGTGAAGTTTGCAGGTTTGGTGGGGTGGGGTGGGGTGGGGGATGTGCAATGGTCCTTTCTGTATTAGGACAGCTGTAATGCCATTAAGGAACAAGTCCAGGATTTTGACACAGTAAGAGTGAGTACAGTTCTAAAATCAAGATGGCGTGGGGCTAGGAGGATGACTTGTAGGTGTTGGTGTTCCTATGCATCTATTAGACTTGTCCTTCTAACTGGTAGAAGTCACAGGTTTGTTTGAAGTTGGGATTGTTCTCACCGATGAGATGACGACTGAGGAAATCTGATAAAGGTTTTCAGAATCACGAGTGGACTGGATAGAGCAGACACAAAAGAAGCTGCTCCTGCTCATCAATGAATAACAGATGACAGATTTAAAGTGATGTGCAAATGAACCAAGGGTAATGCAAAAACTTTTTCACACAAGTGAGTAGCTAGGATATGGAATGCACTGCCTGGGAATACGGACGCCAGCTCACTTGAGGCATTCAAGAGGTCATGATGATATTTGGAAGAAATGGTATGCAGCAGAGTGGCAACCAACTGCCTTTATGAATAATTGCAATCTCCCGTGGTGTAGCCTTACTCTCTTTGTGGGGAGAAAGGGAGGACAGCAGATGCTAGCGATCAGAGTCAAAAAGTTTGGTACTGGAAAAGCACAGCCGGTCACATCAGGAAGAGCTAATGCTCAAAACGTCGACTCTCCTGCTCCTTAGATGTGGCCTGACCGGCTAGGCTTTCCAGCACCACACTTGCCTCTTACCGTCTTTGCTGTCATGCTGGTTCACGAGATGCGGATGTCACTGGATGGGCCAGCACCTGTTACCCATCCCAGCAGTTAAAAGTCAAACACATTGCTGAGGATTGACAGTCACATGTAGGCCAGAACTGGTCAGTACAGCAAGTTTCCTTTCCTAAAGGATATTAATGAACTGGGTATTTACAGCAATTTTTAATGGTTACATACATGTTGTGAGGCGGTCTTTTATTCTACATTGTTATGGAATTCAAGTTTCACCATGTGCCACGGCGCAATTTGAACTCCCCATATCTCAAAATATTAGCCTACAGTTCTGGATTACTTGTCCACTAGCATTACAACTATACTGCCAACTCCCCCAGTTTGACCAAACAGTGAAGGCTGGTAATACAATCTCAAAACAAGATGGCATGTAACTTGGAAGAGAACTTGCAGCTTGTGGTGTTCCCATAACATAAGGAGTAGGCATAGGTCACAGATTGTTCCATGACTCAGCAAGATCATTCCTGCAGTTATTTTGGCCTCAGCTCCACTTTCTTGCCAGATTCACATAACCCTGTAGCTCAAAATCTGTCAATTTCCACGTAGAGTATAGTAAATGATTCAACCTCTTTGGAATAGCGAATTCCAAAGCTTCCTAATCCTCAGAGAAGGAATTCCTCACTTCCATTTTAAAAGTACACTTCCTTATTTAGAAATTGGATACAAGCTTATAATTAAGTAGGCCACTTGACCCTACTCTCTATCACTGCCTTAAGTATACTCAAAGACTTTTGCAGAAGCAATCTAAACAGAATTATTCCAATCTGTTTTAAATAGCAATCACTTAGTTTTAAAACTCAAATTACTTTTAGTTCGACATTCTCCCATTAGAGGAAACAGGATTTCAACATCCATTCTGTCATGACCCCTTGGGATCTTGTGTTTCAATCAAGCAGCTTCTTACTCTAAATGATAATAGATACAATCCTAGTTTGACTAATCTTTCTTTATTAGACAACCCACCCATTTCAAATACTCATCTGATAAAACATGCACTGCTTCCAGTACATTTACAGCCTTCCTTAAATAAAAAGGTAGCCAGTACTCTACACTCTCCAGATTTGGTTCCCTGAATGCCCTTCATAAATGAAGCATTAACCTTTCATATTCAATATATAGTGCAATGAGTGATAATATTAAATTAGCTTTTCCAATTCTTCGCTGTTCTTGCACCAGATGGGGCTTAAATTCATTGCCAAGGAAAATCACCCTGTCGGTATCTACACTGTCAAACTCCACCAAGTGGACCACCTCTCATTTTTCTAAACTCCATTAAAAAAAAGCCTAAGGCAACCCTTCAAAACAACAAAATCAACCTGGCAAATCTTCTCTCAACTGCCCCAGTGCAAAGGCATCACCATACTGTCAAACATCTACTGCCTCTTGTCATTTTAGTTGGTAGAGTCACATATTTGGAAAGTGCTATTGAAGGAGCTTTGGTGGACTGCTGCGGTGCTTCTTGCAGAAGGTATACACTATTGCCATTATGCACCAGTCATGGAGGAAGTGAATGTTAAATACAGCTAGCAATCAAGCAGGCTGTTTTGCCCTGGATGGTGTCAAGATTACTGTTTTGTTGGAGTTGCCTCATCCAGGTAAGTTGAAAGCATGCTAGCATGCTCCTTCCTTGTGCTTAAGAGATGTTGGAAAGCTTTAGCAAGTCAGGTGGTGTTAGTCAATCTCTAACCTGCTCTTGTAACCAAAGTACTAATCTAGTTGGTCCTTTTAAGTTTATGGTCAATGGTAATCCTAAATATTCTGACAGTGAAGGATTCATAAATGGTGATGCCATTGAACATTCAATAAAATAGCTAGATTCTCTTAGAGATGCTCATTGCTCCTAACCTCCAAGCACTCATTTGCTACTTATCAGCTTGAGGCTGGATTTTAACCTTAGTTATATTGCATGCACAGCTGCAGCTATTAACTTTTCACTTGAGAGAAGGAAAATCATTGTGAAGCATCTAAAGATGGTTGGGTAGAGAACATTTTCCTGAAAAAATTCTGCAGTGGAGTCCTGGGACAGAAATTAGCTCTCAAAAACATCATCTTGCTTTCTGATCAATATGACATCACTCAATGATTTCCCCCATTCTGCTCTCCCAGATCCCTTGACTTCAATTTTTCTCAGGCTCCTTTATGCCACATCCAGTCAAATACTACCTTAGTGTCATAGCAGTCAATCGGAATTCATCTTTGTAATGCAGCACTTTTACCCATGTCTAGACCAAGGCCAAAATGAGATCTGGAAGTGACTGGCCTGAGTGATTATTAATGATCCAAACTGATCATTAATGAGCACATTACTGCTGTGGTAATATTTTTTGTGAAACCTTCCATCACTTGGAATGTGACTTGAAAGTGTAATTGACTAATTTGGATTTATGGACAGTACATAGATGGGCAATTTCGAACAATGCCAAGTAGATGTTAATGTTGTAGTTGTACAGGGACAGTTTGACTAGAAGTATGGGCAGTACTGGAACACAAGTCTTCAGTGGTGCAGTTAGACTGCTGGCAGCCTTTGCTGGATCAAGACATTTTATCTCATTTTAACTTCATACAGACTGAATGGAGTTAGTTGTAGACTAGGCTAATAAACTAGGAAGCAGAAATGAATCATTTATTTGACACTTTTGTCTGAAGATGGTTCTAAAATGCTTCTGCCCTGCCTTTTGCACTGATAAGTTGGGCTCTACCATTGTTGTGGATGAGGATGTTTGTGCAGTCTCTTCCTCTTTCAATTAGTTGTCCATCACCATTCATAACTGGAAGTGGCAAAACTTTGACCAATTGGTTGTGGGACTACTGAATTCTGTCTACAACACATGGCTATTGGTGCTTAGCATACATATAATCCTGTATTGTGGCATCACCAGGTTTGGTGTTGCACTTTTAGGCATGTCCTCCAATGCTATTAAATCACAGCTGTTCCCCTAACTTGATGATAGTGATAAAGTGAGGCCTATGCTGGTTAGTTTACAGTCGGATATTTTGCTGATCAGCTCTTACCTCAGATGCCCAAAATTCTGAGTAGCAATATTATTGAACCTATTCCACTTCACAGGAAGTTACATAAAAACAGAAAGTAAGAAAGTAAGAAAGTAAGAAAGAAAAGAAAGAAAAGAAAGAAAAGAAAGAAAAGAAAGAAAAGAAAGAAAAGAAAGAAAGAAAAAAGAAAGAAAAAAGAAAGAAAAAAGAAAGAAAAAAGAAAGAAAAAAGAAAGAAAAAAGAAAGAAAAAAGAAAGAAAAAAGAAAGAAAAAAGAGTAGGGTTTTTTTTGTTCTGACATGAGAATCATTAGGGTATTAACACGACAGTTCCGCTGTCAGCAATGGGCTGCAAACAGGCTTCAATCCCAGAGATCAACTGACTAATCTGATTGTCCAGCAGCTCCTTAGTCCCACTACTAACCAGGACTAGAAATACTGAGTCCCCAGATGTAGAAAAGGGTGTTCCGCTTCACCCCTTCGCACCCTAGGCCAGAGCAGGGTACCAGCTTTCCTTACAGACCCTGTTCCTAAAATTCTCCTGCTTGCATTAAAATTGAGTGGGTCTGAAAAGTGGTCAGTAACGTAGTTCTCTAAAATTCAGCTCAAAGTGTCAGTTCTTCCTATCAAACAAAAGCAAACTGCTCTAGAATAGTAATCTCTTGTACCGCTTAATATGTAACCCAGCGGTTGCAGGCACTGTTACACAGGTAAATTTAATTGTCATTTTCTAGTCATCCCAAATAAATTATTTTTGGTAAAATTAATCTTGATAAATGAAGAGATCAGGAAATTTCCCTGCCACATAATTTTTAACGTAATCTGAATCAAATGAACAGACAGACAGATCTCAGTTTAACATTATATCAAAAGAATGAATAGTGGTAATGCAGTAAGCTATCCCCACACTGCAGTATCAAACTAACGGCCTTGTCAAGTCTACTTGCCTGAACAACATCATAAAGGAATTTTCTTTTTGTCCTATTGTCACCACTGTGGCAGTCTTCTTTCAGCGTCTCCAATATACATGCAACACGTTCTGATTCACTTTCAGCAGGTCTCCTGCAGATTTTATCCAGTGAGAGATCAGTGTATCCAAGCACTACAGCAAATGCTTTCCAGTTGGAAATATTCTCAGTGATGAGTTTACGGATGGATGAATACATATAAGTCAACTTCTTAAATGGTATCACAAGTTGATGGAGGAGTATCTTGGTTGTAATCTTTACATCTGAGAAGTCCATGACCTGTTCCTTCGAAATCACCTTCACGTTTTTGCAGTGTACAAGGCCAATCTTTCCTCGTATGAAACCGACATACCACTCTTTGATCTTTGTTTGGCCAATTGCTTTAACTTTGTCCATTCCGAGAAGTGCTATTGTGTCGCCTTTAAAATATTCCAGTAGGTATTCAATCTTTGGCTGCCTCAGCACAGTTTTCAGAGCCACTCCATATTTAAGAATATTTACAGGTTTCTCTCGAAATGAGGGATAATTAACTGGCTGAGATGTTTCATCTGGAGGAACAGCTGTTATAGGTTCTTTCCATCTTTGGAAACGCCTTCTCACATTTGACTTGGGTGCTGGCATGGGTGTCTGGACACTGAATTTTGTTATTACATTATGGCTGGTTCCTGCTACTTGAATTTCGAGCTGAAATGGACTGATTTCTCCAGATTTGCACATAGACAAATTAAACGGCTGCCGAACTGTTCTACCTAGTTTTAACAAACTTCTTTTAACCTTTTCATTCTGATCAGCTTCTTGTACTTCGTACCGGGAGTCAGTGGGAAAGATTGAAATTTCAAAATCTTCTGGCCTATCTAACTGAAACTGATGTTTTCCCCAAAGTTGAAGAACAACCGGTGGTAAATTTTTATTGCTTTTGTTAACATCTGTAAGATTTTGTGGAACTTGATTGTGACTAAAGATAACACAAACTGCAGTAAAAACTGGATGAATATGTTTGGGACCGTAAATTCCAAAAGTAATCATTTTATTGAGATAGTCCCATACTGTTGATGCAGGAGGTTGAATGCTTTTAGCTTGAACAGCTGCTACAATATACATACAAGGACTCAAATTTTTCAGCTTTACCTGCATAACATCTTGATAAATGTAAATGTTGTGCAGCTTCTCAAAAGGGCCCTCCTTTGCCTCACTGCAAAGACACACAATTTCAGTCATAACCTGACTCATAGGATCAGTTTTCACTTCAGCTGTCACCTTCATTTCCAAAGAAATAAAATCTTGGGTCTTTAAATGGCTCAGTTTCAGTTCCAGTAATGGACTAATAGTTGTGCAAAGATCATTATTAAGTACTTGAGGTGGGTCAAGCAAGGACTTTATAGCCACTTCCTGAATTTCACCTGGCAAAACATGACCTTCAGGTATGTGGACACTTACATCAGATTCAGGCAGCTGAAGAGATCCTCCTTTATGGTCAATTTTACAAACAATGTGCATTTCAATAGCCTGTGTCTGCCCCCAACCTGGGTTTTGGCTTATCATATCCAAATCGAGACAAGATCTAGTTAGTTGCCTATGGTTCAGCCATGCCATTTTGTAGGCTTCTCTGTCATTTTGAAATGACTCCAAATTGGGAACCATAAATTGACTCACTGGACGATTATTCTGAGGAACTTCTTCTTTGTTTGAAAAGTCCAAAATATCAGAAGCACTTTTCCACCTTCCATGCTGTTTTGCAAAAGGTTTTCCAATATAGATTAGGTGATCAATATCCAATTCATCAGCTGAAGAGCCAGACTCAGCAGGTCTTTGATCTTCAAACAGCAGCAGTGGGTCCTCCGTTAACACAGATTCTGGGCTTGGTGTCTTCTTCTCGCCTATTTTGGCAATCTCATCTAAAAATGGGTTCGATCCCGACAAACCATTCCAAAATGGATTTGTCTGCTGAGAAACCGTATGGCTAGGATGATCAAAGACGATCTCATGCCAATCTTTCAGTAAATCGGTCTCTAGCCCATTAGATGTGTCTCGGTAGCTGCTGTCTATAGAGAATTAGAGAAATAAAAACTAGTCAATAAATTCTGAAAGAACAAAAGCAAAAAATTTAAGAGATATGAATGCATTGTATTGATCTGCTTGCACAATCTACTTATTAAGAGTATTCAATGCACTGGAACAGGTAGAAATGATGGTGATCAAAAAAAGTGGGCATTAGCAGTTAGATCACAAGCTTTGTGGTAAGGGTGGGGATGATAGTGGTGAACCATAGGTGGAAGCCAGTTAGACATAGGCTTTCCAACTCCAACTCCGCTATGCTTTGGAGGGTGCAAAATAGGCAAATCACACAAATTTCACTGTTCAGTGCTGAGTCAACCAAAAAAGGTGAACATATCCACAAACAAAGCCTGAAATAAACCAGAACTGAAGGAACAGTTTATTTGCAGTATATGAGTTTTCAATACCTTTTGAAAATGCATTATTTGTTGATGGGTTTTCATCCAGGTCAATTAGTGTTCCTTCTGATCTGCTGCGTGCATGTCGAGGAGAACAAACAGCCATTTTGCTTCAGTTCTGTCAAAAATAAAGATATTTTGCAACCTTTACTATTCAAATGAACATATACTAAGGCAATTATCTATACCCTGAAATATCATGCAATTATTTATTAGAGGGAGAAATTTGATTTTTTTTCATTAACATTTTAGCTATTAAATTACATTCCAAGTGGATAGCCAGATTCTAATCTATACTTAGAAACTGGCTTCAAGAACGGTCAGTTTGAGACGATGCAAGTGGCTTTACTTTTCACTCTAATGTGCTACACCCACTCTCCCTTCGCTAGAAGTCAGAGTCATACAGCATGGAAATAGACCCTTTAGTCCAACTCTAATCATGCCAACCAGGTTTTCCCAAACTAAACTATTCCCATTTGTCTACATTTGGCCCATATACCTCTAAACCTTTCCTATTCAGATACCCATTTAGACACCTTTTAAAAATGTTGCAATTGTATTAGCCTCTACCACTTCCTCTGGCAACCCATTCCATACATGCATCACCCTCTGTGTGAAAACGTTGCCCCTTAGGTCCCTTTTATATCTTTCGCCTCTCACCCTAAACCTATGCCCTCTAGTTCTGGACTCCCCCACCCTGGGAAAAAAAACCTTGTCTATTCACCTTATCAAAGCCCCTCAATTTTGTAAATCTCTTAAGGATACCCTCAGCCTCCAATGATCCAGGGAAAACAGGCCCAGCCTATTCAGCGTCTCTCGACAGCTCAATCCTCCCGCAGTTGGGAAGGAGAGTCCTTCATGGTAACCTCAGCCAGTTCAGGAATTGAACCCACGCTGCTGGTGCTCATGCTACTTCAGCTGTACACTTTCAAAGAGTCAGTGGAGAGTAGTATATATTTTTATTGGGTATCCCTCATAGTAAAAGAGCCAGCCTCTGCCTGTCTGAAGAGCTTAGATGTCTTGGAGACCTGACATTTCCAGATTAGATACACTATGGCAGTTTTCAAGATACCTTTCACAGGTGTGTGTGTTATTTTTCAACTACCAAAAACATTTGACTGAGTGCAGCATTAAAGACTCCTAACAAAAGTGAACAATGAGAATCAGGAGAAAAGTTTTCACTAGTTGGAGTCATGCTTAGTACAAAAGATAAATGATTGTGGTTATCCCAAAATATTGCTGCTGGAATTCCTCAGGGTAGAGTTCTAGGTCCAACAATTTTCAATTGCTACATCAATAACCTACCCTCATCACAAAGTTCAGATATGGGAATACTTGCAGTGCTTAACACCATTCGGGACTCCTCAGATACTAAAGCAGGTTGTGCATATGCCGCAAAACCAGTACAACATTCTGTCTTGGGCTGATGTGTGGTGAGAATGTTAGTTGCCACCTTAATGCTAGGCAATGGCCATGTCCAACCAGCAAAGAGAATATAGCCATCACCCCTGGACATTTAATGACACTGTCACAAAATCCCCCACTTGACAACATGGGAGTTAACTTTGAACAGAAACAGAACTGCACAACCCATATAAATACCAAGAAACAAGAACAGATCAGAAGCTGAGAGTTCTGCAGCGATTAACTCACCTCCCAACTTCCTAAAGCCGAGCCACCATTGACAAGAATGCACTCCTTTTGCATATTACTTTAAATCTGTGTCCACTCATTCTCAATTCTTTTACAAGCAAGAACAGATTTTACCCCATCTAGTCTGTCCAGCTGCATTAAGTTTGAAAATTTCTGTCAAGTTGCCTTCTAACCTTCTCTAAGAGAAAGGTTGAGAAGTTGGGCCTATCTTCAAAGGTCAAGTTTCACAATCCTGAAATGATTCTTATCAACCGCTTCTGCACTCAACCCAATATGATCACATGCAAAATTGTGGAACCCAGAACAATACACAACATTCCAGCTAAGGTGAAAGCAACGTCAGTTTGCACAATCTCCCAGCATCTGCGTGGGTTTCCTCCAGGTGCTCCAGTTTCCTGTCACAGTCCAAAGATGTGCAGGTCAGGTGAATTGGCCATGCTAAATTGCCCATAGTGTTAGTGTGCATTAGTCAGAGGGAAACGGGTCTGGGTGGGTTACTCTTTGGAGGGTCAGTGTGGACTGGTTGGGCCAAAGGACCTGTTTCTACACTGTAGGGAATCTAATCTAATCTAATCTTATATAGGTTCAGCACATTCTCCCTTCACTTAGGCATAGAAGCCACTATTAATAAAGACCAGTACAATTAAAAAAAAACTCATTTGTCCATCTATCCTGCCACCTTTAGTGTCCTGGATACAAACTCCCAGATAGCTTTGCTCCTGCATCCCCTTTAGAATTGTCCCTTTATGAGATATGGTTTCTCCATGTTCCTCCTACAAAAAAAATTACACTCATTTCTCCATGATGAACTTTCTCGACAGCTATCTGCTAACTCTGTCAAATTGTCCTTTTTGAATTTTTACATTGTAAAACTTGTGGACTCCAAGACCTAGATCATTAATACATATCAGGAAGGAGAGTGTGTGTCATTTGCATGATACACTTCAGTAAGTCATCAGGGCTCTTTTGGCAGCAGTTTCCAAACCAATGAATTCAACCCCTAGTAGAACAAGGGTAGCAGATGCATATGAACACTATCACCTGTAAATTGGACCTTTATCACCATTTCTTCACTCCTGCTGAGACAAAATTCTCAGATTCTTCTGAAACAAGTGCGTGAATTCTATAATTTTGACCCAGCTACACTGAAAAAACAGCAATATTCGTCAGAGATGGATAGAAAGTAAATATTGTTGGAATTTGGGAAATGCTGACTTGATGTTTTTACCAAGGAATATTTTGTTAGCAAAAACGGGCTGAATTGCAAATTCTATTTCCTTTGTCTACTTCACTAACAAGAGCACTTGAGTTAGAGTTCTTAATACATAAACTGGTCAAAGTGTCCAAAGAACAGGTCACTGAATTAATAATCCTGTTACATTATCACTACGCCATTGTCTCCCCCATCTTCCCAACCCTGGTATAGTCCAATGGGTTGGACAGAAGTGTTGAAGTCATATTGGGTGGTTAAAATTTTGGATTACTGGTTTAGGTTGTAAAATACTGAAGGCAATTTATGGAGATAAGAATTTTAACAAGTGAATAGAATGTTATGATATATAACAATGCCAGCATAAGTGAATGCATTTCAAGATCAACCAAAAAGATCTCTTGCAATGCAAAAGAAACCCAAATCCATCACCCCATTTGCAGTCAAATCAGGAAGCAGATGGTGTACATTGTGACATCGGAGCCAGATAACCTGCACTGAATCTGAAGTAACTCAGTCCTGATTTGCATAGTCTATTTCTGATGCAAAACAGTTCTTGAAATGTTAGATCTGTTTATATCTCCACAGTTTTGGCACAGCCTGGCGAGTATTTCACTAAATTTACTTCTATTTTAGCTGATTTCCTCCCATCCACAGTATTCCGCTTTCATTGTTGGTCTACCTATAGTATATGGATGGTAGTGATTCAAGTAGGCAGCTCACCATCACCTTCTCAAGGGCAACTAGGGATGGGCAATAAATGCTGACCAACCAGCATCGTCCATGCTATACAAGTGAAAAGAAAATGCTAGTTTGCCTCAGTTGAATTGAATGGACCTGGCAGTTCAGATAGAACTGTTCTTTGACTCAGCACTATGTTAGAGAACTAATCTGAAAAATCAGAACGACTATAAGAGCTTTACAAGGAGACATCTAGGCCCCATGAAATGCACTTACTCAGCCCACAAAAACTAACACATTAAGAGACAACACTGAATTAATCTCCAGGTTATGTTTTATGACATGGATATTTCTGGCAGGGCTACCATTTATTTACCATTCCAAATTGCCCTGGAGAAAGTGATGGTGAGCTGCCTTTTAAGACTGGGGCTCTAGTCCAATGCATGCAGTGCTGTTGGAAGGAGAGTTCCAGGATTTTGACAACAGTGAAGAAACAATGACATATCTTCAAGTCAGGATGATGAGCAACTTCAAGGTGATGGCACTCCCAAATGTCTGCTGCCCTTGGTAGAGGTTGCAGGTTTGAAAGGAGCGGTCAGGGGAGTCTTGATGAATTACTGCCTGTATATCTTGTAAATGATACAAAGTGCTACCGCTGTGTACTGGTGGTGGATGAAGTAAATGTTGAAGGTGCTGAATGGAGTGCCATTCAAGCAGGGAGCTTTATCCTGGGTGGTGTCAAATTTCTTGAATGTCATTGGAGCTGCACCCAACCAGCTAAGAGAGGAGTATTCCATCACAGTCCTAACTTATGCTTTGTAGATAAGCGTTTCTCAAACTTGTTCTGAATTTGACTCCATTTTGGAGGGGGGTGCAGGGACATCTAGTTATTAATGAATCTCACCTCATTTACATGCAGTTTCTATTTCTCCCAACCACCAAATAGAAACTAGACAATAACAGTTCTCAAATGGTGGTCAGAGGAGTAACCTGGTGACTTCAGTTCCATCGACTACAGACACTGGCACTATTCTATTCACTTTGTGCCCATTTTGATGCTCACAGCATGTTTTTCCTGGTCATGTATTGTCTTTAACTGCCCACTTTACCAGTACTTCAAGGCTCAATACTTCTGTTTCCAGGTTAAAAGGCATGTCAAGATAATCTTGTATAGTTGGAGATGGTGGTCAGCAGCCACAGTGAACATCATCATGGAGGAAGTGAGGACTACAGATGCTGGAGATCAGAGCTTAACAAATGTGTTGCTGGAAAAGCGCAGCAGGTCAGGCAGCAAAGGAACAGGAGGAGGAGAGCTTCTTCAAGGAAGGCATCCTTGCAAGAGGATTTGCAAGGAGAGCTTCTTCAAGGAAGGCATTCCTGAAGAAGGGCTTATGCCCGAAACGTCGATTCTCCTGTTCCTTTGATGCTGCCTGACCTGCTGCACTTTTCCAGCAACACATTTTTAAGTTCGATTTATCATCATGCCACATTAACCTCACACTTTCACCATACAACTGTAGCATATGCAACAAACATACTGCATGTACCTCAGCTAAATGGCCTTGTCTCGGAGTTTATAGGGGGAATTAGTCCTCAGAAAAGTTAAGGGAGTCACTATTCATTGAGGGGTCCTAGTAACGAGCAGCCTCTGACATCAGTTCAAAGGCTTGGGAATGGTCAGTTAGCCATTTGGGATGGCCAGATTCTGGACCCTTTCCTTGTAGAAGGCGAAAATCCAAATGTCATGGGCACCACTCTAGCACTTATCTGGACTCTCTCTGCCCTACTGTGAGCTGCAATCTTCTCCTGGAGTGAGACAAAGAAAGGAATTGAGCGAGATGAAAGTGGCTGGGCACAACTGTTGCAAGTGAGTTTAAAAGTGGGTGAAAAAGGTGGTAAGGCCCCCAACTAAGTGTGCAGGCAGCACTGATGCCATTCAGGATTACAGATGTGGGGGTGACTGGGTAGCTAAGAATGAGGGCAAAGGGTTGCATGTAATATAGTGATAGTGATAGACCATAAGCCTTGGTGGGAGGTATATGCAAAAGCAGGGATAAGAGAATGTTTGAAACAAAGATGAGGAGACAGTTACCCTTGTAAATGCGAAAAGTCATTGACCTTCTTCCTGCATTGCTGGGTGCTACACTGGACTGGAGGAAAAACAGCATTAACTCAGACAAACTCACACCAGGCCCACAGTATCTAGGGGTGTGATCGCTTCTGCTCGCCCCAAGGAAGTGGACATCCCTCCTCTGCACCACCCCAAGCTCCAGGTCCAAGTCAGCAAAGTGGGACAGACAAGCAGGAGGTGGGAAGCTAGGCAGCATAGGGAGGTGGAAAAGTCCATGTTTTGGGTGTAACTCTCCTTCAGGTCCTGGATTCCAGCATCTGCAGTTTTGTTTTGTCTCTAGCAAAGTGGGGTGCCAAATTTTCTCTGTCTGACCTGTCTAGGGCAATTCACACAAAGCAAGACGATTCTGTACTGAGAGCACTTGGTCAGGTGCATGGCTGGAGATCAGCAGTGGCGAGTATTGCTATTTACAGTGGGTGAGAGAATACAATAGACAGGCTGACTTAGGGAGGTGCTGCAGAGATACTGAGGTGGGTTTGGGAAGATAGATGCCTACTGAATTTTCTTGCACTCAGAGCGAAACCCTTCCTGAAATGTGCCAAATGTTTACAGCCGATTTCCAGTAAAATTTAGCCCATTGTGTTTAGTTGCTACACCCATTATAATGGGTTTTCATATCCAATCGAAAGAGGCGAAGTGAAATGTGGAATTAAAATGCAAAATAGTAACAAAATAATCCTGAAATCCACTGTAATAAAGGACATTTTAACTTATTCGGTCTTCATGTGCAAGTTGCCTGGATATTAAACCTTTAGTGAAGAGTTATTGTACAATTGCATGATACTTTGAAGCACATTTCTTTTCAGGGTTATCATTTTTAAAGCTCTGGATCATCAACATATAATAGGGTCAGACAGGCATGTTAAAAGGGCCAATCCACAAGATAAAATTTCCATATTTTCAGCATCTTACTTTGCTTTTTACTTAACCACTTATTTTATTGTAACGTTCATTTTCAGCCACTTATCATGTGGCCTATTAAAGCAGCTAACATTAAAAACAACTACTCCAAAAATATTAATGGATAATCTTGAAACTTAGAAAGGGAATTCCAACCATAATTGTATTTGAGAACAATCAATCTGCCCTTGCAAGGGAGCAGTGTGGTTTAACACAGATTCATAGAGTTGTACAGCATGGAAATGGACCCTTTGGTCCAACTAAGCCATGCTGACCAGATATCCTAAATTAATCTAGTTCCCATTTGCAAGCATTTGGCCCATAGCTCTCTAAACCCTTCCTATTCATATATTCATCCAGATATCTTTTAAGTATTATAATTGTACCAGCCTCAACCAATTCCACTGGCAGCTCATTCCGTACACACATCATCCTGTGCGTGAAAAAGTTGTCTCTTACATCCTTTTAAATCTTTCCCCTCTCACTATAAATATATGCACTCTAGTTCTGGACTCCCACAACTCAGGGAAAATACCTCATCTATTTACTCTGTCCATGCCCCTCATGATTGTATAAACCTGTATACCGTCACCTCTCAGCCTCCTAGACTCTAGGGAAAATAGCCCCAGCCTATTAGCCTCTCTCTCAAGCTCAAACACTCCAACCCCGACAACGTCCTTGTAAATGTTTTCTGAACTCTTTCAAGTTTCACAACATCCTTCCTATAGGAGGGAGACCAGAATTGCACATAGTATTCCAATAGTAGCCTAATCAATATCCAGTACAGCTGCAACATGATCTCCCAACTCCTATACTCAATATTATCAATAAAGGCAAGCCTACCAAATACTTTCTTCATTATCCCAACTACCAGCAGTTCCACTTTCAAGGAACTATGAGCCCACACTCCAAGGTCTCTTTGTTCAACGAAAGTCCCCAGAACCTTACCATTAAGGTGTACAAATCCGGCCCAGATTTGCCTTTCCAAAATGCAGTGCCTCACATTTACCTAAATTAAACTCCAACTGCAACTATGGGTCCTTTGGCCTATCTGATCAAGATCCTATTGTACTCCGAGGTAACTTTCTTTGCTGTCTACTGCACCTCCAATTTTGGTGTCATCGGCAAACTTATTAACTATACCTCGTATGTTCACATTCAAATCATTATTTTAAATGAGAAGCAGCAGACCCAGCACTAATCCTTGCAGCACAACGCTGGTCACAAGCATCCAGTCTGAAAAGCCTCCATTCACCACCACCCTGTGTCTTCTACCTTCAAGGCAGTTCTGTATCTGAATGGCTAGTTCTCCCTGTATTCCATATGATCAAACCTTGCTAAACAGGCTTCTATGAGGCACATGCTGCATAAGTGTTATACTTAGCATCTGTGACATATTTTAAATGCGGGCTACACAATATTATCTTGCCAATCTTAAGTAGTAACTGTTCTAACTATTTTACCAGTTTGTGTTCTCCACCTTGGAAAGTTAAAAATGATAAGTTCATGCCACCTTTTAGCACTGTCATCATGTACTTCCAGTCAATCATTCTGGAGGTAATTTACTTTGCACGATTTTACCTGTAATCAACAAACAACTTTATGGTGCTTTCTGCTCTTGCAATATCCAAATCCTAAAATTTCTTTTGTACAAATTTAGTCAGAATAAGGAATAGGAAGACTCCATTCCATTCCTCAAGCTTGCTCTGCTACTTGATGAAATCACATTTGATCTAATTGTAGCCTCAACTCAACTTATCTACTTACATTTAGAGAGAGGTGGGCACCAATGTGGAGTGCTCCATCTCCTCTTCAAACTCCATTTTGATTTATCCCCCTCACCTTTAGCTTGTATTGCCCTGAACAGGTTGTGTGTGTAAAATGATTCAATTGGAAACAGGTGATTTACTGGCAGTGGCTCATAAATGGAACAACATAATACAGTTGACCTGGTAATGGAAAAAAAACAACCAAACATTCATTTGCGTGCGAGAGCACTTCTGGATATTAGGAAAGAAAAACTATAATCTTTAACACCTGCCAATTAAAAATCTAACTCAGCTTTACAAATATTAACGATGCTGCCTCCGCTGCTCCCAGAGGAAGAGAACTGCACTGATTAAAAACCTTCAGCGTTGAAAAGAAAAAGCTTTTAGACGCAAGATGATTATTGATGACAGCATCTTTCTAACCAGAAATATTTTTTAAAGTGTAGACCCATCTGTCGTACCTCCAAGGTGTCAGATCTCTCTGTGGGAGAGCATTTCGGTGATAGTGATCAGAACTCCCTGACCTAACAATATTCCTGACAGGATTGTAGCAGACAATATGGGATAGCATTTAACTGAGGGAGGGGGTATTAAAATGCTATTAGGCAAAAGCATAAATTGGGACCAGATATTCTCAGGGAAATGCACAACAGAAATGTGGAGGTTGTTTATGGAGCACTCTCTGCGAGTGCTGGATAGGTTTGTCCCAATCAGGTAAGGAAGGGATAGTAGAGTAAAGGAACCTTGGACAAAAAAAAAGATATGGAACTTCTACTCAAGTGGAAGGAGGAAACTTAATTATGGTTGAGGGCTCTAGAGGGTTACATGGTAGCCAGGAAGGAAATGAAGGATGGACTTAGGACAACTAGAAGGGGCCATGAAAAAGCTTTGGTGGTTAGGATTAAGGAAAACCCCTAGGCATTCTAGATGAGGATCAAGAGGATGGCCAGAGCGAGGGTAGAGCTGATCAGAAATAGTGGAGGGAACTCGTGCCTGGAGTTGGAAGAGGTAGGGGAGGTCCTTAATGAATACATTGCTTCAGTATTCACTAGTGAAAGGGACCTTGTCATTTGTGAGGACAGTGTGAAACAGGCTGATATGCTCAAAACAGGTTGACGTTAAAGGAAGAGTATGTGCTGGAAGTTTTGTAAAACATGAGAATAGATAAGTCCCTGGGCCAGACAGGATATACCCAAGGTTAACAGGAAAGTGAAAGAAGAGATTGCTGTGACTTTGGCAATGATCTTTGCATCCTTATTATTCATTGGAGCAGTACTAGATGATTGGAGAGTGGCAAACGTTATTCCCTTGTTCAAGAAAGGGAATAGGGATAATCCTGGGAATTATAGATCAGTCAACCTTATCAAAGTGGTGGGCAAATTATTGGAGAAGATTCTCAGAGACAGGATTTATGATTATTTGGAACAGCATAAATTTTATCAGAAATAAATCCGTATGACTTTCAGAGGGGCAAGTCATGCCTCACAAGCCTTATTGAATTATTTGAGGATGTGACAAAACTCATTGAAGGTAGACCAGTGGATGTAGTTTATATGGCTTTTGGTTATGGTTTCACATAGTAGGTTCATTCAGAAAGTAAGGGAGGCATGGGGTACAGGGAAACCTGGCTGACTGGATACAGAATTGGCTGGCCACGGAATACAGAGGGCAACAGTAGGGGAACATCTTCAGTGGGCCTCAGGCAAAGTATGATTCATGCTTTCTATTTATATCTTTGGGTTGGTGATATCAGTTCCTGTGGTGATGTCATTTCCTGCTCTTTTTCTCAGGGAGTGGTAGATGGGGTCTAACTGGATTTGTTTGCGACAAACTGACATAACCCTCTCTCACTAGCATCCTTACATACAGATAAGGAAGGACACCACTTCGACTGGGACAACACATCCATCTTGGGACAAGCCAAACAGAGACACGCACGAGAATTCCTAGAAGCATGGCATTTCAACCGGAATTCTATCAACAAACAAAATAGAGTTCTGGTTGGAATGCCATGCTTCTAGGAATTCTCGTGTCTCTCTCGGTTTGGCTTGTCCCAAGATGGATGTGTTGCCCCAGTCGAAGTGGTGTCCTTCCGTATCTGTATGTAAGGATGCTAGTGAGAGAGGGTCATGTCATTTTGTGGCAAACACCACCCCCTGAGAAAAAGAGCAGGAACTGACATCACCAACCCAAAGAAATAAATAGAAAGCAGGAATCAAATACAGTGTTTCGCCTGAGGCCCACTGAAGATGTTACCTAGTAGTAATGGATCGTCTGGAAAATGAATCTTACAGCTCAGTGAGCAAACCTACATCCAGAACCTCAACCTGAGCTACAAATCTTCTCAAAACTTGCTATGATTGCTAAGTTCAAGTTCAAAGCAATTCCTTATGGTTCATGCAGGTTTTCTTATTAGCTCAGACATTAAACAAAATGTGTTGGTTTTACAATTGTATACACGCAAGGATTTTTTAACTACTGAATATCAGTGTAGCAAAGCCGGACATCAGGAACAATGAAAAAGATAAAGAATCACAAGCTCATGTTAAAAATGTAATGCAAGTTACACTTTAAAAATCCGAAACTATTTTTACCTACCCTTTATACTATAAATACTAATCATGGAGGCTTAAACCAGGATCACTTATCAACTCAAGTATGACCATTTTGGAAAACTGCCTTCTCACTACTAAACCCTTATTTCAAAACTAGCATGTTTCACATTGAACAAGAAACATTGGATAGTGGGAGTCATTTGAAGAAACTGGCAGTTATTCAGTTTCTATAAAAAGGATCTAGTTACCCACAGGATTTATAAAATCTATCAAACCATTTGTTAGTTTCCACAGATTATCTCTCAATCTCCCATTTAGTTAGTTGAAAAGTTGGGAGAATGGTTCAAGTGACTAGTTATATCATTTCATCCAGGAGTTTTCCTGGACTTTCTTTTAAAATGGAGAAGTGTAGGCTATTTAAAAAAAAAGGAACAGACAGCAGTATTTACTGACCACAAATCGGATCTGACAAAAGTTAACTTTTTTTTGAAGAAATAAGAGGAAGTGATGGCTGATGAAGGTGGTGCAAGAATTGTAAAAAATAGACATTCAAAAGTCTTTCTGGATCTAGAAGTAGAAAAGGTGAATGATACAGTGACAGCTTATCTCAACGATAGTACTATAGACAGAAAGACTAGTAAATACATGGTTTCCTGAACGGCCCAACAGTGTTCAGTATGTGCTTCAGCATAGAATTCAAATGGAAGAGGCGAGAAGTTTTTGTATTGTCAGTGTGTACTGACTAGTAAATTGAGTAGCTAGCTTTTGAGAATTTTAATTTAAAGAAGGCTATTTAGTCCCAATTTAAGACTTACACAGTTATCCTTACCTGCATAAAGATTGATTACAGGTAAACATAGTAAAACTATAACAAATTAGGAGTCAACTCAGTTTCTGGTTTACAGACTAGTTCCTTAGCTGACAGCTTGAATGAAGTTGATCTTTAAAACTGATGAGAGGATCGGTCTTATAATGCAAAGAATCCTTTGCAACTAAGAGGGTTTTTCTGTAAAGTTGTTAGAAGATTAGTTCTCCCGTCAACTCCAATTTGAAGATGATTCTGGAAGACGTCCTCACTGTTGGAACCTTCTAATTAAAAGCTATTGTTGTTAAGTACCTAGGCTGTTTTGAATACTTGCAGACAGTTTGATAGCTTTCCATCCACAGAAAGCTATTGCAGATTTTAAAATTAGACAAACATGGCTGTCTCACTACACTACTTTTGAAAAGTTCAAAGCACTTTTCCAAATAAGGTGAATGGTTTATGTTTATTATACATTCTACATTGTGGTCTACAGTGTATTAACTTCAGAGCTTGAGACAATGTCTTTGTGCCTAAATGACCCAATAAATTTGGCATCAATATCCTTATGAATTGGTTTCAGGGAAATTCATATCAGTTTGAATGCTTCCCTTGTTCCCTCTTTGGAGAGGAGTGTGGTATCAATCTCCAAGTTAACTCTCAGAAAACCCTGAGGCCACCAAGTCTGCAGGTTTCTGTACCCACTTCTAAAAAAAAGTTAGCAATTTAGAATATACTGGAGAATGACACTGGAGAAAGGTATATAATGGCACTTCCCAGATCAGTCCTTCCTGAAGAAGGGCTCATGCCCGAAACATTGATTCTCCTGCTCCTTGGATGCTGCCTGACCTGCTGCACTTTTCCAGCGACACATTTTCAGCTCCCCAGATCAGTGTTAGGATAATTGAAAAAAAAAAAGAGAGTGATCTGGACTTGGCCACGAGAGAGTACAATTTTAAAGTTTGCAAGTGCTTCAAAATTTGGCAAAATAAAAGTTAGAAGATCCCCCAGACATTTGGAGCACAAAATCTGGTGAAATGAGCAGGTACACAGGTCCATTTAACTGCGAATAGTTAAGCGTGAAGTGATACTCTTTGGGATGAACACCACTGAGGCAGCATGATCCAGAAGATACTCTAGAAAACCAAGTGCAAGAGTAAATGAGTAAGTTGATAAGACCATTATGAAAGCGAAGAGTGCACTTGTTTTTATGAGTAGGGGCAATAAATACAAAAAAACAACAAAGAAGCCATGAAAAAGCTTTACAAATTATTGGTTAAGTCGCAACTGGAGTACTGTCTACATTATGGGCAATGCATTTTGAAGATGTCAAAGCCTTGGAGATGGTGCATAGGTTTACCAGAATGAACTTGGGATGAGGGACTGCAATTATGTGAGGTGATCACAGAAGCTGAGATTCTTCTTCAAATAGGAAAAAATGTTGTAGAGAAGCCCACCAGGTTTTCAAAATTATGAGGGATTTTGATAGTTTTGCCTGAAATAACTCAATTTCTGCAGTAAAGTATGTCTTTGTTATCAAAGGCTACAGATTTTCATATAATTGACAACAAACTAGTTCACAGACTGATCAAAATCTGAAATGTATATTCTACTACAACTTCAAAATGCAACTGGACACAAATATGACAAGTTAGTAGCATTAAAAGGATAAAGCTGGCACTTGGAATTAAATTAGCATATTTACAAGGACCCAACATCCATGACAGGTCCACTCGCCATCCACCACTGACACCAGGCTGTCCAAATAACTGCACACAAGTTTAATATTGTAGTATAAACATTATCCAAAAGAAATGAGAATTCCATGACACTCCAATATATGTCAATAAGAATACAGCATGTCCTCTATCAAAAACATGGTTTGTGTTTACCCTGCAGACTTTCTAAGTAATATCTACATCTATGGTTTGTTCTTTTTCCTGTTGATATTTTACATATGGATTGTCCTTTCAAATTTCTTTAGAGCTGAACACGTCTCACACTGGTTTGTTTATGTAAATAAACAAACAGCCACTGTTCATCTAAGCTTTTTTTGTAAAAAGTATTTTTGGAGATTATGACATATTCCACTGATTTCAAAACATGCTGACAACATAACTTAGCACATCAAAATTTCAGAATGGGAATTAATGTCCAGCTTTTGCAAATAAAGAAAAGAAAATGTTAGAAGCATTTAAGGATAGGGGTGACCTTATAGACGTTTATAAAATCATGAGGGTCATGGATAGGATAAGTAGACAGTCTTTTCCCTGGGATGGGGGAATCCAGAACTAGAGGGCGTAGGCTTAGGTTGAGAGGGGAAAGATATAAAAGAGACCTAAGAGGCAACCTTTTCACGCAGAGGGTGGTACGTGTATGGAATGAGCTGCCAGAGGCAACATTTAAGAGGCATTTGGATGGGTATATGAATAGGAAGGGTTTGGAGGGATATGGGCCAGGTGCTGGCAGGTGGGACTAGGTTGGGTTGAGATATCTGGTCGGCATGGACAAGTTGGACTGAAGGGTCTGTTTCTGTGCTGTGTATCTCTATGACTCTGATAAGGGTTCACTTTGAATAAAAAATTGCATACAAAGATGAATTTAAAGGGCACAATGAAATGTTTCAACTGTAAATAAGGATAAAACAACTGGTCAAAAACTGGATTAGACAAAAATAATGTAGTGAGAAATATTCAAATGTACCATAAGTAATATGGTTTCTACTTCTTTTGTTCTAATGTAATCAACCACAATGATGCATCAACCGTATCTCTTGTGGACAATTACAAGAATTTGAAAAATGTTAGCTCCAGAATAATGGACAAAATATAAAACAAAGAGATGTCCTAAGCTTGCTGTTTATCTTTCAACTTAACTTCCAAGCTAGAGAGAATTTGGAACATGCAAAACATTCCATTTTACTGTTGAATTAACTATGAAGAGAAGATTTGGGAGCAGGAGTAGGTCACTCGGCCCTTAGAGCATTAACTTCCAGCAAAATGTAGATGGAACATTTTTACTTTAAGTTAGGATACCTGTCAGTAAATACTTCCAAATTAGAGTCACAACCAAAAACAAAAACTTGCAGGATGCACTACAAGATAAATCATTTGCCAACTGTGATAAGTAACCAATTCCTGGAATTGAAGTGGACAATCCTGGCATTATGTTGAAAGCAGAGAAAGAAAACAAATTGTAAGACTGGCTTGTCCCAAGGGGAGTACCAAAGCTGCCATTAGAACACTTAGGGATTCATGTGCAGCTATCCCAATAAATGGGTCCAAACGCTTTCACTGTTCAATCAGAAATATACCTGGTGCAAAACTTAATTCTGCCCTTGTTTCTACTCGAAGGAAAGAGCCTACTTGTACGTAATACCAGTTTAGAGATTCAAACATTGGTTCTTGCACTAGCCAGGATTTAGCTGAAGAACCCAGACTGCCAAGACTTTATGCACCCAAACCAAACACTCAAGTATCGAGTGATTTATTTTCGTCTAAACACTGACATCTGTGTTTCATCCATAAGCATGTAAGTTGTTGTTAAGTAATATACTTGATCTAAAGGTGATGGTTAACCTTAAAAGTATCTGTGCCAATTGGGATCGATGCTCTGTTGATTGCATTAAGCCTATAATCCTGTGAGAAGTTTATTCAATGGGGTTTAAAATTACACAATTATTTATAAATAGACCAATAAAACCACATCAAAAGACAGGGGCAGGCAGTGACAAAGTAAAAATATTCCCAAAGTGTCAGGCAATACAGGTGTATAGAAGAACATGAAACAGACCGCAACTCAGGCAGAACTGGCCCATCATCTGCCCTGTACAGTAGGAGGCGACTTTGACATTGAAATATGTTGATGGGGGTGGGGCAGGAAAGCACAGATTGGGACTCAAACAATTCCACAAACCAGTGTTTTAAATACAATATACGTAATATAACCAATGAATAGCTTGAGCATGCCTCACGTGCATGTGTCTTCTTCAAAAACCTCAAGGTTATTTCTAATCAGGACACAATCCTATGTTCATGACAGGCTGTCGTACTATCTCATAAAAAATACAACTGAGCCAAAGATAGCAGTGATAACTAAAAATCTTGGTAAAATGGTTAAGTTTCAAGCAGGATCTTGCCAATGTGATGTAACCTCCAGGAACAGATTTAAATGCAGTTGGCAATCTGAGAGAGCCAATGCTGGCCAGTACTCAGTGAGCAAGAAAGTGACCAAGACCAGAGGCTGGGCTGGATGAAGGGAGGATTGATGGCCAAGAGTAGAATGTGACAAAAGTTTTAAACTCTCTGTGGGAGTGGGTTTAGAGGGCTTAAAGGATATGTTTGATAATGAAGAAAAAAAAATGGCAAGAGTTAGTTATATTTGCTCACAAGGAAAAACTGACAAGTGTGCACATTTGACACAGGATAGTAAGACTTGTTAGTGCTTCATTTAAATCTAGCTGAATAAGAGGCTAGAACATGTAATCCAGTTGGACAAAAGTTCCATTGTATATACTTTCGACTTCAATATTTGAGATAGGGAGTCAGGACTGTTTGTATTGGAACTGTCAGGTTTGGAGAAAGTGAAGGGTTCACTAGGATTGCAAAGAGTGAAGGCAGTGCAATGGCTGAGCAGATTGAAAGCTGAAGGGGTGATAGTACATGAAGGATAAAAGCTAAACAACTGGAAGTTTGAAAGTGTAGTTCTAATTTACTGAGGGGCTTTTACTAGAATGGATATTGAAGAATTGGAGTTGGATAACATGAGGAAACAAATCAGAGATGCGTTTATTTATGAAGAAACATCATTCTAAATAATGCCCAGATTGGAAATATGGTACTATTATTTACCATTTCCACACACTTCAGTTACAAACACACTACTTGGACCATATTAAGCGTGGTACCTATTTTGAGCAATTCAGATAGCAGTTTGCAAAATGTCTATTTAATATACTTACAATGCAATTACTTCTAACTAAAATGTGCAACTGCTCTGCTATTATCAATCCTCTGCTACCTTTAGAACACTTGCAAGCCTTTCTTTTCACCTGGTTATCAACTGGCACAAGAATCCAATCCCCAATGCTTTATTTTCAGTCCCCACCATTTCTAGCAGGCAAACTACGCTGTCACCATCCACTGTTGACTACACAGAACTATTACAGGAAAGTTTAATTCAAATTGATGTTATACTTTCCAGTATCTTGAAAGCTTCATCTCAGGTAGAATTGCACTGATGAAAATCACCTTGATGCCATTCACGAGAAAAATTTTGTATTCAATGAAGGATTGTTACAATTAAACTCTACTTATATCTTGTAAGACACTTTAGTTAAGTTAGAATGTTCATCCTTTCTGAAGCCAAAAGAAAAAGTAGCCAGCGTTGGAACAATAATAAGACAAAGACTGATCAAATTCAGAGATGAGGCTAACAACTGGACTTTCAAATATTATGATCCCAGATGACGTTATTACCAGAAAAAAGTCAAATTTCAGACTTGAATCTAGTTTAATAGATCATACTTTTTAAAAGAAAACTAAACAAGGTAGTCTTACACAGAAAAATAAGCATCAATGCTGTATAATTGGTTTTAATAATAAAGCAGAAAAGGTAATAATAAAATAAAATGGACCAAGCCTTTTAAAAAAAAAATCTAACAATGTGGAAGAATTCAAAGACCAGTAAAACACAATATCCCAGAAAAATGATTCTGGTTGGTGAACTGACCAACAACTACAATATCTCATCCATCCCATCAGCATCTCTTTACAGTCTCCAAACATAAAACGCTTTAAATTCCTGGTCACAAGTGTCTGATAGTCTCTTCCTTCAGTATTCACAAAACTAATCTTGCTTTTTTCAGCTTCAAATAATTCTCTCAGGGTGTTAACTAAACACTACTGGTCTGGAATTTTCAAACTAAACCTTTACACTAAGTTAGCATATCACTAACTTTTCTGAACTAACTCCTTGTTCCAGGATACTGTTTCATACATCCATCTTCAGTCTGGACATCTGCAAATCACAACCAAAATGGTTTCAAGCCATCAGCATTTGCACTAGGCAAAAAAAGTCTTTATTCTTCTAACTGAAAGCAAGGTATGCTTGTTAAACTCTTCCAATGCAAACAAAAAAATCCCCATAAGCACTACTGAAAGTGTTTCTCACATATAGGCTTAAAAAAGATAGCTTCAGCAATACTGGCAAGTTAATCAATTATTCATCTCCCTTCCTATACAAAGGATTTAACCCATATGCTCCTATTTCGAAATCAAATTCTGAAAATAAATGATATTACAAAATATATAAAGTACACACCTTACTGTTAATGCAGAGACTCCGATGACGTTCTGGGGACCCAGGTCCAAACCCCGCCATGGTAAATGGTGGAATTTGAATTCAATAAATATCTGGAATTAAGAATCTAACTATGACCACCAATTCATTGCCATTGGTCAGGGAAAAAAAACATCTGGTTCACTAATACCCTTTTAGAAAAGGTCACTGCCATCCTTACCTGGTCTGGCCTACAAACGACTCCAGACCTAGAGCAATGTGGTTGACTCTTAACTGCCATCTGGGTAATTAGGGATGGGAAATAAATGCTGCCTAGTCAGCGACGCCCTCATCCCGTGAATGAATAAACAAAAAAAAACTACGCAAGTGTTCAGAACAAAATGTCTGTTAAAAGATACTAAATCTCCCATTTGATTTGCATTTTGAAAACTTTAGAGATGTACTAAATACTGCATGAAAATGAAAAAGCGTTAAGCTGTGAGAAGCTTTATTTAAAAAAAGGGCCTTGTTGGACTGCCAATGCTGGGGTAAAATTCTTCTAATAGTTTTTACGTCTTTATTGGGAGCCTCAATGCATGATCCTTGCTCAACTTTTAGATCAACTTGAAAGAGTCAGGTTTCTGAACCCAGTAGTTTAACTTTCCTTCAACCCTCTCCCACACTAAGCTGAGTAAAATTGAGCAGCATTAAATGTTAAATAGACTTGGCTATATTTGTAACAAGAAAAAAAAACACACACAAACTGGACAGACACCAACATCTCTGGAAAAGTCAGTTTCTCTCATCACAGATGCTGCCTGAAGTGTTAAATATCTGTGTTTTTTGTTTAAATTTCAGATTTCCGGTACTTGCAAAGTTTTGCCTTTTGTTTTAGTGTATTTGTATCAGCAGGATGATTTCAGATGTCATGGGCTGATGGTTTCTACCTTTTGCGAGTTGCTCAAGATTAAATGACATGGCCATTATTGGCTCTAAACAATTTTTGGTGTGCTGGTAGAAAAGCTAGTACTTCAAAGTAAAGGATCCTGCAGGAAGTAACTCTATTTCCATGAATAAAGTAATGAGAAACTCCATGTAATCATTTCCCTCACCACATGGTTCATTAAAGCTGAAAATGGAAGAGTTCCATGAGCAACTTCTGCAGAAAGGATAGGATCCTAAGACAATGATAAAATCCCAGAGGTCATGCTTTTAGGGAGATCACCATGACAATTATTAATATATCAAAAGATCAAAGCAAGCACCAATGCAGCCACAAGGAAACTTTTTTTAAATATAAAAGCCTTTTTTGCATTTCCTTTTACATATGCCGTAATTGCTCTGTGTTGTCAAACCGGTTTTATGACAACCAATACTAGTTTTGAGGTCATATAGAGACTGTCAAATGCCCCGAGTGCATTTGTCTATTGTCAACGGCCCAATTTTTTTTTTAAAACTGGAAAATTTGTTAGTGTCAAGTTTTCAAAGCTGCTTCTGACAGTCTGTTAGAACAGAAGGATCATATTGTGGAAGATATAGCTTGTGATGTGGTGACCACGTTGTAACGTTTATTTGTTGTTTCTGTTAAGTTACTTGGGTGAAATTTCACGGTTGATTTTGGAACTCAATCTTAGTAGGGAAGTTCTGGCCATGTACATGTGACAGAACATATATATTAATTGTTGTGGTTAGAAGTGCCAAAAAACTTGTTTAAACTAAGTATCCTCAATTCTTTTAATTATTTGTATTGATAAAATGCATAGCTAAATAAATTGCTTGAAACAATAAGACAGACTGACATGGGGGTACAAACACTAGATCATGATAGAAGCCAGCATCATGGCAGGAGTTGGTGTTGAAATGGAGGGAGGTGGAGACAACCAGGGAGTTGGAAGAATACAGCAAGCCAGGCAGCATCAGGAAGTGGAAAAGTCAATATTTCAGCTGTAACCCAGGATTGAATAAAGGTTTGGGGGTGGGGGTTGGGGGGGGGGGGGGGGGGGGGTGGTCCCAGCCCTTAAGTAGAATTAACTGAAGGTATTTAAAAAAAGGTAATTGAACTGTTTCTGACAGATCTATTCAGTTGCTCCTCAGATCCCACTGCTTCCTGTCACCATCCTGTAACATTGAGGAGGAGGTTCCAGGTGACGGGCCACAGGACCAGTGCTCCAGGTAGGCACTGCAGCCTGTACTGCCTGCTGGCCTTCACCCAGTGGAGAGATTCTCCTTCCATGATGGTAGCCTGATGAAAAAAAAAACTTTAAAAAAATTTTAGTTGTTTAATAAGTTTCAGAGAGAGTGCCTCAAAAATAGAAGTCTCTCTCGCTTCATTATTGAGCTGCAAGATGCTGCTTCTTTCGTGCTGACAGTGTTCCTACTGGCTGCCCACCCTTGAAAGCCAATCCATCATCATTAATCAGACTGCAAGCTGTGGCCACTAATTGACTAATCTGGGGAGATCACTGATGGGCATTTTACACCCACCACAAGCTGGTGACCTTCATTTAATGCCAACATCCTGAGCTGAAGAATAAAATCCTGTCCCTGGAGTAAAAAGTAAATTGGTTTGTCTTCAAAATAAAAAAAAAGTTATCATAGATAAGGGTCACAGATTTGTGGACCTTAACAAGAACGATCAAATTAAATGTGGATTTGTTTTATGAAGTATCAACTGTAGGTTGGTAACTAGAATCCTCACTAGAGGTTGTAGGATGTCAATTTAAGCCCCATTCCAACACAAAACTGAAGACCGACACTTTAATGCAGTCCTGAGGAAGTTTAAAATTGAAGTCTTGACAACATTTTCAACGGGTGTAGAAGAGTTATGGTGTTATTTTGAACTGCAGCAGGCTACTTAGCCTTGATGTGATAGCCAATATTGAACCCTCAATCAGCAATACAGAAAGTAGGCTTTTTGGCCATTATCACACGGTTGTTAGTAGGAGTTTGCTTTTCACAGACTGGCTGTTGGCTTTCCGATAATACACAGGCAAAAACATTTCAAAATGTACTTCACCATCAAGCAATTTTAGTATGACACACGATTGTGAAAAGTGCAATAAAAATGCAGGCAGTCTTTGTTGCCGAGATAGGTTGGACTCCTCTTCACACAGCACATCAATACTCATGCTCTAAAATTTTATCACTTCTACAGCATTTTGAACATAGAAAATGTCCCTCATGAGGAGAATTAAAAGGAGAAAAATTATAGACATTAAGGAGATAAAGAAATGGGTACCAAAGCAGGTTGTGTGTATTAGGAGGTTGTGCAAAATACCAGCCTGGAGTAGAAGATTTGGAAATTTATTTTTAAATGAACAGCCAATGCAGAGGTAGAGCTTTAGGCAGGAAATCACAGATAGAAGGATGAAGGTTGTTTGAAGGTTTTGCCAATGGTGGGATGTAGAAAAGGCTACCCATACCAAAACCAAAGAATGCATATGGAATACAAGGATCTGGGGAGCAGGCAATGGGAATTAAGTTTACGGAGTGAGTGGAACACAACATGTAGAACTCAATGAATCTGGGGAAGAATAAACAGAAATTCAGGATAGAGTGCATGCAGCAAATTTGGACAAGGTACAATATGAGACATGGCAGGTGGTGATAAATTGGATATTAAAGAAAGAAGATCAGATAAAAAGGATTTTGGACAAGCAGTGTTGGGAGAGGTGTGTATGGAACCTTGTGACAATAACATGATTGAGGATCTTAAGAAAGGAAAGACGGAAAGGTAAACAAAGGATTTTAACCAGTAAATGTCAATCAATCATGAATCTTAAAACATGCTGAATGACAACTGCTGGAATCTGTAACACATTATTAACTAACACATTGGAGGATAAATTTAGCATTGCAGGCTACTTGAATCAGAATAAAGTAGAAAATGTTCCACATGCCACTTGCAACAGGGCTTTTTTAAAAAATTTAAAATGACCAAATCACCACATCACGTTAAATACCAATTACCATGCACTACCCACCAGGGCAGTGCAGCAATAATAAGAAACAGAGGAAGATAGGAAGACAGGGAGGGAGCTAATAAAATTGAGTCAAAGAGGGATATGTTGCACTCCCCAACTCTCTCTCATGCTTTGAGAGTGTTTGGATCATGTCAAAATCAGACAAATTTTCTAGTGAATTGCCACTTGTTATACACTAGAAGATCATTGTTTAAATACAGAGTCCAAGTCCATACTTTTGGTGAGAGCTTTATTTCAGTTAACTACACTCCAGAAAACATTCACTTGACTGATTATTACAAAAATCAATTCTCACCTAATTAGCCCTTAATTAATATTTCACATGGGCCTTCATTTTATTAGGTCTCAGGCATTTGTTCAGACCACATTTGATAATAAGACTAATGAATTTGCTTGAATTTTCCACATGAGTACCACTGGATTATAACTCAAAAACATTTCTAAATTTACTCTTCATGGACAAGTGCAGATGATGATTCATAAAATTGGAATGGGGAAGAGAACAGAGAGGAAAAAGGAATGGAAATTTGGAAAATATCTTGCAAAGGTAATGAAAATGGAATTTGACCCATTCATCATGGAACTAGAGGAAACAATTATGCCACCATATTGGCTAGGACAATTTATAACTAATTCAAGCATCCCAGACTCACTTAACATTTTTAACTATTTCAAGAAGATATAGCAATTTTCCTTCAGCGTATTCAACAGTCTCTGCCTCAAATCATTTCCAATAGCAAAGAATTTTATAAAACAATATCTCTCAACATTTTTATGAGTCACAATACAAACTCACAAGTGCTGTGTTTACAATACCGAGTTTCCATTCATAAAATCACATTTTTGTAGTATATTTTACTCTTTCAGGATAAAATAAATTAAATTAAATTAAATTAAACATTCCTTACTAATCCATTACTGTTTCTTTACACCTTTAAGTTCTGATCACTCCAATGCTGCAAGTAGTGTTTAGACCTGTTCCTGTACCAAAGGCAACCCCCTGAATAAGTGTTAATTCTGTAACCTATTCAGAACTCAAAGCGAGGACTGCAGATGTTGCAGAAACACGGTCAAAAAGGAATGAGACAATGAAGGGCTTATGCCCGAAACGTCGACTCTCCTGCTCCTCAGATGCTGCCTGACCTATGTTTTTCCAGCACCACACTGACTCAGAACAATGCCATCCCAGCCATTCTTTTCATAACTGTGGAAAGATTAGAATATTAATTAACCCTTAGTAACTATCTCTCAGGACCTGAATAGGCTGCAGAATATCAAACAGTTTCCTCATCAGCATGTCCCTATTGTCTGCTGCTTTTTATCTTTGAAATTTCCTTATGCACTACCTACTTCAATAACACTGTCCTATCTATTTCTAACTTTTATTTAGGACTAACTACCACCTTGTACTAACGTATGGATTTATACTTTTAAAATGCATATTAAATAGCACCGCTACCCGCTTTAAGACACTATCCAAACAGTGCTTCTGTGAAACTGCATGACTGACTGTACAAGAATTGTCAACAACCAATAAAAGTAGATGATTTCTCACGATCCAGCTGCAGGAGATCAGCTTAATATCATCTATACCTTTATTTACTAACTGCAATAATTTCTCAATTTATTCAAATTATATAGGTCTAGTATTTCTACTAAGATTACTAATGTTAAGACAAAAGGACTAACACATCTTAATTATGTAGGTTCAGACCAGACAGGCATTCTAATCCCATCAGGAGTAACAGCCAGCATTTGGCAAGTGCTTAAACTATCTCCTGCTTCCCCAGGACAGATTTCTTTCAGGTCAGGTCTGAACACAAGTTTTTTTTTGTGTTTTCATAAGAGATTTAGAATTTGACATACAAAATCTTGAATTGGGTTTCATGTTTTTTTTTCAAAAACACAAATTAATTGAGCTCTGAAGTGATACCCCAAAATAACCAACTTCTAAAACAGCCCACCTTAGTATTGCTGACCTCCATGGTCTCTTCCCAGAGTTGGGGACGATCATGCCCTTACCTCTCTGAGAGAAATTAATGTCTAATGGTTTTTTAAGCCAATATGTGTCTGCTGAGTCAGCAAATCACTCAATGAAGGGATGGTCAGATTTCTTTGGAAGAAGTGTCCTCCTGAAAAAGATGATCTTTGAATATTTTTAAGACTCTCAATAAACAAAGAGACAAAAGGTTAGCAGGAGTATGGAGTAATCAGATCATCTATGAATCTACTGAATGGCTTCTCTAGCCCTCCAAACAAAGGGCCTACTTGTGCTCTCAAATATGCTGCAGACTAAACTTTTGCATTCACATTATAGTCAGAGTCATTCAGCACAGAAACAGACTTTGCATTGGAGTTGATCTGCACCGACCAGATACCTTAAACAGATCTAATCCAATCTGACAGCATTTGACCCATATGCCCCTTAAACCTTCCTATTCGTGTACCTATCCAGATGCCTTTTAAATACTGTAACTGTACTAGCCTCCTCTGGCAGTTTGTTCCATACACGGACCACCCTGTGCAAAAAAGCTGCCCCTCAACTCCCTTTTAAATCTTTCCCCTCTCACCTTAAAATGCATGCCCTCTAGTTTTAGACTCCCCTATCCTCGGAAAAAGATGTTGACTATTCACCCTATCCATGTCCCTCAATTTTATAGACTTCTACAAGGTCAGCCTCAGACTCTCCAGGGAAAAAAAAAGTTCCAACCTGTTCAGCCTCCCTTACTAGCTCAAACCATCCTTGTAAATCTCTTTGGAACCCTTTCAAGTTTAACATATTTCGTATGGCAAGGAGACAAAAATTGAACGCAGTATTATAAAAGTAGCCCAACCAATGTCCTGTATAGTTGCAACATGACATCCCAATATGCTTTCAAATACTAAACAAACAAAAATGAATTGGAACAGTTTGCTGTTTGACATTGTCAATGCAAATATGTGGTTTTAAAATAGAGTTGGATAAAGCACTTCAAAAGGTAAGTTTTAATGGATGGAATTAGAATGTTCACTTCAAATTAGAAGCCAAATTAAAGTTTCCAAATCTTTATAAATTTCAATAATTTGCAATTTCAGCATGTTGCATAGTTTTTTTGTTTTTTCTACTGAAAACCTTCCCAGGTTATGTACATTTAATATATGTTTTCTAATATAAAGAAGTTCTTCCTTAAAATGTGAAGATCTAAAAATAATATCCCTCCCAAGAGCAACTCTCCACTACAAATGGTTAATGGAATTATAAATACATATTTTGCATGCTTAACCTTTAAATTACAACAAAATATGATAGCAGAAGCTGTTCATGATGTCTCTAGATTCTTGCCTTATATGGTGACAAGGGAAGCAGCTCAATGACCAACTCTAGAATCAAAACAACAATGAAGTCATTCTACAACTTGCTTGAAGTATCATTTAATTCTTCTAAAATGAATCACTGCTGACTTTCTCAAAACCAATTTGAAAAAGCAAAGCAAAACTATAGCAGCAGACACACACACAGCAAGAAATGACAGCTGATAAGTCAGGATGGCAATTGGTGGTGAGGGACTTGGCCCAATACAAGGGAGATTATGCTCCTGTGGGGACTACTGGCCCAATGCAGGGAGAACAACCCTTGTGGGGAAAGCCTAGCATAGAGCATCTGCATGGCCATGGCTATAGAAGGATTGTAATGTTGTACTTAATTGTATTTCTTTATTTTTCTATTTTGTACCTAAGAGTTTTACCTATGTACCTAAGGTGGTGCTAGGAATGGCAATATTGCACACTTTTCACTGTACTCCTGTGTTTGAGTACATGTGACGATAAACCCCAATTCTAAAATGCAGTGGTGTTCATTTGATTACAAGTTATTATTAGATATATTTAATTAACCTAATACAGTTTTAATTTTTTTAAAATGGAGTTATCACCAAAAAGAAACATGTTAATAAGTGTCTTACCTCCCACCCATGGATAACTAGATTCAAAGCTGCAAAAAAGAAATTCTTAAAAAAGTACTATAAGTCAACCATTTACTGGTTTCACTAACATAGCGAGTGTCTGTTAAATTGAATTGTGCTGTAAAACAGACCCTACCAGCACCTGAAAATCAGCACAATTGTGGCTTCATCAACTGAAAGTGGATCAGCCCTTATTTTGGAAAATCAAATACTGAGCCAGCATAAAAGCACGCATTTAAGTGGTTTGGGACATAACTCTGTTAAGGTTAAAACTGTACAATTTTTTGCTTGCTTGACTGATTCTACACAGATTGAACAGACATATATAGCAGAAACACATTGAACTTGACCACAAGATTTTTTCACCCCGAAATAATCCATATAGATCGGCATTTTAATTATGTTACTGTACTCAGTTCCCAATGTCCTGTGGAAAAAATGTGCTAATAATTATGCAGTGAGTTTACGCATTTCCAAGCATCAGTCGGACATTATCAAATCAATAGAGACCTCAAGCATGGCTTTTTTAAAACAAGTTTCTTCACACCTCTCTGGAGAGGAGTTCAATCAAATCTAAAACATTCATCTATAAAATGTTAATCTGAATGTTTTAGACCTGTTCTGAAACTTGAGCTATGTACTGATATTTTCTTTTAATAGATATTTTTATTGGAGAAAAAAGGAAGTTTTTAAACTATTTTTACAAACTTACAAAGTAACACAAACAAATATAAACATTAATATACAATTAAATATTTATATTAAAAAACCAAAACACAAAGAAAGAAAAGAGAAAAAAACTAACTACTAATCTAACCTACAAATAACCAAAACACATAATAAAATAAACACTCAAAATAAACATAGTAACTAAATAACGAAGTACATACTCAGAATGGATTATCAAGTCATAATAAAACCCGTATTCATACGGGATTCTTCTCCCGGGGGCCCCCAGGACTAGCCAGAACCACTACCACCACCACCAGATAAAAGCCCTTGACAATATGGCGGAAGTATCTGTATCTACATAGTTCAAAAAGGGCTGCCATATCTTATAAAATATTTCAGTTTTTTGGTGCACCATATTTGTAAGAAAGTCAAGGGGGATACATTCCATGATTAACCTGTGCCAATTCAAAAGTCCTGGAGGGCCCTCAGCTACCCAATTCACTAAGATATTTTTTCCTTGCACAAAAGGAGAGAATGGAAAATAGTTTCCTCCCATGCACATCCAGGGAGGGCAGGTTCGAAAAGTCCAGGAGAAGAGATACTGGATCCAATCCCATTTCCGTTCCTAAGATTTCTGTCAGAGCATTTGCTGCTCTAACTTAGTATTTGCTGATCTTGTGACATGCCCATAAGCAGTGTGAGAGTGTGCCCACTTCTATTTTACATTTAGGACACATTGGAGATGTTCCTACCCTAAATTTTGCCAGTCGTTCCAGTGCTATACGAGTCCTATGAAGTATCTTTAATTAAATAGCTTGAATTCTATTATAAAGAGAGATCTTTCTGGCATTTTCCCACATATCATCCCACATTTATAAAGGGATTTCTGATCCCAATTCCTGATTCCATGTTTTAAACAGTCATTCCATGTCTTTCGATACCTAGTTATGTAACGAGTGACAAAGAGTGCTGACCGAGGGTGGACCCACTGGCCACAACACTCTTCTCTCCCTATCCGATTTATAAGGACTATCTAATCATGTGGTCGTCTTCTGTATATAATCTCAAATTTGGAAATACTGAGAAAGGTCTCCATTAGGCAGTCCAAACTTCTGGTCCAGCTGCTCAAAAGACATCATAACCTCCCGTCGAACAGATCCACTAAGCAAGAAACACCTCTGGACCTCCAGGTTTTAAATGTAGCATCTGTGAGCCCCAGCTGAAAACCCCATGCTCCCACTATAGGAGTATAAAGGAGAGGTTTTTTTGTGAATTACTCTCATTTTGCTGCATTATCCTTCAGGCTTTAATCGTATTTAATACAATAGGGTTTTTACAACGGTTCATAATAGCTCTCATAAGAGATTGATGAGGGGACACTTTGCTTGGGAAGTCTCAATGTCTAACCAAATTGTTTGTGGGTTACCAGAGACCCAATCGCTACACAGCTTAATAAAGAGCTCAACTGATACTTCCTAAAGTCTGGAAAAACCAGTCCTCCCCTTGCTTGTGGAAGCTGCAGCTTCTTTAGTTTAATAAGGGGCCATCTATGATTCCAAATCAAAGTACCAAGCCAGACATGTAGTTGACACAATGCCAGTCTCGGCAACATCAAAGGAAGTATTTTCATAGGATATTAGGAGACAAGGCAAAATATTCATTTTAATTAGAGTTACTCTGCCTAACCAGGATATTGGGAGATCTGCCCAGCGTTGAAGGTCCTGTCTTATCCTCTCTAATAGGTGCACAAAATTGGCTTTATCTAGCTGACCAAATATTGGGGTGATAAAAATACCTAAATATAAAAAACCCTCCAGAGACCACCGAAAGGGAAAGCAAGATCCGTCCAATAGATTGGACATGCTAACAAGACCACTCATCGGCATGGCCTCCGATTTTGTAAAATTGATTTTGTAACCTGAGAACATACTAAATTGGTTGATTACTTGGATTAAGCGGGGCACGGAAATCAAAGGATTACGTGAAAAAAGGAGGACGTCATTTGCATAAAAAAAAAGAGTCATTTAATGTTTACCCGAACCAACCCTCGGAGCCATTATGAGCATGAGTAATAATGGAGAGAGAGGACATCCTGACGACAGCCCCTACCCACACTAAAGCTATCCGATCCTAAATCGTTAGTAATCATGGCTGCTTTGGGGTCATTGTACAATATTGAGACCCATTTAGCAAATAGAGATCTTTCTGGCATTTTCCCAGACACTGAACTTTTCCAGTGAGTAAAAAAAGATATGACCATTCAACCCGGTCACATGCCTTCTCCGCGTCCAAAGAGACTACTATTCCCGGCATTCTTTCCTGATGACAGACTTGAATCATATTTAAGACCCTTCTAATATTGTTAGATGATCTATGGCCCTTGATAAACCCTATCTGGTCCTCTTTTATGATGTATGGTAAAACCCTCTCCAATCTTAAAGCTAATGTTTCAGAAAGGATATTAAAATCTACATTTAGCAAAAATATTGATCTGTATGAACTTGGAAATTCAAATGGCATATTTTAAGATGGAATTTTTAAAAAAAATAAAACCTTGAGGCCCACAAAAAATGTTTTTGTAATCTAGAATGCTTTTGGCAAGATTGATCGCTCTTCTGTTCACTTACACAGAAATAGTAGAATTCAATAGTTTGAGACATGAGTAAAATAAGATAAATTGACCCAATTTCAACATTTTACCACCTTTAAAGTTTTTTTTTGCATTCCTATTCATAGCTTAGATTCTATAGCCTCATGGTTCTTTCCTACATGACCATGCAGCACGGCTATCAGACTCAATACTGAAGATTTTGTTGGACTAGTGCACAAGAACATTGTCTCCTCCAACTACATTGTAGTGTTTTCACTGTTCTCTATGATTTAAATGTCTAACATCAAAGCCACTAAGACTTGCACATGGGACATATGCAATATCTGTTTTCCTTTTCTGTATTCAGCACTTTGCAACTGCCTGTTATTGAATAGCCCATTTATACCTTTTATCCTGCTCTTCCAGTTATTTCGGAGCTGTTCCTTAAAATTCCACCCTGTTTCTAGACTTGGTTTTACTCTTTCACAGAATGTGAGCCTTGGTGACTCAACCAGCAATTTTACTCCTACCTTATTATCTGTAAGAAAACGATTATAAACTGCATACTGAATTGCTGCAGTCAGTCATTCTGATATAGGTACACCCACAGTGCTCTAGATAAGGAGATCCAGGATTTTGACCTAGCAAGACTGAAAAATGGCAACATAAGTCCAAACTGGGATGTTCTAAAGCTTGTGAAGAGACCAACTTGCAGGTGATGAATGTTCCCACATATCTGATGCTCTTGTTCTTCTAGATGGTAGAAGTCAGAAGTTTGGAAGGTGTTGTCAATTGATAACTTTGGGGCTTATCTTGAATCCCACAGCTGTGAATTTAATTACTACTTTCAACAAGGAACGTTATACTTTGGTGTAGCAACATTATGTCAAAAATGCCCTTGCCATCTATTTCATAAAATTGTCATGACATCTCATGTTTTGGCATATATTTCAGGGACCATAGCCGCAAGAATTTTCCATGGGCAGAGATTAGAATGAGAGTCCTAAACGCAGGAAAGTTTCTTGTAGAAGCACAATTTTCCCTTCATATCCCTATACTGTATTTCATTTAACTACATCCTAAACATTAACATAACCATGATCCCTTGCGCCTCCACACCCCATCTACAACAAAAACTAAAATAGTGAGCGGAGGATTGAGCGAAGTATTTCATCTGTCAGCATTACTGTGTACACATCTCTATCTCCTGTTGCAAATAACTTAAGATACACATGAGTGGGAGAAAAGAACTGGGAGGAGTGACTATTTGGCACCTCAAGCCTGCTAAACCACCACAGAATCATATCATTACTGATCTGATTGTGGCCATAGCTCGTATTTTCTACTTGTTCCTCATAACATTTGGCTTCCTTGGATGATCAATAATCTAACTGAATATATTAAAGGCTCAATAATTCAGCCTCTATTGTTCTCTAAAAGAGAACATCAAAGATGAATGTCTTTCATCTTCATTTTAAGTGGGAGTCTCATTCTTTTTAAATTGTGTCATTTAATTCTAGATTCCATGATGGGGGAAAAAAATCCTCTAAAACTTCCTCAGAATCTTGTTCTTCTAAACTGTAATGAGCATAGGGACAAGGTGCCTGACCTTTACTCATTAGACATTTTAGCCCAACACCTAGCTGTGAACTTTCACTGCTTCTAAACAGATAAATCTGCCCTTAATATGGAAATCAAAACTGTACACAGTAATCTATGGAGTGGTCTCACCAATAACCTGCACAGGTTGAGACAAGAGTTACCAATTTATATCCCATCCCATTATATTAAAAGTCAGCATTCCATTTACCTTCTTAATTACTTGCTGTAGCTGCATATTACCATTTTGTGAGTTAAATAAGACAACACCACATGACCCTGTCGGAGACCATTCTGAAGTCTCTGTCCACTTAAAACATTTAACATTCCTCCCAAAATGGACAACAATTCAAATTCCAACATTATACTGCTACAGCCATTTCTTAAAAAAAAAACTCATTTAACCGATCCATTAACGTTTGCAGGCAGTGTCCAACTGTCCTAACTTAACAATATGCTTGGCCCCTTCATTGAAGTGATATAGTTGAAACCTTAAACAAAAACACAAATAGCTGGTGAAACTCAGCAAGCCCATGGCGAGAAAGTAGAATTACTGTCTCAAGTCGTGATTCTTCATCAGAGCTGATAGCCACTTGGAAAAAGTGATATTTATGCTGAAGACAAGGGTGGAGGCAGTGGTGAGTGGATAGATGGAGACAGACAGAAAATGAGACAGAAGGAGAAAGAAATGAATGTGGAACACAGACAAGGGGATTATAAGGACAGTAAACGAGGACTGAAGAGAAGCTGAATAGTGATAACGAGAGCTGACAGTAGGGGAAAATTCAGGCGCTATGCAGGAAGTAATCCACATAATGTGATAAAAGAACTGAAAGAAGGCGAGTACGAGTTGGCTGTGCTAAAGCAACCCATGTCATGACAGGACCAGAGGTGCAGGTGGATAAAAGACATGCAAGGATGGAATCAAGCTCCAAAGTTATCGAACTTGACGTCGAGTCCAAGAGACTGCAGCATCTCCAAGCAGAAAATGAGATGCTGTCCTTCAAACTTTTGCTGTAGCTTGACGAAACACTGCAGGAAGCCCGAGACAGAAATGTTAGCATGGGAACACGTGTGAAAGTATCAGGCAACTAGAAGCTCATGGTCATTTTTAATGGACAGAATGTAGGAGCTCGGCAAAGCTGTCACCAAATTTCTGTTTTGTCCCTCCAAATGTGGAGGTGACCATATGGTGAACGGTGAATACAGTAGACTAGATGGAATGACGTGCAAGTAAATTACTGCCTCATCTTGAATGTATGTCTGGGATCTTGGATAGTGAGGAGGGAAGGACATAAACTGGCAGGTATTACACCTTCAATGATTGCAGGGGAAGGTGCTGTGGTGGTGTGAGGAAATGTTGGGAATGGAGGAGGAGTAGACCAGGGTGTCCTAGAGGGAACAGTTCCGGTGAAATGAAGACAAAAGGAGGGGAGAAGAATGTGTCTGGTCTTTGTATCTCTTTGGAAGTGATGGAAATGGAGGTTTATGATGTAGGTGGTAGTAGGATGCTAAGTGAGGACCAGGGGGGCCTTTCTGCGGATTTCCCTCAACAACCGTCTAATCCATAGTTCCCAACCCTGTACAGACACCTTCCACCTTTTTCTCCCCTAAAATTCACAACAGGACTTCCCAAGCAGACCCACTGTTTCTGCCTGTTCCTGCCCCACAGAATTTTTCCCTCTCCTTGTCCAATCCCTTCCCACTTACATCCATGATTCCTCTGACGCCTTGTTAGTTTCAGAATTTCCAGTTCGTGGGCTCCTGCTGCCTTCTCCTCACATGAACGTGCAATTCCTTTATACGTCCACCCCCATCAGGATAGTCTCAGGGCTCTCCACTTCCTGGAAAGAAGGCCTGAACTGAGCCCATCCAATTCCACCCTCCTCCACCTGTCTGAGCTTGTCGTCACTTTGAAAGACTTCTCAGAGTCAGAGTCATAACGTGGAAACAGACCCTTCAGTCCAACCAGTGCACATCAACCATATTCCTAAAATAAACGTGTCCTACCTGTCTGCACTTGGCCCATGTCCCTCCAAACCTTTCCTATGCATGTACTTATCCAAATGTCTTTTAAAATGTTGTAACTGTACCCACATCCATCACTTCCTCTGCCAGTTTATTCCACACAAGAACAACTGTAAAAGAAATTGCCCCTCAGATCTTTTTAAATGTCTTTCACCTCTCACCTTAAACATATGACCCCTAGTTTTGAACTCCCTCACCTTAGGAAAGAGACCTTGGCTATTCACGTGATCTCTCCCCCTCATGATTTTATAAACCCCTCAACTTCCTACACTTCAGTGAAAAGGGTCCCAGCCTACTTTTATAACTTTAATCCTCCATTCCCAGCAACACCCGTCAGTCTTTTCTGAACACTCGCCAATTTATCAATATCCTTCCGATAAATGAGGCAACCAGAACTACACACTGTAATCCAGAACAAGCTCATCAAAATGTCCTATACAACTTCAACATGACATCCCGATTCCTATATTCGAAGGTCTGACAAATGAAGGCAAGCTAAATGCCTTCTTAAATCACTCGGTCTACCTGTGACACAAATTTCAAAGCATCGTGTACCTGAAACCCTTGGTCTCTCCGCTTTACAACACTACCCAAGGCCCTACCGTCAATTATATAAGTCGTTGTTTGTTTTACCAAACTACAATACCTCACATTTACCCTAATTAAACTCCATCTGCCACTGTGCAGCCCATTAACCAAATTGAACACTGTCCACTAAAGGACCAATTTTGGTGTCATCTGCAAACTTACTGAGCATGCCTCCTATATTCTTAATCAAATCATTTAAAAATGACAAACAGAAAAGTGGACCCATACCTATCCCTGTGGAACATTACTGGTCACATGCCTCCAGTCCAAGAAACAACCCTCTGTCTCCTCTCAAAGACCATTTTTTTCATCCAATTGGCAAGCTCACCCCAAATCCCACGTGATTAAAATTACTAATTAGTCTACCATGAAAAACATTAACAAAGGCTTTACTAAAATCAACAACATCTACCACTCTGCCCTCAATCTTTTTGGTTGAGTATTTTGGGGATGTAACCAAGTTTGTAAGGCAATTTTGCTCACACAAAACCATGCAGATTACCCCTAAATCTGCCCCTCCAAATTCATGTAAAGCCCATCTTTCAAGATCAGTACCAATAACATTCCCAGCAGCAATGTTAGTCACACAGGTCTAAAACTCCTAGGCTTCCTCTTACAACCTTTATTAAGTAAAGACAACATTACCATTCTCTCATCTTCCAGCACCTCACTCGTAGCTGATACAAATATTTCTACTGGGGACCCTGTAATTTCCTCCCTAACTTCCCACAGCCTGGGATACACTTGATCAGGTCCCGGATCTTTATCCACTTTTATATTTCTAAGATCTCCAGCACTTCCTCTTCTGTAACATGAACAGTCTTCAAAATATCAATATTTGCTTCCGTGTTCTCTTGCCCCACAGCAAAACGGACACAAAGTATTCATTTAATCTCTCTTCTGTCTCCTGAGGTTCAGCACAAAGATGACCTCATTGACCTTTAACGGTTTTGACTCTCTCTTGTTGTACTTTTGCTCTTAATGTATTTATAGAATAACTTTGGATTATCTTTAACCTTATCTACCAAGACTCTCATATCCCCTCTTTGCCATTCTGATTTCCCTCTCAAGAATAACCCTACTTTCTTTGTATTCTTCAAGTTTCATTAGAACCCAGTTGTCCACATCTGGTATGGTTTGTTTTTATTCTTGACTAGAATCTCATTATCTTAATTCATCCATTGTTCCCTAATCATACCAGCCCTAGCTTTCACTTTAACAGCAACATAATGCCTCTGAACTCTCATTATCACATGTTTGAAACCCTTCCGCTTGACATTCGTCTTTTTACCTGCAAACAATCTACTCCAAATTTTCGAAAGTTCTGTCTTATACATTTAAATTTCTTTCTTAATTGGAGTATTAAGAATTTTACTTTCATGGAAGGCTTATCCTTTTCCATATCTACTTTAAAACCAATAGAATTATGATCAGTCTCAAAACATTCCCCTATGAACATTTCTGTCACTTACCCTACCTTATTTCCCAAGAAAAGGTCAAGTTTTACTCCTTCTCTAATAGGAACATTTAGATATTGATAAGGAAAATTTTCTTGCACACATTTAATAAATTCCTCACCACCCAAACCTTTAACACAATGGCAGTCCCAGTCAATAGTTGGAAAATTAAGTTATCTACAATTTTAGGGTAGACAGTGAAAGCCTTTTTCCTAGGATGATGATGTCAGGTTGTACCAGGGGGCATAAATCTAATGACCCTCAATTTGGAGTTAAGACAGGTGTCAGAGGCAGGTTCTTTACTCAGTGGTAAGGGCATGGAATGGCCTACCTGCCAATATAATTAACTCAGCCACATTAGGGAGATTTAAACAATCCTTGGATAAGCGCATGGATGATGATGGGATAGTGTAGGGGGATGGGCTGAGAAGAGTTCACAGGTCAGCGCAACATCGAGGGCCGAAGGGCCGGTTCTGTGCTGTATTGTTCTATGTTTTAACTGTTCTATTATAACCCTACTTTTCTTATGTATATCTCTATATATTTCCTCCTCAATTTCCCTCTGACTATTAGTCTATGACGACTCTTTCATATTTCTAATTTCAATCCAGATATTTTCACTGAACGATACCTCAGAAATATACTAAATTGCAGTAGAAATGGTTTCCTTAAATCAAAAACACCACTCCCCTACCTCCCTATAGCATCTCAAACCTGAAACCTGAGCTGCCAGTCCTGCTTTTCCCTCAGCCAAGTTTCTGTAATAGCTATGATATCCCAGTCCTATGTTTCAATGCATGCCTTGCATTCATCAACTTTACTTGTAAGACTCCTTGCATTAAAATAAATGCTGTTTAATTCTTCAGAGTTACCTCATTCTCTGACTTGCTCTTGGTTGTCTTTTCTGATTCAAAACCATCCTCATCGGTCTCTCTATTTTCATGCTTCCATAGGATCAGCTTGCACTCCTCCATAACAGTTTACAGAGTCCTTAAATAGAAATAACAAATCTCCCTTCCAGGATATTGGCCCCTTTCAAATACAGATGAAGTATTTCCTTTTTCAACAGATTTGTCCTACCCCAGAAGAGGTCCCAATGATCAAAGAATCTGAATGTCTATACTACCTCTTCAGCCATTAATTTCTGCCCTATCTTTTTATTCCTTCCCTCATTAGAACTTGGCACTGGAAGTAAACCAGAAATTACTACTTTGGGATTCTGTATTTTAACCTTCTATCTTGGTTGTTATATTCAGTCTGGAAAGCCTTAATTCCCTTAACTAGGTCATTCCTCGCAATGTGTACAACAACTTTAGGCTTCTCACTCTACCCTTCAACAATATGCTTCAAGTGTTTTGAGACATTCTTAACCCTGGCATTAGGAAAGCAACATACTAACCTAGAGATTTACACTCACTGCCACAGAACCTCCTGTCTGTGCCCCTGACAGGAGAGCCCACAAAATAATTATTTTTAAAATCTTGACAAACCCTGCTTGACATAATATTCATTATTAGTGCCCAAGATGTGACAATCACATTTTCCTGAGAGATTATCCCCTTCTGCAGTACCCAAAACAGATTCTGTTTGATAGGGGAATAGCCACAGGAAATTTCTGAACTACCTTACTTTTCCTGTGAGTCACCCATCTAACTAACTAATCCTATGTAATCACATCTCTAAATCTAGTCATCTTTTGAATGCCCTTAGTGACATTATGCCTAAAAAGTAGCACTTAATACATAAAAAATAAGCTATCCTTCCTTATCAAGGGATTGTAATCCAAGTCATGTAAAAGATAAAAATTAAAAATACAAGTGTTAAAACAAAAAAGTCAAGCACTTACTGAAAATCAAAAAAACCTTCACCTTAAGTCCTCCAACTGTCAGCTTTCAATTTCCACATTTTATAAAAAAAAATCTCTTTCCAGAGCAGACATTTAGGCCACTCCACCAGCTCTGTATATAAACAATCTCTCCTCTTTCATGCCTTGAACTCCTCTCACTTTCCTCAGGTCAAAAGGTGTGGCAAAGGGTACCCACATAGACCCTGCAATGCCCATCTCTTTTTGGAGTATATGGAACATTCCTTGTTCCAATCCTACTCCTGTCTTCACCCACAACTCTTTCTCAGATATATCAATGACATCACTAATGCTCCTTCCCTCTTTTGTTAGGATTCAGGAAAACTTATCAAGTTCACTTCCAATTTCAACTCTGCCCTCATCTACACCTCGTCCATCTCCAACTGCTTTCCTTTCCTTGACATCTGTTTCCTCATCTGGAGATAGTTTGTAGTAGATGTTGATGGACAGCCTTTTCAACTCCAGCAGTTACCTTGACCATACATCCTCACACCTGGTTTCTTGCAAGAATTCCATCCCATTCTCCAGTTTCTCCATCAAGTCTTTTCTGATCGTATCAACTTCCACAGGGGAGCCCGAGAAATGTCTAGTTTTTTCTCAATTAAGGATTACACAGGACCTTAGCCACCTCAACCTAACTCCCACGCTTCTGCCTGCACCCCTTCTCTTCTCACCCCTAACAACAATAGGGTCCCCCAGTAATCACTTACCACTCCACCAGCCTCTGCATCCAAAGGTTCATCAGCTGCCACTTCCACCACCTTCAATGATATGCCAATACCTGACACAACAGAGTTCCCTTCTCTTTCATCAGCCTTCAGTAGGGACCATTCCTTCTGGGACATCTCCATTTCTAACACTTCACCTCACCCTTATGGCACCTTCTCATTCAGTTGCAGAAGGTGCAATACCTGCCTGTCTGCCTCTTCTCTCATTTTCCAAGGCCCTGGACATACCTTCCAGGTGAAGCAGTAGATTGAATGGAGTGCATGGCAATCAGTCTACTGTATTCACTCCTCACAATGTAGATTGCTCCACAATGGGGAGACAAAACAGACCTGGTGACAGCTTTGCAGAACACCGACATTCTGTCCATAAAAATGACACACAGTTTCCAGCTGACTACCACTTCAACTCACCACTGTTCCTGGCCAACATTTTTGTCTTAGGCTGCAACACTCCAGCGAGGCTCATCACAAGCTCAAAGAACATCTCATGTCCCCCTTGGAGACCCTGTGACCTCTAGCACTCAACACAGGGCTCAATAACTGAATGAGCAGGATTCTGTCCCTCCATGTTTTTTTCACCCACCATCAAACTCGGTCCTATCATGACATAGGTGGTCTAACACAGCCAACCTATTCTCTCCTAAGCTCAATTCTCATGATCACTTATTTAGCTTCTCTTCTGTCCTGGCCTACTATCCTTATAAACCCCTCATCTGCCTATCCCTTTAATTTCCATCTCTTCCCCCAAACCCCCATCTCATATGCAGCATAAAATACTACTTTTCCTAAATGCTATCAGTGGTGAAGAGTCACCAGATTTGAAACATTAACTCTGCTTTCTCCCCAGAGATACTGCCTGTCCTGTTGAGTTTGAGTTTCAACAACAATTTGTTTTTGTGTCAGCTCTCCAGCATTTGCAGTTAGTTGAGATCTTATTCCTGATCGGTGTGGAACATATTGGTGACAGTCTGCCGACCTCCAAACAAAATCACACTTACCCTGATAATAAATCTGACATTTATTCAGACTCTGCTTCCTATTAATTAACCAATTCTCCATCCACGCTGATCGGTTCTCAATATTACGTTTACTTTAAGTAGCAATGTTTTGCCTGACCAAATGTAATCTGGATTGTCTGAATACACATGAACGTGTTCCCCTTTCTCAATCCTGTTTGCTATACCCCCTGCTTGCTTTGCTCCCTTCACAAGGCTGTGCCTCTCCTTTTGAGACTTTTACAACCCAGGCTGACATCTATCGATTAGCTCAGGGTTTAGCTTGCCTTTCAGGATTGCAAATCTTCCCCGATCTATCAGTAATGAAACAAAACAGAGCTGCAAAGGGGTATGACTCAATCCGGCTATGCAATCAAAATATTCCACAAAAAACAAAGAACTCGAAAAACCACGAATAAGCCGGCTTCTTCTCAGACATTAGGTTGCCATTTAAAACAAAAAGTGTTTCACGTTGAATAAAAGCCAATCATGTTGAAAAAACAAAATCAGTGGTTCCGGGCAGGAACAGCAAGAAAATGTGGGAAAATTGCCGAAAGCATGGACGAAAGGAACAGGACGGAACTAAGCTTCTAGAGATCTGAAACGTCCACATTTACAACCATTGAGAAATGCTGATCAATTGATTGCAGTCAGTGATTTTTAAAATGTAACATAATCAATTCATTTTAAAACAAAACACACAAGAAGCCCACTTGAGTGCAGGGTTTTCCTCTTTACAAACTGTAAAACACACCAAAATTGGCGGCAGCATTAAGCCAGAAGTCATTTCCAATGCTACGAAGTGACTTCTTTATGTTAGGATTTAAAGTTCATTTCTCCAGTTAACGAAATGTCATAAGCGTCCCAAAGGCTGGATACAATGGAGAGCGGAACATTTCCCTTCCCAACCCATCCCATCCCCTCAGCAACCTTCCCTTACCATGCTATCAACCTCAGACACAGTTCCTCTGCGAGTAGATGTCCACATCAGTAATGTTTATGTGCAGTTTAAAGTTAGATCCTGCTCACTCTCAGGCTGTCTACAAGCAACACTCGGAGATCCAGGTGAACGTTTTAGACGCTCCTCCCTCGTGGCAACACCCTACCTGCGGCTCGCCCACTACAGTATGGGATTTGGAGTCCCTACATTGCTCATTGACCCCCTGCTAATGGTCTGCTATGAACTACAATCCCCAGAGTGCACAGCGCGCCCGCTTGGAGCACCTGAAAGTGCAGAATCTTGGGATGGTCCTCAAACAAGTTTCGATACGTGATTGACTCTCAGGAAGTTGAAAGTAGTAAGAATGTTTCCAGCTTGGTGTGATATAAAGTGCAAAATCTGGGTGGGGGAGGATCAGAATAACTTTTTATTTCGGGGAAAGAAGTGAGATTGGGAAAAATATTTTTTTTTAAATGGTCAAAACTTCGCTTGAGGAATTGTTTAGTCTCCGTTTTATGCACAACATGGGATATGTATTAGGATAAGGTATCAAAGTCCTGGGGAGCATGAATCAACGTGATCGTCATTTTGTATCGGAGGAAGAAACATACATAAGAATGACGGCAAATGTACATAATTGATTAAGGGATTGTTTTGGCCCATATTAAATCTCCCTTGGGGAGAAATTCTATAATTTTCACGTTGTATCATCCAATTGCTTCTTAACGTGTGCAATTCTGGTCTCCCTCCTATCGGAAGGATGTTGTGAAACTTGAAAGGGTTCAGAAAAGATTTACAAGAATGTTGACAGGGTTGGAGGGGTTGAGCTATGAGAGGTTGAATCAACTGGGGCTGTTTTTGGTGGAGCAGTGGAGGCTGTGATGAACTTTATAGAGGTTTATAAAACAATGAGGGGCATGGATAGGGTAAATAGACAAGGTATTTTCCCTGCGGGTGAGGGTGGAGTCCAGAACTAAAGGCCGTAGGTTGAGGGTGAGAGGGGGATAATTTAAAAGGGACCTAAGGGGTAACTTATTCATGCAGAGGATGGTGTGTGTACGGAATGAACTGCCAGAAGAAGTGGTGAAGCCTGGTACAATTACAACATTTAAAAGGCATCTGGATGGGTATATGAATAGGAAGGGATTAGACGCATATGGGCCAAGTGCTGGTAAATGGGGTTAGATTAGTTTAGGATGTCTGGTTGGCGTGGACGTGTTGGACTGAATGGTCTATTTCCGTGCTATACATCTCTATGACTCTAAATGCGCCTAGTGCTACATCAATTGGAAGTTAATTCCACAAGTAACTCATTCCTTGTGTAAAGAAGTTTTCTTTATTCAATCAGAAGAATGTTGGCTAGGCCTATGGCCCATCTATAATTGCCCTCAAGAAGATGGAGGTCACCTATCATTTTGAACTGCTGCTGTCCTTGGGATGTAGATACACTGCAGTGCTGTCAAGAATGCATTCTAGGATTTTGATCCAGCAAAAATGAACAAACAGTGATGTGGGTCTGAGTTAGGATGATGTGTGTCTTAGAAGAAAACTAACAGTTGGTGAGGTTTCCATGCGTTTGCTCTCTTCAGCCTTAGGTGATATTGGTCACGAATTTTTTCTGACTTTGGGACATACCAAAGTAGCTGTCAGCTATGAGTGTATTCATTATTTCAATGCCAGAAATACCAACCAATGTGAGCCCTTCAGAAGGATGTTATAAAACTTGAAAGGATACAGAAAAGATTTACAAGGATGTTGTCAGGGTTGGGTGGGTGCTGACAGGTGGGACTAGATTGGGTTGGGATATCTGATCGTTATGGATGAGTAGGCCTGAATGATCTGTTTCTGTGCTCTACGTATCTATGACTATGACTCTAATAATGTCCCACAAACAGTGATGTGTTAATAACCAAATGAACTGAAATTAGTTGAGGGTAAAATATTGGTCACGACATTAAGGAGAATTCTGTTGTGCTTTAAAATTACGACATTTGATCTTATATGTCCTTTTGAGAGAACAGATCGTACTTTGTTTTATGTGCCTTATCTAAGAGATAGCATGTCTGACAGTGAAATACTCCTTCTGTACTGTGTTGAATATCAGTCTTGATTGCAGATCTTATTATAGTGTTTTTGGGTTGTCATTTCTTTGAGTAAAATGACATTAGTCAGGCAGGGTCTACCCTTCTGAATCTGTTCTGACTGGTTTTACTAATAGTCAGAGCATCAAGAAGTAACATACAAAACAGCCAATAATTCTGGTGTGCAGCGTATTTCTCCAGGTAAAGATAATGGATGTAATTTGGAATATTATTGCTGTATTAAAATTGGTGCTATTGAATTGTCAGGCTGTTTGTATCTCACTTGAATTTTGTGCTCCAAGATTCATCTTGACACCCTCCTTGTCCTTATTCACATGCTGATTGGAAACATTATCCATAGCCACGTTTAGTTTCAATACACGCTGCTTTAGCTTCCAGACTTACTTCCAACACTGACTAAGTGTTAACAGCAACTCCAATGTTTGTAACACACAAAATGATAAATGATTCATAACTTTTCTAGTTTAACAGTGAGGATTTTTAAAACATTAAAAATGTTATCCTTTCGTTCTCCACAGATGCTGAGTTTCTGCAGTATGATCTGTTTTTACTTCAGTTTTCAGCATTTGCTGTATTATGCTTTTATTTGAGTAGAGATATCTAACTCATTTGATTTGGCTCCCTTGAAACATGCTCCATTTCATCTCCCTTTTGTTTATTCTAATGGAATGAGATAATTTCTGACTTGATTTCCCATTAGTATGCTTTGTTCCAGAAGACAGTCACACCTCTGAAACTAGTCATTGCAGATTTTTGTCTGTAGTAAAGAACAAGGGAATATGACTAGAAGATCCTCAGCTCTTGCAAATTGTCTTTTGGGTTTGATGTTCTTGCAGCTTCTGTGGACAATGGGATGGAGTGCAAGGTGGAATGAACAAACTGACCAAAGCACCGCCATTAGAAGTAAAAGGGAACCACATAGTTGAGGGAAACGTACTGTTTCTTCAGCCAAGGACAAGAGACCCAATTTGCCCAATGCCAGGGTGAAAGAGATCTCTTTTAGTCTGGAGTGATACTTGGAATGGAATTGAAAAGGTCCAGTTGTTGTGATGCATGTGGTTATCAAAGACCTAGCTGAGACTAAGTAAGACCTTTTCCGAAGGGAATATGAGCAACTAAAAGCTTAATTAAAATCAGACCTGCAAAAATAATGATCTCTGGATTAGTACTTAAACTATGAGCAAATAAGCATTGAATAAATAAGACCAGAGAGTTGAAAGTAGGGCTCAGATTAAAGTGGGAGAAATAGGTTTTGATTCATTTGCAGCCGCACCAGAGTTTTGTGCAGATGCAACATGAACTCCTCTCTCTGAAACTCAATCTCTCTACCAGTAAAAGCTAACACACTGTTAACTTTTCAACAACCCTATCAACCTGAGTGGTTACTTTTAGGGATCTATGTTCACGGATACCGAGATCTCTCTGCTCACCCACACTACTAAGAATCTTAACATTAGCCCAGTACTCTGTGATCCTGTTACTCCTTCCAAAGTGAATCACCCCACAGTTTTCCACATTAAATTCCATTTGCCACCTCTCAGCCCAGCTTTGCAACTTATCTCTCTGTAACCTGTAACATCCTTTCGCATGGTCTAAAATTCCACCAATTTTATCGTTATCTGCAAATTTACTAACCCATCCCTCTCTGCCCTCATCCAAGTCATTTATAAAAATGACCAACAGCAGTGGCCCCAAAGCAGATCCTTGTGGCACATCACTGGTAACTGGACTCCAGGATGAACATTTTCCATCAACCACCACCCTCTGTCTCCTTGCAACTAGCCAATTTCTGATCCGAACTACTAAATCACCCTCAATTCCATGCCTCCGTGTTTTGTGCAATAACCTATCAAGGGGAACCTTACCAAAGATTTACTGAAATCCATACACACTACATCAACTGCTTTACCCTCATCCACCTGTTTGATCACCTTCTCAAAGAACTCGATAAGGTTTGTGAGGCATAACCTACCCTTCACAAAACCATGTTGACTATCCCTACTCACATTCATCCTTTTGAGATGATTATAGATCCTATCTCTTATAATCCTTTCCAACACTTTACCCACAACCTAAGTAAGGCTCACTGGTCTCTAATTACCAGGGTTGCTTCTACTTCCCTTCTCGAACAAGTGGACATTTGCTATCCTCTGGTCTTCTTGCACTATTCCCGTAGACAATAGTGACATAAAGATCAAAGCCAAAGACTTTACAATCTCCTCCCTAGTTTTACAGAGAATCCAAGGATAAATCCCATCCGGCCCAGGGGACTTACCTATTTTCACACTTTCCAGAATTGCAAACACTTCCTCCTTGTGAACCTTAATCCCGTCTCGTCTAATAGCCTATATCTCAATATTCTTTTCGATAATGTGTCTTTTTCCTGTGTGAATACTGATGAAAAGTATTCATTTAATGCCTCTGCTATCTCCTCTGACTCCAAGCACAACTTTCCACTACTGTCCTTGACCGTAATCTTACTCTAGTCATTCTTTTATTCCTATAGAAAACTTTAGGGTTTTCCTTGATTCTACCTGCCAACAACTTTTCATGTCCCCTCCTGGTTCTTTGTAGCTCTCTCTTTAGGTCCTTCCTGGCTAACTTGTAACTCTCAAGGGCCCTAACTGAGCCTTTACGTCTCATTTTTACATAAGCTTCCTCTTGACAAGAGATTCAACTTCTTTAGTAAACCATGGTTCCCTTGCTCAAGCACTTCCCCCTTGCCTGACAGGTACATACTTATCAAGGACACGCACTGTGAGGCAGGGGTGCTAACCACTGTGCCATTTAAAGTTTTGATTTTAATTTTTCAATCTCTTACTGACATTTTGAATGTTCTGCAGTGCACAGGCTCTTTTTTTTTTGTCTGGCTGGTGCAGGACTCTGAGCGCAATATGCATTTCTCGGTCAGCTCGTCCACAGTTTTTTGGGCTGTGTCCCAATTACTGATTGCACGCTGTGCCTCCCAGTGTGCCCTATCTCACTGAGGTCTGAGACTGCCCCACAAGTGCACCACGTTCTCTTGGTTAATCTGCTTTTGACTCTTACTTTCTCCAGTTCCTGCTTCACTTTTCCTACGTTGAAAAGTATGGTGCTGGAAAAGCACAGCCAGCCAGGCAGCACCTGAGGAGCAGGAGGGTTGAGGCCCCAAGAACAAGCTATTCATCAGATTCCCAATGAAGAGTCCATGTTCGAACCATCGACTTTCCCACTCCTCGGACGGTGCCCGATCGGCTGTGTTCCCCAAGCACCACACCCCTCGACTCTTATCTCCAGCATCAGCAGTCCTCACTTTCTCCTCATTTTTTGCTGCTCCTTACTTCGCATCCCCTCAGCTGCTCCATGCGGCTGGCTATCACTATAGACTTGCTGAAGTTGGAAGTGCACTTCCCTTCAGCTTTCCACACCACCTCCCCGCATTTCGGTCCTGCAGGTCTCAGACCTAATATTTGCTTTGTTCGACCCACTTGGGCCTCTTCTTATTTAGGTACATTCTTTGTACCTCCTCCCTCTCTGAGCACTGTGCAATTCCTCTTATTTTTTTCTTTCTAATTTACTGCTCTCTCCTTTTCTGACGCTCTGTCTCACTCTGGGTCCTTCACCCTGTATTAGCTGCTCTTTTATTTCTCTGTGACATTGGGTCCCCAACATTTTTGACTATTTCTTACCTTCTGGGTCCATGACCTTACTCTAGCTTCTCTGTTTCGACGTGGTTCCCCAACAATATCTGTTTTCACACTATGTCGTGTGTCCTCTGATCCTGTATTCGGCTTCCATGCCTCTCTTTTTTTTCCTCTATTTCATTTTCCATGGATCCCCAATACTATACTAACTCTGGCTGTTTGTCCTCCTCACATTACATGTTTCTGACTTCTGGCCCAATCAGTTGTCAGAGCCTTTACTCACTTTCACCAGCTAGAATCATGTGGGACAGCTGCCCTCTTAATCCAGGTTTACACTGCATTTCAGAGATTTACACAAACGCTTCTAATCAAAGTCCCCAGAAAAGACAATGTTATCCCTACTTTAGACATTTTGAACAGTTTATGTAATAAAAACAATTTACCCAAGTGATCTTGTCAGTGAAGTAGACAATGGGGCATGGAATTCGGTTTGTGATTCAACTCTATTTTATTAACAAAATATTCCTTATTAAAGGCATCATATGAGTATTTCTCAAATTCTCATAATATTTACTCTCTACCTATCTTTACCCATCTGAGAAAGGATATTATCCACAACAATCCATGTGCTTGAACTGGGCCAATCTTTTTCCTCTCTGCTGTAGGGCTGGCTCTCTTCTTTAAAGGTTGGTCTTGCAGTTCAGGGGTTATCTCTTCCTTGAGTTTGCCACGTGGTCTTCTACCATGTGTGTTATTGTGAGTCTTCACCGAGTGGGTAGCTTCCATATGTGTGTTTCTATCTCCCTTGTCCTGGATCTTCCAGAATGTTTTGTGGCCTTTAGCCAATTGGATTGTGAGCTGGTTTCAAATTATCCAATGGGATTATGCCAACAGCCTTCGCTGGTGCAATGTCACGAGGTGTAAAGTGCACGTCCTCAGACACTGGCTGGATGTCAACGTGTCAGAATGTCTGATTGATACTTTCCCACTTCACTACCCTTGGACTATTTGTAACTGGTTCTCCCTAAACCTTTGTGACCTCTGACTTCGGTTTCCACTGTTCTCTGTAGCCGATAGCTGCTGGCTGCTTTTTAGCTTAGTTTGGCTAATTTTCTAACAGGACTGATTTCTCCAGTGTGGGTCAGTTTAGAATGTCCAATTTTGAGCCTGTCATTACTTTACTACATATTTGTGAGTAAAAAAAGTTTCTCATTAGTCTTTTACCAGTGTATAAAAATGTACATTTGCAAGTTGACAATTTGCCTAATTTTGTATTTGTTGGCCTGAGGACCACTAAGTGATAGGTGGTGGCAGTGCCTAGGAGAGCAGTGGAGACCAAATGAAGATATTTCTGGATGAAAACTCTTCATGGAGTACATTGCTGCCTGTTCCTGGGCCTCAAAATCTTCCCTGGTTTGTGCCTCAGATCAGTCCAGGGTCAAATTTGTTTCCTTACCATTAAGTGGCCTTACTTTGTCTGCAGTTGGTTTGAGTATCCTACTGCAGCACTGCTAACAAGTTCATATTCAGCAGAAAGCCCAGCAGGATGTGGCTTTTAAAAATTGACCTTTAACCTTTGCTAGGCAAGTACCTGCCCCAATCCTACATCCCCAGAAGAAGGGAACTGCAACTCGCCTTCAACACCTTCTCCTTTTTATTCTGTTTTGTCAAAGGAGAAAAATGGAAAATATAATATTATGGAATATTTCAAGTATCACATACTCATATCAAATAATATGCTGCCCAAAACTATTTAAATTTTCACTACTTAAAGAGGATTTTTTGGGTACGAATGCAGTGATATGATATGATTCCATGAAGATTAGGAGATGGTAAAGCAGATGCACCCATGTGGGTCACAGATCCGACAGCTAATTAACTATTCATGGTTCATGAGATGCTGAAGCATACTTCATCGAGTAGTGGTGGCTAAACAACAAAGTATATGGAAAGGCTACATTATTTCTGAAAAGAAATAAAGTATCATCATGTGCAGTGTGCAACTTATAGAAACAAAGAAAATAGGAGAATGAGTAGGCCATGTGAACTCTCAGCCTGCTTCACCATTCAATATAATCATGGATGATCTTCGAGCTCAAAACCCTGATCCTGCCCTCCTTCCATGTCAATTGATCCCGTTAGCCACCACAGCTTTGATTAGATCTCCTCCACTATGGAAACAGGCCCTTCGGCCCACCAAGTTTACACCACCCCTCCGAAGAGTAACCCACCCAGACCCATTCCCGTACACTATATTTACTTATGACTAATGCACCTTAATATTATGGGCAATCTTATCGGCATGGACGGGTTGGACCGAAGGGTCTGTTTCCATGCTGTACATCTCTATGACTACAGCACTCTCTAATTATTTTCATTCATGAGATGTTGGCAGCACTGGCAAAGCCATTGTTTCTGCCTTGTATTGTCCTTAAACCGAGTGGCCTGTTAGAGGCAATTCAGAATTGCTGTGGGTGTGGAGTCACATGCAACTCAGCCTGAATGAGGATAGCAAATTTCCTTCCATGAAGGGACCTAATGTATTGTTACAACAGTTGACAATCGTTTCACCAGTACTGAAATTAACTTCATATTTCAGATTTATTACTTGAATGTAAATTCCACGAGCTGTTGTGATGAGATTTGAACCCATGCCCAAAATCATTAAGCCTGGCCCTCTGGATTACAAGTCCAATGTGATAATGCCACCACCTTCCCTGTCTGGGTGTCCTCCAGATATACTATATGTACTAGAGGAGGTGATGGCTTAGTGGCATTTTCGTTGGTCTGTTGATCCAGAAACCCAGGTAATATTCTGGGGACCTGGGTTTGAATCCCACCATGGTGGAATTTGAATTCAGTTTTCAACAATGTGGTATTAGGAGTCTAGTGATGACCATGACAAAATAGTTGGTGGTCAGAAAAACCCATCTAGTTCACTGATGTCTTTTGGGGAAGAAATCTGCCACCCTCACGTGACCTGGCCTACATTTGACTCCAGACCCACAGCAATGTGGTTGATTCTGGGCAATTAGGGATGGGCAATAAATGCTGTGAATGAATAAAGGCAAAAAAAAAATCATGAAAAGTTACCGTGCAGATAAATTATAAATAATTCGGAAGCCCAATGGAGTGTATGCCTTTTCTGTAAATGGAAGGATTAAAACAGTAGAAAAGTCTTGATGCAACTATAAAAGGCTTTGGTGAATTCTTGAGTGCTGGTGTGCACTTCTGGTCTCCTTATTTAAGGAAGGATATGCTTACATTAGGAGTAGTTTAGAGAAGGTTCACATGACTGATTCCTGGAGTGAAACAGTGGCTAATGAAAAACATGATGTGAAGGTGCCAGTGTTGGACTGGAGTGGACAAAGTTAAAAATCACACAACACTGGGTTATGGTTCAGTAGGTTTATTTGGAAGCACTAGCTTTTGGAGCACTGCTCCTTCATCAGGTAGCTGTGGAGCAGGATCATAACAGAGAAATTATAGCAAAAGATCACACTGTCAAGCAACTGAAACAATATATTGAACAAACCGAGTTTGTTGTTAAGTCTTTCATCTGTTAGAATGGATCGCAGGTTTTGGTTCAGTAAATATAAATCCCAGAACTCATTTTAAGTCACATTCTCAAGATAACTTAAGGTGTTATAAATATAAAGGTGACATCTCAGCTCAGATAATGCATTGAAGGTGTGAGGTTAGAGTCTGTCTATATCCCAATCTGGAGTCAATCTGGTTCTGTTTCCAAAGTAGGAATTTATAAAATGTTACATGGATTGGCTGCCTGCAGGTTGTGTTATTTTTGAACAAATCAAAATGTATCTGCAAATGGAAATTCTCCCCAATAACGTGTATGTGAGAGAGAGGGAGAGAGAGAGTGTGTGCATGTAAGTGTGCGTGTTTGTGTCCATGAGTGTGGCAGACTATAAGCCTATGAGAGGAGTATATGTGGGCACTCTCGCCTACATACACACCCTCTGTCAGACTTATAATTTGTCACACTCATGCACACACACAAACACACGTTCTCTCACGCACTCGCACATGCACACATTCTGTCTGTCTCTCTCTCTCTCTTTCATGCACACACACAAAAAGTCTATAGGGTGAGATGGAATTTGCAGAGTTGTGTTTGCAGATATATTCTATTTTGCTCAGAAAGCACACATTCTGCAGGTAGCCAATCCATGTAATAATTTATAAATTCCTACTTTGGAAATATAACCAGTCTGACTCAAGATTAAGGTACAGACAGACTCTGATCTCACACCTTTAATACATTGTCTGAGCTGAGATGTCACTTTTTAAAATATAAAACCTTAAGTTATTTCAAGAATATGGCTTAAAAGAAGTTCTGGGATTTAAATATTAATGAACCGAAACTTGCAACCCATTCTAAAAGATGAAAGACTTAACAGCAATCCAGATTTGTTTAATGTATTGTTTCAGTTGCATAGCACTGTGACCTTTTGCTATAAATTGTGTGTCTTATGATGCTGTTCCACAGCTACCTGATGAAGGAGTGGCGCTCCAAAAGCTAGTGCTTCCAAAAATACTGGTTGGACTATAACCTGGTGTTTTGTGATTTTTTTAAAACTTTTTTATGAAAAACAGGTTTGGCAAATTGGGCCTAGATAATTTTATTGAAATACAAAATTCTGAGTGGACTTGACAGGATAGATGACGAAAGGGTAATCCAATACTAGGGAACTCATTAAATGTTAAGAAATTGCCCATTTATGATGGACATGAGGAAGAAACTTTTCCCTCAGATGATAGTCAACCTTTGGAATTCTTCTCCACAGCAATCAGAGGAGATTGGATCATTGAATGTATTCAAGGCTCAGTTAGACAGATTGTTGATAAGTGAGAGAAGGGCTGTGGTAGGCAGCCTGAAAGGTAGACTTAAACCCTCAATCAAAAAAATCACCATCTCATTGAAAGGCAGAGTAGGCTTGATGGATGAAATGACTCACTGCTGCTCCAATTTCTAATGATCTTAACTTCATCTTCCAACTTTTGTTCTACAACACTTAATAACCTTAATTGGTAGATATGTCTATCTTGTCTGTTGTGGCTGAATATTGATTTAAGACCAAAAGTACAAGCTTAAATACTTTGGCTTGGTATTTAAGATTTTTAGGATATCAAAGCAAAATTTCTTCACTTGATAGAGTTGAAGATTTCTGATTGTATGTTATAAACAAGAATAAGATTTTCCTAACCTATACTTAAGTAGCAGTAAGGATAAAATTAAAAACAAGGGTCCATATTCAGTTCAGGTAAGATGAGACTATGGAGTTCAGGATGGTGATTTGTGTAGCAATGTGGGAAATCCTAGCTATTCCAAAGAAGTCTGGCTGGCTACATGTGCTGGAAGTGTCCCCAACTGGAGCAATATAGGTTCTAGGCTGTGGAGTTTGAGTGGCAGCTAGGGACACTACAGAGGATTCATGAGGCTGAGAGATTTATGGTTAGCACATTTTAAGATGTGGTCACCCAGCAGCTTAAAGTGCAGTTAGAGGGGGAATGGGTGACTGCAAGACAGCAGAAAGGGACCAAATGGCTAGAGAGGAGATCACCTGAGTGCATCTTATTTGCAAACCATTTCTGTCCTTGGAAAACAGTGACAGTGACAGTGACAGTTCCTCTGTGGAGGCCAATCAAAGCAAAGGCTGTGTTAATCTGTGGGTTGCAGGGCAGGAAGAAGTATGGAAGAAAAATATTGCTAATTTATTCATTAAGGTGGGAAATAGTCAGACACGTCTGCAACTGTAGACATTACTCCAAGCTGATATGTTGGTTTGCAAGTGCCAGAGTAAAGGATGTAATGGAATGTCTGCAGGATGTTCTGTAGGGGAGGATGAACAGCTAGAGCTCATCATCCATGTTAGGACCAATAACGTAGGAACAAAGAGAAAATAGATCATGCAAGTAGACTTTAGGGAGTAGAGTAAGAAGTGAAAAACAGGTCCTCAAAGATGATCATTTTTGCCACACAATAGTGAGTATAGGGATAGAAGGACAGAGCAGATTAATGCATGTCTGCAGAGATGGGGCAGGATTCAACTTCAGATTCATAATGCATGAAGACTATTTCCTAGGGTGATGGGACCTGTACTAGTTTGAATAGGAAGGAGACCAACATCCTCATGGGGAAGTTGGCTGGTGCTGTTGGGTGGATTTAAATTAGATTGTCAGGGTAATGAGATCCTGACAAGTAATTCAGAGGAGAGAGAAGCTTAGATGGAATTAAAATGCTAGTTAGAGAGTCTGAAATGTGAGGGAAACAGAGGCTAGATTTAAAAAAAAAGTGAGTAAGGCTAAATGAAATGTATTTTAGTACCAGGAGCTTGAGGAATACAATAGACCAGCTGAGGGCATGGGCACATTGGTAGTATGTTATCTGACTAAGACTTAGTTGAAAGATGGGCAGGATTGGCAGCTAACCATTCCCTGATACAAGTTATTCAGATGAGGCAGAGAGGGTGATTGCAGAGGGAGTTGGGGTGACAATTGGCGGGAGTCAGAGTGATCACATTAATGAAGCAATCAATTGTAGCAGTGAGGAGAAATTAAATATTGGAAAGATCATCAAATGTGACCCCATGGATTGAAGAAAAAGGGCAAAAATTTGTGTGCCATAGTCTCCAGTCAGCGAGGGAGAGAATATCAAATATATAATCATAGTTCAGAGAAGTGTAAGAATAATAAGGCAGCAATTGAAAGGGTTTTTAACTACTTAAATATTAATTGAGAAAGTTTTAGTGTGCAAGGGTGAAAAGGAGCAAAACCTTAAATTGCATCCAGACGAACTTTTTAAGCCAGTATGTAGAAAGCCCAACAAAAAAATAGGTAGTTTATGAGTCTGCTGTTTGAATGTGAACACAGGTAGATGGGAGGTTGTATCATTAGGAAGCATTTTGAAGATGATGACCATAACTCAAATTTGAGATAGTTATAGAAAAGGATAAAATGAGCTTGCAATAAAAGTTTTAAACTGAGGAAAGGCTAATTTTATTAAGGTAAGATGTGATTTGTTCTAATTGGACTGGAATGTTACTACAGATAAAGCATTCAAGGCAGAAATAGCAAACATATCGGGCAGATATGTTCCATAAAGACAAAGGGTTAGATCAAGACCAGAGAACACAATGTCGGTGGACATAAAGGTTAGGGTTTAAAAAAAAAAGTTCAAGGCAGATAGTGAGGGCTCGAGCACTTAGAGAATATAAAAAGTGCAGGGTGGAACTTATAAAATAAATTGGGTAAGCTTTGAAAGTGCATGAGGAAGTATTGGTGGGTTAAATGATGGACAATACAAACGTTTTTTTTTACATATTGAGATCAAGAGAATAACTGGGGATAGATGTAAACATCAGGATGGGAAAACTGAAATGTGAAAGGAAAACAATATAGTGAGAGAGGAGGTGCAAGTGCGTTTTACAGCCATAAAAATGGATAAATCTACAGGCCTCGATGAGATGTATTGTAGACTGTTTAGAGAGACCAGAGAGGAGATATCAGGGGGTCAGATCCTCTCTGACCATGGGTGTGGTGTTATCAAGGATTGTAAAACTTCTACCATTATCCCATTATAATAAAAGGGAGGAAGGGATAGGCCAGGAAATTTCTTAGTCAGTCTATCCTCAGTTGTGTGGAAGTTACTGGAAAGAATTCTGAGAAACAGAACATATCTGCTCTTGGAGAGACATGGATTAATCAAGAATAGTCAGCATAGATTTGTTAACAGAAGACTGTGTTTGACAAATCTGATCAAAGTTTTTGAGGAGGTAACCAGGAGTGTTGATTAGAGTTATGCATTTGATATGATCTGCGTGGACACTAGCAAGGCTTTTGATTAGGTCCTTCATAACAGACTGGTCAAGACAGTAAAAGTCCATGGGACCCAAGACAAGATGGTACATGGGATTCAAATTTGGCTGTGAGGGAAGAAGTAGACGATGATGGTATAATTGAAAGTCTGTTTCCTCAGAGTTTGGTGCTGGGGCTCTTGATGTTTGTGGTGTACATTAATGATTTTGACTAAAATGCAGGGGTATGATGAAATTTGCAAATGACTTGAAAATTGATAGGGTGATAAATAGTGAGGGAGATAACCATAATCTGCAAGGGAATATCATCAGACTATTCAGGTTGGCAGAGCAGTGGCAAATGGAATACAATCTGGAGAAGTGTGAGTTAATGCACTTGGGGAGGGCTAAAAAGACAATGGTTACACTATGAATATTAGGACTCTGGGGAATATGCTGAAGATCAGAAGGACCTTGGTGTGCATACCCACAGATCCCTGGCGGTACCCGGAGAGGATGCTTGTCTTTGTTAGCTGAGGCATGAAAGGAACGACCAGGGAGGTAATATTGGAACAGTCGAAAATACTGCTTAGGCCACAACTGTTCTGGGCACCATGTTTTAGGAAAGCTGTGATTGCAGCAGTGAGAGAGAGAGAGAATGCAAAGGAGTTTTACCAGGATGCTGCCTGTGCTGGAGAGTCTCAGTTATCAGAAAAGATTGGATTGGATGGGGTTATTTTCCTCAGAGCAGTGAAGGTTGAGTGGGGACCTGATGACAATGTATAAGATTACGAGGGGCATAGATCAAATGGAAAGGAAAGCACTTTTTCCATTAGTAGAGGGGTGAATAACCACAGGCATAGGTTTATTGTAAGATGTAGGAAATTAAGAGGGGAGTTAAGGTTTTTCTTTCATCCAAAGTATGGTGAGGGTATGGAATCCTACCGTATAGGATGGTGGAGACAGAAACTCTGGTAACATTTAAGTAGTATTTACATATTCATTTACATTGGCTATTTTCCTAAGTTGCATTTTTCTTGAGCACTGACTTTGAGATTGAGAGAGACAAGGAGGGAGAGACCTCCAGCATTTTATCAATTCATTTATTGTTCTCTCCAGAACTATGGCCAAGAGCTGAAAAATAGAATTAGTGTAGTGAGATCTTTGAACTGTGTGGATGTGATGGGCCAAAAGATCTCGTTCTGTGCTGTAAACATCTATGAGGCTCTTGACTTGCTAAAATCTGTTGATCTCATATAAACACAGCTAAATATGTACTGCATGTCAGAAACAATTCCATAAATTTTGTGTTGAGAAGTGTTTTGTACTGCTCTTCTGAATGGCCTTGATAAATTGGTAAAACAGCTTGTAAACAAATAATTTATAAATACTTAATTAATGATGTCCAGTTAAAATAAAGGAATAGTCAATAAGTATTAGTTAAGATTATAAAGAATATTTGCTCAATGTATGCAAAGTCATTCTTGATTGTAATCCAAGATGTTTTATGAGCATAAAAGACAGTGATTTCAAAAAGCAAAGATGTGCAGGTCCTAAAGGAATACATTTGATCATTGTTTTCATCAGATGAAATGGTATGTTTAGATCCCTTGTTTTTAAACCCCTCAATTAGTTACAACATTTTTTATGCTTCATTAATTTACAATGATTATATTTCAATTGACATCTAACTGAATCAAAATTAAAGAGCTAAATTGCAAGGTATTCTTGTGTATAGAAGAGGAGATTTATTATCGACTAACTCTGACACACTGCCTATCTGTTAGGAAAATACACTTCTTGAATATTATTTTAAAATAGTTGTTAGAATCTTTTGAGGTGTTCGATTTTCAATCTGAGGCCACTTGTTTTAATTGTTGCTTTGCATTCTGCAGCTGTGGCGACATTTAGGGATTGTGTGTTCTTATCACAACACCATTTGTTTTGAAAAGTCATGCCGTAAAAAAATCTGATCAATGAACTCATTCAAGACATGTGCATTACCAACACTTCTATCTTGCTTCTGTCTGCTCTGTCTATTCCAAACTACGTGTCCACTTAATTTATATTGAGTGCTTTCCACCCTAATCTGTGCGTCACTAAATGCTTCTCAGTTTCCTAGTATGCTTCATGCATTCTGGCTATTTGTTTACCTGCTCAGTCTGTGCAATTCTACTCTAATTAAAATTCTTGTCAGTCAACCTTCCTGCATACCTTGAATGCTTCTTTGCCTATCTATTCTCTTGCTCAAAAACCCTAAATCTGTTTCTGCCTTCTTGCTTTGCATCCTGTGCTTGTTTGTGCTTAACTAATTTCATCTCGTCCAAATGGGCGCCATGCTGACTCAGTGGTTAGCACTGTAGCCTCCCCGTGCCATTGGCCTGGGTTCGATTCCAGCCTCAGGCAATTGGCTATGTGGAATTTGCATATTCTTCCCATGCCTGCGTGGGTTTCCTCCAGGTGCTCCGGTTTCCTCCCATAGCTGTTTGGATTGGCCATGCTAAATTGCCCATAGTGTCAGGGATGGGCAGGCTAGGTTGATTAGTCATGGGAAATGCAGGATTGCAGAGATAGTGAAAGGAGTGGGTCTGGATGGGAAGATCTTCAGAGTGTCGGTGTGGACTTGATGGGCAGAATGGCCTGTTTCCACACTGTTTTCTGTGAAATGTGAAAAAAACAGAAAATTAGGGCTGAATTTAATGTTAGCAGCAGTGGGCTCATCCATCTACTGGAAAGCTGGTGGCAACCCTGCTGTGATTATTTCTGGAAACCATGATGGAATAGAACATCAATCAGGCAGATAATTACCTGCTCTTGGTGATCTGTGCCCACCTCCAAGATCTTCTGGCCAATCACATATAGAACTGGCAGCTATTTAGTCCCAGCAACACCACAATGAATGGTGACCACTGCTGGCACTACAGGGAAATCTGAATCAGCATCAGACCAGACTCACGATGACCAGTGAGTGGGTGAGTTGTGCTGGCATCACCCAGCAGGGTTCACTAAGGGAAGTGGTATGATTTTTGTGAAAGGTGTGGAGCGGCTCTTTCAACTGGTGAGGGACACCAGGCTGAGGTCACAGAGGATAACAAGGGCAGAGTTGGCAGTCACTCTATCTGGTATATGCAACCGCAACCCATCTTCCCATTCCTGGTAGAATACCGAACGGCTAGGATGAGGCTCATAATTTCCCATTTATTGGATATTCAATGGTCTTGATTAGCTTCCAGCAGGAAGGCCGTCCTCAGCCTTCCCTGCTGCTGACTTAATTTAGATTTGTCAGGAACCTGACAGGCTTTCCACCCTGCATATTCCCACCTGAATCCAGAATGTTAAAAAATACATAATACTGGAAGTGCACACCTTGAGTTCCCTGGAGTTCCGTTCTGAAATATACAAGATGAGCCGCCCATTATTTGTCATTTGCAAATTGTACTGAATTTTCTTTCTGCAATGTGAAGGAGCGTGGACAAAAGAGTGAAAGACTAAAAGCAAAAAGAAAAGAAAAGCAATAAATTGAGATGCGTAAGGAGGAACTAAATAAATTGGTAAGCAACAAGAGAGAAGCAAAATGAAATAGAAAAAGAAGCTAAGTACAGAAAGAAAATAAAGTATAAATGAAAGAGATTTTATATGAGACTCAGCAGTACTAGGATCCTAAGGTAGAGGGCACAACAGGGCCTCAACCCAAAACCCTTTGGAATACATCAATCTCCTTTCTCTGAATTGGTATCATTTGTTTTCTTTATGCCTGTACCAGTACTTGGGATATTTTTTGCATCAAGGAACATAGAAAAGCTTTATGTTGTTGTTGGTCCTCATTAAAAAAAAAACTGTCCTCTTGTTATTTATGTAGTGATTTCTGATTCTCTTTGTGTTCAGATTGGGACATATCACATTTATCACTTTTAACTAAAAGTGCTGTTGATATCTGCTTTTTCCAGTGCTGCTTGATATCTGATATCAGCCAGTACTAGGCCAGAAACCTATTATCATGAAAAGCAAAATTAATTACTATATATTCTTGAATGCAAGGTTTTGAAGAAATATAGGAAAAGAAAGAAAGGAAGGAAGGAAGGAGGATGGGTAGCAGTATTGATCAATGATAACATTGCAATGTTTGTGAGAGAAGGTGTGCCAGAGATAACAAGAACAGAATCTATTTAATTAGAGCTAAGGAAAAAATAAAGACAACATTATATTACTGTGTGTATTCTACATGCCAACAGCAATGGAAAATTCAGGAGGGGTGCCAGGAGCAACACCAGGCATAACTAAAAGTGAGGTGTTAACCTCTTGAAGTTACCAAACAGGGCTACTTGGTGCCAAACAGCTTAAGCAGCAAGTGACAGACAGAGCTAAGCAATTCCACAACAAACGGATCAGATCTAAGTTTTGCAGTCCTGCCACATCCAGTCGCTAATGGTGGTGGACAATTAAACAACTCTCCAGAGGAGGACGCTCCACAAATATCCCCATCCTCAATGATGGAAGAACTCAGCACATCAGTGTAAAAGATAAGGCTGTGAAGCATTTGCATCAATCTTCAGCCAGAAGTATCAAGTGGATGATCAATCTCAGCCTCCTCTTGTGGTCCCCATCATCTCACGTAACAGTCTTCGGCCAATTTGATTAAGTCCATGTGATGTCAAGAAACATTTAGAGGCACTGAATACTGCAAAGACTATGGACCGACAACATTCCAGCAAAAGCAGTCCATGTTCAAACGCAACAAGATCTGAATAAGCTTCAGCTGACAACTGGCAAGTAACATGTGCACCACATAAATGCCAGGTAATGATCATCTCCAATAAGAGATGATCTAACCACTGCCCCTTGACATTCAGTAGTATTACCATCATTGAATCCCACACCTTTAACCTATTAACTGTTAGCATTAACCAGAAACTCAACAAAACTCACCATATAAATACAATGGTTACAAGAACAGGTCAGAGGCTAGGAATACTGCAAAAAGTAACTCGCCTCCTAACTCCCCAGAACCTCTTTATCATCTATGAAGCCCCAGTCAGGAGTGTGATGGAACACTCCCCACTTGTCTGGATGGATGCAGCTTCAACAACATTCAAGAAGTATGACACCATCCAGAACAAAGCAGCCCATTTGATTGGCACAACATCCACAAGCATCCACTCCCTCCACCATAGGTGCTCAAAAGCAGAAGTGTGTACTAACTACAAGATGCACTGAAGAAATTCACCAAGATCCTTAGGCAGTACTTTTAAACCATAACCCCTTCAATAAAGAAGGACAAGGGCAACAGATAACATGAGAATGCCACTACTTGCAAGTTCCCCTCCAAGTCACTCACCGTCCTGACTTGGAAATATATTTCCATTCCAACAACATTGTCAGTCTACAGTATATTGACTGCAGTGATTGAGGCAGCTCACGGCCATTTTCTCAAAGGCAACTGAGACGAATAACAAATGCTGGCCCAGCCAGTGACACTCGTATAATGAGTGAATCTTAAAAATATAAGGATAATGAAGGAACAAATTTGTGAGGTATCACAGAGGTACAAGAATTATAGAGTCATTGCGGGACTTTGATTGGCTGGTCTGGAAGGGTTTAGTTATGAGGATAGTTGGTTCTGCCTGTAAAGCACATAAGACAACACTTTTCATTGTACAAGGGACAATAATAAATCAAATCAAATCAAAAATAAACTTAGATTGTTTTCACTGAAAAGACTGAGAAGCTGAAGGGTGACCTGATAGAGGTCTACAAAATTTATGAGAGGCATAGATAGAGTAGATAGTCAGAAGCTTTGTCCTGTGTGGAAAGGTCCATTACAAGAGGGCACAGGTTCAAGGTGAGGGGAAAAGTGTAGGGGAGAGGTGCAAGGAAACTTTTTCTCACAGAGGGTGATGGATGCCTGGAATGCACTGCCAGTGGAGGTGGTGGAAGCAAGCACATTACAATGTTTTAAGGCTTATCTTGATAGACACATGAATAGGAGACATACAGTGGGATAGAAACCACCTATAAGCAATAAGTAGCTTAAATAGGACTCGGAATCAACACAAGCTTGGTGGGCTGAATGGCCTGTTCCTGTGCTGTATTGTATTGTATAACATTGATTGAGATGGTAATAATGTAAAGATAGAGACAGGCATGAGTTTCTATCACGTGTTTTGAAGAATGTCCACATCAGTATGTTTCCAGTCAAATAAGGAAGGAGGAATTGCTGTACTCAGACTCAGTATGAACCCTGTTTTGTTCTCGACAATGTTGGTCGAACTGCTGAGTTTCCCTAGTACTCACAGTTTTCAATTCAGATTTCCAGCATTCACAATGTTTTGCTTTCATTTACCAAAAGAAGTTGTCTAGTTTCCTGCTTGTCTGTGGCTTTTGACTGCTATTAAGACCCTGGATTAGTGGTGCTGGAAGAGCACAGCAGTTCAGGTAGCATCCAAGGAGCTTCGAAATCGACGTTTTATTCCTGATGAAGGACTTTTGCCCGAAACGTTGATTTCGAAGCTCCTTGGATGCTGCCTGAACTGCTGTGCTCTTCCAGCACCACTAATCCAGAATCTGGTTTCCAGCATCTGCAGTCATTGTTTTCACCCTGTTATTAAGACCCTGCTAATATTAAGAGCATAGGAAATAAGAGCAGGAGTAGGCAATTCAGCCCCTCAAGCCTACTCTGCTGTTTGGTACAACCATGGAAAATGTCATCTCAGTTGCAACTGCACTTTTCTCCCTGCTTCAACATGTTACTAATTAAAAATGTTTCCAATTGCTCCAAAAATTAACTCAATGATGCTGTATCCATTGCTGTCTGAGGTATTGAATTCAACACATTCATGACCTTTTGAGAGAAGTAATTTCTTCTCATCTATATTTTAAATCTGTTACCCCTTTCCTACAACGATGTCCTCTCATTCTAGAATTGCCCACATGAGGAAACATCCTCTTTACGTCTCATTTGTCAATTCCCTTCTGTACCTTACGCACCTCATTTAGATCTCCTCTCATTCTTCTAAACTCTAGCATGTATGGGCCTAACCTACTCAATCTGTCCTCACAAGACAAACTATTCATCTCTGGAGTCGATCTAGTGAACCTCTGAATTGCCTCAAATGCCACTACATCCCTCAAGAAACATGGAAGATGGAGCAGGAGTAGGCTATTCGATCCTTTGTGCCTCATCATTGAGTGCAGTGCCCTCATCCTGTCTTGCCTCGCTATCCTTTGACCCCTTGTGGCAGCCTCATGGCTTCTAAAACACAGATTGGTAACTTGGCCAAACAACAAGGATGTTGGGTACATTGGCCAAGTAAAATTTTGAAGTCACAAAACCTAGACACCAGGTGCAGTGCAAACACAGCAGCCAGATGCTAATGACATTAGCACAATGTAAAAGGCAACAGTTATCCTGGACAGACATATCCCCAACAACATATCGACCATACAAAGGAGGGCCCAGGCAGAAAGGAACCAGGTCCTGCTGCACAAACAGTGAAGCAATAGCAAGCTGTCCAAATCATTGTCAATGTTTCAAACTATTAAACAAATCTCCTTGATTGGCCAGAACTATAGAAAGTTCCAGAAAATTGTCAAAAACGTATAAAACTGGGGTTCAGCTACAGACTGATCTCTTGAACCTCCTGATGGTCTTCTGAGGAGACCAATATGGCAAAAGGAAAGACCAGTTGACCCAGTGAGAGAGAGGGAGTGTAAGAGGGGGAAAGAGAGAAAGCTTTACAGATCCACAGAGACAGAGTCAGAGAGAGAGACTGTGCAAATCTCCAAGAGATTTGGGAAGTATTGTAAGCTTAAGAGGCCAAATAGGATTAACAATAGCAGTGTTTAGAACTAAAGGTTATTATAACTAGTTTCCTAATAAAATTGAGACTGTTTCCATTGGCACCAGCTTGTGTTCATAGTGATTTGACCAGTTCAGTATTGTGGGACACCTAGACAAATTCATTCATAACATTCTGGATGGAGATGCCTAACTTGTTTTAAGGGGGCACTACCTCTTTCTTGAAACAACAATGTTTTGGTCTCAACCACTTTTCTATGGTAGTGAATTCCACAGGCTCACCCCTCCCTGGTGAAGAAATTTCTCTTCAGTCCTAAAAGGTGTACCTCTTACCTTTAAACTATGACTCCCCCCACCATTGGTAACAGTCTTTCCTACATTTACCCTCCATGAAATCACCCTCTTCCTTCTAAATTCCAGTGATTAGAATCCTAATCAACTCAATCTCTCCCTCATGTGTCAGTCCTGCCATTGCAGGAATCAATTTGGTAAACCTTTTCTGTACTCCATCTCTAGCAAGAACATCTTTCCTCAATTAAGGAAACTAAAACTGCATACAATATTCCAGGTAGGCCTCAACAACTCCTTGTATAATTGCAGTGAGAGTATAGGACCGACAAGAGATACTGGACATTCAACCTCGATCAAAATCCATTCATACATACTCTAACTATCGGAAAGCCAATTAACTTCAGAACAGAATGTCAAGAGTTTAAAGGAAATTACAGATTTGAAGAGAGATAACAGGGCACACAGTCAGAAGACACAGCACAATAGCGTTTCACGGGAGCTTCCAAAGCTGTCACCTAGACACGAGACAAAACGTGTGCAAATCAACTTCCCAGCTCAGCGAATATACACATATCTACAACACAGTGAGTATAACTACCAGCCCGGATCTCATCTGAGCTGAGAGCCTTTTGCAACAAAAAGCTTTTGCATGACAGCTTTCCCACAGGCTTTTACCCACAACAAGTGGCTTTGGAACCAAGAACCACAGAGGCCAAACCGAGAACTAAGAACAGGGAAGCCAACCAAGCTTGGAACAAAAGACACCTGAGAGGGGGAAGCCAATCACAGCTTCTCAATCAAGAACTACCAGACACAGGCCTGAACCTGGAGAATCAATGACAAGAACCTCAGCAACCGGGCACACTTCAAAACCATGCTTCTCAGTAGTGAGCTTAAACTCCTGAGACCCTAACGTTCCGAGCTAGCTAGCAGGGAAGGAATGGTGGATGGTGACATTGTATTGGGACACCAGAGCATGAATTCTGATTAAGGACTCTGCAATTACAACTCTTGTTTTCTGTGTGTTTGTAGGATAAGATTCTGTAGTATTAATCTAGCTAATAGTGTATTTAATAGTATTACTGTTCTCTGTATAATTTAATTGTGTCAATTTCCTATTTATTGCATTTACCCATTTTTCTTGAATTTTACTTGCCGTTTGTATTTTAAATAAATGCAGATTATTTATTCTATTGCTCTGAAACACCTGTCGATTTCCTTCTTCATTTAAAATTCCCTCAATAGGTCCAGTGTCTAGGACCAGGGATCTGAAGGTGATTAGAACCACTTTAAAAAAAATCAGAAAATAATTGATTGCAAACCAGAATGCTACAGTAAATAAGTTTTTGTCTGTCTCACTCAGAGCTCTCTTGCTGACAATCTTGTAATTTTGACCCCATTACTGACATACCAACTAGTACAAACAGAATATCCTTCTTTACCCAATCAAAAATGTTTATAATTTTAAATATATCAAAAAGGTATCTTAATCTTCTTAATCTTCTCTGCTCCAAGGAGAATAAGACCAATTTCTTTACTGTTTCCTTATATCTAAAACCCCTCTTTCCTGGTAGCATTCTATTAAATCTCCTTTACACTTTCTCCAGAGCTTTTACATCTTTCTTCAAATAAGATACCAAAACTGAACAGAACACTCTAAATGCAGTCTGACTAATTGTTTTGTAGAGGTGCAACATCACTTCCTTGCTTTCATACTCTTATGTGTCTAGTTATAAACTCAATGACCCTATAAACCTTCTTAAACTCTGTGTTGGCCATCATAACGAGAGGATACAATTTCAGGAAAAAAGATGTCTCGCTGCAATTATACAAGGAGTTGTTGAGGCCTACCTGGAATATTGTACGCAGTTTTAGTTTCCTTAATTGAGGAAAGATGTTCTTGCTAGAGATAGAGTACAGCAAAGGTTTACCAAATTGATTCCTGCAATGGCAGGACTGACACATGAGGGAGAGATTGAGTTGATTAGGATTCTAATCACTGGAATTTAGAAGGAAGAGGGTGATTTCATGGAGGGTAAATGTAGGAAAGACTGTTACCAATGGTGGGGGGAGTCATAGTTGAAAGGTAAGAGGTACACCTTTTAGGACTGAAGAGAAATTTCTTCACCAGGGAGGGGTGAGCCTGTGGAATTCACTACCATAGAAAAGTGGTTGAGACCAAAACATTGTTGTTTCAAGAAAGAGGTAGTGCCCCCTTAAAACAAGTTAGGCATCTCCATCCAGAATGTTATGAATGAATTTGTCTAGGTGTCCCACAATACTGAACTGGTCAAATCACTATGAACACAAGCTGGTGCCAATGGAAACAGTCTCAATTTTATTAGGAAACTAGTTATAATAACCTTTAGTTCTAAACACTGCTATTGTTAATCCTATTTGACGTCTTAAGCCTGAGGTTTAAAAGCTGTCTTGGGCTAGCATCTGTTGGTTTCAGTTGATTGTTCTTTTAGAGAGGAAGTGTTCATTGGGATTCCAGGCTGAACAATAGTCCCAGACAGCATCCTTCATTCCCGGGCCCAGCTGGTTGTGTATTTCCCACAGGCTCATTCCAGCTTTCATTTACCTTTTGAAAGCTTTGAAAGGTCCTGAGTTTTGTCCAATATTGGGAGATATTGGGAATTTTTGTTAGGATTTGGAATATGCTGCCTGGGAGAGTGGTGGAGGTGGATTCCTCAGGAGTTATCAAACGGGAACTGGATACTGCATATATTTGCAAGTGATGAATTCAGAGGGCCACAGAGATAGCAGAGGCATGGGAGTACCTGGGCAGCTCTGTTGAGAGTTGGTACATACACAATGGGTCAAATGTCCTCCTGCTGTACTGTAATTTCTATGATCCTGTTAAAAAAAAGTGAAGATAATTTGGAATAAACCAAGCTATGTCTGTATGTTATAAATTCAAAGATTCTTTTAAGTACAGTTGAATAATATAACTCCATTAATCCCAAATTATACCTTTATAAATTGAAAAGAGGAAAAAAAAACCTTTTGTATAGTAGTACTTCCAGTAATCTGAGAGAGAAGTGAAAGACATTTCCTTTTTAGTAGTAAGCTTAGTAGTGTCTAGTAGCTGATCTTCAACTGTAGCCTTCACATCACAGTGTGACCCAATCGCACTAGAACTCCAACTAGTGCACACACATTGGAGGGGCATAATTGACTTTTAACTCCTTGTGTATTCCTGGCGGAGGAAGCACCGACATAACTTTCACCAGTACTGCTTTGTTTTACCCTGTTTTTTGTCTGGGGATGAAACACACAAGAGATGGACCAGTTTTTGTATTGTATCTCTTGCTTTGAAGCTTTTTCTTTAATTCTCTGATGTCCTCCCAAGTCCAGCATTCCATGCTTGCTCTCAAGACTGGATATAATCCACACAGGAATTTTTCTGAAACATATAATAAACCTGTGAGATTTAAGAATTCAGCGCATTAGGCTATAATCATTGTCATGATACTTTCAGTGATTCATGAACAGAGGCACCCAAATCCCTTTGAAGTTCAACATTTCCCACCCTCTCACCATTTAAGAAATATTCATTTTGTTCCTACCAAAGTTAATAATCTCATACTCCTATACATGATTGTCCACCTCCCAAATTTTTGCCCACTCACTTAGTCTCTCAAAATCTCCTTAAAGCCTCTTAGCATTCTACTCACAGCTCTTACCTACACTTCCTTTTGTGTCTTCTGCAGATTTGGAATTGTTATGTTTATCCACCAATTGAGGTAATCATTATAGTTTCGGTTTGCTGGATCCCAAGCACTTGCAGTACCCCACCAATCTGTCAATTTTAAATGACCAATTAATTGCTACTCTGTTTCTGTCTTTTAACCAGTTTTCAAACCATGCTGCTATATTTCCCCTAATCCTAAATGCTCTAAGTTTGTTCACTAATGTCGCTATTAGACCTTATCAAAGGCTTTCTGAACTTTAAATATATTAAGTCCACTGGTTCCGTCTTATCATAGGTGTGGGCTGCATCCTCAAAAGATTCCAAGTTTGTGAAACGAGTCCCTTTGAAGGGTTATCATTGTAATCTAAGGTTTTCACCAGAGAATATCCTGTTTTGGGGAAAAAAAGACACTGTTTAAAACATAGGTTGTTGGTATCAAGTCCAGGAAGGATAAAGCTTTTCAAATACTAAACTGAAACTGACCTCCCCAACATTGGTCACCTAACTGCTAGCACTAAGTTGGTTAGACAGTGATTTAAAATCATTTCAGAGATGACAGAACCCATCAGAAAGCAGCCCACATATTCTGTAAAATTCAGCATTCGGTAGTTCACATTTTTCCATGATTTGGAGATTCCGGTGTTGGACCGGGGTACTCCACAACCACCTGATGAAGGAGCAGCCCTCCAAAAGCTAGTGCTTCCAATTAAACCTGTTGGACTATAACCTGGTGTTGTGTGATTTTTAACTTTGTACATTTTTCCTTAATACCTTTTAGACGAGGGGAGGAAAACTAATACTCATTCAAATTAAGCTTTCTGACCAATGGAGGCGAGTTTTGTTGCATTTTGCCGTCTGAGTAGAGCAATCAGAAAATCATTTAATTGGGGCAGCCACTGAAGAGAAAGGGGTGAACCCTGGGAGAAGGAGGAAAGATACGTGAGGCATAGAGCTCGACAAGATCTTTGCATCAAAGCAGTGATTCTTGCTCTCTACAGCCAGGATTGAAGGAAGTCATATACCCAAGGAATTTGATGAGGGAAGACACAACACTCTGAACGTTTAATTTGAACCTGCAGAATAGTCACTCTGATGCCATGTTAAGGGTTGACTTCCATCTCCCAACTAAACGTTGAGTAACTTTGGAAGTTTAACAACGGTGAATAAGGGAATCCAAAGGCGCTTTGTTCAACGAAATCCAAGAAGAAGTAATCTGTTTTGTTATTAGTCACAAAAGATCATTTAATATCGGTTGTGCCATACTGAGACTCAGAGAACATAATAAACATACACTTGTTATTCAAAATCTGATACTTGCATCAATTGAATTATTTGATATCCCTCAGTGTGGTTCATAAAGACAAGCAAAAACCTTCGACTGTAAAGAAGTGAGTTTGGTAGTGACCAGCATGGCTGAACAGTTGTCATACACCCAGAAACATCCTGCACCTTTCTTAAATTTTGTTGCTCTTCCAATTCCAATGGATAATAGGCAATGACTGCCATGATGTGCTGCTAGTGAGTCAAATAATTTGGGAAAGGAATCCCTTCATACATCTAAACATCTACAAATTCTCTTTTGGGAAAAATTAAAGGCAGAACTGGCAATCTGAAAGAAACTGCCACACCTTGAAACATCTGGCTATCTACAAGAGCAGGTTGAAACCTAATCTTTCAGCTCCAACTTACTACTTATCTCCCCAAAAATATTCACCGTCTAGAAGGCACATATCAGGAGTATGATGGAGTGCTCTCCACTTGTTTGGAAGAGTGCAAATAAAACAATAGTTGAAGCTTGATATCATCCAAAGCAAAGTAGCCTGTTTGGTTGGGTGCCAATCAACCATCTTCAACATTCACTTCCTTCAATACTGACATACAGTAGCAGCAATGTGTACCATTCATGAGATTCACAGCATTAACGTACCAAGTCTCCTGTCAAAACTGGCCTTTCTAGAAGGACACGGGAAATGCCATCAGCTGCAAGTTTCGTTCCAAGCCACATACCATCCTGGAATGGAACTGTATTAACTGGGTTAGGGTTAGCGTTAAGGCTTCGCTGTTGCTGGGTCAAAATCCTGGAACTCACATCCTAACTGTGCTGTTGGTGTCTATACACTCCAATGACTGCCACAGTTTATGGAGAAGGTAACTCTCAACAAATTCTCTACGGCAAATAGGGGTGGGTAATAATGTTGGCCTAGCCAGGGATGCTAAAATCACTTGATTTTTGTTAAAACAATATCAGATTGGAAGTTCAAACTTTAATCCAAAATTAACCTAACAAGGTATTTATCTTGAACAGGTAAATATCCAAAATGGCTGAGGAATTTCAGTTCACTTTTTTTTACTGTGCTGTAGTTAGAACTTGAATTAAAAAGAATTAGTATATTTTTAAGTGGAATATTATCTTCATGTTAGCAGAAGAACAATTTTCATACAGTATCAAATAACTGCATGTATCAAATTTGTTATTGACATTATTTTAAAAACTTCTAGTTTATCAAGTTAAGAAGTCTTTTTGTTGCTATTTGGTAATTGAGAGGAAAAAAAAGTACATAAATCTTCATTGAACAAAATTAAACAGTAATGTTATAATCAGGAAGTGACTGCTCAAGGGCTGATGATGTTATGTTACAAATGTGGAGGCAAATTAGTTTTTTTTCTTTATAAAATTACAGTATTGAATACAAAACAAAAATAGCAGACTTTTTAAACAATCTGTTTGAAATAAGAAAGTATAAGGGGGTGGGAGGAAGCAAATTTGAATTTGCATCACAGGAGATAAATTCAGTATTGAGGATCAACTATCCATTATGCACCCCAATTAATCAGACTTAAATGGAAAGAATTATTGATAGTTGATCTTCAATGCTGAGTCTATCTCCCATTAGTAAATTTAAAATCTACGCAAATGCAGTTGGACATCAAAAAACTGGAATTATAAGAGTGAAGGCATAAGTAACCAAAAATGTCTGTAGAGCTGAGCTATAAAACATGAAAATACTGAACTTCATCAGTTTCTGGCAGGGTCTTTTTTTCAAAGATTTTAAGCATTAAAAAAACTGGAACTTTTATCACTTTCGCATCATAAAAAATGTACTTGGGGAAAGTTTGTGCGTGTTCTTGGGCTTTACTCCAGTCAATTTTACAGTAATTTGTGGACTCGTTCTATTGAATCAAGATGTGCCTTCAACATCAGAAAGTTAAACTTATAAATTAATTAAATCTCCATATCTGAGTTCTGAGGTTGTTGGACACGACCACTAGATCTGTAGGACATCTGCAGAGATGTAGCTCGACTCAGACTCCACATGATCTATTGATGTCTCTCTCTTCAGTAAGACATGTTGCCATGAGAAGTATTATAAAATCCAAATAAGGTTATGGTTATTTTGCCAAGTGAAGAATATGAGCAATAAACAGGAAATCCATTTATCAGCAAATGAAATGAAATGTGAAATTGGTGTAAAAGAAAATACTTTGGAGTCTTTATTTCATTTAACCATTTTCGCAGAAGCAGCATTGCTACATTACAGAAGATGGGCATTCAGCTTGTCAATCTGCACCAATACTCTCGACAAAACTTACTTCATGCTACTCCCCACCTTTTTCCTGTTGGCTTGGCCATTGTCCTTTTAGATAACAATTCAATTCCCTCCTGAATGCTTCAGTTGGACCTTCTGCCATTATGTTTTCAGGCAGCGCGTTCCACATACTAACCACTCAGTGTGTGAACGTTTTTACTTATGTTGCTATTGCTTCTTTTGCCAATTGACTTTAAGTTTGTGCCAGCTTGTTCTTGATTTTGCCACCAATGGAATCAATGTCTCCTTTTTGAATCTGTCCAGACTTCTCATAATTTTGAATATCTGAATCAAATCTCAAGCTTCTCCAAGAAAATAAAGCATCCCAGCTTCTCCAATCTATTTACATGGCTGGAGATTCCCCCCCGATCCATTCTCAAGAATCCTTTCTGTATTGTGTATTATCTTTTCTAAGGTGTGTTGAAAATGAATCTGAAGGGTCTGAAAAGGTTACGACTTGACTGTGTTCAGTAGCACTACTCACTATAACGATGTTGTGTGGATTTGTGCAGAGATCAAAGTAGGATCTTTTTGGTGAAAGACCTAAAGCTGGGTCCTCCCAACAGTTTTTGCAGCCTGGGTCTGATACAGGAAAGGTTGGGAACCACTGCTCTAGAAGAGTTGTCGTCTTAGAAAAGAGGAGGCTACCCTACACACACCAGACTATTAAGCCCCCCAAGGACTTACACAGGTAGAAGATATGGATGGCAGCACACAATCAAAATGTGACACCTTGAATTAAGTGTAATACTCCAGTTGGACAAACTAGTTTCTGAATAGGTTTCATCTAACATTCTGGGTTTTATACTCTATGGTCCCAAGAATAAAACCCAGTGTGCAGTATGCTTTATTAACTCCTATCTCTCAATTTGTCTTGCCACCATCAGTGAATTATGCACCTCTTAACCATGTCTTTCTACTACTGTACCCTTTGCTATATATTGTCTCTTGTCATTCTTCAGGCCAATGTGACATAAAGATAGATAGCAAAGTAAGTTGTGAAGAGAACATAAGGTGTCTACAACAAGATTTAGATGGTTAAGTGAGCAAGCAAAGATGTGGCAAATGGAATATATTGTGGGAAAAAATGAAATTATTTATTTTGGCAGGTAGAATGAAAAAAGAAGCATATTATCTAAATGGTGAGAGCTCTGAGATATGGAGGGATCTGGATGAATGCGCGCATGCATCATAGAAGATTATACAGGTACAGCAAGAAAGTAGGGAGCTAATAGATGTTACTGTTTAGCACAAAGGCTGGGAGATTATGTTGCAATAGTCAGGGTACATGTGATACTGTGTTTTGTGTATTGTGCACAAAAATGAGACAGGCTATAAATATGGAGGGACCATTCAGAGAAGGTGCACCAGACTAAGATATGGCAGCCCTTCATGCCACAGCATGTCTTCCACTTATCAGCATTACACTCTCTGTGCCAATTCTCACCGCTCCAAATAAAAGGAAATCTGAAACAAGCACAGAAAATCATGGAGAAACTCAGCAAGTCTGGCTGGTAGCGTCCATGGAAAGAATAATATAGTTAACATTTCCTATCCAACATGAATCATCTTCAGTGCTAAAATGGTTGTAAAATAATTAATTTTTTTAATACTTTTGACACAGGAGGAGCAAATAGAACAGATATTGGGGAAGTCCAGTGCAAAATACTGCTGTCTTATGAGAAAAAGTTGAACAGATTAGGATTGTATCCATTGGAGGTTAAGAAACTAAGAGCTGACTAAATTGGAACACAAGATCCTGATGGGTCTTGAGAGGGTAGATATGGAGAGGATCTTTCCTCTTATGTGACAATCTAGAACCAAAGCATGGTGGTGAAAGATAAATAGACATGTAAATTAAGGTGTGAAAGGGAGACAATGAATCCTCTCTTGAGAGTAAAATATTTTGCATTGGACTTGTTTCAGATTTTTAGCATCCTCCATGTTTTCCTTTTATTTGGATACTGTGAGAATTGGCACAGAGAGTGTAATGCTGATAAGTGGGAGACATGCTGTGACATGGAGGGCTGCCTTTTCAAAATACAGCTAGAATGAAGTCCCAGAGCACTGAGGCTGGCCTTTAAAAAGACACGAGGGTTGCCTCCATATTGTTTCCATGAGGCGGCAGGCCTGACACCTGTTATAGCCAAGTTCTCCTCAAATGAAAATACGAAGATCTGAGGCATTTTCTCACAAGTCAGTTTGTGATTTTTTACGACTCAGTGCTCTGTAACCAGAAATGAATACTCGGGGCATAGTGTAGATTTAAACCTTCCAGACTGGCCTCTAACATGGTTCTTGTTGCCAGACAAATCCAAGAAAAATATCTAGAGCAACATCAAGAACTCACCATTGCATTCATTGAGTCAAATATTTTGTTTATGTCAATAAAATATGCAAAATTTTGTGTGAACAGGAAGCTTCATAAAATTTGTGTAATTGCTTCATGATAATATGACTACAATTTTCTATGGAAAAGGAGAACATTTACTTACATCAGTCATCTTTTTAATACCAAATATCTTTGTGCCTTATTATTCATCGATGGATCCTGTCTTATCATGAAAATTCATCCTTTTGATCCTTTTCTTTACTGGGACATATAGTAAGTTAGGGGAGAAGCATTACTATACTGACTTCAGTCTGATCCTCATCCTGCAATGCCACTAGCCTCTATCTATCCTCTGAGCAAAATAATTGTCTAGAAGTACAGTGAGACAAGAGAGCCTCATGGTCTCCAGTACTAGAGGCAGTAATCCAGAGGTGAATTGTTTTTAAGGTGCTTGTCATCTTCTCAAGGTTGGTGCAATCTTGTTTGTGAACGTTGTGATTTGACTTTGTTCTTCTGTGCCTGAGAGAAGAGGACACAAAAATTTGCCATTCAGCAGGAAGAAAAATCAGAAATAGGGCATAGAATTTAGAATGAATACCTGAAAAATCATGTGGAATTGGTCATTTTCATGACCCAATTCCAAATATATATATCCAACATGCAAAATTCTACATGTATGCACCAATGCATACAACCTGTCATATATTGACATGCTGTCTCAAGATTCATGATCAGCAGTATTTTTATTGCTTGGTATTTCCTGTCAATTATTGAATTGATATAATTTATGTATGTTTATAATGAAATCATCAGGGTTATGTGTGGTATAAATATAGTATAATAATTGTTTAATTGATTGTTTGAGTATTGTGATACCTTGAAAGCATTTATGATTTGGTTTAAGACCATAAGACATAGGAGTGGAAGTAAGGCCATTCGGCCCATCGAGTCCACTCTGCCATTCAATCATGGCTGATGGGCATTTCAACTCCACTTACCCGCATTCTCCCCGTAGCCCTTAATTCCTTGTGACATCAAGAATTTATCAATCTCTGCCTTGAAGACATTTAGCATCCCGGCCTCCACTGCACTCTGTGGCAATGAATTCCACAGGCCCACCACTCTCTGGCTGAAGAAATGTCTCCACATTTCTGTTCTGAATTTACCCCCTCTAATTCTAAGGCTGTGTCCAGGGTCCTAGTCTCCTCACCTAACGGTAACAATTTCCTAGCGTCCACCCTTTCCAAGCCATGTATTATCTTGTAAATTTCTATTAGATCTCCTTGTAATCTTCTAAACTCCAATGAATACAATCCCAGGATCCTCAGCCGTTCCTCATATGTTAAACCTACCATTCCAGGGATCATCCGTGTGAATCTCCGCTGGACATGCTCCAGTGCCAGTATGTCCTTCCTAAGGTGTGGGGACCAAAACTGGACACAGTACTCCAAATGGGGCCTAACCAGAGCTTTATAAAGTCTCAGTAGCACAACGGTGCTTTTATATTCCAACCCTCTTGAGATAATTGACAACATTGCATTCGCTTTCTTAATCACGGACTCAACCTGCATGTTTACCTTTAGAGAATCCTCGACTAGCACTCCCAGATCGCTTTGTACTTTGGCTTTATGAATTTTCTCAACGTTTAGAAAGTAGGCCATGCTTGTATTCTTTTTTCCAAAGTGCAAAACCTCGCATTTGCTCACATTGAATTCCATCAGCCATTTCCTGGACCACTCTCCCAAACTGTCTAGCTCCTTCTGCAGCCTCCCCACTTCCTCAGTACTACCTGCCTGTCCACCTAACTTTGAATCATTGGCAAACTTCGCTAGAATGCCCCCAGTCCCTTCATCCAGATCATTAATATATAACGTGAACAGCTGCGGCCCCAACACTGAACCCTGCGAGACACCGCTTGTCACCGGCTGCCATTCCGAAAAAGATCCTTTTATCCCAACTCTCTGCCTTCTGTCAGACAGCCAATCCTCAATCCATACCAGTAGCTCACCTCGAACACCATGGGCTCTCACCTTGCTCAGCAGCCTCCCGACTGGCACTTTATCAAAGGCCTTTTGGAAGTCTAGATAGACCACATCCACTGGTTTTCCCTGGTCTAACCTACTTGTCACCTCTTCAAAGAATTCCAACAGGTTTGTCAGGCATGACCTCCCCTTACTAAATCCATGTTGACTTGTTCTAATCTGACCCTGCTCTTCCAAGAACTTAGAAACCTCATCTTTAATGATGGATTCTAGAATTTTACCAACAACCGAGGTTAGGCTAATTGGCCTATAATTTTCCATCTTTTGTCTTGATCCTTTCTTGAACAAGGGGGTTACTACAGCGATCTTCCAATCATCCGGGGCTTTCTCTGACTCCAGTGACTTTTGAAAGATCTCAACCAACACCTCCGCTATTTCTTCAGCCACCTCCCTCAGAACTCTAGGATGTAGCCCATCGGGGCCAGGAGATTTATCAATTTTAAGACCTTTTAGCTTTTCTAGCACTTTCTCTTTTGTAGTGGCAACCATACTCAACTCAGCCCCCTGACTCCCTTTAATTGTTGGGATATTACTCATGTCTTCCACTGTGAAGACTGACGCAAAGTACTTATTAAGTTCTCCAGCTATTTCCTTATCTCCCATCACTAGGCTTCCAGCATCAGTTTGAAGTGACCCAATGTCTACTTTTGCCTGTTGTTTGTTTCTTATGTATTGAAAGAAACTTTTACTATCATTTCTATTATTACTGGCTAGCCTACCTTCATATTTGATCCTCTCATTCCTTATTTCTCTCTTTGTTATTCTCTGTTTGTTTTTGTAGCCTTCCCAATCTTCTGATTTCCTAGTGCTCTTGGCCACCTTATAGGGTCTCTTTTTCTTTAATACATTTCCTGACTTCCTTTGTCAGCCATGGCTGTCTAATCCCTCCCGGATAATCTTTCTTGGGGATGATCCTCTGTACAGTGTCTTCAATTATACCCACAAATTCCTGCCATTTTTGCTCTACTGCCTTCCCCGCTAGGCTCTGCTTCCAGTCTATTTTCGTCAGTTCCTCTCTCATGCCCTCATAATTACCTTTATTTAACTGTAACACCACTACATCCGATTTTGCCTTCTCTCTTTCAAACTGCAGACTGAACTCTTACCATATTATGATCGCTACTTCCTAAGTGTTCCCTTACTTTAAGATTTTTTATAAAGGCACGGTGGCACAGTGGGCGGCACGGTGGCACAGTGACAGTGGTTAGCACTGTTGCCTCACAGCGCCAGAGACCCGGGTTCAATTCCGGCCTCAGGCGACTGACTGTGTAGAGTTTGCACGTTCTCCCCGTGTCTGCGTGGGTTTCCTCCGGGTGCTCCGGTTTCCTCCCACACTCCAAAGATGTGCAGGTCAGGTGAATTGGCCATGTTAAATTGCCCGTAGTGTTAGGTAAGGGGTAGATATAGATGTAGGGGTATGGGTGGGTTACGCTTCGGCGGGGCGGTGTGGACTTGTTGGGCCGAAGGGCCTGTTTCCACACTGTAAGTAATCTAATCTAATCTAATTTAATTACATAGCACTAGGTCCAGAGTAGCCTGCTCCCTTGTGGGCTCCATGACAAGCTGTTCCAAAAAGCCATCCTCTAAGCATTCCATGAATTCCCTTTCTTTGGATGCACTGCCAACATTATTTACCCAGTCCACCTGCATATTGAAGTCTCCCATGATCACCATGAACTTGCCTTTCTGACATGCCTTCTCTATTTCCTGGTACATGTTGTGCCCCTGGTCCTGACCACTGTTAGGAGGTCTGTACATAACTCCCATTATGGTTTTTTTGCCTTTGTAGTTCCTCAATTCCACCCACACAGACTCCACATCATCCGACACAATGTCATTCAGTGCCATAGATTTAATTTTGTTCTTAACTAACAAGGCCACCCCACCCCCTCTGCCTGTCTCCCTGTCTTTTCGATAAGTTAAAAATCCTTGGATGTTTAACTGCCAGTTCTAACCCCCCCTGCAACCACGTCTCTGTGATGCCTACCACATCATAATCATTCACAATGATCTGTGCCATTAGTTCATCTGCTTTGTTACGAATGCTACGAGCATTCAGGTAAAGTGCCTTCATGCTAACTTTCTTATCATTAGAGTTATTGGAAGTCATAAGATGTCCTAAGTTATCCTTCGTTTTTTCTGCATTCCCAGTCTGCCTCAAGTTTAAATCCGCCTGCACACATGCGATCCTGCTGCTTATCTTTCCATTTAACTCCATACTCCCTGTCGCTTTCACTTTCCTTCCCCCCCCAACTCAGAAGTTTAAAGCCCTACTGACCACCCTATTTATCCTTTTCCTAGAACATTGGTACCCGATCGGTTCAGGTGGAGACCGTCCCAATGGTACAGATCCCCCCTGTTCCAAAACTGATGCCAATGCCCCATGAAGTGGAATCCCTCTTTCCCACATCAATCCCTTAGCCACGTGTTTACTTCCCTAATTTTCTTAGCCCTATGCCAATTGGCACATGGCTCGGGCAGTAATCCGGAGATTATGACCCTTGAGGACCTGTACTTCAATTTCCTTCCTAGTGCTTGATAATCCCCAAACAGGTCCTCCACCCTAGTCTTGCCTATGCTGTTAGTCCCAACATGGACCACGACAACTGGATCCTCCCCTCCCGCTCCAATATCTTTTCAAGCCAGTCGGAGATGTCCCGCACCCTGGCACCGGGCAGGCAACACACCATGCAAGACTCCCGATCCGGCTTGCAAAGGATACTATCTCTCCCCCTAATTATAGAATCCCCTATAACAACTACTTGTCTTTTTGCTCCCCCCTCTTGAATGGCCTTCTGCACCATGGTGCCGTGGTCAGCTGGCTCATCCTGTCCAGACCCCTTTTCCTCATCCGTACAGGGAGCAAGAATCTCGTACCTGTTGGACAAGGTCAAGGGCTGAGGCTCCTGCACTCCTGAACTCAGGTTCCCCCTACCTGCCTCACTTACAGTCACACTCTGATGTCCCTGATCACTAACTGAATGTGAATTACTTAATCTCCCAGGTGTGACTGCCTCCTGAAACAAAGCGTCCAGGTAACTCACCCTCTCCCGGATGTGCCGCAGTGTTTGAAGCTCAGATTCCAGATCATCAACTCTGATCCGGAGTTCTTTCAGCATCCAACACTTGCTGCAGATGTGGTCACTGCCATTCACAATGGGATCAGCCAACTCTCACATCATACATCATTTACTGTTATCCTCTAGCAATTTTTATAGAGTAATTAGAAGACTTTGAAATGTTCAGGATTTTGTTTTAACTTGTATTCAGCTCCTCAGCCTAGGATGGTGAACTGGTCAAACTGTGCATTCTCTGAACAATTGTGGCCTAAAATGGCCAATAGAATCCTTGGATTTGCGTATTTAAAAGATGATTAAGTGAATATTTCAGGCATCTAGCAAGCTGCCTCTTTCAAGGTTTTGCCTCTTCATCACGTTAACTTCATTTTGAGGCCATTCCCTTCTTGAAGTTTTTATTCCTGAAGTTTTTTTTCCGGTGTTTTAGAGTCATAGAGATGTACAGCACGGAAACAGACCCTTTGGTCCAACCTGTCCATGCCGACCAGATATCCCAACCCAATCTAGTCCCACCTGCCAGCACCCTGCCCATATCCTTCCAAACCCTTCCTATTCATATACCCATCCAAATGCCTCTTAAATGTTGCAATTGTACCAGCCTCCACCACTTCCTCTGGCAGCTTATTCCACACACGTACCACCCTCTGCGTGAAAACGTTGCCCCTTAGGTCTCTTTTATATCTTACCCCTCTCACCCTAAACCTGTGCCCTCTAGTTCTGGATTCCCCGACCCCAGGGAAAAGACTTTGTCTATTTACCCTATCTACGCCCGTCACAATTTTGTAAACCTCTATAAGGTCACCCCTCAGCCTCCGATGTTCCAGGCAAAACAGCCCCAGCCTGTTCAGCCTGTTCCTACAGCTCAAATCCTCCAACCCTGGCAACGTCCTTGTAAATCTTTTCTGAACCCTTCCAAGTTTCACAACATCTTTCTGATAGGAGGGAGACCAAAATTGCACGCAATATTCCAACAGTGGCCTAACCAATGTCCTGTACAGACACAACATGACCTCCCAACTTCTGTACTCAATACTCTGACCAATAAAGGAAAGCATACCAAACACCTCCTTCACTATCCTATCTACCTGCGACTCCACTTTCAAGGAGCTATGAACCTGCACTCCAAGATCTCTTTGTTCAGCAACACTCCCTAGGACCTTACCATTAAGTGTATAAGTCCTGCTAAGATTTGCTTTCTCAAAATGCAGCACCTTGCATTTATCTGAATTAAACTCCATCTGCCACTTCTCAGCCCATTGGCCCATCTGGTCAAGATCCTGTTGTAATCTGAGGTAACCCTCTTTGCTGTCCACTACACCTCCAATTTTGGTGTTATTTGCAAACTTACTAACTGCAGCTCTTATGCTTGCATCCAAATCATTTATATAAATTACAAAAAGTAGAGGGCCCAGCACCGATCCTCGTAGCACTCCACTGGTCACAGGCCTCCAGTCTGAAAAACAACCCTCCACCACGACCCTCTGTCTTCTACCTTTGAGCCAGTTCTGTATCCAAATGGCTAGTTCTCCCTGTATTCCATGAGATCTAACCTTGCTCACCAGTCCCCCATGAGGAACCTTGTCGAATGCCTTACTGAAGTCCATATAGGTCACATCTACTACTCTTCCCTCATCAATCTTCATTGTTACTTCTTCAAAAAACTCAATCAAGTTTGTGAGACATGATTTCCCATGCACAAAGCCATGTTGACTATCCCTAATCAGTCCTTGCCTTTCCAAATACATGTTCATCCTGTCCCTCAGGATTCCCTCCAACAACTTGCCCACCACTGAGGTCAGGCTCACTGGCCTATAGTTCCCTGACTTGTCCTTAGTGCACTTCTTAAACAGTGGCACCACATTTGCCAAACTCCAGTCTTCCATCACCTCACCTGTGACTATTGATGATACAAATACCTCAGCAAGTGGCCTAGCAATCACTTCTCTAGCTTCCCACAGAGTTCTTGGGCACACCTGATCAGGTCCTGGGGATTTAGCAGTCAATTATGAGAGAGCATAGTTTTAGGGTAAGGGACAGGAGATTCAGTGGGATTTGGAAAAAAAATGTTTTTACCCAGAGGATGGTGGGAATCTGGGATGCACTGCCTGGAAAGGTAGTCAAGGCCAGAAACCATGTAACCTTTCAAAAATATTTGGATGAGCACTTGAGATATCATAATATTTGGGGATATGGAACAAGTGCAAGGAATTGGGATTAACGCACCTTTAGTCTTAGTTATGTTTGTGCAGACTCAATGGGCCAAAGGGTCCTTTCTACACTGTATGAATCCATTTACAAGAGCAGGGGGCCAGTGAATTGCCTCAAGTCAGAGAAAAATTATTTTGTGTTACTTCATTGATTGGTCAGAGACCTTAGATCATTAATAATTAAAAACTGAGGAAAAACAAGACACCCACTTCTGTGCCCTTTGGTACATGGAGAGCATCCTTGGAGATTATTGATCCAAAGCCTGTCATTATCCCTACCCTAGAGGTGCCTAGGGTGCATAGAAGCAGGAACTCAAGAACATGAGTTGATCTGCCAGGCTCCCATAGTTACTTATATTTTCATATTTTGTGTATGAAATTTATCCACCTTTACCTGTTTCAAGACATCCAGCACTTCCTCCTCTGTAATATGGACATTTTGGAAGATGTCACCATCTATTTCCCTACAGTCTATATCTTCCAAATCCTTTTCCACAGTAAATACTGATGCAAAATACTCATTTAGTACCTCCTTACTCTTATACTCTGTGCCATGGCTGATGAAAGCAAGTGTCCTGTATGGCTTTTTAACTACTAAATAGAAACTGAAAGAACTGCGAATGCTGTAAATTAGAAACAAAAACAGAAGTTTCTGAGGAAGGATCATTAACTTTGATTTCTCTTCACTGATGCTGCCAGACCTGCTGAGCTTTACCAGCAACCAGTTTTGGCTTCTTAACTATTCTATTAACTTGCTCTGCTGACTTCAGGGATCTGTGAATAATTACTCCAAGGTCCCTTTGTCCCTCTAAGCTACCCAGTGTCCTGCTATTTATTAAATACTCTGTCATCTTATTTCTACTTTCAAAGTGCATTGCCTTGCAATCACCAGGATTAAATACCATCTGTCACTGGTCTACCCATCTGATTAGCCTATCTATATCATCCTGTAGCGTACAATGATCCTCTTCACTATTAACCACTCTACCAATCTTGGTGTCAACTGCAAATTTGCTTAACATTCTCCCACAATTTCATCTATATCATTAATGTATAGAACAAACAATAGGGGTCCCAATATGGATCCTTGTGGTACACTACTGGACACTGGCCTGCAGTAAGTCAAGCAGCCTTCTACCGCTACTCTTTGTGTCCTATTACTAAGCCAGTTTATGATCCATCTTGCCAAGTTTCCCTCAATTCCCATGTGTTTTAACCTTCCCAATCAGTCTTCTGTGTGGCACCTTGTCAAAAACTTTGCTAAAATCCATATAAAGTACACCAACTGAACTTCCCTCATCAACACACTTGATCACATTTTCAAAAGATTCGAGCAACTTTGTTAGGTTTGAACTTCCTCTGACAAAGCCATGCTGACTATCCCTATGCTTTACCAAGTGGTTAATTTGCTCCTTCAGAACTTTCTCCAATAATTTCCCTACTACTGACGTGAGATACACCGGTCTGTAATTTCCTGATTCATCTCTACCACCGTTCTTGAAAAGTGAAATCACATTAGCCATCCTCTTGTCCTCTCGTTCTTGCCCGGTGCCCAGAGAGGGAGTAAAAATATGCGTCAGAACCTCTGCAATTTCCTTATTCATGCTCCCGCAGCAGCCTGGGATGCAATTCATCTGGGCCAGGGGACTTGTCCCTTTTTTAAAGCCTGGCAAAGCCTCCAATACCACCCTATTAGCAAGGTCCAACTGTGCAAGTTCCTCGCAGTCCCTTTTCCTGAATTCCATACCTGCATTCTCCTTTTCCAGAGTAAAGACCAAAGTATTCTTCTAACACTCTTCCATTATCCTGTTGTTTCACACACAATTTGATCTCTTGATTCCCAATGGGCCCAACTCTTTCCTGGGTTAACCTCTTCCCTTTAATGTATATATAAAATATCTTTGACTCTCCCTAATCATGTTTGCACGTCTTTGTTCATGTCCCCTTTTTGCTCTTCTAATCAATTTTCTGAATTTCCCCCTTGCACTTTCTGTATTCCTCTAGGGCCACAACTGAATTGTTTCATTTGGACTTGCTAAAAGCCCTTCTCTACTTGCTCATCCAGTCCTAAATGTTCTTAGACATCCAGGGTTCCCTGAATCTATTGTTCCTACATATCCCTTTAAAGTGTACATGTGGGGTATGTTCTCTTCTTAGCTTCTTTTTGTATGCTCCCCCTCTGCACTGCTGTAGACTTAACTGCAAGGATCTGTTCCCAGTCAACTGTGGCCAGATCCTGCTTTATTTTAATATAACCTACCTTCCCTCAATCCAAAGCCATTTTCTGCAGGCCACCTTTTTCCGAGTCCAAAACAAATTTAAACCATACCATGTCGTGGTTCCAACTGTTACAAAGCTCCCCCTTTGCCACATCGATCACTTGTTCACTTCCTTCCATAGAACTAGATCCAGTGCTGCACTATACCTTATTGGACCTTCTACATACTGATACAAAAGACACCCCTGAATACATTTCAAAGCATAGAACTCCTCTAAACCCTTAACACTATGCCCGTTCCAATCATGTTGGGAAAGTTGAAATCCCCTGGTATAATTTGTGGCACTTCAAAAGCAAAGCTTGTTTTCTTGTTGTGTTCCCTAGAGGGATGTAAATTCCATCCCTCTCTTTGGCAATAGCCTACATCTGTCTGTTCACAACTATAGTGCCCATTTGAACCCAAGATGAGCTTCCAATTTCATATTCCTCCTATCGTGAAGATACTGTTTTCACTTCTGTTAACATCACTCAACTTTGATCCTGTCTCAGTTCATCCACTGCTGAAACCCTCATTCACATCTTTGTCTCTCTCCTAAACTGAACTATTTTAATGCACATCTTGCTGCTTGACAGGCTTGCATTTTATTAACTTGTAAAAGTCCTTTCCCCTTCTGTTTTGTATGTGTTGACTTACATTGACTCCCAGTCAATTGATTTCAAAATTCTCATCCTTGTTTCCTCCATGTAGTTTTGCTTCTCCCTCTGTCTATAATCTTCTCCAGGCCCACACCCTGTGAGATTTCTGTGCACCTTTAATGTTGGCCTCTTGTGCATTCCCAATTGTAATTGCTGCACCATTAGTGGTAATGCCTTCATTAACTAGGCCTCAAGTTCTGGAATTTTCTCTCTACACCTCTCCACTTTATTTGCTTCCTTTAAAACACTTCTTAGAACAAATCCTATTTAACACATCTGATCTAATAACTCCTTTCTATAGCCCGGTGCCATGCTTCGTTTTGTAATGCTCCTCTGATGTGCTTTGTGATGCTTAGTATTCCAAAGGTGCTATTTAAATATAAGTTTTTATTAATGGCAACAGGTTCACTCATTACACTTGGGAAACCTTGCCTGCATAATTTATGATCTTCAAACCAGGAATATTAAGTATAGATGGGGCAGTCAGGATGGGAAGCAGGCAGATGTTGCCTAACTTGATCCTCCTCCAACTTAAATGAAAAACAAATCCAGCTCTTGGATGCAAATAATTCATTAAATGATGTTTACTACAAAGAGCACACTTCTTTTCACTCTGTTCCCTTATTTAGAAAAAAAAGTGTAGATGATTTTGCTGTGTTTATTTTCTGCCCTAGAGCGCCATCTTACAGAGAGAATTGTTATTAACTTCACTTGACATCACACCTATCTCCTTTAAAGATACAACTTTGTGATATATAATCAGGTAAGCTTGATCATTTTAACATAGTGTTCCTATTTTTGTCTAATGTTTAGCCAGCCAATATTTTATAACACTAAAGTTGGGTTAGAATGAAAATGAATGTTGTCAGAATTGTGAACTCTGCTTTGGAAGTTGTTTTAAAAGAAAGTACATTATCTATCTGTGCTCCTGGAAGAGGGTTCTTGTTGAACTGTGATAGTGTCCCTACCTCTGAGCCAGGAGGATTAGCTTCAAGTCCTATTTGCTCCAGAGATGTGTTATAACATTTCTAAACAGTTCGATTAAAAATCTATGTGCTAATTGATTATTTGATGCATGTAACATTGGATAGCAATTTAACACTATTAGATAGTTATTGCTCATTAGAAGAGGGACTATCCTTGGTGTTCTCAATCGCCTTAAGGCCATATAAATATTTTCTTGGGAACAAAATGCTTCTCATCAAGAATTTATGACTGATTTTCAAGAGCAAAGCATGGACAAAAGTTGGTACTGACTTCCAATTTTATGCTCCCAGTTCATGACTTCTAATATTCTGAAGATTAAACATAGCATAAAATATATTGAGGGAGTTTCCAATTCCATGCAGTTGAATCCCATCACTCTGTGTTCCATCAATGCTGGTGTGCAGTTATAAGATTATCTAATTTATATCTATCACTGGCACAAACAGACTTAGTTCTCAAACATTGTTCTGACAATGAACATGGGGGGGGGCACGGAGGGGGCACCTTAACTGCTGACATTATTTAAAGCTTAGGAATCAGAGTTACCACAAGGATGAAGAGTGAGACGGTCATGTTATTTGAACAAATCCCATCTGAATGAATGTGTTCAGTTTTGGTTGCAAAACCTCAGGAAAGATATTTTGAATGAGGAATAGCACAAATTCACCAGTATAATACCAGAGCTTAAGGACTAACTAGTGAGCACAGCTTTGAAATGCCCAGTGATCATAGAAAACACTACAGTGAGGATTCGTTGACTAGGATGGCTGGTTTGTGATGCAGATCATGCATGGTCAATTCCCACCCCATCTAAGGTTACCATAAAGGCTCCACCTTCTCAACCTCACCCCTCGCCTGAGGCATGGTGGCCATTAGTTTACATTCACTGTTGGTCATTTCTCTCAGTTGAGAGAGCAGCTTATGATCCTCTGGGACAATGGTGACTTTTGCTATTGAAATGCTAGTCTTTTCTTTAAACAGCTTGGGGAAATTTAGCTTTTTTTACGAAATGGAGACAGTTTAATATTAGCAATTTCATGCATATTTATTTAAATACATGAGAAAAGATAGTGAACTGAAAATGAACTTGTTAGTTTGGACTTGAGTTCTATGGAAATTGCAAGGCACAGCCCCGAGATTTCAAAACCTGCGTTCCAGAATTACAATCTCCAACTTCAGTCAAACAATTGATAATGATTGATATTATGGAATTATTGATAATTCTTCATGTAGCATAGTCAAAGCATTTCATTATTATTTAAGTGCCATTTATTTGAGAACAAATAGCATATTTGACACTTGACACTGTGCAGAAATATATTTGAATTTTGCATTTAAGTTCAAAGCCAGATAATCAAATCCAATGCCTGAATAATGAGACCAGTTTACAGCCTGAAAAAAAAACACTGTTGACACTCATGAATTTGGAAACAAATATTACCAAAGCCATCAAGAGTCAGATATGTTGTTCGACTAAAATTTAGTGTCATTGCTTTCATTCAACAATAGTTGCATTGAAGTTACAATGTGGGAGGCCCAAAGTTTTGCAGCTCAAGGCATTAGGGAGCAACAGAGAACACAGTGGGAGTCCCAGGCAAGTTATATACAGTTGAAGTGTCTGACATTCTCCTTTCCTTTTTCAAACACATCAAAGAGAAATTTCAATTGTAAAACCCATTCTGCTAATAGTATTGCAGGCAGCAAAACAAAACCTATATCAATTGGCACCAAGGTTACCTGATAATGATCTAAAATATATGAAAAATCTTGGCCATAAACTACATACAATTGGATGTTTGACAACTGTGCCACTTACATGAAGTTTTACTTCAAGAATGGCACAAGCCCAACATAAACACTGTAAAAATATTCTGAAGGTGTGAATCTGTGAAATGAATGCCCGAGTTTTCCAGAAATGTACATCATGTGTACAAAATGTTGTGCATAAGAGCTTCTGTGAGGAGCAAGAACCTTTTCAGTAAAACTGTTATTGAAATGGAAAGCATTTGTTAAAGTTTTGAACAATAAGATTCCTACAGTCAAGTCATGCAATGAAAGGAATCCTCAATTTTAGTTGCAAGAAAATGGGGATCTTCCATTTTAGCTGCAAAACAATGGAAAATAAAGAGATTTGAGTTATTTCTGCATGTTTGGATGAGAGTGAGTGAGGGCCCCAGAATGGATGAGCTAACTCACATAGCATCACAGTACAAGAAACCATTCAAGTAGAGCAAACAAAAAGCAATTTAGTGGTTGTAGAGGACGGTATAGTGAGGGTGAAAGACACTGTCCTGTGCAGCCAACAGCATGAGTTGAGAATGCTATGTTGGTTGCCTCGTGTTAGGGTTTGGTCCATCTGCTTAGGGCTAGACAGGAACCTGGAATGGAAGTGAAAAGATCTCGTTGTCATGGTCTATGAAGGTAGTAATAGGCAGGATGAGGTAAGAGGTTCTGTTTCAACACTATAAGAAGCTAGGCACCAAACTGAAGAGCAGAATCTCAAAAGTTATAATTCAGAATAATTATCTGAATTATGTGCCAATTGGCAGATGGGCCATCAGATCACTGAAATGAATAAATGGCTCAAAGGCCTGTGAGGGTTCTACTTCATGGGTCACAGGTATCAATACTTGAGAAGGTGGAATATGTATCATTGTGATGGCCTCAGCCTCAATTATGCTAAGACTAGTGTTCAAGTAAACTGCAAAGCTAGTTTAAAAACTAAACAGTAAGAGTGAGAACTTAAGCTTGTATTGATGTAGAAGTCAAGAAGTTGAGTCAGTCATATAATGTTGGAAACAAAAATCAGACAATACTAAGAATGACTGCAGTACACATTAAAGTTGAATGCTGTCCACAGTCTGAATGAATGCTCTGCAGCATCACAAGAAGGTTAATGATAAGTGCGACCAAGTTCTATCTGATACCTCATGCTCACTCTCTTTGGTACTGCATCCACCTCTGAGCAAGGTTCTGTCAATATGACTATTATATACAGCATTGTCAGTCAATGGTTCTCATTGACCTCATCCTCCTAAAGTACTTAGACAATGGTGCTTCCAACTCTCTCACTTGGAAAAATATCACCATCTTTGTTATGTCTACACCATCACTAACAACAGTGCCTGCACTTTCATCTTCCTCAATCTCACCCTTTGTCTGATTGCAGGAGAAAATGGCCAAAACGTGGCTGAGATGCCAAAGGAAGATGGCAGGGAGACGAACATTTAATTTCTCACCCAGTATGAGGAGAAATTTCTTGATCTCATGGATATACAGTCTACAGTGTTCAGCAACTGGGGGAAGCTGGTATTACTGGCAAAGTCCACTACTCAGGTTTGTACCGCTGATCTCAGCACGGGCAAATAAAGAGCAAAGAAAATTACAGCACAGGAACAGGCCCTTGGGCCCTCCTAGCCTGCGCCGATCCAGATCCTCTATCTAAACCTGTTGCCTACTTTCTAAGGGTCTGTGTCCCTCTGCTTTCTGCACATTCATGTATGTGTCTAGATACATTTTAAATTACGCTATCATGCCCACCTCTCTACCACCTTCGCTGGCAACCCATTGCAGGCACCCACCACCCTCTGCATAAAGAACTTTCCATGCATATCTCCCTTATACTTTTCTCCACTCATCTTGAACTCGTGACCCCTAGTAATTGAGTCTCCCATTGATGAAGTCGTGCAATTTGGCATAAGTTGTATCAGTCACTGCCCAGTTAAATTTGAGAGTTGAGGATTGGGAGATTTCAACAGGCTCCCAGAGATCCTTGGAGACAGCCAGACACATAGTGCTGCTGTCTTTTTGTTGGACACTTAAATTAGGATGGCCACCCCTTCCTTCACATCAAAAGTGCTGCTCCAGCTGACAACACACTTGTGTTGCAGTCTCCCAGGACATGCCTACTCTGTGATGGCACACCGCTTCACGCATCTGAAAGAAATGGTACACTGTCAGCTTCCTGAATCTCTTCCATAACCTGAGGGCTTTCCACTGCAGCTTCTCCATGAGGAGATTGTTCAGCAGTTGCTGGAATTTCCTGTTAGCCCTGGGCTTGCTGAAGTCGCAGTTTCTCTACAATGTCTCTATGTTGTGGTACCATAGTGATAGTAACATCTCTATGTACAAGTACCTAACTGACTGTCACCAACTCCCCTGAACTAAGATCAGATGGTAAATGTACTGGCTGCAGCGGACTGACCACTGTTCTGCCCTCAAACCCCATCCCTCCAAATGCAACAGGGACAGAGACCTCTGGACCTCACCTTCCACCTCACAAATCTCTGGAAACATTGCATTATTCTCTGCCACTTCCACCACCACCTCGAAAGATATATTTCCTTCCCCACCCTTATCTGTGTTCCGCAGAGACCATTCACTCCGTGACTCCCTCATTAGGTCCTTGCCCCATCACCAACCCAACCTCCACTCCCAGCACCTTCCTTTGCTGCCGCAAGAGGTGTAAAACCTGTGCCCACACCTTCCTCCCACCCCTCCTCACCTCCATTCAATGCCCCAAAGGATCATTTCATTTCCAGCAGAGGTTTTGCTGCACATTGACCCACCTTACCTACTGCTTCTGTTGCTCTCGATGTGGTCACCTCTACATTGGGGAGACAAGACGCCAACTCATGGAACAGTTCAGGGAACTTCTCTGGGACATGCACCAAACAACCCCACTGCCCTTTGGCTGATCACTTCAACTCTCCCTCCCACTACCAAATCAAAACTACCAGACCTACCATACAGATTTGATAAGGTTCCCCATGGTAAACTAATAGAGAAAGTGAAGTCACATGGTGTGCAGGGTGTTCTAGCTAGGTGGATAAAGAACTGGTTGAGCAACAGGAGACAGAGAGTAGTAGTTGAAGGGAGTTTCTCGAAATGGAGTAAGGTGACCAGTGGTGTTCCACAGGGATCAGTGCTGGGGCCACTGTTGTTTGTGATATACATTAATGATCTGAAAGACGGCACTGTTGGTATGATCAGCAAGTTTGCAGATCACACGAAGATTGGGGGAGTAGCAGAAAGTGTGGGGGACTGTCAGAGAATACAGGAGAATATAGATAGACTGGAGATTTGGGTGGAGAAGTGGCATACAAATGTGAGGTGATGCATTTTGGAAGTCCAATTCCAGAGCAAATTATACAGTAAACGAAAGAGCCTTGGGAAAAGTTGATGAGCAGAGAAATCTGGGAGTTCAGGTCCATTGTACCCTGAAGGTTGCTGCACAGGTGGATAGAGTGGTCAAGAAGGCATATAGTATGCTTGCCTTCATCAGATGGGGTGTTGAGTATAAGAACTGGCAGGTCATGTTAAAATTGTACAAGACTTTGGTTTTGCTGCATTTAGAATACTGTGTACAGTTCTGGTCACCACATTACCAAAAGGATGTGGATGGTTTGGAGAGGGTGCAGAGAAGGTTTACGAAGATGTTGCCTGGTATGGACGGTGCTAACTATGAAGAGAGATTGAGTAGGTTAGGTTTGTTTTTATTAGAAAAAAAGGAGATTGAGGGGGACCTAATTGAGGTCTACAAAATCATGAAGGGTATAGACAGGGTAGATAGAGATAAGCTTTTTCCCAGGTTGAGGGATTCAATAATGAGAGATCACGCTTTCAAGGTGAGAGGTGAAAAGTTTAAAGGGGATACATGCGGCAAGTACTTTACAAAGAGGGTGAGAGGTACCTGGAATGTGTTGCCAGCAGAGGTAGTAGAGGCAGGCATGATAGATTCATTTAAGGTGCATCTGGACAGATGCATGAGTAGATGGGGAGCAAAGGGATACAGATGCTTAGGAATTGGGCGACAGGTTTAGACAGTAGATTTGGATCGGCTCAGGCTTGGAGGGCCGAAGGGCCTGTTCCTAGGCTGTAAATTTTCTTTGTTCTTTGACTGGCGGAAGAACACCTCATCTTCTGCCTCAGAACCCTTCGATCACATGGCATCAATATTCTTGCCCCCCACCTGATCCCAGATCCAACCCTCCAACTTGACACCGCTCTCTTGACCTATCATACCTACCTATTGTACTTCCCACTTATCCACTCCACCCTCCCCACTGACCTATCGCAATTACCCCCCACCTGCATCCACCTATCGCCATCCCACTGATCTCTGCCCCCCCCCCCCCCCCCAGCCCCACCCCAACTCCTCCTATTTATCTCTCAGCCCCCTTCTCCCTCCACATTTCTGATGAAGGACTGATGCCCAACATGTCAACTCTCCTGCTGTTCAGATACTACCTGACCTGCTGTGCTTTCCCAGCGCCATGCTTTTCAACTTTGATTCAACTAAGGATTATTCCCCTCAGACTTTCAGACATTGCTGTATGATTGAAGCACAAGTAGATTGTTTGCTACATGAGCTGATAGCATATACTGTCGTTGTGACATTAATGTAGCACAGTACTATACAGCAGTATGTTCACTTACTTCACTATTGAGTGCTGGCACCCATGAAAAGCAGCCTGACTTTCTTCCTGCGCTAAAAGAAAGCAATGACAGGACTGTGAGCATGTAAATTCTGAACAAAGTAGCAATATGCGAAAAGGCAAAGCAGAGCAGAAATGCTGGCAGTGTCAATGTAAGTACAAAGTGAGAGAGTCTTCTGAAAGCAAGCAAAGAACCCTAACATATATCAAGTACCAATTCATGAGATAGGTTTATATTCCTCAATGCAACGTGGTCTGGCAATGTCACTAATGCAAAGTATGGGTGAGCTCTAAAATGCAGTATTGGAGTTCTGAACTTTACCATAAATTATTGTAATAATATTGTAATTGATAGTGATTGCAGGGTTGTATGAAATCATTTGTCTGGCTATTTAAAAGTCCTTTTATTCACACCCAGCTGATTTCAATCACCATTATAAAGATATCATACAGTCATAAGTTATACAGTACAGAAATGGACCCTTCAATCCAACTGATCTAGTTCCATTTGCCAGCATTTAGCCCATATCCCTCTAAATCATTCCTATTCATGTACTCATCTTGATGCCTTTTTGAATGTTATAATTGTAACCGCCTCCACTATCTCCTCTGATAGCTCGTTCCATGCACCACTCTCTGCTCCTCAGGTCCCTTTTAAATCGTTCCCCTCTCACCATAAACCTACACCCTTTAGTTTTGGACTCCCCTACCCTGGGAAAAAGACCATAGGTATTCACCCTATCCCTATCATGATTTTATACATATCTATAAGGTTACCCATCAGCCTCCAAAACCCCAACCCATTCAGCCTCTCCCTAGAGTTCAAACCCTGCAATCCCAGCAACATCCTTGTAAATCTCTTCTGAACCCTTTCAAAATATGTATAAGAGGCAAGCAATATGCTTTTTAAATGTTACCAAAAACAAAAAAAGTCCCTCCTGGCCTGTTTACGGTAGGGAGTGCATGTAAATGTAGTTGTGTGGCTAACTAACATCCATCCACAACTTGGTTTAAAAGATCTACAAAAAAAGTGGTGGGAAGTAAGCAGTGGTACCTTCATCAGGGGAGGGTGCCCTCAGGAGCACCCCACTGAGACAGTTCCCCTATTTCTCCTGCACAAACTGCTTTACACAGCCTCCTGGCCCGAAATCCTTAGGTGTTACCTTCTCAGGGAAGCCTTTATCTTCCTGAGTCTTTCCCTGCATTATTGATAGTGTCCACTACTGAGCTCTGGCACTGCTGGGAGTGAGGGGTGAAGTATTAACCAATTAACCAACGTAACTGGCCTGCAGTGTGGTACCGTTGTTGGAAAGGCACAAGGAGGTGGGGTTTGGAGGGAGTGAGTCAGTTTTCAGCTGCCTTTCCTTCCTGGGTTGGAAATGAAATGGTGGTTAGCAGTCCACCAACCCCCCACCCCCGCCGTAAAGTCCAGCCCCATATAAAGCTAAACAGCTGGTTTCTCTGGTGTAGGATGGAAGTGTCATCTCCTCTGTGATTCATGCCAAGGTTTATTTATTTACATGTCAGTGATCTGTGAAAGGAACCAGTTTATTTATTTCTGTATGGGCTGCAGATAAACGAAATACTATTGGTTCAACTTTTAACTCACCTGCTTTGGTGAAGTCCAAAGCCAAGCTCGCAGTGTCTTCTTCAAATATACAGGTTAGGCCCCACTGATGAAGACATAATCTGACACCAAACCAGAGATGGATGTCTGAATGCAAAGTAAGTTTACTTTCTAAAACAAGTCCTGCTCTGGGCCAAGAAAATCAACATTGCTGCACAAGGACCTAACAGGAAAGTTTGGAACTCCTGCTGAGTGGGCCTCACTCTCTCTTTGCTCAGCTGGGATTTCCTTCTTACACAATCGAAGTTGCACAACTAAGACCACTTGTCTGCATCTGCTTGTGATTACCCAAGCTTTATCACCTTTTCCCTCACTATGGGAGAGTTTCTTGGAATTGCGTTGCTGGATCTCATTGGGTCAGTCTTATGGCTTTTTATTTCATTCATTTTAAATCAATAAGAGGAATTTGGGCAAGTTGCTTAGAGGTGTTCTCTGACCGTCCAAGTTTCCAATATTCAAAAAATAAAAACAAAAATTATTGTGGATGCAGGAAATAAAAACACAAAGTGCTGAAGAAATGCAGGAGGTCTGACAGCATCGTCTCCCCATAAGTGCTGGGTTTTTCCAGAATTTTCTGTTTGTACTTCAATTATTCACGACATTTGACCATAAGATATAGGAGTAGAATTAGATCATTCGGCCCATTGAGTCTGCTCCGCCATTCAATCATGGCTGTTGTGTTTCTCACCCCCATCCTCCTGCCTTTTCCTCGTAACCCTTGACCTCCTAACTAAAAAAAACTACGTATCTCTGTCTTAAAGATACTGAATGACTTGGAGAAGGGATAATGTAGTGTAGGAACTCTCCCATAATTCCTCCATTATCCTCTACACTGCTGTCCTGGTGTCCATTATCTCTCGTTAATCTAAACCGTAACTGTCCTTCTCCTGGCTGTTAGCTCACCCAAGCACATTCTTCCTTGCTGACTTAAACTAGTTTCCACCATCCAATTTTAATTATTTATAATATGCATCGTATTCAAATTCCTCCACGTACTCGCCCTATGTAGCTGTGCAAGCTCCTCTAGCTTTCAGTCCTCTGACTGTGGACTTTCCATGTTTCCATCTACCTCCACACCATCGTTCGAGCAAATGTATTCAATCATTTTTCACCTGCTATTTAAAAGTTACTTTGTTAGTTCTCCCCTTAATACAGGCCGATGCTACAGTACAATAACAAAGATGGACCATTTTGTCAGAATGCAATCTTCCATCTGAGACCGATCTGTCTTCTCTCGTCAACACAAAAGATCCCATGACACTGTTCAAAAAGACACAAGGCGCTACTTTTGGCATCTTGATTGAGCATTTAGCTAACTGATATTTTTGGGGACCACACTGTATGCAACATGGAGAGAAAAAGAAAATCCTGAAGTATTTTAGAGGAGTAATGAACTTGTGGCTGCCATTTTCCATATTTTACAATATTGCCTTCATCACATTCCTTATATCTTTTAAAGTGCCGTTCTTTAGGTGTGACCTGCTTCAGAATATTGTAAAGACATAAAGGGCATCATATTTCTTTTTCATTGCTACAAAGGCAAAATATTATGATCGCTGGAAATATAAAATAAAAATAGAAAATGCTGGAAATGCTCTGCAAGTCAAGGTGCATATGTGGAAGTTAATGAGCTGAAATTTATCAAAGTGTCAATTTCAGGCAGTTTTATGGGAAGTTTCTCTGCATGAGCTGTAGCATGTTTTTTTCTCACCATTTTCTGGTGTTCTCCTTATTATGTAAACATCATGCTTCCATGGCACTGCTGTTGCATGATCTAGTGTTTCCCAGCAGCAAAGATACACACCACTGCCAGAGCCTGCCAGGATTTTCACCAACTGTGCCATATTTAAAGCCCAGCTGTGCAGCAGGTTAATTGCTGCCCACCACATATAGACATTCATAGTACACATAGCAGGAGGGAATCAAGAAAGAAAAGCCTCTGAGGGTGCATAGATGACACAGTGACACTTCATTGCAAATAGAATCTCACATTTTAAATGTAATATCACTTTACATCATCAGCTATATAATTGACTGATATTGTAACTGCAGCTACGAGAATCAAGCTACAGGCTACCCATCCTTAGCACGACACCATGTTTGAACACTGTCTAATCAAGTGCCACACTTTCTCAAATTCCCAACATTCTTGTCATTGTTCAGGACTGACAGTGCCACCCCCCCCCCCCCCCCCTCCACCCCCCCCCCCCTCCCCACCCCCTCTGACTTGGAAGGAGAGCCCTGGATGATCAATGACCAGACCCATGACTGATCTCTGTGCAACTCCTACCTGACTTACCACTAATTCCCAGTTTGATTGCTCTGGACTTTCAAGATTGACATGACATACTCCCTAATTGTATTGAACCCTGTTCCTGACAACTCCTAGCACCTGACTGACCATGCCCAAACCTCTGGACTGATATCAGTTGATGCCCTTGACTTAGTGTGGCATTACCCTGTATGGTGTCAATCTGCTTTGACTTGACTGAGGATAATTTCCCTTAAAATTTGAGACACTTTAAATAATTTGGTTGAAACACATAGTGTGTGTGCCATTAGGTTGCTGGCACATCGTGTAGGCACGATATTGAAGAAACATGTCTGACTCTTTTGCTGACTCATATAAGAGGCAAAGCAAGACAGAAGTACAGTGAGCCTGTACATTCAGAACAATGTGGTAATGTGCATAAAAACCATGCAAGGAAGGGGTGTGAGAGTCGAAGTAGAGTGAATATATATTAAGAAAGGAAGCCAAAAGCTCTGAGATGTATCTTGAACTAATGCATGAGATGAGTGCCTGTTCTGTAGTCTGTCAGTAACATAACAATGAAAAGTGTCAGTGTGCTCCAAACCACAGCATTGAAGGGGTGAATTGTATTTCATTTTGCCTGAAACATGCCATGATGACGTCATGAGGCTGATGCATGTTCAATGCAAGTGGTTTTAACCCTTTATTCCCTCTTCAGACAAGTAAGACTCTGGTTTCTTTATTTAAACATATATCTATAAATGCTTGGGTGAAGTACTTATCGAAGGTGACATACAACTAAAATCTTTGCTATCAAAACAATAGTTGTAAATTATTTTACGGATAACAATCTTCCAATCAACTATTTCTATCGATAATTTCCAGTCAAAAGACTGCACATTTACTCACGCTCTCTCTATCCAACAACATTCATACTGTTGACATTCCAGGTTAGGGCATATGACTGTATCATCCAATCCTATTCAAACTAGTACATGGTTATATTATCCAGTCATCTTCTAACGGTAAGTGTGTCTTCTAACTTTAAATACATTTGGGGTGGCATGGTGGCTCGGTGGTTAGCACTGCTGCCTCACAGCGCTGGGGACCTGGGTTTGATTCCCGCCTCGGACGACTATGTGGAGTTTGCACATTTTCCCTGTGTCTGTGTGGGTTTCCTCCAGGTGCTCCGCTTTCCTCCCATAATCCAAAGATGGGCAGGTCAGATGAATTGGCCATGCTAAATTGCCCATAGTGTTAGATTAGTGGTAAATAGAAGACTGGGGAATCGGTCTGGGTGGGTAATTTGTCAGAGGGTCAGTGTGGACTTGTTGGGGCTTTTGGGCCTGTTTCCATACTATAGGGAATTTAATCTAATGTAGGCATGTACTTGTGATTATCTGAAAGCCTTTACTGTTCCCTTTATCCCCTTTCAAATGCTAACCTCTGTATACAGGGGGTGCAGGCAGTTGCTGCCTATGGAGTATACCCTGAGATGATGCAATCATACTGCACAGAAGAGGGTCTTTGGTCCATCGGGTCTGTACCATCAAAAATATGCTAAATCTACACTTGTCTCCCCTTCCAGCAAAAGACCCTTAGCTTTGAATGATAAGACATTTTAGGTGCTCATCCAGACCCCCACTATCTGGGTGAAAAATATTTTCTTCAGATCCTTTCTAAAACTCTTGCCTTTCACCTTTAAATTATGCCCCCTTTTTATTAACTCTTCAACCAAAGAGAACAGCTGTTTTCTATTCACCATGACCCTGTTCATTGTAATCTTATACACATCCATCAGATATGCCTGGTGCTGTTTTTGGCATCAGATGTTTTGAACATAAGCCCTTCATCAGCTTATGCCCAAAACATCGACACTCTTGCTCCTTGGGTGCTGCCTGACCGGCTGTGCTTTTCCAGCACCACACTCTGATTCTAATCAGCAAAATCTGCAGTCCTCACTTTGTCTGAACTGCTTTTGGAATGCCCACTTGAGGTCTGCATTAAACCAGAGTTGATTTCCCAATGGTGATGACAGAGTGGAGTATATGGTAGGCTATGAAGTTACATATTGTGCTGGAGTACAGTTCTGCTGCTGTCGATGGCCCACAGTGCCTCATGGATGCTCAGACTTCAGATGCTAGATCTGTTCGAAGTCTGTCCCATTTAGCTTAGATTAGATTCCTTACAGCATGGAAACAGGCCCTTTGGCCCAACAAGTCCACACCGACCCTCCGAAGAGTAACCCACCCACACCCATTTCCCTCTGATTAAAGCAGCTAGCACTATGGGCAATTTAGCATGGCCAACTCACCTGACCTGCATATCTTTGGAGTGTGGGAGGAAACCGGAGCACCCGGAGGAAACCCAAGCAGACATGGGAAGAATGTGAAAACTCCACACAGACAGTCACCCAAGGCTGGAGTCGAATCTGGGACCCTGGTGATGTGAGGCAGCAGTGCTAACCACTGAGCCACCATGCCGCCCCGGTGATAGTGCCACACAATACAATTGAGGGTATTCTAAATGTGAAGCCAGGACTTTGTCTCCACAAGAACTGTGTGGTGGTCACTGTTACAAATACTGTCATGGACAGGTGCATTTGCAGCTGGCAGATTGGTGAGAATAAGGTTGAGAATGTTTTCCCTCTTGTTGGTTCCCCCATCACCTGCTGCAGACCCAGTCCAACAACCACGTCTTTTCGGACCCGACCAGCTCAAACAGTGGTCCTGCTGCTGAGCCACTGTTAGTGGTGGACATGAAATCCCCCACCTAGAGAATATTTTGTACCCTTGCCACCCTTAGTGCTTCCTGCAAATGTTGCTCAACATAGAAGAGTACTGATTCATCAGCAAAGGGAGGAGGGTATGTGGTACATTGTGAGGAGGTGATGATTCCGTGAGTATGACTATGTCAGGCTGTTACTTGACTGGTTTGTGAGACAGGTCTTTCAATTTTGGCTCTAACCCCAGATATCGATAATGAGGGTTTTGCAGGGTCGACAAGGCTGTTTTTGCCTTTGTATTTTCCAGTGTTTATGAGGTGTACCCAATTTCATTTCTTTGTGACTTTGTAATAATTGGTTAAATTGAGTAGTTCTTCAGTCAATTCAGAGGGCAACTGAGAGTCAACCACATTGCCGTGGGTGTGGATTCACATGTAGGTCAGACCAAGTGAGGACGATAGATTCCTTTCCCTGAAGGGAATTAGTGAACCAGAAGGGTTTTTCCAACAATGGTCATTAGGAGATTCTTGATTCCAGGTTTTAAAAATTTGAATCCAAATTCAAACATGATTCCTAGAACATTTACTGGGTTTCAGGATTAATAGTCTTGTGATAACGTGACCTGACCATCGCTTCCCCGTATAGTTGCTTTGTCATTTTCATTCATCAGTTTGCTTCCATTCTGACATTTCTGCCCATGGCTTGTCTTCTAGTGATCTCAATGTAAGTTCAAAGAACAGCACCTCATTTTTCATCTCTGTACTCAATCTTAAGTTCAACAAAGTTAAACTGCAATCTTTGGCTCTAACATGATCTCCGTTTTTTTTGGACCTTTTTCTTTATGCTTCATTCCTTTCATGTTTCATTCTTGTTCATCTGTCATCTGGATACAGCCTTGTTCCTTTACTATTTTCATTACCCCTCTCTTTGGCTTTTGCGTCATTAAATATGTTATTGGTTAATAACTTCTGCCCTTTGTCCCATCTCCATTTAATCTTCCTAACCATTTAATCTTCCCACTCCCTCCTCCCCTCTACTGGTTTAAAACTCTTACATTTGTATCTTCCTTCTGTTCTGATGAACGGGCATCGACCTGAAATGCTAACTTTGTTTCTCTCACTGCAGATGCTCCCTGACCCACGTAATATTTCTGGAATATTATTTTTGCAAAATTTCTTTATACATCATCTGTTTTCTTAACATCATTGGTTATCCCTGGCTTATCAAAACTCAAAATTTGCTCCTTTCAGTGCCTTGGGTTATATTTTGTTTCTCCGCATCAGAAGTGCTACATAAATGCATGCTGTTTTTGGAATGGAATTTAATTGGTTTGGAACTGTTTGAATCCGGAAAACTAAACCTCAAAACATCAGCTGGTTCTGTATTGTATCTGCTGAGAATCATCAGTGACTTGGCAGAACATTGTTTAACCTTTATCGCTAAAATTGAGTTGCCAAAACTGCCCGACATTTAGTTTCTAAGAAATAAACATATTTTCCAGTACTTCATTTTGAAATTAAGAAGCTGAAGAAAGTATCACAGAGGAACTGAGCATATCTTCCTACTGCCCAAGCACTTAGTATGCAGAGACTTATAAAATCAACTGATGTCACTATATTCGAGAGAAGTCACTTTTGTACTCTCTACCATGTAAAGGAAATTTGGGGTCAATTTCATAATGACTGTGCTGGAGTACAAATGTGACATTTGTGGAGCCTCATTACTTTCTATTTGAGTGTGTGACATTAATAAATTGGTGTCATCCCAGTATCCATGACATTTCTCAGATTCATTTGTGCCGAGCGACATTATTAAACACCGCTCCCCCCCCCACCCCCACCATCAACAATGAAAGCAGAAAATTGGTGTTTGATGTTTTGCTTGAGGCAAGTCAACACTCAATTCTTCTTCAAGTATTAAAAAGAAACTAAAAGTTTAATTTTCTATTTTGCAGCAACAGTTCGTCTTCATGCTAAAAATGAACAGCTGTGATTTAAAAAAAACTAGTGCAATCTTGTTTTAGTTTGCGCAAGAAATAGCTTGTTTTTACCCATGATTCAATCTGAACAGTCTGCCTTCACAAGGTAAGATATCAACTGCACATTTATTTTCTCCTAAAGAGGGTGACCAAAATGTTTAGCATTCATGGCTATTTATTTCAGTTTGTACTCTTTTAAATGCTGTTGTCAGCAAATATAAAGCATGACAAACAATTTAAACATAACCATATGCAACAGTTGAGATAAAACTTAACGTGTGGTTGCTTTAGTTGTTTTGCCTTTAGGGATAATGAACGAACTGGAGTTTTCTTGGAAAAGGTATGCATCACTGATTTTTATCATGAACTACTACCAATAGGAATTATTGAAAAGTTTGGCCACACAACATAAGTAAGTTAAATTACAACTTACTGAACTAAAGGAAAATCGCTTAGGTTTATATGATTGCCAAATAATTTTAATGAACAATAAGAAGTAAAAGAAATCACTACAAAAATGGATTGTAAGTTACTAAGTAACAAGGAATCTTTTATGGGAACTGAAACATGTTTGTGATTGGAAACACATGCTTTACAAATCCCTTAAATATCTCACATCTCTGCCTGTTGTTTCACAGAAATCTGCTGTTCGTGAGCTTGGATGACATAGCATTAAAGTCACAATGTTATACAATAGTTTGTACAGTGACGCAATGTTAGTTTTCCCGCCACAACTTCTTCATTATACTGTTAATTATAACTTGCTCTTAACTACCAATTATGATGGTAACAAAAACTTGCATTTTCCATCAATCTTTCAACATGCAACAATATTTAAAAGCATTTCACAAATAGGCATAGAAAAGAACTGATGCTAAACCAGGAAGGAAAACATTATAAGAGATAGTTGGGTGTTTGGTCAAAAGATGGATCTTGAGGATGCAGAGAAGCAGTAAGTATAACCAAAATGCACAAACTTTCTTCCACTAATGATGGGATAGTAGAAAGGTAGACAGAAATCAATGGAAGGCTGACAGAAGGGTGTGAGGGTGTGTTTAGATTAGATTCTCTATAGTGTAGAAACAGACCATTTGGTCCTCCGAAGAGCAAACCACCCAGACTCATTTTCCTACATTCACCCCTGACTAATGCACCTAACACTATGGGCAATTTAGCAATTCACCTAACCTGCACATCTTTGTACTTTGGCGAGAATGTGCAAACTCCACGCAGACGGTTGCCCGAGGCGGGAATTGAACCCAGGTCCCTGGCGCTGTGAGGCAGCAGTGCTAACCACTGACCCACCATGCTGCCCCAAACGTACTTAAAGTTAGAAGACATACTTACCTTAAGAATATGTGAACACATCATGACATGACTGTGTACTAGTTTGAAAGGAATTGGATGATACAGTCAAATGCACTAACCTAGAATGTCAATTGTATGAACATTGTTGGATAGATAGGGTAAGTAAATGTGTAGTCTTTGACTGGAAATTATCTATAGATATAGTTGATTGGAAGATTGTTGTCTGTAAAAATAATTTAGAACTGTTGCTTCTAAAGGTTCTGCCATTTACTGTTTACTATCGTCTGCATTAGACCTTCCAAATTTATCCTCTTGCATTTGTCCATATTTAACTTCATCTGCCATTTCTCCATCCAAGTCTCCAACCTATCTATAGCCTGCTATATTCTCTGGCAATCCTTCCAGCACAGATCCCTGTGGAACACCACTGGAAAAGGTATGATGCAGAAGGTCATGGTAGACAAGAATGAAAACTTTGACATTAAATCATGATGGAATGGTCAGTGTAGCTCAAATAAATAGTTTTGCAGCTCTTAGTTTGGAAGATGATAGATATACTATACAAACATTTCAGATAGTAAAGAATAAAATACCAGGAAGGAGAGCATTAGAATTGTACAGCAATGGAAATAGATCATTTGATCCAACCCAATCTAGTCCCACCTGCCAGCACCAACCCATAACCCTCCAAACCCTTCCGATTCATATACCCATCCAGATGCCTTTTTAAATGTTGCAATTGTACTAGCCTCTACCATTTCCTCTGGGAGCTCATTCCATACACGTACCACTCTCGGCGTGAAAGAAGTGCCCCTTAGATCTCTTTTATATCTTTCCCCTCTCACCCTTAAACCTATGCCCTCTAGTTCTGGACTCCCCCACCCCAGGGAAAAGACTTTGTCTATTTATCCTATCCATGCCCCTCATGATTTTATAAACATCTATAGGGTCACCTCTCAGCCTACGATGCTCCAGGGAAAACAGCCCTAGCCTATTCAACCTCTCCCTATAGCTCAAATCCTCCAGCCCTGGCAACACCCTTGTAACTCTTTGCTGATCTTTTCAGGTTTGACAATATCCTTCAGATAGGAAGAAGACCAGAATTGCAGCAATATTCCAAAAGTGGCCTAGCCAATGTCCTGTACAGCCACAACATGACCTCCCAACTCTAGTACTCAATACTCTGACCAATAAAGGAAAGCATACCAAATGCCTTCTTTGCTATCCTATCCACCTGCAACACTACTTTCAAGGGGCTATGAACCTGCACTCCAAGGTCTCTTTGTTCAGCAACACTCCCAAGGACCTTACCATTAAGTGTATAAGTCCTGCTAAGATTTGCTTTCCCAAAATGCAGCATCTCATATTTATCCAAATTAAACTCCATCTGCCATTCCTCAGCCCATTGGCCCATTTGTTCAAGATCCCATTGGAATCTGACATAACCTTCTTCGCTGTCCACTACACCTCCAATTTTGGTGTCATTTGCAAACTTACTAACTATACCTCTTATGCTCACCTCCAAATCATTTATATAAATGACGACAAGTAGTGGACCCAGCACCAATCCTTGTGGCACTCCACTGGTCACAGGCCTCCAGTCTGAAAAAAAACCCTCCACCACTACCCTGTGTCTTCTACCTTTGAGCTAGTTCAGTATCCAAGTGGTTAGTTCTCCCTGTATTCCATGAGATCTAACCTTGCTAATTAGTCTCCCATGGGTACCTTGTCACACGCCTTACTGAAGTCCATATAGATCATGTCTACCACTCTGCCTTCATAAATCCTCTTTGTTGCTTCTTCAAAAAACTCAATTAACTTTGTGAGACATGATTTCCCACACACAAAGCCACATTGACTATCCCTAATCAGTCCTTGCCTTTCCAAATGCATGTACATCCTGTCTCTCAGGATTCCCTCCAACAATTTGCCCACCACTGACGTTGGGTTCACCGGTCTATAGTTCCCTGGCTTCTCCTTACCACCTTTCTTAAATAGTGGTGCCACGTTAGCCAACCTCCAGTCTTCCAGCACCTCACCTGTGACTATCAATGATACAGGGGAGCAGCAATCACTTCCCGAGCTTCTGAGGTATACCTGATCAGGTCCTGGGGATTTATCTACTTTTATGCATTTCAAGAAATCCAGCACTTCCTCCTCTGTAATATGGACAGTTTTCATGATGTCATCATCTATTTCCCTACATCCTATATCTTCCATGCTTCTTTCAACAGTAAACACTGATGCAAAATAATCGTTCAGTATCTCCCCCATCTCCTGCAACTCCACATAAAGGCCGCCTTGCTGATCTTTGAGAGGCCCTATTCTCTCCCTAGTTACGCTATTGTCCTTAATGTATTTGTAAAAACCCTTTGGCTTTTCCTTAATTCTATTTGCCAAAGCTATCTCATGTCCCCTTTTTACCTTCGTGATTTCCCTCTTAAGTATACTCCTACTGCCTTTACACTCTCCTGAGGATTCACTCGATCTATCCTGTCTATATCTGACATATGCTTCTTTCTATTTTTAATCAAACCCTCAATTTCTTTAGTCATCCAGCATTCCCTATATCTACCAGCCTTTCCTTTCCCCCTAACAGGAATATACTTTCTCTGGACTGTTATCTCATTCCTGAAGGCTTCCCATTTTCCAGCCATCCCTTTACCTGCAAATATCAGCCCCCAATCAGCTTTTGAAAGTTCTTGCCTAATACCATCAAATTAGCCTTTCTCCAATTTAGGACTTCAACTTTTAGATCTGGTCTATCCTTTTCCATCACTATTTTAAAATTAATAGAATTATGGTCGCTGGCCCCAAAGTGCACCCCCACTGACACCTTAGTCACCAGCCCTGCCTTATTTTCCAAGAGTAGGGCAGGTTTTGCACCTTCTCTAGTACATACATCCACATATTGAATCAGAAAATTTTCTTGTACACACTTAACAAATTCCTCTCCATCTAAACCCTTAACACTATGGTAATCCCAGTCTATGTTTGGAAAGTTAAAATCCCTGCTGTAACCACCCTATTATTCTTACAGATTACTGAGATCTCTTTACAATTTTGTTTCTCAATTTCCCTCTGACTATTAGGGGTACTATAATACAATCTCAATAAGGTGATCATCCCTTTCTTATTTCTCAGTTCCACCCAAATAATTTCCCTCGATGTATTTCTGGGAATATCTCCCCTCAGTACAGCTGTAATGCTATCCCTTATCAAAACCACCACTCCCCCTCCTCTCTTGCCTCCCTTTCTGTCCTCCGTGTAGCATGTCTATACTGGAACATTAAGCTGCCAACCCTGTCCATCCCTGAACCACGTTTCTGTAATTGCTATGATATCCCAGTCCCATGTTTCTAAACATGCCCTAAGTTCATCTGCCTTCCCTGTTAGACCTCTTGCAATGAAATAATGCAGTTTAATTTATCAGTCCTACCTTGTTCTCTGCTTTGCCCCTGCCTGCCCTGACTGTTCAACTCACTTCATTTCTCAACTGTACTAGTCTCAGATTGACCTCTTTCCTCACTATCACCGGATCCCACCAACTTCGCCCCCCCCCACCCTCCACCTTGCTAGTTTAAATCCCCCCAAGCAGCTCTCGTAAATCTCCCTGCCAGTATATTTGTCTCCTTCCAAGTCTGGTGCCATCCATCCTCCTTGCACATGTCACTTCTACCCTCGAAGAGATCCCAATGCATTGAAGCAGTTGTGTCCAGAAGTGATCAGACATAGTTGAGGGATCCTTTTATATATTAGTATTCAAGACAGAGCTGACTAATATTGACCTAGAGTGGAAAGTATGAATTCAATTATTTGGTCTTCATGACATTTTTATTTCGTTCCTTTGTTTGAATTCGTGAAAATCAAGGTGAAATGTGAAAGGGAAATCATTTTGACCAATAGGTTCGAGTTTTTTGAAGAAGCAACGTGTTCTCTAGATAAAGGGCAACCTGTGGATGGATTGCAGTTCGGTTTTCAGAAGTATCTGATGAAGTGCCAAATCAAAGGGTTTTGCGGAAAATGAAAGCTCAAGGTGTCGGGATAACAGATTGACATGAATAACAAAAATCAGGGAGTAGACACAGATTGTTTTCAGATTTGTTAGATATAATGAGTGATATGCCACAACGATTGGTGCTGGGACGTTACAGTTTACAATTTTTATAAATGACTTGGATGAAGGAAAGGAGATTATGGTTGCCAAATTTGCTGATGGCACAAAGATATGTGGGAAACTAAGCAGTGCAGCAGACATAGGATGTAGGTGAGTGAGCAAAGATACGGCAAATTGATTATAATGTGGGAAAAATGTGAAATTGTCCACTTTACCAGGACGAATAAAATATGCATTACGGCAACTCGCAATGACTCATTTGACAGCACCTTCTAAACTTGAGACCTTTACCATCGACTGTTAAAGGGGAACAGAAGCACAAGACAATCACCTTCCCAAATTATACACTTGGAGCTGCATTTCCATAACTTCAGTGTTGCTACCTTCCTAACAACAGAATATACCTACACTACAAGGACTGACGGTTCAAGAAGGCAAATCACCATCACTTTCTCAGAGAATCACAGAATTGTTAGAAAAATTGCAGAAGAAGGCCTTTCTAAAGCAAAATTAGGGATGAAAAGTCAATGCTGGGCTCGTCAGTGATGCCCACAGCCCATGAAGGAAAGAAACACAAAGTGTTTATGATGCTGCCATATGCTGTAGATGAAGTTTCATGAATTCTCCCCATCTATTCAGATGGGGAGTTATAGCAGTACACCTCTGTATTAACACAATGACACTTATATTTTTGATGAAAAATTTGAATGTTCAAAGCCCTGTCTGCCTCACCAATCCTCCTTCTCAATGCACATTGGACCCTGGTATGCATGATTTGTTTAACCTGGAAACTAAGCACACCATTCAAGAGTTTGTGATCAGGTTTCCAAAACACATTATATGACAGTGACTGGCATTATCATACTACTTCTTCCACCATCTCAACCAGTGAGATTTATAGTCTTTATTTGCCAGTTCTGCAGTTGAGGACCTTTTGGAAAGTCATCCTCTTGACTGTTAAAAATTCCTTAAGAACGGTCAGCTGCTCATATAAGGTAACCAAGAAGGTCACAAAGACAAATGTAACATTGGGAGGGAGGGAGACTGTAACAGAGGAGTGGGAAGCAGGTCAGAGAAGAGTAGAGTCTGGGAAAGGGAGAGAGTGAGAAGCAGATGCAAAAGAGTGAGGGAGGAAGAAACTCTGTGAGAGAAAGAGAAAAAGATGAACAGTGTGTGAGAGAGGAAGAGAAAGTGTAAGAGAACCTGTGTATGAGAAAAAGAGTGTGCAAGAGAGATGAAGAAACTATGAAAGAGGGCAAGAGAGATTAAGAGACAGAGAATGGATGTGTGATATGGGGGAAGAGTGTATGAGAGGAAGGCAGGGTGTGAAAGGAAGTGTTAGAGACCGTGTGCATAACAGAGAGGGGAGAGTGTTTCAGACAGGGAGAACAAATGTCTGTTAAAGAGAGTGTGTGAGAGAAAGTCTGAGAGAATGTGAGCTATGAAGACTAGCTAAGAGTGTGACAAAGGGAGAGAATGTGAGAGAGAGATGGAAGTGAGAGTGAGTATGAGACAAATAGACTGTATGTGAGGGAGAGAGAGAGGGGGGGGAAAGAGGGCAGCCTTACGATAGTTTGACTAAACCTTTTCACATTTGCGTGACTCCAGGAATAGTGAGGTTTGATTGACTGCATACACCAGTCAGTCATCATAAATATGAGCAAGAGTGTGGAAGAGGTTCTGAGAAAGAGAGCATGTGAGGATGTTGTTGCAGAGCACTGTGCTATGTTGAGCCTACACCTACAACATGTGCTAGCAACAAACACAAAAAAACACTTAACCAAAAGTCTCTAGGGAGTAGTCCTCAGTCAGGTCAGGGAGACAGCCTTCTAGCTTTTTTTTGGGGGGGTATGATGGGAATTGTGGGGGGAGTCGGGCAAGAATAAGTCAATGGAATCATCAATATCTGTCCAGGGGCTTAGACGTGGTTAGTTGGCTGCTTGGGACAGAGAGGGTTACTGTACACAAGTGAGTGGCTCTGGTCAGTCCAGTGCAATCAGTCGGGGGAGTCACACTAAGTCAGTTGGGAAGCTGCGCAGAGATCACTTTGTGGTCTGATCACACAAGTCCATGCCATCCATTCAAGCCATCAGAGAGTGGGTGATGGTCAATCCTAGTGTCTGCTCACTGTACATTAAGGGACAGAGGTGGGGAGGGGAGCCGGGTGGGTTGATTGGTGTTATCTGGCCCATTGCTGCAGTAGGGAAGTTGGCAATATAAAATTCTGGGATGCAAGGGGAAAGATGATATGAGGCAAGGAGATGATAGTACATCAGAGGACATGAGTTACATTGTGAAGATTGTCTCATCGACGGTCACAACCACCCTGACTTCAATGGAGGAAACAGCGCAGCATGATGGTTAGTATCTCTCAACTGCAGACTAGCTCTCCACTCAGAGAGGGTTCTAAGATGGATGAGGCTCAGAATGAATGACCAAATCACAATACCTTCATACAGTACTCTTGTATGTGCAGTGAAGTGTCAGCCATGTCAGCTGAATGCCCTGAGAAGTGTTTCTTTTGGTTCCCCTCCCACAACATGCATTGTGAAGGACAACTCCTGACTGGCAGCATTGACATGGGGCTTGGCTGGGCTTTAAAATTGGCACTGGTCCCCTTGTAACCCCAGGAGATCCTGGCAGTGATAACTGTGATACCTCTGTCTCTGTTGAGAGAGAAACTAGACTGAGTGGATTGCCTTTGAAACCTGGTACGTAGGTAATGAGAGAAGTTTGGAGAAAAGTGTGAGGATTCTCACAGAGAGAAACCCTCCCGGCAACTCACTAAAATTGTCATTTAGCTGATTACTGGGTAAAAATCAGCCCAGCGTTTGTGAGAGAGTACATATGAGAGAGTGCTTATGAGACAGTGAATGTGAGAAAGAGTGAATGAGAGAAGGAGGTTGGAAGTGAGTGAGAGAGGGAAAAAAAGGAATTGTGAGAATGAAGGACAGAGTGTGGCAAGGGTGAAACACCAAGAGTGACAGAAATTTTGTGCATGAGACTAAGAGAGAAAGAGTATCTGAGAGCGGAAACTTAGAGAGTATCAGACTTGTGGGAAAGGCAAATGTGTGAGTTACAGAAAAGGTCTGAGAGAGAGTCTGTGTGAGATACTGTATGAGACAGAGAGTCAGAAGGTAAATGTGGTAATGGGATTATGAGAGAGTGTGTATGAGTGAGCAGTAATGTAAGAAAGAGAGAGAGAGATCGCGTGAAAGAGAGGAAGAGTGGGAGATGGAGGCCTCAAGAGAGTATGAGAGAGAAAGTGTGGGGGAGAGTGGGTTTTTGTGTGAGACTGTGAATAAGAGGGAGGGAGACTGGGTCAACATAAGAGACTTAGTAAGAGCAACAGAATTGTGAGAGAATGCGTGAGTGAGTGTGTAAGCATAACAGTGTGTGAAAAACAGAATTCAGAGAAGGGGGAGAGAGAAGGTATTGGAGGATGTGAAGGTGAAGGAGAGAATGAATTTGAGGGAAAAAGAATTTGAGGAAAAGTGACACCAAGGGAATAGATGTGGGAGAAAGAGAAAATGATGCAGCAGGCAGTGAAGAAGGCTAACTATAAGTCAGCATTTATAACGAGAGGAGTCAAGTACTGAAATAAGGCTAACTTGCTGTTATTGTCAAGGGCATTAGTGTGATCACACCTGGAATATTGCAGCTTCTACCTTTTATGAGGAAGGATGTTCTTGCTTTGGAGGGAGTGCAGCAAAGGTTTACAGAATTGATTGAGGAGCTGGCAGGACTGATTTATGAGGAGAGATTAAGTTGGTTAGGATTATATTATTGAAGTTCAGAAGAACGAGGGGGGCTCTTATAGAAATGTATAAAATTCAACAGGCCTGGACAGGATAAATGCAGGAAGGCTGTTCCCAATGATGGGGGAGTTGAGAACCAGGGGTCATTGTTTAAGGATAGGGTGGAACCCTTTAGGAATGAGATAGGAGAAATTTCTTTACCCAGAAAGTGGTGACCCTGTGTAATTCACTATTACAGAAAGTGGGTGTGGCCAAAACAATCAGTGCTTTGAAGAAGGAGATAGAGATAGCCCTTGTGGCCAAAGATATCAAGGGATGTGGGGACATTATATTGAATGGTGGAGCAGGTTTGAGGGGCTCAAATGGCTACTCCTGCTCTTCCATCTTATATGAGAGATTGAGAGAGAGAGCAGAGACTGTGTGAGAGGAAGTCTATAAGAGTGCATGAGAGAAACCTGAGGCAGAAAGAACACAAAGGAGATGGAGAGCGAGTACAAGAGTGAGTGTGAGAGAAACTGAGGGTCCATGAGAGAGAGTTTGAAGGGAATGAGGGAAAGTGTGAGACAGAAAGGTTGAGTGTGTGTCAGGGGAACAGCAAGATGGAGAGAGGGAGATTAAAAGATAGTGAGAGGGTGTGAAGAGGGCCACTGTGTCAGAGGATGTACAGTGAGCAAGAGAGAATGAGAGACAATATAAGAGAGTATGTGTAAAAGAGAGGGAGCATACACATTAGAAATAAAATTAAAGGAACTGTAAAAGTGAGGGAAAGTGTGAGAGAAGGTGAGGGTGTAAGAGGTACACTGTGAAAGAAGTTTTATGTGAGAGGGAGACAGATAGAGAGCGTGCTTGTGGGAGACAGTGAGTGAAAGAAGTAGAGATTGATTGAGAGAGTGAGTGCGTGTGTGTATATGTAAGAGTGTTAAAGAGCGTATGAGTGAGTGAGAGAGAGAAACAGAATGTGTGAAGGGGGAAAAGAGAGTAGGAGAATGAGAGAGAGAGGGTAGAAATGAAAGGGAACATGAGAGTGAGGGAAGGTGAGTGTGGGAGTGAGAGCATTTTAGAACCAAGAGATGGAGATTATTAGAAAGCATCTATGAGAAAATGCACTGTGTGAGGACAGAAAATGAAGTAGGAGAGTGTAAGAGTCGTAGAGATGTAGAGCACGGAAACAGACCTTTCGGTCCAACCAGTCCATGCCGAACAGATATCCCAACCCAATCTAGTCCCACCTGCCAGCATCTGGCCCATATCCCTCCAAACCCTTCCTATTCATATACCCATCCAGATGCCTTTTAAATGTTGCAATTGTACTAGCCTCCACCACTTCCTCTGGCAGCCGATTCCACATACATACCACCCATTCTGTGCATACTTTGCCCCTTAGGTCTCTTTTATATCTTTCCCCTCTCACCCTAAACCTATGCCCTCTAGTTCTGGACTCCCCCACCCCAGGGAAAAGACTTTGTTTACCCTATCCATGCCCCTCATGATTTTATAAACCTCTATAAGGTCACCCCTCAGCCTCTGATGGTCCAGGGAAAACAGCCCCAGCCTATTCAACCTCTCCCTATAACTCAAATCCTCCAACCCTGGCAACATCCTTGTAAATCTTTTCTGAACCCTTTCAAGTTTTACAATATCTTTCCGATAGGAAGGAGACTAGAATTGCACACAATATTCCAACAGTGGCCTAACCAATGTCCTGTACAGCTGAAACATGACCTCTCGACTCCTGTACTCAAAACTCTGACCAATAAAGGAAAGCATACCAAATGCCGCCTTCACTATTCTATTTACCTGCAACTCTACTCTCAAGGAGCTATGAACCTGCACTCCAAGGTCTCTTTGTTCAGTAACACTCCCGAGGACCTAACCATTAAGTGTATAAGTCCTGCTAAGATTTGCTTTCCCAAAATGCAGTACCTCGCATTTATCTAAATTAAACTCAATTGCCACTTCTCAGCCCATTGGCCCATCTGGTCAAGGTCCCATTGTAATCCGAGGTAACCTTCGCTATCCACTACATCTCCAATTTTGGTGTCATAGATTAGATTAGATTAGATTACTTACAGTGTGGAAACAGGCCCTTCGGCCCAACAAGTCCACACCGCCCCGCCGAAGCGTAACCCACCCATACCCCTACATCTACATTTACCCCTTACCTAACACTATGGGCAATTTAGCATGGCCAATTCACCTGGCCTACACATCTTTGGACTGCGGGAGAAAACCAGAGCACCCGGAGGAAACCCACGCAAACGTCATCTGCAAACTTACAAACTATACCCCTTAAGCTCACATCCAAATCATTAATATAAATGACGAAAAGTAGTGGACCCAGCACCGATCCTTGTGGCACTCCACTGGTCACAGGCCTCCAGTCTGAAAAACAACCCTCCACCACCCTCTTTCCTCTACCTTTGTGCCAGTTCTGTATCCAAGTGACTAGTTCTCCCTGTATTCTATGTGATCTAACCTTGCTAATCAGTCTCCCATGAGGAACCTTGTTGAAAGCCTTACTGAAGTCCATATAGGTTGCGTCTATCACTCTGCCCTCATTAATCCATTTTGTTACTTCTTCAAAAAACTCATTCAAGTTTGTGAGACATGATTTCCCATGCACAAAGCCATATTGACTATCCCTAATCAGTCCTTGCCTTTCCAAATACATGTAAATCTTGTCCCTCAGGATTCCCTCCAACAACTTGCCCAGCACTGATGTCAGGCTCACTGGTCTGTAGTCCCCTTGCTTGTCCTTACCACCTTCCTCAAATAGTGATACCACGTTTGCCAACGTCCAGTCTTCCAGCACCTCATCTGTGACTATTGATGATACAATGAGGCCCAGCAATCACTTCCCTAGCTTCCCACAGAGTTCTCGGGTACACCTGATCAGGTCCTGGGGATTTATCCACTGTTATGCATTTCAAGACATGCAACACTTCCACCTCTGTAAAATGAACAGTTTTCAAGATGTCACTATCTATTTCCCGACATTCTATATCTTCCATGTCCTTTTCAACAGTAAACACTGATGCAAAATGCTCATTTAGTATCTTACCCCATCTCCTGCAGCTCCACAGCCTTGCTGATCTTTGAGGGGCCCTATTCTCTCCCTTTTGTCCTTAATGTCTTTGTAAAAACCCTTTGGATTCTCCTTAACTCTATTTGCCAAAGCTATCTCCTGTCCCCTTTTTGCCCTCCTGATTTCCCTCTTAAGTATACTCCTACTGCCTTTGTACTGTTCTAAGGATTCACTGGATGTATACTGTTTATACCTAACATATACTTCCTTTTTCTCTTAACCGAACTCTCAATTTCTTTAGTCATCCAGTATTCCTCACACCTACCAGCCTTTCCTTTCACCCTAATAGGAATATACTGTCTGCACTCTTGCTATCTCATTTGTGAAGGCTTCCTAGTTTCCAGCTGTCCCTTTATGTGAGAGCGATGATAAAGTTTTGAGAGATAAGGTATGCATGAGGAGAGAGCCAGGGAAAGAGTGTGTGGGAGACTTTTTGAAGTTATGCCAAACCAAATCTCAAGCAGCTTCTGCCGGGTTTCTTATTGAATGGGAATGAGAGCCTGGAAAGATGACTGATAGTTTTTTGCAGCACTGACAAGAGGGATTACTTTTGCTCAAACTAATTGAGCCATTATGGTATAGACTTTTACATTGAACTGAGACCAGCAGCACCATTGGTCAAACTGGTGTCAGAGGTAGCTTCGTGGATCATCATTTACTGGGGTCAGTATCCAGGGATGATCCAGTGAAAGTTGCTGTCATGATGGCCACAGTGAAGAACAGGGCAGTTAAACATGCTGTAATATCCACTCCTGTGACAGGAAGATCAGGTTGATTCAGCAGCAGCTACAAGGCTGTACAGTCCCAGGTTGTTGTCACAGATATTCCTACCTTCTTAATGTTTCTCCTTGGTCGACTGGAAGAAGACCTCAAGTATGCTCCACTTTATTCAGATGTTGATTGAAAGGAGTCCTCAACTGGAAGAAGCAAATGATGCACTCCTTTCCCAGCTTTCTGCGTATCAATAATTTTGAAAATGTTTGATTTTTGTTCCCCTAAACATACCTGCATTAGATGCCGTTCCAAGTGTAGTATAATAATAGCTAAGAAACCATCACAAATTCTCATTTTCCATTGGTCTAATCAATGACGGAATTCATGGTGATCAGTTTGGTTTGTCACACTCCCCTTTGGGAAGCCCCAGTAAAGCCCTATACTGCTGTACCAAAATGGTTTTGCTTCCCTTTATTTGGAGGATTATGGTAGCTGAATTTTAATGAGGTTAATCAGCTCAGGAGGCCATCATGAACATTTTTGGTGCATCAAACTCCACATCAGAAAGCTACAGGAGGCCTCCACAAAATAAAAGTCTCTTATTCTCATACAGGCACAAACACATGACACACCACAGACAAACACCTCGTTCATTTATAGTAGATAGAAACAGGAAGTAGTGGAAATGCTTACCAAGTCTGTAGCATCTGTGCAGAGCATGACAGGTCAGTGAACTTTTGTCAAAGCTAGTGCAGATTGTGGATCTGAAACATTCATTCTGTTTCTCTCTCCCCACAACTGCTGCCTGGTCTACTGATTATATATGGCATTTTCTCTTTATCTTTTAAATTTCCTCCACCTGTAGTAATCTGCCCTCTTATTGTATGCCATGTACTGAGCATTTGTAAGTTTGTTTAATTTCAATTTATAGTAAGAAAATATTCATCACGGATTGCAAAGCGTATGTTTTTTATCTGTTAACAAAGCCAATGTCTAGATATTATGATAGGGCCAGATTCAATGTTAAGGGCTGGGAGTGTGGGGATGCTGCAAGAAGGAACCAGCGGGTGTTTCCTTCCCTAGGCTTCATGGAGTCAAAAGTCAATGTTCAGGACTCACAGGATATATCTGTCCCACTGTATAATGCAATTCTGATGCCTCTTGGTTGATCTGCCTTGCTGGTGGCACAGAAAGTAACCAGATGTGGTTATGTTGGTGTCTGGGTAATGCTGGTCTGTGAGGTATGAATCCATGAGTATGACTATCAAGCTGTTCCTTGACTAGTTTGTGGGTCAGCTCTTACATTTTTGGCAAAGATGCCCAGACGTCAGTAAGGAGGACTTTGCAGAGTTGACAAGGCAGGGTTTACCACTGATTTAGGGTTAAGGTGCATCTTCCAACTGATTTCATTCCTTTTAATCTCTGTAGCAGTGTGATTTAACTGAGTGGCTTGTAAGGTCATCTCGCAACAACCATATTGTTGTTGATCTGTTGTCAGATGTAGGCCAGAATGTGTAAAGATGGAAAATCACCCTCTACAAGGCATTATGGTACCAGATTTTTTTAATGACAACTGACAATTAATTCAAGGTAAATATTACTGTGTGTGGCTTTAAATTCCAGTCATTATTCATTAAAATCCTAAGACCATAAAATGGAAAAAAAATAAAACGTATGCCATTCAGCCCATTGAGTCTGCTCTCCCACTCAATGAGATCATGATGAATTGAAAGTCCTCCTTTTTCCTGCCTTTTTCCCATAACCTGGGATTCCCTTACTGATTAAAAATGTTAAATACACTGAGTGCTCTAGGACCAACAGCCCTCTGCAGTGAAGAATTCCAGAGATTCACTATCTCTGAGAGAAGAAACTCTTCCTCATCTTTGTTTTAAATTGGCAGCTCCTATTGCCTAGAGGAATTGTACCCATGTTCCCACAGCATTAACTTAGGCCTCTGGACTGTTAGCCCAGTGACATTACCACTGCACCACTACTTCTTGCCCCGACCCAGTAGAAAATGTTTAGTAAATGTTCTATTCTGTACTTGGTGACGCACTCACTGACATCCCAAAGAGGAAAAAGAATGATCCTTCTCAGGAACTTTAATGACTGGGTTTGCCATGATTCTGAAGTCTGTAGTGGAACCATTAGTTTAAAAACAATGGCATGATAAAGCCAATGCACATGGCGCCCTCCTGCTGACAAAGTGTGCTCAGCATGGCCTCTTTCAAACAAACAGCTTCTTCTACCAAAAGTTGAAAAACAAAATCACATGGAGAAATTGGTGGCAGATGGATTTCAATCTGGATAAATGTGAGGTATTGGATTTTGGTACGACAAACAAGGATAGGACTTATACAATTAATGGTAGGAACCTAGAATAATAGAAAATATTTACAAAAATGTTGCCAGGGTTGGAGGATTTGAGTCATAGGGAGAGGCTGAATAGGATGGGGCCTTTTTCTCTGGAGCACCGAAGGCTGAGAGGTAACCTTATAGAGGTTTATAAAATCATGAAGGCATAGATAGGGTAAATAGACAAAGTCTTTTCCCTGGGGTGGAGGAGTCCAGAACTAGAGGGCATACGGTAGTATTGTAAAACAGAGAGACCTAGGGGTTCATGTACATGGTTCTTGTACATATAGACAGGGTGGTTAAAGAGGTAATTAGCACACTCACCTTCATTGCTCAGTCTTTTGAGTACTGGAGTTGGGACGTTATGTTGAGGTTATACAGGACATTGGTGAGGCCTCTTCTAGAATACTGTGTTCAATTCTAATCGCTCAGTTTTAGGAAACATATTACCAAGCTATAGAGGGTTCAGAAGAGATTTACCAGAATGTTGCCAGGTTTGGAAAGTTTGAATTATAAAGAAAGGCTGGATAGGCTGGGACTTTTTTCACTGGAGCAGTGAAGATTGAGAGGTGTCCTGATAGAAGCTTATAAAATAATGAGGGGTATAATTAAAGTTGATGGCAGTTGTCTTTTCCCTAAGGTGGGGAATTTCAAGACTTCAGAGGAGAGAGATTTAAAAAAAGACATGAGGTAAATTTTTTACACAGTGTGTGGTTCGAGTGTGGAATGAGCTTCCTAAGGAAGTAGTGGATGTGGATACAATTACAACATTTAAAAGACATTGGGATGGATACATGAATTCTAGTTTAGTTTGGGATTATATTCGTCATGGACTGGTTGGACAAAGGACAAAGGTGTGTTCCCATGCTATATGACTCTATGGCTAGATATTCCAGATCAAAACATTGGCACCTCAGGGAATATATTATTATTCGACTCACAAGTCCAAGTGATGTTTATCTTTCACTTCACATGGGCCACTGATGCTTCGTGAAGAGGTTATGACATGTTCAATTGCTGATGTGCCCCTAATAAGCTCCAAGATATCACAAAGCCCAGAATTCCAAGGGGAAAAAGCATAATGTCTTAACCTAAAATAGCCACATTGAAGAGAAGATTTCCATGGACAGCTCATGACAAATTTGGAAAACATTCACACATACAACTCCGTTCCCAATCAGCAGAATCAGGTTTAGTTAACTGTTCTAGAATTCTATGCCCAAACGATATGCCCAATCATCAGCTCCAAGGTTGATTTGACAAACTGATTTTATAATATGTGACTTCCTGGAAAGAAAACCAAGCAGGTTTCATTGTCTGGTGGAGCAATGCAAGGCTGCAAATCAAGAAGACAGACTTCCAAGACTAATGTCCAAATACAGAAGTCAAACAAGACACGGTGGGAAAATCTGACAGATCCAACAATATAACAATATTGTTATGATGTACAAAGCTTGTATGAAGGCACCAGGGTCATTTATAGATCGTGATCAAATGTGTAGCATCGCCTTCATTCACAGGATGATGTTTCTCTTCTTACAGTTAATAATGTCATTAGTCATTGCTGGAAAAAACAGTTATTCAAATGTGGTTCCTAATTAAGCTATTCCCTTATTACAAAGTAGTAGAATCTGTGGATGAACTGCTCTTGATGGAATAAATGCAAGAAGCAATCATAGAAATTAAAAATCCTGTGGTCTTTATGGCATTCCTGCTGAGGTCTTCAAAGCTCGGAGATCTTTGCCAAATATAGACTCCATTTATTTATCCAATGGATTTGAGAGGAAAAAGAATGACTTCCAACTTCAAGAAAGAGATATTTGTAACTATCTCCAAAGCGGGCAGCTAGTCTCTCTTTCAGAAGTTGCAACCATCTTTTAAACTGGCTAAAACAATAAAAAGCAAGATGAAACAAGAGAAGGTTTTGCTCCTTCCAACATTATTCCTTACTTGCTACTCTCCTCCACAAAGATGCACAAATGATTGACGTATGATATTGCAACTTACCCTAAACAGGAAATATCATGCTGTCAGCAGCTGCAAATGTTTGCTAACTTAAATCCTGAAAGGTTGAAAGACTAGTTTTATCGAAAGCAAGAATATTTGATTGCTGCTTGGCAAGATCACAGAATCATTGAAGAATCCCTGCGGTGCAGAGGTCATTCAGCCCATCGAGCCTACATCCATGCTCAATGAAGAGCATCCCACCCAGACCCACTCCCCCACCTTAACTGTGCATTTACCATGACTAAACCCCCTAGTCCGTAGATCCCTGGATGTTACAGGGCAATTTTGTGTGACCAATCCACCTAACGTGCACATCTTTAAACAGTGGGAGTAAACTGGAGAAGACAGCAGAAACCCAAGCAGATACAGGGAGAATGTGCGAACTCTACACAGACAATCACCTGAGGGTGGAAGCAAACCCAAGTTCCTGGCACCGTGAAGCAGCAATGCTAACCACTGAGCCACAATGTCACCCTGACTGACCAATCATCTTCCATGATTTCAATGCCACAGTTGGCACAGGGCATGAGATTTGGTAAGGACTTACTGAGAGTAACAGATGTAGAGAGGAAAATTAGCGGGAGAAACATTTGACAAGTAAATTAGTAAAGGCCATCTTCTGCTGAAGATGTGCAGAGCATGGACTTCTCATTATGAGCACTGTATTCTATCTATCAAACTGGTACAAAACAACTTGTAATCACTGTGCTCTTAGGGCTGGCATCAAATTGATCATATTATTGTGAGAAAGAAGTGCAAACAGGTCAGTTATTGGTCAGAGTATTGAGTACAGGCGTTGGGAGGTCATGTTGCAGCTGTACAGTTGTGAAAATATTTACAAAAATGTTGCCAGGGTTGGAGGATTTGAGCTAAAGGGATAGGCTGAATAGGCTGGGAATGTTTTCCGTGGAGTACCGAAGGCTGAGAGGTGACCTTATAGAGATTTATAAAATCATGAAGGGCATGGATAGGTTAAATAGACAAAGTCTTTTCCCTGGGGTGTTGGAGTCCAGAACTAGAGGGCATAGGTTTAGGGTGAGAGGGGAATGATTTAAAAGAGACCGAAGGAGCAACTTTTTCATGCAGAGGGTGGTGTGTATACGGAATGAGCTGCCAGAGGAAGTGGTGGAGTCTGGTACAATTGCAACATTTAAAAGGCATCTGGATGGGTGTATGAATAGGAAGGGTTTGGAGGGATATAGGCCAAGTGCTAGCAAATGGGGCTAGATTAATTTAGGCTATCTGGTCGTCATGGACAAGTTAGACCGAAGGGTCTGTTTCCGTGTTGTACAGCTCTGTGACTCTTATGTCTCAATGACACATGTGAGAAGCCCAAATTCAGCAGGGCCATCTGAACTTAATGCTGAAGCAAGGGCCATATACTGCAGTATATGTTACAAAATGTTAAAGTAGGTATAAATGCTGGAGCAAGGACCATATACTGCAAAGTATGTCATAAAATCTTAAAGTAGACATAAATGTTCATGAAGGCTATCAATGGCATATAAAACTGTCAACCTTTCAAGGTCTTCAAATAGCCTGACTTCTAAAAATCGCAAACCAATTGCATTCCTATGTCTGTGAGTTGGTAATAATTGTTTCCTAGCAGGTTCAATGGCTGTTTGTTGACATAATTCCAAACATTATCATTATTGCATTATTAATGCTTGACTGCTTTCTGCAATTGATTAACATTGCAGTAGGGGAGGATGTCTGCACTGTTGAATAGGCAGATCAAAGAGATTACTAAAGGATTAATGGAAATATAGAAAATAAAAGGTGACCTATTTGAAAAATGCATGATTCTTAGAGGACTTGACTTGCAGAAAGATTGTTTCTCCTTGTGGCTAAGATCAGAGGGCAGGATTTCAGGATAAGGAGTTTATGATAGAGACATGGAGGAATTTTGTCTCTTAGAAGGTGGTGAATCTGTGTAATTCTTTAACACAGAGAGTTGTTGAGGCTGTGTCATTTTGCTATATTCAAAATTGAGGCAGACAATTAAGAATTATAGAGAAAAGACAAGAAAATAGAATTGAAAATTATCAAATCAATCATAGCCTTATTGAGGCAGAACAGACTTGATTGGCTGAATGGTCTGTTTCTACTCACAGTATTTAAATGTCTCGTCCAGTTCAGTTTCTGATTTATTGTAACACCAAGGATGTTGCTGAGGAGGGATTCGGTAATACCATTAATGGTAATGCTACTGAATGTCAAGGGGAAATTGTTAGATTCTCTCCAGTTACAGAAGGTCATTGCCTGGTACTTGTGTGGCACAAATATTACTTGCCATTTGTCAACCCAAACTTGAATGATGTCGAGGTTTGTTGCCTATGTATACAGACTACTGAATTAACTGAGGAGTAGTAAATGCTGCTTCAAATTGTTCAATTATCAGCAAACATCCTTAGAATGGAGGGATGGACATTAATGAAGCAGCTGAAGATAGTTGGACCTAGGACACTACCCTGAGGGACTTCTGCAGAGATGTCCTGGGCCTGAGATGATTGAGCTCCAACAATCACTACTAACTACCAATGTGCCAAGTACAATTTCAACCATAGAGTCAGAGAGATGTACAGTACAGAAACAGACCCTTTAGTCCAACATGTCCATGCTGACCAGATAGCCTAAATTAATTAGTCCCATTTGCCAGCATTTGGCCCATATCGCTCTTAACCCTGCCTTCTCACATGCCCACTCAGATGCCTTTTAAATGCTATAATTGTACCAGCCTCAACCACTTCCACTGGCAGCTCATTCCATAAACACACACCAACCTCTGAAAAAAATGTTGCCCCTTGAGTCCCTTTTAAATCTTTTCCCTCTCACCTCAAACCTATGCCCTCTAGTTCTGGACTCCCTTATCTTTGGGAAAATACCTTGTCCTTTCATCTTATCTGTGAGTTCAGAAACTTCTATAAAGTCACCCCTCAGTTGCTGACACTCAAGGGAAAATGGCCCCGGTTTATTCAGCTTCTCCCTATAACTAAACCCTCCAATGTTGGCAACATTCTTGTAAATATTTTCCAAACCCTTTATAGTTTCACAACATCTTTCCTATAGCAGGGAGACCAGAATTGTGCACTGTTTTCAAAAAGTGGCCTAACCAAAGTCCTATGCAGCTGCAATATGACCTCTCAACTCCTATATTTAGTGCACTGACCAATAAAGCCAAGCATACCAAACCAGAGGAGAATTTTCCCCCGAATCCCATGGATTCCACTTCTGAAGACCGGATTGCAGAGATGACTCAAAATCACATGGAAGTTACAGGTTCCTACCATTGACATTCTGTCTTTAACTGACATTCTGTCTTTGACTGACATGCTCAGTAATCACACTGTACTCAAAACAGCACAGATGAGTTGGGAAAGATACATCGCAATAATGTTTAATGAGCATTTGCCAAAAATGAGCTAATTAAAATGTTCACATTGAGGACAGAAATGAACTCTTCAAGAATCAGTTCTTACTGAGAGTTTCAACATTGTTCCTGAGACATACATGGGATCACAACATCATATGTTACAGTGTTATCAGCAAAGACATCACCTCTTATAAACAGAAGTCACACTGACAGATAATATGAATTTCACAACTCCAGAGCTTTTTCTCTGTCCAAAACACAACAGATCTATTCATGGTCAAATCACAATAACTAGTCATCTTTGAGCACATTGCACCTGAAATTTATTTCAATGATTTCTAGGTGATCTCATGGTTATCTTTGACTGCAAAGGATGAAGACACTTTTGTTATATAGCACAGTATCTTCTGACTCAGCCTAAGAGGTTCACCAGTTTTGAAAGCACCCACCAGAATATAAAAACACCACAATCCATCTGTAACTTTCCTAACATGTCAACAAATCATAAACAGTCATTGAAGAAGAGAAAATAAATCCTATAATTTTGTTTCTTTAAAACAATGTGGAGGAGTTATTGACATTGATATTTGAGGTCATGAATCGTTACTTGAGAAAAAAGCTAAGAGCAACAGCAGGAGTTAGCCTGCCATTGGCTCTTGGATTTTGGATCCATTTAGACCATTTTCCCACAGGCATTCTCTGAATAATAAACTTGATGGGATCAACTGAACCCACTTAACTGTCATCTATATTCCAGTATAATCAATGACACATACCACAGATCAGCTAATTCTCATAAAATGGTGAATTTCTCCTCATAAATCTAAATTGTAACCTTAACCTAGAATTACTGCTGTTACATTTTATGTGAGTGAATATTTACATCATTTTTCATTGCCTATTTAAATGAAAAAATTAACAATTTTATTTTAGATTTATTACTGTCTTGTATAGAATTAGAATTCCTACAGTGTGAAAACAGGCCCTTCGGCCCAGCATGTCCACACCGGCCCTCTGAAGAGTATCACACCAAGACCCATTCCCCTATTACTCGACATTTCCCCCGACTAATGCACCTAACCTACACATCCCTGAACACTACGGGCAATTTAGCATGGCCAATTCACCTAACCTGCACATATTTGGATTGGAGGAGAAAACCCACACAGACACAGAGACAATGTGAAAAATCCACCCAGACAGTCGCCCAAGGCTGGAATCAAACCTAAGTCCCTGGCACTGTGAGGCAACAGTGCCAACCACTGAGCCACCATGTTGCCTCTATATATAATATAGAAAATAAAGGAATTTGATAATAAACCACTTACTCATTTATGCAACATAATTTGTGAATTCACTTAAAAAACCATTGTGAAATAAAATCACAAAATGTAAAGGAAACACATACTAACCTTGTAACCCAGCTGACTGCAGGAAGCCAGAGAACCAGGGTTTATGCACAGACAAGTTTCAAGTTTCAAAAACACCTGAATATAGCTTCACAACATTGTAAAATATTATGCAATGTACTGGTAAGTCTGTTGTCATGTTGTATCTTAATGTTTGGTGTGCACTGCACAATGGCAGAGGTAGAGGTATGACTCAAATCCTTCTCAAAAAAATTCATTATCCACACTCTATACATTCTAACTGAGTATGAGGTCCAAGTTATTGCTTCTGTCTTCAGAGACTCACCATCAGCATGTGGTCATGGCATCCTCATTAACAAACCCTCCTTTAGGCATGCTGAGCAGCTAACCCTTTACAAAAGAGTCATTCTGGAAGGTAGTATTTTCATTTGAGTAGATTATTAAAATTTGAAATGTGAGGAAGACTGGTAAATCCAGTGTTATTGCCATCTTCAATTGCCTGGCTCTGAAACAAGGTAATTTATAAACGAAACTGGGAAACAAACTACATTGTTGCTGCTTTTTGCACCGCCACAACCTTTCTTTTAACACTCGGATACTCTGCACATTATAACAGGTCCAACAAATTATTGTATGATATAGCTTGATAACATTTGTGACAGGGACTTTGTTAATGGTATTATTGAAATGGACTGTTCCACTGATGCTTTCACAGATGGCACTGAGAAAATGTTAGATGTGTAACCGGATGTCCAGCTAGCAGACACCTCACCATAATGCAACATTCAGATATGAAGCTTGAGCATCAAATCAAGAACATAAAATTCCAGAATCGTTATAGTGCAGAAGAAAGACATTCTGCTTATCATTTCTGTGCCAGCTCTCCCAATGAGTACCGCACCTCATCCCATTTTCCTGCTTCACCAGGAAACCCTGCACATCGTTCCTTTGCAAATAACCAGCTGTTTCCCTTGTGATTGAATAGAAGTGAGTCTGTGTAGTAGAAGAGGAGCTGACCAGAAGGCCAGCTTAAGACAATTGTCTCCGCATACAGAAGAATATGAGGAAGATACCAATGCTAGAGCACTCTGTTAAGGCAACTCGAATCTCCAAAACACCTCACTTCCCCCTTCAAATTACCTTTCTACAGTCAGAAAAAGTACATGTTCAAGATGCTGTCACAACTGCTGTCGGCAGTTGCAGGGATACCTTATGACCTAGCTTGTAGATGTGAAGAGTCATATACCTCCTAGGAAATACTCAGCAAAATCAATGAGGCAACCCTCTTTCTCTCACAGCTCTTTGACACCCCACTTATCAATTCTTATACGTGCAGTCGACAGGCATTCTCCTTACTGCTGCTATGCCTGATACTGCTACCCAGCTGTGCATCCCATTGAACGTTGGCATCTAGAGACGTCCTTCAGTATTCATATGGTGGGACAGGAACCACAAACCAACACTTCTCAGGGCACATAGATGGCATGGCTGACACTTCATTGCATATGCAACTGCAGATTCCTACAGTTATCACTGTTTGAGTACCAAGTCACACATCTTACCTGTCCTTAGCCACATCCCACCTTCTAAGTCACTGCTACTCTTTCCCCAGTGCCCACTTTTCCCCAGCATCTTATCATTATTCAAAGTTAAAGCATTACATACAGAAGAGCTTTTGAACACCTGAAAGCATCTGATTTATTCACAAAAGCTTACTGAAAACAAACAGAAGCCGCATTTGCTTCTTGAAACAGAAACAAACTGCTTACATGTTTGAGCACCAGCCATTTTACAGTCACTGAGCGATTACTGCAATCAGCTTTCAGCTCCTGGAAATCGGTATCAATTCAATTCTTTCTAGTTTGTAGCATGGAATGCTGCTGTGCTTTTTTTGTTCAGATGGTAATGTTCTTTCAGTTTAGTGTCTTTGTCTTTCTCCATGGAAGATTGATACTGCTCTCTTAGCTCTTCAGCGTCAAATATATCCCTTCTTTGCCTGTTCTGATTGTGCATAGCCTGTAATTTTTCTTTTATTCATTCACAGGATGAGGGCCTCACTTGCTAGGCCAACATTTATTGCCCATCCCTAATTGCCCAGAGGGGTGTTAAGAGTTAATCACATTGCTGTGCGTCTGGGGTCACATGTAAGCCAGTTGTTTTACGGTATGGGCCCCTTTATCACAAAATGTGTACACTTTATTGTAACCTACACCTGAGAGAAATCAGCAATATTGGCAAATCTTACTGCCCAGGCTGCAGCACTTATGTTTTTGTTTTGAAATGTGATGAAGAGGCAGGATGAGATTCAAATAGATGCAGTAGCAGGATGGTTACATGTGTGAGTGGACAACTGATCTCTCTCACACACACACACATCTCCAATAACACCTTGGTGGATAAAGGTTTCATGCAGCCATTGCAAAATGATGGCCACCCACTCCTTCGTAGACTTTTACAACACTGAAAGAGATCATTTGTCCCATTGTGTCCATGCCAGTGAACAAATATCTGACTATGCTAATCCCATTTTCCAACACTTAGTCCTGGAGGCTATGGAAATGCAAGTGAAGTTCTAAAACCTGCTTAAATGTTCCAAGAGTTTCTGACCCAAATGGCCTTTTAGGCAGTGCATTCCAGACTCCCATTATCTTGTGGATGAAAAACATTCTCCTCAACTCTCCTCTGAGCTTTCTGCCTCTTACCTTTAATCTATTCACCCTGGTTATTGACCCCTGTACTAAAGCCAAAAGTGCCTGTCTATCAAACCTCAATGTCCCTCAATCCCTCTAGCAGGTCCCATCTCAACCTTTGCTGCTCCAAGAAAAATAACCCCAGTCTATTCATTCTTTCCTCACAGTTCAGATCACCTAGCCTGGGCAACATTCTGGTGAACCTTCTTTACAACCTTTGTGTGTAATCACATCCTTCCTCTAATTTGGTGACCAGAACTGCATACCGTAGTCCAGTTGTGGCCTAACCACCATTTTAGACAATTGCAGCATAACCCTCCTGCCCTTGTACTTTAATGCATCAGCTAATAAAGGCAACAATCCCACATGCCTTTTTAACTAGCTTACCCTACCTCTCCTGGTACCTTCAGGGATTTACAGATATGCTCCCTCTGATCGTCAATGTTTTCTGGAATTCTTCCATTATAGTGTAATCCCTAGTCTTGCTAACCATTCCCAACACTATTACCTCACACTTTTCCAAGTTGATTCCATTTATGACTGCTCTGCCCACCAAAGCAATCTGTTGATTTCCTCTTGAAATAAATGACTCATCAATATATACCATAGAGTCATAGAGATGTACAGCAAGGAAACAGACCCTTCAGACCAACTCGTCCAAGCCGATGAGATATCCAAACTCAATCTAGTCCCACCTACCAGCACCTACCGGCCCATATCCCTCTAAACCCTTCCTTTTCATATACCCATCCAGATGCCTTTTAAATGTTGCAGTTGTACCAGCCTCCAACACTTCCTCTGGCAGCTCATTCCACACACATATCACCCTCTGAGTGAAAACGTTGTCCCTTAGGTCTCTTCTATATCATTCCCCTCTCACCCTAAACCTATGCTCTCTAGTTCTGGACTCCTCCACCCCAGGGATAAGACTTTGCCTATTTATCCTATCCATGCCCCCCCATGATTTTATAAACCTCTTTAAGATCACCCCACAGCCTCCGATGCTCCAGGGAAAACAGCCTCAGCCTGTTCAGCTGCGCCCTATAGCTCAAATTCTCCAACCCTAGCAGCATCTTTGTAATTTTTTTCTGAATCTTTTCAAGTTTCACAATGTCCTTCTGATAGGAAGAAGACCAGAATTGCATGCAATATTCCAACAGTGGCCTAACCAATGTCTTGTACAGCCACAACATGACCTCTCAACTCCTGCACTCAATACTCTGACCAATAAAGGAAAGCATTCCAAATGCCTTCTTCACTATCCTATCTACCTGCGACTCCATTTTCAAGGAGCTATGAACCTGCACTCCAAGTTCTCTTTGTTCAACAACACATCCTGGTATCTTACCATTAAGTGTATAAGTCCTGCTAAGATTTGTTTACCCAAAATGCAGCATCTCACATTTACCTAAATTAAACTCCATCTGCCACTTCTCAGCCCATTGGCCCATTGATCAAGATGCTGTTGTAATCTGAGGTAACCTTCTTTGCTGGCCACTGAACCTCCAGTTTTGGTGTCATCAGTAAACTTACTAACTATACCTCTTATACTCACTTCCAAATCATTTATATAAATGACAAAATATAATACTAATTTTCAAGTAATTTGTGAACATCTTGGTCATACCTTCTAGATTTAAGACCAAATCATTAATGTACAACATAATCAGCACAAATATTGCAAAACCCTATTAGAAACATACTTCCATTCACAATACCTCCCTGCACCATCACCCTCACCTTCCTGCCTGTCAGTCAAGTTTAGATACAACATGTCACTTTACCTTATACCCTGCAGACAGCTTATTTTCTTAACCCATCAGCTATTAGGAACCTCATGAAAAGCATTGGCAAGTTCATGTAAACTACCACAAATGCTTAGCCTTCATAAATATTCCTGGTTAACTTCTCAAAAACTTTGATTCAATTCATCAAACATGACCTTAGCATTTGCATGTTGATTATTTCTGACTGATCACTGTCTCTCCAAATGCAAATATATTCTGTCACCTAGACTTATTTCTGATAACTTCCTCACCTTGAAGTTGGATTGACTAACCAGTAATTTTCTGGTCTATCCTTTCTTCCCTTATTTAATAATGGGACAATGTTAGCAGTCCTCAAATCCTCTGGCATCTCACCTGTTGCTACAGAGGAAATGATAATTACTGCCAGGGTCCCTATCATCTCTGTGTTTGCCTCCTTCAATAGTCTGGGATACATCCCATTTCGTTCAGTGGATATATCCACTTTTACGACTGCTAACCCTGTTTATACCTCCTCCCTCTTTATGTTAATTTCTTCTGATATTTCAGTTCTGCGCACTGATATCTGTACCTCCGTCATCTTTTCCATTGTAAAGATTGACACAAAGTATTCATTAAGGACTGTGCCCACATTTCTGTGTCCACACATAAATGACCTCTAGGTTCTACTCTTTCCCTAGTTGATCTGTTGTTGAGGTCACCCGTTCTGTGCCAGTATCCTGGAATATGCTCAGCCTGGCTGACATGATGCCTCACTTTGGTTGAGGAACTGGTATCAAGAGTGAAAGGCTCTGGCTCTCCTGCACCTTCACATCCTGGGGGGATTTCAGGTGTGACCTCTTCCTGAGGAGGCTGTTCAGCTGCTGAACTTGGTCGTGAATTTGCAGGTGCATCTGTTCCTCTTCCATTTCTCTATTCCTTTGTTATATTGCAGCAACAGTGATAATAACCCCTGGTATGGTGGATCCGTCAGTTATACTTGTAATGAAGCCTTTGTGGGGAACAGAAGAAATCGAACAGGCCTTTAGTAAGATGAGTAGACAGCATTCATACCCCTAACACTGTATATTGCTCTATACAGTGTGACTCCTAAAAATCTTCCCTTCAATTTCAAAGAAGTGACTTTTGAAAATATTTCTATTTTATACTAGCTTTCAACAGTATAAGTTCCACTACCATCAAAAATGAGTGACGCGACACCAAGGTAGCCCAGCTGGAGAAAAAGGGTCATGCAATTCTGACGCAGAAACTCTAATTCACTCTCCAGTTACCCACGTGTCTTTAAACAGTTCTAAGTTAAGGCTATTGCATTTTTACATTTGCCATACAGTGAGCATAGCATTTCCAGTCCCCTTGCTGAGGTGCCAGGATTATACCACAGTGAGCTTTGCACCCATTAATTTGTGTACAAGTTGACATCAGTGGTTTCTCATGACCATCCAATTACAGTAGTTATTTAAATTTAGCAGGACTGTCACTGGGAGCTGGAAGAAGAGAAGATAATGACAGGTCAACATTCCTTAAAGAGGTGTTATAATAGGAAATAGACTTCACCGTCTAAATATATGACAGTGTGCTGTATATGGGAACAGAAATTTGTGTATGCTTTAGGAACCCTGTATTAATGTCTAAACTGGGTAATTATTAAATGGTCTTGATGAGGCAGTGTAGGGCAAAACATTGCCGATATTGATAGAGACTGCGAATGGACTCTTGGTCAATTGATGGATGGCTAAAACACACAAACTCTTTGATGGATATGCTGTTGGATCTGAGAATAATTGTTCTGCTTGGTGTACCAGGACATTGTCCACAGAAAGTATCACAGCAATATGGCTGGAAGGAGGTATTGCTTATCCACAATGTGGTTTGCATTCTCTCACTTACAACCTTCTGATTAATATTGAGTTAAACACCTTCAGATTGTGAATTAACTCCCATACCTTCCCTTTCTTTTAGCTTTACCTGTTGCATTCTCTGTCACCATGTCCTCTCTCCCCTCTCCCCAACTCCAGTGGAATCATCTTTTCAGTCTGGCAGTGGGATACACCATTCGTTCTGCCATTCTCGTATTCTGATCACTTAATATGCACTATCAACACACTTTCTCCCCAAGCACTCCACCCCACCACACTACTATTTCATAAATGCTGCCCCTTCCACACTTCATGTCAGCTCTGATAAAGCGTCATCTAGACTCAAAATGTTAGCTCTTTCCATGGATGCTGACTGACCTGCTGTGATTTCCAGCATTTTTTTGTTTTCAATACAGATTCCAGCATCTGCAATAATTTACTCCAACCTTTTTTCTTTATTTGTTTGATCCAAAAAATTGCTTTCACATAAACAATGAATTCTGATAACATCACTATGGGAATTGGTTTTCAGAAGTTACAGAGTTTTACAATGCGATTCAAGTGACTTAATATTGTTGTTGATACTGATGATGTATAATTATAGGTAGCGATCCTATTTATGTATTTGATCACTTGGTGTCTTGGTCTTGGTCATTTCATTGGCTGCAGTGTAATTACATCTTGATGTAAAGCCAACTTTTGAAACTTGCAATAAACTGACTGCAAACTTTTCAAAATTAATTGAAAATCATCCGCGTCCACCAATCAACAAGTGGTTCACAGTTACCTACCTTTTGGATGTTGGTGAGCAAGATTTAATTTCCTTGGGTTAAAAATTGTACAGTATCAGGTGGCTTTGTTATTATAATGACATAGATGGAGAGTGTGTTCCAGAAGGTAGGAAAAAATGGATTTGTCTGTTCGGATAATCCTCCATCTGGTACTATACATATCACCTGTATGTCAGGTAATATAGGTGAGGGAAGCTTTTCCCACTCGCCAAGAAATTATTGTAAGTTTTGGCCAGCCTGCATTAATATACTCTGCAATATCTCCTTAATGAAGGCCAGAAAGGTCTTTGTTTTGTACTAACGCATTAAAAATATGATCACCGGACTGGAGGACATTGAGTTTTTTTGAGGCTGCGTTTTGCTGTCATCCACTGCAACTTCATCAGTAAAGATTTAGCCATCACAATATCACACATGAGAATTTAATTCTTGTGCCATTTCTTTCTGCCTTCATTTTTTCCTAAATCTGTTTTCTTCAGTATGGTTTTCCTAGGGTGGGGGTGTCCAAAGAGGGCATAAGCATAAGGTAAGAAGGGAAAGAGTTAAAAAGGACCTGAAGAGTAACTTTTTTACGCAGAGGGATGGTCCATGTATAGAATGAGCTGCCAGAAGAATTGATGAAAGGGAGTAGGTATAACATTTAAAATGCATCGGGTTGAGTATATGAATAGGGAATGTTTAGAGTGATATAAGCCAAATGCTAGCAATGGGACCAGCTCAGGTTGGGACCTCTGGTCAGCGTGGATGAGTTGAACTGAAGTGTCTGTTTCCATGCTGTATGACTCTATGAGTGAACAACAGTGTGTCTTTTTCTTTCTGTCTGTACAGATTGGGTACCTTCACCAGCTTTTCTCTAACATCCTAGTCAGCAAATTTAAACAGAAATTTTGAGCTCTAACCAAGCAGGAAGCTATCTTTGTGTCCTGGGCTTGTTGTGATATTGGATGCAGCAATCAAAAGCTGGCTTTTTAGAGGAACTTGAAAGGTTTTGAGGAAGCAAAATGCATTCTGATAGAGATTTTAGATGTTTATCTGCTCATCATCAGAAAAGACTGAATATATGATCGAGTGAAAAAAACTGCATTGTGATTTTCCATCATGAGCCATATTTGATTATGGATATTTTGTAGAAGTGACCAAATGGTTTCCAGAAGGCATTACCATGTCAAACAACCATTGATCCATGAAAAATGCTCTCTATGCTGAGATCATTGGATAAAGAATAGTTCATACATATGTAACATTACTGACTGAACCTTCAGATGATCTGTGCCAAAGCATATTATTTCAAATTTCAGGCATGGTGAATCACCATGTAATGCTGATAGATTCTACAGAGGTCAGCCAGGCAATCTCAGAAAAACAGCACTTAAGAACATTTTTTTAAAAACCCAGCAAATAATCCAGCCTGCTCCACAATTCAATACTATCTTGGTTGATTTTTTGACTTCCATTTCACTCCCTATCAATCAATTCCTTCAATCCCCAGGACACCAACATTCTGTCTGTCTCAGCCATAGATGTAGTCAGGGATGCAGCATTACAGGTCCCTAGGGTAGAGAATTCTCAAGGTTCATAAGCCTTGGAATGCTAGTCACACCTCTGCTAGAGAAACATTATTTATTTACCTGTTACACAACCGTTTCCTGAGGCTTTCCAAGATCGAATCATTTCATTTTTAATCTCTCTTGTCCTTCACACAATCCCTTTTATTCCTTTCCCAAGCCCTCTTTCGCTTTCCACAAACCCATCACTTGCTTAAATTCCGTTACATTTCCAACATGCTGCTGACTGTGTTTGGAATGTTGACCTTATCATTTTTAAGCCAGAGGTGTAAGACCTCCCTGTTTTGGCCACAGTATGTATTCATCTGTGAAGTGATTTGGAGGCCTGTGGTGAGCCAAAATTACCGTGATGCCTTATCTCCTGGAGATACACCCATTGAGCTCTGTCTTTGGTTCCACAAATTTCACTGCATTTAAAATGTACTTGCTAACTTTTTAAAAAATTTTAAGTTCTTCCCACCAACCTCGATACACAAAACTCTGCTCAAAGCCCTCCCGATCCTGCTCACACCCTCATTGTGCTCCTGACATAGCTCAGCAACTCCCTGCACTGATAAGCACAACCTGTTGCCCTCCCTTCCCTCCCGTTGGGATGAGCAGTGTCAGGGGAGGAGGTGTGGGAGTGTTGACCAGTGTTGGGGCAGGGGAGAGGAGCAGCACTGGGGTGGGCAGGAACAATGGCTGGAAGCAGTGAGTTGTGTTGATTGGTGGGGTGGAAGGCAGGGTTGGAGGGGGTGAGCAGTGTCGGGAGCGGGTGAGGGGGAGGGTGAACAGTGGCCACAGGGGTTCGCAGTTTGGGAAATGTTTAAGCAGCCTCAGGCTTGCTGGGGTACTTTGACACCCTTTTTAATTTAAAGAGCTGCAGTCTTGGCACCAAAATCAGGGTCAAACTAAGTACTGGGAAAGCAGCTCAGGGTTCTCATGCAGACAGATCCTGGATCAAATCTTCAACTACTCCCATGGAATCTAGCACCAGCAGAAATCCGCTTCCTGGAACTTCTGTTGCCAGTGAGACCCTTGCTAGAGGCAAACATCTCATCTTCCTGCACAATTAACACTGTTTTTCTGTCTATGGATTCTACCTGAACAGCAGAGTCTTTCCAACCTTTCCTCCTTTTGTTAAACATTAACTTGTGGTGATCCAACAGAATTATGCCCTTGTCTCAATTATACACATTAAAATAAATGTTTAAATAAGAAGAAGCATAACACCATATTGTTTTACTGTTTACTTTTAGTGCACTTCCTGGCAATAGCTACAACAGCAGGCAACAAATTTAAATGTGTTAATTTAACTTCCTATTACATCAATGCATGAGTAATATTGCAACTGACATATGTAAAAGGTTCCAAAATATAACAGAGATTAGCAAGAATAATGACATTTTAATCATGGATATTTTAAACTGTTTGATTTTGGAGAGAGGAGCCCCATACGTTATGGAACAGGTTACTGTGAAATGGGGGGTCTGGAGGTGAGGGTTGAGTAATTTTAACCTAAAGAACCACTGGGCTTTGGCCATATTGTGGGGAGGTGGGGACTTAAAAGTCTATAAAATCTGTTTCCTGACCAAACCCACCTCCAACTTGACCAATTCTGGCTTTTATTGTGACTGAAAAGTGGGCAGGTTATCAACCAGGAGGTGGGCTGGAATTTTCAATATGACAACAAGGCTGCAATTCCTATTGTGGATCCAGTTCACGACTTTACTTTCATAGATCGGATTTCCTGATCACTTCTTCCGATTAATCACCCCAATCAAAGTGCTCTTTAGTTTGCTCCTCCTTTGATTACTACTGGCTTCCCAAATAAACCCTCTTCTCCCTAAATAAAACTCTAAAACAGCCTGTATGATTGGCACCCCATCCACCACCTTAAAAATTTGCTCCTGCCACCACTCGTAACCAGTGGCATCAGTGTGTGCCATGCACAAGGTACACAGCAATAATTCACTGAGACTTCCTTAATAGCACCTTTCAAACATGCAATCTCAAACAGACAGGAAGACAAATGCAGCATTTGGGAACACCACCACCTAAAAGTTCACTTTCAAGCCACATACCATCCCACCTTATAATTTTATCTTCATTCTATCACTTTCACTGTTTTAAATCCAGAAGCTCCCACTTTAATAGATCTGTCAGGTACCTACCACCTCATGGACTTTAGTCATTCCAGAAAGCAGTTTGACACCAACTCGCACAGACAATTATGGAAAAGCAACAAATTCCAGTGACACATATTTCATGAAAGAATTGAAAAGAAAAAAATTGTTAGCCAGAATATCAAATGCAAAATACTACAAATCGAAAATGAAAACAGAAACTTAAGATGACTCAAGGCAAGGCACCGAGGTGCTCAAGTAGCTCCAACTCATCCTAAAGGAAACAGTGGTGTATTTGTAGAGGAGTCATCAATTAGTTAAGCAATCCTAGTATTTGATTAGTTTTGTGGTTAATAACTTCACAAGACGTGAGAATAATGATGCATGATTAACATCGATATTGGTTCAGTTTTCCTTTTCCACATTTGGCAATTGATCCATTCACTGCATATACATTTACTATTTTATTGTTCTAATTTGTATTGCTTTATTGTCATTTATCTTAAAATTCTACTGTTATTGTGTATTCATTTGTCTTCTGGAAGTTACCAGTGTTCAGATTTTAATAGGTCTGACGTAAATTAGATCGAGGGGGAGAATAAATTTTTGAAGTTTTACAGGTGCTGAACAAAACACTGTATAACTTTAGCAATACCACTATCTATATAAGTCATCAAATTATCATTTGGGTGGAAGGACTCTGATGTCATAACACCAATGCATTGGCTACGTATGACTGTCATTGAACCACAGCACCCACTGTTTAAATGTAGCTGAGCCAAAAAGTGTGTTTAGACTTTGCAGTCATGAGAAAATGTGAGTAGTGCACCTAGATGAGTCACAAATGGAAACGCATGAATACTTGAAGTTGTAATAGAGATGTAGTGGAAAATAATCGCATGGTCTGTAGGAGTAAAATTAAGAAGCTTGATTAAATCTCTAATTTTTAAGAACGTACAGTCTATTTTCTGCACAAGTCAAGTAGAAACAGTGAATGATCTGGGGGAGAATTAGGAAGTTGTATTCCAGCTGTGAGATTCCTTTGCAGTTGGATAATGTGTGAGTGCAGCTGAAATAGTTTGTGAATGGTGGACCTTTGAATTGGCTGCCTCTTTGAACTTGTTTGCAATTTTATATGAAATACTTGATAACTTAAACTTTCTGAGTATGTGCCAACAATCCAAAACTATGCTCTCAAGCCAAATTGGAAAATTGTTGAGAATGTATTCGTGATTTTCTGAAATCAAGGAGCTTTGTTGCTGGCACATACTTGGAAAATTTATCCTAAAAGTAGCCCATTATAAACATACTTTAGAAATAAGTTAATTTGGATAATGGTTTATAATGTCTTATTAGGTTTTTTTGTCAATATCACAAAATAAATTGCACACAATGAATTACTTTTGAAATAATGTACCTGCTGGTGTTTGTGTAAGTAATACCTTGCAAGGCGATGTGTGACTATTTTTGGTGTTATTGGTTGAGAAACAAATATAAGTCAGGACAGTAGGAGAGCAGCTCTACAAGAAGATTTTTTCTGAGATGTTTTTGGGCAGAGATAAGGCCTTGATTTAATGCCTTGTATGTGGGATGATACTTTACTCAGTGTAATATGTTCATACACTCAGTCACTAACAAACTGAAGAGCTGCTTAAACGTCTGCATGGGCACCCTTTGCTGAGGGGCTATGGGCTCCATTCATTTGGAGGACTGTTCCTGGGCAGAGCTAACTAACCAGTATTTTCACGTTATTGTCCTATGCTACATCAATGTAACTAAACAATAATGTGGACTTAATCTTAAACTGAGCCTGATGTCTGACAAGAGACCATCGTGTATCTGAGACGGTACGCAGAATTGTATAACTGAGCAACGTGAGCTATGGCAAGACATGGTGAAATAGGTAAGATGATTATCTTGATGTTAAGATGATGTCACCACAATATCCCCCCCCCCTTTTGCTCTAGTGGCATGGCAAAATTCTTGCTGGCAAGTGGTGAGTTCCCAATGGCGATCTTTATTGTTTAACAGTTCATTAACAGCCCAACGCGCCATGGGTTTCAATGTTACTCAAAGTGACATAAAATCTGGTTATTTGGAAAACTCAACATGGAAATCAAAGCAGGACCCTGAGGTTCAGCTCACCACCTGCTCCAAACGTTCTCCGTGTTGCCCACATCCAAACAGAAGGGCAGGGCATGACCCATGATCACCAGCTAAATATACTTTTTCACCTTGGGCACTGGAACCCAACCTTCTGAGAACTATTGCCACTATCCTGGCATCAATGTGAAGCCCTATGTGTGCCCTCTAATCCTGTACTGGTGAAGAAAGGCACAACAGAATCTACAAGTACATGACTGCAGTGAGTACATTTAGCACCCAGGTGAAACAACCGATGAAGCGCATAATCTACACTTTGGTCAGATTGCTCTGTTAATGCATACTCCCTAGTACATACCGCTATGCCCACAGTATGCAACCTTGCCAGGCTAAGCCTTGCACTGATAATTGGCACTGACACACACCAGGCATGGGCACAGCACTGTGCTGTGCTGTGCAGCAGTGCTCAGTCGAGGGCATCTACATCTTGCTTGTCAGTCAAACTACCAGCAATTGCACCAAACTCAGGGCATCTGCAGCAAGCAGTGAGATATGTCTGAAAGTCTTCAGGGACTGGTCTGCACCCAATCCATGTGGACGCCCGTCTGTGAGGGGAGTCTACAACAGTTGGTCAAGGAGCTCCCAAACCAAATCTGGACGCGGGCATTGGACAGGCATCCAGTGGGGTAGCTTTGCTCAGCAGGTCTGTGCATTTGTGCATTAGGGACCAGATCATGGTCAGCCCTTTGACTCTGTCGGGGTCATGCTGGGGACAAGACCTGCCATAGAGAGGGCATTTGTAGCTACCAGTCAGGGGTCTGTGTAGGTATCAGCCAGGGCTGATGTGGTGGGTCGCAAGAGTGTGGGTCACAGTCAGTTTGTCGCAACCGGCCACAGCTGTTAAGGAGGAAGGGGAATAGGAGTCAGATGGGCAGAGAAGTGAGGCAGGTTTTGATACTTTGACCTGGTTTGGGTTATGAACTGGGGAAGTATGAAGCCTGTGGTGTTCATGAAAATGGCACCTAGGGGAAACGAATAGTGTTGCAAATCTCAGCAATGTGTTAAACCTGAGGCTGTGGGTCAGTAGTGGAGGACCACTTGCTGTCATTTCCATCATAATACAAATGGATATGGTGCAGTGTCCAGGAAAACCACCAGAAATGCATTCATGATGGGAGAGTTATGTGAGCCAGGATGTATTTGGAATGATGGGGGGCCCCATCTACAATCAGTCACTGGGCATTCACAGGGGAAGAACTCTGGCACCGCATAAGTGAAATGTTGATGACATTGGTTGACAGGTTGTACATTCCCTGGCCATGGTGCAGCATTGACCCTCACTGTGTGTGGCACTCCACCAGCACCATCATCACTGGGCAACAGCTGAGATAGACACTCTGGTGCATGCAGACAGCTGACCTGTGGCAGGTTTTGAAAGTGGGGAGATTTAAGGTGTCAGAGGATGCTGCAGGTTATAACAAAGCATTCAGGCCCTATACAGAAACACAGCTAACCACAAGAACAGTGAAAAACAAGCTTTCTCACAAAGTCAAACTATGTCCACAAGTGTCAACTGTGGGCCCCATCCCCAGAAAATATTTCTTTCTTTTCTCCCTCCTGCTGCACCTGACTGAGCTTATCTTTTGTGCTGGTGGGGTGGACGGAGACCCCACTGGGGCTGATGATTTTGTCAAGTGATTCCCAAAGCCATTTTGTCTGGATGTATCAATCCTCCCAAGTGTCTTCTTGTCTGAGGTAAGGTGACGCTTCCCAGCATGAACTTTCAACGATTGGATGGGGGTTGGGGGAGGCAAGCAAGTTGAAAGTTGGAAGGCTCAGCAATCTCTGCAATCACCTGAGTATTCACTGCCGAAGGAGCTGTGTGTGACTCGTCCTCCAGCTAGGTGCCTCCTGGTGCCACCCTGCCTCCATGTGAGAGCGGAACACCTGGACAATGGCCAAGGTTCCCTACCTCCTACCCTCTTACCCTCCTGAGGATCAATGTTTGGAGTGCAATTACTCAGAAGAATGAAACCAGGGAATGCTAGATAAATTCACAGTTGACATCAAGATAGGTAGTAAAGAACTTGGGAAGACAACATAAGGAAATTCCAGAAAGATTTAGATAAGTTGAGTGAAAGGTTAAAATCCAGTATGGGAAAATGTGAACTTATTCACTTTGGCAAGTAAATATTTAAAAAGTATAGCATTAATTAAATTATTTAAAGGACATAATATTTATTTATTTTTTAAAAACTTGAATTACTTAAGTTACACCATTATGGATCCATTAACACCAAATCAACTGCAACAGTTCAAGGAGGCAGCTCACCAACACCATCTCAAGTGCAACAAGGAGTGGACAAGAAAGACTGGTCTAACCAACAATGGCCATATCTCATTAATGAATAAATACTTCAAGAACAACTGAAAAATTCTGAGGTGCAAAGAGATTTAGCTTAGATTACTTACAGTGTGGAAACAGGCCCTTCGATCCAACAAGTCCACACTGATCTGCCAAAGCACAACCCACCCATTCCCTTACATTTACCCCTTCACCTAACACTATAGGCAATTTAGAATGACCAATTCACCTGACCTGCACATTTTTGGATTGTGGGAGGAAACCGGAGCACCCGGAGAAAACCCACACAGACACGGGGAGAATGTGCAAACTCCACACAGACAGTTGGGAATTGAACCCGGGTCTCTGGCGCTGTGAGGTAGCAGTGCTAACCACTGTGCACCATGCCGCCCATAAAGGGTTCTGATGCAGTTACAAAATTTAAGCATACAGCTACGCACATAATCAGGAAAACTAGTTTGTTGCAAGGAAGGTTGTGAGAGGTAATGAACAGAAAAGTAAGGATTTAAGCTTCATTTATACAGGACATTGCTGAGACCAGATCAAATATTGTGTGCAATTCTGGTTTCCTTATCTAAGGAAGGCTGCAAATGGTAACTCAGAGAAAGTTTATTCAATTGATACATGGAATGAGAGTGTTGTCTTATGGGGGTAGGTTGATTTAGCTGGGCTTGGTTTGAACTAAGGCTTAAAAGTGTGAGGGGTGACTTGATAGAAATTGTACGATCCCGAATGATCTTGAGATGGTGGATGGAATTTCCTCTTGTGGGTCCCTCCAGAACAAGGGCCCACTATTTTAAAATAAGGCATCTCCCTTTCAGGACAGGAATGTGGGGATTTTTTTTCTCTCTGAGAGTTGTGTAACTTTGGAATTTTTGCTTCAGAAGGTGGTGGATGTGGAGTCATACAGGGTTATATGGGAATGGAAGATTCAAAATGCAAATTCGCCTTATTGAATGGCAGAGCAGGTTTGAAGTGGTGGTCTACTTCTGCTCCTATTTTGTGTACTTTCTACAGAGGGCGTAGAAGGATGGGTGAGTAAATTTGCGGATGACACAAAAATCAGTGGAGCTGTGGACAGTTCCGAATGGTTTTGCAGGTTACCTGGGGACATCAATAAGCGGCAGGGCTGTGCTGAGAGGTGGCAAATGGAGTTTAATGTGGAAAAGTGTGAGGTGATTCACTTTGGAAGGAGCAAGAGGAATAAAGAGTACGGGGTTAATGGTAAGATTCTTGGTAGTGTAGATGAGCAGAGATATTTTGTTGTCCATGTACATAGATCCCTGAGAGTTGCCACCCTGGTTGTAGGGTTGTTTAAAATGGCGTACTGTGTGTAAGTTTTATTGGTAGAGGGATTGGGTTTCGGAGCCATGAGGTCATACTGCAGCTGTACAAACCTCTGCTGTGGCCACACTTGGAGTATTGCGTACAGGTCTGGTCACCGCATTACAGGAAGGATGTGGAACCTTTGGAAAAGGATCAGAGATGATTTATGAAGATGTTCCCTGGTATGAAGGGAAGGTCTTATGAGGAAAGGCTGAGGGACGTGAGGCTGTTTTCATTAGCAAGAAGAATGTTGAGATGTGACTTAATTGAGGCATCTCAGATAATCAGAGGGTTACATAGGGTGGACAGTGAGAGCCTTTTTCCTTGGATGGTGATGGCTAGCACGAGGGGACATAGCTTTAAATTGAAGGGTGACAGATATAGGACAGATGTCAGAGGTAGTTTCTTTACTCAGAGTCGTAAGAGTGTGGAATTTCCCACCTGCAACTGTCGTAGACTTGCCAAACCTATTTCCATTTAAATGATCCTTGGAGAACCACATGGATGGAAACGGAATAGTGTAATAATCGGCTTCAGATTGGTTTTCACGGATCGGTGCAACATTGAGGGCCTGTACTGCACTGTAATGTTCTATGTTCTATGCAAAATAGCTGATAAGGAAACTCTCCAGCTCTAAGTGCCTGTCATCAGCTGTACTGGAAGGAATGGCAGGCTTGCTTCTTTGGCCACATTACAAGCTCACCTTCTTTGGCTAACACAATCTGGCGTATACCTCAAATCTGGAGCTTATGGTGGGGATGTTACCATTGTCCAATCGGCTCTCTTCCCAGCCTGTATCTATCAATTAAAAAAGACTGCATTTATTTAATTTGAATAGGAAGTTACTTTGACAAATGTCATTGTCACAAATGTATGGAGGAACAGTGCATTCCAAACAGCAATGTTTGGACTGACACATTTAACTGCACAACCAGGCAGTTGATAGGAAGGGTGTGAATGCATTGGAGAGAGTACAGAAGCAAATTGCAAGGGTGGTTCAAGAATGAGAAACTTCAGTTATAAGGATGGATTAAAGAAATTAGGACTGTCTTTCTTAACAAGAAGAAGGATAAAAGGAGATTTGATAGAGGTTTTTAAGGTTGTGAGCAGGGTGGATACAGTAGATTGGGAAAAGCTGTTCCTGTTCATAAATGGGAAAAAAACATGAAGGCATAGATTTAATGTGGTGTACAAATAAAACAAGGGCAATATGAGGGAAAAAAATATCACACAGCGAGTGGGTAGGATATGGACTGCATTCTCTGAAAATGTGGAGGAGGCAAGTTCAAGTGAAGAACTCAAGAGGGCATTGGATGATTATTTGGATATAAATAGTGTGCAGGAAAAGGGGGAAATGGCAGTAGGTAATAGCACTGCTGCAGACATAATGGGACACATTGCCTGCTTCTGCACCGTAATAAATCAATGATGTTGTTGTCTGTCTTCTCCAGCTGGAACTTGCTGTGTCATTGTGCTGACAGTGAGCAGTGTTGCCTCATCATTACTTCCTCAGTTACATCTGGACCAACAGAGTTACTACCACTTTCTTCCTGTGACCTTCCACCAACATTGCTTACAATACTGTAAATAGGATGGGAAAAAAATTGAAAATTGTTTTTGCAATTAGACACTGTATTTCCATTTTCAGTTTATTTACCTGTTTAGTTTCTCAAATTGATATGAAGTACTTACAAAGAGAACTTAAAAAACTCATGGACATTGTGAATGGTCCCTGCTACCTTATGCATATAATAGTTTGACATGTGTGCTCACTAAATAAGTTAGTAATCAAATGCATTCACTGACTCCAAAATAACTTTAACCAAAAAACAAAATGAAGGTGAAAGGAAGTAAAATTGGAGACGATGATGCATGAACAATTTTCAGATCCAGTTAAATGAGCAATTTGATATTGGGTTTCACATCTCCTGCTCAGCACTAATTCTGTGCTGGGAATTGTTTAGGATGCTCCCCACTATCCCTGAATTCCTAATTCCTTCCCACCTTGGCATTCCTCTTCCTGATTTCAGGTATGGTGCAGGAGCTATAATAACTTGGGCTTCATGTTGAGCTCGCTCTGAGGTTTCTCTGTTCTTTCTGCTGAATCCACAATCCTAAAAGCAAGTAAACCAAATTTAAAAAATCAATTTTTTTGATTTTCTTTTATGCATCATAAATCAAATCTGCTAACTACGATAGACTAATAAATAACTTTTTCAGGTACTCACTTTAATGACAATGTTTTATTAACTCTTTCATTCACAGGACACAGACATCAGAACTCAACTAATTGCCCGTCTGAAATTGTTCTTGAGAAGGTAGTGGGTGAACTGCCTTCTTGAACCGCTGCAATCCATACGTTGTAGGTTCACCCACAGTTCTAATAGGATGGGAATTCAAAGAGTTTGCCTCAGTAGCAGCAAAGAAAAGGCACTTCAGTTCCAAATCTGTGATTCTGTAAGGCCAAGATGGTGCATGATTTGGAGAGACATTTTGAAGGTTTTTCTATACATCTGCTGCCCTTATTCTTCTAAATGGTGCAAACCAAGCATTGGACTACTGTCAAAGGAACTTTTACACATAACCTAGAGCACAAAATCAAAACCTGGGCAACATTTCACAAAGGTTCAAATATATCAAAACAAAGATTCTCCCTTCAATAACCCCTCTGGAATACCTACCTTTGTGTTTTCATTGTGCTACACATACCATTACTTAGAGAAGAGTTGAATAAATGAACAGCTTCCCTAAAATGTGGTTTACAGGATGAGAGGAGACCTTACTGAGGTATATAGGATTCTTAGGGGGCTTGACAGGGTCGATGTGGAGAGGTCGTTTCCCCTTGTGGGAGAGTCTGGACTGGAGCCCAAAATCACAGAGTAAGGGGTCACCTTCGAAATGAGGAGTGATCTCCTCTCTCAGAGGGTAGTGAAGCTGTGGGATTTTTTTTTACTACAGCAGGTTGTTGATGTTGGATCATTAAGTACATTCAAGGCTGAGTTGGACAGCGTTTTAATCAGTAAGGGGAATCAAGGGTTATGGAGAAAAGGAGGAAAATGGGGTTAAAGTCTATCAGATCAGCCATGATCTCATTGAATGGCAGAGCAACTTGATGGGCCAAATGACCTACTTCTGCTCCTATGACGCTGTTTTTTTTTAAGGAAAGACTGAAGACTTTTGAAGATGAGATTCATCCAGAAACCTGAAAAACCCTTTGTCAAACGTTGAACAATGAGCTGTTGACCAGGCTTGTCCAAAGGCTGGCCCACAGGCCAGAATGTTACCGCATTCTGGTCGTACACAGCCCACCATCAGATTCCGAGTGCAGGGAAACATACTGTGTGGAGGATTCCACATGGCAATGTTCCTCCAATCAGAGGCCTTCCTCCTCTGAACCTGTCAGCTGCAAATGAGGAAGTGACAGAGCAGTGAGGTAATGAGAGAGAGTGTAGGAGGCAGTGAGAGAGAGATTGTGTGGGAAGGAAAGAGTGTGTGGGAGGCAGTGAAAGAGAGGCAGCATGTTGTCTTTTTGGGTCTGAGTCAAGGATGTCACAGAACATCTGCGGGACATTCTTCCACAAAAAGGTGGACAGTAAGAGGTTGTGGTCCACATTGGTACTGACAACATTGGTAGAAAGGGAAATACTGCAGTCAGAGTTCATGGAGCTTGATAGAAAACTAGCAAGCAGGAGCTTCAAAATAATAATCTCTGCACGTACAGAAACAGGAAAAAAGATGGATGAATGTGAGGCAGGAAAGACAGTGCAAGGAGGAAAGCCAGAGATTCCTGGAATACTGAGACTACCTCTAGGAGAAATGGCTGCAGTACACGGGAGACAGTTTGCATCTGAACAGATCCAGGACTAAGTTGTTCCCAGGGCAGTTTGCTCATCCTATTAGGGAGAATTTGAATTTGTTCAACAGGATATGGAAACCAGGAGAAATAAGTACAAAGTAAAACCAGAACACACAAAATGCCAGAAGAGGCAGAGAGTCCTGGATCAGAGAATTGTGAGTTAATATATCAAGTGGAATGTTATAGGGATCTAAATGATGTGGGCTGTGGGAAAATGTGTGGTAAAATCAGCTGATCAGTGCAGCAAGACCCATCTTGACTTTAAGAAGAACTCGTGACATCTTTTATGATTTATGTAAATGAGGTGATAAGAGTCATATTAAACTGTGGCGAGATACTAATTCACAGGAAGTAGCACTTATTAAATGCCTCATTAATGGCACAACTCACTTCCAACCAAACCATCACCCACGATTGGATCCATGGACATAGGCCCCTCATATTCATTGTCACAGATATTGGCATCTGGCAGGAGATAGCTTTGGCAAATAGGATTAAGGATAATCCAAAGGAATTCTAAAAATACCTTAAGGACAAAAGAGTAACTAGGGAGAGAAAAGGGCCCCTTAAAGATCAGCAAGGCCATCTATGTGTGGAACTGCAGGAGATGGGTGAGACACTAAATGAGTATTTTGCATCAGTGTTCAGTGTGGAGAAGGACATGGATGCTCGAGACCTTGGGGGAATAAATAGTGATATCTTGAAAAGTGTCCATATTATGCAGGAGGAGGTGCTGGACTTGTTAAAAAGCATTAAGGTTGATAAATCCCCGAGACCTGTTCAGGTGTAACTTACATGTTTGTGGGAAGATAGGGAATTGATTGCTGGGCCCCTTGCTGAGATATGTACATCATTGATGGCCACAAGTGAGGTGCTAGAAGACTGGAGGTTGGCTAACATGGTGCCATTGTTTAAGAATGGTGGTAAGGACAAGACAAGGGAGTGATAGACTGTTAAGGCTGACATCAGCAGTGGGCATGTTGCTGGAGGGGATTCTCAGGGATAGGATTTACAAACTTTTGGAAAGGTAAGGACTGATTAGGGATAGTTGACATGGCCTTGTGCATGGGAAATCATGTCTCATGAACTTGACTGTGTTTTCTGAGGAAGTGATGAATAGAATTAATGGGGCAGAGTGGTGGATGTGATCTATATGGATTTCAGTTTGGCTTTTGACAAGGTTCTGCATGGTTCACAAGTTATATCACATGGATTACAGGGCAAACTAACCATTTGGATACAGAATTGGCTCGAAGGTAGAAGACAGAGGGTGATGGTGGAGGATTGCTTTTCAGACTGGAGGCCTGTGGCCAGTGGTGTGCCACAAGGATCGGTGCTGGGTCCACTACTTTTCATCATTTATATAAATGATTTAGATGTTAGGAAGTTTGTAGATGACATCAAAATTGGAGGTGTAGTGGACAGTTAAGAAGGTTACCTCAGAGAACAATGGGACTTTAATCAGATGGGTCAATGGGCTGAGGGGTGGCAGATGGAGTTTAATTTAGATAAATGCGAGGTGCTGCATTTTGGAAAGGCAAATCAGACCAATACTTATACATTTAATGATAAGGTCCTGGGGAGTGCTGCCAATCAGAGAGTGCACGTTCATAGTTCCTTGAAAGTGGAGTTGCAGATAGTGAAGAAGGCACATGGTACACATGCCTTTACTGGTCAGTGAATTAAGTATAAGAATTAGGAGGTCATATTGCAGTTGCATAGGTCATTGGCTAGGCCATTTTTGGAGCCCTGTGTTCAATTCTGATCTCCCTATTATAGGGAAGACGTGTGAAACTTGAAAGGGCTCAGAAAAGATTTACAAGGATGTTGCCAGGAATGGAGGGTTTGAGCTATAGGGAGAGGCTGAATAGGCTGGGGCTATTTTCCCTGGAGCATCAGAGGCTGAGGGGTGACCTTATAGAGGGGCATGGATAGGATAAATAGACAAGGTCTTTTCCCTGGGTTGGGGGTGTCCAAAATGAGGGAACATTGGTTCAGGGTGAGAGGGGAAAGATGTAAAATGGATCTAAGGGGCAACATTTTCACACAGAGGGTGGTGTGTATATGGAATGAGTTGCCAGAGGATGTGGTGGAGGCTGGTACAATTCCAGCATTTAAAAGGCATCTGGTTGGGTATATGAATAGGAAGGGTTTAGAGGGATATTGGCCAAATGCTGGCAAATGGGACTAGATTAGTTTAGGATATGTGGTCAGCATGGACGAGTTGAACCAGATGGTCTGTTTCCATGCTGTACAAGTTTATGACTCTGCGAATCTATCTAACAACCGATCAGGGCCATCTTGTCAGTTCACCGATGAACTGACAGTGCACTCTAGAAACACAAAGTTTCATTTCTGCTGGTGTACCAGCAGCTAGCAGCAACATGTTGTGGCAGGGATACATTGCACACGGCAACAGGCACCTAGCTCACAGACTGGGCTTGGCATAACTCAGAGCTGCTTGTTTGCTCTCTTAGACCCTCACTCAGTCTGCGCCTGCTTCATACATACTCCCATCATGTCTGCTTTGCTGGCCAGTTAGCGCAGTCACAAAACACTGGTCAGCAGTGCTCAGTGGACAGAGCACATGTCTTGCTGTGTGGCAGTGCTATGTCAATCTCACATCGGCTCCATGCACCAGCAGCTTATGTGGCAAACGCCCTGCATGTGCAGCAAGGGGGCTAGACACATATCCAATTCCTGCAAGAATGGTCTTCAATGAAGTTCATGGAAGCGCATACCAGTAAGGGGATCCAAGTGTAGAGGAGAGGCATCCAGTTGGGGTGTTTGCAGTCAGGGCACCTGTTCCCTGCAAAAAAAAAGAATTGAGTCATGATCAGTCCAATAACTATTGCAGACAATTTCGGGGGAAAGGGCAAATGCGGTCAGGTAAATATTCCAGCACCATTCTGAGGTCTGAGCATTTCTTGCCCAGGGTTGTTCATGATGCAAATTGATGTAATGGGGAAGAAAATGGTGTGGGTTACGCTTGCAGTGGGCGAGGTAAGTGACTCAACTGTGAGGGAAAGCTGGTTCAGCAACCATCAATCATGGGGCCTTTTAAAAAGGAAGAACACTGGCTACAGGTCCATGTAGTGTGAAGCCCACATGTTTGGAGGCTGCCCAATTAGCAGACCATCACACTGCATTGACCCTTCCTATGAGTTACACCTCCCTACCACAGTCACTGGTGGTCAGCTCTTTGACAGTTGCACCTTTGTGCACAGAGGGAGCCATTTGGGATGTTGAACAAGGAGGGTCAGAGGTGCCACCATTGGACAATGAATGTGTACTACTGCTCCCAGATGGTGTAGAAAGCTTTCAGCACAGAACTCCATCCATTGAGTCTCATTTGTGACCATGAATAGTTCCTTGATGGTGCAAAAATGAATTTTCTGCCCATACAGACAAACTCACAATCACATGAAAGTTGAAATCAGGAACATTTATGCATAAACTGTCAGTGTGGTTCAAACTATTTTCACTTGTGCCACCAAAGTGCCATCAATTTATCATTTTCTTCATTTCCTTCCCACCACATGTTAGTGCAATCTCTGGTTCTGCAGCTGGGGGTGGAGAGAGTTTGTTCAGCTGTTAAACCTATTGATTCTCATCCCCAATGGTGTTTGTGTCCAGATGTGCCAGGAGCAAGTTGACATTCCTTAGCTCCAATCTCTGAGGGTCAGAGAGTGCTGGCAGAGTGGAGGTAAAGGGCCCACCCACCTCTGCAGTCTCCTGAATGGGAAGTACAAAGTAACTTCTGGCAGGTGCCCCCTGGCACTGCCCTGTCGCCTTGTGAAGAGGGGACATCTGAACCAGGAAGGTTCCCAACCACCCTGTCACCATGCCTTCAGTCCTCAGGACTAATGGCTGGGAGATGATATGCAGATTTATGTCCTGGTAATCACTTCTTCAACCTGTCACTTTTAATGAATCATAGAATTGTTATGCTGCAGAGGGAGGCCATTTGCCTCTGCCTCTCTGAGCTTTTCAACCCCTGCCTTTTCCCATAACTCCACATTCTCTGACTATTGAAAAAAAAAATCATCCATTGTCCTGCTGAATGCACCAAGTGAACTTATCTCCACCACACTTCCAACCGGTGTATTCCAGGCCCTAACTACTTGCTGCGTGGAAATGTTTCTTCTCAACTCAAATTTACTTACTCCCCCAGGATCCCACTGTTTGTTTAGAAATATGTAGAATTGTGTTCCTTGTTTGACATTGCCTCTTTGGCCTCTTGTTCTTCCTTCCAAAATGAATCACTTCACACTCCTTTTTAATAAATCTGTCACCTCTCCGGCAATGCCACCAGCCAATCGACATCTGTTTAATGTCAGTCATTTTGCACCTTGCAGTTCACAATATTTCCAAGATATGTGCATTTAACACATTTCAAAACTGCACCCCCAAGTCAAGGTCATGAATATAGATGAAGAAAAGCAGGTGTGATTCAGGCTGTCCTTGGAGGGAAACCCACATTCCCTCCCTTCTGCAAAACAATGGTCACCATTGCACAATGATTTTTGTCACTCTGCCAAATTCATATCCATGCCCTAGCTGACAGTCAGTTAATATTGTCCTGGAATTTCTGTAAGTTTTCTCCCAAGGTTAAACTGAATTCCTTGTGTTTGCTGGGCTTACTCTTACACATATTTTCTTATCTAACCATCCTGAGATGTTGTTTTATACTTCTGGAGCAGGTGGACTTAAACCCAGGTTTCCTGGTTGAAAGATATGGACACTATCACTGTGCAACAAGTACCTCTGGATTCATTCTTATAGTTACAGTTCTCCAGTTTTCTGGCACCACCTCTTCATCTCAGTCGCATTAGAAGACTATTGCCTATCCTTCCATCATTATTCTCTTCTGCTACCTCAAATACATCTCAGTGAGTCTTGGTGGCTTGTCAAACTTTAAGTATACCCAGCATTTATAATACCTCGACTTTATCAAGTTTTAGACCATTCACTGACTCAGTTACATCCTTTTTCACTATAATTTCAGCATCTTTTCTCATTTTAATGACAGATGTAAATCATTTAGCACTTCAACAAGGCATGCTTCCACCATGCACAAAGCTTATTTTCACTTTGAATCAGTCTATTTCTGCTTTTACTGCTGTTTCTCTACCTATATGCTTTTTGAATTTTATTTTTTTAAGTAGCCTGTTAATTTTTATACCATCACAGAATCAAAGAACATGTTATTGTGCAGAAAACTACTTGTCCCATCATCTCTGCGCCAGGACTTTGTAGGAGCAATTTAGTTGGTGCCACACTCCCAGCTTCTCCACATAGACCTGGACTTCCTTGTTTTTCAGATAACAATCAGTTTTCCCCTGGAATAGTTGGATTGAACCTAGCTCCACCACATTCCAAAAACTAACCACTCGCTGTGTGAAAAATCTTTTCCTTATGTCCCCATTCCTTCTTTTGCCAACTACCTTAAACATGGTCCCTCTGGTTCTCAACTATTCCACTAACGGAAATAAATTTTTCCTATCCATTCTGGTCAGCCAACTAATAATTTTGAAAAAAAATTATTTTTTTATTGTCAACTTTCTCTTCTTATCTTTGCCTATCTACATCCATAATTTAAATTCTTCATCACTAGAACCTTTTTTTATAAATTGTTTTGTACTTTCTCTAATACCTTCACATCTTTACCTCAAAAAGAACCTGCAAGTTACTTAAACCTGCCATCAACAAATCCACGCTGGTTTACCTTAATTAATCTCTACACTTTAAGAAAAGTGTAGAATTACCATTTTGAAACATTCCTCACCACCTCAGCAAAATCTCTGACTGTAAGAATGGCTGGTGTAACAGTTCCTGCTTCTTTTGGTCACCAAAACATTGCCCCATATATTTTACTTATCATATTAAGTGATCTTTTTCTTGATAACACATCAGTATGGTTACAATTTCCAAAATAGAATCACATTTATAATATATTTTCCAAAATAGAATCACAGTAATAAAATATTTGCCAATGTCAATAACATAAAATGTGCAGCAATTACGAAATTCTCCACTCTTGCCAATGAATCTAGGAATATACTTCTGCTTTAGGTCATTTTATTTGACTAATAGGCTGTTTAGACAAACTGGTATGAAATCTGATGAGTGAAAAAGATCAGATTCACTTCTTGGTTTGGCAAAACTGATGGAATCTGAACCTGTTTTGAACCACGAAGATTACTTCCTCCTACAGTTTCATGGCTAAATCAAAATTTGGCTCAGCTTGTTGAGTGTTTGGAACTGAATGAAGCATTTTTGAAGAACTAAGCCTTGGGTAGATGAAACCAATGAGAAAAGATCAGTCTTTATTCAAGTGCATGCAGAACAGCACCATGTGGAAAGGAGAATGCTCTGTGTTACTTGTTATGACTGACTTGTTGCTAAAATTTTGCATCATCTTATTTTTGACTTTCCTTGAGTTTTCAAGACTTATGCCCTTGATTTCTCAATTTTAAAACCTGACTTTATTCTTCTTTCATCAAATCCACACACTGTGCTCTCAATGAACTACCGTTTGAGCACCTGCTACAGAGCTTTGTATTACATGAGTAGTTTTCCCTCCCACACAGAGGAAATGTTTCAGGCTCCAGTCAGCATGCCTAACAGTTCAGACTGAAAACTAAAAATAATTTATGTTGATCCCACTTATGGGAATCCTATGTTAAGCGGGGCTCTTGTTCAAATTATCATCCAGCATTCTCTTTCAGAACGTGTACATGTATTTGTTTTTATATGTCCTTGTGCACGTGACTCTGTACATGAATCTGTCAATGTGTGTACCTGTGTCTATGACTGGATGTATCTATGTGGGTGGCTCTGGGCATGTGAGTGCATATGTCCTTTGTGGGTGTCTCTGCACATGCCAATGTATATGTCCTTTGTGGGTGACTCTGGGCACGTTGGTGTATATGTCCTTTGTGAATGACTGGGAGTGCCATTGTTTGAATGGGTTTGTGTTTCTCCATGGTTACGAATTATATTGGTTTGATTTTTCACTACCTCCTGTCCAAAATCCACAAACCTGACTGCCCCGGCCAACCCATTGTCTCAGCCTGCTCCTGCCCCACCGAACTCATCTCTGCATACCTCGACACGGTCCTGTCCCCATTAGCCCAAAAACTCCCCACCTACGTTCGGGACACCACCCACGCCCTCCACCTCCTCCATGATTTTCGCTTCCCTGGTCCCCAACACCTTATCTTCACCATGGACATCCAGTCCCTGTACACCTCCATCCCCCATCATGAAGGACTCAAAGCCCTCCGCTTCTTCCTTTCCCTCCGTACCAACCAGTACCTTCCACTGACACCCTCCTTCGACTGAGTGAACTGGTCCTCACTCTGAACAACTTCTCTTTCCAATCCTCCCACTTCCTCCAAACCAAAGGAGTAGCAATGGGCACCCACATGGGCCCCAGCTATGCCTGCCTCTTCGTAGGATATGTGGAACAGTCCATCTTCCGCAGCTACACTGGCACCACCCCCCACCTTTTCCTCCAGTTCATCCACTTTACCAACACCTTCCACCCCGACCTCAAATTTACCTGGACCGTCTCAGACTCCTCCCTCCCCTTCCAAGACCTCTCCATTTCTATCTCGGGCGACCGAATCAACACGGACATTTACTATAAACTGACCGACTCCCACAGTTACCTAGACTACACCTCCTCCCACCCTACCCCCTGTAAAAACGCCACCCCATATTCCCAATTCCTTCGTCTCTGATGCATCTGCTCCTAGGATGACCAGTTCCAATACCATACAACTCAAATGGCCTTCTTCTTCAAAGATCGCAATTTCCCCCCAGACGTGATCGACGATGCTCTCCACCGCATCTCCTCCACTTCCCGCTCCTCCACCCTTGAGCCCCGCCCCTCCAATCGCCATCAGGACAGAACTCCTCTCCCGGTCCTCACCTACCACCCCACCAACCTCCATATACATCGTATCATCCGTCGTCATTTCCACCACCTCCAAATGGACCCCACCACCAGGGATATATTTTCCTCCCCTCCCCTCCCCTATCAGCATTCTGAAAAGACCACTCCCTCCGTGATTCCCTCGTCAGGTCCACAACCCCACCAAGCCAACCTCCACTCCCGGCACCTTCCCCTGTAACCACAAGAAATGCAAAACTTGCGCCCACACCTCCCCCCTTATTTCCCTCCAAGGCCCCAAGGGATCCTTCCATATCCACCACAAATTCACCTGCACCTCCACACACATCATTTACTGCATCCACTGCACCCGATGTGGCCTCCTCTATATTGGGGAGACAGGCCGCCTACTTGCGGAACGTTTCAGAGAACACCCCTGGACACCTGGACCAACCAACCCAACCACCCCGTGGCTCAACACTTCAACTCCCCTTCCCACTCCACCAAGGACATACAGGTCCTTGGACTCCTCCATCGCCAGACTATAGCAACATGACGACTGGAGGAAGAGCACCTCATCTTCCGCCTAGGAACCCTCCAACCACAAGGGATGAACTCAGATTTCTCTAGTTTCCTCATTTCCCCTCCCCCCACCTTGTCTCAGTCCCAACCCTCGAAATCAGCACCACCTTGCTAACCTGCAACCTTCTTCCTGACCTCTCCACCCCCACTCCGGCCTATCACCCTCACCTTTACCTCCTTCCACCTATCGCATTTCCAACGCCCTCCCCCAAGTCCCTCCTCCCTACCTTTTATCTTAGCCTGCTTGGCACACCTTCCTCATTCCTGAAGAAGGGCTTATGCCCGAAAAGTCGATTCTCCTGTTCCTTGGATGCTGCCTGACCTGCTGCGCCTTTCCAGCAACACATTTTCAGCTCAGTGGTGAGAGAGGTGACAAGATGGGGAATGAATTAGTTGAGTTGGCTTTGGAGAAAAAATAATCACCCCTTCCTAACCTCCTTAATCAGTAACAAATTGTTGGATGAGAAGGTATATTGGGAATTTTCTCAACTCATCAATGATTAAATCCATAAGTGACCAATTAATGGCTGTTAAAGGGCTTTAATACACCAACTTCTTTAGTGACTGTTTTCCAATTGGGAAACCATGGCAACCTGCCAACAGGGTTGTGGGTGATGCCTTCAAATCTGCTAAATTGAGTATTCACAGACACATAAGTGGGCGAGTGTAATGGGGTAGACAATAAAAGCCATGCCCTTGCTTTTCCTTCAAGCACCAACCATACCATCCCCCACCCCGACTTCCTTCTCCGTGCAACAAGAAGATGAAAATGATGCACCAGCTCACAACTGGATCTTCCAGGGAGTAGGCCTAGACTGGCAGATTGGGTGATAACTGATCACCAGTGTGATAGGGTGAGATACTCTCCCTTGCTCGCTTGAAGTTTGGCGAGGGAATCAGGTCTTTATTGGGTGACAGGCATAGTGAGGCCTTGCAGGTTAAGTTGTTGAGAGAGGCTCCGATCATGAAAGCTCTCAGACGGGAACCAGGGATCCAGGGAATGGGTGTCAAATCACATACCTCCTCTTTCCGGCGTGGCTTTTCCTAGTGGATGCTTCTGGATATCCCAAACTTCAGAAAGCCAGCCAACAGTAGTAAAAGTTCAAAAGTAAAATGACACAGTAGCTTGCAGCTTCATGATCATATTCAAATTTGCAGCCTAGTGCCTTTAATCAGGTTGGTTTCCTGTTTATTTTCCAGCTATAATTAAAGCCAAAAATGGGCAGTGTGAGGTGGATTTGGCTTGGGAATCATATTTCTGAGAGTTTGATCCATCTTCTCTGCAGTGATTGGAATGAGCTCAGTGAGGCGGAACTCATAGAATATGAGTTACCTGATTGGGGCTGTTAATCTGGTCCAATCAGAGAGCCCTAACTGACAGATATAAACATAGGTGGCAGGGGGTCTGCTCACTGTAGGAGCCAGCACTGAGCTCACCTGGTCTGTGTCATGTACTACACACATGTAAAATAAAGGGTAACTTGGTGACTGGATACCGGCCTTGTAGAATTATTTCAGTCCCCACCTTAAAACCCGCCCATTACTTTCAATACAAATTCAGCCTTACATCGCAGCCAGTGTGTCTCTGTATTAGACAAAGAATGCATTGAGTTTGATTTGATTCTCTTGTATGACTGACTAGCCTGCTGAAGCTCAGCACAGAGATTTTTCAGTGAGGTATGGCTTACTGAAACTATAATCTTTACCCTAAAATCGTATACTCAGCATTCCCAGAAAAAGAGATGGAAAAAATTGGGGATTTTTTTTGTTTTCAATTGCTATTGTCGATCTTCCTGTTTTTTGTTTTAGAAAAGAAACACAATTTATTGGTGCCAAGCCATGGGTTTCATTAATTTCTTCTGTCTTGATCACTGGAGAGACTATTTTTGAACAGCTAAAAATATAGAAGAAGAACTCCTAATGTTCACACTCCCCCATAGCATTGGACCAAATGTAAGATTTTATAACAGCATTAAGTTATCTTGTGCTCCAGGGATGAATGGCATTTCTATCATTTACAGACTTAGTAATGAGGTTATTATACAAAAATAATGGTAATACCATGGTATTTTAAACAAGATTTTTCTAGTTTGACAGAAGTTAACCTTTACCCTTATTGTAATACTATCCATGGGAGCAAAGCAATTCACATGCTATAAAAAGGTGCATGATCCAGAGAAAGTCCCCCCTCCATAATGTAACATGAAACTCCTGGCAATCACTGTCTGGTAGCCTTCTAAGAAAGATAATGTTAAATGGAGAACTATGCAGTGATGATGGAATGCATGCTTAAATAACTAGGATTCATGCAAAGTTGACAACAGGCTTTTATCATATTGTGTTACCTCATTTTTAAAGATAGGTCATTACAAAAAAAAACAGTGGCCCAACCTACAATTTCTTGGTTTTACAAAGACCAGATGAAGAAGAATCTAATTTCTGGCACAAGTTAATTTTGACTGTTTTTTTCTATTTAGCTTTTAGTTCACAAAATGATATTGGAAGAAGCACTGGCAGTAGTTACTGAAGGGACTTTATTTTTCTTATAATAATGTAATTAAATGCAACAAAAATGTAAATAAGAAAATAATTTCAAATACTTTGTATCGATCTGCCTTATCCTTCATTTAACCTCTTTGTCTTCTACCGTTCTGCCTTAAAGACAACAAGTAACTCTTTGGTACACACTCACTTACATTATTATCCTCAACATTAGGTGCAGACTTAGGTTAATGAATGGATGACATAAAAATCTGAATTTTACACTCTTTATAGAAAAAGCTACAGCTCCTGTATTTAATTATAATCAGATGGCAGGTATTAACTGGGGATTCAGTTGTGCACCCATATTTATAATAGCGCCAAGCATGTTTAATTAAATTGATAAGTTTCTTTTCTAAGTTTATCTTTTTTTGTTGCAGGGGAGTAATAGTGCCCTTTCAAATGGGACATTTATTTGGTCATTGGTTATTTTGATTACGAATTTAGTAGAAGCTGCTTATATAAAGTAGTAAACAGGCACATGTATGGTAATATGTGCCTGTCTGCAGAGCGATGCCAAAAATGTGGGTTCAATTCCTGCACAGGCTGAGACTACCATGGAGAACTGTCCTTATCAAACTCTCCCTCGCCTGAGGCATGGTGACCAGCTCTGTCCAATGAGAGAGTAGCTCTATGGTCTGGGAGGACTATGGCAATTTTATCTGTAAACAAAAACATATAGGTTTTCAAAGACCAGAGTCTAGTTCTTTCCTCCACTGCTTGGATACCCAGTGCTTCCCCAGACTGGAATTTTCCTCCTTTGGTAACACTGATGCTGGCACAGTGTCACTGTCATGGACATCAATACAATTCACTAACACTGGGCCTGTGCTCTGTTGGAGTTGTAAGTCTGTGAGAAAACAGGTTGACTAGAAGATGGATTCTGTCTGAAGATGTTAGGTTGCTTGTTAAGATGTTTGGTTTCTTCCTGTAGGCTTTCAACAGCTGAAATCATCATAAAGCATCTCTTGAAACAATCTTAAATGCCGCTGAATGATGTGGACCACAGACAGAAATTTGGAGAAAACCACATGGGAATTCAAGTTAGGCCTTTCTGGACAGTGTGTGCAACAAGCCCAATTTTCCAAGAGAGTTTCAGGCATACTTGATTTCTCGCCAGTGAGGTACCTATTAACAGAGATTAGTCCTCATACTCACCCTCATTAACACTGAATGTCACCTTATTAATATGAAGCTTTCTATTCCTAGGCACCAAATAGAAACTGAACACTGAGAATTCCCAACACAAAACCAAATGTCTACCTGGTGACACCAGCTCATCACTCACTCTTCTGGTCTGCTATCTTCTGCACCCAGCAATAACAACTCATGGGATGCTCCATGAGCAGTGACTGCAAACACACCACATCTACGATTGCTGGCACCCAACACTTGTTAACTTCTCTGCACCATCATGGCACATTTCCAATCAACTCACTGCCTACTTCGGAAGTGTAATGGTGCACCCCAAGGTGAATTCCAGGGCTGCTTCTCTGCTCTCTTAGTGCACCTTTACTTTGTGCCTACCTGTATATCTGGAATGTTCCTGCCTTGCCTTGTCACTTGTGCCTTGGTTCCTCAGCCAGAGCATAAAAAGCTTTCTTTGCTGCTTAACACAACCGCAAAGCCAGGCAGTTTGTTATGTTTGTCAGCAATCATCAATCAAAGAGTTGTCATGTTGTTGTATGATACCATGCTACCTCAATATCACACCTAAAGCAAGGGCCAGCTGATTGTGTAGCAAACATTCTGCATTTTTTCAACCTAATGGCCAACACTGGTAGTTGAAAAGGAATAGTCCTCAGTTATTCAAGAGAGGCTACTGTCAGTCAAGGGATTCTGATGATGTCTGTCGGGAATAACATCCGTGAACAGTCAAGGGGCTTGGGTGCAGTCAGGCTTTGCTTCCTACAGTCACAGTTGGGGGTCTGTCTCAACACAGCCTGAGGAATGGGCCACAGTCAGTTCTGGGCGTCAGTGGAATGAGCATTGTTGGGACCATCAGGAGCACTGTAGGGGTAGGAAGGCGAAGGGGATCAACACTGGAAATTGTAGGCACAAGTCTGGGATGTGGAAGGGACAAGGGCAGTGAAGAGTTAACCGTGGTATATAAGGGAATGGGAAGTCAATAGAGTAGGTGGACAGGGGATGGTGTATGGAGTGGGGAGACGTGACGGGCAAATACTATCACCGTGGCCTTGCCAGTGGTGGGGGTGGACTGCAAACTGTGCTGCATGATGGTGGACATCACCAACCTAGAGTGACAGGGCTGAGAGAGTGAGGAAGACTGTTCAAGATGGTGAGTAGGACCATGTAAGGTCAAGATGGGCCGTCCAGGGATACCAAGTAGAAAGGGTCACAGAGGTGTGCCCACAAGGTGTGGGCGGCACGGTGGCACAGTGGTTAGCACTGCTGCCTCACAGCGCCAGAGACCCGGGTTCAATTCCCACCTCAGGCGACTGACTGTGTGGAGTTTGCACATTCTCCCTGTGTCTGCGTGGGTTTCCTCCCGATGCTCCGGTTACCTCCCACAGTCCAAAGGTGTGCAGGTAAGGTGAATTGGCCATGCTAAATTGCCCGTAGTGTTAGGTGAAGGGGTAAATGTAGGGGTATGGGTGGGTTGTGCTTTAGCAGGTCGGTGTGGACTTGTTGGGCCGAAGGGCCTGTTTCCACCCTGTAGGTAATCTAATCTAATCTAAAAAAGACATGCAGTGAGGAATCCTGAAGCACATGCTGTCAAATACTGAAAAACAAGTAAGAGTGGAAAATGGCTGCAGATGGCATCAGTGTCCATTCTGATGACCAAAACCAAAAACTCCACAACTGTGGAGACGCTTCGAGTGAAATTGTCTCAGTCATGCATCTGCAGAGTGTGGGTTCACATCATTTGCAAACACATCATCATGGATGTGAAATAAACAAGGTGTGTACAAGTCTGTGGGCTATAAACGTTGGTCACAGGCAATGTTGACCATGTCATTGGTCCTTGTAAATGACAGACTAATATCTCTATGAAGCAGAAGTGATTACAGGCAACCTTAAAAGAGGCACAAATGGGTTACAACGTACAGAGTCAATGCAAAACTTCCTCGAACTCACCAAAATGATGCTCCACACAAAATATCATAGAATTCAGCCCAGTTTACACAAACAGTGGTTTGCGTGTGAAATGAACTTCCTGAGGAAGTGGTGAATGTGGGTATAATTACAATGTTTAAAAGACGTTTGGATAATTACATGAATTGGAAAGGTTTGGCGGCATATGGGCCAGGAGCAGGCAGGTGGGGTGAGTTTAGTTTGGATTATGTTCAGCGTGGACTGGTTGGACCAAAGATCCTGTTTCCGTGCTGTATGATTCAATGACTCTATGTTCTCTGACATGGAAATCAAAAGACTGAACTGAACAATTGAGTAAGATATCTTTACTGGAAATAAAAGGAATGGAACGATAACCTTTTAGGTGCCGATTTGGATTGTGCAATGATTTGAAATAGTAAAAACAATTTGATAGAGAAAATATGTCAACTTATGGGGATTCCAAATCTCAAAGCCATAAATAGTGATCAAGGCATGGTTAGAATGTGAAACTAACTAACATGAAGAGAAGTTGAGGTGAATAACATTGATGCATTTATGGGGAAGTTAGGACAAGAGGGAGAACAAAACTAAATTAGAAAAAGATTTTATTTTACATGGCCATCGGCCATCCCAAAGTGCTTTGAAGCCAGCAAATTACTTTTGACATGTACCCCAGTACTCAGTACTGGAGTATCACTTCAAATGTTTTGTTCAAGCAAAGGCAAAATTCTGCACTTGCCAGAAATCTTAAATAAAAGCAGAAAATGCTGGAAATGCTTAGCAGGTCAGACAGTGTTTGTGGGCGAAACAGAGGGCTGAACCTTACATTTTGTTTGACTAAATGGGAATTATGCTGATTCATTTGGAGGGATTCTTGCCATGAGATCTAGTGAGATTGTTGTAATATCTGATTAAACCTGCCTCATTAATTAGCTAACCTCCTCCAGAGTATCATTCACATCTGATTCTATCCCCATCTTTAAACCCACCATTTTCCCCAACATGTCACCACTCACTGTATATCTGCTGAAACAGAGGCATCCTGGCGCCCAGGGCATCTTTAACAGGGGCTGTGCTCTTGGATGAGCGCTGGCATGCTGAAGGTTCCCTGCTCATTAATGAAGAGAACAGAAGCATGTTAGCATGGAAAATGGTGCAGCATTTCTCCAATTGGAGGTTGTAGTTAAGGGGTGGCACAAAAGTGAGCAGCTCTCTTCCTGGATGTTGGGCAGAGGAGGCCTTGGCACTAGACCCTGCCAACTGGGTGTGAGATTACTACCTGCAGTCTCTATGGTGTAGAGAAACAGCCAGCATTTCTATGTGAAGGTTAATGCCTTTTCTTCATTCTGCCACGGTATGTGCCACATTCTTCCCTCAGCTACCTCACACTCTATATCCTGCATCTACCTCCCACCAAGGCTCATGCTCTACCATATTTTCACCTTCCTGTCAACCCCCTGCCCTCCCACAGCATTACCCCTGCATGGCCTCAGCTGCCACCTGACTCCTCAGGGCACCTTGCCACCTTTACTACATTTGCACTGATACGAACAGCTGTGCCATGCACTTCCATCTCACTCAGTCCCTCCCCTTCTCACATTACAGGAAAAGACGGCCATGGAACAGAAAGGGTCAGACAGGAGGAAGAGTGCCCGACAGTCAGCTCCTCTGCCCCTACAAGGAGAGATTACTGAACCTTGCAGGAGAAGAAGCGAGCAGCCCTGAGATGCAGCCTGGTTCAGTGTGTGCCTGTTCCTGTGTACAGTGTGTCTGTACAGAGGCCTTTTAACGGTTAGCCATTGGTGCACCCTGTACTGACAGTTTGAGCTTCCCAAGGGTCCTGTAAGTGGATTGGAAGTGATGACAAATCTCAGGTGGCAATGCCCGCGGCTGATGGGTAATTGCGACTGATAGCATACCAGCTTGGGTGCTGAGCATTTGGCGACTCTTCACAGCCAGTGGTGAGCTGAAGTTGCCAAGTACCTGATTTGACTTCCATTTTGAGACAGTGGAATAATTGGTGAAGAATACCATTGGTGATTTGGTGGTAATAAAAATGCCATTTAGTTGTGCAAGCGCAATTCTGGATAAAGAAAAGGAAAAAATAAATAAACAATTAGGCACAGTGTCGGGGGTGAGGGAGGGGCAGTATGGGGAGGGGGTGCATTATTTCCCTCACCAAAGCTATTTTGATTTAGTCCCTCCCTTGTTTTCCCTGCCTTTCTAGTTTGTGTTATTGTTACACTACGCCTGGTGGTCACTGTTTGTAATTTGTTGTTCATTAATGGTGCAATTAATGGAGGGCTTTTCAAAAGGTAAGTTAATTGAATAATTAGGCACAGTGACCAATCCTCTGGGCTAGAAGGTCCAGGTTCAAGTTCCACCTGCCCTGGAGGTCTGTTATAACGTCTTTGAATAAATTGATTAAAAATACCTAAACAGGCACAAAATGCATAATCTCCTCCCAAAGCCACATCTAATTTAAAGTATTAGGTCTCCTTTGAGATTTTATTCAGAGTGCATTGTCAGGGGCTATTACCTGCTTAATTTGGCCCAATTTAATATAACTTTGTTCCATTTGGATTAGTGCAGGCTCATGGTTTTAATGGTTTTATTAAAAAGAGAATAAATAGACGCAGACTAAAGCAGTGGCTTTAGGATGTGTAATGCTGTCAATAAAAGCTTATAGAACTGTGAAAGATTGACTCCAATGTAGCCATTGCTAATTTGGACTTTGACCTATATTTTCCAGAGCAGGATAATGGGCAGCAAGACTCTATCATTAGCCCTGGCCCATCACCATCTCTTTTGCCTCAATCCAAATGGTGTCATGCTCTTGGTGGTCCTCTTTAAAAGTATTTTGCTGGATCTTCTTTGCCTACTGTCATCCTCCATACCCTCCCCTACCTCACCGTTTTCTACCTAGTGATGTTAAGCCTCTCAAGCGGAGTATACATCCTGGAAATGTCCTGCCAGCATCAGGACATGTCTCCATCATAGGCATCTCTGACCAGTACTGCATCGCACTTCCTCACTGTTAATGCCATATCTCCAATTGATGCCCAGGATCTTATGTTAGCAGTGTTGATGAAAAATGTCAAACTTACATATCTTTGCTGTTCCTGTCCATGTCTCACTGGCGAAGATTACAGTTGTTACCAATATGTAGAGTCAAAGAGTCATGGCCATGCTTGTGCTGAATGCCTAGATCATGTGGAGTCAATGAAGATTGTTGCTCTTTCTTGTGTGGGTAGTGGGTCCTACATCAAACTCCTTGGAGATGTTGCTTCTGAGCTGAAGTGGTTGATATCCTTAATGATCTGATGCCCAGTTGTGATGGGGGTGGGAGTGGAATGTCTTCGGGGTGTGGTTGCTATTCAGGCATTGCTGCCTTGGTCTTTTCACAGCTGAACCATAAACCGACACCACTATCTTCAAAACTGGTGAAAATATCTTGGGCCACATTTTGGCCAAGACAGCGATTTTACCTGCATCATACAGATCTGCCAACCAATGGTGTTGCTGCAGGATTAGTAATTGGCTTTCTCGAATTTTGTCTGCACCATCAATGGCAGTGGTCCTCAGTTAAATCCTAGAAGGTGTGGTGAAGGGATTGCAAGGGAAATTATCATTATCGGAGAAGAAATAATCAGAGTGATGTGGAATGATTAGGTTAGAGAAAGGTGACAAAGAAGGAATGGGATGATTGGGAAATGAGCCACTTAATTGAGAGAAGAGAGCTGACAATGACCAAAAAAGATAAAGTTTTTTTGTATAATTAGTATTAGTATATGTATTACAGTATTGTGTATAAACTCATTCCTTATGAATATGCAAAACAGCTGCTCATGAGGGAAGCAGTGGGAAATATTGCAGAGTGGATTTATTTTCTTCTGGGTCAGATGCAGGATTGACTATAGTTGGAATCTGGATTTTATACCATGTGCTATAAAGTAATTACTTTACATATTTTCCAGAATGTAAGTGAGAAATAATTTGAAGAAGTTTACAATAGCAAGATAATTGCAACCCCTTTATGGGAATCCTGTGGCATATGGGGGCTCCTCATTAGTTGCACCATCTGAACAAACAGCTTTGTAGGAAGTATCTCCAGCTGCATTCACTCAGAATTGAAATGAATGATCTTGAGATGCAGATCGTTCTGTTATAACACACATTTCGTCAACATGAATTCATTGTAACGTGATTGACAATTTACAGACACTGTTTCTAAAATGAGTAATTTTAAAAGGTATGTTGGCTGTAACACAATTACAGTGCCAAGACATTAAGTGCTGTTTCTCAAGTGTAATTTTTCTATAACTGGGGTTGCACAGGAACACAACCATCACATTATAGACGAACTGACTGTACAGTGGGAGGCAGTCCATGGTATATGGGAGGTGATACGAGGAGCTTTGCACAGGACTTCAATCTTAACCTTGAGGGCCCACACAGTGTTTGGTCAACACTTCTACTCAACGCATGGATTTCTTCTCAGCCAAAGATTGGTCGGATTTCTTAACCTCGTCGCAACTTTATTGTTTGAAATGGTGGGAGAAAGAATAAAGGAATATATTACATTTTTAATGGTCAGTTACATTGCTTTTACATCTTCTAAGATTCCTGACGTGGAAAACTGGATATGCAAAATGATATTATGTTATAGAATCAATGTTCTATCACAGAGAACACGTGACAAGTATGTGGCAGTGCAGAATGATTAACAAGAATGTGTTATTATTGTCAGTGTTCATATTTCCACTGAATGAGCTGACTTTTAGTGGAAGCTATCTGCTGGAACTAAGTAGGAAACTTAATTGTTGCCTGTCGCCAGCCCATTTAACTCAGCACAACTTTTAGCATCCTTCAGTGACTAGTTACAGATTGCTGATGTGATGATAATCTGCAACTACCAATGGAAAGATTTCAAATTAAAAGGATACCATTAAAAGCCAGAAGGACTCTGTTATAGATCTACCAGTGAAGATACAGAAACCGGAAGAATAGATATGTGATGTGGGATGACTCCCCTTCCCCTGCATCCTAGTTATCTGATGCTTCCCTGAAGATCATGCAATAGAATGATGTCTCATGTAGAAGCATTGGCACCGAAATTACTTGGAGAAAGTGAGGACTGCAGATGCTGGAAATCAGAGTCAAAAAGTGTGGCTCTGGAAAAGCACAGCAGGTCAGGCTCCTCGGATGCTGCCTGACCTGCTACACTTTTCCAGTGCCACACTTTTGACACTGAAATTAGATGACTTTGTTCAACTGTGTGATAGACAGGCCGCATGATGGTTAGCACTGCTATCTCATAGGTTTGCACAGGTCTGCACAGGTTTCCTCTTCCAGTCCACAAAGGTGTGTATGTGGATTGACAATGCTAAATTGCCCATAGTGTCCAGGGTTGTGGAGGTTAGCCATGGGGTAGGGGATGAATCTGGGTGGGATGCTCCTTAAAGAGTTGGTGTGGACCTGTTGGGCCAAATAGTCTGTTTCCGCACTGTAGGGATTTGATTCTATATATTTTTGGGTTGAATACATCTTATTAAAGGAAAATACCAGACACATAACCACTCTTAGTAGTAGTTTAAAATGGTTTGCTTAAACTGTTGTTCTAATGTGTGGGATACGTAAACTTTCCAAAGTAATTTGAAGCATACCGAGAACTTTTCAGGTCCTAAAGTAGTGGCCTTTTGACCCATTTGGGACTTTTCTCAATTTGTGACTCATAATGGTCTGATTAGGGGAGCCATTATGCTCAAAATACCAGGACAATTTGAGGTACACAAGCCATAACTCCAGTAATTGGCTGATTAATGAAAATAATACTTGGCTGTTCCTAATAGGCAGATAATAGGGTAAATACCAAACCCAACCATCCTCCATTTTTAATCTGCCTTCCACCACACAAGAAAAATAAGGTATTCAGCTAAGTTTAGATGCAACATATTTATACTTGCTAGAACTGACAGACAAAGATATTCAGTGCTCAGAATTTCCCAGAAGCCTGGGGAACCTAAAATTCTGTGTTGCCTTCTCACAGCAATGACTCACAGCATTGTCAAATTGTCAGACAATTGACAACTTTTCTCGTATAGGATAAGTTGTTGTTATAAATTTGAAATTTGGCCATGTTACATCCTGACAAGTGCAAGATGAAAAGTTTTGTAAACATGTGCCCCTTTCAGAAATATTTATGAGTGTGTGTGATAAGTATAAGTAAATGAGACAACAAAACCTCAAGGTTATTTGGAATCTTGGTGGTTAAATGTCCAATTTACAGCATTTCTGATTTCAAAATATCAATGCTGCAAAATAGACACACTCACATTTGCATCTGGTTATCTGTTCTGTACTCCTGTTAAAGACAGTTCAGAGTTTCATGTTATGAGCTGAAACATGCAAAATGTAACCTTGATCAAATGTATGAGAGAGCAGGAGGTAAAGGTGAGATTTCTGCCCTCTTGTAAGTGATCATTAACTGACTTGACGAAACGGAATTATTTTCAAGACATAGAGCTGACATGTTGCTGAAACCTTACAGACTCAGTTTCAGTTCCATGTGATTTGATGTCACTAAGACATAGCTATGTGTGATTTGAAAAGATAGGAAACATTAAAATAATATCTGGAAAATTATGTGTAACACAAATGGCAATTCCTGATATGCACAGAAACAGGTGGACCTCTCTTCATGAGATTTTGTAAAATCAGCTTCCTGAGATAATATTCCTCGATTTGAGGTATTTAACTAATACCTAGAATTAACTATGGACTAGGCATGATATTTTAGACTCTCTGTCTCTCTTTTGTGTTCTTCTTGTTCATTCTTCAAAATGAAGATGATCATCTTCAATATCTGGGGTATTTTGTTTCCACTAGCTTCTTTGGTAACATTTAAGACTGTTTTGTGCACATAAGCTTAATCTGTAAATAGGACGGGATACTGCAGACAATTGAGTTTTGAATGAGTGAGTCTCACAATTTACTGTCCTTGCAATCTTCAGTAACACTTATATTAAAATCGGAACAATGCAGAAAAGACTAGATGGCCCCAGCACAAGGATGACATGCAAATGTATTTTTGATATGTGATGCTGATCAGAATTGTATCAAAAATGCAGAAAAAGTGAGAAAGGAAATGAGCAGCGATTGCATGGGGGCGCTGTACGGACTGTGGGAAAGGGGAAGCTTACAAGAAGGAATGATGCAATGTGTTGTTAAAACATCGAACATCCTGAATGCCTCCCCTGAGGGCTGTATTGGCTTTGGCTCCTTGCTTTTGGTATGTGGAGAGAACAAAGAATTTCTAGTGTTTTTAACTTGTAACATTTGTCTTACAAGGAAGAAAATTGCAGTGTCATATGGTTCTAGAAAACCAGCTCCAGATATTTTGCAGACCATGCACTGACTCTGTCTGGCAACTTTGTCAGGCTGAATCAGACACTAGTATGATATCTGACCCTGAGATGAGCACCCATCTGGGCCATTAGTAAGACTGTAGATCACCAACATTATGGAATTGCCTGACTTCCTTTTTATTCATTCACAGGATGGGGATATTGTTGGCAAGGCCAGAATTTGTGAGAAGATTTGTAGCTCGGGTGCTCGTTGTTGTGGCTCTGTTGGGACAACACTACTATTATAGGACAAGCCAAACAGAGAACAGCCAGGGAATTCCTAGAGGCATGGCATTCATCCACAGATTCAATCAATAAGCACATTGACCTGGACCCAATATACCGACCACTGCAACAGACAGCTGGAACTGACAACCGGAAGTGGCAGAGACAAACCACTATAAATGCCGGAGGAAACACTATAGAAGTGCTTCACAGGAGGCTCCCAAGCACTGAGGAGGGCACCCAGACAGGGGACGAAACGTCTGCAACACAAATTCCCAGCTCGGCGAACAGAGCCACACCAGGCCAAAATTTATTGTCAATTGCTAATTGCCCTTGAGGAGATGGTGATGGGCTTCCTTCTTAAACTGAGATATTTGAATCATCGATAGTCACAGATGAGGTGCTGGAAGACTGGACGTTGGCAAACGTGGTGCCACTGTTTAAGAAGGGCAGTAAAGACAAGCCAGGGAACTATAGACCGGTGAGTCTGACCTCGGTGGTGGGCAAGTTGTTGGAGGGAATCCTGAGGGACAGGATATACAAGTATTTGGAAAGGCAAGGACTGATTAGGGATAGTCAACATGGCTTTATGCATGGGAAATCATGTCTCACAAACTTGATTGAGTTTTTTGAAGAAGTAGCAAAGATGATTGATGAGGGCAGAGGAGTAGATGTGATCTATATGGACTTCAGTAAGGTGTTCGACAAGGTTCCCCATGGGAGACTGATTAACAAGGTTAGATCTCATGGAATACAGGGAGAACTAGCCATTTGGATACAGAACTGGCTCAAAGGTAGAAGACACAGGGTGGTGGTGGAGGGTTGTTTTTCAGTCTGGAGGCCTGTGACCAGTGGAGTGCTACAAGGATCGGTGCTGGGCCCTCTATTTTTTGTCATTTACATAAATGATTTGAATGTGAGCATAAGAAGTACAGTTAGTAAGTTTGCAGATGACACCAAAATTGGAGGTGTAGTGGACAATGAAGAGGGTTACCTCAGATTACAACAGGATCTTGACCAGCTGGGCAAATGGGCTGAGAAGCGGCAGATGGAGTTTAATTCAGATAAATGTGAGGTGCTGCATTTTGGGAAAGCAAATCTTAGCAGGACTTATACACTTAATGGTAAGGTCCTCAGGAGTGTTGCTAAACAAAGAGACCTTGGAGTGCAGGTTCATAGCTCCTTGAAAGTGGAGTCGCAGATAGATAGGATAGTGAAGGAGACGTTTGGTATGCTTTCCTTTATTGGTCAGAGTAATTGAGTACAGGAGTTGGGAGGTCATGTTGTGGCTGTACAGGACATTGGTTAGGCCACTGTTGGAATATTGCATGCAATTCTGGTCTCCTTCCTATCGGAAAGATGTTGTGAAACTTGAAAGGGTTCAGAAAATATTTACAAGGATGTTGCCAAGGTTGGAGGATCTGAGCTACAGGGAGAGGCTCAACAGACTGGGACTGTTTTCCCTGGAGCATCGGAGGCTGAGGGGTGACCTTATAGAGGTTTACAAAGTTATGAGGGGCATGGATAGGGTAAATTGACTTAGTCTTTTCCCTGGGGTCAGGAAGTCCAGAACTAGAGGGCATAGGTTTAAGGTGAGAGGAGAAAGATATAAAAGAGACCTAAGGGGCAGCATTTTCACACAGAGGGTGGTACGTGTATGGTATGAGCTGCCAGAGGAAGTGATGGAGGCTGGTACAATTGAGGCATTTGGATGGGTATATGAACAGGAAGGGTTTGGAGGGATATGGGCCGGGTGCTGGCAGGTGTGACTAGATTGGGTTGGGATATCTGGTCGGCATGGACGGGTTGGACTGAAGGGTCTGTTTCCATGCTGTACATCTCTATAACTCTATGTTAAGGCCCAGAGGTCTGAATCTGTCACAGTGATGCTAGGACGAGTTTCAGAGTTTTTATCCAATGACAGTGAAGGAACGGTAATATAGTTCCAAATCAGGATGGTGGGGTAGCTTGGAAGGGTGCTCCCATGCATCTGCTGCCTTGGCTGTCTAGGTGATGGAGATTGCAGGTCCAGAAGGTGCTTTCAAAGGGGTTATAACACTCCTTTAAACATCGTGGAATCTTATTATAATTAAAGGTGCTATATCAATCCAAGTTACATTATTGTTGATTTGCCTTTACTTAATAATGATGGTATTTTCACCTGCACAGTATGTCATATCAGACCCGAGTGTCTCTTCCACGTCACTGCGTTATATAATTGCAAAGATTGTTACATAGCTTTGTTTTGAAAGGAACTGAGCAATTTCCTTTTGGTTGGGATAGTAATGACTCATACTGAATTCAGTGAAATGGAATGGCTAGTGACTGAAGGGTCAGTCAAGGGTTGGTATTCAGAACAGCCAACAAAGACTGCTTAGTTTTGCAGCACAGTAGGATTTTATGTCAAAGTCTTTAGGACAATGAATACATTTTGTCATTGCTGTGTGTAAAGAAGTGCAGCAATGATAAAGCCTTCATTGTTGAAGTTAATATATGGGAAGTACACTTGAAGGAATTATAATATTTCAGTATGAGTCACCATGGTCAGAATCCAGTGGGAAGGTAGCAGAGTTTTTTTTAACCAGGTCACAACTGATTACTTCACAGCCTTATATGGGTATGCAGGAACAGGATAGTGCAAGGAGCATGCTAAATGATTTAATATTACTAATCAGCTGCATTTTTATTAAAGGAACTCCATCTCTGATTATAATTGTGCTAAACTGTAAGCTAACAAAGAGTGATTGAAGTAATGAAGAGAACATTTGCTAATGCTGACAAAAAGCTTACATGTTCCTGTGAAAACAACCACTTGTTAACCTTTCCTGGGCCCTACAGGGATTTGAAAGTTCTGCAAACACAGATTTAACCTATGGGAAGCTGACAGGATTGGATCAAAATGCTGATGAAGTAAACATAAAATAAGGTTGGGGGATGTTCAAAGAGACACCCGATGCGATTCTGACAGATTTCCTTCAGGTGAGTTATGTTTAAAATATCTCTATTTACTTGGGAGTCACCTGGCATGGAGGAAGACACAAATCACATGATCACACATTGGAGCCCCACTTTTCATAGGCACCATTTAAAAGCAGCATACTCAGTTCTTTCATTTTCCTACTCGCTTTTACTTTCAAAATGTATCATTTCACACTTCTTTTCCCTTTGTACTGCTCCTGACACATATCTGTCTCTTGTCTCGTCTTGTATGTTGCCGTTTTTCATAGTGGTCATCACACTTTGACAGATAACCCTCAATTTGGTGATATCAGCAGATTTCAGTCTTGCTCTCTCACTTCATAAATCTAAGTAAGTTATGCTTATAATTTAAAAGAAGCAGAAACAGCAGTTCATCTCACCACATCTTTCCAGTTAAAAGGAGTACATAAAGGTAGTGCTACAGTCTGGTAAACCAGAGGCCAGAAACATGATTTCAAATCGTTCAACAGATGAGCCAGTGCTCCTCATTGTGAGGACAAAGAGTTGGGAAACCTCAATGTCTATCACCCAGGATGGCTGAGTTGGACCACTCTTGAGCAAGGTGGTCAGGCTGTAGAGTCATAGAGTCATACTGCGTGGAATCAAACCCTTCAGTCCAACTCATCCAAGTCAGCCAAGTTTCCCAAACAAAACCAGTCCCACTTGCCTGCGTTTGGCCCATATTCAGCTAAACCTTTTCTATTCATGTAACTGTCCAAATGCCTTTCAAATGCTGTAACTGTACCTGCATCTACCACTTCCTCTGGCAGTTTATTTCACAAGCAAACCACCCTCTGGGTGAAAAAGTTGCCTTTAAGGTTCCTTTTAAATCCTTCCCCACTCAACTTGAACTCCCCAACCCTAGGGAGAAGACCTTTGCTGTTCACCTTGTTTAGGTCCCTAATGATTTTGTAAAACTTTATAAGGTTACCCCTCAAACTCCTAGTGTCCAGTGAAAAAGGTCCCAGCTTATCCAGTCTCTCCTTATAACACAAATCCTCTAAACCCGGTAACATCCTTGTAAATCTTTTCTGCACCTTCTCCAATTTAATAATATCCTTCCTACAGTAGGATGACAAGAACTGTGCACAGTACTCCAGAAGAAGCCTCACCAACATCCTGTACAACTGCAACATGACGTCCCAACTCCGATAGTCAATGGTCTGAATGTCTGCCAGACCAAATCAGCAGTAGTAAGTGAGAAATCCAATAATAGGGAAGGATTCACCTTGAACATATTGTCACCAATCCACTGGTCACATATGTATTGTGTAAAAACCAAGTCCCATCTTCATGTTGAGAACAAGCTCCATTGTGTTTTGATGTTCAACTGCTATGATAAATATCACAGTTCAAGACTACGCATCCATGGTGTGCGTGAGGTGTTAACTGCAATGGAATTGTATTCCGCCACAATCTGTAATCTCACACATTGCATTTAATCCCATGCTGTCATTGCTATCAATTCAGAAATCAGCTCTGCATCAATGAAGAGGTCAGTACAAGGAAGCATGTCAAGGGGAGCACCATGTGTACTTAAAAATTGGATGCTGGTCTGGTAAACTACAATCCAGGACTTCAGGCATGCCAGAGAGTGAAAGTAACTTGCATCCAGTTGAGTTAAGTGGTCCCACAACCAATGGCTTAGATCAACATACTGTGAATGTGGACAATTAAACAACTGATTGGTGGAGAAAGTTCCACAGATTAGCAAAATGCAATAACTGCTGGACTTCCAAGTATCAGTCATATCTCATAAATATATAAACAAAAATCCCTTTACCCTATCGTTTGCTTTACATCCTCAACCATTAATGTGATTATATTCTTCTTGATTAATGTCCCATTGGTCTGAGTCTTAGCAGAAATCAGCTGAGTGTCATTGTTGACGAGTTTTGTGGAGGGTTTCCATCTGTGAGCCCTAGTGAGTTTTCTCATGCTATCCTCCCAAATTTGCCTTCTTACCTGTGTACCATACCCCTATGGCACTCCACTTCTTAAATTCTCCAACTTGTCACAGGCAGAAGTACTCATCACTACCAGGACCTCACTGGACTCCTGGAACTGGCACTACTTTTATAGCCCGGCTATGCACCCAGTCATGTACTGGCAATCTGAAGCTGTCCCGCACAGTGTCTTTTATTTGCCCTGAATTTACCACAGAGGGTAATAGGCACCCTACTTTGCCAATGGAGAACTTCAGGTCCTGCTAGGTAGGAAGATTATGTGTTGTCACTGTCCATGGACTGTGTCCTGAGATGTTGGTGACTGGTCATGGTAATGACACTGAACTCTATTTCAGGAATTGTCACCACCTAGTTTCTACGTGATGGGTGAGAGAATGACAAACTGCACATCAATGAGGTGAGATGATGCCATAGTGTTGATGTGAATATATGTAAATAGGCCTCTCGCTGCAAGAATCTCATCTCACTGTTTCACACTCTTTGCTCTCAATGTTGAGAAATGCCTTTCAGACTATCTCACATAGTTTTCCAACTTGCTCACCAATGCTCCTGCCATTCAGGCCCTGGGAAAACTTTGCCCTTGTTTCTGAGAGAAGGATTTTCCACTTTGAAGGGACTTTGAATGTTTTATAAAAATTCTGATAAACCACATCTACTTTGTCTCCTTTTATCTCTATTTTATTCCAGGAATGATTCGGAGATGCCGGTGTTGGACAGGGGTGTACAAAGTTAAAAATCACACAACACCAGGATATAGTCCAACAGGTTTAATTGGAAGCACTAGCTTTCAGAGCGCTGCTCCTTCATCAGGTGGTTGTGGAGTGTAAGGTTTTAAGACACAGAATTTAGAGCAAAGGTTTACAGTGTGATGTAACTGAAATTATATATTAAAAAAGACCTGGATTGTTTGTTAAGTCTCTCATCTGTTAGAAGGACCATGTTGGTTTCAGTTCTTTCATATGTAAATTGCAAATCCCAGACTGCTGAAATATTCTCCCACTGGGAGGAAAGACTCCTATCTGGTGATTGTTATGCGGTGCCCATTCATCTGTTACTGTAGCCTCTGCTTGGTCTCACAGTCAGAGAACACTTCATCAGTCTGGGACATTCGACCTCAGACTTTCAGGTGACCATCCTCCAAGGCAGACTTCGGGATAGGCAGCAATGAGAAATGCTGAAAATGTGTTGCTGTAAAAGCGCAGCAGGTCAGGCAGCATCCAAGGAGCAGGAGAATCGACGTTTCGGGCATGAGCCCTTCTTCACATTTTCAGCTCTGATCTCCAGCATCTGCAGTCCTCACTTTTTCCTAAGAATGAGAAATGGCCGAGCAGTGTCTGATAGCCAAGTTCGGGACCCATCGGGATGGCCTCAACCGGGACCTTGGGTTCATGTCACATTACAGGTGACCCCATTGCACTATACACACGGACAGACACACAGACACACTCTCCTACACACAGTTCTACACACACACACACTCCTACATACACATGTACCCTGTCACACACTTGTGCCCATTTATAATCACACTCACGCAAACGCACCCACTCTCTCACAGACACTCACAACACACAGGCACACACACACACACACACACACTCCTATACACACACACACACACACCTAAAACTGCATGAATCCATGTAAGATACTGTAAATTCATTTTGTAGATTAGAATCAGTCCAAACATTATGGCACAGACAGTATCACACAGGGGAGCTCACACCTTCAATACATTATCTGGGCTGACAGACATCAATTGTTAAAGTTCACTTGAGAATGTAAGTTTTGAAAAAAAGTTTTACGATTTACATATGAAAGAACTAAAACCAACATGGTCATTCTAACAGATGAGAGACTTAACAAACAATCCAGGTCTTTTTCAATATATAATTTCAGTTACATCACACTGCAAACTTTTGCTATAAATTATGTGTCTTACAATCTTATACTCCACAACCATCTGATGAAGGAGCAGCGCTCTGAAAGCTAGTGCTTCCAATTAAACCTATTGGACTATAACCTGGTGTTGTGTGATTTTTTACTTATTCCAGGAAGTTGTCCAACACCATTTTTTTTTAAACTTCCTGCTGAGTTGCCTTCATTTATTTCATGTTTCTCCATAGATTTAGCAATTTCATTCCACGTTAAAAACTCTATGAAGTCATTTCTTATTTCTAAGATTAGAAGACTCTCAATACCAGAAGGTGGTTGGGAGTGTGCTGGTGAAGGGCTTAAAAAGTGTACATGTGAATGAATATGCTGGCGCAGAAACGTTTTGGCTGCTGTTTTTGAATATCAGTGCAAAGGTTTTGTAACTACTTAACAATATTGTTGCTCATTTGCTCCACAGGCTTATAACACTGATTGCTCTTCTAGTTAAGGATTAGATCTGTCCCTGCAATACGCTGGGCCCATAGAAATGTCTTGAAACTGGAAGTGCAGATGTATATCAAATGTGCTCTAACTGACTGATAGCTAGGCTGTGGGGTTTAAGATGGTGGGTGTGCTGGAAAGTATAAATGAAGATTAACCCTTTGTCATTTAGCAGCAACAAAACTAATACAACTGGCTTACAGTTTCATAATTCATACCAATGAGACTCATATAAAATATGGTCATGTAACCGATGATACAAGCATCAGTAAGAGAGATATAGAATAAGCAGGTGAAGAGAGAGGTCTACACTACAGAGCTGCATATGATAACTTACTAAGTACAGATGTAAATAAAAGAATACTTTGTGGCAAGGAGCAAGCAAACTCAAGGACAGTGTATGTGCAGCCACCCATAGCGTCGAGATGCTCCAGACTGGTATCTCAATGTGCAGGAAGCAGCATTGGCTTATGGGACAAGATACAGCAAGGTTGCATCTGGGGAAATAAAATAAATCTTCAGTACTAGGAAACAAAAATGAATCCAAGGGTCACTCCTGAAAAGAGAAGACTCCCAAGACTCCAAAGGTCCTCAGAAAATTTCAAAGAGGCAGCTGGTAAAATGTGGGAAGAGTTTGAAGATAGGTCAAGTCTCAGAAGGCATTGAGAAAAAAAATTTCAGAGGCAGCAAAAAAAACCCCAGAAGACAACAAATTACGCAGCTCCAAAATAAACTTGGAAGACCTAAAAGCCTAGCCATGAGGCACCGATAATCTAGACTGTAAAATTGCAGAATCAAAACACACTAAGAAGGAAAATCTCACGTACTCCCCAGCTCAGTCAGACTTGATAACCCACTAGGATGGCAGCTCCAGTACTGACCTTGCCAATAACTCAATCATTTGATAATGTCGAAGATTGACAATGAGATCAGAGTGTGAGCTCCGAATGCAGCAGTTTCAGAATTATAGAATAGATTCAGACTTGATGGGCGGCACGGTGGCACAGTGGTTAGCACTGCTGCCTCATAGCGCTAGAAACCCGAGTTCAATTCCTGCCTCAGGAAACTGTGTGGAGTTTGAACGTTATCCCTGTGTCTGTGCGGGTTTGCTCCGGTTTTCTCCCACAGTCCAAAATAAATGTGCAGGTTAGGTGAATGGCCATGCTAAATTGTCCATAGTGTTAGATGAAAGGGTAAATGTAGGGGAATGGGTCTGGGTGGATTGCTCTTCGGAGGGTCAGTGTGGACTTGTTGGGCCGAAGGGCCTGTTTCCACACTGTAAGTAATGTAATCTTACAAAAGAAGGTGCAGTGATTTCAAGTCAATGTATTTTAGATGCTATAGGTACAATAGTTGAGATGGTAAGACAAAGCGTGAAAAAAGGAATTACAGGAGACAACATATTTATTTTATGCATATTTCCACCTACAAAAAATTAAGTGATAGAATGGATGTGAGTCAATCAATTATCTCAGCATTTTGAAAAATTGATAGAAGCTTTAGTAGCAGACTTTCTCAACCAGCAAGATGTTAAAGATATGGAATCTTGGTGGATGAAATAATGAGACACTGTATAATAGCTGTTAGTATAAGAGTTGGGATGTCAGGACATTGGTTCAGCCACTTTTGGAATACTGCATACAATTCTGGTCTTCTTCCTATTGGAAGCATGTTGTGAAACATGAAAGGGCTCAGAAAAGATTCACAAGCATGTTGTCAGGTTTAGAGGATTGGAGCTATCGGGAGAGGCTGAACAGGCTGGGGCTGTTTTCCCTGGAGCATCGGAGGCTGATTGGTGACCTTGTAGAGGTTTATAACATCATGAGGGGCATGAATAGGATAAATAGACAAAGTCTTTTCCCTGGGGTGGGGGAGTCCAGAGTGGTTCAGGGTGAGAAGGGAGAGATATAAAAGGGGCAACTTTTTCACACAGAGGGTGGTGCGTGTATGGAATGAGCTGCCAGAGGAGGAAGCTGGCACAATTACAAAATTTAAAAGGAATCTGGATGGATATATGAATAAGAAGGGTTTAGAGCGATATGGGGCAAGTGCTTGCAAATGGGACGAGGTTAGGTTAGAATGTCTGGGTGACATGGACGAGTTGGACTGAAGGGTCTGTTTTCATGCTGTCTATCTCTATGACTCTATGTTGTGAGGGATGAAAAATTGTTAGACTTTCTTCATTCCATAGTGGATTTAATACCAGAACATGTGATTCAAGGCACGTTGGCTCAGTGGTTAGCACTGCTGCCTTACAGCACTAGGGACCCAGGTTCAATTCCGGCCACGAGCAACTGTCTGTGTGGAGTTTGCACATTCTCCCCGTGTCTGCGTGGGTTTCCTCCAGATGCTCTGGTTTCCTCCCACAGTCCAAAGATGTGCAGGTTAGGTGAATTGGCCATGCTAAATTGCCCATAGTGTTAGGTGCATTAGTCAGAGGGGAAATGGGTCTGGGTGGGTTACTCTTTGGAGGGTCGGTGTGGACTGGTTGGGCTGAAGGAACTGTAGGAAATCTAATCTAATTCGTGAAACAGTGGAAATCAGAGCTTAAATTTGGTCAGTGCTCTGACATCAGGGATTCCTCTGACATGGTCAGGCTGCTAGACCCAAGATTGTGTATCACCCACCCAAAAGTCCATTAAAACAACAAAAGAGTGGGAAACACTGTCATCAGCCATATAAAGGTGCAGAAGATATGGATCTAAACAGAATTGCAAACACAATGAACAACCAGCACAGGAGATCTGGGTGCTATAATGTAGCCAGTTGAAGGACACGTGAAGAAATATTATAAGTTTATGCATCGTCATTACCTCAAAAACAAACTCCTGCAAAATGCAGATAGTAAAAATTATCCCATAACAAAAACCTTTTCAAAGTTAAAGATGTAGAAAAAAAGTAAAGACTGCATTGCTATGGGAGATCAATGAAAGTCAAACCAAATTTTGGACCATCAACTTGAATATATAAGGGCGTGAATCAGAATTTGTAAGCGACACAGTGCAGCAGCTGTTTCTATACTGGCAGACAGCTAGCCGTGGTTGAAAGCTATGACAGTCAGACCTGCAAACATACAACTCCAAAATACTTTGAATCCCTTAGGTGTAGGAACAACCCATTCACCCCAACAAGTCTACATCAATTCTCCAAACAGCACCCCACCCAGACTCACTCCCCAACCCTATATTTCTGATGGCTAACCCACATATTCCTGGGCACTTTGGGCAATTTAGCATGGCAAATTCACCTAACCTGCACATCTTTGGATTGTGGGAGGAAACCAGAGCACCCAGATGAAACCCACACAGACACAGAGAGATGTTCAAACTCCACACAATGATGTGAGGCTGAAATTGAACCTGGGTCCCTGGTGCTGTGAGGTAGCAGTGCTAATCACTGAACTACAGTGGGGGAAATTTTTGAGGTTCCAGGTTACAAACTGTGAGACCTGGAGGAAATTTTAAGAATCAAATTAAAAACTAAGTAAATAAAATAGAAATGCAGGCCCATCATTGAATTGTATTGACATGACATGGGAGCTGGGGGATTGTGTTGTAGTTCACAGTGACCACATCTGTTTGACGAATTCCAGTTCAGAGTTGATGGCCAGTCACAGAGAAAGAAATGCCAGTAAAATATGACATGTACTGTGGACTTAGTTTAAATGATTGTTAAAAAAACATGCATATATTCATCTTGGTAGCTTACAGTGAAGGGATACGATATAATGAAGATGTGAGAAAAGTTTGGCAAGAAATCTGAAGCTATTCAAAGGTTCAGGTTGATTGAAGCAGGCATTATTTTGCAAGAAGATGCCAAACCTATCTTCTTTTACACTCCTAGGAAATTAGACATCCTTTGAAGTGAAGATATGGTATCTTAGGTCGGCAGCATGACTGAAATTGGGATCAAACTGCCAGTGATAGAAATCATATAATGGTGCTTCAGACTAGTAACATTTCCTATGACAAAAGGAAAATTGAGATGATGTGTGGACCTTACTCAGTTAAACATAGCAATTGGAAGGGGAATTCATCCTAATTTGTCTGTAAATGATAGTTTGGAAAAACTGGCAACAAAAATGTATCTCGCAAAACTGGATGCCAACAGTGGTTTCAAGCAGATGTCTGTTGACCACAAATCAAGTCTGCTGGCTACATTTATTGTAACATTCAGGTGGTGTTGCTTCAATTCTCCACAATCTGGGATCTTCTTGAGATTTTCCAAAGGGCAATGTCTAGAAATCCTGGGAAGGAAACACATAACTATTTGAGATATCCTATGGAATGGTAAAATGAAAAAGGTCATAACTAGAATCCCTACAGTGTAGAAGCAGGCCATTCTACCCATCACGTCCACATCAACTCTCCAAAGAGCATCCCACCTAGACCCACTCCATCCCTGTAACCCTGCACATTATTGGCCATTTAGCATGGCAAATTCACCTCAACTACACGTCTTTGGACCATGGGAGGAAGTTGGAGCACTTAGTGGAAACCCACCCAGTCCACAGGGAGAATGTGTAAACTCCACACAGACAGTCCATGAGCAGGTACACCAAGGCACCATGCCACCCAAGGTCAGGGACATAATAAAGATGCTACTGAATGCAGGCCTTACAATAAATGGGAAATACCTGCTCACAAGAATGATGAACATTTCCAGGACACATTATTCCAAAACAATGCATTATGGTAAGGCAAGAGCCAATTCCAGATGTTTCAATGTTTCTTAAACTTGATAAATCAGATGAGAACAGTTATCCCATAACTGAACCAATCTTCATCAACTCATTAGGGAGCTTTTGTTAAAGGGCCAGCAAAGACACTAGAGCCAGGAATAGACTACAGGCCTTTGAGAAGATTAAAAATAATTTAATTTTTGCTGATCTTTAGTTTGCTACAATCTGGATGTATTCATATTTGTAATTGTGGATGTATCATCCACAGGACTAAGTGTAGTCCTTATTCAAGTGTGAAGTGGCAGTACACAACAAAGTCCATTACTTGTTGAGAGCTTTGACAGAGATTGAACAGACATACATAACCATAACAAAGGAATCTTTGTCAGTTACACAGCGATGTGAAAGATTTGCAGACTACTTTATGGGACAGAAATTCAGCTGGGAATAAACCACAAAACTTTAGTAATATTATTGGGATTGAAAGAAATATCAGAAAAAATATTTCCATGTGGATGTAGATCCAAGCTTAGGCTGAAGAAATATGATTATAGAATAGTCTACATTCCAGGCAGGGTACAAGTAAAGGCAGATCCACTATTAATGCATCTGTGAAACTATTAATGGGGATGAGGAGAGGTTAAAAATAGTTGTACCAGTTTTACAAAACACCTCAGGCAAAACATTACCCCTCAAGACCACAAAAATGGTAAATTAATTTGAGAAAAATCACAGAAAAAAAGCAGCAGAGGTGGTACAACTCTCTGCACAGGCGAAAAACTCTGCCAACCATAAAGTCAGCACAGGAAGTCTGCTTAAAGGACATGAAGACATAAATCACAGCCATCAGGAAAAATAGATCAATGGAAATTGTCTGAAAGGCTGAAGGGACATCCAGAAGGGACAGGAAGCCAAGATGTGTGACTGAGTATGACTATCACAGAATATCCAAAACCATACCTGTACATGTACAGAGTGACAGAAATATTCTAGACACAGTACAACACCATCATCCTAGTATTGAACTCAAGTGAATCAGATTGAAATGTCCAGTCAGAGTGGGAGTGAGGACAATGGTGCGAACAGGGAGGAGAAAGTGAGGACTGCAGATGCTGGAGTTCAGAGTTGAGAATGTGGTGCTGGAGAAGTACAGCAGGTCAGGCAGCATCTGAGGGGCAGGTGGATCGACATTTCCTGCATAAGGTCTTCATCAGGAATGAATTCCTGATGAAGGACTTATGCCCGAAATGTTGATTCTCCTGCTCATCGGATGCTGCCTGACCTGCTGTACTTTTCCAGCACCACACTCTTGAGATAGTAATAACAGCAGGAAATGCAATACTGTTATCAATAATATGATAATAATATAATAATAGACTACATAAGTAAGTGAAAGTGAACTTCTGGAATAATGTGGACAAAATAGAGAAACTTTAGGGGAGAAGTCGAATAATGAGATTCATGTAAATCATGATGATATAACTGATAACATGATTCCAACATCAGTAAGGGAGAAGACCCCAGTTTAGAATGAATATGTGAAGAGAGGTATCTTAGACACCACACTAGAGAGCTGTGTTGGGTAATCTACCATTTACAAATGTGAAAAAGGGGCTTTTCAATAAACAAGCAGTGGAAGAGCCTTACTTAGTGATAAGGAGCAAACAAACTCAGGGACGATATACTGTATGTACAAATCTGTCCTTCAATGTGCAGGTTTTGGTTTAAAGCACAAGATTAAAGAGTCTCTATTCTCTCCTGTTTTCCATCTGTCTTGTTCTCTTGTACAAGCTTGCTTTCCATAGATCTCCTCTGACATTCTGAATCACCTGACCAAATGCAGGAATCAGATCAGAAAAGGAAGTAATGTGATCCATGTGTGGGAGGACAGGAGAGTAGAGAGTTCAACAGGCCGAAATAGGAAGGGGGTGTCAAGGGGAAGAAGCAAGGTAAATCGGAGAGAGTGTGTGTGTGTGAGAGATTAGATGAGAAGTTGTTTCTAACAGTTGGAGAATTAGCTAGTGCTAACTTATTGCACACTGGGGACATAAATAAGCTTGTAGTGGCTCAAAGGGATACATTTCTTCAGGTTTGATTTAACAGGTTCCCCAGGAAAAGGCTGGTCCTCTGTGCAGTAACGATCATGAGATAGGGCTACATGGAGCAAACGCTGATTGTTATTTTGACTGAGGGCCTCAAAGTAATCTTTATTTTCAGTGAGGACAAAGATTAGATTTGTCATCAGTGAAGAGCAATGATTTGGCCAAATTTCTGTGAAATGAGTGAACTTGGCTTAATTACTGGTGAGTGGGAAGAGAAGATAATGTCCTATTATCTGTTCAGATGGAAGTTAATGCCTTTATTTCTGCTCAATTTGTGGGTGTTGATGATCAAATTTCTACTCAGTGGGTGGGGTATTTCTAGTTGTGAATGACTGGTGAGTTAGATTGTGGAGCTTTACAGTAAGTTTCCTAACATATGCAGTAAGAGCTGGCATTTCTTTAACTTTTTAATGTGTTTAGAATGCCCCAAAACACTAAGGAATTCATTGCAAGTTGCAGTCACTATTGTGCGGTGATCTCCCATCGTGGAGGTCTTCTTCGTCTTCGCCGTCCAGGCATTCCAGCAGCCCAGCAGATGGCCTCACCCAGAAGTGTGGTCTCGGCCCAGCATGGCAATCTTCTTCGGCGGAGGACCCCTGCCCAGTATTCTAGCGGCCCAGTGTGGCCATCTCATCCTGTCTTCAGAGTACTCCATCATTCCTTAATCAACTTTACCCGAGCCCAAGAACTGTTATCTGAACTGTGACAAACTTCATCTTAATTTTACTCCTTTTTAAATCATTGATATGGGTGTCGTGGTGAGGCGACTTATAAAACTTTTCACTGTAGCTTTCATGTAAAAGTACATGTAACAATAAATTTCTATTCTATTAAAAAAACCCTGTTATCTTGTGCACTAGTTTCTCTGTGTAACTGTACAACTTGGATGATGCCATCTATTTTCCTTCACAAGTATGCCAAGGGTCGACAGTTTCACAAGTATTCTTAGTGCAAAAGCTGTAATGAACCCTTTCAGATGATTATATGTTCCTTGTTATTTATTTCAATTGTAAACAAGTTTCTAAAACTAAAATTTGTTACAACGTTATGACCTTGGCTACAGTCTGCTGCACCGAAATATCTCATAAGCTCAGAAAAGATCAGCAAGCAGCAGTGAGCTTAATACACAGCTTAGCAAAGGCATTTCAGCTATGCACTAGTCATACTCCAAAATACCCAGTGTACTGTACACTCTGTACACACAGCAAGGACTGAGTGTTAACATGGTGCAAAAGTTTGAAAATGTTTTAAATCATGAAGATTAACAAGTCACAGCATGTCTTTGGCTAAGATAGAGAAACAAAGCTTCACAATGGACGTTTTATTCAAATCTAAAGATCCCATCTGGAACTTGCAAAGATCAAACAACAACTGGTTAGGTCTGCAATGGAAAGTTATGATGTTCCTCTATGCCCTGACAATCTTCAGAAATATCATCAGCATTCTGGCTCTAAAAGCCTTTGATACAAATATCTTACATGCCTTCAGATGACTTCCAGTGTTGATTTTGTCAAAGCTGATGGAATGTTAATACTTCAACATTCCAGCTAATCCAGGAATAACCGGGATTTCCACCTGAGGCATGGATATTCCAGGATTCAGTCAGAGTTTTCAAACCTAGGGGGAGGAGGAGGTTGGTTCTGGTCAATCTAAAAGATCTAAAAACTACTGAAGGATCTCATTTATGTCATGGTTTTTACAGTGTCTCTTCAAACTCTCATTTTGTATCGACATATTTCCCTTTGGCAACATGTGAATATGTTTCTCCATATGGCAGTCCATGTGAGGGCCATAGTTAGAGGTAACTGAGGAGGATTCTGGGAGAAGTCGACCCACTCATCCCAACTGAGAAGGGGATCACGGAAGACCCAGTGTCAAGGAAAGGTGAAGCACCCAACATTACACTACTGTAGAATTATCTTCCCTTCCTCTTCCTTCAACCAAAAAAAAGGTGATAGAGGGCACTGTTAGAAAATTTGTTCGTGGCTTACAAACAGCACAGACCCAGCAGTATACATTATTATGACCAGTAAAGATGGCAGGGATTCTGGGAAAGCTTGTGATATGTGTGGCATGTGAAATGTGGGAGGTTTTGGATCTACAAAATATCCAGCACAGTCACAATCTGCATGAAGGGCTGAAGGGTAGCAGTACTTGAACAATATGTGGCTGATTTGGAGCAGCAACTCTCCTCATTATGCACCATACAAGAAGGAGAGAGGTTTTTCGGGCTGTCATACCAGAGAGTGGTCACTCCACATTCTGCAGTCAGGCAAGGAGGAATGTAGAGTTGGCAGGTGGGTGGGTGACCATATGCTGAATGGAAAGGAGACAGCAGTTCCAGGAAACCCTGGACACCTTGGAGCTGTGTAACAGGTATGAAATTTTAGACACCCATCAGCACTCTCCATCAGAGATCCATTTTGGGGCCACTGCAGCAGAAGCCTTCAGTGAACTCACCCTCAGAGAAGCTGGAACATCAACTATTCATTTCCCCCCACCACCACCACCACCCCCAGCTTGGCTGCAACTCTCTCATGCCTAGCAACTCACTTGTTCCTGATTTGAATGGGTATCAGTGAACAACTTCATTTCCTTTTTTGAAAATGGCATAATGATTATGGAAAGACTAAAGTAGGTTTAATATAGGTCATGACGCATAAAAATCTGTGGATGTTTTTATTGGGGGAGTCTGCATGTATCTGAGGTATGCAGTGCAGGTATCGGAGTTGATGGTTTCAATTGACAATTCATCGAAGACCAGGTATAGCTCTCACCCCTCATGACAAGACTGCACTGGTTGGACATGTACAACATTTTTGTTATCTGAGGGCCAAAATGGAGAAGTATGGGTAAGGGGAAAACAGGAAATTTGTGGTCAAGCCCTCAATAACGTATACTTCCTGCCAGATAGCATGTGGTGTGAGATGATGTGAGATTGAGGAGGGGCAGAGAGGCAGGAACGTAGATCTTTTAGAATGTTTTTGGTGACAACAAATGCATGGCCTCATGCACATGTCAGTCCGGTGACACAGAGTACTACCACTTTTAGGGGCACAGGAGATGCTGCTGCGTGACTGTCCCTTATCATCTCTCTGTTTAGATCCTTTAGGTATGAGCCATTTGCTCTTCAAAGAGTGGTGGAAGAATCCCAGTGATTATACTGGGTTTAGGTAATGTGTCTTCCTTAGCAGAATAGTTGCAGATATATGGAAGAAGCAAGAGATGAGTGTGATACTGAGGGAAAATGTCTGAATGTTAGACATGAGTTCTGGTTGCTGACCCATGAGGATCAGGGATGTTGTGCACTGAGCAATGGCAAAGACTGGTGCTGTGTGAGCATGAGATCATTTGATGATTATTCAATAGCCACGACCATCCATTTGCACCCCCATTAGACTTCTTGTAATGCTACTGCTAACTATTCAGGAATTGACTTACTTGCTCCTTTGCCCTCCACATGGTATGCCTTGAGAGCCTTTTGACTCTCCTTTCAACTTCCATTACCCAGGCCTTCAGTGCCACAACAGAAAAACTGAGCGTTCTCTCTCTGTGACCTCTTATTGCAGTTGTTTTCCTGTAGCTTCCAGCATTTTCTTGACGATTCAAACTGTTCTTGCAATGTGAGTGTGGCTTCAGTTTAAGACTGTCTTTGAGAGGTGTAGGCTAACTGTGCAACATGTAAGTCATGCACACACCTGAGGCCCTTGCTGAGCAAGCTACCAAACCACAGTCAGCTTCAATTTGCATGCAGACTCCCTCAATAAAAACGTCCACAGATTTTTATGCGTCACGACCTATATTAAACCTACTTTAGTCTTTCCATAATCATTATGCCATTTTCAAAAAAGGAAATGAAGTTGTTCACTGATACCCATTCAAATCAATTTGCATTTATGTGGCATAAATGTCACTTTCGACTTGACAGCACAAATTTGGACATTGTTAAGGTCTCACTGCATTTGGACATAAATTGCTCCAGTCATAAATTATTGGAGGGTGAATAATTTCTGTAATGTGTCATGAGCTGACATTGTTTGAGTTCCCTGTTCTTTAAACATGAATAAAACCAAAAATGCCTCTGATAGAATAACAAAATAAACAGGCACTTTGGAAGGACAGTAATTGACAGGCCATCTGGGGTAGTTCAGAAAAAGAAGCCATTATCATTAGTTTGTGCAGTCTCAATACAATCTATTGACTCTATTTCCCAAAGCTGAATTTCAACAGATTCTAAAGCTCTTGCCTTTGTAAGGAGGGCTGAGTTCACTGTTTGACTGTTTTTAAGAGTCAAGAGTCAAGACAGTCAAGAGTAGCTTTATTTGTCATTTCTACCATATACAACTGATACAGTTAAAACGAGACAACGTTCCTCCAGGACCAAGGTGCTACATGGACAGCACTAAAACTACATGATCATACACAAGGTGGCATAAAGTGCATAAGAAGTGCAAAAGACGCAAGACAGCACAGCAATTCTTGCCACGTCAACACAGTGGTGTACAAATTACAGTGTGATGAAAGAATGATAATTAATAAACATTGGTCTAGCAGCAATTCAAAGTTGTGCAAAGAGTTTCACATGGAATAGAGTCCAATCATACAGTGCTAAGGAGCCTGATGGCTTGGGGAAGAAACTGTTGCACAGTCTGGCCATGAGAGACTGAATGCTCTGGTATCTTCTGCAAGATAGCAGGAGGGAGAAGAGTTTGAGTGAGGGGTGTGTGGGGTCTTCCACAATGCTCTTAGCCTTTTGGATGCAGTGTGTTGTGTAAATGTCTGTAATGGAGGGAAGACAGACCCCGATGATCTTCTCAGATGTCCTCATTATCTGTTGTAGGGTCTTACGATCCGTGATGGTGCAATTCCCAAACCAGGCAGGTCTAAGAAGGTATAAAGGATTATTCATCTTTGATGTATTTACTTCAGGTTTTCAAAGCAGATTAACTACTTGAGGGAAGTTACTTTTAATGCCTTTCATGAAGAGATTTTAGAGTTTTTCCTTTGCAGTTATGTATGCGTGAGATGTCTCTGAAATTGATGTAGTTTTTTTTATCAGCTCTATATGGCTCCCGAAGTTTGTGCATAGCACATACTGGATAAATGGGTGCAAGGTGGCATGGACTGGTTACACAGAGGTGAATTTGGATGAAATAGACAAGCCCTGGGCAGTGAGTAGGAGGTACAGGGCAGGGGATTAAAGGGCCTAAGCATTTTATAAAACTGTGCTGAATTCCCAGAGACCGGGGGCAGGCCATTCCTATGTCAGTGACGGTCTGCCCTATTTCTGCTTCTGAACTGATTCCAGAGGCAGCAGGGCTCAAGTCAATCAAGCTGCCATGTGTCAGGTTTCCATAGAGAGAGGTCTGACAAGTCAGAAGATGTTTTGACTCAAGTTTCCCAAAGTCTGACCTCTAGTACCTTTTCCAGGCATATATGAAAGCTTTTCTATGCTCATTTCTGAAAATGAGACTGTGTAATTGGTTGAGATTTCTGACATGCTATCTGCCATCTTCAGCTATAAATGTATATGGCAGAAGCATTGGCTCTAACCCATGCTTGTAATCCATATCCAGTTACGAAATGTGCTTGTATCCTGAGAGAGACCCAGCTCCAGAAAGAGTGGGCACTACCCAAGAGGAGAGTCAATCTTCTGTCAGTTCTGCCTCTTTGCCAACATGAATTGCATATGAATGGAATTTAGTAATTCATGATGAATAAGCATGTGCAGCAATACAGGATTTGGATGAAAACTTCAGTGTCAAATTATGCGTTATGGCGTTCTGATAAGGAAGCTCTGAGAATTAGATCCATCCCTATTATGATTTAATTATAAAAATGTAATCAAGGCTACTGCTAATTTGCACTTCCAACTGGAGGAACCGGTTCATAGCTGGTATCATTATATTGCGGGTACTGGTTTCATGCTGCTATCTGATTCATGATGCTATCTGATTTAGAACACTGCCAACTGGCAGAGCAATGTTATAATTTCAGCTTCCCAGTGTCAAGTTGATATCTTTAATTTGGCGAAAGAGCTTATTAATATGCAGTTTAATCAGTAAATCAAAGCTGGTTTCACAGCAGTTATAGCCAGATAGTGAAACCTGAGTAAAACAAAGATACAACTTAGTCTGCTTTGTATTTCATAACCACAAGCTGCATTTCCACTGTAAAAATCACTTAAAGTTAAGTGAAGAACTACTGCACAGCTGGTGTGCCTCAGAGACAAGAAAACTTCATTCTGTTAATTAAAGTGAACTGGTTTATTAAGGCTTATGCTTTTTGTTCCAAAGCTATATGTTTATGTTTGAAAGAGTGTTTGACTTGCTGATATCTGTGGCAAAAGGTAAATGGGATATTTGTTGCCTCACTAGACTAATGGGAACCACTGACTGACTTGGTGCCCAGTCATTAATGAAGTGTGTGACTACGCAGGAAACACAAACACTTAACACAGGAAGACACACATATGAAGATAGGTGTCATCTATTTGGTAACTCATAAAATAACTTTGCAGATGTGCCAGCCATGAATATTTTGAGGCCTAATGCATGTATGGGCCTTTGCTAATAAAATTCAGCAATCGAGCAGGACCTCTCAAACCCATTCCGATCAAAAGCTGGATCTTTTTACGCTGCACCAGGTTCATCCTCTCTGTCTGAGTCACTTGCAATCAAAATTACACAATAGTCAACTTGTCTGTATGAATGTATGAATTCTCAAAGGAGAAGGTGTTCCAGTCTAAAGTATTCAGAGCTGTGGGCAGAAGGTGGAGAAGGAGGAGGGGGAGGGGAATCTAATCTGATGCATCAGCACCTGGATTCAGATCAAAGTACAACTGCGTGGGCAATGTATAAATTATGTTATTGAAAATGTACACAAGAGAAATTGATAGCAATGAAAAGTTAGAATGGGTAGCAATGAAAGAAGAGAATGTATGGTAATAAATATTAACTTGTTGTGATGTCTTGCAGGGGAATAAGAGCAAAGCTATAATTGAGCACAAGAGGGAAGGTGTGTACTGTGTCAACTGAGAGCGTATGGGGAGGGAAGATGGTAGAATTAAGCTGTAGTTTGATCAAGGGAGCATGTATCTGAAATAGAATTGCAAGGCAAAAGTATCTGTGATCTAAGTTCAGAGATGGACTTCCTGCATGAACTGCAAACAACAAACTATTGTTGGTTTGTGGAAAATCCTAATGCCATTTTTTTTTTGTTTCTCTTACATTAAAAAACAATTATAGTTTTTGAAGGTTTGTGAACTAACACAGTTTATTATGTGAAAATCCAAAATTTTCCAGGACAGTATTTCTCAGGCTGCTCTCCTCTCAGTTCCCAAAGCTATACATTACCAATTTATGTTTCCAATAATACCATATGCTTTAATTGTTTCGACACAAGTGAAGAAACATTGTGCCTGAAGCTTTAAGCCCTTGTAATTGCTTGGTTTCACATCCTGGGGACATTCTTAGGCTTTCAACTTTGTGGATGCAATGATGATTTCTATTTTGACTTCTATTTTATCAATATCTGGTAATATCTGTGGGGCAATTTTGAACATTTCTCGGGAGGTACAACTTTAGCTGCCTTGATTTCCTTTGTTAATTGTTTTCAAGCCTTCATAATGCATATAAATCTCGACTACCATTACAGTCTGCTGAGTAACTTGATAAGCACCCAAAGCCTTTTGTTTCTTCAATCAGTTTTCCATGTGTTTCAGGTATATACAAAGTTAATTTTAACTGAAAAGTTTCTCAACCATAATTTACTCAATAAAACAGGGTTAGTTCTGATCATAATCTGATCATAATCATTTTTGTTGAGTTTCAGGGAAATTTCTCACCATGAGACTGAGTAGAGTTTAGTTGAAACTTGACTCATTAATGAGGTGCCATGCCCTCTGGTACCTCACTTGTTTATTGCTAGACAGTTTCTTTCACTTGCTGTGGGCAGAAGTACTTGCCAGGCTAGGCCAGGGTCCTGGGTCCCAGGCCTGGGCCACATTTAAATGGCCGTTGTGAACTCAGTAAAGTGCTGTCAGCCTGTAGCTCTCTTGTGCTGTTCAAATAACTTGCTCCAGACATGGCTATTAAGGAAAAGTGGCACCATGCATCGCAGACAAGGATCGAGAGATCTTGGTGGACTAGGTGGTGCAGAGGAAGGGTGTCCTCTTTCACCAGGACTGGCAGAGAAGGCTATGGCACCCAATCTTGCCAGCCTGGCATGAAGTTGCCAGCCATGTCATTGCAGATTCAACTGACCAGCTCAATGCTCAGCAGTGCCACAAGAAGGTCAACGACCTTCTCCTCTCCACAAGAGTATATGTCACCACCTTCTCTCTGCTGCCTCACATCACTCTTCCTCTGCGATTGCATCAACCTCCCACCAGGTTGATGCTCTATCTCTCATTCACTATTAAATACAGCGTCTTCTCTCACCTGCTGTCACCCACCACAACCTCCCATGTTAGGAATCTTGTGTGCTACCTGTACTGTCTACTCATTCAGTTGGGACACCTCACCACCTTTCTCCCACTTTACCAGCACTAATTTCTGTGCAAATTTCATCTCATTCAATCTTCCAGAGATTCTCATTACAGGAGATAATGGAGTTGAAGAACCAGGATGGGTGGTGGGGGTATCTGACATTTGGCTTCTCACCCCCTTATGAGAAAAGGATGCTAACTCTCCCAGGTGAGGATTGGTTCTGGGTCCTGCGGAGATGCTGAAACATCCACTTTCTGCGAATGAAATAACACACGTTGTCCATTGCTATGTTATTCTCCATGACCTCACTCTCAATGTATTCTTAACATGTTACAACGTCTACCTCTTGGTCATGACTTTTTCCTTTCTGTCTCCTGCAGCTATGAGTGGCATTCATATGAACATAAGAAATAGGGGCATGAATAAGCCATCTGACCTGTCAAGCCCGCTCTGCCATTTAATAAAATCATGGCTGATATTTTCATGGACTCAGCTCTATTTACCCACTCACTCACCATAATCCTTAATTCCTTTACTGTTCAAAAATGTAACTATCTTTGTCTTAGAAACATTCCACAAGGCAGCCGCAACTGCTTCACTGGGCAGGGAATTCCATAGATTCACAATCCTTTGGGTGAAGAAATTCCTCCTCAACTCAGTCCTAAATCTGCTCCCCCTTATTTTGAGACTATGCTCCCCCCCTCCTCAGTTCCATGGAAAGAGGACAATGTCACAAGATATCCCCTCCTGCACTTTTGTGGGTGACAGCATGGATACCACAGAGGATGCACCAGCAAAACTGCCTCCCACACCCACCACCAGCTCAGATTGAGCCATGGAGTCATATAGTACGGAAACAGATCCTTCGGTCCAACCCAAAGTAAACTAGTCCCACCTGCCTGCTTTTGGTCCATTTCTCTCTAAACTTTTCCTATTCATGTACCTATCCACAAGTCTTTTAAATGCTGTAACTGTACCTGCATCTATCATTTCCTCTAACAATTCATTCTGCATATGAACCACCCTTGTGTGAAAAAGTTGTTCCTCAGGTCCCTTTTAAATCTTTTTCCTCTCACCTTAATAAATATGCCCCCTAGTTTTGAACTTCCCAACCTTAGGGAAAACACCTTTGCTATTTACCTTGTCTATGCCCCTCATGATTTTATAAACCTCAATAAGGTCACCCCTCAATCTCCTGTACTCCAGTGAAAAAAGTTCCAGACTATCCAACCTCTCCTTATAACTCAAAGCCTCAAGTCCTAGCAACATCCTGGAAGATCTTTCCTGAACCCTTTCAAATTAATAATATCCTTCCTAAAGCAGGGTGATCAGAACTGTACACGGTGCTCCAAAAGTGGCCTCAACAACACCATAGAACATAGAAGAATACAGTGCAGTACAGGCCCTTTGGCCCTCGATGTTGCGCCGATCCAAGCCCACCTAACCTACACTAGCCCACTATCCTCCATATGCCTATCCAATGCCCGCTTACATGCCCATAAAGAGGGAGAGTCCACCACTGCTACTGGCAGGGCATTCCATGAACTCACGACTCGCTGAGTAAAGAACCTACCCCTAACATCAGTCCTATATCTACCCCCCCTTAATTTAAAGCTATGCCCCCTTGTAATAGCTGACTCCATACTTGGAAAAAGGTTCTCACGGTCAACCCTATCTAAACCCCTAATCATCTTGTACACCTCTATCAAGTCATCCCTAAACCTTCTTTTCTCCAATGAAAACAGCCCCAAGTGCCTCAGCCTTTCCTCATACGATCTTCCTACCATACCAGGCAACATCCTGGTAAACCTCCTCTGCACCCGTTCCAGTGCCTCCACATCCTTCCTATAGTAAAATGAATGGAATGAGGAAAGTGGAGTATAGGAGATTGAGGGGTGACCTTATTAAGGTTTATAAAATCACACTTTCCTCATTCCTGAAGAAGGGCTTATACCCGAAACGTCAATTCTCCTGTTCCTTGGATGTTGCCTGACCTGCTGCGCTTTTCCAGCAACAGATTTTCAGCTCAACAACATCCTCTACAACCTCAACATGACGGCCCAACTCCTAAACTCAATAGCCTGAGCAATGAAGCCAAGCACATTAAACACCTTATTTACCACCTCGTATACCTATGATGCAAGAATTATGCACCTGAACCCAGAACCCAGATTAGAACCACTAGCCCCTGCTGTGATCCACGTCACCATCATAACTCTGCAGCTGGTCAAGACAGAAATAACCCACATTGTGGTACTAGGAAGGTGCCCAGAAGCCAGGCACTTGCCCAGCCCCAGGCAGGACATGAGCCCATGGTGTCAACAACTTGTGATTTCATTGGCATATACAAACACAGGAGCAGCAGGCAGGTTTGTCAGGGACAGTGGACACACTGTGCAAAGGTTGCAGTACTGCAGCAATGCTGTTGGGATCCTGCTACCTTGGGCACATGAGAATCTCACTGCATCCATGGACAGATTGGCAGTTGCCATGGGGAGCCAAGTTCAACATTCTGCTGGATATATGTACAGACCTACATTCTATCACTCTGGCTATTGCTGTTCAGCACAAATAGAAAGGATATAGGAGGATGAGGGATCATGAGCTCACTGCAGATACACCTTTCTCACAAGGAGAGAGGGCAGTACCAGTAAACAATCAGAGAAACTACACACAGAAGTCTTCTCTCAGGGCACTCCAGAGGTGGTTGGGCCTTCCACCTACACCCTATCTGCCTCCCGCTACCCCATGGGTTCAAACTGAGATGGATGCACCTGCCTCTGGTCTGAACACACTCAGCATGTCTGGGCTCTTTAGACCCAATTATCCCCAGGGTCTCTACATCAAAGGGCTCCACCTTCCAGCCCATCTGCAGATCCTGCATCAATACCTAGTGGGAGGGAAATAAATGGGGAGATCTTCTGAGGGCACAAAGATGGCAGACAGGTGACATGTCACAGTAAAACGTTATCACATTTGTGAATATTTGTTCAATTTTCACTATCACCTGTGTGTGAACATCTGCCTAATAGCAACCACTAACACTGAAGATACAGAGAGTAACCATCTGTTGTGCTACATGATGTTTGATGGTCCAAGTTGTGAAGTTAGGAACTCCTGCACCTTGTGCAGGTTAGGAGCAAACAGCAGGTCATTGCCATTTTGGCAACTAAGGTCAATCTTTCCAGGTGGCAAAACATTGTTGTGCTTTACAGCTGGTCATGTGATTGATTATAATATTGTATGATATGGTCAACAAGTGTGGGGTAAGAATTTGGACTCCACACAATAAATTAATGTCAAAGGTTCATGTAGCATATTGTGCTCATAGTTCTGCTTCAGCTTCAGTGCATGGGTGTCTACAATAATCATTTTGCCCTTTGAATGGTGTCAGATTGCATGAGTTTTAATCCCCCTCCCTCACAGAATGAAATTCTTACCCTGCCCACTCTGAGTGTGATCTGAGCCATTTTTCAGCTGCATTCTGCGCTTATTATTTGCAGCACGATAGAAAGAAAGAGGTCACTACTCATACAGTGAGTTTCAGGCTCAACCTCTTAATATTGTTGAACCCCCAAATATGAACATCCCCTTCCTAGTTGCTCTTCTTGTCAACACTTTTGGGTTTAACCTTCCCCAAGACCCCATCCAATCGGTCCATCTCAATCTTTATTGAGCCCCCATTAAACCACCAATCGCAGGTGTATCACGTGAACAGGTGATATAGGAATGCACTGGCCCCTCATCAAAGCCAGGGTCTTGCATTACCCCTTTCCATTCAATGTTCTACCATCTCTCCCATTACATTTTGAGTTGTTGTCCTTCACAACTATAATACTCTCTGCATCCCAGCACTCTGCCTCCAATCTGCTTCCGTCACACAGCAGTGGCCCCTGATAACCCTCCTTTCACTTTTAATGGAGGGACCCCTAAACTGACTTTGACTCACTGCTTTGAACCACTTAGCTGAATAGTTTGGAATGATAAGTGACCAGGCCCTTGCTTGTCATTTGTACAGCTCCCCTACTCTATTCCTATATCTCCCTGGACTGGTATCACATGATCCCTGAGTAATACCCTCCTTCAAACCGTCAACTAGGTGTCAGCCCTTATGCATAAATTGGCCTGATAATAGAATTGCAATAAAAGATTTTGGTATGCTCCAAGGTGGAGCACTGAAATGCAGCAGTGCACTGTAAGTGGATCAGAGATGTGCCTTGATGACACGGTGAAGCTGGTCCATGTCAGATGTCAAGGTCCATGGATGTGGTGCTTGTGAAGTCATTGCCCATGAACTGTGCCCTGAGATGCTGGTGGTGGATGGGTGGATGTCTAAGAAGGAGCTCCAGAGAAGCAAGTGGCAACCTTGAGTCACAGGCGACAGCTTTGACTTTTAGGTTGGGAATATTCAGTGCCTAGTTTCTATCCCATGTGAGTAGGAGAATTGAAGCTCCACATCAATGAGGTGGGATTAAATGGTAATATGGGTAATAATGAGCAATAATACATGCAAGTAAGCCTCTAATTGCTTACTAGTGTGAACCTTGCCTTGGCATCCAACACAATTAAAAATCAATATAGTTTGGTCTCGATGTTGAGAAAGTCTTTGGTGGGTATTTCACCTGATTTTCCCAACTTTCCCATAATGGTCCACATCATTCAGAGTCTGGGAACATTATGCCTGCTGAATTTTTAAATGCAATTGTATGTAGAAAGATGTGTTACAGAATGCATGTTCAAGTATAATTAAATGGACAGATCTCCAGTATCTGAATATAGAGAGTGGGAATTTCAGAGGGGACTATGATCAAAGGCTGTCCAGTAATGGTAGGATCAAATAGAAGTGTATTGTACATCCATCTAGCCTCAGGTGAACAGACAGCATGAGCTGAGCATGTCACTGGTGGTAGTTATAAAATATGGTGGAACCCAGCTGCAATGTTATGCAATTTCACTATGTATTATTATTGTTTGAAAACGTGGATTCTAACATGGAGAGGGAAGAAACACAATTTTAGCTTTCTGTATTGTGAAGGTCTGACTTTTTCTAAGGTCAGAAAGTTATTTTAAACAGTGACTTCAAAACAACGTTTATAAGAAGTCATTTATTAGCTGAATGAACTGCAATTTATCTGGGCAGTTAATTGATAAGCGGTTTGCTGATTTGAATGTTATGGTCAGCAGTGAGGAAATGTGAGAGAAGAAGTTGAAATAAGTTCAATTAAGGGAAGAGGTGTAACAGTGGCTGTGCCATCAGGGCTGAGGGGAAATCCTGAGAAGGCTCCTAAAGCAGAACACTACAGTGGTGAAAGAAAGCAAGACATTCTACAAATCTGTTGAAACATGAATTTAAGAAACATATGTTAAGGAATAAGTATGCTTGGTTAGCAGCTTTAAAGGCCTTGGGGAGAAATATTAATTAAAGAAAGTAGTGTCAATAGAATACACAGAAATTTGCCCAAATGAAAATTATTGCAGCCACACCAGATGAACAACATGAGCATGCTGATAGAAATGACTCTTCACTGAGTTCCACAGCTACAAAGGCATTGCTATGATGTAAGAGATAATTCTACCTTTCTGATGTTTGCAATGCAGTCATTCCAGCAGTTCTTAAATATTGATACAGTTGTGTTTTTCTTTTGTGTAATAAACCTTTATGATCATTTGTTAAAAGTACATTGGCAGACTCCTGTGAATGCATTCAGTTCTAAAAATAGAATTATGGATCTATTGAAGTTTGTACAAGGTGGGACCTTTGAGGATGACAAAGTAGTTGTTGTAAAATTGAAGTCAGACATGACAAAGCTATCCTGGAATTCAGCATAACTGGTGTTGTGAGGAATCGGGAAATGGGTGAGTTAAGGACAGAGACTAAAGAGATTCGAAAGGCTAAAAGAGGTGGTCTTGATAATATGCCATTGTGAGTTTGAACCTTAGACCAAGACAATGTAGGACACCAAACGTGTACATTGGCAAGTTCACCTAGAAACAGCAACTGGAAAGGAAAATGGAATCAAGAAAATATGATCATGGTTGGCAGTGCTGTTCAGACCATCCAAATGGACAATTTACCCTTAAATGAAAAAAAAATCTATGAACTAGAGAAGGTCCTTCAACATGTGCATGTTTGTGGCACAAATCAGAAATTCTGCTGAAAATACTTACAGAGAAAGATGCTATTGGGTCCAATTTGTCAATAAATAAGGAATCCGAAAACAATAAACCTTTGTTGAAAAGCTTTGACTTTACAAAAAGTGAGAGTAGCCAAGAAGTGACAACAAAAGACAATAACACCAATGAGTTGCAGTTCACTACGTGTCTGTACTACTAATTGAAATATCCCAATGCCAAGTGAAGAAGCACAGTTTAGGATGTATTGAAATGAAGAGATTTTGGGATAGACATTGGATCATCCAATTTTATACTTATCAAGGTCAGAGTTATTTGTGACAGTTAATTAAAAATTTGAAGTCTCCAGTTTCAATATTAAACACTCCCATTATAGAGAGAAGGTCCTTGTGCTCCCCATCACATGTCACTAATTTCTAAATCATTTTAAAATTGAACACCAGCAGAAAGAACAAGTTTTTAATCAGTTCCATGATAACAGGTTTCTCCACTATTAGTTACATGTCTGCATTACTTACATATGTTTGTAGTATGTGCTATCGAAGGATAACTTGGAGTCAAAGAAGGTTCAGAACAAAACAATGATCATTTGTCTATTATACAAGTGCTGTGTAGCATTCTATGTTATACTGATCACTTCTCAAATCCAGTTTGAATACTGTTACAAAGGTGCATGATGTTGTACTTTGAATTCCCTGCATCTAATCACAACAAGCTGCTGGCCTTACGCCATCAATTAGGGTCAACACTTTCAAATAATTTTGTTCTGGTAGCAGATCTGTATTTATAATGTGGTAGGAGCACGAAAGCAATAGGGACCAGATTATCATTTGGCAGCAGCTGCTTTATGATTTGGCGTAGCAGACATAGCTATGGAGAGAATGGCTCTAGCATTGTTGGTCCATGAAACTGTGGGAAATCCAGCAAGACAGCGTGTTCCCTTTTGAATGAGAGTACCATCCAGGACAGTAAAGAAGGGGAAGCAATAGTCTAGTAGTATTATCACTAGACTATTAATCTGGGGATGGAGGTAATGTTATGGGGACCTGGATTTTGAACCTGCTATGGCAGACTGTGAAATTAAGAGTATAATGATGACTGTGAAAGCACTTTTGGGGAAAAGAAAACATCTGGTTCACTAATGTCTTTTAGAGAAGGAAACTACCATCTTTGCCTGGTCTGGCCTACATATGAGTCCAAATCCACAACAATGTAGTTGACTTTTAACTGCCTCTGAGCAATTAAGGATGGTCCATGAACACAGTTCACATCCATGAAAGAATAAAGAACAGATCATTCCTTCCTTGAAGTAGATATTTTAAATAGGAACTGAAAGGAAAAAAAGCTAAAGCCTACCAGAATTATCACAAGGTGTTCCATTTATTCCTGTCATAACTGAAACCTCAATGATTCTTTGTACTGAAATTACACAGATTTTTGTGCATAGCTCGCATGAGGACCGTGCATTAGTGAAGAGTATGCCTCAAAGGTGATCGAAATAATTTTGGGCGACTTCAGTTTCTGCACAATAGTTTTTCTCTTGATCAGCATCTGTGGCGAAACATTATGTGATCTAACAATGCTCTCTCTGAAAATTTTCATCTATCTTTTTTTTTCTGATGTTACTCTTGAGTTTGCAACCTTCCTATTTATTATGCTCGCTGTGAGGTACAAGCTGGCTTTATCTCAGGCTGATGTAACTCAATATTCAAAAGAGTGTGAGAAAGAAAATGTTTTACTACAGTTGCGAATTCAAAAATTTCAAAAGGGAAACACCTGTGCTGATGATACAGATAATAGCCTGGGGAATATTTGCTTTCGAAGAATATTTTGGTTGTTGACACTTTTTTCTGGTGCTTCTTGGAGTTTTTTGTAAGTCTTCCTTTCAAGCAAGAAGACATTATCCTGTAAGGGCTACACACATTTTAAATTGTTGATCATAATCTTGAGGTGAATTTAGTGCATATCCCTTCCCGAAAAGAAAAGTCAGTTATAAGGCTGCCAACTTAGAAAAGCTGCTGACGGAACCAAATGATCCCACATGAACTCCGGACTACATTCAGACCAACACAATTTGGATCTAAACAGGACAACCAGTACAGATTACAAATTCAAAACCTCCAGAACCGGTTCAAAATTTCACCAATTTCCTCATTTCCCCTCCACCCACCTTATCCCAGTTCCAACCTTCCAGCTCAGCACTGCCCTCATGACCTGTCCTACCTGTCCATCTTCCTTCCCACCCTTCCGCTCCACCCTCCCTTCCGACCTATCAGCATAACCCCCCACCTCCATCCACCTATCGCACTTCAGCTAACTTCTTCTCAGCCCCACCCCCACCTCCCATTTATCTCTCCACCCCAGAGGCTCCCAGCCTCATTCCTGATGAAGAGCTTTTGCCTGAAACGTCGATCTTCCTGCTCCTCAGATGCTGCCTGACCTGCTGTGCTTTTCCAGCACCACACTCTTGACTCTAACCTCCAGCATCTGCAGTCCTCACTTTTGCGAACTTGGAAAAGCTGGTTACTCCCACAGCAATTTCCACTCCCAACTCCTCAGAGATGAGGCCCTGCCCTGGAAAGCAGCCAGTAATTTGATTGGTCAGTGGTCTAGGCAGCACCACAATTGAGCAGTAAGCACAGCCAGTCACCAAGAACACAGAGTCTCAGATTGGATACCATTTCAGGGAAAATGATAGGGAGGAAAGTTAAACGTTGGTGTTCTATGATCTTGGATGGCTTGCCTCCAATGAGTACAGGGGTGCACCTAAATACTATTCAACCATCCTGATATAACAGGAACTTGTGCAGTCAAACTGCTAGGCTATTGGTCTCCTCACCATCCTTCCCTGTACATGTAATTTGATAGTGGGGGTGAAGGCAGATTGAGATCCTGAACTGTCCATTGATTAACCACTCAAGAACCCCTACAGCCATCCAGTGTCTTCTCCACCAACTATAGTATAGGAATCAGATTGTAGGTGGGCAGGAAGACCCTTGCAGCTTCAAATATGCCAACTAGACAGGGGGTGGGATGGGGGAGCTGCAAAATCTGTCCGTTTGTCACTAGCTTACAAGCTTTGGTTTGGAATGCTGAGAATCCAAACCATAAAGGCAATCTATCCACATTTTTAAGCAGATTTCAGACCAGTTACCAATCTTCAGAAAAATTTAAATGTTATGAATTTCCCATTAAATTTAGACTTCAAAGATTTAAGGAGGTGGAGTGATGACATTAAACCCAGTGAGAAAGCAAATCAAAAATTCTGTCTTACCACAGCTGTGTGTATGACTACTGGAATATCCTGTGGTAAGACAGCTCAGGATGCAGCAGATTGAAAGGCATGATACAATGTGGTGACTGATATAAAGTGCTGTCAAACTAGCTCCTTCCAGCACAGGCATGAGGCATCACATTCTAATTAAGTATAAACCCATAATCACAGGATAAATTATCCACTTTACGGCAGAGCAAACATCAAATTTCCCTTGAAATCTACAACAGGCTTTCCTTGATTTCCTGCTTTTCTTTCTACCAAACTGTCTATTTTGTTTCACAAAGTGTATGTGATTGGGTGCGGGAATCCCATCACTCCCAGAAAGTCACTTAATTGAATTTTTCAATCGTGTAACATTGACCTGTAGCAAAAAGTGGTTCAGTGTCATGATAAAATGATAACCCACCATTTAGCAACACAAGTCTTGAGACTGTAGTCACTTTCAGCAACTTAGTTTTAGCTTTCTAAAAAAAATGTAGGATTAGCATATTAAAATGTAAGATCCATAGTTTATATATCCCAATCCATACCTTTCCTTCCGAGATTCAATGTTTGAGTACACTTAAATTCACCATATATAGCTTTTATTGAGACAGTTTATCCTTAGGGTTAGTGGCATCTCTAACTTCTAACATGCCATTTCTCTCTCTCCACCAATGATCCTTATGTAGTCTATGAAGACAGCAACTTGAGCTATGGGAGCACCCTCCTTAACTGTCTCCCTCAATTTATCAATGTTAGAGTGATTCTTATCCTTGTAAAGTGGGTAGATGTTTTCAGAGGTTACTAAAAATCATCATTTTGTTTTGCTATTGCTTGAATTTCACAGAATCAAAGAAGTTTTACACCTCAGAAGAAGGCCATTTGATCCGTCGTACTTACATGGAATTTGACTCACGTAGCAGAATTTGATCTTTCAAATAAAAATAGCAGCAGGAAGAATCCAAAAGCAGCAGTGAAACTGAATTCGGATGATGAAATCAAATAGGACAGAAAGGAGACAACAATTTTGTACTCAGAAATACCGAAACACCAAGGATCCATGAAGAAACCTCAGGGTAGAAATGAATGTTTAACTTCTTGGTTCTTCTCTCAAGGATGAGCAAAGTTACAATAGACCCAAAGCACTGGTTGTGAAACAGAGACAATTGGTGTGCACACGCAGGAACACGGGAACAAGAATAGGCCATTAAGCCCAGCAGCCCCATCCTGCCATTCAATTATATTATGGCTGATCTTCTAACTCAATCTTCTCCCTTAATTCCACTTTCTCACACTATCTCCATATCCCTTGCAGTCATTAGCTACACTATCCCTAATTTGTCCAGATGCTGCACTAACATCCAAGGTCCAGAAACCAGAAGAGAGTGCTTCTGTGGGTGATGGATCCTCAGTTTCCACGCAACTACTGATTTCAGCCTTGAGCCTACTCCAATGAACTATCAACCACAGCCCTGTGGGGTACAGAATTCCAAAGAATTACTACCCTGTGAGTAGTAGGAATTCATCCTCACTTTAAAATGCTTACCCCTTATGTCCCCTGGTTTAGAGAAACTGGTCAGGGGAAACATTCTATCTATAGTCACACTGTAAGAATTTTGTAAGTTTCAATGAGATTACTTCTCATTCTTTGATGCTCGAGGGAATACAAACCCAGTTTCCTCAATTTCTCCTCATAAGACAATCCTGCCATCCCAGGAATTAATCTGTAAAAACCACATTGATGCCCTCTATGCTGGGTATATCCTCCCTTGAAGACGAGAAGATCAAAATTGTTCACAACACCCCCGGTGAAATCTCTACAAGGTTCTACATAACAGCAGCAAGACATCTTTACTTCTGTAGTTAACTGAATGACAACATACTGTTTGCCTTCTAATTGTCTGATGCACCTGCATGTGAGGTTTTAGTGACTAATGGACAAGGACACCCAGATCCTTTTGGATACTGCACTTCCAATCTTTTACCATTTAAGAAATATTATAGCTTTCTTTTTTTTCTTACCAAATTCAATGATTTCATATTATTCACATTAGGCAGATGGAACATTATGGTGCCTTACCTACAGCCCATACTGACTGCCAGAGGATTTCATATGGCCCAGCATCTGTTTTAGTGGTAGACAAATTTGCAGATCATTCGTAGGATTTCCGTAACTAATAATTATATAACCTTCTTACAGAAGGTAGATCATAGACCAGAAAGCCAAGGAAACTTTTTTTTAATATATATTCAATGTGAAGGTGGAGTTTCAAATACAAGTAAATATCAGGGAAAGAATTTGCAAGGAGTCGCTTCCCTATCTGAGGCCCTTCCTCTCATACTGATGTTGCCAAGGACTTAATGATGAGCTTACAAGTAGGAAGGTAAAAACAATAACTGCAGATGCTGGAAACCAGATTCTGGATTAGTGGTGCTGGAAGAGCACAGCAGTTCAGGCAGCATCCAAGGAGCAGCAAAATCGACGTTTCAGGCAAAAGTCCTTCATCAGGAATAAAGGCAGTGGGAAGTGCAGGACAGAATCAATCTGTGATTGGACGAGCAGAGAGCAGCCTAAGGCCTGGTGAGGTGTTGGAGGGTGTATAGGCTGGGCCTGGCAATGGGTGGCAGAGTAAGACAGGGAAAGTGAGAGGGCTAAGAGATGAGGACAACTGGGTGAGAAAGAGAGAGGTTGGTGTGTGAGAGAAAAATGGAATGTGAGTGAAGGAATGGAGAGATGAAAAGCTGGTTCTAAGATAATGTAAGCACCAGGATAAAGGTCAACTCATTTTCCATCCCACATACTTGTGAATTCTGCTGAGGCCAGCTAGGAGTATGCCTCACCAGAGGCAATTGAAAATCAGCGTTAGTTAAACTAACTTATATCTCCGCTCCAGTTGCCAACCTACTCCCTAGTGATCCTGAATTGGGGCTGTTTCCTTTCTCTCTCTAGCTCTGCTTCTTAACCAAAAAAAAGCAAAAACAACTTGGTGTTATAATTAAGCTTTGCTGCTTAGCACTTTTTAATGGTCATTTCTACCCAGTTCTACCAACTCTTCATTTCTACCAACTCCTTACCCATTTTGGTGTCATCAGCAAATTTGTAAATAATACAATTGATCCCCGATATCCAAGTCATTTATGAGATTGTGACCAATCCATGTTGAATGCACTTCCTCTTGTTGTACCCCACCATCAATAGCTTGCCATCATGAGAATGATCTGTTTATTCCTACTCTCTGTCATCAGTCTGTTAATCCGTTCTTAATCCCCATTCCCATGTGTTCTCATTGTATTTCCAAACCTGCTCGGTGTGGGATCTTATTAAATGCCTTCTGAAAATTCAAATACACCACATCCACTGATCTAGTTAGATTATTTTCAATCGACTGATAATCATAATTAAGTTAGGCAATACATTTGAATAAATCTTTTTTTAATAAAACAAATTAAAGTTTACACAAACTGCTAAGCAATAGGAAGAATTACAATACATTATTTTAAAGTTACTACCATCTTTTAATTTGGCCAGTGACTGATAAAATTTCTTTAGTTTGTTAATCAATGAGAGTAGATCACATAAAAGCTACTTTGAAAATTTATTTGGCCAAAAACCAAATGATTTACCAAAAATATGGTGTTGAAAATCCACAAGGGAGAACATTTTAGCATAATTTCCCCAATACATGCACCAAGGCATGGTAGAGGTGTGTTATGAGATGAGCCTGTGGTGATTTGGTTATGTATCTGTAATATACTGAACTGAGCAAGTTTAGAATACTGGTTGAATGTTCACGAAGATGAAGGAGAATTTGTTAAAAAAAACTTTGAATTTTAAACACTTATAAGAAAGGAACCATGGGCTTAGTTGAAATGGAATTCAAATGGCTATTTTTTTAAAAATGTTTATTGGGGTCTTAAAGACAAAATGGTATTGAGTGAAAATGAAAGCACTGCAGTAACTCACCGAGGCTCCTTAATAGCATTTTGCAATTTTTTTTTCTGTCTGAAGGGGAGCAGATGCATGGGAACACCAACTGCAGCAAGTTCCCCTCCATATCACGTGCCATCCTGACTTGGAAATAGCCTGCTTTGTTTCCTCACCAGTCACTGGGTTAAAATCCTCAAACTCCCTTTCTGAATGCACAGTGGGTATCCCTATAGTAAATGGACTTGCAACAATTCAAGGAGGTAGTTCTGTACCAATTTGTCCCTGCTATTTAGGGATGGGTAATAAATGCTGGCCTCGCCAGCAATATCCACAGCCCGTGAACAAAGAAAAATATGTAACTGCAAGTCAGTCAATTGATGAATCAACTTACTTGATTTTATCTTGTCCCTTGCACTGCTGCTGTTCAGCAGAACAAGTTAACATCAACCACATCTTACCTAGCAACTGGTAGGATTATCATGTGATCATTGGCTTTGAAAACTCTTGCTTTCTGTGTAAGATACACTGGCTAACCACATCAGTAATTTGCACTGCCATACAAAGCCTGAACAGGACATCAGTTACTAACGACTTGACATTTTTCATTTCCCTAGTGTCTTTAATGTATTTTTATCAACTGAAGTATTTCTGGCAGGCATAAGAATTTTGGAACAGTTGAAATTATCCCCTTTTTAATAATTACTTCATCTTTGTCAGTTTCAGCACTATTTAACTCAAGGTCACCTTCAGAGTTTAACAAGGAGTTTCTAAATTGGGCTGAATCTTCAATCCAGATGCAAATTGTGATTAAACTCTGCTGGTTTTCCAAATTGATTTTGGGATTCAATTATATAATTGTAAGCAAAAGAAAAGTCCCTAAAGCAATGCCATTGGACAGCATTGAAGAGCATAACTTTTTACTTTAAAGAATCCCTGCTATATTTAAAACTTGCAATGTATTGTAGTTTATTAATATAGGTAAACATAGATTTATCACAAAAATAACATTTTTAATAAGAGTGCCTTGTCCATCATCTGAGTAGTACAATTTTTGAAAATGTAAATGACTTAGAACAAAACGGTCTAAATGATTTATCAACTTTACTTGTGTCCATCGATCAGTTTCACAGTTTTAATGCTAAAATATTTATATACTAAATAAGGAGGTGCTGGAGACAAACCAACTGACTGGAATAGCATGATAGGTATAAGAGTCACACACTGAGGATCTATTCAAAGTAATAAATAATCCAAAACCGTACAACCTAATTAAGGTAGAGAGATCATAATGATTTATCAAAGTGGTGATATCAAAACAGGACAATAAGGAAACTTTTACAGATACAGGACAGCGTGGTAGTGTCACAAGATTACGGGTATGGAATTTGGCTATTAGTTTCTGTTTGGTGAGTTTGTATTACTGTGTATCTCGAAGGATGCCTTGGTGGACGCTTAGCAGAAGATCAGTGGCTGAATGTTGGAGCACCACCTTATTTTAAAATTTTTATAATTATCTCTCTGCCTCATTTAACCAGATTATAGCTCATCTCTTCACTTGTTATTCAGCTGTTGACACTTTACTCACAACATCTAACACTTTTGATTACCTGTAGAGACTTACTATTCAACACTCCACTCATACTATTTGTAAGATCTTTTGATCTGTCTGCCTATAAATTCTGTGTTCTGTGTGCTTCTCTCTCACTTCAGCTGATGAAGGGGCTACGCTCCAGAAGCTTATGATTTCAAATAAACCTGTTGGACTATATCTGGTGTCATCTGACTTCGAACTTTATCCACCCCAGACCAACACTGGCACCTCCACTGGAACAGACTCATTATAATCCATGCAGGTTAGCCTTAACTTGTAGGAGAAAGTGAGGACTGCTGGAGGTCAGAGTCGGAGAGTGTGGTGCTGGAAAAGCACAGTTGGTCAGGCAGCATCCAAGGAGCAGGAGAGTCGATGTTTTGAGCATAAGCTTTTCATTAGGAATGAGGCTTATGGGCCGAGGTGGCTGAGAGATAAATGAGAGAGAGGTGGGGCTGGGGGGAGAGTAGCTGGGAATACGATAGGTAGATGAAGGTGGGGGTGAAGGTGATAGGTCAGAGAGGAAGGTGGAATGGATAGGTGAGAAGGAAGATGGAGAGGTAGGACGTTCAAGAGGGTGGTGCTGAGTTGGAAGGTTGATCTGAGATAAGGTGGTGGGAGAGGAAATGGGGAAACTGGTGAAATCCCCATTGATGCCATGTGGTTGGGGGTCCCAAGGCAGATGATGAGGCATTTCTTCCACCTGGTATAGGGTGGCTAGTGTTAAATGGTGGAAGAGGCCCAGGACTTGCATGAGTGGGAGGCGGTGTTAAAGTGTTTGGCCATAAGGTGGTAGGGTTGGTTAGTGTGTGTGTCCCAGATATGTTCTCTGAAATGTTCCGCAAGCCTCCATCCTGTCTCCCCAGTGTAGAGGAGACCACATCGCGAACAATGGACATGGTAGATGACATGTGTGGAAGTACAGGTAAATCTCTGTGGGATGTGGAAGGATCCTTTGGGGCCTTGACAGAGGTGAGGGGGGAGGTGTAGGTGCAGGTTTTGCACTTCGTGCACTGGCAGGGGAAGACGCCAGGAGGGACTGGTGGGTTAATTCGATTCAATTCGATGATTAGATTCGATTACTTACAGTGTGGAAACAGGCCCTTTGGCCCAACAAGTTCGCACCAACCCTCCGAAGAGCAACCCACCCAGACCCATTCCCCTACATTTACCCCTTCAACGAACACTACGGGCAATTTAGTATGGCCAATTCACCTAACCTGCACATTTTTGGACTGTGGGAGGAAACCGGAGCACCCGTAGGGAACCCATGCAGACACTGGGAGAATGTGCAAACTCCACACAGACAGTGAGGGGCTTGGACCTAAAAGAGAGTCACAGAGGGAATGATCTCTCTGGAACACAGACAGGGGTGGGGAGTGGAAATATATTTCTGGTCTGTTTGTAGGTGGCGGAAATGGAGGAGGATGATGTGATGCATCCAAAGATTGGAGGGGTGGAAGGTGAGGACTGTTGAGGGTGAGGGGGCGCGGGTTCTGTCTTTATTGCAATTGGAGGGGTGGGATTCAAGGGTGGATGTACGGGAAGTGGAGGAGTTGCATTGGAGGGCATCATCTACTACTTGGGAGGGGCAATTGCGGACTTTGGAGAAGGAGGCCAGCTGGGATGTTCTAAAGTGGAATTGGTCCTCTGGGGAGCAGATGCAGTGGAGGAGTTGGAAATAAGGGATAGTGTTTTTATAGGAGGCATGGTGGGAGGAGGTGTAGTCCAGGTAGCCGTGGGAGTCAATGGGTTTGAAGTAGATGTCCATGTTGAGTCAGTCACCTGAAATGGAGATAGAGAGGTCCAGAAAGGGAAGGGAGGTGTCTGAGATGGTCCAGGTGAACTTGATGTTGGGGTGGAAGGTGTGCATGAAGTTGATGAGCTGTTCAGCCTCCTCATGGGAGCACGAGGTGGTGTCGATACAGTCATCAATGTAGCAGAAGGAAAGGTGGAGAATGGTGTCAGTGTAGCAGCAGAAGATGAGCTGTTCCACATACCTGACAAAGAGTGAGGCATAGTTAGGGCCCATGCTGGTGGCTACCCCTTTGGATTGGAGGAAGTGAAAGGATTCGAAGGATAAATTGTTGAGGGTGAGGACCAGTTCAGCCAAATGAATGAGTGTGTCAGTGGAAGGGTACTGGTTGGGTCGGCAGGTGAGGAAGAAAGGGAGGGCTTGGAGGCCTTCGTCATGGTGGATGGATATATACAGGGACTGAATGTCCATTGTGAAGATGAGGCGTCAGGCGTCGGGGAACCTAAAGTCATGAAGGAGGTGGAGGATGTGGATGGTGTCCCCAACATATATGGGGAGATTCTGGACGAAGGAGGACAGGCCAGTGTCAAGGTATGCACAGATAAGTTCGGTAGGGCAGGAGAAGGCTGAGATGATGAGTCAACCGGGGCAATCAGGTTTGTGAATTTTGGGAAGAAGGTAAAACTGAGCAGTGTGGGGTTCCTGGACTTAACTTTAACTAGTGCTAAACTCACATCATTTTGTACCCCTGCTTGGGCTTGCAGGTGTTCAACAGCATTTTAGTAATCTCTGCACGCTACAATCATATATGCTTTCTGCACTGGAAGGAATGGGTATGGCTAATCCTGCAGTTGGATCCCCCGAGATTAAGTTCAGATATTGCCTTTTGCAATGAGTACAATTTTCAATTTCTGTTACAATTTCATTTTGTCTTGTTTGCAACACCAGAAGCCTAAATACCATAAGCAGCCATTTGGTCATCGATTCACTGATACTAGTTGCATGTCAATGGTTTTGACTCAGCTCGACCTTTACTGTTATATAGTTTTGCAATTTAAGTTACGTACACTGTAGTTTTGCTGGGGTTTCATGCATTTTTAAAAAATAATTATCTTGTGGTTTTGAATCACCACAAATTCATGGAAACACATACTGATTGTATTTCAAACCAATTTTATAACTATATATGTAGATTTGGTATATGTGAATTAAACAACTGCAAATCGCTGGGAAGTGCTTGCCAAAAGTTGTTCACTCCAGCCCCACCCCCATATACAGCCCATGGTAAGGTGGCGCCCATTCCTGAATAAAAAGCATCAGTGATAATCATCACCAGGTGCTGGGGCTGTTCAAACTCTGACTGCGCTCATCACTTTTTTGCCACAGCCTCTACTTTGCAAGTAGCTTTCTCAGCAGTTTGTAGATTCTTACAATTCAGCCTGGAACTTGCCTAAAAAGCTCAAGACAAGAAACTATTCAAGACCTTTCTCTTGTTTATTTCATCTATATTTGATGAACCTTTACCTTTTTCAACAACCTGGAGACCTCATGCTGGAAACGTAATCTCCAGCTGACTTACTGAACTTCGAAACTCCAAATTCATATTCAGCGTCAAATTGCATTCTCTTGTTCAAACAACTAAATAGCAACTTATATTTGTATCATATCTACAGTCAAATAAAACATCCCAAAGTGCTTCAGTATAAAACAATATGACATTGAGCCATCAATGAAATATTGGAAATGACCAAAAGCTTAGTTCTAAGAAATGACTTAAAGGAGGAAAACAACGTAAGAGGGGTCAGAGGTTTAGGGAGGGAATTCCAGTATTTAGGATTTTGAATACCCAAGACATAACCGTCAATAGTGCAGTGATTAATGTTGAAAGTTCTCAGAATTAGAGAAGCACAGATAGAAAGGAGGATTAAAACAAAAAAAAAATTACTGGCAAAACTCAGCAAGTCTGACAGCATTTGTGGGAAGAAAACAGAGTCAACGTTTCAAGTGAGGTGACTCTTCATCAGAACAATTCTGATGACGAGTGATCGGATTCGAAACATCATCTTTGTTTTCTTTCCACAGATGTTACCAGACCTGCTGGGTTTCATTTTATTTCAGATCTCCAGCATCTGCAGTGCTTTATTATCCCTCAGTCTGGAAGATTGTAAGGCTGGAGAAATTACAGAGATAGGAAGATGTCAGACTATGGAATCATTTCAGAAAGTAAATAAGAATTTTAAAATAAAGGCATTGATTTATCAGGAGAGAGTGTAGATCAGTAATTACAGGAATGAAATATGAACAAAAGTATATATAGGTTTGGTTGTGGAAACAAAGTTCTTAATTAACTCAAACTTATGGATGTTTGAATGTGAGAAGTCAGCAAGAAATGATCAAGCCCAGAGCTGGAAATTGTGTCAATGAGGATTTCACATGCAGATAAACAGGGGCAGTTTAGAGTGGGGATAGTGTGAATATATAGTCAGAAATTTATTACATTATCAAATATGACACCAATATTGCAAATATTCGAATTTAGCCACAGACTGTTGCTACAGAAAGGATGGTGTCATATAACTGAATTTAATCTTTTTGATATTTCAGGGGTGGAAATTTATGCTCATCCAGTACCAAATGTTGGACAAGTAATTTTATAGTTGAAAATGCGTTGCTGGAAAAGCGCAGCAGGTCAGGCAGCATCCAAGGAGCAGGAGAATCGACATTTCGGGCATGAGCCCTTCTTCAGGAGTAATTTTATAATTTTGATTCAGTGAAGCAATCAAGGGAGTTGTGTAAAACTGGATGTCAGCAGCGTATATGATGTTGCTATCTTAGATGCTGTTGCTGAGGGACATTGTGTTAAAGTTGAAGAATAGGATAGGGTATCCTTTGGGGTCACCAGTAGTAATGGTGTGGGAACAGGAAGAAACTCCACCAGAATGATTCTCCGGCTACGTTTGTGTGGATATAGAATGGAATCAGGCAAATACAGTCCCACCTAGCTGGATGACATTGGAGAGGCATTGGCGAAGGATTGTGTATCAACCATGTTAAAGGCTGCAGAAAGGTTGAAAATGCTAAGGGGAAGTTCAATTCTGTCACTGCTTTTTACACCATCACTTGTGCTTTACTTCCATGCTGGAACAGAGGCAGAATCCTGATCGGAGGCTTCAGACTTGAAGTTCTGGGGAAAATAAGCACAGATTTGGGAGTCATCAAAACAGACAAGGGATTTGGAGAGGAAAGATATATTGGAACTGTTTCAATAATTTCTAAGGATGGAGGTATCATTTTATTTGAGATTTTTTTTCCATAGGTGGGTAATGATGGCAGAGTTGAATGAGAGAGTCTGACTTGAGACAAGAGAATCATCAACAGTATGAATAAAATCAGAGCCAGGGAAGGATGTTGTGTAGACAGCAGTTTAGTTTCATAAGAACTAGGAACAATGGTAGGTAATTCAGTCCCTCAAGCTGGCTCCAGAATTTACAACGATTGTGGATGATCTCATCTCAGACTCAGCTCCACTTTCCTGCCCATTCCCCATAACCCTTTAGCCCGTTACTAATTTAAAAATTGTCTACCTTTTCCTTAAATATCTTCAGTGACCCAATGTCCACTGCATCCCGCGGCAGTGAATTCCACAGGTTCACAACCATGTGAGCAAAGTAATTTATCCTCATTTTTGTTTTAAATTTGTCAACCTTTAGACTTTCTCATTCCAGATTTCCCCACAAGGTAAAACTTCTGCTTTATACTTACTTTATCAAGCCCGTCTTCTAGATCTCAATTAGATCTGCTCTCATCCTTCTAAGCTCCAGAGAGTAAGGGCCTAAGCTGCTCAATCTCCTCAAAGGATATGCCTTTCATCTCTGAAATGAGTCCAATGAATCTTTCCTGAACTGCCTGCAATGCAATCATTTCAATCATATTGAGGGTGCAGGAAACCTAGTGGACACAAAAATGTGGGGAGGTAGGGAGAAACTAGAGAACATTGCGGCTTTAGATTTTGGGCAAGTAAAACATTAGAGTTTCCTTCACTGTGTTAGTGGAAGAAATGGAATTGGCAGAGTCAAATGACTAAATAGCCTTAAATTCCATGGAATAGGAGTTTATGCGGTGCTCATGCCTAAATTTAGAGGTGAGGGTGGAGGGGACAGGGGAAAGTGATTTTAGGAATTCTTTGTAATTGAGGAAAAGAATCCAGGGTTTAGTTTTTAATTCTGTGATGACCCTGTACAGTTTCAGAAAAAGAAGGTAGAAGGCATTGCATTACATGGTCCTATCAGATCTGTTGGAGACTGGCTATCTTTTCAACATAGGCTTCGTGACAATGGGTCGAGAGCGTGAGGCTGGAAATAGCACAGCAGGTCAGGCAGCATCCAAGGAGCAGGAGAATTGGCATTTTTAGCATTAGCCCTTCATCAGGAATGAGGCTTGTGGGCCGTGGTAGTGGGGGGGGAGGGAGGGGAGGGGCTGAGTGATAAATGGGAGGGTGGTGGGGTTGGGGGGAAGATATTCTCCTCCTTGGTGACAATGGGACCCATGTTGAGAGAAAGGCTGGAAATCATAGGTTCCCTACTGTGCAGCAAGAGGCCATTGGGTCTGTCAAGTCTGCACCAACTCTTCGAATATGGTCCATACCAGATTCAGTCCCCTACTCTATCCTTTTAACCCCACATTTACCTTGGCTAATCCATCAATTTACACATCTTTGGACTGTGGAAGAAAACAAGAGCACGCAGCAGAAATGGAGAGAGCATGCGAACTCCACACAGACAGCTAGAATAGAATCAGACAGTGTGGAAGCAGACCATTTGGCCCAATGGGTCCACACCTATCCAGCCCCTACCCTATATCTGTAACCCTACTTTTCCCATGGCTAACCCACCTAACCTGCAAATCCCTGCACATTATGGACAATTTAGCATGGCCAATCCATCTAATCTGCACATCTTTGAGTTGCCCAAGGCTGGAATCAAACCTGGGTCCCTGGTGCTGTGAGGCAGTAGTGTTAATCACTGAACCACCATTAGAAAGGGAGAGAGTGTTGATTTGAATGGGTTCTAGGGCATTGCAGATGGAGGGCAGGGTGTAGACATACCTGAATAGGTCAGTCACTGTAGAAATCTGTGGTCAATTGAGGGCCAAAGTCTAGAGAATGAGGACTTAGAAAGTGAATTGGGAAGAGAGTGACTTTCCAGAAACAGTAAAAAGTAGGGCTGGCAGGGAGTGCAGGAATGTCAGTTGTGAGGGTGCAAAGAAGTGACAATGAAGTGTCATTATCTATGATTGATATAGTAATTGGTGATTGTAGGATATCAGCATTTTTCCACCCTTTAGTAAAACTTTAATTAGTTTTCTACCAAATTCAGGAAATCAGGATATACCAACAGCTACTTCAATTTTGTCTGGTATAACTATGACAGTTATTGCAAAATTTCTGAAGCTGAGGTAATTTAAAATGTTTTCTTGTGTTTGCATATCATGCCAGTAGCCACACTTGCATCCAGCTTGGTCCAGACTTTGATGTTTGACAACCACGGAATTCTTGTCCCTTTACTTTGTATTCTTCCATGAAATATTGTAGCCTTGGTGAAGCTGTTTTTTTCCCCTGTGACTTTGCCAATTCACTCGGATAACTTAAGGCAGAGTTAACATTGCAGACATGCCCCAAATGAGTCACACTGGCATGCCAATAGCTCTATTGTTGTTTTCTAATTGTGTGGTTTTATGTTCAAGACAGACTGGTTGAGGAGAGGGCAAGGTCAAGAATTGTCTTCAGGCTTAGACTTCAATTCAATACGCATTATTTATTATACACTGATATTAAAAACCACTATACATAGACATCATAAATAGTTCTGACCTATAGTTGTATTAGATAAGTTGTTTGTCTTGTTCATGTGAGTCTTCCATTGTTCTGGTGTAGAATGACTTAATTTTGTCAGAATGTGCTCTTTATATTCAGTGAAGGGCAGCTCCATGACTTTATTGCAAGGTTGCTCCAGAAGCTATAGTCTTCACACAACTATAGGTAAAAGGACTGATTTATTTATTGCATAGTTTTAAAAGCATTAATGCTCACAAGCTGAACTAAACAGTGTTCCTTGTAACTGGTTTACCTGCTAGAAACCTTGGTGGTGGGTAAATAATTAAGTAAGAATTCTGAAGGGTGGAATATGGCTGCACTTGCAGAGACAGGAATTAATTGCGGAGAGTCAGCATGGATTTGTTAAAGGAAAGGTGTAGTAGAAAAATTTGATTGAACGTTTTGAGGAGGACTTTTTTTTCTCTTCGTATGGTTGTGAATCTTTGGAATTCCCCTGCTCAAAAGGAAGAGGATGCAAAATCTTTAACTATTTTAAGGCAGTGATAGATAGATTATTGATTACCATGGGCATGAAAAATTATTGGGGGTGTGCAAGAATGTAACACTGTGATTAAACTCCGAGCAACCATGATTTTATTGAAGGGCGGGAGGTCTAAGGACCAAGTGGCTTATTCTTGTTACTTGTTCATATATAGCTAGCCAAGAGTAATGAAGAGAATGCATTTGTTGTAATGTACATGAATTGTAGCAAGGTTTTTGAAAAGGTCTCACATTGCAGACTGGTCAAGAGAGTTAGAGCAGATGGGATCGAAGACAAACATGGATGACACAAAGATTGGTAGAGTAATAAGTAGTGCAGAAGATAGCCATAAACTGCAGCAGAATATAAGTGGACTGGTCAACTGGGCAGATAGTCAATAGAATCCAATCTGGAAAAGTGTGAGGTAATACACTTGGAGAGAGCTAACAAGTGAAGGGATTATACTATAAATAGTAGAACCCTGAAAAGGGTCTCTGAAGTAAGAAGAGCAGGAAGTTAAGGTGGTTAGGAAGCATATGAGATACTTGCATTTATTAGCTGAGGCATGGTATATAAGGGAAAATAAATTATACGGTACCGTACAAGATGCTGGTTAGGCTACAATTGGCAAGCTACCTGCAGTTCTGGTCACCACATTATAGGAAGGATGTGATTACACGAGAAGTGGGGAAGAGGGAATTTATCAGGATGCTGTCTAGCTTAGAGGTTCTGAGATATTGGGAAAGATTGGGTAGACTGGGCTTGTTTTCTTTATAGCAAAGGTTGAGAGGGGACATGATAGAATTGTGAAAGATTACGAGGGGATAAATGGGGTTGATCGGAAAGCACGTTTTTCATTATTAAAGAGATCAACTAAGGAGCAAAAGTTTTAAGGTAAGAGGTAGAAGGCTAAGAGCAGAGCTGAGGAGATTGTTTTTAGCTAGAGAATAGTGGGTGTCTGGAACTCCCTGCCTGAAAGGGTGGTTGAGTCAGAAACTCTTGTAACTTTTAAGCAGCATTTAGATGTTCACTTGCATCATCATAGCCTCCAGAGCTATGGGCTAAAAGTAGGAAAATGACAGTAGTGTAACCAGAGCTTCATTGATCAGCACGAAGATGATGGGCTGAAAGATCTCTTTCTGTTTTGTAAATGCATCCATGGGTCCATGATACAAACTTGTGTCAAATTATGGAGCATGCAATAAAATTGATCTATAATTTGTAGTCAATAATTCACAGGTAATTACAACATTGATTAATATTCATTTGTAAAGAGGATGGCACTAGACACAAAGCAATTTTCTAAACAATAGTAGCTAATAATAGAATTTGTAATTGCAGGATATATTTTACAAATTCACACGCCCAATTTAAATCTTTGCCACCAAGTGCCCATATCATAACAAAAACTTGGGCAGAAATGATTCTATGAAGATTATGATGCCTTTTATGCCAATACTATCGGCAAAGCCTTTGCTCAGGTCATTTTGACTCGCCTGCAGAAATTGGCAGAACGTGCCAGAGTCAAAGTATGGCTTCCAAGCTAAAAGGTTAATAGTGGACATGATCTTCTCCCTTCACTAACTGCAGAAGAAGTGCAGAGAACAGAAAATGTCACCTTCATCAACCTCAGCAAGGCATTCGACCTGGTGAGCAGAAACAGCCTTTTCAAGGTTCTTCTGAAGATCGGCTGCCCACCAAAACAGCTGAGCATGATCGAATCCTTCCACAGTAACATGAAGGGGACAATGCAATTCAACAGCAGCTCCTCTGAGCCCTTCGACATCTGCTGCAGCGTCAAAAAAGGCTGTGTCCTCGCTCCCACACTCCCTGGCCCGCCTCAGAACCAAAAGTATCCAGCACTCATCAGGGACATGCTGTTTGCTGATAATGCTTCAGTTGCAACACACGCCCATCAGGAACTCCAGTTACTGATAGACCACCTATCCCACGTCTGCAAAGGTTTTGGGCTATTAGTCTGAAGAAGATGAGCGTCCTGGGACAGGACACAGAGGCACTGCTGGTCATCACCATTAACAACCACAAACTCAATGTCATCCATCAAATTACTTACCTTGGCTCTGCCATCACTGACAACCACTCCTTGGACACAGAGATCAACAAGAGGATGGGGAAAGCAGCCTCAACTCATACTTGCCTCACGACTTGAGTATGGACCAATCCTAAGCTGACAGTGAAGTCAAAAATGTCAGTCTACAATGCCAGCATCATTAGCACACTGCTGTATGGCAGTGAAACGTGGACTTCATATGCCAGACAAGAGAGACTTCCACTTGAGGTGTATCTGCCGTATCCTGGGCATTTTGTGGTAAGACAGATTGTCCAATGCAGTGGTCCTATCGCACTCTGGTCAGGCAGCAGGGACTGTACTGGCTGGGTCATGTCCATGACATGGAGAGCTTGCACCCAGGAAGAGACCCATTGGACATCCCCAGCTGTGCTATGAGGACATCTGCATGAGGAGCATGAAGGCACTTGATATCATTACAGAGTCCTGGGAAAGGCTTGCAGCTGACTGCATGAGATAGAGAAGTTCCCTGAACCAACACCTCAAGACAGGGGAAAACAAGCTGATGAGCACTGCAGCAAACAAGTGGGCACGGAGGAAGGAGTGCAGCGGCTCTAGCAGATGTGACCTCTGTGACCTGGATTGTCACTCCAGCATTGGTCTCTTCGGTCACAAGCAACGTTGCTTCAGGGAAGCAGAAAGATAGAACAACGAGGATGCAACCCATGGTCAGCCATGACTGAAAGAGACCTCACCTTATGCCTGAATTTCTGATTGTGCTTCCAGCAGATGCAGTCGAACGTCAAGAGTGAAAATTTGTAAAATTATGTTTTTATGAAGCAGAAACATTGGAACAGAAATGTAGTTTTTAGTTCATTCAGCCAGTTCCACCATTTTATTATATCATGGCCCATCTATATCACAGTTACATTGACCTGTTTTTACTTCGTGTCTCTTGATACCTTTACCACACATTAGACCATAAGAAATAGGAAAAGCCCTGGAGTCGGCTCTGACATTCAATAGATTCATGGCTAATCTAACAGTCCTCACATTCACTTTCCTGCCCCTTCTTCAAAACCTTGATTTCCCTGACCATCAAGCATGTATCTATCTTTATTAACCTGTAAATCTGAAAATATTAGTGATAAAAAGTAGTCAGATTTCATTAAGTGTGATACTGTTTTCAAATGTCAAACAATATCCATGAACACCTTGAATTTTGCCCTCATCATTTATGACAAACATTCATGGTTACAGCACGATTTCATACTTTTCAGGTGCTACTTATTCTGTGTATTTTCACCTACATGATATTATTATTGTGAATTGTAAAACTCCACTAATCGTTATGAGAAATAGCTCATATGTGTGAAATATGCTGCAGTATGTACCAGCATAACACTAAAATGAAAACCTATTTTTAATTACACCATTAGTAATCCAATACATTTCTGTCAAAACTGACTGAGCTCAGAATTAATTCAAGATCTATTGTGATGTATGGTGTGCACGTATATCAAAAGTTTGAATCAACAATCAACATTAATTAGGAGATGCATTTTTCCACCACACTTTCTAGTTTTGCTGGAAAAGCTCAGCAGGTCTGGCAGCATCTGTGAAGAGAAATCAGAGTTAGTGTTTCGGGTCTGGTTACCTTTCCACAGACCTGATGGTAAGGAAAATGTCAGATTTTAAACTGGACACAAAACACTAACTCTGATTCCTCTTCACAGATGCTGCCAGACCTGCTGAGCTTTTCCAGCAATTCCTGTTTTTGTTTCGGATTTACAGCATCCACAGTTCTTTCAGTTTTTAGTTTCAGGTTTTATTTGGTTTTGATCTCAGAGAAAATTCAACTTATCTGTATGTGAAACAACTGGAGATAATGAATTAATTCCATATTTTGATAAGACCATTGATGGATTTATAGCAATTATTTCAGGTATAATTTATTATTTACTTATTAGTTCATAATATTTTAATAATTTTTAGCTAGTGATCTATACATTGTTGCATCTTTTATTAGTTTAGGAGATTTGGGAATCTCAAGCTAAAAACTATTATTTGTCTGTATGAATACAAACCAGATTCTGTGAGCCTTTTTGATGAACAGTAGGTATTTTAAAATAAAGTGCATACCAAAAGAGATTAAGTAGATTTCAGATAATTTCAAATGGCACTGTACAATCAAGAAAATCAAGAACACCTGAAACGCCAATATTACCCAATGCCAGTTTTAGCTGAGGGGTGCGAAGGTTAAGTTACTATATTTTGCATTAGGATTAAATTTCGGCCTGTTCTGTGCTGTACGTTTCTATGTTCTATTTCACTATTTAACACTCGCACTCAGAAACAGCCTCAGAAGAGGTCAGAAAGACAAGAATTAGACCCTTAAAATATTCTGTCCTCACTCCTATTTAATGTAAATGATGTAACAATGTAAATACTCCTATTGAGCTGTACTCCCCTTTTGTCAACATAATTATCGATTGTCCACATTCAAAAGAAACCTAGTTTATAGTCATCTGTTACTATCAATTTCTGGGTGTGCATTTTCTTTGCACCATATCAACCAACTACTGTTTAAGTAACTAAGGGCAAATAATTTGTGCAGCCCTAAACAAAAGTGTTTAATTTGGCTCGAACGATAGGACTTTATCCTATCTATCGACAAGTGAGTAAGAATAATAATAGATTCAGCTGAGCTGGTAGTGGAAAATAGGAAATCATCACAGTAGGTTCTGCAAAATGATTTGTTTTCCTATACTAAGTTATCAAATGCTTATCAGATTAAAATGAATTTTGAGGATTTCTTTTGGTAATTGTCACTCCACAAATAAAAACATTTAATAGTGCATGTACAGCATATTTGGGATATTTTTCTGACTGTGATATATTTTGAAATCATTAATTTAATTCAAGGAGAAGTCAGGCAGATTCTATTATGGCCTTTTGATCATTTTCATTGGGTTGTATAGTATTTCAAATAATAATATTTAGCAAAGGTATTAGCATCTCCAAGTTTCCCCATCACTGACTTTAGGATGACAAGCCAGGTTTCTCGGTTTATGCCTCTTCTTATTTTGAGCAAGGATGTAACATCTTTGAGCAAGGATGTAATCTTCCAGTCCTCAGGCACCACTCGAATAAGAATACGGCTAGGCCCTTTGTGATATCCACACTTACTTCTCTTACTAACTTGGGATGTATTCCAATTGAATTGGGTGACTGTTCTACATTGAGCACTGGCAACATTTTAAATAACTCCTTTTCATTTATCCAATTTATTTGCTACTTTCTTCAATTATTTGATGTTGGCAGTACCATCTTCTTTAGAGAAGACTGATATGTAGCACTTGTTTAGCATCTTAGTAGGACCGCTGACTTCATGAGATGATCTCTGTTCATGTCCCTACTCTGGCCCAAATCACTTTTGACTGTTTATAAATTTAGAGGATTTGTAATGCAATGCCATCCAATAACATATTCTCCTCACACTTCTTATTTCAATTCCAGTTCTTCTCTTTACTTTCTGCACACTGCTTGGTTACCTACTGTATTCTAAGATTCACATTTATCTAATGCCTTTTTCATTTTATTTTTTGTATCTTTTAGCTATTTGGTATTACAGAACTTAAATATTGCAGACAAAGTAGATCTTGCTGAAGCTTTTTGTTGTGCATACATCAGGACTTTTACAAGAATACTGATATGAAGAGCAGCAATGTTTCATACTGTATGATGAGAATGATGATTGCAAGATGAAAAGCTTCAAGAAAATGTCTCTTTTTCCCCACAACACTTTGTATGTTAAGCCATTCATGGAATGGTTAACTTTGGGTGTCCTATTGTTTCTCATTGTGGAATATCTGTTCTCCGTACTGAAACACTGAAAACTCCCATTGCCCATATATTGTTTTGTTTTATTTTTATCAATGTGATAATGTTGTCACTGGCAAGATGTGCAGTTATTGCCTATTCTAATTTCCCTTGAAAATGTGGTGATGAACTGTCTTCTTAAATCCAACTGAATGGCTTTCTGGGCCATTTCAGAGCAAGGTTAACAGTCATTCACTTGGAGGCTTTACTTGTAAGTAGGCCAGACTTGGTAAGGACAGTATATTTCCTTCCCTAATGGACATTATTGAACTAAGTGCTTTTTTACAACAATTTGGTAATTTCATGTCTCTATTTCTTGGACTAGCTTTTAGTTTCATTTAAATTTATTTTAATTCACTAGCTGCTGTGATAGGATTGAACCAGACCTCTTTACTCCAAGTCCAGTAAAATGATTTTTCTGCTCTACCCTTTTCACCTACTAACCTGATTCCAACACAACTGGGCCGATCAGTTTCTTTAACACTTGAAATTAGACCTCCTACAGTTAGGAGATTCACATGTTGAAGAATCTATCTCTTACTCTAAATCTTATTTTATTAGAATCACTGTTTCCTAAATGCCTTTCCAGCAGCAATATCCTCCATTTCCTTCCATTCATTCCCCAGGATTGGATTCAGTTTGATCCTCAATGGACTGGAAACACACTGATTAATGTTTTCTTGTGAGAACTTGTGTCCATCTTTTTTTGGTTCATGGTGGTACTGATGGATTTATTCGACTGTTATGGTGGCTCCAGAGAAATTCTAGACTTGTAGGAGAATGGGCCATGATAATAGATTGGTTTGATGGGCCAACTGATGTTAATGGTTTCTCGAGTCATTTAATTTCCAAAAATAATACTGAACACATTAATTTGGGAACCAATCCCAGTGACTCTGCAAAGTAAAATATCATTTGACACAATTTTACATCGTTTTTCTACTTAAATAAACTTGAATAAAAACAGGAAATACTGGAGAAACTCAGCAGTTTGGCAGCATCAATAGAGAGAGGGAAAACAACAGACTTAAGGTTTGGAGTCGAAAGACTTGTTCAGAATTCAGTTTCTCAGTTCAATTTGAGTTCAGTTGCGAAAGAGAGTCGTATCCTGCCTCTGCTTCTTTCTCCACAGATGCTGCCAGATCTGCTGAGTTTCTCCAGCATTTTGCATTTCAGGTTTCCAGCATCCACAGAATTTTGGTTTTTTTAAAAAAACAAAACTTTAATCTGCTGGTAAAACATTCAGCTTTCGACATTCCTCACTGGAAGAAATGGTTGTGCTTAAAGGTAAACTATTAACTTTTTCTCAACTATTTTAAGAGCACTTATTTGAGTTGTTTGTTTTAAAGAGGCTACGTTGACCAAGTAAAATGGAACAGACCGGCTTGGTATTCGATGCTATTGACTGGGGAGTGAGGACAGTCTTTTGCACCTTTAAAGGAACTGCCTTGTCGAGCACGGTCTCTGCTCCGCGTTTCCGTGGCAACAATGAATTGAGCTTCAGACAATCTGAAAATCCGAGGGAACATGTTTGCAGAAGCTGCGGCTTCAGACGTAGCGGGGGTCGGTCTCTGAACCTTCTGTTAAAACTTTATTTTTTCTGCCCCAATTCACTGATCTGTCTATTGAGAGAGAGAGAGCGAGAGAGAGAGAGAGAGGGAGAGAAAAGTTGCCTCTCTGTTCTCCGAGAGAGAAACTCCTAGGAGGGACTAAAGAGAGTTCTTTAAGCCGCTGGGGGAGTAGTTTCTTTCGTCCCTCGATTTACGATAGGCTTCTGGGTGAATGAGTGGGTGATTAAAGGGATTTCCAAAGCTCAGTACACAATAGACAGAGAGAGAGAGAGAAGGAAGGAGGAGAGGGAGAGCTCCGTCTCTGGGCAGCTTGTGCTGGGAGCCCCTGGTGCTCTGGGATGCTTCATCCTACGGTCAGTGCGCGACTCTCCGCAGCCCGAAGCCCCTCTCAGTCGCTTCGCCCGGGCGCTTTCTTCACGCCATGCAGCAGCGCGTCCTCATTCTCGCAACCGGCTCGCTCCCAAAACCCAGGCACTTCCCGGCCAAGGTATTCTTAAGCGTCGTTCACATTTTGACCATCGCAGTCGCAGCCAGCAAGACAGGTGGTGAGTGTCAGCTTGACATGACGTTTGTAATTACTTGCAGTTTTTTTAAATTAAAAAAAACAACATAAATAAAAAGGATTAATGGTTAAAGTAGCTGCAGCGTGTCCGGATTGAATGGATGCACTCCTCAACCAACCGTGCAGCTATCAAAACATTGATTGATTGTTCGCGCCTAAAGAGGAATCTAATCGCTTTACGTTTTAATCGCTTACGTTTTCTAACATTCCAGTCAGGAACAAATGCACTGCTGAAAAAACGAACCGTTGCAGCGATTGCCTCCTCCTGGGTCCTGAATGTGGATGGTGTTTTCAAAAGGTGATTTGATTGTTGATGTCTGGTCCCTGATGTAAGATTTGTACAGTGCATATTCTAGTCCTTCTGGAAAATCATTACAGATTAAGGGTGTACGAATAGTGACCCAAATAATTGGGGGAAAAAAAAACAGACTCAAAACCAAAGAGTTGATCGTTGTGATGTAATTAATTAATTAATGAATAAATAAGATGCGTGTTTTAAATTGGAGTAATTTTATGCAGTAAAACACATCTGCTACATTGGGGGACCATAGTAAATGGTTATTCTGAATTCCTTCATATTGATTTCATTAGCCTTTCCCGTCTGCACTGATGACACACAGATCACCTCACTATTAGCCCTGTTGGTCTCAGCATTAGCACTGATTTGTCATACAACTTGTCTGATTCGAGTATTAAGAGGGCAGAGTTCTTTCCAGTTGGATATTGGGAAGAGCAAAGCATCATCTTTGGTCATTTCCACAAACCCAGTTTGCTAAACACTAACTAGGCCACTATCTGAGGCAGAACAGACAGATCACAGCTTCAGTGCTATGTAATTCTGAACTAAGCATTTTTTTCATACTTCGTGTCCATCCTCCAGATTGCCAACTTTTACATTTGTTACATGCACTTTCTCTTCACCTCATGTGATGCTGACACTTTTAGCTGTACCGTTGTTATCTCTAAGACTTAACTATTTTTATACATTCTTGGCCCCACCTTGCAGCCTCTGAAAACCTGACCTCATCCAATGTACTGCTGCTTGATTTTAACTTGCACTAAATCATGTTCACCAGTCCCCCAATGTTTACTTTAGAGCTTAAGTGTGTTGCTGGAAAAGCGCAGCAGGTCAGGCGGCATCAAAGGAATAGAAACAATAACTATCAGTCCAGCTACCTCTTGTTGTCCTTGTCATCAAATCCTCCAATGGCCATACAGCATCTTTTAACTTCCTTCAACAATACACCCTGTGAAACTTCTGCACTGTTCTTGGCTTCTTGCCTTTCCTCAATTTTCTTTGCTTCATGACTGGCAGCTGTGACCTCAGTTGCCTAATTGTTAAGCTGTGGAATTACCCTGCCAAACCGCTTCATCTTTTTAAAGATACGCATTACCTCTTGGATCAAGCTTTGGGTTAAATGTACCAACATTTCCTTGTATGGCTGGTTGTCAAATTTTGTTTGATAATTACTCCTGTGAAATACCTTGGGATGTTTGTGCGAACCCTGAAGGCATTTAAGGAGAATTTAGATGAGCACTTGAAACACAGTAGCATAATGTCCCTATCTCTGAGCCAGGAGACCTGGGTTCAAGTCCCACCTGCACCAGAGGTGTGTCATAAAATCATTGAACAGGTTGATTGGAAAATATAAAGCTTCAGGCCAAATGCTGGGAAATTGGAGAATAGATGGATGTTTGATGACCGATGGAGGCACAATGAGCCAAAAGGCCTTTTGTATTGTAAAATTGTTACAACTCTGTGTTAAATGTGTTGCATGAGTATTGTTGGCTTCATTTTGAAATAGTATTCATTAAAGTTAATGATGAGTGGTTAGTGAATAAACAAACAAAATAGTAGGGGGCATGTTATGAAAATCTCACAGTAAATTAAGATTAATTTTAGATTTTCAATTGTTCTGCATTATAATGTCAAAATATTTTGCACTTCAGGAATTTTCTGATAAATCACTGCATAGATGTGACTTGGTTGCCAATCTAATTGAAAAGGGCTGCAAATCAGATTTCATTGAATTTATTGAAGTTGAAAAAATAATAGAAGAAGAAGAATCACAAAATTCTCAGCTGACTCCTGGAAAAGTCTCTTTACAGCTACGACCAGGTTTGAATCTTAAGTATTTTGTCTCATAATGTGGATAGCATTTAAAAAATGACTAAACGCATTTTTATACTTGTGGCTAATATTGCTATAGTTTGCACTTGTCTTAGTTTTTAGCTTCACTTTTCTTGCTGAAAGATTTTAATGACTAGGAGTAAATCTAAAGAATGTGAAGAGTATTTCATAATGTTACAAAATAAAACTTTGCATGTTATAGCTAGTTTTCTGAATGCTGGAATGAGCTAATAATTCTTTTTGCCTATACACCAAGTTTGGCATTCTGTATTCACTTGTATTTTCTGAAGCAATCATGTTTTATCTTGTTACTGATATTCATTGATGTAGTTGTATCAATTACACCTAATGACTGTAAAAAGAAAAACCAATTGCATTTTCAGTTTACAAGAAAACCAATATTACATTTTGCATCACTTTTAATTAATAGGACAATATTCACAGAAAGAGAGAGAGAAAAAAACTTTAATCCCTTGTCTTACTTATAGAAAGATTGTATAAATACTGTCCTGTATTTGAGTGTATAGTGGATGATCACATTGTCAGCTCTGAACTGCCTGAACTGCTGTGCTCTTCCAGCACCACTAATCCAGTATTTGATTTTCAGCATCTGCAGTCATTGTTTTTACATTGTCAGCTCAGTCTGCTGCTGGATTCCCATTAATCATTTTCAATATCCAGTTCTCGTTTGCACACTCTCAACAGGGTTGTGAATACAGCTTGGACATGTGTTATACTTCTGGACCATTTTACTACCTTGAAGGGCTCTGTATATATTCAAATTGTTGTAGTTGTTAAGCAGCACTGTTTGAAGAGCCAAATCAGAAATTTTCTTCTCGATTGGGATGGAGGGTTGAAAATGAGACAGAAGATTGAGGGTCAGGAGAAATGGAAATTCTATCTCAAGAAGAAAAACGATTTTTATTTGATTCGTCCACTTGCGCCGAATCACATGCCGCCATTTCTGTCACCTCCAGCAGGATGTTACTACTAAATATATTCTCCTTGCCTCCCTTGTCAGCTTTTTGCAGGGACTGTTCCCACTGGGATTCCTTGGTCTACTCCTCCACCCCCAACACCTCCCCACACCCCCATGGCATCTTCCCAAGCATTGACAGAATGTGCAACACTTGCCTGTTCATATCCTCCCTCCTCATTGTGCAAGGGTCCAGCCACCTTTTGCAGATGAAGCAGTGATTTACCTGCACTTCAACTCTGTCTAGTCCACTACATTTGCTACTCACAATGTGGTCTCCTTGACATTGGGGAGGTAAAACACAGATGCTTTATTCTGTTTGTACAAGTGACCCTGAGCTTTTGGATGCCTGCCACTTCAACACACCATTGTGTGTCCTTGGTCAACATTTCCGTCACTCCGTGCAAGCTGAAAGAACAGCATCTCATCTTCCACTTGGGGACCCTGTAGCCTTCAGGACTTAATATCCAGTTCAATAATTTTAGGGTCTGAGCACCTCCTTCTATGACCTTTACCCACCCCCACACTCCTGGCTCTGACATGACATGGCATGGTACTTTTAGCACGGTCAACTCGTTTTCACCTACTGATTTGCCCCCGTTATCAGCTTTTCTTCTTTCCTGACTTATGATCAACCCTCCGTTTGTCTCCCTAACTTTCGTCTCTCTGTTTGTATTCCTTCTCCATTTATCTGCTCCAGTACCACCCGCCTGTCCACCCTCCCCACTCCCTGTCATCAACGGAAATGACAACTATTCTGTGGTACTGGCAGTTCTAAAGAAGGATCTCTGGGCTCAACACATTCAACTTTGCTTTCTCTCCACAGATGCTGCCAAACCTGCTGAGTGTCCTCAGCAATTTCTGTTTTTGTTTCACTATCTTCAGCATCTTTGTTTCCTAAAGTAAATGTTTTGTTTAAAATTAGCATATCCTTTTACCTAAACAGCCCCCAGTGGTCTGCTTTGTTGGACCTGCTGGTATGAGTAAGTAGAGTGTGTATGGTGTGTACTCAAAATATTAGAACATTGAAGTAGTTTTGGGTTACATAACCACTGTCGTGCCCTTGTTTGCATATTACAGATAAGCTGCTTGGGCCACCCTACTGAAAGTCTTCAGGGATTCAGAATGAACCATTACATGCTATGCTGTGACTTTTCACCTACAGCCACTCTGTTCCCCCAAATGAAAGCTGTGACAACTGATGCTTTTCAGTTAACATGTTATTTTTGTCAAATTAGGTCTGCAGTACAATAAAAGGTGCTAATTATTCAACTTCATCATAGGCTAAATAAATGAAAAAAAAAATGGTGCATCAGAGAATGTTATACTGATAGAAATGTCAAATTATGTTTTTTATAAAAACCACTAAGATTTTCAAGGGGATGCTGCCAATCTCCAATGGTGTTCTAGAGTTTTGCAGAAATCCAAGTGCCCTCATTTCTTTTTGGACACAGTCTGTTTTGTTTTAGGGCAAAGGGAATCAGTCATTTGAAACTTAAATTTAAATAGACCCCATTTTCACTTGAGCAAGGACCTTATTCCACAGGTTGTAAGTTCAAATTTTTTGGAATAGACATAAATTCATAAAACCTGAATAATGTCTGCAAAGCTGTTTACCTTTGAAGTTATTTGAATCCCCTGCCCTTTAAGTTTGGGGGAAAAAGGTTTCAGTTTTAATAGTCATTTGTTGACATTGGTCTAAGAGCATTATTATAGTTTAAATGCTTCTGCAATATACCAGTTGTACAGTGGAGGGCTTTAAGTTAACAGATTGACAAACAATAGTTTTGTGGTATTGTCATTGAATTGTTAGTCCAGAGACTATGATAATGTTGTGGGGGCCCAGGTTTAAGTCCCACCACAACAGATAGCAGAATTTGAATTCTGTTCATTAAAGGCTGTGTTGATGACCGTGAAGTCGTTGCCAGTTGGTGAAGGAAAAAAAAATCTGGTTCATTAATGTTCTTTAGGGAAGGAAACTGCTAACCTCACTTGGTATGGACTACATGTGACTCCAGACCCACAGCAATGTGGTTGACTTTTAATAACCCTCTGGGATGGACAATAAATGTGGCCTAGTCTATGGTTTCCTCATCCCGTGAACGAATAAAAAAAAAAACTCCTAAGAGCTTAATGAGGGATTTTTTTTGGTAGGGTTATAAATGATATAGGTTTGTTATTATATGAAATTGAGCACTTGAAGATTGATTGTTGTCACATGCACCGAGATACCATGAAAAGTGTTGTTTTGTGTGTAATACAGGGAGATTGTACCATACAAGGTGCAACAGATTAGCAAGACAGATTACAGAATACATTGTACAGCCACAGAGAATGTGCAGAAACGGAGAGAGATCAGAATTAACATATGAGAGGTCTGTTCAAAAATTTGTTAATAGCAGGGAAGAAGCTGTTCTTGAATCTGTTCGTACATGTATTCAAACTTTTATATCCTCTACCAGACAGAAGAGGGTGGAGGAGGTCTTTGATTATGCTTTACTGAAGCAGGTGGAAGTATAGATGGCGTCAGTGAATGGAAAGCTGGTTTGCTTGATGGAATGGATTGGTGTTCTGTAGTTTCTTGTGGTCTAAAATGATTGGATTAGATTCCCTACAGTATGGAAATAACCCAACAAGTCCACACCTACCTAGACCCATTACCATCCCCTGTATTTACCCGTGACTAATGTACCTAACACCATGGGCAATTTAGCATGGCCAATTCACCTAACCTGCACATTTTTGGACTGTGGGCGGAAACTGGAGCACCCAGAGGAAACCCACGCAGACACTGGGAGAATGCACAAACTCCACACAGACAGTCGTCCAAGTGAAGCCGGGTCCCTGGCGCTGTGAAACAGCAGTGCTAACCACTGAGCCACCATGCCACCCTGTCTTGGGAAGAGCAGTTGTCATACCAAGCTGTAATGGATTATGATTGGATGCTTTCTGTGGTGCATCCATAACAATTAGTAAGTGTTCTTGTGGACATGCTGAATTGCCTTAGCCTTCTGAGGAAGTAGAGATGTTGTGTGCTCTCTTGACTGTTACGTCAACATCAGAGGACCAGGACAGATGTTTGGTGATCTCTCCCAGGAACTTGTAGCTCCTAATCATCTCCCCCTCAGTCCCATTGATGCAGTCAGGGATGTGCCCTTCCTGAAGTCAATGATCATTTAGTTGACATTCATGGGAATATTGTTGTCTTTACACCTTGTCGATATGCATTCAATTTCTTTCCTACTTTCTGAATCATCGTTGTTTGAGATCCGACCTACAATGGTGGTCCGCAAATCTAATGGAGTTGGGGTGGAATTTGCCCACACAGTTATGAGAGTACAAGGAGTAAATTGTGTACACAGTCTTTTATCAGTTTTTAGGACTACGGAGGAGGTGTTATCACCTATTCTTACTGATTGCAATCTATGGGTCAGGAAGTTAAGAATCCAGTTACAGAGGTGGGGAGCCGAGATTTAGCTCTTGAAGTTTAGAGATGTATTTGTTTGGAATTCTAATGTTGAAGGTGGACCTATTGACAATAAATAGGAGCCTGATGTAGGTATCCTTATTATCCAGATGTGCCAGTGGTGAGTGTAGGGCCAGGGAGATGGCATCTGCTGTGGACTTGTTGCACTGCTCGGTGCAAAGGATCAAGGCAGTATGGGAGACGTGAGTTGATGTGAGCCACGAGTAACGTCTCGAAGCACTTTGTAATTAAGGCAATCAAGCCACAGTAGTCATTGAGGCACGCTGCAATGTTTTTCTTTGGCACTGGATGATGGTGGTCTTTTTGAAGTTGGGGACTTCAAATCGTAATAAGGAGAGGTTCAAGATGTCAGTGAGTACTTCTGCCAGCTGGTCCACACAGGATCTGAGTGCACAGCCAGGGACTGCATCTGGGCCAGTCACTTTCCATGGGTTCAATCTCAAGAAGGCCAATCTGAAGGCTCGGCCATAACAGCGGGTACATGTGCATCCAAGGCTGTGGGATAAGTGACATTGTTTCATGGACCCTCTGTTCAAAGTGGGCATAAAATGTATTGAGCTCATTGGGTAGGAATGTACTGTAGCCTGCGATTCTGTTTGACTTCACTTTGTAGCCCATTATATTGTGTAATCCTGACCACAAACAATAGGTTTTCATGTGGTTGGTCTGGATCTCAAGCTTAGTTTGGTATTGCCTCTTGGTGTCTCTGGTGGTCTTATGAAGGTTGTACCTGGATTTCCTGTATAGGTCAGAGTTGCCTGACCTGTCTGCCTCGGACCTGGACTTCAATAGTGAGTGGATCTCCCAGTTCATGTGTTGAATGGGCTTTTAGGAATTAATTATTTATAATGGACTGAAGTTTGTAATAGATACTTAGAACTTTATTTCATCTTCGCATTGCATCCTGAGATTAGATTAGATTAGATTAGATTACTTACAGTGTGGAAACAGGCCCTTCGGCCCAACAAGTCCACACCGCCCCGCCGAAGCGTAACCCACCCATACCCCTACCCCTACATCTACATCTATATCTACATCTACCCCTTACCTAACACTACGGGCAATTTAGCATGGCCAATTCACCTGACCTGCACATCTTTGGACTGTGGGAGGAAACCGGAGCACCCGGAGGAAACCCACGCAGACACGGGGAGAACGTGCAAACTCCACACAGTCAGTCGCCTGAGGCGGGAATTGAACCCAGGTCTCTGGCGCTGTGAGGCAGCAGTGCTAACCACTAATATGGGGTAAGTAAGCATCATGAGTGAAAGAGAATGGATTGGCATGAGTTGACACTGAAGTGGTAGAGGAGTTTTAAAGGCGAGTGCAGTGTCATGAGTTTCAATATCTTTGTTATCGGAGCAATAAGGTGTTGGGAGTCAATAGATTGGCATGGGTGAGAATACCTGAGGGATCGAAGGCACAATGTTGAATGAAGTCAATATTGGCAAATCCCAGGGGATAGAATAAAATAAAGGACTCAAGGTGCTGGAGATCTGAAACTAAAACAAAAAGTGTTGAAGAGACTCAATAGGTATGATATCTTCTGTTAACATTTCCAGTCCAGTGACCCTTCGGCAGAACTGAGGATCGAGGCAGGTCGATTAGAAGGCCCAGCTCAGCAGGCACCCTCGTCATTTCTGAAATGTTTTCAGGGCTACAGGTGCAAGTCCAGTAGCTGCCCTCTGCATCAGGATCCTGCAATTTTGGCATTTTTTTTACTCCGCTGGAGAACTCCCTGATTTAATGCATCCAATTTCAGACAAACATCCAGACCTGCAACTTGGAAAGGAGATAACAGATAATCACATGGAATTATGGAAATTATTCAACTGCTGAAGTGTGGAGTTCAGTACAATTATGTTACATGCCTGTAAATTAAAACAGCATGGGTTCAAATGGATCTCATTTAAGGGACTGTAGATATTATGGCTCCATTATTTTGTGCTTCTGTTAAAGTTATTGCATTGGTAATCTGAAATCTTTTGCATTATTGTGATATATAGCTATGTGCACAGATTAACTGTTTAAGGTCTTTGATAAACTACTGCCTTATGGGGATAATCAGAAAAATCCATTAGAAGCTAACTTCTGTTCTGATGGGAGGTTCTTTGAATGACAATACTTGTTACTCTGCTCAAAGTTGCAGGAAACTATCAGGAAATGATTGATTCACTTTCTTAATGATAGTTCAGTTGTGGTTTTTTTTTGTTGTTGTTCTCTAAGTACAGACTTTTGGCCAGCAAAGTGTGACACATGACAAAATAGGAGGAGAAAGTAAGGACTGCAGATGCTGGAGATCAGAGCTGAAAATGTATTGCTGGAAAGGCGCAGCAGGTCAGGCAGCATCCAAGGAACAGGAAAATCGACGTTTCGGGCATAAGCCCTTCTTCAGGAATCCTGAAGAAGGGCTTATGCCCGAAACGTCGATTCTCCTGTTCCTTGCATGCTGCCTGACCTGCTGCACTTTTCCAGCAACACATTTTCAGCACATGACAAAATAGGTCAGGTATGCATTAATACTATGCATAAGCAGAAATAAGTAGCATTGAAGCAAATGAATTTGTGTGCAATTCGTGAATTTTAGTTCATTTTATTATTTGTATATGAATGTGTTGGATGATGCTGATTTGTGAATATTTCTGTTTTTGACTTCTGTCGTTGAGTGTCTGCCAAGCAGACTTGGCGCCAGGGAGTCCAAAATGGCTATCTCAGCATGAAATGATGTATCCATATTGGGATGAGGGAGTTTGTTTCAAGTGAAGCTGTTATTCTGTGTACCTCATGCATATAGCTGAATGGGGGCCATCTTGTCTCTTTCTTGCCTCCTGTTCTTCCTCCTCCTGAGGCGGCATTTGTGTTGTAGGTGTGAATAGTTGTGCCCTAACATTGATGAGGTTCTGGAGTACCCAACGCCTCAGCATAATCCTGGCGACCCTATCTGGCACACCTTGCAGAATCATATGCTCTTTCATCCCGATTTTGTCTCCTGAGGGTGAAGAAAGTGGAGCTTTTTCATTCAGCTCATGTTACATCTGCTATGTCCCAGATGCTTTGATGAACTCCACTGTGTGATGAACTTTGATACATACTTGCAGTGTTCCTGCTGCTGCCTGGAAAGATTCAAAACTGTGGGGGAGGGGAAAGATATACCTGAGGGCAGTGGTGATCTTCATGACCAATGGGTTCACTGTTCCTATCGTACTATGAAGCTACAGATTGAGCTGAATGGGACGGAACAGATCTATGGTTACCTCCTTGGCATTGCTGGGATGTTGTGGATGTAGGTTTGCTCACTGAGCTGAAGGGTTCATTTCCAGATGTTTTGTTACCTTACTAGGTAACATCTTCAGTGGATCTCATGCGAAGCAATGCTGAAAATTCCTGCTTTTTATTTATATGTTTGGGTTTCTTTGGGTTGGTGATGTCATTTCCTGTGGTGAAGTCACTTCCTGTTCTTTTTCTCCAGGGGTGGTAGATGGGGTCTAACTCGATGTGTTTGTTGATAGAGTTCCAGTTGGAATGCTGTGCTTCTAGGAATTCTCATGTGTGTCTTTGTTTGGCTTGTCCTAGGATGCATGTATTGTTGTTGTGGTTCTGTTCGCCGAGCTGGGAATTTGTCTTGGAAACGTTTCGTCCCCTGTCTAGGTGACATCCTCAGTGCTTGGGAACCTCCTGTGAAGCGCTTCTGTGCTGTTTTCTCCGGCATTTATAGTGGCCTGTCTCTGCTGCTTCCGGTTGTCAGTTCGAGCTGTCCGCTGTAGTGGCCGGTATATTGGATCCAGGTCGATGTGTTTGTTGATAGAGTCTGTGGATGAGTGCCATGCCTCTAGGAATTCCCTGGCTGTTCTCTGTTCACTAGAGAGGAAGAAAAGGACAACCAACTCCCATTCCTAGACGTGATGGTACAGAGAACACCGAACGGAGAATTCACCACAAAGGTTTACAGGAAAGCCACACACAGACCAAGTCCTAAACTATGAAAGCAACCACCCCAACACACACAAACGAATTTGCATCAGGACACTATTCAAAAGGGCCACAACACACTGCAGCACACCAGAACTGCAAAAAGAGGAAGAGGAACATCTATACAAGGTATTCGCCAAAAACGGATACCCTCGCAATTTCATCAACAGATGCCTAAGGGAGAGACAACGGAACGAGGACATGCCGCAACCCAAAGGACTAGCCACACTACCATACATCAGGAGCATTTCTGAACTGACAGCCAGACTACTGCGACCACTAGGACTCCTAACAGCACACAAACCAACAGCCACGCTCTGACAACAACTCACCAGAACAAAGGACCCGATACCCAACATGAGCAAAACTAATGTAGTGTACAAAATCCCATGCAAGGACTGCACAAAACACTACATCGGACAAACAGGAAGACAGCTAACGATCCGTATACACGAACACCAACTAGCCACGAAACGACACGATCAGCTATCCTTAGTAGCCACACACACAGACGGCAAGCAACATGATTTTGACTGGGACAACACTACTATTATAGGACAAGCCAAACAGAACAGCCAGGGAATTCCTAGAGGCATGGCACTCATCCACAGACTCTATCAACAAACACCTGGACCCAATATACCGGCCACTACAGCGGACAGCTCGAACTGACAACCAGAAGCGGCAGAGACAGGCCACTATAAATGCCGGAGAAAACAGCACAGAAGTGCTTCACAGGAGGCTCCCAAGCACTGAGGATGTCACCTAGACAGGGGACAAAACGTTTGCAAGACAAATTCCCAGCTCGGCGAACAGAACCACAACAACGAGCACCCGAGCTACAAATCTTCTCCCAAACTTTGAAATGCATGTATTGTCCCAGTCGAAGTGGTGTCCTTCCTCATCCATATTTGAGGATACTAGTGAGAGAGGGTCATGTCTTCTTGTGGCTAGTTGGTGGTCATGTATCCTGGTGGCTAGTTTTCTGCCTGTTTGTCCAATGTAGTGTTTGTTACAGTCCTTGCACGGTATTTTGTAAAACTCGCTAATTGCTGAGATGTCTGAGACATTGTTCTTGTTTGATTTAAATTTGGAAGTGTTCATCCCAGGATGCCCATGCTGGGGAGGCCTTCAGTGGAGAGCCTTGCATCTCTTCCCTTGTTGTCGATCTTCTATTTCTTATCTCCTCCATTCTGTCTCCTGGTCACGTTTCACATCAAGTGGAAATGCAATAACTGCCACATATTGCCTTGCTCCAGTACTGCTCTACCTGATTTATTTCCAGGAACTGACCAGAAGTAAGTCAAAAGCACTTTACCTGTAACTTGTTGCTTTTTAAACTAGCTTAATAGAGAATTCACCTCGCTCATTTGTGCTCGTGTTTTCAAGAGGTATGTGTGATATTATTGGTAGATTTGTGTTGCTTCAACTTGGAGTCCTGGAGATAAAACAGCGAGTTTTATAGATGTAGTAGACACTTCTGCACATGCCCATCTTCTGCTGCAATACCACATGTAGTTCAGAAGAAGTGGCCAGTAGCACAGGCCTTAATACAAGTAGCTCAGTCAGCTTTAACACCACATCCGGTGGTGCTGATCATAGTTTTCTTAGGAACTCTGAGCACTGAAATTACTTCCTTGAAATTTTGTGTTGAACTTTACCGAAGCTGATTGAAATGCTTTGAGAAAAATGGGCTGGGAAATTTCATTGGTGTCACAACTGTACATAAACAATATGGTAGGCTGGATTCATTCTGAGCCTGAAGTGCACCCTGTTTGTGCCTCCCTATCAATGTGCAGGGTCTATGCTAGCCCTGTTCAAGATAACAACTAAAATGTTCAAACTAGAGTGCAATATATATTATGGAACGCTTATTGATATTGATAAGCCTAGTGCTGATCTTTTCAGTAATTTTTGGATCATCTAAAGTCCCTTTCAGCGGCACTATAGAACTCAAGAGGGGATTTAACAATCCTTTCACACCGTCTTATAATACAGTCAAAGCAACTGATCAGGAGCCTTTGTTTAGCAATTACAGAATATGAAGTGGAGATGGACTGGGGTGGACAAAGTTTAAAAATTACACAACACCAGGATGTAGTCCAACAGGTTTATATTGGAAGTACCTTTGTCAGGTAGCTGTGGAGCAGGATCATATGACACAGAATTTATAGCAAAAGATCACAGTGTCAACACATAGGTATCATGGTTGCTTCTGTACCTGTAAATGTTATAAAAGCCTTCCTTGAGCTTCAGTCAGGAAACCATGATACAGCTTATGGTTTCATTGTATCAATCTGGGAGGGCTACCAGAAAAAAGAGGAGAAAGATATGTTCGTTGTACAAGATTATTCACTGGTGTATATATACGTAGCCATGTTTTTTGTAAAGGAAAGTAAGATTTGCAATTCAGTTGATCTCAAACGTTGACAACAAGCTACAATTACTGTTTGGATCACTTCTCCATCAAAATTATTGGGACAAGTGGCCTTTGTGGATAGGTTAGGTCAACTACTAAACATTACAACTATACTCCAGACCTCAACTACCTCTGAGGAACATCATGTAATTTCACTAGAAGAGCTAAATCTTTACCAGTGCTATACAAATGTGCACATAATTGAAATATCAGTTTAAAAGCTGCAGAAATATGACTGACTGCAAAATCCTATGGTTTATCCCTGTATCACCAGTTCTACATAAATAACTTCCCCGAACAGAAGAAAATAGATTTAAAGTGTATCTTGTTTTTAATTCCTCACATACTAAACATGTTTTCAGCTTTCTAGTATTTGCAACTTTCTCCATTTTCTGTAACAAATATCCTCTGCTTGCAGATAACTTTTTATTCTTTTTTTTTAAAACAGGCAGTGAGGTGAACTTTGTAGTGAGAGTTCAGCAACTAGACAAGTACCCAGTGGACCTCTACCATTTGGTTGACACTTCGGCATCAATGGTGGCTAATCTGGAAAGATTACACTCAATGGGACATTTTTTATCACAAAAGATGGCTAAATATTCCAGTGACTTCCGATTTGGGTTTGGATCATTTGTGGATAAGCCAGTATCTCCATTTATTAACATTCATCCAGAAAAACTTATTAATCCTTGCAGGTAATAGTTGCTGACTGTCAATTTGTGTAATAACATTTTTTATTTATTATCAAATATCGATTTATGTTTTTATTTCTTTTAATTGCAGTATTTATGAAACATCTTGTCTACCAGCACATGGGTTTAAGCATGTATTATCTCTGACAAATAATATATCTGAATTCAGAAAAGCTGTAGAGAGACAAAGAATATCTGGAAATGAGGACACACCAGAGGGAGGTTTGGATGCAATGCTTCAAGTTGCAGTTTGTGAGGTGAGTGTTTCATTGTACAGAGCCAGCCAACTGATGTTAAAGCTTCTTTTTTACTAAAGAAACTCAGGTTTATCTGAATGTGAAGGATCAGTTTATATTTCATTACATGCACTAAATGGAATTTCATGTCTTCATCCTGACCTTCATCCTAATAGGCTTCCCTGTTATCACACTGGAAACCACCTAAACCATGAATTTCTTTGAAGCATTCAGTACATGCAAGATTACAATTTATTGTTCCAAGGACATGGAGCTAAAGAGACTTTGTGGCTGAATGTCTTGAATTGAACTATATAATTGTCTTGACTTAAAGTAACCAAAACAATGGTGCTTACTTTCTATTTACTTTTATTTGATCCTGTTTTAAAATTCTCTCCAATTCCGTTGTTCCAGTACTTGGTCTAAGTGTAATCTGTTATTTTCCTTCTGGCAGAAATATTAAAATCTAGTGGATGTTTTATGATTTCTTGGCCAATTTTTCTTTGCTATATTGCAGTATGAACAGTGTGTTCTTAAAAGTGAATAGACTAGAACCTCCATTCAAAGATAAAAGAATTATCTGCTGTAACTATTTGTATGCTAATATTACAAATAGCAATTTCTAGTCCCGTGAAGCTTAGATTTAGGACAGAGTTTCAACTATAATTTTACCCTTTCTCTTTGGAAAGTTGCCATTGAATCATAAGGGAAGATTAGAAAGAAAATGGCATGAGTTCATTTCCAAGCATATGCCCGTAGCCATCTGAATTTTTTTAAAAATAAAGCTTATGTTTTAGGGCTACTTTGCACCTGGGTCAAAATCCTAGAATTTTTTCCTGATAGCATAGAAAGAGACCCTTCAGCCTAGTGTATATTTGCTCACTTCATAGAAAGACCAATCCCATAATCACTTTTTTTTTGCCTGTCCTTTACACACTGTCTTTGAAATGTTTCCTTGTTTCCAATATTTATCCACCTTTTAAAAAACGAATTGAAGTCTGTTTACAGAAGTGTAGCTAAAACCTAATGTGAAAGAACATTCTCCTAATGGCTCTTTGTTCTTTTGGAGAAATTCTTTGACTTATGCCCTCTCGTCACTGATTATTGACCTATGAGTTAACTTTCTATTAACCTAAAGAGAATTTTGAACATTTGAATGAGATATCAGGACAGGTTCTTTTGCTATGGAAAGTGATCCACCTGTTTTGGTCTTTGTGAATGAAACATTTCCTCCCTGGAGCCATCACTACTCTGCCTCCGCCATTGTCTTTTTATTCTATATATAATTCCCCAAAAAGTGAGATGATCTAACTGATGGTTTATATACATAATGAATGACCTTTTTTTGTTTTGCACTGTACATGCTGATTTATAAAATCTAAATGCAGCGTTGCTGTGTCCTCGAAGTCTTTCTGCTCATCTATTAATTTCAGTATGAATTGAACTTTTTCTTCCAAAAGATATCACATTTCTTGACACTGACTAGATAAACCTCAGATGAAGTTTAACTTTCTAATATGTCAATGCCCTCCTCGTATTGATTACAGTTTGTAAATAATTAAATGTTTTATAAAATATATGCAAGGTTGCTGTTTCTTGAATGTTCCTCTACCCTTTCCTTAGTTTCTAGAACTAAATTCAATGTTGCCTGTTTGTCTAAATGAATGTGTACCTAAATTAACATTCTTGGACATATTGCAGTAGCTCCTCTTTGCCATCTACATTACTCTTGCTCAGTTTGGCTTTGGGTAATTATATTCACCCATGTATGACTCTGTTCCTTTCCCCTAATTTGTCTCCATATTTCATTTTCCATCTACCTTGTTTAGCTTCTGATCCTCTCCAAATAGAGTTCCCCTACAATTTGATATGCCAAAAAAAACTTTGACACAAGCCCAGTATCGTTCTTATTTCTTGTAAACAGAATTGATGAAATCATACAGATTTACTTGATGTCCATCTGGATGTTTTGAGGTTTGGACTCCAGTTCATTGCAAAGGACACTTGCTGTCATACGGTCATGCAGCAGTCACAGGGAAATTGTTTTTTTTTGGGACAGTCAAAGCTTTTCAAAATGCTTTGCAGTGGATAGGGTCAAAGGCTTTTCACAGAAAAAATTAAGGCAATGTAAAGGTCTTCATGTTGTTCCAGATGTTTTTTTTCTTGGATTTGCTTTGTGATAGAGATCATTTCAATGTTCTTTTCTTAAATGGCTAGAAACCACATTGGTCTCTGGAAGCAAATCTTGAGGAGAAGGCAATTGAGGAGAATATTCCCCTCAGTGGACAGAGTGAAAATGTCTCTAAAATTCCCAAAAATTGCTTTTAATACAATTTGAAAAAGGGTTATAGAAAAATAGAACTATAATAGAATTGCTGAAGTTGGGACATAGTACCTCCTGTTCTTCCTGTACTTTTGTAAAAAGGTTTGAGATGTCACGGTTATTGGCTTCATGGGTAGAATCATGGAATCCCTACAGTGTGGAATCAGGCCAATTGGCCCATCAAGTCCACACCGCCCCTCTGAAGAGCATCCCACTCCCTGGCCTTATCCCTGTAACCCGGCATTTCCCTTGGCTAATCCACCTAGCCTGCACATCCCTGGGCACAATGGGTAATTAACATGGCCAATCCAAATAGTCTGCACATCTTTGGACTGTGGGATGTCTGCAGGAGTATTATCCAGAACATATGTCTGATACTGTAGTGATTGCAACAAGGTCAGCTAGGTAGACCTCATAGAAAATGAGTTTCTTGATTTTGACTGTCAATCTAGTCCAATCAGGGAGCCCTGGCTGACAGATAAGAACAGGAGTATCAGACATCCTGTTCACCATGAGAGTCATAGCGATGTACAGCATGGAAGCAGACCCTTCGGTCCAACCTGTCCATGCCGACCAGATATCCCAACCCAATCTAGTCCCACCTGCCAGCACCCGGCCCATATCCCTCCAAACCCTTCCTATTCATATACCCATCCAAATGCCTCTTAACTGTTGCAATTGTACCAGTCTCCACCACATCCTCTGGCAGCTCATTCCATACACGTACCACTCTCTGCGTGAAAAAGTTGCCCTTTTTATATCTTTCCGCTCTCACCCAAAACCTATGCCCTCTAGTTCTGGAGTCCCTGACCCCAGGGAAAAGACTTTGTCTATTTATCCTATCCATGTCCCTCATAATTTTGTAAACCTCTATAAGGTTACCCCTCAGCCTCCGACGCTCCAGGGAAAACAGTCCCAGCCTGTTCAGCCTCTCCCTATATCTCAAATCCTCCACCCCTGGCAACATCCTTGTAAATCTTTTCTGAGCCCTTTCAAGTTTCACAACATCTTTCCGATAGGAAGGAGACCAGAATTGCACGCAATATCCCAACCGTGGCCTAACCAATGTCCTGCACAGCCGCAACATGATCTCCCAACTCCTGTACTCAATACTCTGACCAATAAAGGAAAGCATGCCAAACGCCTTCTTCACTATCCTATCTACCTGTGACTCCACTTTCAAGGAGCTATGAACCTGCACTCCAAGGTGTCTTTGTTAAGCGACACTCCCTAGTACCTTACCATTAAGTGTATAAGTCCTGCTAAGATTTGCTTTCCCAAAATGCAGCACCTCACATTTATCTGAATTAAACTCCATCTGCCACTTCTCAGCTCATTGGCTCATCTGATCAAGATCCTGTTGTAATCTGAGCTAACCTTCTTCACTGTCCACTGCACCTCCAATTTTGGTGTCATCTGCAAATTTACTAACTGTACCTCTTATGCTCACATCCAAATCATTATGTAAATGACAAAAAGTAGATGACCCAGCACAGATCCTTGAGGCACTCCACTGGTCACAGGACTCCAGTCTGAAAACAACCCTCCACCACCACCCTCTGTCTTCTACCTTTGAGCCAGTTCTGTATCCACATGGCTAGTTCTCACTGTATTCCATGAGATCTAACCTTGCTAATCAGTCTCCCATGAGGAACCTTGTCAAACGCCTTACTGAAGTCCATATCGATCACATCTACCACTCTGCGCTCCTCAATCGTCTTTGTTACTTCTTCAAAAAACTCAATCAAGTTTGTGAGACATGATTTCCCATGCACAAAGCCATGTTGACTATCCCTAATCCGTCATAGAGTCATAGAGATGTACAGCATGGAAACAGACCCTTCGGTCCAAGCTGTCCATGCCGACCAGATATCCCAGCCCAATCTAGTTCCACTTGCTAGCACGCATATCCCTCCAAACCCTTCCTATTCATATACCCATCCAAATGCCTCTTAAAGCCCTTGGTTTTCCAAATACATGTACATTCTGTTCCTCCAGACTCCCTTCAACATCTTGCCCACCACTGAGGTCAGGCTCACCGGTCTATAGTTCCCTGGCTTGTCTTTACTGCCCTTCTTAAACAGTGGCACCATGTTTGCCAACCTCCAGTCTTCTGGCATCTCGCCTGTGACTATCGATGATACAAATATCTCAGCTGGCTCTGAAGGAGCTGGATCAGTGTTAAGGACACTCTCCATGTAATAAGGGGTGACTTGGTAATGGGATACTGGCCTCTGTGAAGTTACTTGCGATATTATTGATTCTTGATGGAGAAGGCTTCAGTAAGTGTTGAACCGCAGTACTTTGTGCTTCAGATTGGCAGAAGTGGAGGTTGCAGAAATTGTTTCATTTTAAGTCAATATGTGATCCTGTTGGCCTGGAAGATAAAGTGTATCACGTGCAACTCTGCTTAGCATTGGACTTCTTTGGTCTTCTCTCACCACCAGTTATTTTTATTGTATTAGGATATAGACATTCTTCTCATTCTCTCTCTCAACTTTGAACAAGGTTGTGTGATTGTTCCAACTGTCATCACTATCTACTTCAACCTGGACATGGAACACTTTTGTGATGAACTTTTACAACGGACCATCATTGACTTTAGACTCGATGGAAAGTTTTTCAACTTCAAGAAGCTGAGAGCCCAGACTTGGGTAATGGTCCAGCTCATCCACAATCTGCATGAGGTGCTGATGTGGCCCATACTGCTGGCAATATTCAGTCAACTTTCAGCCTCTCCAACTCGTTTACATTACAAGTGTTAGTCTTTCACTTGGACCATCAGCATGACCAAAATCCTTCAGCAGCTCATCCTGGACAAGCACCAACATCTCTAATTTTTGTATTAATGGGAAAATTGTAGGAGTTGTTCAACATTTCCCACATCTCAGCCGTTAATTTACTCAACAGGGCACCATCAAAGAAGATAACAGGCTTGAAGGATTAAATGGCCTATTCCTGCTCTGATTTTCTTTGTTTAGAGTCAGCTGCACCAATGCAACCTTCTAAAAACTGCAAAACTAGCTTTCCCCAGTAGGGATCTCCATTTGAGGACAAAAGCTTTAATCCACAATGTTGTTGTCATTATTGTTGCTACAGCCTGCTCTCTATGACAGCGAGCCTACCAGAGATCTGCAGGCATTGGATCATTTTCACCAGTCAAACTTCCACAAGAAACACCGTCAAGTAAGAAACAAGAAAATTAAACTCCAGCATTCTCCAGAAGCCAGTTCCTCCAGTGTCAGTTTACTGCACTGGTCTTGTTACTGCATTTGCATGTCATACTTTTGAAGCACAACTTGAAGGTGGAACTCAAACTGGAGGGGGATAGAGAAAATGTTTTAAATACACTCAGAAAATCTAATTGAAAAGGGGGCGAATTGATACCGGTGTGTCAGAGGAATCTGCAGCAAATGGTATTCTTTGGTACTGCCTTGAATGTATTTCTGCATTCAAAAAGTCACACCATAGATTCTGATTGCGTAAGCTGCAGAGAAGTGGCAAAAGTGGAAGGAGAGAAAGCAGAACTCTGGCTTGAGAATCCCCCTTCCTCATGGCAATTCTGCTCAAAGCCCTGTAGCTCCAAAATTAGCTTGCTGATTCACCTGAGGGCAAAAAAACCATGAAGCTTGGTAGATGTTTTGAATGACCAACAATGCTGACAACATCGGGTGCTGTCATGCAATCTCTCACACTATCAATCCTCTTTTTCCTAATTTCTGTCCTCTTTTGTAATGTAGCCCTGGACATTTAGCTCCAAATCCTGCATTGGTCCAAGCCATTTCTCTGTTACCTGACATTGTATTTACTTCACGTAGAAAGGTGTGTCTTCAGTAAGAACATGAGTCCCAATCTTGCTTAGATGAATTGAATTCATTCTGTGCAAATTACTTGTATTCCAGAACTGCTCTGCTTGTCATGGAACTGGGTTTTTCTTTCCCTCCTGCACCATTTCCCCAGTCACATGTTTTTTTTCAAAGGAGGAATCCATCAAAACTTGTACAGTCAAGATAGTGTTCCACTTCAAACAGTTGATTCTTCCAATCTCTTAATGCAATCCAATTCCCTGCCTATTCATAGAAATTGAAGAAAATCCTACAGCTCTTATATTTTCAGTTTCAGGAAGCAAATGGGAAACATTATGGGCAATGGGTAACTTTTTTTTTGAAGAAATCCTTTTGCAAGTAGATGTCATTCAGGACAAGTTGTTGCTGTAATTAAAGTAGAAAGCTGGTTATGCTGAATGCTGACAGATACTGAATGGACTAATGATGACAGAATTTTAAGCATGTGTGAGTTGGCCTCTTTCTCGTGATGCAGCAATTAGTTTAAGTTATCCTTCATTTGATGGAAGAAAAGCTTGTGGCCAGCTTGCAAATGGATTCGCATGTGAATATCATCCTGCAGCAGAAATATCAATTTATTAATCAAAAATCTTAAATTGAATAGAAAACTTTGCTCAGCTTGTGATTTGCAGCCTTCTTCTGAAAGAGGTGTGTTTCCCTCTTAGAAGCTGCACCAAGTGCCTCAAAGCCTAAATAATTATAGTGCTGGAGGTTCTACATTTGGGTTTATGTGAATCGACTCGTGTAAAACCTTCAGCATAACTTTCACCTCTTTAACACTGGTGCAGTGTCGAATGCATTGTGGGCATATTTTCCGGATAATGTTGCATGCTAACTGCTTTTGCTTGTCAGTTTCTCACTCCTGTTAGTGAAACTAATAGCATTAAAATGATAAAACCTTTAGTCTTTCAAGAACCTTATCACGTAATGTACAAATTATCCATTTTCCTTCTTCAAAATACCATAAGAATAGCTGTTGTGAAGCACAGAAATACCAATGTGGTGTGACAACACTTTGTCCTGGACTTATGGTTGAGATATGTTGTGAATGTTTTCCACTTCTAAAAACGGGAATGTGATTGTTAGTATGCTTTGCTTATTTAAATAACAAAAACTAAAAATGTTTCTTAAATTTTCTACTTGTTCTACTTTGGATGCCAGTCAATTCATTCCAATTGAACAATCAAAATATGCAAATGACAATATTTAATTTATGTATTTTAAATGGTTCATCAACTGCCTAACTGTCCATATCATAACCAAGACACTAAATCTAGCTCTGGATGATAGAAAACTGTTCAATTGAGCAAAACAAATCATTTATGCAATGGCATTCTTGGCGGCTTTTGAGTTTTGAAGGATTTTTTAAAAGAAAATTCATATTTGGGTCTCTCTAACCAGCGTTCTGCCTTTTGCCACAGTACTGAAACAGACTTTATCAAATTCACAAATAGCATCCTGTGTGGTGTGATAAAAGTCAAAAATCTTCTGCAATGTTTCTCCAATATTGTTCTGCTTAGTATGACAGTTTTCACCTCATCAATCAAATTGGAGCCAGAGAATAACCATCAGTTGCTCCATCTCCCATTCCGACAATTCCCTACTGGGAATTAATCTGTGGCCCCCTTTATCTTGTCTGAGCTATAGGGAGAGGCTGAATAGGCTGGGACTGTTTTGCCTGGAGCGTCGGAGGCTGAGGAGTGACCTTAGAGGTTTATAGAATCATGAGGGGCATGGAAAGGGTAAATAGACAAGGTCTTTTCCCTGGGGTGGGGGAGTCCAGAACTAGAGGGCATAGGTTTAGGCGAGAGGGGAAAGATATAAAAAGGACCTATGGGGCAACTTTCTCACGCAGAGGCTGGTGCGTGTATGGAATGAGCTGCCAGAGGAAGTGATGGAGGCTGGTACAATTACAGCATTTAAGAGGCATTTGGATGGGTATATGAATAAGGAGGGTTTAGAGGGATGTGGGCCAAGTGCTGGCATATGGAACTAGATTAGGTTTGGATAGCTGGTTGGCATGGACAAGTTGGTCCGAAGGGTCTGTTTCCATGCTGCACATCTCTAAGTGCTGCCCTTTTGTCAAAAAGATCTGAAAGCACATTAGTTTCCACATATTCACCTCATCATTAGCAGTAACATGCCCTCTACTGTCTGTGAATTGCCAGAATGCTTATCTGAAATTCAATACTGGATGTATGAAAGTTTCCTTGTATTACACGTTGTTAGGGTGAAAGCAGTGGTCTTCACGATAAACTTCATTCCTTTCCTACTTCCTTTCTATTTCTGACAAAATACCTGAAGTTAGCCCAGACCGTTTGAAACCTCAATACCATTTCCAACCCTGTGATGACTTTGCAGCGACCTATTTGCACCGTCAAAAGACCACCCGGTATCACCAATGTATCTGCCTACCTCTGTCCTGCCACTGCTCTGCTGCTCCCCTCCTTCATGCCTGTTGCTACCTCTTAACTTGATTACTCCACTGCACTTTAGGTTAGCCTCTGCATGAACTTGAGGTCATTAAATGCATTAGTAGTTAGATTTCAACACTGAATACTGTTCAATGATTCCTCCAATACTGTCCCCTTTCTTCTCACCCCTGTGCTTGCTGAACTATGCTCACTCCAAGTTAAGCTTCTTAAATCCCTCTTTGACACGACCTTGCCCTTTCACTCTCCTCTCCTCTTCTCCAGCACCACCCCCCTTGAGATTTTTGCTATTGTCTAATTCCAACTGTGCCTGAGTAGCACACTGTGAGCCAAAGCTTGTTTGTTTAAGTCCCACTGCAGCATCCAAATGCAAAAATCAACAATGACATTCCAGTGCAGTATCGAGGATGTCCTAAAATGTCAGATGTGCTGTAAGTCAGATGAAATGCTTAACTAAAGCCCGTCAGTGCAGTCAGGTAGACTTCTATTTCAGAAAGGAGCAAGGCAGGTATCCAGATGTCCTGACAACCCTTTCACTCAAAAAGCTACACATACAAAATAAGGTTATCAGATCATTATCACACTGTAGGAGCATGCTGTGCAAAACTTGCTTTCAACATTATAGCAATGATTACAGCTGAAAAATATTTCAATGCTCGTAAAATGCCTTGAGTCATCTAATGATTGTGAAAGGAATTTTATAAATGCATGTCTTTTTTCTTTGAGCATCCCCAATTTTTAGTCACTTCACTGTTAATGTTTGTACCCTGAGCAGCCTAGGCCCTAAACTCTGGAATTCCTTCCTTAAACATCCTCACTTCTCCACATCATTTTCCGTTTTGCACCACTCCTTAAAACATATGTCTCTAAACAGGATTTTGCTCCAATATTTCTTTGTTTGGCTTGTTTTACACTACATCTGAAAAGTGCATTGGGATTAAGGCATGGTATAAGTATACATTATTGTTAATATTACATCATTAAAATTAAACTCTTGTGTCTAATCAAATTCCTAAAATTTGAAATCTGAAACAATGAAATTCACATTTTCAAGTTACATTAGCTGCTGCATTGCTTTATTGAAAATTACGTGTAGTTTTTTTTTGGTGTGATTTTTAGCCTACTTCCTACTTGCATAGTTGGAAAACTTGTTTGATTCCCACGAGGAAGAATGAAACATACAGTTCAGTTTCTCAGCAGTTCATCTGGTCAGCTGATGAAAGTGTTAATCATTCATGGGATGGGTGTTTAGTTTCAGTCTGTGTAAGTATTCTGTAGCAGACCTTCCCCACCAGCTGAAGCACTGAAACAATTAATGTAACAATTGCACTAGAATCCATGTTGAACAGATGTTGTGTCAGAGTTTAACTGTTCTACTGTTGAATTCCCTCCAGCTTAGTGGGTGAGCTAATTCCTGCAAAGTTTTAATTGCTTTATTTTGGAAAACTGATGTGAAGTACTCTGCACGTTCATTTGTAGAACTCCAGTCTTAATAAGCGATTGTATGAGCTTTCTTAAGGAAAAAAGACAAAATGACACAGAAAGGGAAAATGTTTGAGATGTTGGTTTATCTCCATCCTCCAGGCCAATGTTGCCATTGTTTTTATTCAATGATAGCAAAACCTGCCCTTCATTTTTGTGGCCAATTTGAGATAGCTTTATTCTGTATCTAAACTATGCTGTCCCTGCTGTAGGAATGCTTCATACTAGTGCTGAGTTCAAAAATGTTAATCCAGGGGCTTTGAAATAAGCATAAAAAAATTTGGACTATGTAATGTTGTTTCCCTTTATCACCACTTTTTGACCCAAAACTCAAGTTCCATTTTTGTCTGAGATTTCTGACCAGTCAGGCGACATTACAGTCTAGCAGTACAAATGGTTTCTATGTACTTCCTGGTTTATTCAATTTGGCCTTTTCTTTGCTTTAGAATCAAATAGGATGGCGTAAGGAAGCAAAACATTTGCTGCTGATGATAACTGATCAGCTATCTCACTTGGCGCTTGACAGCAAATTGGGTGGCATTGTCCTGCCTAATGATGGGAACTGCCACCTAAAGGACAATATGTACACCCATTCAACTATTATGGTAAGGTAACTTGAGTACCTCTTATTGCTTTAGCTAAATACAACGAAAATATATTGTAGTACCTTTAATAAATGCATGTAGAAGATGCCCTTCACCTGCCGACACCTATATTTTAGGAACAGTACAACAATGTAATAATTTTCTGTCCAAAGGTGTCCATTTGTCTGCTATAAAGGGATTTTAAAAAGATATTTATGCTTTCAAAACACATAATCGATGTCACTAGTTCAAGAAAAGGAGGTCAGTGAACTGAATTGGCATAAAGTCTTTTCACATTGGAGAAACTGGGTTTGACCTCCATTGAGGTTATTTTAGTTTTTTTTCCCCCAATATTCTTGAACTGTGTCTGTCAATATCTGCATGATGATTTGGACCAGATGAAGAAATGTGAAGAGGTGTGTAGGAAGTGCAACACTTTTTGTTTCCCAAGAGAGATTTTTGATTTAACTTTTCTTAAAGAGCATTTCAGGATTTGTCATTTGATACCCTGCTGATTGGTATCTGATATGTCCAGTATCAGTACCCAAGTGTTCCAGGCATGATCTGACAAATATTTGCATAATTTGTAACAAGACCTTCCTATTTTTATACCCATTCCCTTTGAAATTAAGGTTAACCATTTCTCAACCTGAGAACCAAAGAACAAAGAGCAATACAGGGCCCCTCTACTCTCCAAGCTCACAATGCCACATTTTGCTATTCCATGCTAAGACAGTCTTCATTTACAGGCTCCGTATCCCTCCATTCCCTTCCTATTCATGTATTCATTCAGGTACTTCTTGAATGCTGCTATTGTGTCAGCTTCCACCACCTCCTCTAGTGACGCGTTCCTGGCACTCACCACTCTTTGTGTGAAAAACTTGCCTTGCACCTCTATTTTAATCCTACCATCCTACCTTTCATTCTATTTATGCCATTCACAATCTTATGAACTTCTATAAGGTTGCCCCTCAACCTCTTGCGTTCCAGTGAAAACAAACTCAGTCTATCCAGCCTTTGTTCATAGCTAAAATCCCCCATACCAGGTAACATCCTGGTAAACCTTTTCTGTACCCTGTCCAAAGCATCTACATCCATTCTCATAAAGCTCTTCTACATTCTCTCCTTCTTGAAATATGGTGCCCAGAACTGTGCTGAATACTCCAGCTGAGAGCTAATAGTGTTATTTACAACTTTAGCATCACTTCCATGCTCCTATGCACTATGCTGCCATTAAGAGTACCCAGGATACTGTCCATTTTAATTGCTTGCTCTATCTATGCTGTCAGCTTCAGTGACTTATGCATATATTTGACCAAGTCTCCTTTTTTGTACACAACATTTAGTGTGGTGTCACTTATTTTATAATGTATTTCCATGTTCTTTCTATCAAAATGTCCCGGTTTCCTCTCTAAAGATGTGCAAGTTAGGCGAATTGGCCATGCTAAATTGCCCATAGTGTTCAGGGATATGTAGGTTAGGTGTAATAGTCAGGGTAAATGTAGAGTAATGGGGAATGGGTTTGGATGGGATACTCTTCGGAGGGTCAATGTGGACTTGTTGGGATGAAGGGCCTGTTTCCACACTGTAAGGATTCTATGATTCTGTGAAAATGTATGGTCTCTCACTTTTCTGCATTAAACTTCATCTGTCATCTATCTGCCCACTCCACCAACTTGTTAATGTCCCTTTATAGTTTTACACTGTCCTTCTCACATTTTATAAAGCTTCTGATGTTTGTATCATCTGCAAACTTTCAAATTGCTCCCTGTATGGCAAGGTCAACTTTTATAAATTTCAAGAAAAACTACAGTCTCAAAACTGACCTCTGGGAATCTTGAGTACAAACCTTCCTCCAGGCTGAAAAATAACCATTAACAATTTCTCCTTGTTTTCTATCCCTTGGCCAATTTTCTTTATATGTTACTACTGTCCACTTTATTCCACAAGCTTCAAATTTTCTTACGTCTTATTTGAGTCACTTGCAATACACTTATTAACTCCTCATGTTACATTTATCAAGAACAATGGCAAGTTAGTTAAACCGTATTCTCCCTTAAAGAGTCCCTGCTGGATCTCCCTCATTTAACTCATGTGATTATGAAGTCGATCCTGAATGATTGGTTCTAGATATTTCCCCACTACTGAAGATAAAGTGACTGGTCTGTAATTGTTGGGTTTATCCTTACAACCCTTTCTGAACAAGGGCATTGCATTTTATTTTGTGTCAAAATCCTGGAACTGCCTTCCTCATGGTATGGTGGATTTCCCTATTCCAAAGCGGTTCAAGAAAGCAACTCACCACCACCATCCCAAAGGCAATACGTGCCGCCCACATCCCATGAATGGGTAAAAATTTGCAATTCTCCAGTCCTCTGAGCCTTGGTCCTGGTGCCTTGACAACTTAAAGGCTGATAGTATAATCTTTATAATTTTTTCAAACCCTTCCAATGACTGAGTTTTCTTCACTGTTACCTCACCTGGACAACATCTCCTTCATTGTGTGAAGATGCATGCTAAGAATTCACTTAATATTTCAGCCATGACCTTTACCTTGATGAATAAATTCCCTGTGGTTCTGGCTTGCCCTACTCTTCCTTTGACCACCCATTTATTGCTGGTAGGCCTGCAGAAAAATTGGAATTTTTTTTATTAGCTACCAGTCTTTCTTATCATGGATCCTCTTTGCTTCTTCTGGTTTCTTTCTCATCTCACTTCTGAACCTTCTATATTTAGCTAGGTTCTCAGTTGTATTTTTTACCTAACAACTGTCATAAATACACATATTTTCTTCTTTATTGTAAACCCTGTCTCTTTCCTTGTGTTGTAAGGTCTGGGTTTATGTGCTCTAACTCTTCCTTTTGCAGTAACATATCTCAAATGTGCACAAGCCATTTCTTCATTAAGTACAGCCCAATGTTCAGCCACAAGTATCCCCATCTGCCTTTTCTTCCAGTCTTTCTGGTCTCAGCTGGCTCTTGTCCCATTCTCTCCCTCTTAACTATTCTTACTTTAGATTATCCATTATCCTTTTCCAAAGTTTTCCTTAAACCTTGTGCTAGACTGATCACCATTCTCTAAAAGCTCCCCTTGTACATTTTGCTCTACTTGGCCAGGCTCGTTCACAAGACCCAGGTCCAGCAGTGTCTGTTTTCATGTTGGACTCTGCAGACACTGTTACAGAATTCACCTGAACATAGTCTACGAATGCTCATCCCTCATTGCTTTTTTTTATAGACAATCCCAGTCTATATTTGGTTAATTAAAAATCCCTCATTGTAAATACTCATTGATGTTTGCACCTATCCGTAACTTTCTTGTGGATTTGTTTTGTTTGCAAATGTCAGGAAAAAAAAAGTCTTTTTTTTTTAACCTGAGCCATGCCCTCTCAGATACTCAGACTTCAGTGAAAAGTCACTCCTATCTCCACTCTGAAGCTTTTAGTTCAATTGGTATGGCTGTGATCATTTCCTTAAGGCAAATTGCTGTCCATTAACTTGATGCTTTTTTTCAGTTAATGAGACTCTTAATCAAGTTGCTAATGCAACTCACTTCTTTTTTTCAATCATGGGTTCAATAAACACATATCTTCCACACTTTTATAAGGTGTCTTCGCTTCTAACACTTTTATAATCTTCTGCTTTGTGCATCCTTCTTCCCACTGACCCCCGTATCATCAGAGTTGCTGTTTTTAACAGTCTCCAAGCTGTTGACACCCAGTCCTGACAGTTTGGAGACATAATAACAGATCTGCTGATCTGTGCCTCTTTTATTTTTCCATCATGAATCTCTTCCTGTCCCCTTTCTAATGGATAAAATTCAAGTCAGCAAACACCTTAGCAAGTATTTCCCCATGTTGATTAGTCATTCAGCTGAAATCACATGATTTCTAATAAGTGATGTTTTGAACTTGATGTTCAAAAAGGCTTTCTGACCTTTTTACTTTGTGAAAAGAAAGGGAGATCTTCGCAGAAATGGAAACCAAAGTTCATATTTTTTCCTCTACTTCAAAAACCAAGGTCACAAATAAACCTGTTGGACTTTAATCTGGTGTCGTGTGACTTCTGACTTTGTCCACCGCAGTCCAACACTGGCACCTCTACATCATGTCTTGCTTAATTGTGCAGAGCAGGCCTGTGTTCTTTGGGAAGGCCACTCCAGCTAGTTAATAGTTAGAAACAAATTGTGAATAAGGATGAAGGAGTCCATACAATTTCAGGCTTCTGGCACTTTTTGGTTGACAAGTTTTCAAACCTCCATCAAGGAAAAGTTTGAGTAAATCATGACGATCAACTTCAAACTGTAGAAAACCTGGTTGTACTGGTGTTAAGTGAATATAAACATTAGATTTTGGGCATAACTCTCCCTCTCAGTCTACTTGCTTAAATTTTGAGAAAACATGTAGGCTGTTCTTTGCGGTGATGGGGAGCTACATTATTGAGAAGTAGTTGCAACAAACGTATGGCTATAGGTTTGTTCGCTGAGCTGGAAGGTTCATTTTCAAATGTTTCATCACCATACTAGGTAACATCATCAGTGAGCATCCGGATGAAGTACTGCTGGAATGGCCCGCTTTCTGTTTGTGTTTAGGTTTCCTTGGGTTGGTGGTGTCATTTCCTGTGGTGATGTCATTTCCTGACTTCACCAGAGGAAAAGACATCACCAACCCAAGGAAACCTAAACACACAAACAATGCGGGCTATACCACCCATGCTTCATGCGGACGCTCACTGATCATGGTACCTAGTATGGTGACAAAACGTCTGAAAACGAACCTTCCGGCTCAGCGAGTAAACCTGCATCCAGAACCTCAACCTGAGCTACAAATCTTCTCCAAACTCGCAAAAAAAGTATCTTGAAGCTATGAATATGATTGAGGAAATTTGTATGTAGAGATGTTTCACTGGTAGAAATTAGTTAAGCATGTTATTAACCTCTGAATTCAACAGGGAAATGCCACTCTTGTGCCATTATTCCAAACCCTTCTGGGAAATTCCAGATGAATGACTCAGCACTTGAGTGTTTATTTGTGATAGTTTAATCTGATACATGAGTTGTCCTACACCGTTTATTTTAGAAATTCCCAAAACAAATTGGAATCCAGTAGAAACTTATGCACTGTCTTTCATCATTTAATTCCGCTCACTCAAAAGGATTGCAAATTTTGTGTTATTGTTGGCAAGTAATTTATTGACTGCTTCAATATTCATGGATAATCATCATAATTTTAAAAAATATTTGGAATAACAATAGCGTATCATTTGACCTCCATTCAGTATATCGTCGCTCAAATATGAATTCCAGAATATCTCTGCATGACTTTATTTGATATAGCATACAATTTTATTTTAAAAATGACATTGCAAAGATTTCAGTTTTTAATATGGCAGAAAACTGCCAGTAATAGATCAGCCACCCGTCACACACACTATATGACTTCCTTCCCAAAGAAAAAAATAGAGGGGTTCTACAACTAACAATAAATCTACTACATCTAGATTCCCTTATGGCTTCCAAGTTAAAATCCACTCCGTTACTTACTTGTTAGTCCTTATATGTTGGAATGAGAAGTAGAAATAATCTCAATCCTGGTTAAACTCATGTTTTGATTGTTGTTAATTCCTATGACCTCGATGGTCATGTAGCATATCGTGATGCCTCTGTCCTTTATAGTGCATTGCTGGAAGCATGTAAAGTTTTCAAAATATTATCTTTGGTTTTCCTTCCTCTTCAGTAGTCATCTGTTCCTAAATTCCTGTGTATGATCTTGAAATGCGACTGATACTAATATTAGTCTGTATTTCCCTTTCTGAGGTAGCTGTTAGATTTACATTGTGTATTGCCTATTCCAATACCAGTCGTATAGCAGTCAAACTTTATAAATACTACCTCTCGTTAGAGTTTCTGCAACCCAATGATGAGGCCAATATTATAGGTTCCTCTGGCACAAATATCTATTCTATGTACCTGTTTGTGTCTGGAATTCCTATACTCCTGGTTTTGCTGCCAAAATGTAAAGGTAGGAATTGTGAGGTGGTTGAATAAGACAGGGGAGTCTCAGAAGTGAAGTAATGCGCTATCTTATGTTTTCATTACCTGATCACTTAGCATAGAATGTGTTAGAATATAGATTACAATTTTATGTTTTACAAGCAATTTCAAAGCAAATACCTTGAGAGTCTTGTCACTAACAAATTAATCAGTGTAGTAATGTTAAGCAGGACCTCAAAAGAATTCAGATAACCAGTGTGCAAAAGCAAGGTGCAGGATTATTTATTCCAGCTCCTCTGTTGGGGAGCAGCACACACACACACACACACACACACACACACACACACACACACACACACACACACACACACACACACACACACACAAAATTTAATGAAGCCCACTGAACTGGGATTTGTGGTTGGAGGCAACAAAGGATTGCAATGGAATGACTGAGCTCTGACCCCAGTGGTGGAAACTGACAGAGGATTTAAATGGCTATGGCAAAATCTCTCCTCCTCCTAAAAATTCCAGCTGCTTTCTTATAATTGTATCTTAATCTCAGTAATATGACCCTGTGCAGGAATCTCCAAACGCCTTTGTGATCATTATGGATCAAAGAACGAACTGGGAAGACACAAGTATTCAGTACTAGTAATACATTGAAAAGGATCTTGAAATATTTGTAAACTTCAAAGAATTTTTCCAGATTAGAATGGTGCAGAAATTGGAAACCAGAATACACCATTAAAAAAATTGTTTCACTGCATTGACATCCATCAAATTAATGTACAGTAGCAGCTATGCATGTCACAGTTTAAAAATACTAGTTAAGCTGGATTTTGGCAAAGAGGGTTTATTGCCCTTTAATAGGAAATCTAAAAGTGCTGTATCAGACTAGCAAAGTTTATGAAGACAATAGCCACTTATTGAAATTAAAAATAACTTAATTTTCAATGTGTTAATTTTAAAAGTATTGACTTTCAGTTTCTAAATTGTCTTTTTTTTTGTTATACACCAAAATTTGAATGTTTTCATTTTAATTCTGTTTGTGTTACTTCAGTAGTATTTGCCCTAACTACCTCCCACTGACCCCTTTCTCCCCCACTCCTCCACCAAACTTTGGAAGAGAAATAAAACCCAAACTCCAGATTGAATTTAACAAGAGAGACGCTTAAAAAGGCAAATAACTAGTCTAACATTTTAATAGTAGGGTGTTGTATCCAACCTGCATTCCAGTAACTGTTTCTCAGTAATACACTGACAAAACAAAAATGCCATGATTCACAGCTAATTAAGGGATGGTGGGTGCAGTAGTGCATTGTCACAATGACCAAAATAGATGGCCTGGCTGGTTCTTAACTCAATTTACAAGGCTATTCAAACAGTGATCAAGATAATATGTTACCACTATTTCTCAAAGGAAGATGCAGCCAATGTGGTGATTGCAATCTGGCTGAAAAGTGGAAAAATAAATGCTTATCAATAGAAATCTGACCAGCTTTTAGTTCCTTTTTTGTCACCCTCTTCCATTTACCATCCTGGGTGACTGGATTCAATTCTGCCCAAAAAGTGTGTCATGGGAAATCACCAGGTAAAAACCTATCCTTTTACATCCAATTCTTCGCAGAGTTTTTCTCTCGGCATTCTTCCTTGTCAGGTGAGGAGGCAATCCTTTGCTGAGTTTGAGTTGGTAAAACTACGGTGAGAATTTGTGCGAAGTGGAAATGCAAAATGATCAATTGTACAATGAGCAACGCAGAAAGATAGTAATGTAGATTACAGTACATCCTCTGTATCCGTGAAACCACAAATCGCAAATTCACTCGTCCACACCAAAAAATAAGTAACAACAAAAATCTACATCCGTGTATCTGTGATATTTTTAACCTATGTTTAACAACCTCCGCACTTACAAATTTCATCATTTGCGGGGGTTATCAGGAATGGAACCCTCGCAGATAGGGAGGAATGACTGTACATTGTAATTAAGAATCCTGTAAGCATTGTTAAACAATTTTTACAGCTGAAAATACAGCCTTCAGTGAACTTTGTCAGTTGCTGTTTTTCTTGGCTATTTTGTTGGGAGTGGCACAGTGACCCGTGACACTGAGTTGTATATTTTGTACAGCAAGAATTGTAGCATGAAAAATGTGTTGCTGGAAAAGCGCAGCAGGTCAGGCAGCATCCAAGGAGCAGGAGAATCGACGTTTCGGGCATAAGCCCTTCTTCAGGAATACTGAAGGAGGGCTTATGCCCAAAACGTCAATTCTCCTGCACCTTGGATGCTGCCTGACCTGCTGCGCTTTTCCAGCAACACATTTTTCAGCTCTGATCTCTAGCATCTGCAGTCCTCACTTTCTCCTACACGGATTGTAGCATGTTTACTTAAATTCTTTAAAAATGGGGCATCAAACTACATCATTTAAAATTTTTAAAGGGTGTTCAATGGCATGCAAGAAAAATACCTTGCACCTAAAGGAAAGAGCAAACTCAATATTATCTCATCTCATTATTCATGCATGGAGTTCAATTAATGGAAAAGTTGAAAATTAGGAAAGAAGAATCCATTAAGTTTGTAGCTAGCAGAATACATGGTAAGACACAATGCAATGAGATTAGAAGAGAAAAGAAACAACATTATGAATGTAAAGAGGAATATAAAATTAAATTATCAAGCAACAGTAAACAAGAGAAAACTATTTTACAGGTACATCACTTAAACATAAAAGGCAATTCAGCAACTGCTAAGTCCTTTAACATACTGACAGGTTAATATCAAATTAATGACAGAGACGGCACCCAGGCTGTTGGTGTCTTTCTTTGGAGTTATACATCCAGAGAAATGGAAGTCTTCGCCACTATCAGGATCTTCTGATTGATTTTGATACCTTGCTGCCATATTTGAAATCCAGCTGCACACCACTTCAGGCAGCATACACCAGGAATGGCCCCTCACTCTGTGGTGCTCAAGCCTCAACAGAGCTTTAATGAGTTGAAAATGCATTGTTACCGCTCAATGGTGAGATGCTGAAGCCGCCATTTCCTGCTTGAGAGGAAACTTGTAAAAAATGTTTGTCAAAAATCAGATGTTTTCATCGACATTTGTATTTTCTGACCTTCCTGACAATTATACTATATTGGGCAGGAGAAAATGCCATGCATTATGTCAGACTTGACTGAATGGCAACAATCTTACCTTTTAACTTGTATTCCAGTTAAGGACTTAGCATACAATCAGGTTTGATAGTATATTCCAGTATGAAAGTTTTTGATGTTAATGGTACAGATTATCAAAAGAAATGCAGAACTATTGATCCATCTGTCCTTTTAGGTGAAAGTAGAAGATCCTATGGCTTTTGCTTTTAAATAACGCAGGGTATTTCTGCTGGTGTTCTGTCTGACATTTTATCTCTCATCCAACAGCAGATTATAAACCTGATTAGCCTGCAGTTCTTTGTGGGAGCTTTCAGTACAAAAAAACGCCCATTACATTTCCCTAAATTACAACAGGGACTGTACTTCAAAAGTTCCTAATTGATTGTGAGACACTTTGAACGACATAAATTGTCCAGTTGTTGCTCACTTGAGAACTGATTAAAAGTTGCAGTGGAGAACAATCATATCAAAGTATTTTGCTGAGAATTTGGTTGAGATATTAAACGCAGGAAGGATAGTAAAGGCTAAGTATGTTCTAATAGTCATGTAATTTTTAAAAAATTGATGGCATTGTACGATTATATATTCCAATGTTCTATAGTTGCCAAACCATCGGAGTTATTGTAACACTGAGAAACTATGTGCCTCTGAAGAACTACATGGTTTAATGAAATCAATGGTGACCTTTGCAGTGAGGGAAGGGGAAATCCCTCCACAAGAAGACTAGTCACTGTAACTTTGCAATACTGAGAGTATTTCAACTTCTCTGTAAAACCTGTTGAATATGCTACGTTCTTGCATATACTGTATTAAGCTCTTTCTCAAAACAACAAACACAGTATAAGAGTACTGTAAAATGGACATGGAATCTAAGGCAGGAGAAATTATAATGGGCATAAGGAAATGACATTAATGTTAACCAGGTATTTTTAAGCAGCATATTCCTGGTCTCATAGAGCATTGTCCCTACAGGACAGTGTTAGGGAGGCAACTCATCATTGACAGAGGATCTCTGCCCAGCATCGGGGAGTAGTCAATCCACCCAGTTTGTAACCCACCCTAATCCAGGCCAAACATGACTAATCTCTCGGTGGCAGCTAGCCTACAGGGCCCATGAGGCTCTATCCAACTGATCTAATGCCATGGGTATGAATTTGTTTTCCCTGATCCTGCCTTTCAGACACCTGGGGCAGCAGGGTGGTTCAGTGGTTAACACTATTCCCTCGCAGCACCAAGGATCTGGGTCTGATTCCATCCATGAGTAACTGTCTGTGTGAAGTTTGCACATTCTCCCTGTGTCTATGCAAGTTTCCTCCAGTGCCCTGGTTACCTTCCATAATCCAAAGATGTACAGGTTACATGGATTGGCCATGCTAAATTGTCCATTAGTGTCAAGGGATGTGTAGGTTAAGTGGATTAGCCATGGAAAATGCAAGGGAGAGGGTTGGGGAGTGGATCTGGGTGGGATGGTTTTTGGAGAGTGGGCTGAATTGCCGGCTTCCAAGTTGTAGGAATTCAGTGATTCATGAGACCAGGAAGATTAGTTTAAAAGTATCGGGTTAACTTTAATATCATTTCCTTATGCTGATCGTAATTTCTCCTGTTTCAGATTCCATTTTCATTTTCCAGGATTCCTAAGTTATATTTGTTGTTTCAAGGAAGTAAATATAGTGTATGCAAATGTGTGGTTTATTTAGTAGCTTTTACATAGAAGGTGTAATGGTATTATCTAGACCCGAATATGCAAAGCACGATTATGGCCCAGATATTGCAATTACCATCAGAACAGATTGACTGATGGTAATCCTTCTCATAATTGCCCACTTACCTGTCAGTGAATTTTCTAGCCATGATTTTTAGTCTGTCTGTCTAAAATGCATTCATTGGAGGAAATCACAGAGAAATGCAATCAAGCTGTTGTGGGCCAAAAGAAGTCCTTATTTTTTCCAACAGTTGCTGGTATTTTTCAGGAGTTTGAAGTTCCACACTTTGACAGCAACTGAGGAAAGATACATCTACAAGGTGGTGAGGGGCTAGGATGGCAGGAGAACCTAAAAGATGGCTTAGGTGGGCTCATTTGATGAGTGCTTAGAATAGGTTGGTGTGGACTGGGGGTGTATTGTGGTGAGTGTTAGCAGGTGCATGCCAGGTCTGGCATATTTGAAAACAAAGAGACCGCTGTCAAGTCCGGCAGTGTTGTGGGAGGAATGTATGCTGGGGAGCTGTTCCTGCAGGATCTTGAGGATGGGGAAATCAAGTCTGGTAGGTGGGGGAGGGGGAGGAGGTTGAAGTTGAGGCCAGGCAGTGTCAGGAGTCTGGGAATGATTTGAAGCTGTAGGTGGTGAGGATGCTCAGTAGTAAATCAGGAGGTCTGTTTAATTGTTACCCAGGGGTTAGAGAAACTTTTATTTCGGGTCGTAGAGTTGTACAGCATGGAAACAGACACTTTGGTCCAAGTCGCCCATGCTGACCACAATTCCTCAAACCTTTCCTGGGTAAGTGTTAGACCTTAGTGAGTTGGAACCTTCCAAAGTCTCAAAATTTAACGTACTTTATCAGGAAGTTTCAATTCCAATGGAGTCTGTTGCTTGAAGGGATTCCACATGGTCCCAACAGTCTACACTGTTTCAATGACTTCTAACTATTGTAATATTGTTTCCTTTTGATTATACAACTGTCCAGTGATAACATCTTCACTAATGTCTCTCATATATATCAGATGAATGTGCTTTTGACTTGAACTTCAGCATAGAATTAAATTGGCTATCTACAATGGCCTGTAGTATTTAGTCTTCTTTCCATTGACTATAACACCTCACTAACACAAGTATATGAAGAAAAATTTGACCATTATCTTTTCCATCCTTACTTAGCTAATTTCTTGCTGCAGTTATTCCAGGGGGCTTCTATGTTGTGTAAAGTCTTTGTGTTCAAAGGGACAATAATTATAAGTGTGAGTGGTGATTTAGCTGTGGGGATATCATGATTGAATCCAGTCCAAAGCTGAAACAACAGCTATCCAGCCCAAAATTTGAGATTAGAAACTCTGGTTCCTCCCTAACCAAGGAATGTAGAGATGAATTGTAGTTCCTGTCACTACATTGGTAACTTTGTAGGCATCAAGGATCAAATCTTCTTCGCTATTGTGGCTCAATAATTATTGGTTACCTCAGCAGAACGATTGAGTTTCAAATGTTTCTCAGCTTTAAATTATTATTGGGATTAGTCAACACTTGTTTGCAAAAATAATACTGAATAAAACCAAGATAACATTACAAAAAAACATTTTAAAGGTTTTTATGCCACTATGGTCTGTTTTTTAATCTCTAAGGTATAGCAATGATGCTTCCTGTCATGGACACAGTGACCACCTTACATTTGGAATATAGTTACAATTCCAAGCATCTAGCTGTGTGATAGTATGAACCAGGGTGTGGCAGTAAGATCCTTTTGTGATCAGAATTGAATATTGTCTTTTAAAAGCAATGTCATTTCAATATCTTAACAGCTGATCTTACGTTTTGTCTTCCAATGTTATGATTAATTTCTGAAATATTTCTGTTAAATAAATCATTATTGATAATTCCATCCTCCTTGTAATGGTACATCTTTCTTTTTCATCTATTTTTTTGTTCTAAACTTTCACTGATAGATTTTTTTTCAAACAGTAAATAAAATCTTAATTTTTCTTGCTGGTTTAGCTGCCATATGTAATATTATCAGTCAGACCTTTATTTCTTATTTCTTCCTTCTTTCATTCCTTTCACTTGTGGGTTTTTTAAAATCTTCTCTTTTAAATTTTCTCTGTTTTTGGCTTTTGAAATAGGGCTTAAGGGAAAGTAAGTTGACAATTATAAAAGAGAAATAAAACAATAGACACAAAAATAAATTGCAGTGCAGATTGTAGAACCTTTATCTTGTAAATGCACGAGACCCCACAACCAGTCAAATAATCTGTAATGTTAGAGGCTGCAGTTCTTGGCTATAGACCAGAAATGAAGGCTTCACAAATTGGAGTCAAACATATAAAGTTGCAAGTTAATTTACTTAAACAACACCTGGCAATGATTTGCTCTTGAGCACATATAATAATCATTGAAGTCAAATTTCTAGATTGTGCAACAATTTAGTACTTTTATATTCTCTCAAACTGAATTAATCCTGTTTGTTTTATAGTTTTTACACACTTTTGTGTGAGTTTATATCAATCAACAATTTCCAAGCTCTCTAAACCTCCATTATCCTTAGATTGTCCATCTGATGTTCTTCGTCCCAGAGCTTAACAACAACCCACTAGTGTTTGCGGTTTAATGGGTCATAGTGTTATGACTGTGTTGGGATAGCTGAGCTTCTAAATGTCTTATGAGTTGTGAAAAATTGTAGAAATAAATGTAATCAATTTTGGTTCATTTGACTGGATCACGTGTGGTGTCTTCGTTAGATTGCTACCAAGGAAGTTCACAGATTTTAAAGTTATGGGTTTAATGCAACATCAGTTTCTTCCTTACAAGACAGATGATTGAGCTAATAATGAATCTATCTGTTTCCTTCTGACATTAAATTTTGCAAAAGATATTCCTTATACCATCACCAAATCAAATATTATTACTGTTACGGACATTCTCATAAAGATTGATTTGTTAATTAGATAACTTGTGAGGCACTGAATACAAGTTAGGAATTCTGGAACCTCTGCTAAAATGTTCTTTTAAATTATTTAATGAAAAAGTACAGGGAATGATTTCAACCACTGAGTTGGTGAGCATTTATAAACAGAATGAATTTCTTTATATTTTGACCTTTCATGGGCTATTCAGGACAAGGAACTTGCAGAACTGTGAAACTCAATGACCTATTACATCAAAAGGACTTTGCATTTGACTATGGCCTGAGTAGTAGACTCCCTTTAGTGTGGAAACAGACACTTCAGACCAACAAGTCCACACTGACCCTCCAAAGAGTAACCCATTCCACTACCTAATGCACCTAACCTACACTATGGGCAGTTTAGCTTGGCCAATTCACATAACCTGCACATCTTTGGATTGTGGGAGGAAACCCACAGAGACACAGGGAGAATGTGGAAAACTCCACAGATAGTCACCCGATGCTGGAATCAAACCAGGTCCCTAGTAGTGCTAACCACTGAGCCACTGTGCCAGACAATCAGGTTTCCTACAGGCTGAAGCAGTTCTAGAGCTGGGCTGCGAGCAGAAAAGGTAACTTGTACTAAGTATAGCACTTTCCTTGAATGGCACCAGGAGAAGCAGCAATGTTCCTCTGGCTGCTACAATGAAAGTCACAACCTCTCATGCCATAATCTCACTCACGAGATCTCTACCCCATTTCCTTGCCACGAGAACTTCTAAAATTTCTGTCCTTATCAATTACTAGCCTTCTTAAGGCTATATTAAATTCTAAAATAGCTTCATACAGATCCTAGTTGTTAGCTGCCAAAGATAATGTTAACATACCAAAACTCCTATCAAACTTGGAAACTTGCTGCATGGATCTGGCTTTAACATTGTGCCAAAGGCTTTGTGCTGTTGTTGACATTCTTTGATGAGCAATATGTTTTTGTTTCCTTTTGCCAGCCTTTATATCTCTTCTGTCTGAACATCCTGCTGTTTTTTTCCTGTGGGTTGGCAGCAATGCTTACCGGCAACATTTATTTGAAAAATGGTAACTGATTCAGGGCCTCAAACCTCAAAACTTACCTGGCCAAAATATACTTGAGGTTAAAATGAACTGTGTAGATGCAATTTCTTAACTTTGTTAAGAGTGCTGTTTCCTGGATGTGTCCAGTCAGGGAATCAGCCTTACAATACTTATTATAGTAATAATTTGTCATACCATGTCAGTATTACGACAGCAGGACTTACATACATGTGTGCATTTATCTGTTTCAAGATGTTGGCTGGAATAATGAAGTTTCTTTTTTTTTGTCAGCCTTTTTTCTGCAGCAGCTTGTTGGGGGCACTTACCCAGCTGGCAATAGGTCCCTGGATTTTACTCATCTCTAGATTTCAGTGATGTAGGTCTGAGTTTCAGCAGCTCAAAAATAAGATCACACACAGTTGTGTTCAATCTTCCTAGAATCATATCAATTAAATAATGTCTATTTGTGAAATGGAACAGATAGGAAGATAGGAAATAGGAGCAGGAGTTTGTTGTTCAGCCCTTTGAGCATGCTCTGCTATTCAGTGTGACCATCACTGGCCATCCATATCAGAACCCTCTTCCTCCTTTATTCCCCTACCCCTTGAGCCCAATGTTATTGTTCACTGAGTTTTCCAAGACTTTATTGTTCTTATATATACACTATAGTTCTGAATGACATCCACTACTTTGCCATGTAACGTATGTATCCTTGTGTCCTGGCTTGTAACAGGAGCATCCATCTGTGGGTTTGCTGGTGGATAAGCTGCTGGAAAATAGCATCCATGTCATTTTTGCAGTTCAGGGATCATGCATCAGCTGGTACAAGGTAAGACCTATGTTGTTACAATCACATTGAGCCAGTACAGTGTTGAGTTTCCAAAGAGAAGTGAATTTGGGTCCACATGATAAAATTATATTTAATCACTTCTGTGAAATGTTGTTTAAAATCGAATTATATTAGAGCTTTCCACTAACATTAATTGGAAATAATTTCCACCACTTTACAAAATTAATGTCAGAGCTTCACTGTCAATCAGATAATTTGCGACTATAATTGCTTTTGAGGTATCTGTGGTGGTTTACACAGGCTTAAACAAACACTTATATTGATTGAATGTAAGGCATAGCAAAAAAAACTTTGGTGCTTCGAAGCTTTATAGTTTGTAAAGCTTTTGCAAGATTGTTATTTATTTTCATCATAATTGTCTTTCTAAGAAGACTTTTTGTAAAAAATCTTTTTTCTTTATTTAACAGGATCTTCTTCCATTGATGCCAGGTGCAGTTGCAAGGCAGCTAAATGCCGAATTATCTAATCTCTCTGAACTAGTGGAAAGTGCCTACCGGGTATAGTGCTACCTTTGCTATCCTTTTATTGCATTTCTGTGTTAATGGTTGAGTATTTCAGTCAATGATAAAATGCTTCATTTTTCACATCCGGAGATGGAAGTTAGGGTAGCTGAAGAAACATCTGTGATTTACTGTTTTCTGATTCATACATAAGAATCATTTTATGTAATGGTCGCTGTAACTTCTTCCAGAAAAAAAAACTTTTAATCTGTGAAGGTAACACTTCCAGCAAATTACTTATTTTCTTTTTAATTGGCTACTTGTTTGTATTATTTCTTAAACTTCCATTTTTGATATAAAAATCAAACATTACATTAGTATCTCTAAATAATTCCAAATATCCTGATTAGTTTAGCCTCTACAACTGTTATTTTGCAATGTTGATGCTCTCACAGTGACAAATAACCTGAATGGAAAAGAACATTGGTAATGTTTTCATGTATCCAAGTTCAGGTGTACCTGGTGTTGGCTAACTTCAAGCAGATGAAAATAAACATTGTATCAAAATTAAGAATTATCACTATGCTGATATCAAAAATTTGAGTGAATTGATTTCTCATTAGTTGAAGAATAATAGAATTCTCAATAAAAAGACACAGATTGTAATTTAAAATTGCATTGAGAATTAACAGCATTTGTTGCTGCTTTTTCTTTGCACCATCTAAATTAATTTTGTACTATCACTGAACATATAAGATATCTACTTGCCCTTTTTGAAGTGTGTCCTCAAGTTGGCAAAACTGGTTATTGTACAAAGGAGTCAACCTTTTTCTGTTATATTATTAACTCATTGACTTTTATGACTATCTGAAACAACTTTCAGGACAGTATGTTGTAGGATAAGCAAATATATTTTACCAGTCTGGGTACATTTCCTGAAGTATGTTGCCATTGGCTGAATAAATTTTAAGGTATTTTGATTCATAATCTGAATTGTTGGACCTGAGAAAATTGCTGAATTGTGCTTGGCAGACATGTTTGGAGAGAACTGGAAACATTGTAGCTCATTAGTGTCCATTTCTTAGTTCCAGTGACTGGCCAGATTGACTGACTGGCTATGTAGCCAGGGATCCTTAGAGGTTGGAAGCATTATGGGTGATTGGGAAGGTGGAAATTGGAAATTGAAATGGGGATCAGTGGAAAGTGCAAAAAGATAGTAGGTGTACAGTCATAGAGTTACAGAGAGCTGCAGCATAGAAAAGGGCCCTTCTGTCCTTTTGAGTGCACTGGTCAAAAGCATCCACCTAACTAATCACATTTTCCAGCACATGACCCATAGTCTTGCATTGCCTTGGCATTGTCAGTATATATCTAAAATGCTTCTTCAATGTTATGAGGATTTCTGCCTCAAACACACTTCTAGATGGTGAAATCCAGATTCCCATCAGCCTCTGGGTGAAAACAGTTTTCCTCACATCTCTTAATCTTCTATTCCTTACCTCAAATCTGTCACCCCAGTCATGATCCCTCCATCAAGGGAAGTGTTTCTTCCTGTCCACCCTATCTATGTCCTTAATAATTTTATACATCTCAGTTTTGATACCTCCAAATCTCCTCTGCCCTGAGGAAAACAACCCCAGTTTCTCCAATCTCTCTTCCTAACTGAAAACCTCCAGCACAGGCAACATTCTGGTAACTCTCCACTACCATCTCCACTGCTCTCAATCTCTCCTATAATGTGGATTCCGAGCTGCACACAATACTTGATCTGTGGCCTAACCAGTGTTTTGCACAGTTCTAGCATAGTCTCACTGCTCTTAAACTCCATGCTTCAGCTAATAAAGGCAAAGGTGATTGTTGATAGATTTGGAATCATGGTGAGGCACTCCTGCTTTTCTTGGTCACCAAACTGTGCTTAAAATAGCTCTTAACTGCTGTGTCCAGTTTTCTGAAACTTGTGAGACCCGGCTGGCCAATGGTAAATTCACATCATCGCTCAAATCGGAGAAATGGAGTCCCACTAACACATAATAATGGCAGACCTACCTCTCTCGAGGAGCTCACTCGGATGCCACAAACCCGGATGGATTTTAACCAGATACATAACGCGTTTGCAACAGGTTAGGGTTAGGCTTCAAATATTTACCAAACTAACAAGTAGTTCATTGGTGAGGATAGAGGAAGGGAAGGGAGTGTTGTTTACATTTCAGCCGATAACGTTTCTCTCATAAGCCATATTTATTTCTGGATTTCTATTTAGTGAGAAGTTGGTCTGTCCAGCTAGCATGGAGTTGGGTGATATTTAACTCACAGCCCCATTTTCCATTCTCACAAATGAAATTAAAATCGGGCACAACCCAACCTGCGCTGCTGGTTTACTGTTGCTGATTTCTGAACTCCACTGGCACAGACTGATTGATTTATTTCCCTTTATCACCTAAAGACACTGACTGTTATTGGGGTACAGCAGATCCACAGGCTCTAGTTCTCTTTGTTTCTTCTGTAAATGGGCATTTTTGATTTTAGAGTTAAACTTGCCCTGAATTTGATTACTTTATACTTGGAGTTCTTGTCATAATTATGTTGCTGTAATTATGACCAGGCAGAATTTCTGACCAGTAATAAATTCTGGTGTATAGTCAGGTCATGGTGGCTAGAAACATTGGCCGCTGAATAGCCATCCTTTCATTGTGAAGGAGAAGAGGAGTAAACCACTGGACTATAACAAAATCTGAGACCAGTTCCCTGATCACGAGAAGAATTTTGCTTACAGTTTTGCTAGTGAGTGCAATCCCAAACTCTCTGGATTTCACGGGGGTGGGTCATTTACATATTCAACATATGCTGACTGCATTTTTTCCACAAGCACAAGGACCTCCTAGCTAGCTGTTTGGCAGGGGCAGTCAGTGTGCAGCATTCTTAAAAGCTTGTTACATTTATAGAAAGGAAGAGTGTGTTTTTGAGGGTTGTGCTGTTGTGCCTCTCTAATGCCATATGTTACAACTTTACCAACTCACTTATAGCTCATGTAAATTCCTAGTTACTCCCACACATCTTGTTATGCCTCATAATGTTATCTGCAAACTTAGCTCCAATACTCTCATCTCCTTCATCTAAGTCAATGTATATGGTAAAATTCCCAAAGAATGTTAATGGTCAATCTCATCAGAGTCACTGTTATCCCTACCTACTGTCTCTGTTGTGTACTTTGAAGTTATCAACAAAGTTACATACAGTTGTACACACGCTCATATTTTGGTAATACATATAAATAAATTAGGGAAAAAAATTACGCTGTGATGAAGAGCACCGGTCTAAGTGTGACCAATTAGTAGGAACTGATCCCAAATTACATTCAGGACATAATAGCATTATTTTTGTGTGTTCTTTGGTGTATTCCGACTTAACCAAGACCAGCAAGGAATCTCTGGATTCCTGTTAGGTTCCATGCTGCCTATGAATTCTACCCATGTCTGAAATGTTCAAATGTTCATTCAGATATGTGGCTGCCAGCCATACAGATCTGCCTGGGAGTTGTATTTGATATGCTTTAGGTTATCAGTGGGATTTTGTGTTATTCTCCTGATTGCCAAGTGCCCATTTTGATGTCAGAAACAAATATCCAGACATTTATAATTTTCCCCTATTTCTACAATGTTGCTTTTGCTTGTCTGCATTCATTCCTCAACTCTCATTAAATCCCAATACTTAGTTGTTTGTATCTTGTTCTGTACAAAATCCTGAGGAGCAATTATACCCATCTTTGCTGATCTACATTGGTTCAACCTTCCCAATTTGTGCATAAGTATCCTTGGCCTTCCTCTTCAGCTTTATTTTCAATCCTGTACATTTCATTAGACCATTTCTGAACTTTATCTGTACTGGAACAGCCTCCAGCTCCCTTTCCTTGACTCTGTAGAATTTGTTTGCATTGATGTTTCTATCTCTCCATTTCACTCTCAATCTTTGAAAACTCTTTTAATATACCCCACCCAGCCCGCCCCTTTCATTAAAGTGCTTCAGTCTAGTCTTCCAGACCATAAGGTTCAGTATTTTTCAGCCCTCTGCAATAGACTTTGGGATGTTACAAAAATGTGAAATTTTTGATGCTGTTTGTTCAAAGATGTTGAATGATGCACATATTATTGAGATTAGTAAGTGTCTTGCACTCAAAGTTGGTGCCAAGTGCACTCGGAGAAAGGAATGATTTATTTAATGTCCTGGGAAATCAAATGCCAAGGTAGACATGGCAAAATAGGCAATGATTAAAACTAAACGGTGGCACAGTGGTTAGCACTGCTGCCTCACAGCGCCTAAGACCCGGGTTCAATTCCCGCCTCAGGCGACTGACTGTGTGGAGTTTGCACATTCTCCCCGTGTCTGTGTGGGTTTCCTCCGGGTGCTCCGGTTTCCTTCCACAGTCCAAAAACGTGCAGGTCAGGTGAATTCGCCATCCTAAATTGTCCGTAGTGTAGGTAAGGGGTAGACGTAGGGGTATGGGTGGGTTGCGCTTCGGCGGGGCGGTGTGGACTTGTTGGGCCAAAGGGCCTGTTTCCACACTGTAAGTAATCTAATCTAATCTAATCTAAACGAAGCTACGGATTTATCCAGGAGATATCCAGTCTGGGATAGCATCAGATTAGCAGATTGGCAAGAGTGTAAGAATTTGGTTCAGAGTCTTGTTGGAAGACCAACTGGTTTTCATTCCAGTTGTCTGAAGAAGCAGTTATGCTGTCTCGCCCTCATCATGTGCTCACTCTCGAATTCCTATGCCTCATGACCCCTTTATATCTCCATCCTGTGAACGTGGCAACTCATTCCTCTAACCAAACCCTGTCAACCGAAACAAAAGACAATGTAAAGATCGTTACTGCCAGAAGGGAGTGTGACAGAGTGACATTGACAGATTGGTGATTTAAAAAAGAAAATGGATAAAGCTTGGGTGGGTTTGTAGTAACAACCAAAATCTAAATGTAATTCACTCATTGAGTAGTGGTCCTGAATTTTGTGGACAAACTGTAACTTGACCAAATCATTGATAGACGCTGGGGGAAAGCATTCAAAGTTGGTTGATCAGAGAGTAAGGGTGCCTGAGCAGCAGAATAAAGTTTGTTGAGAGTTTCTCGAGAGCTTCTCTCAATTCTTTTCCTCCCTTCCCTTTTGTTGCCTTGGTACCCTTTTCTGTTGACATTTCTCTAATGCTGACTAATTCCGACATTGTGTGCTTACTAATCCTCAACTTCCATTTGGGGCCTTTGTGACAACTTGATTACATTTAGTAACTTTAAGTACAGCTGAAAAACTGGGCTGATTTGAACAGATGCAGCAAAATGGGCTCAAGTCTGAGTTGCATGCTGAAGCTGGACTGGCCAGAGGCCAATATTAATTGGGACTAGACTCAGGTATGTACAGGAGACTGTTGATTTTTAACTGGGCAATGCAGAGCGTTGGGCTATTGATGTTTAGGTGAATTTTATTTGGCTACAACAAATGCCTTCATTAAAATCATTAATCTACCCGGCCCTAGCCTTAGAAGAGAATCAGTGCAACATTTCCAACTTTCTACATCAGGAATTACAAATTCATCAGTATGTCCACAGGAAGAAGACTATTTGTCTAAACATGGTTTATTTAGCCAGAATAGACCTGCAATAACCTCATCATTGCAGGCATCAGTGACTTAAAGCCTGTTCAGAGATGCATAAAGAAGAATTTCTAGGCATTAGCTTTGAGTTATTTGTTCTCTGACCTACTGTCTTATGTTAGTTGTATTTTGTACCCTAAAATGTAATCAAATTACTCTAATTACATTTTAGTTATTACATCAAAAAGTTCAGTTTTGCAGAATTGCATTTCTGGTAGTAAACCTTATTAGGAATGCTGATAATCAGTTCATGGTGGAATGTGCATTCATTAGGTCCTATATTAAAATTGTGGTCGTATTCATGAAAATTGTAAGTTTAATTCAAGCAACTTTGATGCATTGTTTCTTATACTTTGATTTGATTCTGTACTGTCTTCCTTTTAAAAAAAATCAAAATATTGTACCCTGTAAATTGAGGTACTCATTACAATGTTAAATCCCTACATTTGTAAATGAAACACCATTTCAATTTTGTTAAATATTAAAGAAAAAGTAATTATTTTACTTGAAGTACTGTACCTCTTGCTTGCTGCTGATCCTCCTTCCTGAACTTCCTGGGGATCATAGTTTAAAAATAAGGGGTTGCCCATTTGAGGTGGAGATGAGGAATCATTTTATGCTGCATGTTATAAATCTTTGCAATTCCTTCCTCAAGAGGCCATGGATGCAGAATCTTCATATTTTGTAAGTCAGAGGTAGATTTTTGATGAACAGAAGAATAAAAGATTTATGCAAGAATAGAGAGTGGAGTTTAAAATTAGATCAGCTGTGATCTTATTGAATGGTGGAGCAGGTTCGAAGGACTGAGTTGCATATTCCTCTACCTTGATTGTATGTCCTGCATGCTGATTACTGCAAATCCTTCCACTCCTGACACCCCTAATGCGGCTTGCACAGAGAAGAAGGCAGGGACAGGGACAGATGCCTGATTTAGTCAGGGTCACCAACTTATTGGCCAACTGGAAAAGGAAGAAGGCCAAGGCCCAGCAGTCAATCAAGAGGAGCAGCTCCACCGTGTTCATGACTAGATCCTGGAAATGGTGGTGTTCAAAGTTTGTGAGGTGGTGGTGACTGACAAGAAGGGACATTGTGGCCTCTTCTAGTGGCTGCCTCAAGGCTGCTGTCAGGCAATAGCTATGTCATGGTCCAGAACATGTGGTCTATGGTCAAGCAAGCACTCTGGATCCTGATGAAATAAGTCTCCATAGTGTATGCCCTGGACAGCAATGCCTCAGGCTCCAATCTCAGGCTGCAAGTCAGAGGGTTGGGCAAGAGGAAAGGACTGTGTCAAAAGTCTAGGCACAGAGAACAGCCTTAATTTAGTGAGCTGGAGAACAGGAGAGATCATTCAATAGTGATAAAAAAATGTGGAAAGCAATATTAAAATGAATCTTCCAAATAAAGATAACGGGCCCCATTAACTTACAAACATTAAAGTGCAACAGTATTAAATGGGGAAATTTTAAACAAGGACTTACCGTACTCAATTACTTAATGAGTGTTTCCTGTAGCTGAGGCTCCATGCCAGAATTGCAAATTCATACAATTGGCTTCACAATGTCCAAAATTTCTCTGTAGTCATGAACCACATGTGTTCGTTAACAGGTGGAATGTTTGCACATCATAATAGATTATTCTGCACATTTCTGGTACAGTTAGGATAATGATTTTGAAATTTTGCTGTTTTTTTAGCACTCTGGTTTCTTGTGTATTCTTTTAATAATGTTGCTGAATTACTTAACAATAGTAATTTGCAGCATATGTGTACAATAGTGTTTTAGAGGTGCTTCAGAAACACGGAAAAAATAGATGGTAAGTCAGAGAGGAAAATTAGTTAAATAGCAGCCAAACCCTGGCCGATGAGTAAAGGAAAGTGAAAATACAAGCGGGCTTAGAACAATAATTCTAGTACATGAGGCCCAGTCATTGGTGGGATTAAGGTGATCTGATGCACAAGAATCTGGAATCACTAGTAAGAGGAGGGAGTTTTCTGTAAATTGGAAAGTCTGAGGTTTTGGTTGAGCTTTAATCTGATTAAAGCCAGCAAACAGCACACTGCTGGTGAAGAAGCTTATGAATTCCTTGTGCTTGTTGATGGTGAAAAGGAGATTTAGGAAACAATTGATAATGCAGGAAAATATTGTGAATTATCTTTGCTGTTCAGTGCGATGAGTAGTTTTGGCAAGGGATAGTAAGACCTAATAAAGTTTGACATGGTGCTGGCAGAACTTGCAATGGATAACTAAGCATGAATTGCTGAACAGAAAATAAGCCGGAAATCCAGAATCTTGAAAATATTTTGGGTTTTCTGTAGCACTTTATTTTGTAATAAGAACTTTTATTTCAAGAATTGCAAATTAAGCATCTGGTTAGTATCAGAAATGAAAGTATGGATAAAATTGTTTGTACTGTTAGTTTTTTTTATTTCCTTTTTTAACCCAGTACAGGCACCAATACTTGGGAATATTGGATCTGCACTGATAGGAAGAGATAGCATAAATTTAAAAGTAAACCAACAGTTTAGACAAGAATTTATGAAAAGAATATAACTAAAGCTCTGTATCTGAATGCATATATTATTCAATGTGAAACAGATGATCCAAAAATGTGAATACAAATGAATAAAAATGGTCTAGTCACTATTCCAGTCATGTAGCTGCAGGATTACATAAATTGGGACCTGAATCTTGAATTATACAAGGATTTTAGGAAGGTACAAAAATATGTGGGTGACTGTGCGCTAGTTAATGATGATATATATGAGCATAATAAAGAGGGATTACCATAAATCCAGGAAATCAGGACGTTGAATGGTTTGGGTGGAGATGAGAAATGATAAAGGAACAAAATGATTGATTGGAGTGGTGTCTAGTTCTCCCCAACCAACCATACAAGGAATGAACAATGGGAGCTTGTCAGAAAGGTACAACAATAACTATAGGAGATTTTAATTCATACATTGACTGGAAAATGCAGATGGACAAAAGTGACGAGGAGCTCATCGAATACTTTGGGATAGCTTCTTAGAATATCTGGAGCTGACGAGAGAGCTGGCTACACTGAACCCAATACTATTCTCCAAGATAAAATTAATTAACGATCTCATAATGAAGCCCCCTACATAGCAGTGATCATAAAGTGATTGAATTTTGCGTTCATTTTGAGGGAAATAGAAGTAGTTATGACACTTTTTAAAAAGAGTATGGCAGTTATAAGGGAGTGAAAGCACAGTAACCTAAGCTCAATTAATAAATTAGTTAAAAGGTGGCTCAATAGAGGTGCAGTGGCAGACATTTAAGGGATATTTCACTATACACAAAATTGTTACATATGAAAGAATAAGAAAAATTCCAAGCGATTGGCCACCATCCATGGGGAGCTAGAAAGGTTAAAGATATCAAATTGAAGAAGAAAGCTATAATTGCGGAGACTGGTAGATCAGAAGATTAAACAGAATATGAAAAAAAACACAAAGAATGACCACTAAACAAAAACAGAAAAATGACCTCCGTGGTGGGAAAGTTGTTGGAGGGAATCCTGAGGGACAGGATGTACGTGTATTTGGAAAGGCAAGGACTGATTAGGGATAGTCAACATGGCTTTGTGCATGGGAAATCATGTCTTACAAACTTGATTGAGTTTTTTGAAGAAATAACAAAGAGGATTGATGAGGGCAGAGCAGTAGATGTGATCTATACGGACTTCAGTAAGGTGTTTGACAAGGTTCCCCACGGGAGACTGATTAGCAAGGTTAGATCTCATGGAATACAGTGAGAACTAGACATTTGGATACAGAACTAGCTTAAAGGTAGAAGACAGAGGGTGGTGGTGGAGGGTTGTTTTTCAGACTGGAGGCCTGTGACCAGTGGAGTGCCACAAGGATCGGTGCTGAGTCCTCTACTTTTTGTCATTTACATAAATGATTTGGATGCGAGCATAAGAGGTACAGTTAGTAAGTTTGCTGATGACACCAAAGTTGGAGGTGTGGTGGACAGTGAAGGGGGTTACTTCAGATTACAACAGGATCTTGACCAGATGGGCCAATGGGCTGAGAAGTGGCAGATGGAGTTTAATTCAGATAAATATGAGGTGCTGCATTTTGCAAAAGCAAATCTTCCAGGACTTATACACTTAATGGTAAGGTCCTCGGGAGTGTTGCTGAACAAAGAGACCTTGGAATGCAGGTTCATAGCTCCTTGAAAGTGGAATCACAGGTAGATAGGATAGTGAAAAAGGTGTTTGGTATGCTTTCCTTTATTGGTCAGAATATTGAGTGCAGGAGTTGGGAGGTCATGTTGTGGCTGTACAAGTCATTGGTTAGGACACTGTTGGAATATTGCGTACAGTTCTGCTCAACTTCCTATCGGAAAGATATTGTGAAACTTGAAAGGGTTCAGAAAAGATTTACAAGGATGTTGCGAAGATTGGAGGATTTGAACTGTAGGGAGAGGCTGAACAGGCTGGGGCTGTTTTCCCTGGAGCATCAGAGGCTGAGGGGTGACATTATAGAGATTTATAAAATCATGAGGAGCATGGATAGGATAAATAGGCAAAGTCTTTTCCCTGGGGTGGAGGAGTCCGGAACTAGCAGGCACTAGGGTGAGAGGAGAAAAATATAAAAGAGACCTAAGAGGCAACTTTTTTCACGCAGAGTGTGGTGCATGTATGGAATGAGCTGCCAGAGAAAGTGGTGGAGGCCTGTACAATTGCAACATTTAAAAGGTATCTGAATGAATATATGAATAGGAAAGGTTTAGAAGGATATGAGCCAGGTGCTGGCAGGTAGAAATAGATTGGGTTGGGATATCTGGTCAGCATGGACAAGTTGGACCAAAGGGTCCGTTTCCGTGCTGTCCATCTCTATGATTCTAAATGGAACATAATGTGGGAAATACAAAAATGTATTTTTTTGCGCGGAGAATAACAAAGAAGTATATTATCTAAGTGGTGACAGTTGAAAAGCTCTGAGATGCAGAAGGATCCAAATTCCCTAGTGCATTTATCACAATAGGTTAGTATGCAGGTAAACAAGGAGGTAGGGAAGCTAATAGAATGTTATCCTTCATCGTGAGGGGAATTGAATTCTAAGTAGGGAGACTATGCTTAAGTTATACGGGACACTGGTGAAACCACATCTAGAGTACTATGCACAGTATTAGATCACCTTTTTTAGGTAAAATGTGTTGGAAATAGTTCAGGAAAGACTTACAAAATAAATGAGTGCAATGAGAAGGTTGTCTTAGGAGAACGGATAGGATAGGCTGGGCTTGTTTCTGCTGAAGTTTAGCAGAGTTCGACGCAATTTGTTTATAATGTTAAGGATTCTGAGTTTTGACAGAGGGGGTGATAAGGGGAGTGGATGATAAGTAAGTTTGCGATGACACATAGATTGGCAGGTATTGACCGTGAGGAGGAAGGTCTTAGGATGCACTTCACCTGGAGCAGAATGGAGCATTTCAGCTTTGAAGAGAAGCTGGATGAGGTTAGGTTGTTTGCTTGGCAAGATTGAGATGGATCTGATAGAAGTATAGAAGATTGAGGATGGACAAGACGAATAGAAGGTAGCTGTCTTTTTTAAAAAGATAATTCATGGGATGTGGTGACACTGAGTGGAACAACAATCATTGCTCATCCCTAATTGCCCATAGTGCAGTTAAGAGTCAACTACATTGCTGTGGGTCTGGAGTCACATGTAGGCCAGACCAGGTAAGGATAGCAGATTTTCTTCCATAAGAAATATTAGTGAACCAAATTGATTTTCCTGACAATTGGCAATGGTTTCATGGTCATCGTTAAACTCTTATTTAATTACCTGGATCTCTGGAATAATAGTCTAGCGATAATACCACGAGGCCATTGTGTATACTTGTGGTATTCCTCTTAGTTAAGGGTCAAGAACTATGGCACACTTTTAAGGTGAAAGGCCGGAGATTTAGAGGAAAAAAATTTTTCCTCTAGAAAGTGATGGCAGTCTGGAATGCACTGTCTAGGCGTGTAGTTGAAGTGAGTAACTTCACAATCTTTAGAAGTACTTAGATTAGTACTTGGAGTCATAGAGATGTACAGCATGGAAATAGACCCTTCGGTCCAACCAGTCCATGCCGACCTGATATCCCAACCCAATCTAGCCCCACCTGCCAGCACCCGGCCCATATCCCTCCAAACCCTGCCTATTCATATACCCATCCAAATGCCTCTTAAATGTTGCAATTGTACCAGCTTTCACCACATCCTCTGGCAGCTCATTCCATACACATACCACGCTCTGCCTGAAACGTTGCCCCTTAGGTCTCTTTTATATCTTTCCCCTCTCACCCAAAACCTATGCCCTTTAGTTCTGGACTCCCCAATCCCAGGGAAAAGACTTTGTCTGTTTATCCTATCTATGCCCCTCACAATTTTATAAACCTCTATAAGGTCACCCCTCAGCATCCGACGCTCCAGGGAAAACAGCCCTAGCCTGTTCAACCTCTCCTTATAGCTCAAATCCTCCAACCCTGCAAATATCCTTGTAAATCTTTTCTGAACCCTTTCAATTTTCACATAGGAAGGAGACCAGAATTGCATGCAATGTTCCAACAATGTCCTAACCAATGTCCTGTACAGCCACAACATGACCTCCCAACTCCTGTACTCAATACTCTGACCAATAAAGGACAGCATACCAAAAGCCTTCTTCGCCATTCCATCAAACTGCAACTCCACTTTCAAGGAGCTGTGAGCCTGCACTCCAAGGTCTCTTTGTTCAGCAACACTCCCTAGGACCTTACCATTAAGTGTATAAATCCTGCTAAGATTTGCTTTCCCAAAATGCAGCACCTCACATTTATTTGAATTAAACTCCATCTGCCACTTCTCAGCCCGTTGGCTCATCTGATCAAGATCCTGTTGTAATCTGAGCTAACCTTCTTCGCTGTCCACCACACCTCCAACTTTGAATAGCATTTAAGGCTTTGGCCTAGTATTGGACAGTGGAACTAGTGTAGGTGGTTGTGTAATTTTGGCAGTACAGACTTGATGAGATGGAGGATCTCTTCTGTACGCTATGATTCCATGTGGATCCTTCCTCCCATGGGAGAATTTAAAACTGATTAAAACCGGATAATTGTTTAAAAATCATGGGTCATTCATCAGCTATTTTCCCTGAGGTGCATGCATATTTTGAACTCTGCTTCAACCATCTTTTCAAAACGAGAGTCTGAACATTTTAAAAGCAGAAGTACATAGGTTCTTGGAAAGTAAAGGAGTGAAAGGTTATCAGAGGTAAGCAGGAATGTAGAATTGATACCGCAGTCAGACTAACCATGATCTTATCCAATGGCAGAGCAGGCTCGAGGGCTTGAGTGATGTACTCTTGCTCCTTGTTGTTAAAACAAATTTGAGAATAGCGTATGTGGGTTTAACAACAGATTTCTAATTTGTGAATAATGTCTTCTTTTATCTCATGAGTACCCTGCGAAAAGATCTACATTTCAAATCCTCAAAAGTCTATCGCTCCTCAGATCTACAAATCCGACCCTGTACATAATAAACACTCTAGTGCTAATTATCTAGCTGATTAAGCACATTGAACATCAAGAACAGAATGTATTTAGGGGACGATTTTGAATTTATAGAAGCAAGTGAAGAGATGAGGTAAACAAATATGGCTTTTGTTTATACTGATGGGATCTTTCCAATTACACAGGAATGAAACAATTGGCAATACATGAAGATTTCTTTTGCAAGTTTACTGGAAAGCTGCACTAAACGATTGCCTTCCAAAACTTTGGAAATCTGTTTCATGTCTAATCTATCAGTAGGATCTACACTCGACCTGGTGTCCTGAAAATCTTCTAAACATTGGCAAAACATCCATTGAAAAGAAAACAACAAAAGCAGGAAATTCAATAGAAAAATAGAAATCATCCATATCAGCTTGGCTTGTTTGGCAGCAGTCTCACTTTTTAACTGAATATTGAGAGTTGAAGCACTATTTTCAAGATGGATTTAAATCACCACTTAAACTGGAGATTGCCCAGGAGTGAGATGGGTGCTCCGCCTAGAACATGTCCTGGTGGAGATGCTGTCGGCCAGGAAATCATATATAAAATGCTACTTGTGTGCGGTGATTCCATTAATGGTTCAGTGGTAGACTTTTTGCTTACCATGCCGGAGGCCTGGGTTTGATTCCTGGCCAGTGCATGATACTTCTATCCTTCCCTTCTTCGGGCAACATGGTGGCTCAGTGGTTAGCACTGTTGTCTCCCAGCACCAGGGACCCGGGTTTGCTTCCACCCTCGGGTGATTGCCCATGTGAAGTTTGTACATTCTCCCCGTGTCTACGTGGGTTTCCTCCAGGTGTTCTGCTTTTTACCCCATTGTCCAAACATGTGCAGATTAGGTGAATTAACCATGCTGAATTGCCCGAAGTGTCCAGGGATATGTAGGTTAGATGAATTAGCTATGGGATACACAGGGTTGTAGGGGGTGGGTATGATGGGATGCTCTTCTGAGAGTCCATGTGAACTTGATGGGCCAAATTACCTGCTCCTACACTATTGGGATTCTATAAAGTGCCCAAACACTGTTTGATTTTGATGGATCTTCGCAGGTTGTCCAACTTGTCAGCTTAACAGAATCTTGCTAATTTATTCATTTGGCATTTTTAAACTATTTTATGGTTTCTATTTGCACTACTGTTCCTTATAGTTCATTACATCTAATAGATAAATATAATAATCTTCCAACTACTCTCGTTATCTTTTTGCATTATTTTTAGCATATGCATCAGTTCTTCTGTTAACATTAGCATAATTCATAGAGTTGTACAGCATGGAAATAGACTTTTCGGTCCAACTGGTCCATGCCAACCAGATATTCTAACCTAATGTAGTCCCATTTGCCAGCATTTGGCCCATATCCCTCTCAACCCTTCCTGTTCATATACCCAACCAGATGCCTTTTTAATGTTATAAATTGCACCAGCCTCCACCACTTCCTCTGGCAGCTCGATCCACACACACACCATCCTCTGCGTGAAAAGGTTGCTCCCAAGATCACTTTTAAATCTTTCCCCTCTCACCCTAAACCTATGTCCTCTAATTTTGGACTCCTCCACCCCAGGGAAAAGACATTGGCTATTCGCCCTATCGATATCCCTCATGATTTTGTAAACATCCACACGGTCACCCCTCAGTCTCTGATGCTCCAGAGAAAACAGCCCCAACCTTTCAGTCTCTCACCATAGCTCAAAACCTCCAACCCTGGCAGCATCCTTAAATCTTTTCTGAACCCTTTCAAGTTTCACAATATCCTCCCTGTAAGAGGAAAACCAGAATTGCATGCTGTATTCAAAAAGTGGCCAAACTAATGTGCCGTACAGCCATCCCATGATCTCCCAACTCCTATGCTCAATGCACTGCCCAATAAAGGCAAGTGTACAAAATGCCTTCTTCACTATTCTATCTACTTGCAACTCCACTTTCATTAACCTGCATTCGAAGGTCTCTTTGTTCAGCAGCACTCCCCAGGACCTTACCATTAAGTGTATAAGTCCTGCTAAGATTTGCTTTTCCAAAATGCAGCGACTCACATTCATCTAAATTAAATTCCAACTGCCACTCATCGGCCCATTGGTCCATTTGATAAAGATCACATTGTAATCTGAGTAACCTTCTTTGCTGTCCACTTCACCTCCAATTTTGGTGTCATCTACAAACTTATGAACTATACCTCCTATGCTCACATCCAAATCATTTATATAATTGACAGAAAGCAGTGGACTCAGCACCGATCCTTGTGGCACTCCACTGGTCACAGGCCTCCAGTCTGAAAAACAACCCTCCACCACCAACCTCTGTCTTCTACCTTTGTGCCAGTTCTGTATCCAAATGACTAATTCTCCCAGTATTCCATGTGATCTAACCTTGTTATCCAGTCTACCATGGGGAACCTTGTCAAATGGTTTATGGAAGTCCGTATAGATCACGCCTACCTCTCTGCCCTCATCAATCCTCTTTGTTACTACTTCAAAAAGCTCAATCAAGTTCGTGGCACACAATTTCTCACACACAAAGCCATGTTGACTATCCTATTCAATTCTTGCCTTTCCAAATACATGTATATCCTGTCTCTCAGGATTCCCTCCAACAACTGGTCCATCACCGATTTCAGGAACACTGGTCTGTAGTTCCCTGACTTGTCCTTAACACCTTTCTTAAATAATGGTACCACGTTTTCCAACGTCCAGTTCTCTGGCGCCTTACCTACGGCTATTGATGATTCAAATATCACAACAAGGGGCCCTGCAATCACTTCCATCGCTTCCCACAGGGTTTGAGGGTACACTTGATCAGGCCCTGGGAATTTATCCACCTTTATGCATTTTAAGATGTCCAGCACCACCTCTTTTGTAATGTGGGCATTTTTCAAGATGTTTCTATTTATTTCCCCACATTCTCTGTCTTCTATGTCCTTCTCCACAGTAAATACTAATGCAAAATACTCACTTAGTATCTGCCCCATCTCCTGCAGTTTCACACATAGGCTGTCTTGCTGGTCTTTCTCTCCCTAGTTGCCCATTTGCCCTTAATGTACTTAATGTAATCCCTTTTGGATTCTCCTTAATTCTATTTGCCAAAGCTATCTCGTGTCCCCTTTTTGCTCTCCTGATTTCCCTCTTAAGTATACTCCTACTGCCCTTATACTCTTCTAAGGATTCAGTCAATCTCTGCTGTCTATACCTGTCTATTCCTTCTTTTTCTTGACCAAAACCTCAATTTCTTTAATCATCCAGCATTCCCTACACCTACCAGTCTTGCCCTTCACCTTAACAAGGACATACCGTCTCTGGACTCTCGTTATCTCATCTTTTAAGGCTTCCCATTTTCCAGCTATCCCTTTACCTGCAAACATCTGCTCCCAGTCAGCTTTTGAAAGTTCTTGCCTCATACTGTCAAAATTGGCCTTGCTCTAACTTAGAACTTCAACTTTTAGATCTGGTCTATCCTTTCCCATCGCAATTTTAAAACTAATAGAATTGTGGTCACTGGCCCCAACTGTCCCCAGTGGTCCCCCACTGACACCTCAGTCAGCTGCCCTGCCTTATTTTCCAGGAGTAGGTCATGTTTTGCACCTTCTATAGTAGGTACATCCACATACTGAATCAGAAAATTCAATACACAAATAACAAATTAATCTCCATCCAAGCCCTTAACACTATGGCAGTCCCATTGTATGTTTGGAAAGTTATAATTTATTCTTCCAGATAACTGAGATCTCTTTCCAAATTCTTCCTCAATTTCCTGCTGACTGTTTGGGGGTCTATCGTAAAATCCCAATAAGTTGATCATCCTATTACTATTTCAGAGTTACATCCAAATAATTTCCCTGGATGTATTCCCAGGAATATCCTGCCTCAGTCCAGCTGTAATGTTACCTCTTACAAAATTCACCCCTCCTTGTCCCCATTTCTATTATTCCTATTGCATCTATACCCTGGAACATTAAGCTGCCAGTCCTGTTCATCCATAAGCCATGTCTCTGTAATTGCTATGATATCCTAGTCCCATGTTTCTAACCATGCACTGAGTTCATCTGCCTTAGCTGTTAGACCACTTGCATTGAAATAAATGCACTTTATCAGTCCTACCTCATCCTCTACTTTGTTCTGCTTGTCCTGACTGTTTGACTTGTCCCTTTTCCTCATTCTACCAGTCTCAGACTATTTCTTTCCTCACTGTGTTCCTGAGTCACATCACCTACTTACTCGTTTAAATTCTTCCGAGCAGCGCTCTCAAATCGCCCCGGCTCATATAATAATCCACTTCCACTTCAGGTGCAATCTATCCTCCTTACACAGGTCACTTCTACTCCCGAAGAGATTCCATTGATCCAAAAATGTGAGTCCTTCTCTCCTGCACCAGCTCCCCAGCCACACATTCTTCCATTCTATCCTCCTATTCCTACCTTCACTAACTCATAGCGCCGATAGTAATCCATATATTACTACCCTAAGGACTTACTTTTTAAATTCCTGTCTTACTTCCTAGATTCTGTCCTCAGAATCTCGTTCTTTCCTCGTCCCATGTCATTAGCTTCAGTGTGTACAATGACCTCGGGCTGATTGTCTTCTCTTTGAGAATATTCTGCACCCTCTCCAAGCTACCTGTGATCCTGGTTCCAGGGGGGTAACGCACCATTCTGATGTCTCTTGGCTATAGAAACACTTGTATGTCCCTCTGACTAGAGAGTCCCCTATTACAATCGATCACTTGGAACCTGGTTTACCCCTCATCACGTTAGAGACAGTCTCCGTACAGAAACCTGGCTGTCAGTGCTACATTGCCCTGAGAGTCCATCATCCCCTATAGTTTCAAAAACAGTGTCGTTGTTTGAAATGTGGACAGTCACAGGAGACTTCTGCACAACTAGTCTCCCTCTCCTACCTTTCCTGACTGAAACCCATCTACCTAACTGTATCTTTGACTTATCTCCCTCCATGCAACTGCCATCCATCACACCACCTAGCTCCTGCAAATTCCTCATTGCCTCTAACTGCCGCTTCAACTGATCCATGTGATTCAATAGAATTCACAAGCAAACACAGCTGTGCAGGTAACTGCTGGGTCAGACAGCAGTGTAGGTTTATTTCTCCGTTTGATTCCTTCCCATTTGGTCACTGCTTTTGTCTCTCTTCTTCCTTTTTAAGGTGCCGTTTTGATAACTTTATTTTTTCCCCCAAAGTTCCAAAACAATGCAACAGCTTATAAAATCGTAATTAGTGGGTGGCACGGTGGTTAGCACTGCTGCCTCACAGCACCAGAGACCTGGGTTCAATTCCCACCTCAGATGACTGTGCAAACTCCACCCAGTCATTCTCCCTGTGTCTGCGTGGGTTTCCTCCAGATGCTCTGGTTTCCTCCCACAGTCCAAAAATGTGCAGGTTAGGTGAATTGGCCATGCTAAATTGCCCGTAGTTTTGGGTGAATATAGGGGAATGGGTGTGGGTGGGCTGCGCTTCGGCGGGTCGGTGTCGACTTGTTGGGCTGAAGGGCCTGTTTCCACACTGTAAGTTATCTAATCTAATCTACTGCTTCTAATATTTGAGGAAAATAACTTGAACAGTGCAAATACCTCAAAAAAGTAGCAGCACTTATAGCCACAATTTTTCCTGTCATCCCTATTATATCACTGAGCTTTTGAAAATCTACTTTGGGTGATAGGTGGATCCGGATGAAAATTGTACCTCTTTGGTCCCTATGTAAAATCAGTGAATCATTAAGAATTATTTGAAGAATGATTGATTATTGATTTTTGTGCATTTGAACATTGTTTTCCAATTTTTATAAATGACAAGCAATCTCTTCTGAAACGTATTTTAGTGTTTGCAAAGCACTCAATGGTATTTTGGGAAAACAATTGGTTTTAATACAATTGGTTCTTTTTAATTGGGTAACTGCGAACATTTATTCTTGCTGTTTACTATGCCATGTGGAGTTGTTTCAGAGAAAATTATTGCACAGATTTCAGCTAGAAATATTAAATTGAAAGAATCTAAGAAATGGGAAGAATATGTATTGCTATTTTGCACAATTTTATCTTTTGGTAATAAATCCTTTTTATTTATTCATGGGATGTGGGTATCACTGGCTGGGCCAGCATTTACTGCCCATCCCAAGTTGTCCATGAAAAGTGGCAGTGGGCTATCTTCTTGACCTGCTGTAGCCCACATGCTGTAGGTTCACCCACAAGGCCGGTTGAGAGCGAGTTCCAGGATTTATATCCCATGATACTGAAAGAATGGTGACATTTCTTGATGTCAGGATGGTGAGTTATTTACAGTGTAATTTGTGGGTCGTGGTGTTCCTTCCTATCTGCTGCTTTTCTCCTTTGTAGATAGTAGTGGTTGTGGGTTTGGAAGGTTCTGTTTAAGGAGCATTGGTGAACTTCCATCTTGTATGTGGTACACACTACTGCGACTGAGCATTGCCGGTTGAGGATGTGATTGTTGGTGAATGCAGTACCAGTCAAGCAGATTGTTTTGTCCTGGATGATGTCAAGCTTCTTGAGTGTTGTTGAATCTGCACTCATCCAGGCAACTGGGGAGTAATCATTCTGATTTGTGCCTTGACAGGCTTTGGGGAGTCAGAAGATAAGTCACTCGCTGCAAGCTTCCTTGCACCTGACGTGCTCTTCTAACCACAGCACCTATGTGGCAAGTTCAGTTTTTGGTCACTGGTGGCCCCCAGGATGTTGATAGTAGGGGATTCAGTGACAGTAATAGCATTGAATGTCAAGCATCTGTGTTAGATTCTCTCTTGTTCATAATGGTCATTGCCTTGCAGTTGTGTGGCATGCATGTTACTTGTCACTTATCACCCAAACTTGCTGCATTTGGACGTGGACTGCTTCAGTGTCTGATCATTGTGCTGGAATTGGCATATGTCCACATTCTGACTTTATGATAGAGGGAAGGATATTGATGAAGTAGCTGAAGATGGTTCAGCCTAGAACACTACCCTGAGGAACTCTTGAAGAGATGTCCTATAGCTGAGGTGACTAACCTCCAACAACCACAGCTATTCTCTAAATTATTATATTGTAGCTTTTAATACTGTTCTTTTGAGTGGGTTAACAACTAAGCTTTAGCAATGCTAAGATTAATTTGGTAGAAGCGCATGCAAGATTTTTAAAAGAACTGTGACATTCCTAATATTTATTTTGAGATCAAGAGAAACACCATTTTCTGAATGGCAAGACCGGAGTGTATAAATTCATATTTGCACCCAAACTGTAAAGCATTGACACTGATGGCACTTTTACCAGTGAGCCAGCCTGTTCCAGATCTGAAACGCAAACAGAAGTTGCTAGCGAACCTCTGCAGGTTAAGGCAGCATCTGTGGAAAGAATGCAGAATTAACGTTTCGATTCCAGTGACTCTTCATCAGAGCTCTTCCAGAGTGTATGTGTTCAAATCAGGAAGGATTTTTGTTTGATGCACGTTGTTGCAAAATAATCAAAGCTCATTTTCAATGTGCTCCCACAACTTTTTTTCCTAACCACATCGCTCCTGATTTGTCTCTGGACAAAAATGTGTCCCTCATCAGATCCAAACCTTTTAGAACACGATTGAACTCCCAGCTCATTCTCCCCATGTGATGAGATCTGAGGATATACATGGTCCTTGGACTCTGTTGTAGGACTTATGGCCGAAACATTGATTCTCCTGCTCCTCCGATGCTGCCTGACCTGCTGTGCTTTTCCAGCACCACAATCTTGACTCTGATCTCCAGCATCTGCAGTCCTCACTTTCTTCAAGTGTGCATAGAACAGGTCATGTTATCACAGCAGCTAATGCAACAGCATTTCTTTTTTATTCTCTCTACACTGACAATAATTTCTATCCCAACAGAATATTTTACTAAACTGTGGCAGAAAATGATCACTTTGATCTATAATTTTTGTGTGTATCCAGTTTTTATTGACATTACATGCCAATGTCATTTTGAGAACCGAGAAGATAATAAGGAACATTTTGATAAACTTGTATGAATCTGATATTTGAAAGAATACTTTTATATGAGTATGAATCTGATATTTAGTTAAACTGGAGAAATATTTATTTTAGCAAAATGCCAAATGAGGCCCCACAACCTGATCCAAGCTGTTGAAAAGTCAGTAGAATTTCAGAAAAAACACTTACTCCGCTCCTTTATAAAGTGCTTCTTTAGTTATTCCCTATTCTTTCAGCCTGGAAGGGCAATTCAATTTGTTCTGCGCAGTCATGAATGTTTTACCTATTGAAGTATTTATCCAGTTCTCAATTGAAGATTGCTATCGGGCAGAATCGTACAGGGGCCTGAGAGAGTTAGGTGAGGTCAGGATTTGTGACAGAATCAGATGAGAAGCTCAGAAAGGCCTATCTTGACATTGGGAGCATCCTTGCTCCATCTTTCATGGTTTTCACAAGCACTGAAGCCAGTTTCTCAGTATTGAATGGCGAGATGCCAAGTTTGCAGATTGCCACATGTTAAATGCTTTACTAACAGTCACACGCCAAACGAGCTAGACCTCAAGAAACCTCAACAATGAAATCAGAGTGAGTAACCAGCGACTTCAGCACCCCAATGACTGCAGCCACCAGCCTCGTGCATCCCTCATCCACCAACATTGGTATCCATCAGTTTGCACACCCTCACAACCATCATGGTACTTCTCCAGTCAACTTGGAGATCACCTGAGGAAGCACAGACTTGCATTGTAGGGTGCACCAGCAACTAGTATTGAAAGGCTGCTACCAGGATACCAGGCATACAGGGACAGGCACCTAGCTCAGACTGGACAGGCTGCATCTCAGGGCAGTGTGCTTGCTGTATTGCTGCTTGGCTACTTAACACTTACCATTGTATACCAAAACATTGCCTTTCCTTTTCTTTCTTTGCTGTGTCAATTAGTGCAGTCACACAACCAGACAGCTTGCCTTGCTGGTCAGCAATCTTCAGTCAGTTGGGTGTGGAGCAGAAAGCTTACTGCCTGCTAGTTTGCAGCATCCATCTCACATTTGCACCATATACCCAGCAGCCTAATGAAGCGAACTTACAGAGAAAAAAAATAGGTATGTTCCTGGAAGAGGGGACAGTTGTGTTAGCAGGAGCCATTGCGCAATCTATACCTTGTTCATCTTGCTTCCATATGCTGCAGCAGGGTCTGAACCCAGACATCAATACATGGTACATCCCATATAAAGAGCAAGTTAGGCCCCATGCTTGTGCAATTAGATTTGGGACAACATAGAGGCCTCCACAGGATGTAAGGGCAAAACAGTACACAGATTCTTTACATTGTTCTGCCACCCAAGTGCCCTCCATTGATTTTCTTCATTCTCTCCCTCCTACTGTATGTCACTGGATCTGCAGCTGCTGTGAAGGGAGCCTGCCTGCCTGCCCATTGGTTCAGGGAGACCCCTGGGGCTTTTGTGTCTGGAAGGGCCAGACATGCTGAGAGTTTTTGCTTGATTTCTGATCTGCTCGGATGTTCTGTGCCATCTATGGTGAAGAACTAAAATTTATCCCTGAATTCTAAGTGGGCACTTAATAAGACAGATGGGCAGAAGTAGGCCATTCAGCCCATTGAGTCTGGTCCACCATTCGATGAGACCATGGTTGTTCTGATCATTCTCAGCTCCACTTCACTGCCTTTGTCCTATAACCTGAATTATTTTACTGATAAAGAGTCTGTCTGTCTCAGGAGACAGTGAGGTCTGCAGATGCTGGAGATCAGAGTTGAGAGTGTGTTCCTGGAAAAACAGAGCAGGTCAGGCAGCATCCGAGGAGCAGGGGAATCGAGGTTTCAGGCAGGAGTCTGATGGAAGTGTCGATTTTTCTGCTCCTCGGTCCGTCTGTCTCAGCCTTGAATGTAACATAATGATCCAGCCTTTACAGCCCTCTGTAGGAGAATGTATTTCTCTAATTCACTACCCTCTGAGAGGAGAAATTCCTTCTCTATTCTGTTTTACATGGGTAACCCTTTTATTCAGAGGTTATGCTCTTTGATCCTAGACTTTCCCACAAGAAGAAACAATCTCTCTGGTTCTAGGTTTGCTCACTGAGCTGGTAGATTTGTTCTCAGATGTTTTCTCAACATGCTGGGTAACATCATCAGTGAGCTTCCGAAGAAGCGCTGGTGTTCTGTTCTGTTTGCTATTTATGTGTCTTGAATGCTGCCTGACCTGCTGTGCTTTTTCCAGCACCACACTCTCGACTCTGATTTCTAGCATCTGCAGTCCTCACTTTCACCATGTGCCTCCGTGTGTTGTGGTGGGTAATGTCACTTTCGGTTCTTTTTTTAAGAGGTTGGTAAATGGGGTCAAATTGATACGTTTGTTAATGGAGTCCTGGTCTGAATGCCAGACCTCTAGGAATTCCTGGGTGCGTGTCTTTGTTTAGCCTCTCCCAGAATAGATGTAATATCTTAATCGAAATGTTTGTGTGTATGGATACTAGTTGGTCATGTCTTTTGGTGGATAGTTGGTGCTCATGTATCCTGGTGGCTAGTTTCCTGCCTGCTTGTCCAATGTAATGTTTGTTGCAGTCCTTGCAGGGTGTTTTGTTATATGGTGTTTGTTCTGCTGGTTGTAGGTACGGGGTCCTTTAAATTAAATTAATCAGGAGCCATTTCAGTGTGGTGGTAGGATTGTGGGCTACCAAGATGCCTAGGGGCCAGACTAGTCTGGTCATTATCTCCAAGATGTCTTTAAAGTATGGCAGGGTGGCTAGAGTCTCCGGATGTGTTGTCTTCTTGTTGAGGTCTGTTGTGTAGGAATCGGCGGACTGCGCTTATTGGGTACTCATTGTTCCTAAATACATTGTTTAGGTGTTTTTCCTCAGCTTCTCGTAGTTTCTGGGTGCCACAGTGAGTTGTGGCTCATTTAAATAATGTTCTGATGCAGCTCCATTTGTGTGTGTTGGGATGGTTACTCCTGTAGTTGAGTATCCGGTCAGTGTGCGTGGCTTTTCTGTAGATGCTGCTCTCTGCATCTCTCCAATACATTGAAGAAGCAAACCCACTACTCATAAATACCGACACCCAGACACCTACTAACAGGTGGCAATGGACCCGTCTACACAGCTAGAAAAGCGTATTACAGCATCCCTGAGGAAACTACACAAGGCAGTTGAAATTAACAAGACAGACCTCCAAAAACAAAACCCGAAGGATCCAATAAATCCCATTTCTACGGATTACCAAAGGTACATAAACACCGTTCCCCCCCAGACCCATAGTCTCACTTCCCGGTACACTGACATACAGACTAGCAAAGGAACTGCAACACAAACTGAAACACCTTATAGAAGACACGAGACACACCACCCACTCCACCCAGGAATTCCTTATCAAAGACACCAAGGTAGAGGACGATGAGATCATGGTTTCCTTCAGCATGACGGCCCCATTCACATCAATAAACATCACCCGAGCCAAAGAAACGCTGGCCTCACTGCTAGATGAACCAAGGACACAAACACCTAACAGCACAAACTCCACCAGCAAGGACAGCATCCTGAAACTATAGACGTGTGCCTCACAACCCACTTCACCTTCAACGACAAGATCTACAAACAAATCAATGGAATGCCTATGGGATCACTAATACCAGGACTCTTAGCAGAAGCAGTTATGCAGAGATTAAAACGAACAGCCCTTCCCACAATCCAGCCCAAACTTTGGGTCCGCTATGTGGATGACACCTTTGTCATCACAAAATGTGACAAATTAGAAGAAACCCATAAACACATAAGCAACATCCTTACCGGTGTAAAGTTCACCAAAGAGGAGGAGAACAACAACAGACTCCCCTTCCTAGACATCACAGTAGAACAAAAAGCTAATGGAGATCTGCACAGCAGCATCTACAGGAAATCCACACAAGTTGACCAGATGCTCAACTACAGGAGCAATCATCCCAGAAACCACATACTGCACTGCATCAGGTCGTTATTTAAACGAGCCACTACGCACTGCGGCACCCAGGAACTACGAGAAGCCAAGGAAAAACACCTATACGTTTGTCTGAGAACACACCTACCAGCTCAGTGAGTCAACTTACAACCTGATACACAACAAATCTTCTCTAAAATCGCAAGCAACCTCTCTGCATCTTTCCTCTCTAGCCCCCTAAGAATATTATATGTTTCAATACGATTGCCTCTCATTCTTCTAAACTCTAATAAGTAAAGGCCCAACCCACTCAACCTTTCCTTATAAGACAGTCCGTTTACACTGGTATCAGCGTAATAAACCGTCTCTTGGACTGGCTGCAATGTCAGTTTACCTCTTTTTAGTTAAAGGGCCCAAAACTGTTCACAGCATTTCAGGTCTGGTCTAACGAGGTGAGTTATTATTCAAACTGAAAAAGCTTTAACAGAAGACTGATTCCATATATTATTCAAATACAAAGAATCATTGATGATTCCTACTTGGACATAATTCAAGAAAACACTGACTATTTAATACAAAACTGGTAGATCATTCGTCATTTTGTGCTGGCTCACTCAAAAGTAAAACAGTGTTGCATGTGACGGAAGATTTATGTATGTCACAAAGCTTTTCCTCGCTGAGTCATTCAGCTTGTTTTACTGTTTTATAAAACCACTGCATCACAGTTCGTGGGAAATTGATTTTTCTTTTTGTGTGCGTTTTGTTTTCATACAGAGATTGCTTTCCGAAGTAGAACTGCAGGTGGACAACCAAATCAATGGGGTCTATGTGAACATCACTGCAATCTGTCCTGATGGCACCAAACATCAAGGCCAAATTAAGTGCAGAAATGTGAAAGCGAATGATGCAGTAAGCTCCATGCAGTGCTACGTGCTTTTGTAGTTTTTTTTAGTCTATCCTCCCTCAGATTACACAATGCATACCATAATAACCACACAGACATGTCTTGTCATTGAGTGGGTTGAGTGGGGGGGGAGTGGGTGAAGGGGTGGGAATTGTGATAAGTAAGTTTGTGTTTAAAAAGTGGGCGGCACGGTGGCACAGTGGTTAGCACTGCTGCCTCACGGCACCAGAAACCCGGGTTCAATTCCCGCCTCAGGCTGTGTGGAGTTTGCACGTTCTCCCCGTGTCGGCGTGGGTTTCCTCCGGGTGCTCCGGTTTCCTCCCACAGTCCAAAGATGTGCAGGTCAGGTGAATTGGCCATGCTAAATTGCCCATAGTGTTAGGTAAGGGGTAAATGTATGACCATGGGTGGGTTGCGCTTCGGCAGGTCGGTGTGGATGTGTTGGGCCGAAGGGCCTGTTTCCACACTGTAATGTAATGTAATCTAATCTAATCTAATTGTACTATTATGTTTCTTAACAGCTTGATCTTTCATTTTCAGCAACTACTTAATTTAAATTGCGCAACTTTAATTATTAGCAAGTTTAAGGCAAATTTATTAATACTGCTCATTGTAGGTTTTGGTTTGCGTAAGAATAGGATTTTTTTTCTTGTCTGTCACAGGTTTTTCTGTTCTTGCATTACGAAAAAAGGTTTCATCTGGAAGAGCTAAATATTTTCTCACTTCTATGTGCACCCATTATCAGCACAAGTATTAATTTGTTTGTAGAATAGAGTGAGGGATTCACTTACAAACATAAGAATTAGGAACAGAAGCAGGACCTTTAGCCCTCCAAATCTGCTCTGCTATTCAATAAGACCCGGGCTGATTATTTGTGTTCCAAATTCCGCATTCCCGTCAGTCCCAAAATAAATAGGAACAGGAGTAGGTCGTTCGGTCCCGAGACCCTCGCCGCCATTCGGTAAGATCATATTTGATCCAATATTCCTCATGTCCACTTTCCTATCCTTTCCCCGTAACACTTGATGTCCTTACTCCTCAATAATCCACCTATCTCAGCCTTAAATATACACAAGGACTCTGTCCCCACAGCTCTCTGTGGTAAGGCATTCCAAAGACTCTCAACTCGCTAAGAGAAGAAATTCTTTCTCATCTCATTCTTAAATGGGTAGTGCTTTATTCTGAGACTGTGTCCTCTGCTCCTAGATTCTCCCATGTGGGGAAGCATCCTCTCAGCATTTTCCCTGTCAAGTCCCTTTAGAATCCTGAAAGTTGTAATGAGATCACCTTTGATTCCCTTGCCCATCAAGAATATATTTCCCCGCCTTAATGTTATTCCCCCACCAGCTTCTGAGACAAAGAGTTCCAAAGTTGCACAACCTTCTGAATACAAAATATTCCCTCAGTTTTATCTTAAAAGGGCAGCCCCTAACTTGAAAATGATATCATCTAGGTCTGGACACACCCACAGGAATAAAATTCTTCCCATTGTCTGCCTTGTTAAGGCCATTCAGGATCTTACGAACATCAGTCAAATCAAATTTGTTCCAAGATGTTCCGGTGTTAATTTGTGGCATTAAAAATTAGACGTAATTTTGAAATATGGCAATTCCCTGTGGAGTGAGTACTGGCAGAAATTACAACTCAGACAGTCATGAGCTTGTGGCTAGTGTTCATCTTTCCCAGTCTATTTTACTGAATGAAAGATCACAAACGATGAACTCTTTTGTGAGGGAAGATTACAAAATTATTTTTTCATGTACAAATCAAGGATCAACATCTTTACAGCTCTTTCACAACTTCACAATTTCACAATTCCTGAATAAATTCTAAAGTGTAGTTGTCATTTTTTGTGAGAATGTGACATCTAATCAATAATGTTAAGGTAGTTAGTGTCTTTTAAGGGTAATTAGTGGGGTTTTTGGAAGTGTCTTACTACTTCGCTGGCTTCAATCTCTCCATGTTTATTCATCCATCTGATTTTAATTCTTCCTGAATTTTTGTCATTATATTCTCCATCAGGTATTGCCAGAAGGAGTCTGTTGCATCTTTGTTTTCACTATCTGTAAAGTAGGTCTCTGTTTTAGATTTTTCCAGCATTTCATGTTATGGCGATAACTGGACCAGAATGGAAACTTTTGCGCGAGGACCTTTTCTTTAGCTTAATCTTACACCAGGGCCCACAGAACATGTCTGGGTGGTTTTCTCTTGCTCCCCATGCTCTCCCGCTTGCTGACACACACGCACACTTCATTAGCAAGTTTTGAGAAGATTTGTAGCTCAGACTAGGGTTCATGATGTAGGTTTGCTTGCTGAGCTGAAAGGTTCGTTTTCAGGCGTTTCATCACCATATTAGGTAACATCATCAGTGACCGTCCGGATGATGCAGTGGTGTATGGCCCACTTTCTATTTATATGTTTAGGTTTCCATGGATTGGTGATGTCATTTCCTGTGGTGACGTCATTTTCTGTTATTTTTCTCAGGGGGTGGTAAATGGGATCCAAGTCAATGCGTTTGTTGATTGAGTTCCAGTTGGAATGCCATGCTTCTAGGGATTCTCATGCATGTCTCTGTTTGGCTTGTCCTAGGATGGATGTGTTAACCCAGTCGAAGTGGTGTCCTTGCTCATCTGTATGTAAGGATACTTGTGAGAGTGGGTCATTTCTTTTTATGTCTAGTTGACATTCACGTATCCTGCTGGCTAGTTTTCCGTCTGTTTGTCCAATGTAATGTTTGTTACAGTTTTTGCAAGATATTTTGTAAATGACATTAGTTTTGTTTGTTGTCTGTATAGGGTCTTTCAAGTTCATTAGCTGCTGTTTTAGTGTGTTGGTGGGTTTTATGATGCTATTGAAAGACACCACTTCAGTAAAGTGTAAACCATGTAATGTGCTAAGGTCACTGGAATTATAATTTGTCACTTGAATCTGACTTCTTGACTTGTATGTATAGAGTGTGCTTGCTTGCTGAGGGGTGCATTGCTGCCAGCTTAACTTCGTTTTAAAATGCACCTCTTTGTTTTCCTGGTTTGGGTGGCGAGGCTGTTAAGATCACAACCTGTGATGGGGTGGGCTATTAATACAGCACTTGGCAAGTAATAATAATTAAATCTCGCCACACCACTTGAACAAAGCAAACCAGATGATCACAAAGCTGAGATTGGCCTCGCTGAACATCTCTCCCGACTCTCACATTCATCCGAGCCATAGGCCACGCCATTCAGAGCTCGGAGATTTTGCTCCGTGTTTTCATACAATACTCTATTGGTGCAAGCGGATTCCTCACACAATCCAAAGATGTGCAGGTTAGGTGAATTGGCCATGCTATATTACCCATAGAGTTCAGGAATGTGTGGGCGAGGTGCATTAGTCTGCGTAAATGTAGAGTGATAGGGTAGGGGAATGGATCTGGGTGGGTTACACTTCAGAGGGTCACTGTGGACTTGTTGGGCTGAAGGGCCTGTTTCCACACTGTAGGGATTCTATGATACTAAACAAGGAAAGGAACATACTACACAGCTTTGACCAGGCTATCCCTCAGTGCTGCTCCCTTCCTCCCTAGGCATGCATTCACCCAGTACCAACTCATATGATCATAGCAAGTGCACATCCCTTTGCCCTGCTGTGCCTTGCCTTGCATTGACAACTGGCACAGCTGCATGACCAGGCAGGTGGTCGTGCTCCGAGTTGAGGGCATCTGCATTTTGTCTTACCTCAGTGTGCGACCTCACTTTAGCACTTGTACCACGTAGCCGCAGTATTTGGCCCGAACACACGCCATCTGCAGCAAGCAGGGTGAGGGAAGTAGTCTGCAATGAGACCCGTGGGGGATTGTCACAGCCTGGCTGGGCTAATACTGGCCGGTCACATCACCTGGGGGGGCTGGGTTAAGGGGCAAAACAAGGCTGGAGGAACAGAGGAGGGCTCTGGGGAAAGGGTGTGACATGGCGGTAGTTGTAGTCTCATGGACAAAGCTTCAGTGATGAAATGAGGAAATGCAGATTGGCCATTGGGCACTGAGGGTGTGATACTGCAAGTCTCGATGCCATGTCATCACTGAGGCAGAGGACCACCTACTGTCATTCCAATCACGTGGAGAGGACGAAGTATTGAAAATAGTAGCTGCAAAGGGGCTGACAGTGGGTGGGGTGAGTGAGCTAGCTTGTCAGGGAATTGGCTGCATCTACAGTCAGTCAATGGGTGCTTACAGGAGAGCAACATTGGCAGTATGGATCTGCGAGGTCACTACTCACTGGCCAACCTGCAGCACTGACTGTCTTAGTTACAGCTCCCCTTCATGTCACTGCTGGGGGTCTCCTACAGATGTAAACTCTGCAGACACAAGCAGAAATGTCTGATAACATCAACCACCTCCTCCCCAGCCCCCCAACCCCTAAGAAGCTTCACTCAGTTTCTGTAATGACATAAAGGGGCTAAATAGTAAGACATGAGTGAATGACACAGCTGTTAGGGCTAGTGCATGTGGGGGATAGCTGTTGAGATGTTCTGAAGGAGTCGGGAGGCAGTACGGAAGGCTACGTAACTGTTTTGGGGGAAAAGGTTTAAGAAGGAGAATATAATCCCATCTCCTTTTGATCCAAGTTTAGATCCCCCTCTTGTTTCCTGGTTGTTTTATGGAGTTTGAAAGTAAAAGTAAACAGGACAGGAAAACCAGCCCTGACCCTCTGACAGTCGAGAACTCTCTTGACAGCTGAATCTCTTCCATCCTGAATAAGAGCAGTTCACAGTGCCCTCTGCAGAACTGACTGCTGCAAACACATTGCACATCATCACCAAACATGAATGCAATGTTGAATTCTGTTCCTATTTTGCCTATGGCCACCTCAAAGTAATCTACCTCTACCTGCAAAGGAAAAGGCATTGCTGATTATCACACGGCACTAGTCCAGTAGAAAGTTATAGCCTGAAGTTATTGCCATTGTTTCAACTTTGTGGCTCAAGGCATTTCTTTCAAACTATTTATTTGGGGTTTGCCTTGAATCCAATCTTAATATTCTTCCAATTCGATGTCTTAATCTTTGGAGTTAGTAATGTTGTAGCCTAAAGGAATTGCTTTTCATTTTGATAAGGCAGAGGATATTATCAAGCGGAAGAGGGTTCAGAAGAGTTTTGCCGGGTATGGAAGGTTTGAGTTATAAAGAAAGGCTGGGACATATTTCACTGGAGCATAGGAGGTTGAGTGGTGACTTTATAGAAGTTTATAAAATAGTGAGAGGTATAGATAGAGTTAATGGTAATTGCCTTTTCCCAAGAATGGGAGATTTCAAGTCTGGGGGGCACATTTTTAAGGTAAGAAGAGATTTAAAAAAAGGCACAAGGGTCACATTTTTTTACAGAGGATGGTTCGCATGTGGAATGAACTGGAATTGTGTGTACAATTACAATGTTTAAAAGACATTTATATAAGTACCTGAATAGGAAAGGTTTAGAGGGATATGGGCCAGGAGCAGGCAGGAGGGACTAGTTTAGTTTGGGATTATGTTCAGCATTGACTGGTTGGCCCAAAGGGTCTGTTTCCATGCTGTATGACTCTAAGAAGAGACTGAAGAAGAACTCCAGACACAATTTAATCAGGCACATGCAAACTGGGATCTGCACAACTTCATTTACTGCCTAAGTGACTCTGATCCTAAGCTACCTGGACTGTGTGAGAAGCCTACAGTCCTGCCATAAAGCAGTACTGGCATTGCACTACATATTCGCCCAGACTTTGAGCAGTTCCATTGGGCAGTGTGTTGAATAAGACGGTGACTATAGCTGCAGCTGTCAATTTTTTATGCCTCACTGTTCCCTGAGAGGGTGTTAGAGGACATCTGTCACTTACTCCCAATGAGTTGTAGATTAGTTTGCTTCAGTGATCACTGTGTCATTTTCTTGAACTTGTTGGATCATTGCCTTCCTTATGAACATTGTTCTTCAGCAAGAAAGAATGGCTTTTACCTTCTGATTGCTGCAAATGTACATACTTCTCACGGATGCAATTCAAGGAGACCCTAAAAATGAAAATAGTTACAGGCTCCTGACCATTCCATCGGGGATGATGCTCTTTTTCTGGCCATCATCTGTTATTTAGTACAAACCTCTAAGTCACAGATTGCAGTTAGATTAGACTACCTACAGTATGAAAACAGGTCCTTCGGCTCAACGTATCCACATTGACCCTCTGAAGAGTAACCCACCCAGACCCATTCCCCTACCCTTAATAATGCAATGGGACAATTTAGCATGGCCAATTCACCTGGCCTACACGTTTTTGGACTGTGGGAGGAAACCCATGCAGACACAGGGAGAATGTGCAAACTCCACACAGTCGCCCGAGGCAGGAATTGAACCCAAGTCCCTAGCACTGTGAGGCAGCAGTGCTAACAACTGAGCCACTGTGCTGCCCATTGATGTGATTACAAAAAATAACTAAGATTTTTATTCAATTGTTTGTGAATAGTTGCGGTTATTAGCATGGAATGTTTAAATGTCCCACTCTTGCATAGAGTTAGATTTCAAACTTACCCTTTATTACTCTCTCCACAAATGCTACCAGAGCAGCTGAATTTCCCTCACTCCAGTTTATTTCAGATAGCCAACATCCTCAGTATTTGGCTTTTGTTTGAGCTTTAACCAGATAATAGAAAGCAATCCCAATATAAATTTTCCAGTGCACACTGAATTGATTATGTGTGAACTTGATTGTCGGTAGATGTTTAACAGCTAAAGAGGTAGCAACATAAAATTGTCTACAACTTGTCACATACAACATTGCCAAAGCTGCATTGAGAACTCCACTGTTTTCTGGAATTTTGATATATTGTATTTGGTTATTGTTGAAACTTTCAGGCCTACATTAAGTATTTTCTCAGGTACAATGGTGCTGGTCATGTAACAAGCATTCCCATTATTTAGTTGTGTTATATTGTTAATTGCTGTGCTTGTAGATCATGCACTGTTCTACCACATGGGGGAAGCAATGGCTTAATAGTTTTATTGCTGGACTGTTAATCCAGGGATCCAGATAATGCTCTGGGAACCTGGGTTCAAATCCAGTAATCAAGTCTCCAAAGATTATTCAGTTTTCAGCATCTGTCTTCAATACCCACTTAAACAGCAAAGAACATCAGATTCTTCATGCCAAAGTCAAAGGGCCAGCCTAAAGTTGGGTGCCATTGTTTAGTGAATCCTCTGGCACTGTGATAGTGTCCCTAGTTTTGGGCCAGGAGGTCTGAGTTCACGTCCCACCTCAGAATATAATGGCCATGGAGGTACAGCATAACATAGTCAAACAAGTTGAATAAAAACAACTTTGACTCGTACTATCCAACTGTGACCGAATCAGACTTGAGTACGTTGTGAAAGTGCATTGTCATCTGATCACATTTTGTGATCTCTCCGATCTATAGTCGTCAATGGAACAAGTGACATTCATTTAAAACCTCATCTCCTTGAACAATGGCAGACTGTTATTAGGGCTTCAGGCCATGACATTATGGCTACCATATCCTTCCAAGATGAATGGGGGTTAGCAGAAGTCTAGAATGGATAGCATGGGGCAATCCTGGAAGCTGTTTCACGCCAAAGCACATTATCAGTTGTTGGGGCAACACAAATGAGTTCAGGATAATTATTGCCAGTGGGGATGAGGTACAGTCAGGCTTGAAGATATTCGAGCAGGAGCAGTGCCTGAGCTGTGGATGGCAAGGAGCTGTCCTCTGAAGCCACAGGATCACACCGAGTGCATGCTGGTCTGTGTCCTGGCCAGGTCTGTGAGGGATTGACCTACGGCTTCATGGGGAAAGGTAGCAGGGGTTAAATGTACCTTTGCAGATTTCTTGAAAGCAAAAGGATCACAATACAGATCATGCTGTCATTTTCTTTTCCTCCTTTTTCTCCAAAATAATTGCCGCCAAAGACTGTTACAAGAACAGCAGCAGCAGCAGTTATCATGTTAAAGGAGAAAAGATGTGTGAAGCAGGATCTTGAGGCTTTGATGTAATTTTCTCTGAGAGACCGTGTAGAAGACCCCTCAGGATGTCCTGAGCCACTGTCTGCTGGATGAGGACACGTGGACCAAATGGCATTCTTATCCCAGTAGCTCGGTACCCCAGCTGCCTTTAACTTTCCCTTACCAGTGATTATTTCAGGAAACACTCTGTGGTATTTCACAGGCATCAACTCTTAAAGTGCATCTGGGAGATACTATCTTCCAGAGAGGCCGCCAGTTCATTTTGTTTCCTTGACTGTGGGGAGTCCAGCAGTGCAGACATTAGGATTTTCTGTCAATGCCAATTCTCTGTGGAGTCGCTTGCACTCACACAGCACCTGACTTCTTGCCCCTCTTACATGGCTACACTTTGCACCTGGGTATCCTTACAGAGGGAGCATATGGTGTTCACCAACACCCTTGAAGCCTTTAGGGAGAGATGGACAATTCAGGAATTGGGGTGCATTATTTCTTCTTCCAGTTCCATTTTAATTTAGTTTTCTCCCTCTTTCCCTTCCGTTGCATTCCCCCTGCTTGGCAGCACATGTAATTTGTTTATTTTTAATTAGTGACATAGGTGATTTAGTGGTGGTTTTACAAAAGCAAAAGATTCAGTGAAGAGTGTGTCGATGGTAGCTCATCTGGAACATCATAATACTTACCATCCATTTAGACTAAATTTAAACTGTCCTGTGCTGTGTAATGCAAATATGTAATTTTATTTCATTTTTTTGTTAAAAATTGGATGGCATAAATAAATCCTAAATGAAGTAACAGCAAGGCCTCTCCAACACATCGTTTTGTTTTAAAAAGCTGTAATTAACTTTAATTATGTTTTAGTTCATTTTTACCATCCAATAATTTGAAATAATCAAAGATTGAATTGCAGATAATTGCACTGACTCCATTATTTATTTTAGTCATGTGGCGATGGGTGCTAAATGTTACTTTATGAATGTTAAAGGCTGGATATTAGCTGGAGGTGGATTGTTCTCCCTGCAGTGAGACAGCCACCCCAACCCCCAGCTGGCATGCATTGTGCCAACCCGCTTGGTTGGCAGTTCCAACAGTCTCCGTAGCGCCACTGGCTCTGTTGTGGAGGATGTTGGTACTGCCTGCAAGACCAAAAATAAAAAAAGAACAAAAGCAAAATACTGTGGATGCTGGAATTCTGAAACACAGAAAAACTTAGTGGGTCTGGCAGTGTCTGGAGAGGGAGAGAAACAAGAAGTAAAGTTTTGAGTGCAGTATGATTCTTCTTCAGAACGGGGTAAAAACAATGACTGCAGATGCTGGAAACCAGATTCTGGATTAGTGGTGCTGGAAGAGCACAGCAGTTCAGGCAGCATCCAAGTAGCTTCGAAATCAACGTTTCGGGCAAAAGCCCTTCATCAGGAATAAAGGCAGTGAGCCTGAAGCATGGAGAGATAAGCTAGAGGAGGGTGGGGGTGGGGAGAAAGTAGCATAGAGGACAATGGGTGAGTGGGGGAGGGGATGAAGGTGATAGGTCATGGAGGAGAGGGTGGAGTGGATAGGTGGAAAAGAAGATAGGCAGGTAGGACAAGTCCGGACAAGTCAAGGGGGCAGTTACTGAGCTGGAAGTTTAGAACTAGGGTGAGGTGGGGGAAGGGGAAATGAGGAAACTTTTGAAGTCCACATTGATGCCCTGGGGTTGAAGTGTTCCGAGGCGGAAGGTGAGGCGTTCTTCCTCCAGGCGTCTGGTGGTGAGGGAGCAGCGGTGAAGGAGGCCCAGGACCTCCATGTCCTCGGCAGAGTGGGAGGGGGAGTTGAAATGTTGGGCCACCCCACACCTTGTCCCTCACCTCTATCCAAGGCCCTAAAGGAGCCTTCCACATCCATCAAAGTTTTACTTGCACATCCACTAATATCATTTATTGTATCCGTTGCTCCCGATGCAGTCTCCTCTACATTGGGGAGACTGGGCGCCTCCTAGCAGAGCGCTTTAGGGAACATCTCCGGGACACCCGCACCAATCAACCACACTGCCCCGTGGCCCAGATTTCTGGCCTAACGTCAGTCCATGGTATTGGGTGGGAAGGTTGGGAAAATCAGTGGGAGGGTGCGTAATGCTGTTAGGCAGTTAGGGAGGGATTTTAGGAAGTGGGTTTTGCAAAGAAAGTAGAAGCTCCCCCAGAGAACAAAGAAAAGCTATTACTAGATTCCATTCTGCTGATTTTATAACTCCTGTTTAAACAAAAATAACCGCTCCCATCTAGCTGCTCGCGGCAACTATTATGGCACAGGCAGCATAATTTCAGCTTTTAACAAGCTCAATTGACACTTTAATTATTTATTTATCTATAGTGGGCAGGCTATTGATTCTACAGAGCTCTTCCCCCCCCAATTCTGAGAGTATGTTTGGGAGTGGTGGTTTAGCAACTTCATTTATATTATGTGCCCACCCACCAAAAACATGTCAAGCCAAATAATGTAGTTGAACAGACATGTGAAACACTGTGCTACATGCACAGGCCAAAAAAAAATTCTTTTCACACAATTTGCAAAAGCATTTATTATAAAATAATTCTCTTCAATGGATTACTAACTTTCACTTTTATTTTGCTTTAGGTTTTATTTAATGTAACAGTTGGAATGACAGATTGTTTTGAAGGAGACAACTACATCAATTTAAAGCCTGTTGGGTATAATGAAACGACTGTTATTTCCATAAGTAGCACTTGTGCTTGTCAGTGCAAAGGACAGAAAGGTTACAGTGCTGGTAAATGCTTCAATAAAGAGCTTGACCCAGACTGTAGACTTTGCCACTGTGAAGACAAAGTTACTAATTCTTCCTGCAAAGAACAATGCCTCATTGAAAATTGTCGACAGAAAAAAGATCAGCCTGTGTGCAGTAATCGAGGGATTTGCAACTGTGGGAAATGTTTATGTTACCAGAGCAATCTAGGTCGAGTGTTTGGAAAATATTGTGAGCTGGATGACTTTTCTTGTCCTTATCATCATGGGCGTCTTTGCGCAGGTAAGATAAAAGACACATCAAAATTACTAACTCCTCTAGAGTTAACTGCTAGTATGTTATGCATTTCTTTAATTACTAATAAATTCAACAATACTGGTAAGCATTTTGTTGCACTGGCCGTTAAAATGTCAGACCCTTAAAAGGATTATGGAGACCTTTCAGACCTTGCTTGATTCTTTTCCCTAATATTGAATTTAGTGCTGTTCTGAACAGATGGGACATAACTGCTCCACTGTGATTTATTGTCTTTCCTAGTTTCCATGTGAGCACTTCAGTGTTTTGAATACTCATGAAAAGATAAAAAGTTTGAAGGAACAGAGTAGTTTTCCATCTGTGCCTACTTTACTCTCATTCTCTCACTTTTTGTGCTCTCCCCCTCTTTTCATTCTTGCTTTCTCTCTCACACTCTTTTCCACTTTTGCTCTCACTCTTGCTCTTTTTCCCTCTCGCGCTCACTCTCCCATACTTAAACTCAGACACAAACATATGCTTCAATAAAAATCTTTAATTTTTAAAAGTTTATTAATCGAATGATTAGCTTGCCATCTTTAGTGAATTGCCATTTCTTTAAAAAAAAGTATGATGCAGGATAATATTTCATTATTTCAGTATGCTATTAATAGGAAAATTAAAAATACTAGTGGGATCCACACCTCGATCATGCCTTTTGTCCCTGTGCACATTTGAGGCATGTTGTCATCAAATCTTCAAGAAATTGCAGTATCTGTCTTCGAATGGAAAATTGGAAAGTACAATGACCTGACATATACAGTATTTTTGGTATTTGTGACACTGCAGCAAATTTTAGACCGATATAAAATCATAGTTAAATGAGAACAGATATTTCACTTCTTATTTTTAGATGGGAACTAAAGTATATCTGCATGTCTTGGCATAATTAACTTCCATCCTCTAGCCTATTTCAGATAAAGATGACATTTGCTCTTATCGCTCCTTAAGTCATGAGCTGATGTCTAGTACTACACTAAATAGCTGGTATCTGAGGTAATTCCTGATGACTAATTGCTTCCTGTTGTCATATAATTTGGTTACTGCCCTGTCAAATGTTCTCATTGTGAATTTCTGTGTCTTCATATTTCATACAATCTCCTTATGTCAAATTTCAGTGACAAACTTTGTCAATAAATCAATTGAATCACTTAATGTGCTTCTTGAAAGTACATTGAGGAGAGAAATGAAGTCATTGAAATTGCTTAGGTTTTCTTAAACGAAATGAGAATAACTGCGCAACTTAATTATTTTACTTTGATATCTTTTAATATATCAATTTAATTTGACCCTTTTTTGGATCATGGAAGCTTTTACATGAAGACTTTAACCTCTCTCAAAAAAAGAGAATGGTTTGATATTTTGTGACCTGAACTGTGGCTCTGCCTAAGCCAAGTTCTGCAGCCTGAACCTGTGAAGTGTGCACAATTTTCCTGGGATGCATTTGTAGCATTGAAACTATCCAGATGCTAGAATCCTCCAGCCAAGTATATTTGGTTAATTTTCAGTGTGTCTTTTTTTTTCAAAAGGAAAAGCAAAGGATACATTTGCAAAATTTTATTTCAGGTAAATTTTGTTTTGGCATTTTTATTAACATAGAGGTGTGTGTGTGTAAGTACCGAAGGGTAAAAAACATCATCTGTATAATTAACATAGGCTGTGATTATTTTCACCAGTTACAGCTTTATTTTGTGTTTGACTTATACGTTGGACTTCAGAAAGCATATAATGCTGTGAGGAAAAGAGACAAAATTGTATGCAAATTCCAGTGTAGTTTAGGGGAGCAGAGAAATCAGCTGGTAGACAGCAGTTATAAACAGGTCATAGCTTGCCAGTGATATTACTCATTTATTTTTAGAATATTGCTTTCTGACCAGAAGACCATTTCAAAGTTGTTCATTAATTTGTATTTTTGTATTTCCATTGTAAATTCCAATGCCTGTACTTATAATGTCCATGTACACCTATTATTGTAATTATGCTCCCAATTGTGGTGTTTATTTTATTCAGATACAGTAAATTACTGATCTAAGTATGATTCCCTTCACTTCAAAAACATCAAGGAAGGAGAAGAATGCCACAGTTGCAATAATTGACAAACCAGAATTCCTTACATTACTTCATCCTTTGGTTAAAGGGGAAAAAAAGGAAGTGAAGCAAGATAACAATTAGATACAATTGTATATGCAATCAAGACGCATTGTAGATGTGCAGTGGGGACTGGTGGGAAAGGTGGAAATCAATCTACAAAAACCAGTGTGGAATGTCTTAAGATAAAAACTTCATTTCAAATGCTGGCAAAATTCTTAAGTGAGCTTATCAAAAGATAAGGTCCCAAATAAAATAGTGACTCATGACACTGGAATTAATCTTTGTTAATTATTTCAAGGCACCAGAAGATTAGTGTGTTCTTTCCAGAAAGGTAGCCACATTAAACTCTACTGAATACAACAGAAGTAAATGTGAAATCTTGTTTGTTTAAGTCCCTGTCTCTGCTTTTAAGATCCTGGTTGAGCCCCTAATTTGCTAAAATTGCTATGGAGATCAGTGACCTAAAAGAGAAATGAATTCCCACAAAGTCAATGGGAGTAGAAAGTGGGTATGTGTAGGTTATTTTGCATTGACAAGCTGTAACCAGTAGAGTGCTGCAACTCATCTACTTACAATCTACATAAATGATTTGGATGAAAGAGTTGAGTGTATAGTTGTTATTTTTCCTGACAACACAAAGATGATTAGAAAAGTACATTTTGAAGAGGACATAAACAGTCTATAATGGGATTTAGATAGTTCAACTGAGCGGGCAAAAATAATGGCAGGATGGCTCTAATGTGGGAAGAGAATGAATTCATCCACTTTTGCAGGCAAAGTAGAAAAGCAACACATTACTTAAATGGAGAAAGATTGGAAAATTTTGTGCTGTATTGGGAACTAGGTGTCCTGGTAGCTAAATCACAAGAAGTTAGAATGTAGGAAAAAAAAGAGATCAGAAAGGCAATGGCATTTATTTCAAAGGAATAAATAGAATAAAAAAAAAGTAAGGATGTTGTTATGATTGTACATGATGTTGGTCGGAGTCACAGAGTTATAAACATCTACAACTCAGAAAAAGGCCCTTCGGCCTATCATGCCTAGGCCAGTGAAAAACAACCACCTAATTATTCTTACCTCACTTTTAAGCACCTGTTCATTAGCCTTATCTGCCTTGGAATCCCAAGTGCACATCTCAATGCATTCTTAAATTTTATGAGGATTTCTACCTCAACTCCCTTACAGGCAGTGACTCCAAAATTCCTACTACCTTCTGGGTGAAAAAGCATTTTCTCCCATTTCCTCTAAGCCTTCTGCCCCCTACCTCAAATCTATGCCTCAATTATTGATCTCTCTTCATCAAGGAAATAAGTTTTCTTCCTGTTTACCCTACCTATGGCTGTCATAATTTTCTGCATCTCAATCATATCCCCTTTGAATCTCCTCTGCTTTAAGGAAAACAATCCCAACCTGTCAGATCACTCTTCATAACTGAAACTCTCCTGTCCTAGCAACATCCTGGTACATCTGCTCTGCACCTTTTTGAGTGCCACGACATCCCTTTTTTATTGTGGATCGAGAACTGTATAGAATACAGTTTCGTGCAGTTCTAGCATAACCTCCCTGCTCCTAAACTCTCTGCCTCAAATGAAAAAGGCAAGTATACTGTACGACTTCTTAATTACTTTATCCACCTGTCCTGATACCTTAAGGGCCCATTGAACGTTCACACCAAGATCCAATGATTCTTGGTGCTTCCCAGGATCCCACCATTCATTATGTCCTGTTTGTCCTGCATCGCCTCACACTTACCTGGATTGAATTCCATTTGCTGCTGACCAGCCCATCTGATCAACCTATCTATATCTCCTGCTATTTACAGCTATCTTTATCACTATTTACCACCCCATTAATTTTCAATTTGCGAACTTACTGATCAACCCTTCCATGTTCAAGTCCAAATAATTGAGAGAAATCACAAACAGCAAAGGCACTAACACTGAGTCCTGTGGAATCCTGTTGGACACAGACTTCCAATCAGACAAACATGCCTCACCCATCATCCTCTGCTTCCTGCTACTCAGCCAATTGTGGATCCAATTTGCCGAATTTCCTTGGATCCCATTGGCACTTACCTTTGTTGTCAGTCTTCCATGCGGGAGAAAGCTTTACTGAATTACAAGTAGACTACATCAAAAATATTGTCCTCATCCACACACCTGGTCACCTCTGAAAATTTTGTCAAGCTGGCCAGACATGATCTTGCCTTAACAAAACTGTGTTGACTGTTGGACAGAAGTACAGCACAGAAACAGACCCTTTGGTGCAACTCAGCCATGCTGACCAGATATCCTAAATAAATCTAGGTTTGTTTATCAATATTTGACCCCTATTCCGGTAAACCCTTGTTATTCATATACCCATCTAGATGCCTTTTAAATATTGTAACACTACCAGCCTCTACCTCTTCCTCTGGCAGTTCATTCCATACACTCAACACCCTTTGTATGAAAACATTGCCCCTTCGGTTCCTTTTAAATCTTTCCCCCTCACCTTGAACCTATGCTCTCGAGTTTTGGACTTTCCCACTCTAGGGAAAAGAACTTGTCTATTTACCCCATCCACGCCCTTCATGGTTTTATAAACCACTACAAGGTCACCCTGAGCCTTGCTGCTCCAGGGAAAATAACTCCAGCCTATTCAGTCTCTCCCTATAGCTCAAACCCTCCAACCCTAGCAACATCCTTCTAAATCTTTTCTGAACCCTTTCAAGTTTCATAACGTGCTTCCTATCGCAGGGATACCAGAATAGCACGCAATATTCCAAAAGTGGCCTAACCAATGTACAGCTGCAACATGACCTCTCGACCCCATGCCCAGTGCATTAACCAATGAAGACAAGCATATCAAATACCTTCTTCACTATTCTATCAACCTGTTCTCAATTAATCCCTGCCTCTCCAAAGCAGACTAATTCTGGCCCTCAGATTTGCTCCCAATAGTATCCCACCATTGAAGTCAGACTAACCAGCCTGTAGTTTCCTGGTTTACCCCTTGTGCCCTTCTTGATTAATGGTACCATAAAGGTGGGACCACCTTTGGAGCAAAGCATGCAGTTCTTGAGTCCTTACATAAGAAAGTGTAATTGCAATAGAAGCAGTTCAGAGAAAGTTCCCTTGGCTAAATCCTGTGGTGATTGTCCCATGAGGAATGGTTGAACAACTTGTGTCTGTATCTATTGAAGATGAGAAAAATAAGAAATGTTCTTAATGAAACCGGTACGATTCTAAAGGGAATTAATGGGGCAGAAGCTTGAGACCTCTGGAATTCTGTGCAATTGACAGCAAACATCAATGTTTATTCACACAAGGCTAAGAGATTTCAATTTCTTGCAGCTTCTGCAATAGAAATTTTAAAGCATCTGTATAGTTGGCCCTTGTATTGGGTTATAGTAAAAGGAGATTTAGCTTTAAATGAAGTGGAAAACACTGAATTTTTTTTAAAGCATTTCTTTACCATCTTATTTCAATGTGGGTTAATTGCTTCTGTGCATTGTAAAGTATATGAATGAGTAAGGATCTCTCATTGCCGGACATTGGAGCCTAATGGACCATCAGGGCTGGATGGAGTGGCATAAACTGACACTGGGGACATGGTAGGCCATAAAGGTGGGGGGTGGGACACAGCCTGGCTTGAGTATATGGGTTTTGGCTCAGGGATGGCATGAGAGGCTCTGTTTGGACTTGCTTTTCAAACTATTTCCTCATGAAAAGTGTGATTCATCACAGTTCTGAGGTGCATGACCTACATGTCATTGAAAGGCTGACCTGACTCCATTTGAAAACTGTGGCAGAAAAGATCATGCCTACACTGGCAAGAGAGTCAGTGCAGGGTGCAGACTCCTGATACGAAACAACTCGCATTCTTAAAGCACGTTGCTGAAAATCAGGACTATCACAAGTGTTCCCTGAAGGAATTCCTGAATTTTTACAGAGCTCACAAGTCAGCCCAATAATTAATGAAAATCCAGACTAACATTTATAATTTTCTTAGAGGATAATTTCTTGCCCTCTCTATTTCAATGACTTGTTTGTTCTGATATATGCCAATCAGTCTTAAAAAAAATGGCTCAGTGGTGAGTTACTGAGATGGTGTTGGAGGTCTCTTGTGAGCAATTCTGAGATGAAGCAGAGGGGACCTATCTTATAAATGTGTCCCCAAAATGGATTCAAATCTCTCTTTGAACATAGTGAGCAGTTTTCTGTATCTTTGTTTTTCAAAACTGTGATGCTTGACTCACGTGAGGTGTGGAAATGTGTGAACAGCAAGTGAGCTATGGTTCTCCAAGACCAAAATTAATCTTTAGATCTATTAATTCCCTGGTTGTTGTGTATTGGCATGGCAAAATGGTGATGGTTATTTTCACATTTGACATAAGTGCGAAATGGCTGCTCATTATTACTTGTCACACACTTCATTTGGCTTTCCCTGCCATTGGGGTCAGTCAAACTTAAGATCATGCAGGCTGATATTTGAGAGACAGCTGATTCAAAACTAGTGTTTTGTTTGCCCATAGCAAGAGTGAAAATTAGCCCACTGTCTCTCATAGCGGAAAACTATGATCAATTACAATAACCAAGTCCGTCATTAAGACCACTAGGACCACAGGAGCCCAGATGTCCCTACCCTCAGTGTTACTAACATAGAATTACAGGGAAATGCACAATCTTATTTCCCTTTATTTCCACATTATCAAAACCTACTTTTATAGTGCAGTTTCCAAAATCAAGATTTTTAACATGGACTAAATCGGATTGTGGCCTGTCCCAAATTCTACATCTGTAAAAATTAAAGTTCTTGCTGTGAATTTTCATAGAAAGGTATAGTCCCAGAATTTCTCTGCACTAGCTGTTTACAAGGTATTTTGTCAATTATTTGTAATATATTCTCTTGCCTCAGTCTCCAAAAGGCTGCTTTCTTGAACATCACTCTGTATAAAGCAGTGTAGAGCTGGAGCCCTGATATTGCTCAGGTAATACAGAAATATGGAAGGTAAGGGAGGATTTGGATTTAATGCAAAATGGTGTGCAAGAGAGAGCAGTACAATGTAGACTTTGACAAGAGAATGCTACATGCCTTTTACAAAATGCCTTGTAAAGAGCCAGTGTAGAACAATAGTGGTACTACAGTTTTGTATAAAGATTGACAGAAAGACCTTATTTTGCTTTCCTAAAGACTGGAGAGATCCAGATAAATTTTGATGACCGTGGTTACATGGTCATCAAGAGGCATGCTCTAAAATCTAGATATTTCACCATTCAAATTTCAACATCTGTTACTGTGGAACTTGACTCTATGTCCCGATGAACACTGGCCTGGACCTCGACTCCAAGTGTAATGACATGAACACTACACCATTATGTTCCCACATTGAGTGCTGAATTTTTGTTTTAGAAGGATGAAATTATTGTAGCCAGTTTAAAACTTTGCATTATACCATAAAGTTTCCAATATTTTCTTCAAAAAGGCAACTTTGGAAAGGAAAGGTTTTAATGAATAAACACACCTAAAGCTCTGGTCATTCTGACTCTCAGTCAGAGTTTCACAAGGTAGATACTAATTCATAATTTGTATGTGTATTTTCTGTGTCAAAATGTCAAATTAATTCCTGTTTACATTTATACTATAATGAATTAAGTGTCTTCCCCTGGTAATTAGAACAAGTTGTATAATCTGTTAAGGGCAGGAGCACATGATTTCTAAAGTTTGGTAGAGAATTGGTTTTGTAATTAATTATATGGCTGACATTTGACGAGTAATGAGCAGGGTTTAATGCCTACATTTTACAAGCTGTGCTAAAGAATATAAAGGGAAGAAAATCTTGTCAACATACACTTTTAACAAATAAAATGGTAATTTTCATCTTTACAGCTTAAAATTAACATGCTGCTACAATCACTGCCCTTAAACCTACCTCTGTAAGAACACAAGTGTGAGTGAGAAATTCGAGTACACAAGATCCAGAATCCAAGAACATAAGTAGCATATTGAAGGAAACCATCCAAAAATGAAGTTTTACAAGGTTTCAGTCTAGACTTGTTAACATTTCAGTTTTTGAACTGCAAAATGGGAACATTATATTCTGGATAAAACATAAAACAAAAATGTTTAAAATCCTGGAGAAAGGAGGTAATGCAGCTGAGGTATTTGACTGCCACTGAGAACTCCCACAACCCTGTCCAAATTCTTGCAATTAGATATTTAAGTATTTGGAACAGGCCGGGGACAAGAGGATGGCCAAGAGGCAGACTAGAATGCCTCCACTTACTAAGATATTGGCGCTGTTTTAATGATGAATGCCAGCCCTCCAATCCTCACCCCAAAACACACCCCACATACCGTTATCCATCATACTCCCCATTGTACTTCCATGGCCACTCAAGTTCAGTGACATCTCCATACCACATTTGCCCCCTCTATGCCATTTCTGTACCTTCAATTTTCTTCCAAGTGCCACATTTATCTTCTATAACCATTCAACCAGTCTTCCTATGTACAGGCCTCAGGAGCAATGTTCTTAAAATGCACATGAAAACAATAAATGTCTAAGAATCTCATAGAATACTGACTCAAACACATTTTAGAGTGATAAACCTTTGTTAATAAAACTAATTTAAAATATATATCCTCTCTTAGAGTCATAGAGATGTACAGCATGGAAACAGACCCTTTGGTCCAACCCATCCATGCCGACCAGATATCCCAACCCAATCTAGTCCCACCTGCCATCACCAGCCCATATCCCTCCAAACGCTTCCTATTCATATACCCAACCAAATGCCTCTTAAATTTTGCAATTGTACGAGCCTCCACCACTTCCTCTGGCATCTCATTCCATACACGTACCACCCTCTGCGTGAAAAAGTTGCCCCTTAGGTCTCTTTTATATCTTTCCCCTCTCACCCTAAACCTATGCCCTCTAGTTCTGGACTTCCCCACCCCAGGGAAAAGACCTTGTCTATTTGTCCTATCCATGTCCCTCATAATTTTGTAAACCTCTATAAGGTCACCCCTCAGCCTTCAACGCTGCAGAGAAAATAGTCACAGCCTGTTCAGCCTCTCCCGATAGCTCAAATCCTCCAGCCCTGGCAACATCCTTGTAAATCTTTTCTGAACCTTTTCAAGTTTCACAACATCTTTCCAATAGGAAGGAGGCCAAAATTGCATGCCATATTCCAACAGTGGCCTAACCAATGTCCTGTACAGCAGCAATATGACCTCCCAACTTCTGTGCTTAGTACTCTGACCAATAAAGGAAAACATGTCAAATACCTTCTTCACTATCCTATCTACCTGTGACTCCACTTTATGGGGCTATGAACCTGCACTCCAAGGTGTCTTTGTTCAGAAACACTCCCCAGGACCTTACCATTAAGTGTATAGGTCCTGCTAAGATTATACTTACCACACATTAAATACAGGTAGTCCTTTTAAAACTGAATCAAAATGTGAACATAGCACACTACTAACGTAAATGGTCTAAAACTCTTGAAAAGCCAAGCAGTTATAATGGACTCGGCTATAAGAAAGTAACCTTGGGTCAATATAAATAATGAAGCTTGTCTCAGCTTTGTCAGATGCCCTGTCAATTAAAGCAGTCCAGAAGCATGTGGGAGTTCTGAAAGCATTTGAAAGTTTCCTTTGCAGTTGAAAAGACTCTGGGCATTTAAATCACTTAAGTTTATCACATTAGTGGTGGAGGCTGGTACAATTGCAACATTTAAGAGGCATTTGGATGGGTATATGAATAGGAAGGTTTTGGAGGGATACGGGCCAGGTGCTGGCAAGTGGGACTAGATTGAGTTGGGATATCTGGTCGGCATGGACGGGTTGGACCGAAGGGTCTGTTTCCATGCTATACATCTCTATGATTCTATGACTAGAATTGCCAAGCCATGGTTTATTCAGTGCATAATGCATTACAGCCCTTTTCTGTTTTGAGAAGACTAACACAATGGTGATCATTGTAATAGTCAACTTACCTTTACTGGACAGCGCCCTATAATCAGTCACTTACAATACAGTATCTAATTATTGAAACTGAAAAGTTTTCTTTTTGATAGACCTTGAAATACAAAATAAGATTCCAAAACCAGATGACTTCTTGTCTTTCTCTACTTGGTGCTGAAGATCTCCCTTGATTTAACACTTCCATAAGGTACCACAATGTCTTCAAACAAAGCAGGCCTGACTCCAAGTATAGTTGAGAGTCTATAATTCCCAACCCCCCAATAGATTAGGCCGGGTGCAATAGCTGTGGGCCATATCCCAGGGCACAAAATGAGTACAAGTATCCCAGAATTGAGTCTCATCCTCCATTATTAAATAATCCCCTGCCTCTGTCCAATGCAGTCAAACTCATGAAGGTTTAGGCCCTTCCATTTGTAAAGGCCAAACGGATACAGAAACACTTAATATTTTCTGGAAATTTGGGGCAACATCCTAAAATAATGAGAGCAAGAGCCCAAGACCTGAGACGTACTAAAGATTTGGACCCCTCCTCCATATGCAATTGATCCTTTTGAAATTGATTGCCTTTTGGCAGGTCTATTGTGGGTCATACTTAAAGTGCACCACTTTTCAGTAGGTATAGCTTTGACTGGGACAACATGGGTCATTTCTGAAAATACAGCTTGGGAATATGTCAGAAAGGTGGTGGGCAGCAGAATCACCTGCCACTTCTGAAGTAAACTTTGCTGGGCAACATGGAGGAATAGAGATCTGGTAATTTCAGATTCTCCTCAAAATGCAACCTTCATCAATCTATAATTCTGCTAGAGTCAAGATTTCTAGCTGTTTTCAAGGGACTCAAATTTATTAGTAGGATAATCACCATCCACCCCTCCAACCAGCCAAGCAACAATTCCCAAAAACATCTGCAAATATAAAACTGTGTGGAGTTTTACATCTGCTATTGGTGTACAGCCATTTGTACCAACTGATAATTAGTTGTTTTATTGATAGTTAGGTTTCTTGTAAAATTTATGTACTCAGCCCAGCCATTCTCACAATAGTGGATATATGGTATATTAAAACACTTAGTTGCACCTTGGCTCCCAAGTCCCACTGTTCGTAGACTCGCTCACACATAAAATGTTCTTTCCTGTAGCAGCATTTCCAGTGCCCGAGGTTAATTGTGTCTTCTGGTTTTTTTTAGCTGCTAGTTCCAAATTTGAGTCAGTATCATAAATTGTGTAACTTACAGTAAATGATGTTGTTAATGACATTCCAGAAGGCTTATGGGAATCCTGTTGCTTAATGTAACAATCATTGGTGAGAATCTTGCCCACTATATGTTAACATGACAGTTCTATTCAGTGCTGGCTGAGTGATTATATGGGGCATTTTGGCATTTGCCTGGTCTTTATCATACTTACTTTATTCATCCAGTATAGACTACAATACACTGAGCAGGATTCACATGGCACCACTAATGGATTTAGCATGATAATAAATGGACTACCAACTCCCACAAATAACTGCTGTTTCCAGGATTTTATCCGAAAAGAGCCTTTTCAATATTGTTCCCTTGTTTCACGCCCTTAACGTTAATAATTGCCAGAGGTCAGGGAAGATATTGCTTTTTTCATTTTTAATGATGGCAAAGACAGTAGAACGGGGCTTTTAAATATGCAAGTACAAAATTATTGATTCCGTTAGGGAGGGTCTTCTTTTCAGATATTCAAGAATATATATTTTTATTTCAGTGTAAATGACCACTGAGAGGTCATTAAAAACTGGCTGAGCCTGATGTGCAAGCTTTGCTAGAATTGAAAAATCAAGATCGTTATTTATTTTGTCAACGCCTTTAAGGCTTATACTTCGACCCGACGAATGTTTTATTCACTCACTCTGTTTTCCCCTATTGGTGTAAACATTTTTCATTTTACCTACTCATTTCCTTTGATTGAGAAACCACAGAGAACAGATCCTCCATCCATTTGGAGATGCAAGGGTAGGACCCTTAACACCAGTATCTTCAAGTTGATAAATCAGATTGTAATAGATGGCAGAAAACTTGCACAGTGGCTGTGTCATCAGTGATGAAGCTATCTCAGTATAGGCTTGGCCCTTGATAACATTATCATTAATTAGAGCTGTGCTGACCCAGATCTGACAATTGATGCAGGAGGAATTGTGGATCTGCTTACTTGTACACCTTTGGTAGAAGCATTGAAGGCCATGCTACCCTTATCTTTTACATTAGTGGCACCCTCCTGTTCTTCACAACTTTGAGTTGGTTTTCCACCGTCCATACCAGCAGGAAAGTTTCTGACACTCAATTGCATCACCAAGCTAAATACCTCAGCTGGTCTCTCAGCCAGTCTCAATATTAATGTTAAATCTTGTGTTAATAATATGTAGTTCATAACCTAGAGAGGGATAAAATGCTTAAAATGAACTTGCTGGGCATACTTCATTTTGAAATGTACAAAATAACTTTGACGAATATGTGTCATTTGCAAGTTTTAGATTAGATTAGATTCCTACAGTTCAGAAACAGGCCCTTTGGCCCAATTAGTCCACACCAACCCTCCGAAGAGTAACCCACCCAGACCCATTCCCCTACTAATGTACCTATAATTATGGGCAATTTAGCATGGCCAGTTCACCTGACCTGCACATCTTTGGACTGTGGGAGGAAACCAGAGCAAACCCACGCAGACACGGGGAGAATGTGCAAACTCCACGCAGACAGTCGCTTGAGGCTGGAATCGAAGCCGGGTCTGTGGCGCTGTGAGGCAGCAGTGCTAACCACTGAGCCACCATGCTGCCCTGGCATTTCCTTCCAGGAAGACTCTTGGTTTACTTTTGACTTAATGTTTCTAAGCATACATCAGTGACATGGAACCTAGTTTCTCACCAGCCGTTAGCTCCTGTCATTTTCCTTGTATTCTGACAGTAAGTAAAGGCTTGTCACTGGCGAGGTATATTCTGGGAAATTTAAGATCACAGCCTGTTTTTTTTTTGTACATGCGTAACTGAACTGCATGGAAAAATTTGCCTTTTGTATAGAAAATGTGTCACCCACCACAAACATATTCCTTGCGCAATTATCAATCCATGCAGAGAACATAAGCTGTATACAGTTATGAATAATTTTTATATGAAGGAATCATTTCAATATCCACTCATTATTCTTAGCATTACAATGTACTGCCACCACAGTACAGCCACACAGATTACCCTTAAGTGCCTAACATGAGTTACTTTATTATTGATTGCATCATTTCCAACAAATATAACATTTAAACCTGGAAACATTTTAATATCAGGTGTTCTTGCCAGTAACTTATTTCACAGTTTTGAATAATGATATCTCAGAGGGTGCTAATGCTAGGGGAGATGACAGACGTAAGGAAGAACTTGAAAATGAGGATGAAAATGTTAAAATGGAAATGATGCTTAACTAAGAAACAATGTATATCAGGGTGTACAGGGATGATGGGTAACCAGGAGTTGGTGCTTGCTAATATCTCTTGTCACCTGTTGCTGTTACTATTCAAAGGCCTCTAAATTGCCTTTGGACCCAACATACAATGTCCATCTTTGATTTGTTCCTGAGGTTCATTTAAATTCTGTCGATGTGGTCGATCAACTCCGTAGTCTAGAACTTAATGTTTTATAACTAAATCGTCTGACAATATCACATTTGAAACAAATCCATGGTGATAGTATAAAATGACAGTAGTTTTTAAATTAATGCTTGATAGAAAAAATAATAAGCTTCTAAGTAAATGTTTTGTAAAATTTGGTTTCATACTGTTTTCACACAGCTGGGAAACCTCTGAAACTTGGCATTTTCATTAAATTAAAGGAAAAGTCTTGTGAAATGACGTATGGAAGAAGTTAATTGTGGTGAATTGGAGTTTTTGACTTCAGCCAAGAAACTGCGATCTTGCATGCCTATTTAATTAGTGTTCTGATCTCTAACATGTCTTGTGGTCTTATGGTCTCTTGTTTCAGGCAATGGAGAATGTAAAAGAGGTGAATGCCAATGTTATGCTGGCTGGGAAGGTGAAAGCTGTAACTGTTCGTCCTCCCTAATGTCCTGCAGGACAGGACATGGTCAAATCTGCAATGGAAGAGGGACATGTATCTGTGGTAGATGTCATTGCACTGAATCCAGAGCTTCTGGTCATTTGTGCGAGGTTTGCCCAACATGTGAAAGTTCCTGTGAAAACAGCTGGTATGTTTTTGCAATTCATACATTCACATAATTTTTCTGTTTTTACACATTGTTGAGATAGAGTCATAGATTCATACAGCATAGAAACAGACCCTTAGCTGCAACGTGTCCGTGCCAACCAGACATCCCAATCTGAACTAGTCCCATTTGCCAGCATTTGGCCCTTATCACTCTAAATCCTTCCTATTCATATACCCATTCAGCTGATTTTTAAATGTTGTAATTGTACCCACCTCTATCACTTTGTTTGTTCTATAGTTTGTTCTATACGCATACCCTCCTCTACTTGGAAAAAGTCACCTCTCAGATCCCTTACAAATCTCTCGCCTTGCAACTTAAACCTATGCCCTCTAGTTTTGGACTTCCCCACCTTGGAAAAAAGACTTTGGCTAATCATCCTATCCAGTACGGCCCTGGGGAGTGTGGCTGAACAAAGAGACCTTTGGGTGCATAGTTCCTTGAAAGTGGAATCGCTGGCAAATAGGGTGCACGTGTTTGGCACGCTTGCCTTCATTGGTCAGAACATTAAATGTAGGAGGTATACATCATGTTGCAGCTGTACAGATCATTGGTGAGGCCACTTTTGGGATACTGCATACAATTCTGGTTGCCTTTCTATAGGAAAGATGTTGTTAACTTGAGAGGGTACAGAAAAGATTTACAAGGATGTTGCCAGGACTGGAGATTTTGAGTTACAGGGAGAGACTGAATAGACTGGGGCTGCTTTCCCTGGAGCATTGGAGGCTGAGGGGTGACCTTATAGAGGTTTACAAAATCTGTTCAAAAACAGAACAGATATACAAAAAGATGCAACATAATGGAAACTCAAACTCATTGACCATGTGATATGTGTGTAGATAAAAAATAAGGCTGTGGTTAAGTTTAAGTAAAACAACTAATTTATGATGATGATAAATAATGCTCAAACTGCCTATGGAGTCACTTCATGGTAAAATACCATCCAGCTGTACAAACCATTCAATAGTTACACCATCTTGTTGCCCTATTTGTTTGCTTTAACAACAGAACTACTTCCTTTCTAAAACAAACAACAGTTTTGTGTTGAAATAATCATAATTTTGGTAAAGTAAGCTTAGCAATGAAGTGTGTAATGTTAAACAGTGGAACTGAAGGAAATATTTTAGAATAATCAATGCATGTAGAGAATTCAAACAAAGTGCATTTATAAAACTGAAAATTACTACTTTAACCTTTTGTAGAATAAGCTGCTAATGAATCAAAATTATAGCTTCCTTTTTACATTAACATAGATGGTCTTCATTAAAACTTTTTTTTAAAGTTTACCTTTATTGTAAGTCCTGGTGCAATAACTGCCATAAAAATTACTTCTATAATTGTGAGGATGGCAACATGGAGGATCCTATGACACAACATAAGCAGGATGTGTCTATATTTTTATATCAATTCACAGGATGAGGGTATCACTAGCTAGGCCAGCAATTATTGCTCATTCCTAATTGTCCAGAGGTAGTTAAGAGTCAAAGGCATTGGCTGTGGGTCTGGTGTTACATGTAGGCCAGACCAGGTAAGGATGTCAGATTTCCTTTAGTAAAGGACATTAGTGAACTAGATAGGTTTTTTTTCTGACAATCAGCAATGGATTCATGGTCTTCATTAGACTTTTAATTCCAAATTTTTATTGAATTCAAATTCCACCACCAGCCATGGTAGGATTCAAACCTGCATGCCCAGAACATTACCAGGGTCTCTGGGTTAACAACCCTGTGATAATATTGCTACATCTCCCTCTGTGCTTCTAACGCAAGCCAAAATACAAATGTCTGGGTTTATCTGAGCACTTGAAATCTTATCTAGTTATACAAGGTGCCTGCTGATCCTCAGTGCAAACCAACCAGATACAGGTGTGTAAGTCCTAGCTTTCCCTCCTTTGTTGTTGCTGAGTTGAATGGATGAAGGGTCCACGAAGAGCGCTACCATCGTTCATAATTAAAAATCACACAACACCAGGTTATAGTCCAACAGGTTTAATTGGAAGCACTAGCTTTTGGAGCACTGCTTCTTCATCAGGTGGTTGTGGAGTATAAGATCGTAAGACACAGAATTTATAGCAAAAGTTTACAGTGTGATGCAACTGAAATTATATATTGAAAAAGATTGTAACTTCTAAAAACGTTTTGCGACATAGATATGAAAGAACTGAAACCAACATGGCCATTCTAAAAGATAAGAGAGTTAACAAACAGTCCAGGTCTTTTTCAAATCATAACCATCAATCATAGGGGGACTTTTTGCAGAGGAGAAAGTTCCATTTGAAGAAAGGCTAGATGGTTGGTGCAGGTACTCACTCTGTTTTACAGGCCAGGTTTGTGTGTTATCAAGTTTCTCAGTTGCCGAAAAGCAAGTTGGACGTGCAGTGTTAATGCTGTGAGTTGGCTAAATAATGAGGTGCAAATAAGCTTCTCATCCATACGTTAAACTAGCAAAGAAAGTATCAAGTTCTATATTGCAATTTTCAATTGATCCACCATCCACAGCCTTTTGGGGGACCATTTCCAGATTTCCATTACTTTTACATGAAAAAAAGTGTTTCGTCATTCCTAAATTAAACTGCCACAACAACACTGAAGATGCCCCAAATATTATAGCTTCAATCCAAACCACTTTCTACAAAGAGTCCCAAAGTAGATGATAGATATCTCATTTACACATGCAAGCAGCCTCATGCCCATTTAATGAGCAGTCCATGGCAGTTGAACTGGAACTCCCCTTATAAATAAGGACCAAATGTCCATTTCAAAATGTTAAAAAAATTATTAAACAAACACATCTTTGCACCATTCCCTTTAAGCTTTTGGCATGTATGGTGAGCTTTAGTTTTAGGTGAAGATTGGTTAAGGCTCTTATAGTAACAAAATGATATACAAATTTCCCCAGGCATGAATTTGCAAATGTGCTGAAGTGAAATGTATATACCCACAACTATATTAGTGAAAGTTTATGCTTATGTATATGTATCTGACTTATGCTTTCTAGGAAGTGTGTGCAGTGCCATGTGTTAAACTATTGGGCTGTGTATCCTGCCAATTGCACAAAAGCATGTTCTCAAATGGTGTTGGTGGACCAGCTTTCAGGTACCTTTTTTTTTTAAGTTCTATTGTTTCACTTTTTCATGTTATATATTTCACATTTAGAGTTAATACCTGATTTAATATTGTTTAGAATGGAAAAAAATGCTCCAACATCTTTTTACAAGTGCATTACCATGCTTGGGATCTCTGCTTCATACTTAATCATACTTAATGTCCCTGGCCGCCAGCGTTCTCTCTCTCTCTAAAATGTTTACACCAGAAGCAGATTTGGACCCGACAGTAACATTGTTTGCATGTGACGTTGTAAAGGAGCAATATGTTCTTCTCACAAAATGTGATTAGTATCACTATGGAGTAACAATTCAGACAATTCAAGATATATAAACCTGTATAGTATAAACAACACTCCTTTTAGAAAAATGTTTTTTATGCAGGTTTGCTGTCACAAAACAAACTTAAAAATCTCTGTCAGATAGGCAACATGTTGCTTTGAATTTGTTGAACAGTGGTATCAGTGAAGAAACAAAGATAAAAGTCTTTATTTTTAGCAGTGATGAAGTGTGTACAATACTCTCCCTCTGACATCCTGTTAAATTGCCATTTATTTTCCTCCCTTTTGTTCGACTGGTCTAATATTATTCTGTTTACCCCCTGGGTCATGTTGAGGATTCTGATACATATTTAAATATATTATTTCTCTTTTTTCAGAAAATAACATTCATAAAAGCCACGTAACCATTCATATGTCACATTAAATGTTTTCCTTTTAAAATCAATAAAATGTCTGAATAGGTTCTGACAATTCCAGGCACATTTTTATAGCTCCCAGGATATTTTTTTTCTATTCAAGAAATGATGCACATTCCTAACACTAAACATTGTGAAGTGAAAGTGCAATTCTCACAATAAAGCAGTGATCAATGTTTGTTTTTAAATGTAATTGTATTATTTTCATTGATTGCCACAACAGATAATATAGGTGAATGAGATTATTAAAATACAGACCTGTTTGATTTTGTGTATTAGCGCTACTGTCTGACATTCAAAGATGATTTTATTCAGATATTTTGATTGACCTAGAATTTTTTTGAACATTTTGCTTTAACCATAGCAAATGAGTGATAGTCTGTTCTGTTGTTCTCAAGAAAATTGTCACAAAACTGATTTGATTTTGTTTGATACTAACAAATATATTTAGTCATTTCTCTGATTCTAAGTTACTTATACCAAAAGCCCTCCCTTCATTTCTATATCCCATCCTATTTTAAATAGATAATATGTTTGCATAGCTGTAACATGAGCTGTGAATTGGAATTTTAGATGACATTTTGAACATAACTATAAGTAAAATGCTGTTAGTTTCCATCCATCAAAAGCTTTTTAGACCTCCTTTCCTCAAGAAACTCAAAGCAAAGTTAATGGCTAAAGACAGCATTTATTAATCATTACTTCTTTTCATAATGCTGCATTTGACCTTGTTTTGTGTCTTTATTTTTACTGTCAATCATAGGCAAATAAGATACTCAGGAAATGTGAGTGCATGTTCCTATTGCAAGACTTACACATGTCAGTGGAATTTATATATGGGTTGTAATTAGGAGAAAGCTATGTTTTCGATATAATTAATTTTCACTCTAACTTAAACAGTGGGAATTCCTGAAGGCATGATAGCATTGAGAAACGTTTTGTTGACCATGCCATTAACTTGTGTTTTGTTATCAGAATCGGAGGAAGAAAAAGCACAACACTGCATTTTTCAAGCACAAAACAACTGCTTATATAAATTTAAGATGGTAGCAACTGACACTGAAAAAGAATATCTTTATATATTGAGAAACCCAGGTAAGTATTTTACATAATAACATTAAAATATTAAGAAATGTTGCGGCTGAAAAATTCTATTAGCTCCTCAAAGATTATCTTTCCATTACATGAGTTTTAAAAAATAATGAAGCATTGTCACTTTTTTTTGTGGCCTTGCTTCACAGATTATTTCAAATATTGCATATTCTTTGAGTAAGGAAGCTTTGTATATTAATCCTCAATTTAGATTAGATTAGATTAGACTTACAGTGTGGAAACAGGCCCTTCGGCCCAACAAGTCCACACCGACCTGCCGAAGCGCAGCCCACCCATTCCCCTACATTTACCCCTTACCTAACACTACGGGCAATTTAGCATGGCCAATTCACCTGACCCTGCATATCTTTGGACTGTGGGAGGAAACCGGAGCACCCGGAGGAAACCCACGCAGACACGGGGAGAACGTGCAAACTCCACACAGTCAGTCGCCCGAGGTGGGAATTGAACCCGGGTCTCTGGCGCTGTGAGGCAGCAGTGCTAACCACTGTGCCACCGTGATTCGTAATGAGTTTTAATATGCTCCTACTTTTTTGGCTGCTTTGAAACAATCCTGCGGTTTACCTCACCTGTATCTTGATAATAAGGGACATTTTAACACTTCCTTGCCTAGATATTAGCCTACAAGCTGTATTTTCTTTCAAAAAGCTTACTGTTCTTTATACTTGTGGATCAATCTGAATTTCTTTATGCAATTTCTAACATAAAGGATTTTAACTATGTTATACAGTCATTGCATTTAAGAACTAGACATTTATTTGAACCTCATTTCAGACACAAGCCAGCAGTCTCATCTGTCAGAATACCAAGTGGGTGGCAGTGATAGCATTTTTGCATGCTTATTAGGTGACTTCAGAAATCACATGCCATTGTTTGAACCCTTGCTCTGGGTTGCTGCAATGCAAATTAAACCCTGATTTCACCTGACAACTTCCTTGTATAATAAGAATGTGAGATAAAGTGAGATAGCGGCACTGTGGTAATGTTTAGAACAGTAATTCAGAGGCCAGAACTAATGCCAACCATTGTTACATCTGTAAAAGAATAAAAACAGTGGAGGATTCAGGTATCTGCAGTGTAAGATTCAATGAGGAGGCCTTTAGCAGAGATCCCAGCCACTGGCTACAAAGCAATTATGACCCTCCTTCAGGAGTTTTGTGTCAATCAGGCAGGCCTTCCACGAGATCAGGATCTATGGTGATAAATCCCACCCGTCAAGAATTAATGCCCATTCAAATACTGCGGCAGCTCTTTTGCTGAGCAGCATCTGGGAGGGGTGATGACTGCTGCTGGTTCAAGGTTTACGGAATGCCCAGGGTGACGGACCGACAAAAAAAACTGCAGCTGATAGAATCCAAAATAGACAGGCAGGAGGCTGGAAGAACACAGCAAGGAAGGCAGCATCAGGATGGTGGAGAAGTCAATGTTTCAGGTGTAACCCTTCTTCTGGGTGTAGGTGTAGGGGGAGCTGCAGATATAGGGGGAGGCAGGGGCAGAGTGGTAAAGTGGGGATAGGCGAAGACAGGTAGAGGGTTGAAGGTCATACCCTTCTGCCCCTCTCCCTGTGCTAGCTCCTTCAACCAGGCCTCTTTCCAAACACTTGGCCTACATGTTTCCCATCAAAAATTGCAACTGGATCAGCATTGTGAAATGGTGACTATGTGCTGACCTGAAGGTGTTACTTTTTTTTTATAAATCACACTCGCTTATCATTTTTCTCTCCTGAATCCCTGCTGGGAAGGGGATATCTCCTGAGACTTCACTCCCAGGGCAGGTCAGGAGAGGAATGCAGTGGGCCCAGGAAGATGTAATAAAAACATTTGGCTATAATAGCCTCAGCTCAGCACACCCATACGATTGGGACCCTCTCTTTTACAAGCCTAGATATCCAGCTTCGGATCAAACCTGGATCTCGACCTGAGATAAGCAAATTCAGGCGAAGCAAGCAACCTGCAGCAGGACTGGTGTACGGGAGGTTCAGTGATGAAAAGCAGTTGGTAAAAAGGTGAGTGTGGGAGTGATGAAAATCATATGAAAACCCAGATGAAAACCACAGGATGACTTAGATGGCAGAAGAGGCTGCTTCAAAATGGTGCTGATTTGATGAGTATTTATTTAATTACAGTAATAGACATTATATTAATTCATGCATTAGTGATATTTTAAATATTAATCACAGAATGTTTTTAATGTTTTGTTTTTATTATTATTTTGCAGAATACTACCCTAGCCACAATATCGTTGCAATGTTTCTTGTCTTCTCTGTTGGTACAGTTATTACTGGATTATTCATTGTGATGATAATCAGACAAATAATGATGCACTGGAACTCAAATGAAACAAATCATCCTGGAACCAATTGCAAAGTATCTCCTCCTCAAAAGGTAGAACTAATAGGTTATCGATTTGCAAATGGTCAGAAAGTTTAAAACCATTTTGATTATTAATTCATCATGAGGGAAATATACTGGGAAAAACTACTGAAGGTACAAATGTCTTTTGTTTTTCAAGGGAAAAACTTCATTACCTATAGTTAGTTCAGAAACTACAGCATTCAGGCGTGACAAGCCAGAGGAGCTCCATGTGTACATCAACAAAATGCAAGTAATTTCAGAAGCTTGACTTGTAACAAAAATATCAGAAAAATATTACAGGATCCCATCTTTCATGGGTTCCAGACCAAATGATCTGCTCACAAGACTGATATGATGAGAAGGGCATGTTCAATCAATTCAAGCTCACCCATCCAGAAACGACAAGAGTCCCCACTCTTTTTAGTATTACCCAAATGTTTCTGAAGTCAGTCTTGCATTCATGTATCCTATTGGGATGACCTCATTTCAAGTTGTGCTTTCATATTTTTGTGCTATTTCCTATTATCTACATCCATGGGTAGCCCTCTCAAATATTTTCTACCGACCCTGCAAAGATGAACTTCCTCCAGTCTTTCTACATAATTCAGTGGTACCGAGAATTTTATTGAGAAGATTAAATAAATCTGTTTCCTTGTCTGTTTCCCAATTGATGACAATTCCGAAAAGTGTGTGCAAAATGTTATCAAGAATACAGCTAAGTACAAGGTTAACATGAAGTGGTCAAGATCGCACACAGCATCTTGAGCAACAGTACTGTTTTGTTACGGCAATAATCTCAAACAGTTTAAAAACATTTCAGGCTCAAATTAATTGCAATTCAATTTGAATTAACTGAAAATGTTTTCCAAAATAGAACTCTGTCGAGCTATCCTAGAATTTTGCTAATATTTAGTATTTCAACAGAGCATTTTGTATGTTATGTCTTGTACTTACAAGAGCTACCAATCTTGGAACTGAAGAGATAGATGTAAGATAGACCAGCAATGGATGACTCTCTGTGCAATAATGATATTTGTAAGCAAACCACTGGAAATAATTGCATTATTGTTCTGATTTTAGTTGTCACTACTGGGGAACTAAGTTTAATCGAATTCAAAATCATCAACAATACTGCATAGGTACTGAAATCTGTGAAATTATTTTCTCCAAGAAAGATAATACTGTGATGGTCCAATGACTGCTTAGCTTTTGTTTACTGAAGTTAAGAACAAATCTAAGACTGGTAAGGTGTATACTTCTGGATTCCTATTTTTGTGATTATTTATTTTGAAGTTGATAAAATGTTGATGAATGGAATTCAGTGTGTACTGAATCTCTGAAATACAAGTACCAAAACTCTCAACTGGGGTCCACTCCTGCTGGTATAATTAGCCACTTTAATCATCCACATCGTGGTGTAGATGCTGTTGATAATTTTTTCTGGAATTTCCCTGTTTTTTTTGCCAAAGGTACAGTAAACACGTGGAAAAGTCTCTATGGATATTCATCTCTGCATTTTTAAATGTAAACCCAGGATTTTTAAAAGGGATCAAATCAGAAGTAGGGATACCAGATGGTGCCAGCAGCCTCTGTACCAAGTCACTGCTGTGATTCCAACACCGAGCCATTTTGAATGAGGATATCATGGACAGATCCCAGCTGGAAAGTGACTGAGCCAGTTATTGGAAATGGTAGAGCATATTAATCCAACATTCCAGTGCTCCTGGAATTTACAATTTGTAGAATTGATAGCCCATATTGATTGGTTCATTTCTGCATTTCTGGACCAAGCCATCGTAATTGGCTTAGGTGTAGAAGTAGTGGTCGCCAAAAGATCAAGTAAAACAAGCAACCCCCAAAAGGACACATAATTCCCCCACCCCCAAAGTGATGGAGCACTCTCCCTGGCCTTTAATTAGTTGGAGCATTGCAGTGAGTATGGTTAAAGGCTGCCACGTTGACCCAATTGAAAATCCAGCCCATGATCTACAGAGGAACCTCGATTATCTGAACGACACGGGCAGGAAGTATTTTGTTTGGATAATGGAACATTTGGATAATCGAATGCCAGATAACACAGTTTAGCCAAGCATCGGGACCTTGCGGTCATGTTCAGATAATCCGCAAATCTGATAATTGAATGCTGAATAATAGAGGTTCCTCTGTATATCTTTCCATTCACCAATTTTAGAAATATCTAAGTTGTAAAATATACTGTGTATTTTCACAGAAAAAATGTATAATTTTATCCTTAAAAACCACCAACATTGGCTCATTGAACAGTCAATGAAACTATCAAAGATGGTTGTATTTCAACTTCTATAAACTAGGAATTTCAGTACATGATATTATTTTATGAAGTTAGCATTTTTTAAAATTCCTCTGCTGCTTTTATGTTGACATTGATCGTGTAATGTTAAAGTCTAATTTATAGGCTTATGCTTTTGTTTGTGGGAATCCCTTAAAAATGCAATTCAGGCTTTCTCTTACATTAGAACTGCGTAGAATGCAAAGAAAGCTGTTGTCAGCAGTTTCAAATCCATTTTTATTACTCATTTAAGTAAGATAGTCCCTCACTGACACTTCCTATCCTTATTCTAATTTATACGCATCTATTCATACTACACAAGTGCCAGACAATGATCATCTCCAACAAAATAGAAATGAACAATCTTCCCCCATGAGATTCAGCGATGTTACCATTGTTGAATTTTAAATCCTTGAGGATCACCATTGATCAGAAACAAAACTGGACCACCAAATAAACACTGGCAAGCAGAACAGGTCAGAATATGCAGACCTTGCTGCAAGTAACTTTCTGACACCCCAAAACCTGTCCACTATCGATAAAGAACATCAGCATGTGATAGAATACTCTCCACTTGCTTGGATGACAGTTCCATTAACATTTAAGAAACTTTGATAGCATCCAGAGCAAGGGAACACACTTAATTGACACTACAATCACCATTTTGAATATTCAGTCCCTCCACTAACTGCACACTGTGTCTGCAGTGTTTATCATAGAAAAGAGACACTGCAATTCCATCAACATCACTTTACAAACTCTGAACCTCTGTCTGGAAGAACATGGGAAGCAAGTGCATTTGCGCACCACCAATTAATATTTTTTTTAAATCTAGCATTAAAAATGCTCTGTAATTCTGTGCCCATCAGTTTATTTTAAGAGAAAGAGTAGACTTAAACTTTCAGTAGCGGCTCTAAACAATTGGTCATGAGTCAGCCAGCATATGCATCCCACCCAACTTTCCTTTCCTACAAACTGCTATTGTTTTGCTTTAACTGAAATGCTCAGATTTAATTTTAAGGGAATAGTGGGCGGCACGGTGGCACAGTGATTAGCACTGCTGCCTAACAGTGTCAGGGACCCAGGTTCAATTCCCGCCTCAGGTGATTGACTGTGTGGAGTTTGCACATTCTCCCAGTGTCTGCGTGGGTTTCCTCCCACAGTCCAAAAATGTGCAGGTTAGGTGAATTGGCCATGCTAAATTGTCAGTAGTGTTAGGTGCAGGGGTAAATGTAGGGAATGGGTCTTGGTGGGTGCGCTTTGGCAGGTCGGTGTGGACTTGTTGGGCAGAAGGGCCTGTTTCCACACTGTGTAAGTAATCTAAATAAATATTTAGAAACTTGCAATTCTCATCACAGGGGCGTGCTAGATCAATTTTGAGCCTTATTAAAAAGCATTTAATTAGTAACATTTGGAAACATGAGTTGGCAGCGTTTACCTCTTCCATGTGCAAGTATATATCTGTCGATATTTGTACGTGTTTATGTATGTATTTTTTTCTTTTCCTGTAGAACTGTGAGTAATTCTAAGATGCACTGATGACAGTCTAGCCATAAAATAATGTTATCACAACCTTCAGCTGTATAATTTATCTAAATGAATGATCCATCAAGACAGGGAGATGTTCTTCTGAATCAAAAATGAAGAGAAGTTTTGAAGAATTGATAAAGTCAATATTAATATAAAATCAAGGATCTGTGGATGCTGGAAATATGAAAAAAAAACAGAATATGCTGGAGAAGCTCAGCAGGACTTAACAGGATGTTAATTTCTTTTTACTCTGTACAGATGTTGAGTTTCTCCAGCATTCTCTGTTTTTGAGTAAATGTTTTGTTCATTATTATATGGCAACATGCTTCCTGCAGTGGATTATTCAATTGTTGTTCATTCCCAGCATTTATTGCACATGCTGTGATGTATTACTGATATTTGTCAATGTTTTATGTTTGAATATAAAAATCATGGTTGCCCAAATCAGCAGCCAAGCACTTAACCCTTGCATTATTACTCTCCCTGTGCCATTTTAGCTTTAGCAGTCACTTGTTTAAAATAAAAAATTATTGCTATTGGAATGTTGTCCAGATGAATGTCAAATGATACATGAAGTGTTTGTTAACTAATACTGCAAAGAGTAATATCTGGATATGTGTTCTCATATATGCAGTACCTTCTGACAGTTGAGAGAGAAATAGTGTGATTTTACAAAGTAAAGCCCTAAAGCTTGAGTCAAATGGGCCTGGAACACTTAGCATTAATAACAAGAATTCATGTTCCCTGACAAGAAGTGAAAAGCATTAATATCATCAAAGTTATGTTATGATATCTCTTCAGTTTACAAGTTGCTTTATTAAGACTGTGTTTCTTCCTAGCAAAGCAACATGCTATTTTCTTGTTTCTTACCTGTATCGTTATCTTTCATACCTTTTAATAAGTGCATTGATACTACTGATGCAATTGAATAAGGCACAAAATGTGGAATAACAGAAAATAGATTGAGGGCAACTGTTGGAGAATAATTATCGATGAAGTTTGTTTTACAATAATATTTAATGTTCAATTATTTTACAGTTTTTCTGCTATGAAGTTATTTGGTTAACACTGTGCACTTTAGAAAACAATGTAATTAGCAATTGAGTACAACTGTTAAAATTTTTCACATTAAATACAAAAATTGGCCAATGGTTTTAGATGTCAATCCAATTTCTAAAAGAATCCAAACTTGCACTAACAATTAAAAAGATTTTTTATTTATTATGATTTATGGTTATAGTAGTTTAAATGCTCATTTAATGTCTTATCTTGAGTCATTCTGTTAATTTATTGGATTTCTTTGTATTAGAGATAATATTTTTAGGTTTACTTTTGATCTTGTAAAAAGTTGTGTTGCAAATGTTTAATAAAACCATATTAATAGTTCATTTATCTTAAGATGTTGTTTAAGCAAAATCTTACTAAATGGTTTATTCTTTCTGTTTGTCATCATGGAGATAGATATATCTTTCACAGTTGCTGCTAATGACTCATCACATACAGTTAATCTAAAAGAAAAACTGCAAGATTCCCTAATCAATTCTATGTGCAGAATAAGTGAACCATGACCTCTTAACAAGGGCCGGTTGAGTGAGATAGAGAGTGATTGGATGTTGTGGGGGGGAGGGGGAGGGGAGGTGTTGGAAGTGAGGTTGTGCTCTGATGAATGCAGGGTGCCTGGGATTGAGGAGCTCCACATTTTGTTCACCACAACGTCACACATGGTTAAATCTACCAGCCTAACAATGAGTGCAGGTCTTTCTTTTGCTGCCCATTAAGTGGAATGGTGACAGGTTGAATTGAGCCACAGATGGTCTACCTGATGCGTGTTCAACAGTCCATAAATCTTGGACTACTGTCAAAGGACACAACTCCTTCATTAGTGAGGCCACCTAACAGTTTTTCTGTTTGTGTGTGGGTGGCATGTATTCAGCCCACATTCATATCAGATATCAAATCTGAGAAGACTAGATTAATAAAGCATTTCTTTTATTAATTATTACTGGGTAGCTACTGAGCTGGGCTATCCTTACAATGTACTTGCTTTTGAATAAACCAGTCTGGTTGCTTAAACAATGAACCTAGCATTGAATATGTACAATTTTGTAGCATTGTGGTTTTATATTTGTTTGAGTAGCATTGTTGTAATATGACATAGTTTTAACCTACATTTAGAATAAAAAAAATTAAGATTGTGTGGCTCAGTTTTTTTTTCAAACAGTTTTGTAAATACCTCACCAAAAGTGTGAATGGTGTGCATAGATATAAAGTTTACAAAATACTATTACTTAAATATTTAATTGTTATGTTGTTAATAAATAAAAAGACATGGAGAGCCAGACTTAATAAGGAAATACCTGTATTAGGTCAGATGTCAATAAGAAGTGTCGTGGAGTATCTGAAAGAAGAAAGATGAGGTAGAGAGGAAGAGAGGTGTAGGGAGGGAACTCTAGGGCTTGAGGCTGAGGTAATTGAAGGCATACATCCTAATGGTGAAGCAATTAGAATTGGGAATGTGCAAGAAGATGAAGAGCAACACATTTCTCTGAGGACGTAGGCTGGACTATATCATAGGCGTAGGGAGGGGTAAGGTCATTGGAGAGATTTGAAAGCAAGCAGGCAGATTTCAAAGGCTGGGGGCGAGTGTCACTTAGCAAGTACTGGCATGATGAGTGATTTGGACAATCTGCAGGTTTAAATGAAGCCAGCAGAGTTTTGGATGAGTTCCAATGCACAGAGACAGGAATGTTGAAAGTCAACCAGGTGTATGTTGCAATAGTCAAGTCTAAAGGGAATAAAGACACAAATGAAGATTTCAGCAGTAGATAAATTGAAGCACAGGTAGAAGTTAGTGTTAATTATAATAAGAATGAGGTCAGAAGCTCAACCCAGTGTCAAATGTAACACCAAGATTGCAGTTAGATTGGCTTGATGCACGGAGAGGAATGGGATTAGTGACTAAATGTTTAGAACAGGGACTGAAACAATTGCTTCAATAATTCCCAGTATATACTTGGAGGAAATTTCTCCTCTTCCAGTACTTGATGTTGGATAAGCAGTGTCATAATTTAGCAAAAGTAGAGAAGGCAATTAAAGTGCAGGAGAGGTAGACCTGAATGTTACCAATATACATTTTGCTAGCAACAACTTTCAAAAAATAGACAAGTTTCCCAAATGACCAAGAGAAATGCTAAACTACAAGATTTGATGTCTTATGACTTCTACTGTAAGAAACACATCTAAATCTGCATAAATTAAACATTAGTTAATGGAGTGTTGTGAGCTGGCTTTTCCATATAACAATTAGCATTTTATTGAAAATATGGTTAAGGTAACAAAGATAAGGTTTCATGGAGTTGAGATGAATTCAGAAAGCGTGTGGAGGAAGACAGGAGAGAAACTAGAGGATCTATTTAATATTCAGCTGTAACCAAAGCAATTTAAAAACCAATATTAAAGTTCTATTCAATATAGGTTCCACAGGTTGCATTTTTGTAAATTGAAGAGATTCTGGGAGGGATCTTATAGTGCAGTGGTAGTATCTCTATCCTGAATCAAGGTTCATGTCTTACCTGCTCTTGAGGTGTTTAATGACTGAAACAGTGTCTAGTCCATTGTGGTTGCTGTTGCAGGGGTTTTACCTGAATGCTCGTAAAGCCAATTCCAAGAAGGAGGTTAGCATCTGTTTAAAAATCTTCCCAGTGAATCTGAAGGATACAGTAGAGGCATTGCTGATTAGATTTCTCTCGCACTCTGATGTGTCAGACCCAGTCTCACTGCAGTACAGTAATTTACAGTAGGACACTGGGACCTATATCCTCAAAAAACATGCAACACGTTTGGCTCTGCTACAAAGGAGAAGAGCGAAAAGTGTAGAAATACAGTAATCATAAGGATTCAGTTTTAAGGGGAATAGATATGCATAGATACTCCAGGATGGTATGTCACCTCTCTGATGCTAGGGTCAACGATATCTTGAAGCAGGTAAAGGACATCTTGGGGGAGACGGTGAGCAGCCAGTGGTCATGGTATTCACATTGGTGTTCACAATATAAGTTTAAAAAGGGATAAAGTCCTAAAAGCAGGATATAGAGAGTTAGGAAGCAAGATAAAAAGTACGACTTATAGATGGGGTTTGCAGGATTACTAACAATGTCACATGCTAGTCCATAGAAATAGCAGGATTTATCAGATGAAAATATGGCTAAAGAGCTGGTGTGGGGGCAAGAGTTTCAGATGGCTGAGCAATTGGAAATAGTTTTCGGGGAGGTGGGAACAAACTGGATGAGTTGTACCTGGCCAGGATCAAGGCTGATGCCCTAGGGGAAGTATTTGCTTGAATGGTTGGGGAGGGTTTAAACTAAATTGGCAGCGGGGTGGGAACCTATGCCAGGAGTCAGAGGACAGGGAATTAAGGACAAGAATACAACAGAAAGGGGAATAAGACAAGTGACAGGCAGAGGAATTAGAGGCCAGAATCAAACAAGACCACGGTAAAAAAAAAAGTGGGAAAGGGACAAGAAAAATTAAAAAGACGAGGCTTAAGTTTTAATTTCTGAATTCTGGGTGCATTTGAGATAAAGTGAATGAAATGAATCATGTAAATAGATATAGCTGGGATTATGGTGACATGGCTATAGGGTGACCAGGATTGTGAACCTAACACCTGGGCTATTCAGTATTTATGAAGGACTGAAGAAAAGGAGAGATAGTGGAGTCAAAAAGGACATATTGAGGAATGATATTAGCTCAGACAATGTTGGATTTGTCTGGATAGAATTTAGAAATACCAAGAACAAAAAAACAGTGGGAAAGGTGTATAGACCAGCAAACTGTAATGGAGAGGTTCCAATTGGTATTAAACAGGAAATCAGGGATGCGTGTGGTGAAGGAAAACATCTGCAGTTGTGGGTAACTTTAATCTGCATATAAATCAGACAAATCAAATTATTTAAATACCATTGAATAAAATTCCTGGTGCGCATATAAAATAGTTTTCTGGTTAACAACAATCTAATTAGTATCAATTTCAATAATAACAATTGATCTAGTATCTGTTGTTGTTCCAAACCTCTACCACCCTTTGTGTGCAGGAATGTTTTCTAAATTAATTCATAAAATATCCAGTCAGTTTTTAGGTCATGCCCCAAGACTCACCAATCAACAGAAATAGTTTCTCTCCATGTACTCCATCAGTTCCATTATTAACTTGAAACAATAATCAAATGACTCCTGAACATTTAAAATTCCAGGGGATCCAACCCCACCTTGTGTAACCCTTTCCTGTGTTTTAACCTTTGGAGTATAGGTCTTATTCTAGCAAAACTGAACCGTGCTCCCTGCAATACCAAATACATTTAAATTTGTGCTTCAATCCTGAAAATTTTGACGGCTCAAAATGAAGTGACTTTATGTGAAGCATGCTTTTCAATAGGAATTAACGTTAAAGCCAGAGTTAGATTCTGGCTGACAATTATTGCTTGGAACAGGTTTGAACTATGGTATCATATATGTACATTACTGTAAGTTCCTTGCTGAAATGGTTTTAATTTTGAAATATTGAAGAAATTAGTTACTTCAAGACACTTCCCAGTAGAAAACATCTTTTAAGACATTAGTGGAAATGGTTACATTCCTAAATATCTTCATTCAGGAAGAAAATAACCTTTTAAATTAAAATAAATTTAAAAATACAGAATGAATATGATATAAATGTAATTGCCATTATTACATGTTAAAATTAAGTCATCTGAAATTTTAATTAACCAACCCCAGGCTAGTAGTAGATGTCAGTCAGTGCAGGAAGAATTAGCCACACTGACTAATGTCTGGCTCTTTATGGATCCCAGTAATTCAGACCAAGTTTGCAACAGGAACCAGCTCAGAAAAGGAACAATAGAAGACAGAAATAGGAGTTGGGGGGTAGGGTCAGGAGATGAGTGCGTTGTGTACCTCACGACCATTATGGCAGTATATGTGCTCATTGTAGGTATTTTCCAGTTAAACTTTTCAGACATGTAACTACACACCTCTTGTTTAGGTGGGACTTGAACTTAGGCTGACTGGTTCAGAGGTAAGTACATTACTACATCACAAAGCTCCCCATGTTCATGGTACCGTTATTATAATATTGAGTGACCTGAAGATATGAATATCTCATTCTCCATCGTACACCAAGATCACTTGAAGCATAATGCACTAATGGAAACACATTGCTCAATGTTACTCTGATGCAACCCCCTAATCTATTATTAGCCCTAACATATGGAATCTGAAAATGCAATGTTTGAACATGATATTCAGCAGTAATACACATGTTTTGGATTCATCAATACCAGAATATCCGCACTTAGTGTTTGCATTACAAGGGATAATATAAACATTGCTGTATCAGGTAATATCCTCTTCTAGATTACATCAGGGTGAAGAGGGACCGAGGGCAGGGCTGAAACAAGTAGAAGGCCGGGCTCTGACTAAAGTAGCTGAGGCATGAACAAAAGGCTTTGACAGCTGGTAGGCCATACAAAAAACAACTTTAAATTTAATCTTTCTACATTGAATTACCACATTGTCATTATATTATTGACAAAGTTAAGGTAAAACAATGTCAACTGAGTCAACTTTAAATGGAAACTTACTGTTTTTCCTGCCTAAATGTGTGATGCCCAGTACTGCTAACAGTAGCCCAGGTGTGGTCTAAACAGGGCTTTGCATTAGCTAAAGCATTACTCCTACTCTCATGGAATCTAGTCCTGCAGATATAAATTCAGCCTTCCATTACCCTGAGAAGAATGAGAGGGGATCTTCTAGAAACATGTAAAATTATAAAAGTGATAGATAGGATAGAGGCAGGCAGGTTATTTCTGCTGGTGGGCGAGATAAGGACTAGGGGACATAGCCTCAAGATTAGGGCGAGTAGATTTAGGACAGAAATGAGGAGGAACGGTTTTTCCCAGAGACTAGTGAATCTATGCAATTCTCTGCCCAAGGGAGCAGTGGAGGCAGGTTCATTAAATATATTTAAGACACAGTTGGATGAGATTTTGCATGGTAGGGGAATTAAGGGTTATGGGGATAATGCAGGTAGGAGGAGCTGAGGCGATGGATAGACCATCCATGATCTTATGAATGGAGGAGCAGGCTTGATGGGTCAAATGGCCTACTCCTGCTTCTATCACTATGATATTGTAGCAATTATTTCATATTACCTGTTTATGTTTGTTGGATCCCAATTCTGTTCGGAACACCACTTATTCAAGCTTCTCATCTTTTATAAAGTACCCTATTTAAGATATTTTTAGATCTAAAGTGAATGAGCTCAGATTTGTCTACTTTAAAATCTATTTTGCCCATTCACTTAATCAATATTGCTTTGTAATGTTGCATTTCATCTACATGAGTTAAAATGCCACCTATCTTTGTGTCATCTGTAATTTTGGTTATGTGGCTTTTTAATCTCATCATCTAAATCATTAATGAATGTAGAAAATATTTGAGGCGCTAACACCAATCCTTGTTGGACAATACCAGTAGCGTCCTGCTAATTGAATGACCTGCTCATTATCCCCACTTCCATCTTTGTCTCAACTAATTTCCTAACCAGGGCAGCAATTTGCTTCAAATTTAGACAAGTCTTTCATGAGGGATGAATTCATATTCTTTCTGGAACATCATATAATTAAAATACATTTTACTATGTCCATTAGTTTAGGGCCTTCGGGGAAATTGGAATAGATTTGTAAGGCATGGCTCATATTTTTTAAAAATTTGGTTCTTGTTAATCAGCTGAAGATTAACAATAGACTTTGATTATTTCTTGAGAAAAGATGGTAGGCCAACTGTTCTATGATTCTATGATTTCCCTGTCTCACTTTCCAATTAATAGATGGTCATGTACAACTCTCCAAACCAATGTTCCAGGAACAACAGAAGATTCTAGGTTTGGGTACATGCAACATTTTCAGCAATTTCTTTTAAAACCTTGGAATGGGAATCATCTGGTCCTGCTACTTTGTCATTCTTTTGTGCCAGTATTTGCTTTATTGCTGTTATTTTGGTAAATCTCTACGCCTTCGTTATTAATTAATTAATTAATTAATAATTTCTGGGATTACAGCATGCTGTACTGTAATAACAATCAATGAAGAAGTATCAAAGTTTCTATCATGTCCTTATTTCACTGAAGTCAGAAAACCTCTGTGGCCTTCGATGAGGACTATTCCCCTCAGAGATTTGAGACATGGCAGCCTTTTTGCTGCACATTCAGTGTGTTTGCCATTTATGCTGCTGGCACAGGAAGTAGTTGAGGGCCTGACATAGCGTACTGCCATGTAGCAAGATATATACTCCCTTGACTGAGGACTGCTGACCAGCAAAGCAAATTGCCTGTTTCTGTGACTGCACTATTTGGCACAGCATGGGAAAGCAAGGCAAGGCAAGCAAGATAAGGAAAGTAGGCATGCAGGTAGGCGCTAAGTGAGTGAGCACTAAGAGAACAAGTGAACAGCCCAGAGATGCAGATTGCATGCTGGGTGCCTCTTCCTGCCCTCCCTGCTGTGGCCTTTTAAAGCTAATTGCTGGTGTGTCCTGCAAAACAAGGTTGTGGTGTCTGTGCACTCTGCCAGTGCAACGAAGCAGTAGTTGTGAGGGGTTCTCAGATAACAGAAGCAAGTCCATGGAGGGGGAGTGTGTTCAGCTCATGCCTGACGATCGTGCCCTGGGATATTGTGACCAACATGAAGGTGCTGCAGATCAAGCACTGATCTGAATCTACCAGGTACCAGCTCTGGCTTCCTCATCGATGTTTCCTGACATCGAGCTTGTTTGGTAAGTTGGGAGTCTGAATATTAATGAGGGAAGTTGTGTCATTAACAGGGCAGCTAACAAGAGTTAAGCCCCGTCAATTGAGGATTATTGATAATCTCACCAGATTGCTTGTGAAAAGCATAAAAAAATGAAATGAGGTGACCTCATTGCCAGGAGGGCTTTGCTGCACTTGTCACCCAGTCCTAACAGATCTCACCATGACCCACGTCACTCTGACCTCGATAAGATTCCACCCATAATGTCATTAATCTTCTAATCTTGTGTTCTGGTGGACTTCATTCCAGCATTGTTTTAGTGAAGCACAGACAGTATGCTGCCTGGTGACCCTCTTACATGTTGAAAGTACATCGAAAAATCCAACAAAAAATGACATTAAAAAATACATTAATGAGAGGTCAAATTAGTAACATATTAATATTACTAATATTTCTGTTCATATTAAAGGTCAAGTTGTGATAGTTCTATCAGGGCTGTTACATCGGGCTGCCCTCTCATTAGAGAGAGATGACTGGTGGTGGTTTAACCTGAGGGGCAGCCCAACTGAAGTAAGAGGAGAGTTTGAGAAGGAGAATCCTTCTAATGCTGATTTATTAGATCCTGAAATGTCTTGTTTCAACACCTTTTAACAATTAAATGAAACTACAACAATTAAGAAAGAATATATTATCAAATGAAAAATTGAGAAATATGTGGCATTTTACAATCTCTTGTGGTAGTGAAGACCCTATGTTCAAACACAAGCTTTGTTGAATGAATTAATCTTTGTTGGTACAGAGTTTAAGGTGTTGAAACTAATTTCATACCACTGGGTATGGAGAAGCCTCTCATTTAATTTGACTGTTGCTCTTTTCTGTCTGGGGAACCCTGTTAAAATTCTATGTGAGTATTCAAAAAGGATGAGAATGAAGGTAGCAGTGAAGTAACTGCAATCAAATAACTACATTGCATTCATAGTTAATGTTCACAGATTTACCAATGAGCTGGTCGGTGAGGTATTAGAAGACTGTTGCTACTTTTAAAACTGTATCTGAGCAAGTAATTAACTCTTTAGATCAGGGAAAAGAGGAAGATAGGAGACAATTGGGGAAAAAAAAACATCAGTCCCAAGTAACAAGTACCTTGTCTATCTGCACGTGTGTGATCCAGGTGTGAGGCCTCACAGTGGCAAATGAAGTTCAAAACAATTGAGTTACACAGCATTATTTACTACTGCACTCACCAGTGGCATGGCTGTGTGATAGAAGCATATTCTATGATTAGGAAACAAATTGGAAACAAACAAAATGCAGTTGAGCAAAATATTTACATGCTGTTTCCAGCAAAATCCTAAAATAAGGATTTACATGTATGTTACACTAAGCACACAAAAAAAATCAGAAAACTACAAATATGTACTGCCAGTTGAGAAGTCTCATCGCTATCAATATGGAAACAAATGTAGCCCACCAGAGCAATGATAGTTATCTGAACACTGGGATTGACAACTTGATCACACAGTGATAGAGATTCCTTCATGGGAAGACATACTGGAGTCTGGTCCGAGCAGATGAAATGAACTCTGTAAGGTGACAAGTGAGTGGGAAACAGTTCAGCTGGAGTATTTCCACCATTATGAATATTGGGGCCCTTTGAAAATTGTGATTGTGATGGTAAGGAGGGGCTTCTGATGTTGTGTGAGAAAGAACAGAAAATTTCAGAATGGCTGTGGTGTTTTAACTCAATCATTTAATGATCATTTTATTTAATGGTTTGGTGTCAAATGCATTGCAGTAGGTGTGGTGATGACTTTAAAATACTGCTGCCCCAGGTTTTACACCACCTTTTCTTAAAAGAATGAGGTGAAAGCCAGACACTCAATAACATTTTTTTAGTGAATGTGACTGTCAGGATTGATGAATTGCAATATGTGCAAGCTGTGAGATATATGTGTCAAGTTCACACCAGTATCACTGTGAGGTGCGGTGAAGTATGTGAATGTGAGACATGTGTATTGTTTATGAAATAAAGTTGGGTGACTACTTGAGGTAGATGGAATTTGAGCAATTTGTCAGGCTATTGGAACAATTAATAGTATATGACAAGATTCCACATGGTAGACTGGCTCTATTCCTGATGAAGGGCTTTTGCCTGAAACATTGATTTTCCTGTTCCTCAGATGCTGCCTAACCTATTGTGCTTTTAGAACATAGAACATAGAACATTACAGCACAGTACAGGCCCTTCGGCCCTCAATGTTGCATCGCCCTGTCATACTAATCTAAAGCCCATCCCGTGGGCGGCACGGTGGCACAGTGGTTAGCACTGCTGCCTCACAGCGTCAGAGACCCGGGTTCAATTCCCGCCTCAGGCGACTGACTGTGTGGAGTTTGCACATTCTCCCCGTGTCTGCGTGGGTTTCCTCCGGGTGCTCCGATTTCCTCCCACAGTCCAAAGATGTGCAGGGTCAGGTGAATTGGCCGTGCTAAATTGCCCGTAGTGTTAGTTAAGGGGTAAATGTAGAGGAATGGGTGTGCTGCGCTTCGGCGGGTCGGTGTGGACTTGTTGGGCCGAAGGGCCTGTTTCCACACTGTAAGTCTAGTCTAATCTAATCCCACCTACACCATTCCATGTACGTCCATAAGCCTGTCCAATGACGACTTAAATGCACTTAAACTTGGCGAATCTACTACCGTTGCAGGCAAAGCATTCCATATCCTTACTACTCTCTGAGTAAATATACTACCTCTGACATCTGTCTTATACCTATCTCTCCTCACTTTAAAGTTGTGTCCCCTCGTGTTTGCCATCTCCATACTTGGAAAAAAGCAGTCCCTGTCCACCCTATCTAACCCTCTGATTATCTTGTATGTCTCTATTAAGTCACCTCTCAAACTTCTAACGAGAACAGCCTCAAGGCCCTCAGCCTTTCCTCGTAAGACGTTCCTTCCTTCCTTTCAACATCCTAGTAAATCTCCTCTGCACCCTTTCCAAAGCTTCCACATCCTTCTTATAATGCGGTGACCAGAACTGTACACAGTACTCCAAGTGTGGCCGTACCAGAGCTTTGTACAGCTGCAGCATAACCTCCTGGTTCCAGAACTCAATCCCTCTATTAATAAAGGCCAAAACACGGTATGCCTTCTTAACAACCCTGTCAATCTGGGTGGCAACTTTCAGGAATCTGTGTACATGGACACTGAGATCTCTCTGCTCATCTGCACTCCCAAGAATCTTACCATTAGTCTAGTACTTTGCATTCCAATTACTCCATCCAAAATGTATCACCTCACACTTGTCCACATTAAACTCCACTTGCCATCTCTCAGCCCAGCTCTGCATCCTATCTCTGTCTCTCTGTAACCACTACATCCTTCGTCACTATCCACAACTCCACTGACCTTAGTGTTGTCTGCAAATTTACTAACCCACCCTTCTAATCCCTCATCCAAGTCATTTATAAAAATGATGAACAGCAGTGGACCCAACACCGATCCTTGCGGTACGCCGCTAGTAACTGGACACCAAGATGAACATGTTCCATCAACTACAACCCTCTGTTTTCTTTCAGCAAGCCAATTACTGATCCAAACTGCTATGTCTCCCACAATCCCATTCCTCCGCATTTTGTATAATAGCCTACTGTGGGGAATCTTATCGAATGCCTTGCTGAAATCCATATACACCACATCGACCGGTTTACTGTTTGGTCACTTTGTCAAAAAACTCAATAAGATTCATTAGGCGCGACCTACCCTTCACAAACCATGCTGACTGTCCCTGATCAGATTAATCTTTTCTAGATGGTTATAAATCCTATCTCTTATAACCTTTTCCAACACTTTACCAACGACTGAAGTAAGACTCACTGGTCTGTAATTACCAGGGTTGTCTCTACTACCCTTTTTGAACAAGGGAACCACATTTGCTATCCTCCAGTCCTCAGGCACTATTCCTGTAGATAATGATGATTTGAAGATCAATGCCAAAGGCTCGGCAATCTCTTCCCTTGCTTCCCAGAGGATCCTAGGATAGATCCCATCCGGCCCAGGGGACTTGTCTGTTTTCACACTCTGCAGTATTTCTAATACCTCTTCTTTGTGAACCTCAATCTCTTCTAGTCTAGATGCAAGTATCTCTGTATCTTCTTCGCCAACATTTTCATTTTCTCGTGAACACTGTTGAAAAATATTTATTTAGTGCTTCCCCTATCTCCTCTGCTCCACACAACTTCCCACTATTATCCTTGATAGGCCCTAATTTAACTCATGTGATTCTTTTATTCCTGACATATCTATGGTTAACCCTGATCCTATCCGCCAACAACTTCTCATGTCTCCTGGCTCTTCTGAGCTCTCTTTTTAGGTCTTTCCGGACTTCCTTGTAACCCTCAAGCACCCTAATTGAGTTTTCACATTTGTCCTAACATAAGCTTTCTTCTTCTTGACCAAGGATTCCACTTCCTTAGTAAACCACAGCTCACGCGTTCTACATCTTCCTCCCTGCCTGACAACTACATACTTATCTAGGACACAAAGGAGCTTTTCCTTGAATAAGCTCCACATTTTTAATGTGCTCATCCCCTGCAGTTTCCTTCCCCATTCTAGGCTTCCTAAATCTTTCCTAATTGCATCGTAATTTCTCTTGCCCAAACTGTGACTCTTGCTCGGTGGAGTACACCTATCCCTTTCCATCACTAAAGTAAACCTGACAGACTTGTGATCGCTGTCTCCAAAGTGCTCACCTATTTCCAAATCTAACACCTGGCCAGGCTTGTTACCCAGTACTAAATCTAATGTGGCTTCGCCCCTTGTAGGCCTGTCTACATACTGTGTCAGGAAGCCCTCCTACATACACTGGACAAAAACTGACCCATCTATAGTGTTCCCAGTCAATATTTGGATAGTTGAAGTCCCCCATGACAACTACCCTGCCTCTCTCACTCCTATCAAGAATCATCTTTGCTATCCTTTCTTCTACATCTCTGGGACTATTCAGCGGCCTATAGAAAACTCCCAGCATGGTGACTTCTCCTTTTCTGTTTCTAACCTCAGCCCATACTACCTCAGTTAACGAGTCCCCAAACATCCTTTCTACAACTGTAATATTGTCCCTGATCAACAATGCCACACCTCTGCCTCTTTTACCATCTTCTCTGTTCTTACGGAAACACCTGAATCCTGGAACCTGCAACAGCCATTCCTGTCCCTGCTCTATCCATGTCTCCGTAATGGCCACAGCATCGAAGTCCCAGGTACCAACCCACGCTGCCAATTCACCCACTTTATTTCGGATGCTCCTCGCATTGAAGTACACACACTTCAAACCAGGTTCTCGCTTGCCAGTGTCAGATACTTGATTTGGGAACTCCCTACTCTCATCCTCTTCTGTACGTGTCCTACAATTTTGGTTCCCATCCCCCTGCTGTATTTGTTTAAATCTACCTTAATAGCTTTAGTGAATTTCCCACCCAGGATATTAGTACCCCTCTGGTTTAGATAAAGACCATCCTGCTTGTAGAGGTCCCACCTACCCCAGAAAGAGCTCCAATTATCCAAAAACCCAAAACCCTCCCTCCTGTACCATCCCTGTAGCCACATGTTCAACTCCTTTCTTTCCCTATTCCTGACCTCACTAGCACATGGCACGGGCAGCACCACTCTAATCTAGACTCTGGTTTCCAGCATCTGCAGTCCTTGTTTTTACCTGGTAGACTGGTTAGCAAGGTTAGATCACGTGGAATGTTGGGAGAACTAACCATTTGGATACAGAATTGGCATAAAGGTAGAAGACAGAAGGTGGTGGAAAAGGGTTGCTTTTTGGACTGCAGGGCTGTGACCAGTGGTGTGCCATAATGATCGGTGCTGGGTCCATTGCTTTTTCTCATTTATATAAATGATTTGGATGTGAACATAGGAAATATGGTTATTAAGTTTTCAGATCGTAACAAAATTGCTGGTGCAATCAACAGTGAAGAAGGTTACTGCAGAGTACAACAGGACCTTGATTAGATGGGCCTATAGGCCGAGGAATGGCAGATGGAGTTTAATATGGATAAATGTGAGGTACTGCATTTTGGAAAGGCAAGTCAGGGCAGGGCATACACTTAATGGTAAGGTCCTGGGACGTGTTGATGAACAAAGAGACCTTGCAGTTGCAAATTGACAAAGTGGTGAAGTAGACTTTTGATATGCTTGCTTTTAATGGTCAGTGCATTGAATATAGGGGTTGAGAGGACACGTTGTGGCTGTACAGGACATTGGTTCAGCCACTTTTGGAATACTGCATTGAGTTCTGGTCTCCCTGCTTTCAGAAAGATGTAGTTCAACTTGAAGGGGTTCAGAAAAGATTTACAAGGATGTTGCCAGGGTTGTATTATTTGAGCTGTAGGGAGAGGCTGAATAAGTGGAAGTTGTTTCCCTGGAGCGTCGGAAACTGAGGGGTGACTGTATACAGACTTATCGAATCATGAGGAGCAAGGATAAGGTGAATAGCCAAAGTCTTTTCTCCAGTGTAGTGGTGTCCAAAATTAGAGGGCATAGGTTTAAGGTGAGAGTGGAAATATTTAAAAGAGACCTAAGGTGTAACTTTGTCATGCAGAGAGTGGTGCATGTATGGAATGAGCTGCCAGAGGAAGTGGTGGAGGTTGGTACAATTACAATATTTACAATGGATCTAGAAGGATGCATGAAGAGGAAGGGTTCAGAGGGATATGGGCCAAGTGCTGGCAAATGGGACTAGATTAATTTAGGATATCTGGTTGGCATGTATGAGTTGAACAGAAGGCTCTGTTTCCGTGCTGTGCGTCTCTATGACTTGATGATATTTGAAGGTGCATTCACCAATCTTGGCCACTCTCAGTTTGTACAGATGTTTGTGAACACTGCAACCAGGTCCCTTGGACTTAATTCCTGATATTGACCCTGACACTTGCTTGGTCTCAATATCTTCTGGACAAATCTCTGAAGGACTTCCTGCTACTTATGGATCCTTTTTCCTGTGTAACAACCCTTCATCAAAGCCTAAAATGCTGCTTCTGAAGCATCGAGCTCCACACTCTGCCATGTTGTGCGACTCTTCATTGTTCCAAAGCTGGGATTCACTTCATGTAAGTTTCCAGGACGTCCTCAGGCCGAAATGACCAAACCTTTCAGAAGTACAGCTAACATTAGCTTGAGCTAGCAGCTAATATGGTCCCAATTCAGATGTAAAGTCAAATGGCTTGCATTGGCTGAAGACTGGAAAAAGTGTAAAACTAAAAGCAGCACAAAGTCAAATAATAACCCTGTTGAAGCCAATGGCTGCAGGTTAATTGTACATTGCAATCCCTGTTCCTGTCTTTAGGAGCTGTCAAATTTGGACCTTCTCCTGTGTCTCGAGGAGAACTCTTATTTTTGGAACATTAACATGGAAGGCTATCAGAAGCAGTTATCCCTCTTATTGGGTTACTTCCATTGTAATTTGGAGACAACTGACGATATGGATTTAGTTAAACATCACACAACACCAGGTTATAGTCCAACAGGTTTATTTGGAAGCACACTAGCTTTCAGAGTGACGCCCCTTCATTAGGTGATATCACCTGATGAAGGAGTGTTGCTCCGAAAAGCTAGTGTGCTTCCAATTAAACCTGTTGGACTATAACCTGGTGTTGAGTGATGTTTAACTTTGTACACCCCAGTCCAACACCGGCATCCAAATCATGACAATATGGATGATTGTCTTTGTCAGCCTGTAGTCCCTGCTTTTTCAGTGGTTAGGTCCTCCCAAGCCAAGTAAAGACAAACTGTCTCATCCGCACCAACTAAACAAATTGACCACTGGACCCAGGCAGGATAAACACCAAACAGATGCTAATCTGTTCTGCCTTTACTGTGGAAAATAATAATGAGCCACAAAACTGCAGAAGTGGACAACCAGCTCATTTCCTGCACCTTGTGGTTGCTCTTCTGTCCATACCTCTTACAGCAGGGAGATGCTGCTCATAATCACGCTGCATTTTGAATTGGCCCTCTAGTTTGCTGAATAAATGACCATAATGTTCCGGTCTTATTTCAGAGGTTTTTAAATGATCAGTAGAATTAGCTGCAAAGGAACAGGAACTGATGTGGCAACTTCAGTTTTTGTGGGAGGTGGCTAGAATACTTTCAACTGTACATCGGTGCCAACAGCATGTACCAGAACTAGTTCTGATCCAGTTTTTCTACTTCTGTCTCTCCCTCAAATTTATTTTCAGTAGATATTCATGACCTACCCCTTGACATACAAGATATGGTTTCAATACTCACCAATGTTGTGAAACAGGGAACAGTATAAAACGTGGAAATCTTCAGGAATACATGGTCTGGTGGAATTAGAGACATGGCATTTGAAACTTCACTCAGAAAAATGCATTTCAGAGGGAAGAACGCAAGAGGCAAGACAAATGATACCATTGTTCAAAGGTCCACAGAGGCCAGTGTCCCAGCACCAACCCACCATTTATTTACACTTCTTGAGTCTTTGATGTTTATCCAGCTCCCTCAAAGCCAACTCTCAGAGTGAGCAGGATCTCTAACGCTCCTGGACTCCCGATTGGACCAGATTCACAGGGTCGAAAAATGTGGAAAAGCACAGCCAGTCATGCAGCATCCGAGGAGCAGGAGAATCAACATTTCGGGCATTGGTCCTTCATCAGGAATGTAGGGTTGGGTGAAGAGGGCTGAGAGATAAATAGGAGGGTGGGGGTGGTGGGTGGGGCTGGGGGAAAGGTAGCTGGGAAGGCGATAGGTAGATGCAGGTGGGTGAGTGAAGCAGAAGGCTGGAAAGGAAGATGGACAGTTAGGGTAGGTCATGAGGGCGGTGCCGAGTTGGAGGGTTGGATCTGGTATGAGGTGGGGGGAGGAGAGGTGAGGAAGCTGGTGAAATTGATGTTGATGCCGTGTGGTTGGAGGGTCCCAAGGCGGAGGGGGAGTTGAAGTGGTCAAACATGGGGCAGTGGGGTTGTTTGGTGCATGTGTCCCAGAGATGTTCCCTGAAACATTCTGTGTGTTTGTGTCCTGTCTCCCCAGTGTAGAGGAGGCCACATCGAGAGCAGATGAGGTGTTTGGCTAATATACTGGCATGGAGATTAGCTGGAGCTGCACAGGAGGATTTAAACTATTAAGGCGGGGTGTGGGACGAGGGAGATAGTGAGGAAAGAGATCAATCTGAGACTGGTACAGTTGAGAACAGAAGTGAGTCAAACAGTCAGGGCAGGCAGGGACAAGGTAGGACTAATAAATTAAACTGCATTTATTTCAATGCAAGGGGCCTAACAGGGAAGGCAGATGAACTCAGGGCATGGTTAGGAACATGGGACTGGGACATCATAGCAATTACAGAAATGTGGCTCAGGGATGGCAGCTTAATGTTCCAGGATAGAAATGCTACAGGAAGGATAGAAAGGGAGGCAAGAGAGGAGGGGGAGTGGCATTTTTGATAAGGGATAGCATTACAGATGTACTGAGGGAGGATATTCCTGGAAATACAACTAGGGAAGTTATTTGGGTTGAACTGAGAAATAAGAAAGGGATTATCACCCTATTAGTCAGAGGGAAACTGAGAAAATAATTTGTAAGGAGATCTCAGTTACCAGTAAGAAAAATATGGTGGTTATGATATGGGATTTTAACTTTCCATACATAGACTGGGACTGCCATAGTGTTAAGGGACGAGATGGAGAAGAATTTGTTATGTATGTACAAGAAAATTTTCTGATTCAATTTGTGATTGTACCTGCTAGAGATGGTGCAAAACTTGACCTACTCTTGGAAAATAAGGCAGGGCAGGTGACTGAGGTGTCAGTGGGGGAGCACTTTGGGGCCAGCGACCATAATTCTATTCGTTTTAAAATAGCGATGGAAAAGGATAGACCAGATCTAAAAGGTGAAGTTCTAAATTGGAGAAAGGCCAATTTTGACGGTATTAGGCAAGAACTTTCAAAAGCTGTTTGGGGCCAGATGTTCGCAGGACAAGGGACGGCTGGAAAATGGGAAGCCTTCAGAAATTAGATAACGAGAATCCAGAGAAAGTATATTCCTGTTAGGGTGAAAGGGAAGGCTGCTGGATGTGGAAGGATCCTTTGGGGCCTTGGATGGAGATGGGAGGGGTGGTGTGGACACAGGGTGCAGGGCACAGTGGGGAGCAGCCCCAATCAGGGAACCCATATTCCATGTGTTTCACCCTTGTTACCTAGTTATCATCAATACAGATAGAGAAAACTGGATGTGCATTTAACAAAATTGGGAGATAGCAGAATATGTTGAGAAAGTTGTTTTGTTTTTAAAATGAGATCATCGACTATATTAATAAAGACACAGGGAGTAACTTGAAGCCTCCAAAATGTGTGAATTTGTGTCAGGCAAGATGTGAACGTGAAAATAATTTCAAAACCAATCTGTACTTGTCTTGAAACTGGCCGTGCTCGCAGAGGTGAGGCTGGGACTAGACCAGGGTGGCCTGGTGGGTCAGTGGGTTACCACTGCTGTCTCACAGCACCAGGGACACAGTCTGCGTGGAGTTTGCACGTTCCCTCAGTGTCTGTGTGCGTTTCAACCAGAAGATTTGGTTTCTTGCCACAGTCCCAGTACATATTAGGTGGATTGGCCATGCTAAATTGCCCCATAGTGTCCAGGAATGTGCAAGCTAGGTGGGTTAGCCATGGGAAATGCAGGGTTACAGGGATTGGGTAGAGTGGTTGGTCTGGGTGGGAGAGTCAACATAGGCTCAATAAGCCTTATGGCCTGCTTCCACACTGCAGAAATTCTATTAACCAATCCACTTTGAAGAGTCAGCTCAGTCGCTAACAACTTTTGAGTTGGCTACATTCCTCCATTTTCTCGAGTGGGTATTACTGTGGGTAAAGTGAGTAACAGAGTACTGTTTTAGTCCAGGAGGTGAAGTGGTTGTCTTAAACCCAGTAAGCTTCGCTGCTTCACTCCCAACAATTACCCATGGATTGCCCTCCCCCACAAGCTGATGAAATGTCTTTAACCACAAACACTGGGGCAGATTTCCCACTAGCCAGACAACTATTATCCCATTGTAGATTGGAGATTTGCTCAGGGCCCCTGCAGAATTCCCAGCGGAGTACACGCTGAAGGAATTGCCCAGGGAATTGAATTTTCTGCTGAGTGATTTCTCTAGACCTTGAACTCTCCAAACATCTCCATTTAAATCAGAAATTTCCAATGAAATTAAGTAAAATAATCACTCAGGGCAATTTAGATTAACTCTTCAGTAACCACTTAACAAACACTGTCTTATATCGCACACGTCCATTTATGCTTCTCCTGGACCCCTCAGACCACGCCCTCCACTTGAGAATTCAACCTCAGTTTTCTCTCTACCAGACCATGACCTGATGACCCCCCTGGAATGCAATCACCTCTCCTTCTCCCCTCCAATCCACCTGACCCAATCCAAATTCCAGCCCATGCCCCTCCCCCCAGCCAAAGCCTTCATCCACCAGATCCAAAAGGAACCTCTCTCCCTCCTCCTGCATCTAATTCACCTTGACCCCACTGCCACTGGATACAACCACCCATGTGACTGCCAGACCTGACCCAAACTTCCAGGGCCGACACCCACCCTCCTCACTCCTCGGTGACCCAATTCCTCCTGCCCACCCCTATCTACTCTAAAGGTGACATCATATAACCTGTCACCTTGCATCATACCCACCTGGCCTCTTACTCCTACCCTATCTGGCATCCTACCACCTGACACCCTACGCGATCCCCAGCTGGTAGGCATCCGACTCTCCCAGCACCTTAACAAAATACGTAGCTTAACATTTCCCCATGACAACCACTGTCAAAGTGGCTGTCACGAACTTTAATGTGAAAAAGAAGAAAATGAGTCAATAAAAAAACAAAAAATAAGTCAACAGTCAGCAAGAGGCTCAAGCCAATGCCTTAAAGCTGTTGGTAACAGGCTTATCTGCAACTGGGTTAATCTGAGTGACAGTGAAGTGGGGCCTTTACTTGGTCTTTAATTGGTCACTTGATGGCCTCAAGTGACCAAGGGCTGGAGTTGTCAACCATGAGCTTTCTCACCCAGAACTTATTTCTGGTGGAAGTAGAAAGGTGTTTGGGCTGGTTACATCACTCTCACCTCCGTTACTACACTTTGTGTGCACCTCCCAGCTGACCGCCATCAAGTAAAGAATGTTCCACCTAATGTGACTAAGCAATTTTTGCTACTGATTATATTTGAGAATACAATGATGAACATTCCTCTGAAAGCCTTTCAACATATTTCTGCTCCACTCCTGCATGAAACTTGTAATACTTCTAAACATTATTTTGGAAAGCTTGACGGAATCAAAATAAACAAGGAAGAGTGATGCAAAAACACAATTTGATGAAGTGAAAGATATAAATTGGGTAAATGTAAGGGTAATTTACTGAGTAGGTCAAAGAGCATAATGTAAGTACAAATTTTCAGAAGACATTTAAGGAGCTGGCTCACAAGTATCATGTTCAAAAAGATTTGTGTAAGACAAAAATGTAGTAGTGTTGGTGGGATACTAGCTGATGAACATGATATAAAAAAGCCTGATTTTGACGCCCCATAGATATCAATATTTGCACATCCAGAGGAGCCCTTGTAATTCACAAATGTTCCTGGATGATCTGAAGGAGCCATGGTTACATGTCTACAGTGAATGACATCCTATCCCTGTGGGAAGCCACCCAGAGAGCCAAATCCAAATGCCTGCTTCTGATTGGCCTCACCACAAATTGGGTGGCATGGTGGCTGAATGGTTAACACTGTTGCTTCACAGTGCCGGAGATATGAGTTCAATTCCAGCCTCAGGCAATTATCTGTGTGGAGTTTGTACATCCTTCCCATGTCTGCGTAGGTTTCCTCTGGGTGTTCCGGTTACCTCCCAAAATCCAAAGATGCACAGGTTAGGTGAATTGGCTCCGGTAAATTACCCATAGTGCTTAGGGATGTGTAAGGTAGGGGCATTAGTCAGGGAAATAAAAAATAAATAGGGGAATGGGTCTGGGTGGGATACTCTTCGGAGGGTGGGTATGGACTTATTGGGCCAGATGGCCTGTTTTCACACTGTAGGGATTCTATAATTCTGTTGAAAACTGACACAAGTGATGGCCCTGACAAAGCTTTACTCACCTGTCTTGGGTATCTTTGGGCTGCAGGTATGGACAACCTGCAAGTGTGACTGGCAGATTACGAGAAAAGTCCAAATATAAAACAGTCGAAGCCAAACACCTGACAACGACTGATAAAGCATCATCATTAGGTCCATTTAGGAGCAGCTTTGCTTGTTACAAATCTCTGCTGTTGCCTAACATGAGATGCTGAGCCTCCAGAGGCAATGTGTTCATACCATTTGCACATATTTCATGAAGGAACCCTTTTTTTTCCCAAATGGTTGCCTTTTCTTCTTTAAGACTGATATTCAAAAATTAAATTTAGGAAATACTCAGCAGGCCAGGTACTACCTGTAGAAAGAGAAACAGTGGAATTGTTCTAGGTCACAAGAGAGTGTAGTTTGGTGTGGATTTTGGAGCTAGTGTCGTTCCCATGATCTGCTGCTCTTGTTATTACAAGTGAGCGAATCATGAGCATGAAAAGTGCCAAAGGAGAAATCTTGATGAGTTACTGCAGTGCATCTTGTAAATGGTGCATCCTACATCACTGTGCATCATTGGTCAAACCATTGGGTGTTTATAATGGTGGGTGTGCAACCAACCAATTGTATTTTGGACCTGGATGCTGTCCAAATAGTTATGGGAGTCTGTGGGTTTGAGGTAAATGTCCATCTGGATAATGTCACCGGAGATGGAAATAGAGAGATCAAGAAAGGGGAGGGAGGTGTCAGAGATGGACCAAGTGAATTTGAGGGCAGGGTGAAAGTTGTGGGCAAAGTCAATGAACTGCTCCGGTTCAGCCTGGGTGCAGGACACTGCACTGATGCAGTCATCGAAGTGATGGCAGAAGAGTTGGGGTACAGTGCCTGTGTAGGTACTGAAGAGGGACTGTTCAATATAGCCAACAAAGAGGCAGGCATAGCTGGGGTCCGTCCAGGTGGCCATGGCACCCCCTTGATTTGGTGGAAATGGGAGGAGTTAAAGGAAAAGTTATTGAGGGTGAGGACTCGTTCATTGAGGTGGAGGATGGTATTGGTGGACAGGGACTGGATGGGTCTGTTGGAGAGGAAGAAGTGGAAGGTGTGGAGGCCACTCTTGTGGGGTATGGACGATTATGCTGAAGACAGGGATGTTGGGGGAGGTGAAGGAGTAGTGAGCATTTGGGGAGAGATGGAGCCGAGAGAGACAGAAAAGCAGTTAGGCAGACAAAGGAATGGGATGGTATGCCTGAAAGAAAGAAAAGATTTAGATTTAAATTTATTTAATATTATCACTTGTACCATCAAGTCAGTCAATGTCCAGTGTCAGAGGAGGTGCGAGACCACCACGGCATGACTTCTGGGGGTGGACCCAGAACCAATAACTCTGGTGGCAGCAGGAAAGGAGCACAATGCCCAGATCCTCAGGACAATGTTGGACAGTGACGACAGGTGGAACAGAGACAATGAAGGTTACTGAAAAGGAAAGGTCAATTTTTGAAGCTGTTTTGGGTTTAGCAGTATCAATTTAATATTAATTTATTCAGTATTTTAATATGTACACAATTTATTCTGTAACGCACGACGGCGCTGGAACATGGCGACATTATCCACTTTTCATTGTACCTTTCCAAAAGACATGTAAACTCTGTCCTTCAGGCTTCCCTCCAACAACTTGGGCACCACTGAGGTCAGGCTCACTGGTCTATAGTTCCCTGGCTTTTCCTTACAACCTTTCTTAAATAATGGCACCACGTTAGCCAACCTCCAGTGTTCCAGCACCTCACCTGTGACTATCGATGATACAAATATCTCAGCAATCACTTTCCTAGCTTCCCACAGAGTTCTTGTGTACACCTGATCAGCTCCTGGGGATTTATTCACTTTTATGCATCTTAAGACGTCTGGCACCTCCTCCTCTGTAGTATGGGCATTTTTCAAGATGTTGCAGTTTATTTCTCTACATTCTCCATGCACCATATCATTCTCCACAGTAAACACTGATGCAAAATACTTGTTTAATATCTCCCCCATCTCCTGCAGTTCCACACATAGGTAGTCTTGCTGATCCTGAAGGGGCCCTATTCTGTCCCTAGTTGTCCTTTTGTCCTTAATGTATTTATAATATCCCTTTGGATTTGCCATAACCCTATCTTCTAAAGCTATTTCATGTCCTCTTTTCGCCCTCTTGATTTCCCTCTTAAGTATACTCCTACTGCCTTTATACTCTAAGGATTCACTCAATCTCTCCTGTCTTTACCTGTCATATACTACATTCTTATTCTTAACCAAAACCTCAATTTCTCTGGTCATCCAGCATTCCTTACACCTACCAGTTTTGTGCTTCACCTTAACAGAAAAATACTGTCTCTGGACTCTTGTTATTCCCATTTTTTAAGGCTTCCCATTTTTCAGCCATCCCTTTACCTGCAAACATCTACTGCCAATCAACTTTTGAAAGTTCTTGAGTAATACCATCAAAATTAGCCTTCTTCCAATTTAGAACTTTTATAACTGGTCTATCCTTTTCCATCGCTATTTTAAAACTAAGAGAATTATGGTCACTGACCCCAAAATACTCCCCCACTGACACCTCAGTCACCTATCCTGCCTTATTTCCCAAGAGTAGGTCAAGTTTTGCACCCTCTCTAGTAGGTACATCCGCACATTGAATTAGCAAATTTTCTTGTACACACATAACAAATTCCTCTCTATCTAGACCCTTAACACTATGGCAGTCTCAGTCTATGTTTGGAAAGTTAAAATCCCCTACCATAACCACCTTATTATTCTTACAGATAACTGAGCTCGTCTTAATTTTTTTTTCTCAATTTCCCTCTGACTATTAGAGGGTCTATAATACAATCCCAATAAGGTGATCATCCCTTTCTTACATCTTGGTTCCACCTAAATAACTTCCCTGAAGGTATTCCCAGAAATATACTCCCCAATTACAGTCATAATGTTATCTCTAATATATAAATTATATATAAAATATATTATATATATTATGAACAACTTTACAAAACTAGTCTTTCCCTCTAATATCCCAAGTAATCTTAACAGTTCTTAAATGCCTATACCCACAGACTAGCTTAGAATGTGATTTGGGAGTGTTAGAAAGTGTGTACCTCTCAATTATGTTTGGTCGAACTGGATTTGAGGCTGTTCTTCCTGCTCCCAAGGTTCTTGCTTCTTGGTCCTGATATTCTCTGGAGTGTGTGTGAGAGACCCCTTTGATTTGAGTGGCTTCTTTTAACGAGGATGAGGAGGTACCAATGTTGGACTGGGGTGGACAAAGTTAAAAATCACACAAAACCAGGTTATAGTCCTATTGGTTTATTTGGAAGTACTAGCTTTTGAAGCACTGCTCCTTTATCATTGCTGCTCCAAAAGCTAGTACTTCCAAATATATGTTGGACTATAACCTGGTGTTGTGAGATTTTTAACTTCTTTTAACTGGTTATCCAGACTATTTCCAAGTACAGTGGCTCAGCAGTAGTTTGATGTAACAATGTAATTAGCATGATTTAAGTTGCACTTATCTCTCAGGAAGGTTGTTACAAAAGACAGTATTGGAAATTGTAATTACCCCTAATGATTGGGCTGATCCTAGGGGTCAATAGTCGATCAAGGTGAACGGCTTACATAGCCACCTGATTCAATCTGACAGTGAGCGCCACAAGCTTCCTGGCTTAATATCTCAGTTCCACTGTCTCATTAACACCAATTCAATATAACTAAACAACCAAGGTAATCAATTTGCATACCTGTCCGTCTAGGAGAAAATGCAGATGCTGGAAATCAGAGTCGAACAGTGTGTTACTGGAAAAGCACAGCTAGTCAGGCAGCATCTGAGGAGCAGGAGAGTCGACGATTCAAGCATAAGCTTTTCATCAGGAATGAAGGGGTGGTCCGAGGGGGCTGAGAGATAAATGGGAGGGGGGAGGGCTGTGGGGGGGTGGGGGGGGTAAGGTAGCTAGGAATGCAATAGGTAGATGAAGATGGGTGGGTGAAGGTGATAGATCGGAGAGCAGTGTGGAACAGATAGGTGGGATGGAAGTTGGACAGGTAGGTCAGTTCAAGAGGGCGGTGCCGAGTTGGAAGTTGGATCTGGGATAAGTTGGGGCGAGTGGAAATGAGGAAACTGGTGAAATCCACATTGATCCCGTGTGGTTGGAGGGTCCCAAGGCGGAAGGTGAGGCGTTCTTCCTCCTGGTGTCGGGTGGCTAGGATTTGGCGGTAGAGGAGGCCCACGACTTTCATGTTCTTGGCGGAGTGGGAGGGGGAGTTGAAGTGTTCGGCCACAGGACAGTGGGGATGTTTAGTGCTTGTGTCATTTCCTAAGTTTCCCTCCCCCCACCTTATCCCAGATCCCAGTATTTTGCTCTTTTATTATTTGCTCCACGCTAAGCATTCATAACTGTGGTTAGTTCCCACTTAAAACAAGAAATTATTTATCACTAAGTTGCAAAGTGCATTTTTTTCTGTTGTCAAACCATATTTGCATAAGTAGAAACAGTGCATTATTAAGGGTGAACAGAATGATGCTAATTTTCTGGGAGACTTTTTACCATTTTTTTAAACTTGATGGTGAAACCAAAAGAAATACAGCAAAGAGTACATAAAAAACCTAACTACAGAGGTAGGCCACTCATACCCTTGAGTCAGTTCTGTGATTTAATGAGAATCATGGCTGCTCTGTTGCCTGCCGTTGGCCCATATCTCTTACTACCTTTGCTTAACAAAAAAAAATCCATCTCAGATTTAAAGCTTTACAACTAATCCTGCATCCACTGCTATTTGTGAAAGAGTGTTCCAAACCTCTACCACTCTGTGTGTAGAAGTGCTTCCTGATGTCTCATCTAAATAGTCTGGCTCTAATTTTCAGACTGTGCTCTCCAGTTTTAGCATCTCCAAACTGGAAATTGTTCATATACCTCATCTTTTCCTGTTGCTATCTTGAAGACTTTGGTCAGGTCAGACTTTAACCTGCTAAGTTCCAGAGAAAATAGCTCTAATTTGTATAATCTCTCCTCACAACTAAACAACCAAAACCCAGGTATCATTCTTGGTAATGTATGATGTACTCCCTCCAAGGCCAATATATCCTTTCTGCAGTGAGGTGCGTGAATCTGCTGAATACTCCAAGTGGGGTCTAACCATGATTTTGCATTACTGCATCACTGTTAGTTCAAAGTGTTCTCATTTGTACCTTGGATTATTGGTTTCCCTGCTAGATGTGAGATTAAAATCTTTTGGATGTTGTTGCTGTCTGGGTATTACCTTATTGCAGAAAGGAACAGAACTGTCTATAGCCATCAACCAGCTTGTTGTGTATAGTTGTCTGATCAAGCTGAAGTTTGCTGATGTGTATACTAAAACCTGGACTTTATGAATAGTCACACAGAGTACAAAAGCCAAGATGTTTTTTCAAAACCTATACAAAACATTTTAACCCCACCATGATGATAATTCCTAATTCTGGGTGTCCAAAAGCTGTGAAAGGGGGGGTTAAAGGTGAGAGTGGTGGTGGGGTGGGTGGGGGGAGGTGGAATGACATAGTGGGAATGTGCAATAAAGGGTATAAAAATGAAAGAAACACCAGGACCCATGATTTCTTTTCGTGGCTGTTGTTCTTCTGCAAACAGTGTCTCAGTTTTGTTTATTCTGTGTGACTAGTCCAGGTTTTTGTACACACTTCAGCAAATTACAGCTTGATCAGACAATTATACACAATTATACACAACGAGCTGGTTGTTGGTTATAGACAGTTCTGTTCCTTTCTGCAATAATGTAGTACTCAGACAGCAACAACATCCAAAAGACTTTAATCTCACATCTAGCAGGGAAACCAATAATCCAAGGTACAAATGAGAACACTTTGAACTAACAGTGATGCAGTAATGCAAAGTCATGGTTACACCCCACTTGGAGTATTCAGCAGATCCACGCACCTCAGTAAACTACACCTTGGTCAGACAACTGTACACAACGAGCTGGTTGATGGTTATAGACAGTTCTGTTCCTTACTGCAATAAATATCAATATTTCAGCGAATTCCAATTGCAAAATGTGACCCAGCTACAACCTTTGCGCACTCCCTTTTTTTTTGTTAAAGATTCAATATGGTATTTGAGACAAAGAAATGGCCAACTTTAAGATTTTTAACAATAGCACATACAATTTAAGGTTTTCCTTACTAAACACACATACAGTACATGTTGGAAACTTAAACCTAATTAATTACACAACTATGGCAACACAATTCTGACTCCTAAATGTTTGATTTTCAATTTGCCCACATCAAATGCCTGTAAACCCACTTTGGTTAAATTTAAATCAGATCAGATAAATTTGAATAAATACATTCCACTTGGAACCCAGTTTGGACTTCGTAGATTAATAACACATAGCTGGATATATTTAAAAATGATAATAATAACTTAGTACTATATAAGTTGTCAAACAAGAATACCGTCAACCATCACTGGCATGGAAGTCACATGAATGTTATGTCACATGTAGGAGGTGAAATTTGATACCTGTGCCTCAGCATCTGGGTGTTATCTAATTACACTTAAAGGCATCAATGAAAAGGAAGTGTCTGTACTTTTGAGGAGTCATACTTAGAGAATTCATGAAGACCATTTTTAATACTGGCAAATAAAGGTAAGCAAATGCATTGGTTTACAATTTATTTCTACATATCATTGTTTAAAAAGAGTTAATCTCATTCAAAACGTTCAAAAAGTTGTGATTTGGAGCAGCCGGTGTTGATCTGGGTGAACAAAGTTAAAAATCACACAATATCTGGTTCTAGTCCAACAGGTTTATTTGGAGGCACTAGCTTACGAAGACCTGCTCCTTCATCAGGTAGCTGTGGTCCAAGAGCTGCTTTACAACCACCTGATGGAGGAGTAAAGCTCCGAAAGCTAGTGCCTCCAAATAAACCTGTTGGACTAGAACCTGATGGTGTGTGATTTTTACCTGTGTAAAAAGTTGGTTATTCATAATGAACATCCCGTGGAGCTGCTATATAATTAGTGGGATCTAGATCTCTGCATTATTTGACTAAAATTGTAATTTTAAAATGCAGAATGTTAAAATGAGCAAGTTGATTTTGGAGGTACTCTGGTCACTGCAAAGCTTATTGTGGCACCTGCCTGACTGTTCAAATTTGGGAATGGTGTGAACTTCCTACACTTTCTTCAGTGATAGTATCTAAACTCCCCAGAAAAAAAGGATTTGTTTATTTCAGTGTAAGTATCCCTTTAAATTTGTGATATTTCGTAAGTACTGTCAAACAGCCTCAGACTCTACATTACTCATTCACAATTATTCAATCTGATACATTAAGGAGGTAGTAATATTAACTTGTATTAATATTTCCTTTCACATAGTAAAATGTTCTGAGATGCTCCAATGAAGATTTGCTAAACTCCAAGTCACATAAAGGGAGGTTGGAACAAGTTCCCAAAACATTGGTCTGAAGGATGGCTTAAAGGAAGAGAGGGAGATAGAGAGGTAAACAGATTAGTAGAAATAATTCAAAAGTTAAGGTCCTGACAACTGAATGTGGTGAACCCCAGTAGTGCAGTTAAAATCAGAGATGTGTAAGAGGTCAGAATTGAATGAGTGCAGACCTGTTGAAAGTTACTAGGACGGAAAGAGACCACAGATGTAGGGAAGGGTAAGGGTGATGAGATTAATTTTTTTCAAAAGGATGAGTGTTTTCAAATTGTGCTATTGTCATACTGGGACATTGTAAGTTAACAAGCACGGGATGATAGATAAAACAGGACTCAGTGTGAGTTAGGTTATGGGCAGCAGAGTTTGGATGAGGTCAGATTTATGGACATTGGAAAAGGAGAGGCCAAATTGGTCTGAAGCCATTGAAATGGATTTCCCCCTAACACTGGATCAATAAGAACAGACCAGGTGAATGTACTCCCAACTAGCTCTAGCTGGTCAGCAGTGGAGGGATATTGAAGGACAGGGATGTGGTCAAGTTGAGAAGGTGGGATGTTTCACAAAGGTCACGTTAAAGAGTTCATATTTTAATTTGATTGGGACTATTACAGTAGAGAAGGGAGAGCGGGGATGGAACGGATTAGGGAGCCTAATTGGAGAGGTTCACACTTGGACTTACAGGAAGAGTGGGAAAGTTATTTATCCTTTTCATTCAGCTCCCAGATGCTCTATAAAGGATGTCATATTTATTGGCCTTTACTACAACATGACCTTTGGTTCATAACGCATAGAAAACAAATTGACAGATTCAAGTGTAATTAAAACATGGTGCCTTTCATTCACCAATGAATCCAAAATCCAGACCATCAAGATCAACTAAGGATCGGCAGTAAATGTTAGCAAAGCCAGCAAAAGCTGTAAATCATGAATAAATAAATGATTATGAAAGAAAGCTAATGTCTTCACATTGCAATGTCTTCACAGTTTCCTAGTGTCAGCACAGAAACCACCTTCATTTTCAAGAAATTTCTTTCTTTTAGGTTTGTTTTACACAACAGTCTGAATGCTTTTCGCTTTCTTTACTTTAATTAGTTTTCGAGGGGAGTAGGAATCCCAAGAATCATGGTTCAAGAATACAAAGCAAACCAAGGGCAAGATGTTTCTGCTGATGGTGAGTCTTTATTCTGTAGGTTTTTGTTTCAAGTACGGCACTATGCATTTCTCAAGATCCAAAAAATGTTATTAAAATATGCAGTTGAAGTGCGACTGCTTATTTTAAACATGAACACATTTAGATCACTCTTAAAAAGAAACAAATATTCTGAAGCTCAGCTGAATATGAAACTGAGTTTGAAATTTGCAAAGCATATTTTTGTTTCTCAGATTTTCAAGTGATTATCTATTTAGTAAACCATGTTCGTGCTGAGTGTTGACATTATGACCTACAAGGGATTTATCTAGTTGGCAAGTGGGCTTTTCTGTGTGCAACCTGAGTTTTGTCCTTAAAATGATGGTATGTTACTGTTAACTGTTCACTTTATTTATAAGGGGGCATGTGTTGGAGAGAAGGACTATTAGTTCACTAGTTTCCCAGCATGACCACAGGTGCTACCAACTTTTCAAACAAGTAAATTGAATTAAATCCATTCCTCATCTGCTATAAATGGATTCAGTATGTTTTTTATAGGCTTTATTTCTTGTGTTGCACTAATTGTTTAAAGTCATAGAGATGTACAGCATGGAAACAAACCCTTCGGTCCAACCCATCCATGCCAACCAGATATCCCAACCCAATCTAGTCCCACCTCCCAGCACCCGGCCCATATCCCTCCAAACCCTTCCTATTCATATACCCATCCAAATGCCTCTTAAATGTTGCAATTGTAGCAGCCTCCACCACATCCTCTGGCAGCTCATTCCATACATGTACCACCCTCTGTGTGAAAACATTGCCCCTTAGGTCACTTTTATATCTTTCCACTCTCACCCTAAATCTATGCCCTCTCGTTCTGGACTCCCCGACCCCAGGGAAAAGACTTTGCCTATTTACCCTATCCATGCCCCTCATAATTTTGTAAACCTCTATAAGGTCACCCCTCAGCCTCCGATGCTTCAGGGAAAACAGTCCCAGCCTGTAGCTTCTCCCTATAGCTCAGATCCTCCAACCCTGGCAACATCCTTGTAAATATTTTCTGAATCCTTTCAAGTTTCACAACATCTTTCTGATAGGAAGGAGACCAGAATTGCACACAATATTCCAACAGTGGCCTAACCAATACAGCCGCAACATGACCTCCCAACTCCTGTACTCAATACTCTGACCAATAAAGGAAAGCATACCAAACGCCTTTTTCACTATCCTATCTACCTGCGACTCCACTTTCAAGGAGCTATGAACATGCACTCCAAGGTCTCTTTGTTCAACAACACTCCCTAGGACCTTACCATTAAGTGTATAAGTCCTGCTAAGATTTGCTTTCTCAAAATGCAGCACCTTGCATTTACCTGAAATAAACTCCATCTGCCACTTCTCAGCCCATTGGCCCATCTGGTCCAGATCCTGTTGTAATCTGAGGTAACCCTCTTCGCTGTCCACTACACCTCCAATTTTGGTGTCATCTACAAACTTACTAACTGTACCTCTTATGCTCGCATCCAAATCATTTATGTAAATGACAAAAAGTAGAGAACTCAGCACCATTCTTTGTGGCACTCCACTGGTCACAGGCGTCCAGTCTGAAAAACAACCCTCCACCATCACCCTCTGTCTTCTACCTTTGAGCCAGTTCTGTATCCAAATGGCTAGTTCTCCCTGTATTCCATGAGATCTAACCTTGCAAATAAGTCTCCCATGGGGAACCTTGTCAAACGCCTTACCGAAGTCCATATAGATCACATCTACTGTTCTGCCATCATCAATCTTCTTTGTTACTTGTTCAAAAAACTCAATCAAGTTTGTGAGACATGATTTCCCATCTATAAAGCCATGTTGACTATCCCGAATCAGTCCTTGCCTTTCCAAATACATGTACATCCTGTCCCTCAGGATTCCCTCCAACTTGCCTGCCACCAAGGTCAGGCTCACCGGTCTATAGTTCCCTGGCTTGTCTTTACTGCCCTTCTTAAACAGTGGCACCACGTTTGCCAACCTCCAGTCTTCCGGCATCTCATCTGTGACTATTGATGATACAAATATCTCAGCAAGAGGCCCAGCAATCACTTCTCTAGCTTCCCACAAAGTTCTTGGGTACACCTGATTAGGTCCTGAGGATTTATCCACCTTTAACTGTTTCAAGACATCCAGCACTTCCTCCTCTGTAATCTGGACATTTTGCAAGATGTCACCATCTATTTCCCTACAGTCTATATCTTCCATATCCTTTTCCACAGTAAATACTGATGCCAAATATTCATTTAGTATCTCCCCCATTTTCTGTGGCTCCACACAAAAGCCGCCTTGCTCATCTTTGAGGGGCCCTATTCTCTCCCTAGTTACCCTTTTGTCCTTAATATATTTGTAAAAACCCTTTGGATTCTCCTTAATTCTATTTGCCAAAGCTATCTCATGTCCCCTTTTTGCCCTCCTGATTTCCCTCTTAAGTATACTCCTACTTTCTTTATACTCTTCTAAGGATTCACTCGATCTATCCTGACTGTACCTGACATATGCTTCCTTCTTTTTCTTTACCAAACCCTCAATTTCTTTAGTCATCCAGCATTCCCTATACCTACCTGCCTTCCCTTTTCATCCTGACAGGAATATACTTTTTTTGGATTCTTGTTATCTCATTTCTGAAGGCTTCCCATTTTCCAGCCTTCCCTTTACCTGTGAACATCTGCCTCCAATCAGCTTTCGAAAGTTCTTGCCGAATACCGTCAAAATTGGCCTTTCTCCAATTTAGAACTTCAACTTTTAGATCTGGTCTAACTTTTTCTATCACTATTTTAAACAAATAGAATTATGGTCGCTGGCCCCAAAGTGCTCCCCCACTGACACCTCAGTCACCTGCCCTGCCTTATTTCCCAAGAGTAGGTCAAGTTTTGCACCTTCTCTAGTAGGTACATCCACATACTGAATCAGAAAATTGTCTTGTACACACTTAAGAAATTCCTCTCCATCTAAACCTTTAACACTATAGCAGTCCCAGTCGATGTTTGGAAAGTTAAAATCCCCTACCATAATTATTCTTACAGATTCTTACCCTATTATTCTTACAGATAGCTGAGATTCCCTTACAAGTTTGTTTCTCAATTTCCCTCTGACTCTTGTGAATAGATGAGTAATTTATCACGTTGCAATGGAGATTCCTCAAAATGATTTGTGCTGCAGTATTGACCTGGTATGCACCATCATTCATGCAGATTACTTGAAATTTTGAAAGACATCACGGATGTATTATTTGAGACAATTACCTAGCAGTGTGGACTTAGTAAATGCGACATCGAGTTCACACAAGTGGAGACGGATAGATAGACTTAATTTCAGTGCATGGAAGCGTCAAGAGTGGGTTAAAATTGATTGCCGTTTAGAAGAATAATGATTAATAATTGATAACTAATGTGAATTCAGTGAAGACAAACTATGAATAGTAAACTTGATTTTGTTCTTCAGTGAAATAATGGAGAAACGTAACATAGAGTCATAGAGCTGAATAGCATGGAAACAGTCCCTTTGGTCCAACTTATTCATGCCGACCAGATGTCCTAAATAAATCTAGTCCCTTTTGCCAGCATTTGACCCATGTCCCTCTATACCCTTACTATTCATATACCCATTCAGATGCCTTTAAATGTTATAATTTTACCAGCCTCCACCACTTCCACAGGCAGCTCATTCCATACACAATTTTCCCCCTCTGCGTGAAAATGTTACCCCTTCAGTCCCTTTTAAATCTTTCCCCTCTCACCTTAAATCTGTGTCGTCTAGTTTTGGTCTGAGAATTGATTGGCCTTGAAAAGGTACTGAATAAGGTAACAGGAAATAGATTTGTTAGCAAAATGGTGTGAAATTGAGGGTTGTAAGATACCTTTGTTGTGCATACGTATGTAACAGAGGTTAAAATTTGGTTAGTAAATATATGATTAAAATGTTTGTTTTTTTGACTTATAAATGATTTATGGATGTAGAAATGTTGAAATATTTAAAGTTGTTAATTCTGATTGCTTTAGGGATCCCTGTGGCAAAACTTACTGGACTGGGTTCTTGAACTTCTGCTAAAAGTGTCGGTTTTGCAATTAGTGCTTGTTAAATTACTTTTCAGGTCATAGACATGTCAAATTGAGAGCAGGCGTAGGACACTTGACCCCTTGAACCTGCTACCTCATTCATTAAGATTAAGGCTGATCTAATTACTTCCCCCCACCCAAAATAATCTTTCACCCAATTATTTATCAAGAATCTATCTATCTATTTCTTCCTTAAAAAGAGTAGAGTTTCAAAGACTCTCAAACTTTTTAAAGAAAATAATTCTCTTTATCACAATCTAAATGGTGACATTTTTAAACAATGACCCTTCATTCTAGAATCTCCACAAGTGTAAACATTCTTTTTGTATCCACTTGTCAAGAACCCTCAGAATTCTTTATGTTTTTATTAAATCACCTGTTACACTTTTGAACTCCGGCAGATAGATATGTTTAACCTGGCAACCTTTTGTCATATGACAACCCATCCATTCCGGGTATTAGCCTAATAAACCTTCTCTGAATTGTTTCCAATACATATACATTTCTTTTTAAAATAAAGAGTCCATATGTCTCATGAATGTCCTATATAGCTGAAGCACAGTCATCCATTTGTATTCAATTCCCTTGTAATAAACAATAACAATCTATTTGCTTACCTAATTACTTACTGTGAGATATTGTGAAATGTAATAGCCAAGATAGATTTGAGACAGGAATTGGGAGAATGGGAGAATATGATAAACAAATTGCCTTCCATGGATTGTTATTTATCTTGGGAGGTGACACAAAACAGAAACATCAGATTAACTACCCATTCTGTACAACATCTAATAATTCTTTACCTATTTATTTGGTATTTGTTTCCATTTTCTGGAATATTATTGGGTTCTGTGTAGAACAGGCGGTCAATCACTAGCAGCACTGTTTTCTCAAGAAAAATGTTGATTCATTGGTGAATTCGAAGAAAATACCTCATTCCTAGGGATTGTATTCGGGTTAATACTTAAAATATGTAAATAGCAAGGACAGTGTTTGTGAGAAGTGTTCGATAATAATGTTATGTTTTCCTTAACTATCTGTAGATAAAGTTAGGATCACAAGGATAGATTAAATTTACATGTCTCTGGGCAAAAAAAAGGACAAATGCACAGATTCCTCTCTATATCCACATTTCAAAAATACTGTGGGAAACTTTATTTTTTATCAACTACTACGTGGGGAATATGCAAAAATGAAGACCAGGCTTTTAGGAGTCAGACAAAGTTGGGCAGCAACCACCTAATGGGATTTGAAATAGTTAGGTGGTTGTTTGTGACTAGTATGGACCAGATCTCTGTCTCAATGACAGCATTTACAACCTATCATTTAACACAGTGGGAACATTCTACTTTCATGGTTTGATTAACAGCTCCATGCATTGTAAAAGTTGTCTTTGATGAGGGCTATGAAGGGATTTAAGTGCCATTCCAAAATTCTGCCCTTTCCCCCTTTGTCTACTATGTCAACTCACCTAGGATCTACTGCTACCCATGCAGACAGGATAAAATATAAGGTTCAATTTCTTAAAGTTGTATATTGCAGACTACATTTGATTTAAAAAACGTATCATTTATAAAAATCCATTTCGGTTGCTGTTGGAAAAGTTGATATTTCTGTGACAGTTTAGCAGACAGCTGTAACACAAAGAGACTTTGGGGGAATTGTACACAAAACACAGAAAGCTAGCATAGAGGTGCAGCAGGTAATTAGGAATGTTAATGGAATGTTGGGCCTTCTTTCAAGGGGTTTGGAACATAGAACATAGAACAGTACAGTGCAGGAACAGACCCTTCACCCCACCATGTCTGTGCAGACCATGATGCCAATCTAAATTAATCCCATTTGCCTGCCTATCGTCTATTCCCAGTTAAATCATTTATCTGTCTAAATGCCTCATAATCGTACATGCGTCTACCATCTCAAGGGACAGTGCGTTCCAGGCACCAATGACCCTCTGCATAAAAAACACTTGCCTTGCGCATTTCCTTTAAACTTTCCCCCTCTCATTTTAAACCTATATCCACTAATATTTGATATTTCCACTCCGAGAAAGAGACCCCAACTATCCACCCTATCCAAATCCTTCACAATTTTATATAGGTCCATTTGGTCGCTCCTCAGCCTCTGACGCTCTAGTGAAAACAATCCAAGATAATCCAACCTCTCCTTATAGCTAATACACTCCAGTACAGGCAATATCCTGCCAAATCTCACCTACATCCTCACCAAAGCCTCCACATCTTTCCAATAGCGTGGTGACCAGAACTGCAAATGTGGACTGACCAAAATTTCATACAGTTGCAAGATGACTTGCAAACTTTTATACTCCAAACCTGACTGATGAAGGCAAGCATGCCATATGCCTTCCATACCACCTTATCCACTTCTGTTGCCACTTTCAGGAAGTTATCGACTTGGACCCAAGGTCCCTTTGTACATTAATGCTCTGAAGGGTCCTGCCATTTACGGTATACTTTCCTCTTGAATTTGACCTCCCTAAATGCATCATGTCACAGTTGTCCAGATTAAACTCATCTGCCATTTCTTTATTCAACTTTCCACCTGATGTCTATCCTGCTGCCTCCTTTGATATCCTTCCTGTCTAAAACAACTTCACCAATTTTTGTGTCACCTGCAAATTTACTAATCAGACTACTGACATTTTCATCCAAATCATTTATATATATATTACAAACAACAGAAGCCCCAGCACTGATCATTGCAGAAAACCACTGGACACAACCCCTCCTTAACTACCCTCCGTCTTCAAAGACCAAGCCAGTTTTGTATCTAGCTTGTCAACTCACCATGGATTCCTTGCACTTTGATCTTTTGGACCAGCCTACCATGAGGGACCTTGTCCGTGTAGACAGCATCTACAGCTTGACCCTCATAAATCATCTTCATCACTTCCTCAAAAACTCAATCAAGTTTGTAAGTCAAGACCTCCCAAAGAATGAAAGGAAAAGACTGCCAGGTGTTGACTGGGAGTTGAATTCAAGCCTCCCACATGACAGGCAAGAATACTACCATTGAACCAGCAATGTAACAAGAGCAGGGTTGCAGTATAAGAATAGCGAAGTCTTACTGCAACTGTGCAAGGTGCTGGTGAGATGACGTCTAGCGTCCTGTGAGCAGCTTTGGTCCCCTTATTTAAAGAAATATGTATCATTTCATTGGAGGCAGTTCAGAGAAGGTTCCCTGGAATGATCCCTGGAATGGAGGTGTTGTCTTATGAGCAAAGGCTAAACACGATGGGAGTCTACTCACTGGAGTTTAGAAGAATGAGAGGTGATCTCATTGAAACATATCAGATTCTAAAGGGGCTTGGCAGAGGAACCTCAATCATCTGGCATTTGATTGTCTGAATAATGGATTCTCTGGAAAGCTCTCAAGGTCCCAATGCTTGGCTAAGCTATGTTATCCGGCATTCGATTATCTGGAATTTGATTAACTGAACAAAGTACTGCCCGCCCGTGTCCTTTGGATAATCGAGGCTCCTCTGTATCTGCTTCTCTCTCATGCCAGGAGGAACAGAACCCACAATTGGGCTGAAGTAATCAAGATGAGTGATGGGCTGCCTGACATTTGGCCTGGGATCACGTGTGGGTTCACAGATAAAGCGAGGGGAAACCTGTGCTCTTTGTCCCACAATGGCCTATAGTAGCTGCTGGCTGCCCCATGAGTACATTGCACTTCCACCATCATGGCCAGCAGCAAAAAGAATTAAAGGAAGATTTAGTAAGAGTGTTGAACTTTTATTGTAGAGAATGAAAAATGGTTTCCAGTGGGAAAAGGATAATAGATTTAGACAAAATAAAAAGCAAAGGGAAAATGGGGGCTTCCTTTCTCTTTCCATGCCATTTGTCACAATCATCTGGCATCTATTGCCTTACCTGGTGCTGAAGGAGATTCAGTACTAATTATCAAACATGAATAAGATATATTGAAGGAAAACTATCTGTAAAGTGATGGAGAATGAGAAAGAATGTATGAAAGAGTGAACTAATTATTCAAATAAACAACGTTAACACAATGGCCTTTTATATGCCCATTGCTTTAATGACATATATTTCAATACCAACAAAAAGTTTGATTAAAATATGAACAAATTTCCCACAGGATTCTCAACTGCTGGCTATGACAATCAAGGCTACAGGGAGGATGAGAATGAAGATACTGGTCATCCACAGAAAGGAGAGTAAGGAATCCACTCATAATTCAGGGGCAAACAGATTTTCTCACGATTTTCACTGCAACTTAATCTTAGATTTTTTTTTTGATTTCTGCAGAAAACAGAGCAAGAAGAAAGAAAAGGAGTTAAGAAAGGCAGTTGGATTTTTTGAACTGGTTTGTTTTTCCTATTTTTCTTTACACAATAGGAACTGTATATTGTTGGTCTACACTTGAATATCAGCATCAGATTGTGTGAATTGTTTGGTTGCCATTGCAACTCCATGACCAGCAGTCCTATACTTGCTACATTTAAATCCTGGTGGACTGGCAGGACAGCAGGAAGAGGGTCGCTGCCCCTTGATTTTATCTCCTCCCCTCATGTCTTAGCTAACATCTGAGGTAGGGTAGCGGGTGGGCAAAATTCCTGCCGTGAGGTGGGATGAGAGATGCAAAACTTCCTTTGAGGACTGAGACTTTTACAGAGATGGTTTAATAATTCAAGGAGATGAATGGAATGTTGGCCTTCATACCTAAAGGTAAAATCAATGACTGCAGATGCTGAAAACCAAATACTAGATTAGTGGTGCTGGAAGAGCACAGCAGTTCAGGCAGCATCCAACGAGCAGCTCGTTGGATGCTGCCTGAACTGCTGTGCTCTTCCAGCACCACTAATCTAGTACTTCATACCTAAAGGGCTGGAGTATAGGGATGAGATGTTATGTTGCAGTTATACAAAACCCTAGTTAGATTCCACTTAAAGCACTGTGAGCAATATGGGCACCATACCTTAAGAAGGATGTTTTAGCCCTGGAGAGAGTTCATAAAGCAGATTTACAAGGATGATACCTGGACTTCAGTTGTAAGCAGAGATTAGACAAATCAAACCTTTATTCTCAAGAATTTAGAAGGTTAAGAGGTAATCTAATTGAAGTCTTCAGGATATTAACAGGTAAAGCTAAAATAGATAAAGAAAAACAATTTCCACTGGTTAACGACTCTGGAACCGGGGACATAGTTTAAAAATTAGGGCCGAGCCATTCAGGAATAATGTTAGAAAGGATTTCTGTAAAGAGTAATGGAGGTTTGGAACTCTTTTCCTCAAACGGCAATTTTTGCTACTTCAGTTGTTAAATTTAAGTCTGAGATAGACATTTTTTTATTCAGTAAGGGTGTCAAGAGTTATGGGCACAAGGCAGGCATATGGAATTAGACCATGATCGTATTGAATGGCAATGCAGGGCACAACGGGGTGAATTGCCTCATCCTGGTCCTATGCTCCAAAATGAAGGATATGGAGTCAGAAACTAAATGTGGGGTTAGTTAGGATGTTGAAGGGGGGAACAACCAGAGTCATCCTCTGACAATGGGTGGAGAAATGAAAGAAACTTGCACAGGGGTATCAAACTTTGAAGCAGACTGGAAATGGTGGCTTTAGTTTTCCCAATATTTTAACGAAGGGAATTGTTGGATGTTGGACAAACAATAGTGCAACAGTATTGGGAGTATCGAGAGAGCTAGGGCAGAAGTAAAGGGGGTCCAAGATAATGTCCATGCAGAAGCTGACCTATATCAGTATTTACTAATTGTTATCAAAATTGCATTCAGAATAATGTGTTCATTGTATTTAAATCTTTCATACTTTAATGTGATATATCTATTGATGAGGCATGTTGTTACTTATAGTTTCGCTTTGCAGATCGATTGGACATCCTGTTGTTAACAGTAGGACTGATCTGTGCAATACTACATGGAGTTGCTTTGCCCCTCATGATCATTGTTTTTGGAGAAATGACTGACAGTTTTGTCAGAAGTGGTATCGTGCCTAACATCTCCACTGCAGGTACTGAAAATGCTTTGATGCTTCATTCAGTTAAAAAAAAGAAATTATTAACTTTAAAGCAGTTTTATCACCCAGAGATAATTGGTGAACAGATAAACTTTTCACTTGGCAAACTTTGAATCCTATCTTTGCTCTTCCTGCATTATAACGTTTTGTAAAAGCAACATGGTCTGAGTGTATTTAACACAAGTGGACTAACTTCTGATCCCAGTTCCTTCCAATTTCACATTATGAATGAGGCTAAGAGTGTTAATGGTGCTACCATCTTTACACCATGCAAAGTAGATTAATCCAAGTGAACGTATTGTTCAGCTAAAACGTCTGCCAAAGACACTTTTAACCATTACAGGAATTCAGTTACTGTTACTAGCTTTGGACTTAGTTCTCTATTTCAAGATAAAATATATCAGTAAAAGAATATTGCCTCAGAAACAACTTACCAAAATGTGATATAACAGGAAACATTTGGGTGATTGACTAGCATCAACAGTCTCTGTTGATTTGCCAAGTGATTTTAATCAGGACACATTATTACAGCTGAAGAATACAATGAGGAAACTCCCTTTTATAATACTTAACATTTTGATCACACAGCATTGTCCTTTGATGTGAAGGGCACTGCTTGTCACAAGCCATTCAGATGTTTCCTTTCTTGCTGGTGGTGGAAATTTGAATAAAGATTCGTGCACCTTGTGTCTTTCACCGTGTCTCACACCTGCACACACACAAAAAAAAGAAAAAAAAAGGAAGTGTCTGACTTCTGTTAAAAAAAAGAAAAAATAATACTTGACATCCAAATTAAGTTGTTAAAAAGAAGAGAGAGGCCTGGCAGGTGATCTGTTGCAGCTGTAGTATGTGGGTGTTGGTAGATCCTGGTGCGATCTGCAGCAAGTGTTGGCTGCTTGAGGAATTTCAGCTCAGAGTTGATGTGCTGCAGACCCTGTGACTCATCATGGAGGGGTTGAATTACCAGGACGCTGTGTTTCAGGATGCAGCCCACACCTCTTAGAATAATTGCAGGGACATGTGATCATGAGTGAGGTAGATATGGGAATCCAAGATTTAACTGTGAAAGAGCCAGTGCCTTTGTCCAAAGGTATGAAATTCTTACTCCTGGTGTAGGTAGGGCACAGACTGCAGGGACAATGAGCAAACTGCCCACGGCTCCATGGTACGGAGCACTGTTTGAGTACAGGGAGAAAAGAGAAATTGACAGCAAACACAGAGAATGCCAAAAGCTAATCCACTGTAATTTTCTGCTGTTAGTTCATTGGAATTTGTGCTTTTGTTATTTTGTGGTACTAAACAACATTGCCCACTGCTATTATCGTGTTGTGTATGTGATGATGCCAACCACTACGAGCCTGTGGTTGGGGTAGTTTGTTGTCATTATCCTTTTTCCTTGATAGTGTTGGAGGAAAGTTAATGGTAAGACTTAAAATAAAGATGGTCTTATTTTAAACATGACTCCGCCCTTGCACTGTCTTGTGCTCCCTGCTGCTGGGATCCCCTGGCACTCACATTGCAGCTGTCACATTCCAATCCCAGCTGCCCACCATGCCAAACACTGCCAGCTGGTCTGAAGTAGCCACCTGAATCAGGAATGCCCAGCAATGCCACAGGATAGTTAATGACCTTCTGCGCTCCTTGAATAGAAGTGCCCCACTTTTCTCTCTAATACTTTGCACTCTAACTCTGCTGCTGCATTCTAATGCATCTCAACCATCCCATCCTCCCACTACCTCCTCCCTCTCCCCCCACAATCTGTTAACCCATCCTCCCTCACTCAAGACACCTCACTACCTTTACTGACCAATGACAGAACAGCCTCCTGACTGGTCATACTTCCCTTCAATGGTTCATTATTGCCAAGCATGACAAGTTGCCTAGCTATCTCTGTGCTAAAAGGTAAGGCAGAGATGCTGTAAGCATCCAAGTAAGCGTGAAGGGAATGAGTACGAAGAAAGCAAGTGAACAGCAATGAGATACAAAATAAAAACCAAAAGAACTGTGAATGCTGTAAATCAGAAACATACGCTGAAATTGCCAGATAGGTTCAGCAGTTCTGGCAGCATCTGTGGAGAGAAACAAGAGTTAGCATTTTGGGTCGAGTGATCCTTCCTCAGAGAAGGGTGTCTTTTCCAATGCACAAAGCACCCTGTCAGCAACATTGCAATGATAGGTGGTGGTGAACTCCAAAGTACGGTAGTGAAGTGCTGAACAGCTTTATAAATAAGTTCCTCATGTGCCATGATGATATGATGAGGCTGGTGCAGTGCTGATGCCAACATCCATAGATATAGGGTGTAAGCAATTGCTGCCTATGGAATGTGCCCTGAGATGTTGGGGAAATGCTGGCCAAGGTGGAGGCCAGCTGTAGCTACCAGATACCTGCTCAGAGTTTCATGTTGAGAATTGTTGCCATTTCCACTGCCTGGGAAAGCAGCAAACTGCATTTAAATGACACGCAGTTAGGTAACGATGAGATATTAATGTCTGAAAGTAAGTCCCTTGATGCTCCCTCGGAAGATGCTCGTCTCACCATTTGAATCTTGGGTGAAAAGTTAATCCTTTTCTTCTTGACAACGAGAATCTCATTTTGCTATTCTTGCTATATTTTCTCAACTGATCCGCCATTGCCTATGTATTCAGGGGCTGGGAAATTTATGCCCAGTGTTCATGTGTGAACTGGATACTGAATACTAGTGAATGTTAAACCCTCACAGATGATCACCTCCTCAATAAAAGAATTTCAGCAACAGCCATTGGATACAGACAAGATAGAGATTTTGGTTGATATTTCCTCTCTGTTACCTGGATTGCAAAATCAAGAATTCTAAACCCGAATCCTAACCTCACCACAATAGTTCACAGAAACTTAAGATTTTATAAACTATATGGATTGGTGATGCAGGCAACAATACATTTGTCATTTAACAATTGTCTATAATTTAAGCATTTACATTAATACACATATATCCATTGGTCTTAACAGCATTTAACAACAGTTCAACAGATGCATGTTTTGAAATACCTGGACTGGATTTGGAAGCTGACATGACACGGTAAATAGATTATGAAACTTGGAAATACGTTTACCGCAGTCACTATCCTTAACTAGAGTTGACACATAAAGTTCCTGCAACGTTTTTACCGAAATGTCTTCATTACTATAGGTTTGCCCTCTACTTTATGGGACTTGGGTTCGCTGTCCTGATTTTTGGCAGTTTTCATGTCTCCATGTTTTTAATCGCTGGCATACGACAGACTGGAAGAATAAGACGAAAATTTTTCCATGCTATTCTTCATCAAGAAATGGCTTGGTTTGACTCAGTCCAAATAGGTGAACTAAACACAAGGCTGACAGAGTAAGTAATTGAACTTTAAAAACTAGCTACTCTTTATGATAATCAAATACTGTAAGGATTACAACATATTTATCCAGCCTAGAAAACTTCAAGTTTTAGAACTGCCTATTTTTTATAGCAGCTTAATTTGTATGTACAATTGGCCTAACAGTCCATTTAAGCATTTGATAGCCAACTTTATTACTCTAAATTTTCCCTCAATTACTATTTAGATTAGATGGAAACAGGCCCTTCGGCTGAACAAATCCACACCAACCCACCACCCACCCATACATTTACCCCTTTACCTAACACTACAGGCAATTTAGCATTGCCAATTTACCTGACCTGCACATCTTTGGACAGTGGGAGGAAACCCATGCAGACACAGGGAGAATGTGCAAACTCCACACAGTCAGTCGCTTGTGTCGGGAATTGAACCCAGGTCTCTGGTACTATGAGGCAGCAGTGCTAACCACTGTGCCACTGTGCCGCCCGTGATAAGTTACTTATCACAAAATGCATGAGGGAAACGTTTTACTGCTTTCTCTGAAACTGCTGTCACATATAGAGATACCAAAGATGGGTCTTTAATCAGAGCATCGAAGTTATATACCTAATCTTTTGATGTTTGTTGATAAGGAAATAGGCAAATATGTTTGATGTCTCTGTTGTAACAAGATGTAAAAAGACACACCCTGTCATACAAGATCTTATCAGACTTTTTGTAGTTGCTACATCAGTATTTCTTGGTAGCGTTTAAGCTATGAACAAACATTTTATATAACTATGAAAATTGTATTCATAGTATTAATTTAATATGACATTTTTTCAGTTACATAATTATACTGATGACAGTAATTGATTCTGTGTCTTTTATATTAACAGTGATATAAATACTGTCAAAGATGGTCTTGGAGACAAGTTCAGCATATTCACTCAGTTATTTAGCACTTTTGTGGCAGGGTTTACTATTGGATTTGTCTATGGATGGAAGCTTACACTGGTCATATTGGCAGTGTCTCCCCTTGTCATGGTCTCAGTAGCAGCATGGACAAAGGTACAAGCATAGCATATATTTTCAATAAGTTTAATACCTGATCATAGCAAAATGGACCCAGTATGAGATGAAGGTTATTATTTTATGTTTATAAAGTGAATAACTTTTTAAGTAATAACTTATAAATTTAAACCAATTTTAATTCTGTAATAGCTTCTGCAGTAATTGTTTTAAGTAAGGAATTGGTCAAACAACAGGAGAAAGACAGGTTATGAAATTTGGTGTATTAACTTTTTATCAGATCAAAAACAGTTTAATAAAGTCAGAAACATAAAAGACAGGAGAAAGAATCAACAGATACACCAACCATTGAGAGCAATTACTGTGTCTAATATACTGAAAATTGTTAAATAGAAAACTTGTGACATAGAAGTTCATGGAGCGATTTCTGACCTTGATCAATCTCAATTTTTATTTGTACTGACTTTGATAGAAATGAGAATCCTAAGAAATGAATAAAGTTGGCTGATCCATATCACCCATATTACATTCTCACCCAAATTAAAAATTCAGTGCCCCCATATCTGAGTAACCCGACATGTAAAGGACAAATATTCCAGTTGTTTGGGGGTTGCAGAGGGGTAAAGGAACACAATCAAAAAGGAGGACAAAAAACATTGGTTTCAACAAATATGAAATTTAAAACACACAGCAAATTCAAATGAAACATGCTGGTGACTAGAAAAATATTTGAAGTTGAATATTATCCATAATGTAGAGGTGCTGGTGTTGGACTGGGGCAGACAAAGTCAGAAATCACATGACACCAGGTTATTGACAAACAGGTAGATTTGAAATCCCAAGCTTTCAGAGTGTATCTCCTTTGTAGTGTGATTTATAAATAGTATCAGCAGCTTCAATTATATAAACAAAAAAAATGCTTAATTTTCAATGTTTTTGGTTATTGTAGCTTTATGGAATGTAAATAGGTACTGAGTATTTAATACATTTCATGTTCAATAATTGTCAACACTATATCAGGCAAAATAATGTACTCTATTAAACTAAATAACATGAAATTGAAACTCGTTAATAGTACCTGATGCACATAGTAATTAGCTTGATCTGCCCAAGTTATGTCAAATATAACAAATAGTGGCATAAATTATACCCAGATTACTCTACGTGGTGGAAATATATATAAATGCAATGGAGAAGTTTCTGAAATATAATTTTAAAATAGACCTTTAGTATAATGTATATTCTGTGAGATACAGAATATCCTAGATTTCATACACCACATTTGCTTGACATTAGGAAAAACTGACAGCACGTATACTCAGTGAAATGCCGGTGCTGAGACTTGGGTAGCTTTGTAGATTTGACACTAAGTATTTCTAACTAGTTCGGAACAGAAACCAACAAAGTCAAACTGTCTGAAGCCACATTGACAAAACAGTAGACTAAATTCAAAATGTAGTGATCAAATTTCATATTAATTTGTTTGAACTGCACCTTGAATATTGACTACAGTATTTTCTCAGGGCCATGAAGAGACTAAACTGAGAAGGTAAGGGAAGAGTTATGGGTGTGATAAGTGAGAGATTATCGATCCAGAAACAAGTGTTTCCCCAAAGTCCTGCTGAAATACCAGCAGGACCTCTTTTACATGTTTTATCCGATTTCTTCCTTGACAGCTAGTTTGAGTGACCAGGAGAAAGTGAGGACTGCAGATGCTGAAGGTCACAGTCAAAATGTGTGGCACGGCAAAAGCATAGCCAGTCAGGCAACATCCGAGGAGCAGGAGAGTCGATGTTTCGAGCATAAGCCCTCCATCAGAAGTGTGGAGGGGCCCAACAGGGCTGAGATATAAACAAGAGGTGGGGTAGAGCTAGGGGGAAGGTAGCTTGGAAGGCGATAGGTAGATGCAGGTGGGGGTGACGGTGCTAGGTCAGAGAGGAGGGTGGAGCAGATAGATGGGAAGGAAGGAAGTTGGACAGGTAGGACAGTTCAAGAGGGCAGTGCCGAGTTGAAGGGTTGGATTTTGGATAAGGTGGGGAGGAGGGGAGATGAGGAAATTAGTGAAATTGACATTGATGCCGTGTGGTTGGAGGATCCAAAAGCGGAAGATGAGGCGTTCTTCCTCCAGTTGTCTGGTGGCTAGGATTTAGAGATGAAGGAGTCCCAGGACTTGCATTAACTTGGTGGAGGGGGAGGGAGAGTTGAAGTGGTCGGCCATAGGGTGATGGGGTTGTTTGTTGCACGTGTCCTGGAGATGTTCTCTGAAATTTTCCATAACTGACAAACTGACTTCCCGTTAGGAGAGAAAGCACGGAGGAGAGGACTGTAACTGTGGAGCTGAGAGAGGTGAAAGTCGGGTGGGAAATTTGACCTGGGGTGGTGAGGAGGAGATCAAAGATGGGAGATCAAAGCTGGAGAGACTGAAGTGAAGCTTTTAAAATACAGACCAATGTGAAAAGCATAAATATCAAAGCTCATCATGGGCTCCAAGTTAATTTAATTTTTTTGAGCTGGAAGAAACATTTCAGCACATTGTGGCCAACAGGAAATGCTGTAAAGACACTTATCTTGTAGACCTGGCTTTTTCTGACTCACTTGCACTGTGAAATCATTTGAAACTGGAGTCATCTTCTCTCCTTAAATAATTTCAATAACACATTTGGAATATTGTGCACAGTTTTGGGCCCCATATCTCAGGAAGGATGTTACTGGCCTTGGAGCGTGTTCAGAGGAGGTTCATGAGAATGGTCCCAGGAATGAAAAACTTAACATGTGGGAAAAGTTTGAGGACTCTAGGTCAATACTTGATGGAGTTCAGAAGGATGAGGGGGGGGATCTAATTGAAACTTACAGGATACTGAATGGCCTGGACAGAGTAGATGTTGTAAAGATGTTTCCATTGGTAGGAGAGACTAGGATCCAAGGGCACAGCCATAAAGCAAAGGGAAGACCTTTTAGAATGGAGATAAGGAGAAACTTCTTCAGCCAGAGAGTGGTGAATCTATGGAAGTCACTGCCACAGAAGGGTGTGGAGGGCCAGGTCTTTGAATATACTAAAGACAGAGGTAGATAAGTTCTTGAGTATCAAGGGAAACAAAGGTTAAGGAGGGAAAGCAGGAGAATGGGGCTGAGAAACTTATCAGCCACGATTGAATAGCTGAGTAGACTTGATGGGCTGAATAAACTAAATCCTGCTCCTATGTCTTATGGTCTTATGGAACTCCTGAAAGTGGAATGTTTGTCTTCCAGTCGACCTCAAGAAGAAGGTGTCACAAAGTTTTGGACAACATGTGGAACTAACTGTCTCACATTGCTAGTATGCAATAAACCCATGAGTGTTTTTCTCCACTAACGGGATGCCACTGTCAAGCCAAACATCTGTGTGGCTACAGTAAATGCTGATGTGACCAATGTTTCAATACAGGTGGGAATGATGGGAGTGTTGGCTGTATGTCTCAACAACTGGCAGACCATATCAAACAATGTGTCCAATTGGCCGTCTGCAGCTGGCAACGTGCCACTTGTGCTTAACCAGCCCATCTACTTTTAGATGTGATTCTATTATTGCTAATAGTGTACTGAATAATCCAAACCATGTAAGAGTTACACAGGAAACCATTTTAGGATTACCAGTTGGGCTCAAAGTGTGGTGCATTTATGAATGCTGGAAGCTAAATATATAAAAATGAACAGTACCCGTTTCATGTAGGAAAAAGTACTTTGCACATATGCTACAGCTTTTTCATTAAAAAAGGTTATGGAGATAGTCTCTGCTATATCATCAGCTGAGTGGCAACACCCTGACCAATCAGAATCAACCTGCCTGGTCTGAGAATTAAGATTGACAGTTAACTATTGTTGCTGCACTGCCAGATCACTGATGACTCCACCAGTGAACACCCTCCCCACATGCAGTATTAAATGGTGCATTTTTCTCAAGTCTGTTCCTTACATCTTAATTCTGCTGATTGCAAGATTAAAAGCTTTGATCTGTTGTCTCCTTTTAGCAAAGTTAAGGTCTGCCCTCCCATGCAATGACAATAATTTAATCTTCCAAATTTAACTAAGTGCAGTTTCATTCATTTTGGTTATGACTTATCACCATTTGTTATATTGAAACAGATCTTGACAATACTGACCGGGAAGGAACTGGAAGCTTATGCTAAAGCAGGGGCAGTGGCTGAAGAAGTTCTAATGGGAATAAGAACAGTCTTTGCCTTCAACGGACAACAAAAAGCACTAACAAAGTAAGTTTCATTCTGAGTTAACCTGTAGCAACTCTGATATTGTGTTGTGCAAATAAATGAAAACTGCACATGATTCTATTTTCAGAAAACATACTTTATTTGACAATTTTTAAAAAATACATTACTTAACAGTTCAAATTTGACATTACATAAGGTTCTGCATAGAATTGCTTTTTTCAGTTAGCCATGTTCAACATCCTGTACTGCCAACAGCACAAGAACCTTTAAATTGTTTACAATCATTGTGTACATGACTTACACAGAAAGATGTACAACTGCATTTTATATTTAAGAGTAAAGAACAAAGAACAACGAAAATTTACAGCCCAGGAACAGGCCCTTCAGCCCTCCAAGCCTGAGCCGATCCAAATGTACTGTCTAAACCTGTCGGTCAATTCCTAAGCATCTGTATCCCTCTGTTCCCCACCTACTCACTCATCTTAAATGAATCTACCGTGCCTGCTTCTACCACCACTGCTGGCAACGTGTTCCAGATGGCCACCACCCTCTGTGCGAAGTACTTGCCGCGTGTATCCCCCTTAAACTTTCCTCTCACCTTGAAAGTGTGACGTCTTGCTTTTGGAATTCTTCAGCCTGGGAAAAAGCTTGTTTCTATCCACCCTGTCTATACCCTTCATGATTTTGTAAACCTCAATCAGGTCCTCCTCAATCTCCTTTTTTCTAATGAAGATAAACCTATCTTACTCAACCTCTCTTCATAGCTAGCACCTTCCATACAGGCAATATCCTCGTAAACCTTCTCCCTCTCCAAAGCATCCACATCCTTTCGGCAATGTGGTAACCAGAACTACACAATATTCCAAATGCGGCCGAACAAACGTCCTGTACAATTTTAACATGACTTGCCAGCCCTTATACTCAATACCCCATCCAATGAAGGCAAGCTTACTATATGCCTTCTTGACCACTCCATCCACTTGTGCAGCAACCTTCAGGGTACAATGGACCTGCACTCCCAGATCTCTCTGCCCATCAACTTTTCCCAAGACTCTTCCATTCATTGTATAATTTGCTCTAGAATTAGTCTTGCCTAAATGTATCACCTCACATTTGTCTGGATTGAAATCCATCTGCCACTTTTCTGCCCAATTCTCCAGTCTATCTATATCCTCCTGTGTTCCTTGACAGTCCCTTATGCTTTGTGCTACTCCACCAATCTTCGTGCCATGAACATTTTAGTGAACAATAACAATTTTTAATAAATTATCAACTATAAAACACTTTAAAGTCATCGTGGTCATTCATTATTTTTAATTATTTCAGATATGAAGCCAACTTAAAGCAGGCTAAAGATGCTGGAATAAAGAGAGCTGTCACCACAAGTATTTCCATAGGACTTCAGAACTTTTTAATTTATGCTTCCTATGCTCTTGCATTTTGGTATGGGTCCAAACTAGTTGTTGATGAACCTGAAAATTATTCAATTGGACGAGTTTTGATTGTGAGTATGGTATTTTGTTACTTTTGTCATTTTGCAGAATATGTGACATTAGGATTGGAGTAATGTTCTCTACCATTTCTGGTTGCTATGCACTGCGGTCTATGCACCAGCCTTCAAGACTGCTGTGTAACTGTACTTGAATGTACCTTAAAGGGAACATTGCTTGTATGCGGCCTATTTGTTCACTATGCAGAACATCCTAAACTGTTGAGCATCCACACACCTTCAAAGCAACATTGCTTTGGAGTCTTCCACTTGGACAGTTCACATTTTGTATTATTCTGCTCACTTATTTTAACAAGTAGGAGAATTAGAAGCAGGAAACTTCAGTCCCCCAAATTTGTATAGAAGGTGGTGGAAATAAAGAAAAGAAATGAAGTTACTAATGTAGGTTTAAGAGGATCTGCTGTTCTTTCATGGAGATTGTTCATCTTTATCAATTCTTTCATACGTATATAAATTTGGGCACCTGCTCCAGAGATGTGTAATAACGTCTCTGAACTGGTTGATCAGAAAATATCTAAGTCTGGGGAGGCTGGGTTTTCATAGTCTGTGCTTAATAACCTCCAATTCTTCTCCAATTCTTCTCTGATGCCAGCTAGATTATACCACAAGCTGTACCCAGCTATTTGAGTTAGTAGGCGGAAATTTTATTTCACCAACCAGACCTCATGCAGGCATCTGACAACAAAATCCTGATTACAGGAGAAGCAGCATTAATGTCCCACCTCTGAGTTTTCTGACCAGTTATTGAGTGCAGAGATTGTAACAACCTGCACTTCTCAATGGAAGAATTTCTACTTAAAAGGACTCCAGGAGGATCAGAGTCTGAGTGGCTTCCTGAGGCTTCAACATGCGCAAGAATCAAAACACAACATGGGAAAGCTACTTGTTGGCTCTCTTTTTCCTGGAAGTCCTGGGGCAGCTGTGAGAAACTACAGAGAGGTACTGTTTTCCAAAAGAACAAACAAGCATACAGCAGGAAGTAGCAGATGTAATGACCAGCAAGAGCTGGTCCCTCACATGGGGTCAGAGTGCTGCAAGTGGTTCATTGACGTCATGAGGGCCAGAAAGGTGAATGAAATCCAGCTTGCATAATAGTAAAACAAGCAGCCGAAGCCAAATGGAGCACATGTAATAGGTACCGGATTCTTTATTTCTTTAAACAAAGAGTTGTGTACACATTGATTGTAAGGGTTGGCACATCAACTTGCAATTGTAAAGGACATTGGTGAGACTACTTTTGGAGTGCTGGTTGCTGTTATAGGAAGGATATTATTAAATTGGAGAGGATTCAGAAAATATTTGCAAAGATGTTACCAGGACTGTAGGGTTTGAGTTATAAGAAGAGACTGGAGCATTAGAGGTTGAGGGGTGACTTTATAAAGGTTTATAAAATCATGACAGACAAGGATAATAGTAAAGGTCTTTTGCCTAGAGTGGGGAAGAGAGCATATTTTTAAGGTGAGGAGAAAGATTTAAAAGGGACCTGAGGTGTAACTTTTTCACCCAGAAGGTGGTTCATATATGGAATGAACTACCAGAGGAAGCGATAGGTGCTGGTACAGTTATAACAATGAAAAGATATTTGGACAGGTACTTGAATACAAAAGGTTTAGAGGGATAAGTTAAGAGAAGGGAAAGGAGGAGGAGAGGAGCAGGATAAGAAAGACGTTAATGTCTCCAGATTTCCTGTAAATACCATAGAAATAATAGAAATACTTAATAAAGTGAAAGCACACTCTGAAGAAGTCTTGCAGATAAGACTTTGTCACAGGGTGCAGATCCAGGCTTGAAAGATTTCAAAGCCTGTCAGGGCTTCTGGATAATCCAAGATGGAGGATAGGAAAAAATTTTAGTTGTAAGAACTGCTCCTTTTTTGAGGTATTTTCAGTGCTGGAGCTAACTTTCTCGAATTCTAGGAAGAGTAATTATTGTTCTATTGTTACATTGTTTTGGAACTTTGGGGAAAAAAAAGACCAAAACAATGGCACTTTAAAAAGGAGGAGGAGAGACAAGGGCAGTGATTCAAATGGAGAAAGAATGTCTCCATTCTCCAAGAACCTACTCCTGACATCCTGACTGCCTGAGCCAGCAGTAACTTGCACAGCTACTGCCTTTGTTGTTTAGTTTCAAGTACCTTATATATTTGATTTGGAGATGCTGGTGTTGGACTGGGGTGTACAAAGTTAAAAATCACACAACATCAGGTTATAGTCCAACAGGTTTATTTGGAAGCACTATCTTTCGGAGCTCTGCTCCTTCATCAGGTGGTTGTGGAGTATAAGATTGTAAGATGCAGAATTTATAGCAAAATGTTGGAGGCTACTGCTTCCAAATAAACCTGTTGGGCTATAACTTGGTGTTGTGTGATTTTTCACCTTATATACTTGAGTAATAGTCAAATTGTTTGACTGCTTTTTAAGGTTGAATTTATGAGATTGACTATTACATGGATGCTACTTTTAAGGGGCTGAAATTCATGCCAGTCAAAATTCCTACCATATCATTAGCAGAAGGCCAACTGATCTCTAAACAAATAAAGAAATGTACATCTCTATGAAAGAGAAAATGAATTATGGTAGTTCCGAAAACCTGGAGCAGAACACAACAGCCAGTGGACTGGAAGACTGGGAGCGGAGCGGAACAACCAGCAGACTGGAAAGTTGGAGCGGGACGTGTCATAAATATTGATCTGATATCTGTGAAGAACTAGGGTTGACTTTTACATGAGATACATGGAAAATTCCAGATTATTGGGCCAAAAAATAGGGCATCAACTTTTACATGAGATTGACTATTACTTGAGGATCTCTAGACATTGAAGTTCTTCTAAGAAAAATAAACATACAACGAATTTCACAGCTGACCTTGGAGAAACCTCTGTGTCAACACACACAGCAGGGGAGTACTTGAGGGCTTTTTTAAAAAGTGTAATCTTCCTGATTTACCTTTGCAAATCTACAATAGCAAGTAGAACATAGAACATAGGAAAATACAGCACAGAACAGGCCCTATCGGCCCATGATGTTGTGCCGACCATTTGTCCTAGCTTAAGCACCTATCCATGTATCTATCCAATTGCCGCTTAAATGTCACCAATGAGTCTGACTCTGCCACTCCCACAGGCAGCGCATTCCATACCCTCACCACTCTCTGGGTAAAGAACCTACCCCTGACATCCCCCTATACCTTCCACCCTTCACCTTAAATTTATGTCCCCTTGTAACACTCTGTTGTACCCGGGGAAAAAGTCTCTGACTGTCTACTCTATCTATTCCGCTGATCATCTTATAAACCTCTCTCAAATCACCCCTCATCCTTCTCCGTTCCAATGAGAAAAGGCCTAGCACTCTCAACCTATCCTCGTACGACCTATTCTCCATTCCAGGCAACATCCTGGTAAATCTCCAAAGCTTCCACGTCTTTCCTAAAATAAGGTGACCAGAACTGCACACAGTACTCCAAGTGTGGCCTTACCAAGGTCCTATACAGCTGCAACATCACCTCACGACTCTTGAATTCAATCCCTCTGCTAATGAACACTAATACACCATAGGCCTTCTTACAAACTCTATCCACCTGAGTGGCAACTTTCAAAGATCTATGAACATAGACCCCAAGATCCCTCTGCTCCTCCACCTTACTAAGAACCCTACCGTTAACCCTGTATTCCGCATTCTTATTTGTCCTTCCAAAGTGGACAACCTCACACTTGACAGGGTTGAACTCCATCTGCCACTCCTCAGCCCAGCTCTGCATCATATCTAAGTCCCTTTGCAGCCGACAACAGCCCTCCTCACTATCCACAACTCCACCAATCTTCGTATCGTCTGCAAATTTACTGACCTACCCTTCGACTCCCTCTTCCAAGTCATTAATAAAAATTACAAACAGCAGAGGACCCAGAACTGATCCCTGCGGAACTCCACTTGTAACTGGGCTCCAGGCTGAATATTTACCATCTACCACCACTCTCACTTCGACCGGTTAGCCAGTTCTCTATCCAACTGGCCAAACTTCCCACTATCCCATGCCTCCTGACTTTCCGCATAAGCCTACCATGGGGAACCTTATCAAATGCCTTACTAAAATCCATGTACACTACATCCACTGCTCTACCCTCATCCACATGCTTGGTCACCTCCTCAAAGAATTCATTAAGACTTGAAAGGCAAGACCTACCCCTCACAAATCCGTGCTGGCTGTCCCTAATCAAGCAGTGTCTTACCAGATAGTCATAAATCCTATCCCTCAGTATCCTTTCCATTACTTGGCCTACCACCAAAGTAAGACTAACTGGCCTGTAATTCCTGGGGTTATCCCTATTCCCTTTTTTGAACACGGGCACAACATTCGCCACTCTCCAGTCCCCTGGCACCACCCCCATTGACAGTGAAGACGAAAAGATCATTGCCAACGGTTCTGCAATTTCCTCTCTTGCTTCCCACATAATCATAGGATACATACCATCAGGCCCAGGGGACTTGTCTATCCTCAAGTTTTTCAAAATGCCCAACATATCTTCCTTCCTAACAAGTATCTCCTCTAGCTTACCAGTCCGTTTCATACTCTCCTCTTCAACAATACGGTCCCTCTCATTTGTAAATACTGAAGAAAAGTACTCATTCAAGACCTCTTCTATCTCTTCTGGCTCAATACACAGTCTCCCACCACTATCCTTGATCGGACATATCCTTGTTCTCGTCATTCTCATGTTTCTCACATACGCATAAAAGGCCTTGGAGTTATCCTTGATCCTATCTGCCAAAGATTTTTCATGCCCTCTCTTAGCTCTCCTAATCCCTTTCTTCAGGTCCCTCCTGGCAATCCTGTATCCCTCCAACGCTCTGTCTGAACCTTGTTTCCTCAACCTTATGTAAGTCTCCTTCTTCTTCCTTACAAGACATTCAACCTCCCTCATCAACCAAGGTTCCCTCACACGACCATCTCTTTCATGCCTGACAGGTACATACATATCAAGGACACATCGTATCTGTTCCTTGAAAAAGTTCCACATTTCAACGACATCCTTCCCTGACAGCCTATGCTCCCAACTTATGCTCCTCAGATCCTGTCTTGCAGCATCGTATTTACCCTTCCCCCAATTGTAAAACCTACCCTGTTGCGTGCACCTATCTCTCTCCATAATCAAGGTGAAAGTCACAGAATTGTGGTCACCATCACCAAAATGCTCACCCACTTACAAGCCCATCACTTGTCCCGGTTCGTTACCAAGTACCAAATCCAATATGGCCTCCCCTCTGGTCAGACAATCTACATACTGAGTTCGAAAAGCTTCCTGGACACACTGCACAAAAACCGCCCCATCCAATCTACTTGATCTAAAGAGCTTCCAATCAATATTTTGATTGGAAGTAGAGTGAAGTAGAGTGAGGTTTTTTTTGATTGTATGTTGTTATTGAAATCTGTCTCGGGATTGAACTTTAAAAATATAAAAACGAAGTTACTACGTTAGCCTGGAGCAGTGTTTTTGGAACAGGAAGACTGCATTATTTTCTGGTCTTCATACTGTTAAGGTGCAAAGATGGTCATTATTGGAGTGATGTCCTCTTTTTGTTGGATGTGGGAGATTAGGGAGAGTTTCCATGTTACTGATGATAATGTCTGCAGGACATGTGTTTAGTTGCAAATCCTATTGGACTGCATGGATCGGTTGGAGCGGCAGGTAGAGGCAATAAGGAATTTACAGGAGCTGGGGGTGTGATAGATGGCAGTTTCAGGGAAGGAGATGTATCTTCAGTTTAATCAGGTAGATGGCTGACCTCCAGAAAAGGTAGGAGAGGGAGGCAGGTAGTTTAGGAGTCTCCTGTGGCTCCCAGTGCCACGAGCTAGTGAAGGTAGGAATAGGAGGATGGAGCAGATGAATGCGTAGCTGAGCAGTTGATGCAGGGTAGAAAGATTCACAGTTTTGGATCATTCAAATGTATTCTGGGGTAGAAGTGACCTGTATAAGAAGGGTGGATTGTACTTGAATTGGAAGGGGACTAATATACTGGCAGGGAGATTTGTGAGAGCTGCTCAGGAAGATTAAAACTAGTAAGGTGGGGGGTGAGATGGGGGGTCTTGGTTGTGAAACAGGGAGATTGTGAGGAAAGAGATCAGTCTCAGACTAGTACAGTTTGGAAAAAGACTAAGTCAAACAATCAGGGCAGGAACAAAGTAGAGAACGAGATAGGATAGACAAAATTAAACTATTTATTTTGATGCAAGAGGTCTAACAGGTCAAGCAGTTGAACTCAGGGTATGGTTAGGAAGATGGGACTGGGATATAATAGCAATTACAGAGACGTGGCTCAGGGATGGGCAGGACTGGCAGCTTAATGATCTAAGGAAGGATAGAGGGGGGAGGGGCATTTTTGATTAGGGATGACATTATGGCTGTATTTAGGGAGGATATTCCTGGAAATATGTCCAGTGAAGTTACTTGGGTGTGGAACTGAGAATTAAGAAAAGGATGACCACCTTATTGGGATTGTACTATAGACCCCACAATAGTCAGTGGGAAATTGAGCAGCAAATTTGGAAGGAGATGTTCATTATCTGTGAAAATAATAGGGTGGTAATGGTAGGGGATTTTAACTTCCGGATTATAAACTGGGACTGCTGTAGTGTTAAGGGCTGGAGAGAGAGGAATTTAAGTGTGTAGAATAAAATTTCTGATTCTGTATGTGGATGTACCTTCTACAAAAGGTGCAAAATGTAGGCAAGGCATGTGAATGAGGTATCGGTGGGGGAGCACTTTGGGGCCAGTGACCATAATTCTATTTGTTTTAAACTCATGATGGAAAAGGATAGACCGGATGTAAAAGTTAAAGTTCTAAACTAGAGGAAGGCTAATTTTGACAGTATTAGGCAAGAACTTACAAATTTTCATTGGGGCTGGATGTTTGCAGGTTAAGGGCTGGCTGGAAAATGGGAAGCCTTCAGAAATAAGATAACGAGAGTCTAGAGACAGTATGTTCCTGTTAGAGTGAAGGGCAAGGCTGGTGGGTGTGGAGAATGCTGGGTGACCAGAGAAATTGAGGTTTTGGTCAAGAAAAAGAAGGAAGCATATTGTCAGGTACAGACAGGAGAGATCAAGTGAATCCTGAGAGTATAAAGGCAATAGGAGTGAACTTAAGTGGGAAGTCAGGAGGGCAAAAGGAGACATGAGATAGCTTTGGCAAATAGGGTTAAGGAGAATCCAAAGGGATTCTACAAATACGTTAAGGGCAAAAAGGTAACTAGGGACAGAATTTGGGCCCTTTAAAGATTAGGAAGGCCACCTATGTGTGGAACCACAGAAGATAGGTGAGATAATATATGAGTATTTTGCATTTACTGTGGAGAAGGAAATGAGAGTAAGAGAACATTGGGAGAAAATTAGCAGCATGTTGAAAAATGTCCATATTGCATAAAAGGAGGTGGTGGATGTCTTAAAACAGATAAAGGTGGATAAGTCCCCTGGACTTGATCAGATGTACCCTAGTACTCTGTGGAAGCAGGGGAAATGATTGCGGGACCCCTTACTAAGATATTTCTATCATCGATAGTCACAGGTGAGGTGCTAGAGACTGGAGGTTGGCTAACTTGGTGCAACTATTTAAGAAGGGTGGTAAGGAAAAGCCAGGGAACTATAGACTGCTGACCCTGACATCAGTGGTGGGCAAGTTGTTGGAGGCAATCCTGAGGGACAGAATGCACATGTATTTGGAAAGGCAAAGACTGATTCGTGATAGTCAACATGGCTTTGTGTGTGGGAAATCATGTATCAATAACTTGATTGAGTTTTTTAAAGAAGTAATGAAGAGATTGATGAAGGTAGAAGGATGGATGTGATCTATATGAACTGGTTAGCAAGGTTAGATCACATGGAATACAGGGAGAACTAGCTATTTGGATACAGAACTGGCTCAAAGGTAGAAGACCAAGGGTGGTGGTGGAGGGTTGCTTTTCAGACTGGAGGCCTGTGACCAGTGGAGTGCCACAAGGATCGCTGTTGAGTCCGCTTTTCATCATTTATATAAATGATTTGGATATGAACATAGGAAGTATGTTAGTAAATTTGCAGTTGACACCAAAATTGGAGGTGTAATGAACAGTGAAGAAGGTTACCTCGGATTACAACAGGGCCTTGATCAGGTGGGACAATGAGCCGAGGACTGGCAGATGGATTTTAATTTAGATAAATGTGAGTGATGCATTTTGGAAAAGTAATTCAGAGTGGGACTTATACACTTAATGGTAAGGTCCTGGGGAGTGTTGCTGAACAAAGAGTGTGGACTGGAGGTTCATATTTTCTTGAAAGTAGAGTCGCAGGTAGATAGTATAGTGAAGAAGGTATTTAATATGCTTTTCTTTATAGGGCAGTGCATTGAATATATGAGTTGGGAGGTCATGTTGTGGTTGTACAGGATGTTGGTTAGGCCACTATTGGAATATTGTGTGCAATTATGGTCTCCCTGCTATAGGAAAGATGTTATGAAACTTGAAAGGATTCAGAAAAGATTTACAAGGATGTGCCAGGGTTGGAGAGCTTGAGCTATAGGGAGAGGCTGAATAAGCTGGGACTGTTTTTCCCTGGAATGTCGAAGGCTGAGAGGTGACCTAAAAGGTTTATTAGGGGCATGGACATGGTAAATAAACAAGGACTTTTCCCTGGGTTGAAGGAATCCAATACTAGAGGGCATAGGTTTAAGGTGAGAGGGGGAAAGATTTAAAAGGGACCTAAGGGGAAACCTTTTTACACAGGGGTGGTGTGTGAATGGAATGAACTGCCAGAGAAAATGGTGAAGGCTGGTACAGTTACAATATTTAATAGGCATCTAGATGAGTACATGAATAGGAAGGGTTAGAGGGATATGGGCCAAATGCTGGCAAATGGGACAAGATTTATTTAGGTTACCTGGTCTGCATGGACAAGTTGGACCGAAGAGTCTGTTTCTGTTCTCTATATCCCTATGACTACATGCTCTAGGCCTGTTGATTCTGTTAAGCTTCATACAGGTTGGATATCAATACATCAGCTGTTTAAGCCAGGATCCTGTTTAAGACATTTTATTATATTTAAAATACTCACCCATTATTCCAAGGATAATTTCCGTTATTAGCGCCAAATGGATCTCCAGTGAAAGCTGGAAATAAATGGGATTATGTCAGACTTTCAACACACGGATATTTTTTAGAGGTAAAATCTCTATTTAAAATTATTGGTCTCTGGGTGGTGGGGGTATAGCATGACGATGGTCTCCTTTCTACTAGTTATAAAACAAACATAGAACAAAGAACAAAGAGAATTTACAGCCCAGGAACAGGCCCTTCGGCCCTCCAAGCCTGAACCGATGAGACATGTACCCAATGAGATTACCTCTGGTGGTACAATGTAACAAAACCAGAACCAAATGTCAATGGATGTTTTCCTCTTCATACTGAGTCTAAGATTTAGTTTGATTGTCAATATGAAGTATAGACCACTAATGAGCCAAGAAAAGGCACTCGTCTTATGCAACAAGAGGCAAATATATTGCATAATAGCAATATGTACAAGTTACGTTAATTAGTTAGGTTTACGTTAGATTAAAGACTATCAAGATCCAGTGATGACATTTTTCTGTGTCCTGACCTCAAGCTGAACTGCCTGATTCTTCACATAAAAGTTGAATGATATTTTCAGATTGGGTGGAGCCCAACCCAATTTCAACATTAACTTTTTCATAACTATTATTTTACCAAACACTTCCTACTCCTGAACCTGCACCCACCCCGGTCAGTCAAATGATGCTCATGGCTTTGAGACACTCTATTTCCCCAAGCTGTTTGTGTACCTGTGGGTGTGCCACTGGGTGTGCTTATAAAGCACAATGTTCTCTGGTGCACTTACAACTGCTGGGACAACTCTCAAACCTCAGCACTTGTCCTATCATAGACTGCAGCAGAGGCGGAGGTCATCACATACAAATTCAGTCGAGTGGAGCAATGTATACTGTAACAGGAGTTATTCATTCAAACTCCCTCCTCTGTCTTCCTAACCTTGAAAACATCACTTCCCCACACATCGACTCCATACAGAGCAATCTGTGCGAATGTACCAGCAGGCATCTTTTGGACTTGGAAGTTAGAAACATGGGCAGTCACCAACACATTTCTTGTGACAGTGCCCATTTGTTGAATGGCAAATGTTGAGCCATCATGGCAAGAGCATTCCTCGCTGAACAAATGCAGGACGTACCAGGGCCTCTGTGCAGCCAAGCACTACTGTTGTAAAACTCCTTATATCACAAATTATGCTGTGCATTATCCTGAGTGTCCTCTCAAAATGGTAGATGTACCACCTTAAACTTAATAAGTGATGAAGCTATTGCTTGGCCCTGGAGATTTGCATTAGCTAAAAAATAATTATAATGGTGAGAATCAGTATCCTGTTTTCATTAACACATATAAAATGCGGTCTGTTATTCAGTATAAATTGCCACCCTTTATGTGGGATGTTAGAAATGTAATTCAGTGTTCTATTAAATTAACCTCGAAATTGGCAACTAACCTTCCATCTTCATTTTGCAGGTGTTTTTTTCTGTGATCATAGGAGCCTTCTCACTTGGCCAGGGAGCACCAAACCTAGAAGGTGTTTCAAAAGCTCGAGGTGCTGCTTACAATGTGTATAGCCTTATTGCAAAGGTAAATAATGCCTTGTATATCTGTTCCACTGCTAGGAATTACTTGACTTGTTTAAAATTGATTCTCACAGGGGTGATGTGGTGATTAATTCGGCAGCGCAGAAGGTCAGTAGTCCATTTGCAAAGCTGTCATGCATTGGTAATTTTAGCAGGTCACCAGTTGGGACTTCAACAGTAAAGGCTAGAGATCACAGAAATGACCCAATCTCTTGTTCCTGTTCATGTACTAATGTTACCTGCTGGGGAGAGTTCACGTTTGAACATTTGGTTGAATCTTCGATATGTATTCATCATCCAGGCACTCAAAAGTAAAACAGTCAGATGGTTGAGGTAACTCTAGGTTTTCTTTGTACTTTTGGAACATCACACTAGTCAAGAACTCTGAAGGGGCGTAAACAAAAGAAAACTGCAAAATATTGGAAAGAAAATACAAACCAGAAGGTTCATGCAATTACTTGGTCACCTGTCACAAAAGAGATTTGATGCTTTGTGAAAACATCACAACGCAAATGTATTTATTTTGAATTCCTTTATTTGCAGCATCGGCCTATAGACAGCAGCTCCAAAGATGGTCATAAGCCAGATAGTATCAAAGGAGACATTGAATTCAAGAATATTCACTTCACCTATCCAACTAGACCAGATACAAAAGTATGTACTTTTTAATTAATCTCTGGTAATTTGGGAAAATATCTAAATAGCCAAATCAAAAGACAATGTGTACAAATTAAGGCCAGAATTATCATTGAAAACCACTAGGAAAACCCCAACTAAAATGTCACTGAACCACATGCTTTGATGAGTGCACCCCCAAATGAACTTGACAAAATCTAAGTCAAAGCAATCTAGCCAACTGGCACCGCATCCACAAATGATCACTCCTTCCACCACTGAGGCTGGGTAGCAGCAAAGTGTACTAGAGTACTACAAGAAACACTGCAGGCTCCTTCCAAACCCATGATCAACACTATCGAAAAGGACAAGAGCAACAAATGCCACTCTCCATCCTGACTTGGAAATTTATTGCTGTTCCTGCAGTGTTGGTGGGTCAAATGTCTAGAACTTCCTCCTTGACAGCATTGTATGTGTGTCTAGACGAATTGGACTGCAGCAGTTCAAGGCAGCTCACTAATGATTTCTCAAGAGGGCAAAAAGGAATGGAGTATAAACGCTGGCCCAGCATCAATGCCTGCATCTCATGAATAAATAACACAAACAATTCCCTGAGGTCAGGATCAGATTCCTCATTTGGGATCAAGCCAATCCTTTACAAAGTCAGGAATCAAACACTTGACTGGTTTCAAACATTGACCATTCCTTTATTTCATTTGCAGCAAAGGTTCAGCATTTGAACGTCAAGCTTATGCCCCTGGGTTAGGTCTGCCATGCCGACATTGAGGGTCAGGGATCTGACCTGTCCAGTTCTGTGGCCTTGTCCCTGACTAACTGGAAGAAAAATTTATCACTCGGCTGATTGCTGAGCATAAAATTTGTCAAAGATTAATGATCCAAACTTTTGAGTATATCCTCAAATCTCCACCATTTCTTCTAGATGAATCAAACTGGTGGCTTAAAGAGTTAACTAAATGTTCAAAGAAAATCCTTGAATCAAATCTAAACTACTTTCAAATGTGAAAAGCTGCATTCTCTCAATGCCATGTTCTAGTGCCAGGAGGATGAGAACCACAGTATTCCACTGATTGTTTCCTTATATTCTTTAGTACATTTCCCTACAGATTATAATCACATTCCTCACCATATACCTATCCAGTTCATTTGAAAATGAGTTAACGAATATTACACCTTTTGAATCAAAGTTGCTAAATTTGAATGAGTTATTTCCATTAAAAAAAACCTTTGTCCTTTTGCTTAATTTGAGTTAGTAAATTTTCATTTTGCTTGACTGCAAAGGTGGCTTTAAGGCTGCAGAGGCTGGGACTGTTTTTCCCTGGAGCATCTGAGGCTGAGGGGTGACCTTATAAAGGTCTATAAAATCATGAGTTACATGGATAGAGTGAGTAGTCAAGGTCTTTTCCCAGGATAGGGGGTGTCTAAAACTAGAGAGGATAGGTTTAAGGTGAGAGGGGAAAATTTTAAAAGGACCTGAAGGGTAATTTTTTTTTACGCAGAGGGTGGTGTGTGTCTGGGACAAACTGCCAGAGGAGATGGTAGAGGCAGCTACAATTACAACATTTAGAAGGCATCTGGTTGGGTATATGAATAGGAAGGGTTTAGAGGGGTATACATCAAATGCTGGCTAGTGGGACTAGGTCAGTTTGGGATGTCTGGTCCGCACAGATGTGTTGGACCAAAGGGTCTGCTGTAGGTCTCTATGACTTGAATTTAATAGCCTAGATTGTTATTTGGCCTTTGATTAGTTTTGTTGATATTCTTTTTACAAATTTCTTATTAAGGAGCAGTTTACCTTTGATGATGAATTATGTTTCAGTTTGTTTCATGTCCCAGTTTGTATTCCCTGACATCTTTAAAATCCATCTCTCTCAACTGATTAATTTTCAGCATTTGGTGCTCAGTCATCAATAATATTCTTCAAGAAAAGGTATAACAGTCCAATTTTTAACAGAATGGGTGAATTATAGAATAGTCCATAAGTTTTTTTTACAATATTCATCAATAAATAACATGCAAACTATTATAATTTGATATTCTATATTATCTTCCTCTGAATGGAAGGTTCAAATGTTGACAGTGACAAGTTTAAAAAAAACACAACGCATAAGTAATCTGTGTAATGTATGTTTAGAAACATTATATGGCCATAACTTTTAATTTGTATTGTTATCCATAACACCTTTTATTTTACAGGCTTGTAAATCACAGTTCTTTTTTAAATCTCAGATTCTTAAGGGCTTGAACATGAAAGTATGGAGTGGACAGACCGTTGCATTGGTTGGAGCTAGTGGTTGTGGTAAAAGTACAACAATTCAACTGCTGCAGAGATTTTATGATCCAGAAGCAGGAGAGGTAAGATTGTATTACATTTACTGAGCTCTTAGGAGAGCACTATATCATTAAGGTCACACATCAATTCTAACTTAAACCCAGTGTTGAAAACTTTGACCTCAAGTGCAGATTTCATGGTATTGAGAAAACATTACCCATGCAAACAGCATCACATCCAAGATTAACAATCACCATGAATGGAAGATTATTATGTACCAACAATAATATTATAATAATTGAAAAATATGCCTGCTATTAAGCTTTAAGTCTTGATTTAGAATCCCCTCATTACAGAGAAATAATAAAAGGAATGGATAACCTTGAAACATCTTCATGAATAACATTTCATGGTATCAAGGGGCACTTGCAAAGAAATAACTTGTTCACTGGATTCTGCTGTTATTACAACCTTGATCCAAACATGGGCAAAAGCTGAACTCCAAAAATGAGGCTTGAGGGGTTGTCTTGCCATCAAAGCCACACTTGTCTGAGTGTGGCATCAAGGAACCATAGCAAAAGTGGAGTCAGTGGGTATTGAAGGAAATCTTTCCACGGGCTGAAGTCATAATGAGCACAAAGGAGGATGATTATGGTTGTTGAAGAGAAATTGTCTGAGTTCTGAAATTTTCTCATAACACTGTACTAGCCCCAGCCACCTTCAGCTACTTCATCAATGATCATACCTTCATGATAAGATCACATTTAGGATGTTTGCTGATGATTTAAAACATGATTTCCCACTAACATAATCAAGTTGACTCTCCCTCACGAGCTTGATGTTATCCAAGTATGACAAACAAGTCAAAACAAGACCTTACACCTAACATGCATTGTTTGACCTGAGATGTCACCTTTGTATTGGAAAGTTATCTTGGGGCAGTGACTTGAAAGAAATTCTAGGATTTAAATATTAGTCAATCGAAACCTGTATCTCCATTCTTAATGATTAAAGACTTAATGGCCATCTAGGATTGTTCAGTACATTTGCATAAGTTGTATGACCCTTCGATCTTTTACTTTTAAATTATGTGTCCAATGTTTTATGTCTCACATTCGGCCTGAGGAAGGAGGGAGGCTCTAAAAGCTTGTAGTTTTAAACAAACCTGTTGGGACTATAACCATGTGGTTTGAAAGGTCACAGTCAGCCTCTGATAACAGGACATTATTAGTCTTCAAACTGTCAATAAGTGGCTACATCCTGCTTGCAGGCAGAAGGCCTGATTGTCTCTGACTCTGCCTGGTGATGAATAGCCTGGGGGCAGGATGGAGCCAGTAAGGGAATGCCAACTAAGTGGTGACATTGAATTTCATGCCCACTATTCCCATCCATCAGGATTGAAAACTCCAGATCACTGAAGTTTGTCTGTTGTTACACAAGTAATATTTATGCACTAAAGAACGGAATTGAGGTTGTAAATCTCAATTGGTGGATCTCAAGCCACTGTCAATCAACATTATGCCTGCAGACCCCTACCCTTGACCCTTAACCCATCTCATTTGTGAGTCCCATGTCTGCTATCTATCATGAAGCCACCTTTAATCTAAAGGAAAATAAATGCGCTTGAATGACACTCATGAATTCAATGTCCCAATGTATTTCAAGAAGCAGTTTCAAATGCAGTGCATGGAATTAATTTGATTAATCATTAATTTAGGATTGAGGTAAGTTCAAAGATACATTTTTGATATTAATGACATTGTGATTTGTAGCATGATGGTAACTTTACTACTCTAGAATTCTGGGAGAAAGTGAGGACTGCAGCTAGAATTGTGGGTGAATATTCTGGAATCGTAAGTCCAAATCCGATCACAGCGCAGGAGGTGTTTAAATTCTATTAATTAACAAATCTAGAATATAGTTCAAATCAGACAACATCAGGTTACAGTCCAGCAGGTTCATTTGGAAGCACTAGCTTTCGGAGCGCTGCTCCTTCATCAAGTAGTTGTGGAGTATAAGTTATAGTCCACCAACCACCTGATGAAGGAGCAGCGCTCCAAAAGTTAGTGCCTCCAAATAAACCTGTTGGACTATAACCTGGTGCTGTGTGATTTTTAACTTTGTACACTCCAGTTCAACACCAGCATCTCCAAATCATGACTAGAATATAGTACCAGCTTTATTATAAAAGATTATTAAAAACATGATGTTGTCATTGAAAACTCATTGGTATTTCAGGAAAGGAAATATCTGCTTTCTTGACCTTATCTGGCCTGTATATGACACTGAGCCCACAGCAATGTGGTTCACTCCAAAGTGCCCTCTGAAATAGCCTCGTAAGCCAATGAGTTGCTGAAAGGCAATTAAGAACGGCGAACAACTATTGGCGTTACCAGGGAAATCACATTCCTAGCACAAATTAATGCAAGTATTGTGAATAGAAACTACACTTAGTTATGTCATACTGATGATTGTAGCAATCAGCCCTTCATTAAAAAAATTTCAACACATCATTGCTTAAATGCATTTCACAATTGTTAATTATGTAACAGCTGGAGTTACTTGCCAATGGAACTATGTTGTGTTTCTTGTCCTCCATCACATAAATGGTGCAATTCTAATAAATGATGTGCTTTAAATAAGATTGCAGAACTGGATTTCTTACCTGTCACAGGGATTTTCACAAACTGGTTGAAGAGCCAGCGGGGAACACACCTTTTGCTCTTTGAAGCAGGGCCTGTCAAATTAAATGGCACTCTGGCATTTCACAGTATAACAGCAGGCTTCATATGAGATCAATGGTCCCAGAGAGGTATGCCCCATCCACTGAAGTATGTCATTTAGATGTTCACAAACAGTAACGTATGGAATGCGACAGGGAACATTACTAGGATCTCAATTATTTATGATTGATATTAAATGCTTGGCTGAAGGAACCAAGTGTTTTTTTAGACAAATTTTTTGATGAAAAGTAATAGTTGGGACGGCAAGCTTGTGAGAAAGTTCAGAGCTGGCAAAAGAATACAGGTAGTTTAAGTGAGTGGGCAGAAAATGGATTATAATATAGGAAAATGCAAGATGGTAAACTCTCATGGGATGGATAGAAAACCAGATTATCTAAACTGTTCCAACTAAATCAGAACAGTCAAATAGCTCCTATCTTTGCCCTCCTTGTTTGAACACAACAAGTTTTCATTTAAAAATAATATTTTCCAATTCAGTAAATACTTGACTGCATATCTGCTATGATAATAAAATAACCAATTAGTCAAGTTTTCCTGTGTTTCACAATAATTCCAATAGTTTATAATCTTTAAATCAATCTATATAAAGAAATACTGATTTTCCCAATCAATCCATACACACAAGTTACATTGGAGGAAAGGGTAAGATGTCCAATTTAGAGTCTTTGAAGAAAAGTAAAAGAGTACATAATTTGGTGACTTTGGCTGGTTTCAGCCCAAATTTGAATGTCTGTGCTTCTAATTTAAAGATGTAGACAACTCAGTTGATTGTTCTTCAGGAAATACAGCTGTAGATCTGGATGTAAATTTGCTCACTGAGCTGAAAAGTTCATTTTCAGACATTTTGTCACTATACGCGGTAACATCATCAGTGAGCCTCCAGTGAAACACTGGTAATATGGCCAGTATTTTATTTATGTGTTTAGGTTTCCTTGGGTTGGTGATGTTATTTACCTTGGCAATGTTATTTCCTGTTATTTTCTTCAGGGAGTGGTAAATGGGATCCAAGTCAGTGTGTTTGTTGGTAGAGTTCCAGTTGGAATGCCGTGCTTCTAGGAATTTTTACGCATGTCCCGCTTTGGCTTGACCTAGGATGTGTTGTCCCAGTCGAAGTGGTGTCCTTTCTCATCTCTATGTAAGGATGATAGTGGGTCATGGATGTTTGTGGCTAGTTGATGTTCATGTATCCTGGTAGCTAAATTTCTGCCTGTTCATCCAGTGTAGCTCAAGGTATTTTGTAAATGACATTAGTTTTGCTTGTTGCCTGTGTAGGGTCTTTCAAGTTCATTAGCTGCTGTTTTAGTGTGTTGATGGGTTGGTGGGCTACCACATACCTCTAAACACATAAATAAAAAGTAGGCCATGTCACCAGTGCTTCACTGGAGACTCACTGATTATGTGACCTAGTATGGTGACGAAACATCTGAAAAAGAACCTTGCAGCTCAGTGAGCAAACTTACATCCAGACCTGCAACATGAGTTACAAATCTTCTCAAAACTCACTAACACAGTTGTAGAATTCAGTCCGTTTTGTAAAATCGTTGCTTGCTACATGTGGAGACAATGAACTGTAGCAAGCAAGGTTCAAAGCTTCCAAGGAATATGGAAAAAGAGGAAATCAAATTTAGCTTCTTGTTCAGACAGAAACACGTAGAGGTGTTTGACCATTCTCTCAAACTAACAGTAATTTGAATCTTACATTTTAATTGTAAGTCAATTAGATTATGTCCGCTGATGCATCTTAAAGAAGGGTTCTATTATCCAAACAATTAACATTAAATGGTCATCTCTAACAGTTGAATACCCAGGTGACTGCCTTGTTAATGAAGCAGGTGGAGGGACCTTCACACTCAGGGGGCTATTGCCTTTCGTCCTTTTACAGATTTGCTGTTTTCATTCTAATTAAGTTGAATACAGGATGGATATTTTTGCAAATCAGGTGGACATTTTGATTATAAGCTTAAGTCCTTGTTAATTTGTATTTTTTAGGACAACTTTTTAAAAGTTTGATTTCATGTTTCCATTCAAAAGAGCGTAAATTGTTTTTTGAGGAATCTGTCTGTCCTCTTATTTGAACCACAAACCTTCAGAATGCAGGTACTGCAAGTAATTAAGAAGACAATAAAGCATCAGCCTTTATTGCAAAGAGTTAGATTATGAAATTGGGGAAGACTTGCTAGGACTCAACAGGACATTGTTGGCACCACAACCTGAGTACTATGCATAGTTTTGATCAGGTGGTGCCAATATTCATTGATGTTTCAAAGAATGAAACACTATCTAATTGAAATGTAAGATTCTGAGGGTGTTGACAGGCAAGATACTGATATGATGTCTCCCCCTATGGAGGAATCTAGAACTAAGCAGCAAGGTTTATAGTGCTCTTCCATTTACCATGAAAGTAAGGAGAAAATTTATTTCTACGTGTTGCTAGTTTTGTGTGTTAGCTAGAATGTTTTGGAAGAGATTGCTGAACCATGGTGGATTCATAGGGTGAAAGTTTAATCATGTAGTAAGGAACTATGTCCTGCTTATATATAATTATGTCTGTCTCTACTGAAGTTATGTTCAAACTCTCTTCAAGTCTTTGTTATGTGTTCATTAACATCATTCAAGGGGGTGGTATTCTTACAATTCCAGACAATATAGATGCGATGCAATTGGACTTAGCTTTTCATCATGACTGAGACTATCTTCATCACAGCAAGAATGTTAGGAAGAAGCCAGGATTCTTAAATTATTCATTGAATCTGGTCCCTCTAATCATGATGCGGTTGTGAGTGGAAGCAATCCATAGATTGTGCATGCATAGTTCTTGGATACAGCTAGCTATTTAGCAGGTCATGGGAGTTTGGAGCCTCTGGGGAGTGGAGATTACACCAGATAATAGCAGATCTGATATCAGTGATTTGAATAGCTAGGCGAAGGTCTTGGGTCAGCTTGGTACGTACTTCCCGAACTATTTTTATGTTAACTGCAAATTCAGCCACCACATCTTTGAATGCTTTATTGAAGTTATTGATGTAAATTCTAAAAAGTTGAAGATGAAGCATAGACTCCTGTGGGAGATCACATCTTGACAATGCGTTAAAAAAAGACAGAAGTGAGGTCAGGGGTTAGAGGGCCATGACAAAATCCAAACTGAGAATCACTGAGCAGGTGTTTTTTATTCTGAGCAAATGCTACTTGATAGCGACTCTCAATTAACCCTGCTATCATTTTGCTGATGATGATTGGGACAGCCAAAACTATTGAAAGAACTGCCAGAATGTTCAAAGTTGTCAATGAGAAGTCAAATTTGTCAAAGCTGGTCATGAACTCTACAAGAGAAATACAAAGATAAAAAACATGCTTGGTATTTCAGTAACAAAAACAGAAATTGCTGGCAAAATTCAGCAAGTCTGGTAGTATCTGTGGAGAAAAAGCAGAGTTAACATTTTGCATCAATGAACTGAGGATATAGGCAGGCTACTTAAAAGGCACAACTTGAAAATTAACTCTGCCTTTTCTTCACAGATGCTGCCAGACCTGCTGAGTTTCTCCAGCAATTTCACAGGGTAATTTGCCAATACGGCCTTAGTGACAGGAGGCACAGGTCAAAGGTTTTTTTTAACTGTCCATTGGCGTACCACGGCGCTGAATCTCTTGCTGTTCATTGTTTATCTACATCAATGATCCAGACACAAAATTAATAGTTATTTTGAGATTAACATTAAGGAAGATTATGTCATGTCTTCTGCTCTTTGTGAGTCAGTGAAATATGTGCGATATGGGACCTTTTCACTACAATTCTAACTGATACCTCTTCACCAAGTCCTCCTGTCAGTCCTTTCAATCCTTCCACTACATCACTCCATTTTCTCATAGGAAAAAATCTCATCACATTTCTCTCTCTTTGCAATTTGGATAATTGTATCATTTCATTGTCCTCTTGGCTACATTCTTTGGTGCTCCCACAATCTTCACTGTCCCACTGATCAGTCGATTCAGTTTTTGTTCTTTCTCATCACTTCACACAACTGTTTCAGCAAATTCATCTCATGAGTACCCATTCATTATTCTCCTCATGTTTGCCATATGTATATGTAATGTAATATAAGTTATGTAATAACTTATTGCCATTACTCCAACTAGAATTAATCTATTGTTTAATTTCCACATCCTTGCTCTAATCTTCTGATATCGATGACCCCAGGTAAACTATGCACTTACTTTTCTCCTTCTGTTCAAACTGACTGGCTCTAGCCTGACAAAAGGTAAACTACTAAAAGCTTTGACAGATTTAGATGTCTCATTGTGTGAAAAAGGGTCATTTGTCCTCCTGCCAACCTCACCCCTTTTAAAAACTTTCAAGGGCTCCCTCTCCACTCTGCACCCCTCCCCCATAAAAAAACTCAATTCCAATGCATCATTCATCGAATATAGAATTCAGTGCAGAGGAGGCAAGAATCAGGAGGTGACAACAAAACAAACAATTCACGAAAACAACTGCAACTCATTAGCATGTTGGATATTGGGAAAAGAAAATTGAAACAGGTTAAATACATAATCTGGGCAAATTACTTTGGCAACTGCTAAATGAATAGTATAGAAAATGCTTAACTGAAAAATAATCACTTTATCTGTTCTTTTAGATCACTCTTGATGGGCATGATATCCGTACTTTGAATGTGAAGTGGCTGAGACAACACATTGGCATTGTGAGCCAGGAACCAATATTATTTGCCACAACAATTGCTGAAAACATACGATATGGTCGAGAGGATGTAACTGATGAAGAGATTGAGCAAGCTGCAAAGGAAGCAAATGCTTTTGACTTTATATCAATGCTTCCTGATGTAAGTGAATGTTTGAATTTTACAAAAGCACAAATCCTGTTTATCTCGTTTTTGTTTTGAGTGACAAGATTTCTGTAGAAGACGTTTTATGTTGAATCTTTCTACTTTCCATTTGTTGTAACATGCTACATCGATGTCTGAGTTAGAGAAAATAACTTGAACACAAATCCCACCAGGTTTGATCTCTGGAAACTCGCATACATTGAGGTGGGAGGTTTTCCTTTTATGTTAGTCAAATGTGTTCAAAAATATCCTCTTGCGCAGTAACATTGAAAAGTCTGAATAGCATATGCATTAACTGATTGCTCAGTTGGTAGTATTTAATGTTCCTTGTTATCACAAATGATAACAGCATATAGTGCACTCTAATATTTCACTATTATCATATTTAACTTCATGACAATTACAGTCTGTTGATATAATGCAATAGTTCCATTCCTGTGTGATCCTATTTTGTAAGAAAATTGGGTAATAGCAGCACCATTTAAACCAATAGGACCAGAATCGAGTTGTAGCCAATACAGGTAAGGAAAGTTCACTTTCTACAAATGATGGTCTAAACTCTTCAATCACATTATAGCCAATTTGCATTAAAGAAACGCGTACTATAGCATAACTGATAGTATGCAGATATTAATTTGGTCTGATTAACGTAAATGAGGAATCATGTGCTGGTCATACAGCAGCTATGATATTATAAGCTATCTGTTTTAAACAATCCATTATTGTCCTTTCATCTGCCTTGCACTAATGTCTGAGATTCTCTCTCTATATATTTTCCTGCCTTCCTACCTTTCTACTTTTCTCTTAAGCTTTAAGATTTCTGAAAAACTGAACTCTTTATATAGTATCTTCCCATTCTAAGGTTAAGTGTGAAAGTGCAAGAGGTTAGCAGAGATGATGCTGTGTGTTTTGTTAAATGCTGTCTGTGTTATGTTAAACCTTGATAAATAACTGGATCTTCCAATGATCAGGCATGTGATTGGTCACCAATGGACTTTTGACCTCATCAGGTCAGGAGAAGGTCAGGGACACGGCTCTAATTGGTCACTCTTTTGGCTGTATCCAGTCTCTCAATAGTTACAGTCCAGGTAGGATTAGAGCTTTAAATGGTGCTTAGGTGGTTATTAATTGACCATTTAAAGGCCTGAATTAGCTGCAGGGTGGGAGGTTTGAGTTTGAACCTTTCCAACCAGAAGTTGGTTCTGGTAGAGATGGGAATGTGGCAGGATCCTGGGATACCATGATTTTGCCTAATTAAGTTGCCTTCCCTAAGCCAGAGCTATTAACTTCAGAACCAGAGAATTCTTCCCAATGCCTAATGTCCTGGCCCTCTGTTCTGAAATATTTTTCTGTGGCATGGTATAAAAAAGGTTTTCATTGTTAATGTTCTTTGTAAGTGAATTGGGATATTTTATTATTGTGAGATCACAATATGAATGGTAGCTGCAATTTTTATCGTTACTGTGTGGAAAACTATAACACTACAGGTGAACTACTCATGACCAACTTGAAGGAAGCAGCACTATTCATACAAATGGTTGATTTCCTGACCACAATCATGAGGTGATTTTTCTATTTATCCTACAAAGAAGAGAAAAATTGTGGACAGAATTAATAACAAGCTGAGATTATTATTTTGGCCACATATCTTCAAAGGCTGCAAAAGTAACTCAGTGGTTGAGGTACAGTCCACCTGCTTGAGAGCTGTAGATCTTCTATTGTCCTACAATTTATTTTAGATCAATATAGCTCATTGTTTTCAACATAACACAGAAATTACTGGAAATTTTAATTCAGGACAAAGAGGTGCACAATGAACAGTGCTCATTGATCATTATAAAACATAATGGCCCAAATTGTACAGTGCTGAAAATGTGTTGCTGGAAAAGCGCAGCAGGTCAGGCAGCATCCAAGGAGCAGGAGAATCAACATTTCGGGCATGAGCCCTTCTTCAGGAATGAGAATTCCTGAAGAAGGGCTCATGCCCGAAACATCGATTCTCCTGCTCCTTGGATGCTGCCTGACCTGCTGCGCTTTTCCAGCAACACATTTTCAGCTCTGATCTCCAGCATCTGCAGTCCTCACTTTCTCCACAAACTGTACAGTGAGTGGTAAGCAAACAGCACCAGTTTACTTGTTTGTTACTAACTTACTTCATACTTACACTTGGCTCTAGTCTGTTTTTTACAAGATTTTTACAAGATACTGTCAGCTGGACAAGCAAATAGAGCAATGCACTCCCTCACTTATGAATTAGAAACAGCGAGAAGCCAGTTTCAACAGCTAATAGGGAAAGCTGTCCTTTATTTCAACTGGAATAGAGGACAAAAATAGGGGTGTCATAGTCAAATTGTACAAGACACCGGTCAGACCACAGCTGGAATACAAGAAAAGTTTTGGGTCCCTTAAGTTACAAACTGTATAGTGACATTAGAAATAGTCAGTATATGTATGGGGAGTTGATACTGGGATATTCTTTTCACATTGGCATGCTAGGATGAATCTTTTGGATTCAATGTATCTTTGTGTATATCTTTTGACCAGAGACCACATTCCCTACCACATTCTGCCTGGTAGCTCACAGAGAACTTTCAGTTTCTTCTCTCTGCAAGCCTCACTAGCCATAGTGATTTGTCTCTTTGTGTGTGACCTCTATCCCCTCTGTCTGAAAAATTGGAGAATGCAAGTCTGTCCACAGTCAGCTCATCTGCTCTTTCCTTTTTTTTTGAAATCTCATGAATACCTTCTTCCCACTAAATCAACCTTGCACCCCATCTCTTCCTAATCAAGTCACTTGGTTTGTTGTTGGGCAGTGATCAGAGCAGTCTCTTCACTCCTTCATTGTATCTTAATTTAAAGAGACAATTTGAAATACAATAGCATCATAAAACCTCAAAATATAACAATGCACAATTGTGGCACGTTGAGTGATTTGTGTGTAAGGGCATTGAATGCACTGTTACCCTCATCATTACTATCACAGCCAATTTTGGCTAATAATTGGATTATCGTGTGGAAGGTTTCCTATGCAGTGGTTATAACACTTCAATAACTCTTTATTGGTAGTGAAGCACATGAAAATGTTCTGAGTGCATAAAAGATATAAATGTAAGTCTTCTGTTCTCTTTTACTAATGCAATAATTGATTGTTAGACCAAGCAATACCTTCTGTCATCATTCTAAGTCCCTGCATGGTAGCAAGTATGGAGATATATTTTTCCTAATAGTTTACTTTTTGTACTTATGCAATTTCTAGAGATTTAATACGATGGTTGGTCAAAGAGGTGCCCAGCTGAGTGGTGGACAGAAACAGAGAATTGCTATTGCCCGTGCGTTGGTCAGAAACCCAAAGATCCTTCTGCTGGATGAAGCAACATCTGCTCTTGATACACAGAGTGAATCAATAGTGCAGGCAGCATTGGATAAGGTAAGAAATTATCAAGGAAATTGCTATTAAATTTCACAGCATCTCTTTCCTGAAGTTAACTTTAGGAGAATTTGTGATCAGTTTCACACTGTTAGCTTCTACGGAGCACAGTATAGAAACTGTGGGCTCTTGCAATGGCTATCTATCATCTGTAAGTGCAATGCAAAATGGGTAACTGAACCAGTTTCTGCCAGATAGATTAGTTTAAAGCTACCTGTTAACTGTCCATCCCTGTATTCCTGGATAAACCAATCCCCAGAACAATCCTGTGTTCGCCAAACAACTCTCCAACAACACTAAACTCAAACTTCAAGTTGTCATCTTGAAACATTTCCAATGCATAACAGATCCATAGAACAGTGTATTTAATTTAGGTTATCTTGGATAAAATATTTGGTAAATATCTATTCATTAAGAATGCATGAGAGGGAAGTACACAGAACATTTCTATTGGAATTATTGCAATTAGCTATAACTTAGAGGGTGCAGCACTATTGCAGTTGCCATAACATTGTATGGTGTATCACATAGTATACATGCAACATTCCAGACTTGATATAACTTGAAAATAGCATTGTCAAAGTTTGTGTATTTGCAGCTTTACCATTTCCTTATTTACAATTACCTAAAAAGGAAACGTCCGCATGATGTTAATTTTGCAGTTTCCATTTCATGTAGATCAGGGTTCCATTTTGAGAATCATCTATAAAAGAGCACAAAAGCACACTAACCATAAAGAAGTTCTGCTACCAATTTTCTGTACAAGATTGAACCATAACCTGTTTAGTCAGTATATATGAGAAATTTGACATTCTTAAAAAGTATTGACTGAATGGACTTTTATAATATGACATCACATCCTGTTTTACATTTGTCATTCCCAATATTAACTGTTAAAATATGATCTTCCAACGATGTTTAGTCTTGCTTTATGATGCAATCTAGATTTACATCCTGGTTACCTTCTAAGCTCCCGCTCTGTATATTCATGGACTCAGTCTAGAAAACATGGTCACCCCAATTTTACCTCAGGTTTCCTTTTTTGTTCCTCACTAGCATTAAATACTCCTCTCTTAATTGTTGTTGTAATGAAAACAAGACAAACTGCACCTTCTTTGAGTCCAATCATTTTAAATCTTAGCTTAGATCCATTCCAAATGTGATTCCTCAGCACTTCAGTCTTCCCTGCTTTTTATGAAATATACTTATTTGAAATTCAAGCATTGCTTACATTATTTTCCTTCCTATTCTTTTCAACTTGGTATCTCTTATTTAGATTTCATCTAGATTTCTTGAATTAAGAAGTATATTTATGGAATCTCCACTTAGCTACAGGATTTTAGAATTGTAGAGCTGCAAACTGTCTGTAAATAAACAGCCAGTAGGTAATGTTGATTGAAGCAAGAATGTTGATTGTGGTGACTCATGAACAACTGATGGAACTTTGTACTTGCTAAAGATAGTTGTCTCAAAACATTTATTGCAGGAGTAAGAATCAAAGTGGAAGTCTTAACCATCAATATAAACCCATTAATATTTACATTTTGATTTCATTCATGATTGGATAAAACAAACCAGTTGATTTATTTTCATTTATAATGCTATCAAATTCAGTGTATATTTATGCAATACTTTAATTGAGAATTTAAAGTTTTAAATTCCTATGTGTACGGTTTGCATGCTTCAGATGAAACTGGTTTAATAAACGGCAGGCTATAAAAAAAACCTGACTCTGTACTTTGTGTAAGTGAGTAATGTTCTTTTTCTTAATTGCTGTATGGGCAATATATTGACGCAAGGGACACAAAATTCCTTAAACTTTGAAAATTCAAGAATATAGGAAATGCCAAAGTTCTTTCAGTTACTCTTACTTTTTGGGTCAGTTTTCTTACTGAGTAAGCCAAGTTGGTGATAGTTTTAAAAGATAAAAATTGCATTGTTATATATTTTAGAAACATTTTAAACCACTTCATGCATGATTTTAATGTGTGGCTGCTGCTACAGGTAGACACATGCAGCACATAGTTTTTGTAAAGTACCATCTCACAAATGTCCTTGTGATGAATGACCAGTTGATCTGTATCTGGTGCAGTATTTCCCCAGTACTGTTAAGCTATTAGTTTCAATATGTGTACAATATTCTCAAAGGTTTTGCCGCAAATTTGATGAAAGACACAAATGTGCATTCCAAGTACTGCGTATAGACATTTGTTTGTCCATGGAGCCCAATGAGTATTGTAGGATTTTCCATTCTTTAATTTAAAATAAAAAAATCCTGTGAAATGTGTTGACCTTCATGCTATATTTCCTGACCTGCTCTTTTGGTCATTGAACTTATACTAAAAAGGTAAGTCTTGCTTCTCGGTTAGATATGTGACTAAATGTCTTCAGCAAACATGATGAGCTTGTTTTTGAACAGTTGTTTTTCTGACTTATTTTTCCCTCAGAAATACTTTCTGTGAGAATTTTGCTTTGTTCTAAGTAAAGTGTTCCATTTTGTTTCTCAAATTCCAAACATATATTTACTAATTGTAATGCATTCCATTTCAATGATTCTATAATGTATCTGTACAACTTTTCCTTCTCCATAAATCCAAATACAGAAGAAAATCTGGACGCACATAGTAGACCAGTTAGTATTTGGAAAGAGAATGCAGTTGATGTTTCAGATTCTTATCCTTCAGAAAAGGAAAACATCTTAATAAAATTTGAAAGAGGGGGTGGGGGGGGGAGGGACAAAATCAACAAAGAAATACCGAGAGGAAAAACTAGTAGAATTATTGTTAGATGAAGTAAACAGTATTCTTAACCAAACAATAAAAATAACCATTAAATAAGTTGAAGAATTTAAAGCATCAAAGAATATTTGAGCAGCAAAAGACAGTAATTTGTCTAAGGAAAAGACTAGAGTAGTACGGGTTTTTTTTTAGAAAGCTCAGTTTGAACATTTCTGAAAGTATAAAGTGCAGTGACTTCAAAAGCACCAGGAATGCAAGAAGTTGAATGACCAAAAACGTCCCCCCCCCCCCACCCCAACCCATATCGCCATTGCCAGAAACTCCATAACCTCAGCATCTTTCATAGCTGTCAGCATAAAGTTCTGCTGAAGGCTTCTTCACTAATGGTTGTAGTTTCAAGTAAATCGTTAAACACATATATGTGAATCTTTACACTGTTGCTAGCATAGATGTAAATTTTGCTTTTAGTTAGTTACTATTATAGAGTAATGAGATAACAGCAGCATGTGTAAAGATGATGTCAGTATCATGTGATAATGGAGAGAGAACTGGAATGATGCAGAACTTCAAGCAACATCACAGGATCACAGAATTATTACAGCACAGAAGGAGGCCATTTGGTCCAACATGTCTGTGCATGCTGTCCTAATGAGCAGCTCAGTTAGTGCCATTCACCTGCCTTCTCCCTGTAACTCTACTTAATGGAGATCTAATTTCCTATTTGAATGTAACAATTTAATTAGCCTTATCCACACTCTTGCAGGCAGAACATTCCAGACACTAGCCACTCATTGTGTGGAAAAAATAATTCCTCACATCACCTTTTATTTTAACAAATTACTTTAAACCTACGCCCTCTCATTCTCAATCCTTTCCCATTGGCAACATTTTCTCCCCAATTATTTTGTTCATATTTCGAATACTTTTATTGGATCTCCTCTCAGCCTTCTCTTCTCCAAGAAAAACAGTCCCAAATTCTCCAATCTATCTTAATAACTGAAATTCCTCACGACTGAAAACATTCACATTAACGTTTTCTGTGCTTTCGAAAGCACAGTACCCAGACCTGGGTGGAGTACTGTAACTGAGGCTGGATTAATGTTTGTACAACATAACCTCCTTACCTGTAGTTTTAATATCCCTATCAAGCCGAGGATGCTGTGTGTGCTTTATTAACTCCAAACTCACCTGATTATGTCAATGACTTGGCCACATATATACCTAGGTCCTTCTATTCTTTCAATCCCTTTAGATTTGTGCGCCTTATAATGTGTTGTCTTTCCATGTTCGTCCTAATATTACGTTTTCCACAGTGAATTTTGTCCGGCCCCATTCTCCCCATCCCACCAATCTCTCTATATCCTTTTGATTTTTTACATTAATTTACTTCGTCACAATGCTTCCAACTTTTGTATCATCCACAAATTTTGAAATTGTATCCTGTTCCCCAAGGTCTAGATCATTAATTTATATCAGGAAACCTGAAGTTTCCAACATTGATTTCTGACTCCAAAATGCACCCACTAAGCATTATTTTCTATTTCCTGTCACTTTGCCAATTTTGTTGTTACTGTCCCTTTTTTCCATGAGCTCTAATGGTTTCCACATTGCTGAGAAGTTTTGTTGTATGGCATCATATCAACTGCCTTTTGGATGCCCATGTACACCACACATTAGCTGAGGTGCTCTCATCAACTCACTCCATTAGCTCCTTAATAAGTTCCAGCAGTTTCCCAACACTGAAGTTAAACTGACTGGTTTGTCATTTTAAAAGGACACGACCTTTGTAATTCTCTCATCCTCTGGCGTCACCCCGAGTCTAAGAAAGATTGAAAAATTGTTAGTGTCTCCACAATTTTCATTCTCCCTTCCTTCGGTGTCCCTGAATGTATCTCATCTGATCACAGCTCCTAGTCAACTTTAAGTAAAGACAACTTGTGTAATATCGAATCTCCATCAATTTTAAACCGCTCAAGCACCCAAATTTTCTCTTCTTTCAAGATAATTAAAAACTTTAAATTTAATACCTCAGCTGTGTCCCCTTGATCTCTGATCAGCTCTGCCTCTCCTTCTACCATTCATCTCTTTATCAAAAACACTGGGATTTTCTCAAATGTAAGCTGCTAATCTCTAATAATGTTCCTTTTTTTTGCTTCTCTTATTTGATTTTTGACTCTCTTTTCTTCTGACCCTTCGACAATCAGTCTGATTCCCAGTTGTATTTTTCACTTGACATCTGTCATAAGCACACACTTTCCATGTTAGCATAATTTCAATGGTTTTTTGCATTCTAAGAGTCCTAGATTTGTTTGTCCCTTCCTTTCATTTCAAGAGAATAAATCTTGACTATGGTAGATCTGTTAATATGTTCCTGAAGAAGGGCTTATGCCCGAAATGTTGATTCTCCTGCTCCTTGGATGCTGCCTGACCTGCTGCGCTTTTCCAGCAATATATTTTTCAGCTCTGTTAATATATGTGTATACACAAGAAGTTGTTGTAGATTAAGAGTTCTAACGGAAATCACTCCACTCTAACCAGTACATTGGGAGAATAAGTACAGTTAAATAACTTTATCATATCTTTACAGAACCAATCACTAACGGCTGGGGGTGAGTGTTGCCACCGATTCTCCTGTCTGTACTGGGTCTAAGTACCTGATCACCTAACATTGGTAGAGGATGAATAACTAGGTAAAAACAAGGGCTGCAGATGCTGGAAACCAGAGTCTAGATTAGAGTGGTGCTGGAAAAGCACAGCAGGTCAGTCAGCATCCAAGAAGCAGGAAAATTGATGTTTCGGGCAAAAGCCCTTCATCAGGAATAGAGGCAGGCTGCCTGCAGAGTGGAGAGATAAATGAAAGGGGAGTGGGGGTGTGGAGAAAGTAGCATAGAGTACAATAGGTGAATGAGAGTGGGGATGGAGGTGATAGATCAGAGAGGAGGGTGGGGGAAGGTAGCAAAGAGTACAATGGGTGAATGGGGGTAGGGATGAAGTTGATAAGTCAGAGAGGGGGGTGGAGTGGATCGGTGGAAAGGAAGATAGGCAGGTAGGACAGATCATGGGGATGGTGCTGAGCTGGAAGGTTGGAGCTGGGAAGGGGAAATGAGGAAACTGGTGAAATCCACATTGATGCCCTGGGATTGAAGTGTTCTGAAGCGGAAGATGAGGCGTTCTTCCTCCAGGCATCGGGTGGTGAAGGCGCAGTGATGGAGGAGGCCCAGGACCTGCATGTCCTTGGCAGAGTGGAGGGGGAGTCAAAATGTTTAGATTTTACTATCATCCCAAAGTACAGAAAGTACATGCGTTGTTTTGCAAGAGGCATTTTAACTATGAAATGTGATAGGGTACAAAAAATATAGAGACCAAAATCTTTCCAGGAATTTATGTCAAAGCTGGCTTGACCAATAAAGGCAAGCATACTAAATGCCTTCTTCACTATCCTATCTACCTGCACTCCAAGGTCACTTTGCTCAGCAACTCTCCCCAGCACCTTACCATTAAGTGTCTAAGTTCTGCCCTGATTTGCCTTTCCAAAATGCAGCACCTCACATTTGTCTAAATTAAACTCCATCCGTCACTCCTTGGCCCATCGGCCCATCTGATCAAGACCCCGTTGTACTCTGAGGTAACCTTCTTCACTGTCCACCTCACCTGCAACTTTGATGTCATCTGCAAACTTACCAACTATACCACCTACATTCACATCCAAATCATTTATATAAATGATGAAAAGCAGTGGACCCAGCACTGATCCTTGTGGCACATTGCTGGTCACAGGCCTCCAGTCTGAAAAGCAACCACCTTTATTGAATTTTATTGCAAAAATATTTCTTCACAGCAGTGAGGCCAGTTGGGAAGCTGTTACCTTTATGAATGGATTTTGCTGTGACTGTTTAATGCAGTAATAACATTGGTACCCACTCTGGATTCCTTGAGCAATGGCAAAATGAATGTCAGGATGATCTGGACCTACCAATCCCGGTAAAAGGACACTGTAATTAAAATAACCTTTGAGACTTACAGATGAATATTTTTCAGTTTTCAATCCCTTTGAGCAAGGTTTGGTAATACCTTCTCTAATCATTCTCTTTCATTACAGGCAAGAGCAGGTCGGACCACCATTGTGATTGCCCACCGCCTCTCAACAATTCGCACTGCCGATGTTATTGCTGCCTTTGACAATGGAGTGGTCACTGAACAAGGAACACACAGTGAACTCATGGAAAGAAAAGGGATCTATTATTCCCTGGTAATGCAACAGGTAAGCTGAACACATCTTCACCAGAAACCAGAAAATTACAAATTCAGCCTTAATTATTCAGTTTCCTTGTGATAGATGTCACTTTAGAATTTTGCCACCAGCACTTCATATAACGAGGTAAAGTATCAAAGCAATTCACGGCAGAGAAACAACAATATGCACTACATGGTGAGGAAGAAAAATTCAGAGATTCCTTTTTATTCCAAGAACACCTTCCTGAGCAAAAGAATAGAAGTCTCACATCAAATGTTCTAGTGTTCTTAAGAAGTTTCTTGTCAGAGGGGCAACACACTGCATTTTCCTTTCTGCTAGCTAGAAATAATTATGTTCACCATAAAAAGAATATGTCTCCTAATTTGTACAGTGGTCCAAAACAAATTGACTTGTGACATATATGTATTCTGTGAAAATCTAGAAAAACCCTGGGCAAAGAAGTTGAGTTGTATGAAAGCTTTTGTTAATTGAGCTGTATCATTACATCTGATCCCATCAGGACCTACTGACTTAGCTTAATGATTTTCAAGATATCCAACACCATCTCCTTCTTAATATTGACCTGCCCTAGAATGTCAACATAGCCCTCCGCGAGAAGGACACGAATGTCCCTGTTCCAAGCAATTAAGAAATTAATCAACATTTACCTTGGCAACACTTTCAACTGTTCACAATAACAATGTGAATAGCCCTTAACATCTGAAATGGTTCATTTTATATAATGGTGGAATTTCAATCGAGAATGTTGTTGTGTTACCATAGTCTTACCAAACCATAGGGGCTGCTGTCTCATTAGAGAGAGAAGTGACCAGTGGTGATTTAACCTGAGGGCCACCAGACCTCAGTTGAGGGAAGAGGTTGAGAAGGAGAGTCCTTCATGGTAACCTCAAAACAGTGATAGGAATTGAACCCACGCCGTTAGCGTCATACTACTCTATAAACTGACAATCCAGCCAACTGAGCTAAACCAATTCCTCCGATTGAGGATATCTATAATTTGTAGGAGCATCCATACTACTATATGAGTGACCATTAAAAGGAAAACAAAATCTTGTGGTTTTGGAAGCCTCCTGACACTAATCCACTCTATTGTTTCCTGCTAGGAAACTCACTACAGTGTGCCACTTAGATCTGGATTTTAAAATTGTTGTCAGATCCTGATATTGTCTTCAACTTCTATGCATATATGAAAATGAGCCCTGTTGGTTATGATAACATGTCCCAAGTGCACTAACCTACAGCACTGAGCAAGCAAAAAAAACCCCAGGAAATAGCAATTCATCACAACTCCACGGCATGTTAAGTAGTCTGGGTGATTTTGACTCTTTTGGTTTATAAAGGGCAATTGGGGTTCAAATTATCTATTTAGAATCAGCAATACTAACACCAAAATAATGGCTTGTGTGTTTTTATGTTTAAGAATTCATGTGAGGAGAGTGAAAGTGATGAAGAAACAGATGATACTTTGAAGGAAGTGGAACAACTAGAAAATGAACAGAAAAGTGTAAAGATTATCAACTGGAACAGCTTTAAAAGAAAATCAAGCAGGAAACATCACCAATTTGCTTCCTCTGAACGAGAACCAACAACAGAAGCCAATGAGCAAGAGAAGGAACCGGTTAGACTTAAATAATAATGTGAACTAATATTGGCAAATGTTTTTCAATATACAGTATACATTTGTGTGGATTTTTTTTACTTTTATTCTGAGGAAAATCAGAAACATGTGAAGTTGGCATGGACATGTTGGACCGAAGGGTCCGTTTCTGTGCTGTACATCTCCATGACTATGAAGTAATCAGAGAAGTAATTAACATTAACCTCATGATTTAAAAAAAAAGGTAATCTCAGGAATAAAATCTTGAAGAATTGTGGATGTTAGAAATCAGAAACAAGAACAGAAATTGTTGGAAAAGCTCAGCAAATCTGGCAGCCTCTGTGGAGAGAAATCACAGTTAATGTTTCAAGTCCAGTGACATTTTCTCAGAACTCTCAGTAACTTGGTTTCACTCACAAACCGGGTTCATGCAGTTCCTGCTTCGATTTCTTTCAAACATTTGAACTGAATTGAACTGAATTTATTTTCTCATGCACCGAGGCACAGTGAAAAGCTTTGTCTCATAAGCAATGCAGGCAGGTCACAGAGTTAAGTAGCATAGAAAAGTAAATAATAGGTTAACAGCAGCAAAAACAAAAACACAGGTACAGGCAAGTGTTTATGAGTCCATTCAGTATTCTAGCTACAGTAGGGTAGAAACTGATATGAAACCAGCTGGTGCGTGAGTTCAGGCTTCTGTACCTTCTCCCCGATGGTAGAAGTTGTAGAAAAGCATTGCCAGGATGGGATGGATCTTTGGGAATGCTGGTGGCCTTTCCTTGACAGCGGGCCTGATAGATGGATTCTATAGATGGAAGGTTGGCCTTTGTGATTGTCCAGGCTGAGTTCACCACTCTCTGTAACCGTTTCCGATCTTGAATGGTACAGCTGCCATACTAGGTAGTGATACATCCAGGCAGAATGCTCTTGATGGCGCACCTATAAAAGTTGGCAAGGGTATTTGCCATCATGCCAAATTTCCTCAGTTGCCTGAGGAAGAAGAGACATTGTTGGGCCTTTGTAACCAGTGCGTCCACATGAAGAGTCCAAGAAAGCCTGTTGTGGATGACCACTCCGAGGAGCTTGACATTCTCCATTCGTTCCACCTCTGTGCTGTCAATGTGTAGGGGGGCACGAGTAATATCCTGCCAAAAGTCAGTAATGAGTTCCTTGGTTTTGCTGGCATTGAGAGCTAGGTTGTTCTCAGTGTACCATTTGTCCGGGTCTTCCACCTCCCATCTGTAGTCTGTTTCATCGCCACCTGAGATTTGACTGACTATGGTGGTGTCTCAAAATAAAGTACCATGAAATTCATGCTTTATTATTAGAAACTGATAGTGAAGAAAAAAGTAACATGCAAAAGAATAAGTTTATAATCATGCAATCTAAAACCCAAGTCTCTGAATTGTAACCCTACCCTGACTGATATTCCTTTCGTACAGGCTTTTATTGTATGTAAATCCTCCTGTTTGCCAGTAGACACAGCATTAATCAGGAAATATTTAGTTTGATATTCTCTTAAGTTTATATCCAAAAGCAGTGCTCACCACGGGTTCAGGATCCATGTTCAGTACGCAAATTATATTCATCCAACATATCAGAGTATAATTTACAGATAAAATAATGGCAAGATTAATTTGCCAATATTAATAAATAAATTGTGCAGTAACTGGTGGATTAAGGAGATAACGCTAGTTGTGACCATCTCAACAAAAAGTTGGAAATTTGTGCTGCTTTGTTTCAAACCTTGTGAAAAGGACAGTAGCTTTCCCAAAGTGTCCCTGCCATTTTCAAGAAATTGCCACAACAGCATATTAATAGTCTGTTGAACTCTCCACAGAGAGTTACTACTTAACTATGGAAATACCTTTTTAGTGAGATTTATATTTGTAGGATATCCCTCCACCATTTTTCCCACAAGGAGTACAAGCAAACAATTGAGTCTTGTTTTTGTTGCAGCAAATTATTTTGAGTGGTTCTTTAGATTTTGCAGCATTTTCATATTTACACTCTATACTTTTTCACTCTCTCTAATTGTGGTTTTCTTTTCTTCTGTTAGATTTTGGGGAGGCATAATCACATGATTATAGTCAGTTGACCATTTGTAAACAATTTTCAGATACTTTGAGGTTCTAAAGAGCAGAGGTTTAGATCTGACAATTAGTTAATTAGACAGGGAAAATAGACAGTCATGACAATTGAGGATGAGTCACTAATACCAAAGGATAAACAAGCTGTTGGCCATGGAACTTATAAATCTCAGTAAAGCTGTGAAGGAAGTATCCTATTTTCCAGCTGAAGTTTTCCCCAGGTCTTTCTTCAATCTCTCCAAGTCCATTTTCCATCTGAAGAAGACCAGACCCTGAGGACTACCATCTCAAGGACAATCTAATGAGGACTACTCTCTGCTCTTGTGTACTTGTTAAGATTACCTACTTATAATGAATGAGCGTTTACATTGCATCAATCAACTGTCTGAATCCTTTGGCCAATGACCAAGGAGCAACTAATTATGATCAAGATGGCCGATATCCCCTTGCCCACCTCCATATGAAGGTCATTCTTCTAAGACCAAAATATCCTAATTCTCTCAGATGCTGTATTGATGATAAAGTAATGTGGATCCAATAAATCTTTGCTGTCCTTGTGACCTTGTGGCCATTGTTTTCACATGCCCCAGATTTGCTTTCTGTTTGTAGAAGGCTAGTTACTACTTGGAGCACAGTTAAATGAGGTCTCACACAACATTGGAAATATTAAATGTGCAATACTAAATGTTTCAGAAGGGCCCTCAATTTCCAACACCTCCCTTTATTTCTCTTTTGGTTACTGATATAACTTTAATCAGCTTATTTGCTGTCTGCCATTCCTCAGTTTCTTTGCCATTCCTTCAACTCATTGATCAAGGAGGTAGACTGTTGGCCCTGTCATCCATGGAGAATCTAAATGCCCCATTGCCCTCCCCTGAAGTATCAGCACACACTTCAGCAGCTTGCAACATAAATATTTTTTAAGGAGAACAGCAGAAAAAAATCCACCTGTGCCTATGCACATTGTGTTGCTACCGATTATTAGAGATAAATATTGGCTGCTGGGGTGCTACAGCTGTTCATTCTGAGTAAGTATTTATTTGACAGTGATACCTGTGCAAGATGAAATTACACTTTAAGTTGTCATTGAAATCATGTTCTTACCTCTGCACTCCCTGCTTAACATCTGCAATTATTACATGCCAGAGTAATATTCAAAAACAATCATTTTCTTTCAGGAAGTTAATTGTGGTTAACTTCTAATTTATATATAAAATATCCCCACCATGGTCAGTTGAGAATTATGGTAGATTTCCAGTTCAGTAACTTTCAATACACAGCTATCTAATATTGGTTTATTTGTTTACTTGATCTAAAATAATGCAAGGAGTTGGTAGATCTATTCAAGCTTAAGGGACCAGAAATCCTCTACACTGTTGGTGGATCTTTAGCAAAAGTATATGCAAAAGGCTTGAAAAATATCAGAAATGCAGGATCTCTGTCTAAATGACTGCTGCCTCTGAACTGCACCAGGAACTGAGAGTCGTTGGAACCTCAACCTGCTCCAGACCTGGGCCTGAGAGATGCCAAAGAAACAAAGACAAGGGGAAGCAGTTCCCATGTTAAGAATTTGTGCTGTTTGTTCGAGCTGCCTGAAAACATCAAAGGATTCATATCACAGTTTAAGAAAGGTCTTAAGGTTCAAGTCCTGATATGAAATACAGCTTATAAGCTTGATTAAATAGTTTACTTTATAAAGGGATAAACTAGAGGTAAAAATCTCTAACATCTCTACTAATATATTGAGAGACCTAATCCTCTCTCCGTAGCCACCAACTTGGTCACATAGACTGTATTCTGCAGGTATTATTTAAGATGCATCAACTTTGAAAGGCTGCTCACTGTTACCATGTGAACCAGTTGACTTGGCCCGGACCCTGATATTCCAACAGAGTCAAAATCAAATGTCTGTGTTGCCAGTTCCGATGCCTCCATTTCAACAAAATGTGATCCAAACATTGTCGACTGTTGTTTGATCCTAAAATGAGATCAATACCATTTATTTTCCAAAACAAACACATACAATGCTCGGTGACAGAAAAGCTGAATTATCATATAAAATGTGTTCTGTGATCTAAGGATTCAGTCTAACAATATTCCACAATATCAAATGAAAGGCATTTTAGAGTTAAGCTGTATCACGCTGAAATAGAAAATGCTAAACTAGAGCTGTAATTATTTATTTATTTTTGTTTTCAAATTTTTAAGGAGGAAAACTTGCAAGAAATTTCATATTCACAAATTCTTTCTTTGAACAAGCCAGAGTGGCTGTACATTGCTATAGGAGCTCTCACTGCTGTGGTATCTGGTGCTGTCTCACCAGCGTTTGCTGTTGTGTTTTCCAGGATTATTGGGGTGAGCTGCTTTTCTTTCTCTAATTGGTAACATTCAGAAATGTAAAATCATAAGCTTTGCTTTGTTTCGAGTGATTTTGCAAGTTACATTGAAAATTGATGATTAAGTGTATTTAGGAACTCAATTAAAGGGTAAAGGGACAGCGGGAAAATGGGAAGCCCTCAGAAATGAGATAACGCGAGTCCAGAGACAGTATATTCCTGTTAAGGTGAAAGGAAAGGCTGGTAGATGTAGGGAATACTGGATGACTAAAGAAATTGAGGTTTTGGTTAAGAAACAAACGGAAGCATATGTCAGGTATAGACATGGTAGATCAAGTGAATCCTTAGACCATATAGGCAATAGGAATATACTTATGAGGGAAATCAGGAGGGTGAAAATGGGACATGACATAGTTTTGGCAAATAGGGTTAAGGAGAATACAAAGAGTTTTTACAAATACATTAGGGACAAAGGGGAACTAGAGAGAGAATAGGGCCCCTCAAAGATCAGCAAGACGGCCTTTGTGTGGAGCTGCAAGAGATGGGGGAGATACTAAACGAGTATTTTGCATCAGTGTTTACTGTGGAGAAGGACATGGAAGATATAGACTATAGGGAAACAGATGGTGACATCTTGAAAAAATGTTCATATTACAGTGGGGGAAGTGCTGGATGTCTTGAAATGTGTAAAGTATAAATCCCCAGGACCTGATCAGGTATACCATAGAACTCTGTGGAATCTAGAGAAGCGAATCCTGGGCCCCTTGCTGAGATATTTATATCATTGATAGTCACAGGTGAGGTGCCGGAAGGCTGGAGGTTGGCTAATGTGGTGCCACTGTTTACAAAAGGTGGTAAGGACAAGCCAGGGATCAATAGACCAGTGAGCCTAATGTCAGTGGTGGGCAAGTTGTTGGAGAGAATCCAGAGACACAGGATGTACATGTATTTGGAAAGGCAAGGACTGATTAGGGATAGTCAACACAGGTTTGTGCATGGGAAATCATGTCTGACAAACTTGGTTGAGTTTTTTGAAGATGTAATAAAGAGGATTGATGAGGGCAGAGTGGTGGACACGATTTGTATGGACTTCAGTAAGACGTTTGACAAGGTTTCCCATTGGAGATTGGTTAGCAAGGTTAGATCTCATGGAATACAGAGAGAACTAGCCATGTGGATACAGAACAGGCTCAAAGGTAGAGGACAGAGGGTGATGGTGGAGGGTTGTTTTTCAGACTGGAGGCCTGTGACCAGTGGAGTGCCACAAGGATCAGTGCTGGGTCCACTACTTTTCATCATTTATATAAATGATTTGAATGTGAACACAGGAGGTATAGTTAGTAAGTTTGCAGATGACACCAAAATTGGAGGTGTAGTGGACAGCAAAGAAGGTTACATCAGATTACAACAGGATCTTGGTCAGATGGGCCAAGGGGCTGAGAAGCGGCAGATGGAGTTTAATTTAGATAAATGCAAGATGCTGCATTTTGGGAAAGCAAATCTTAGCAGGACTTATATACCTAATAAGACCATAAGACATAGGAGTGGAAGTAAGGCAATTCAGCCCATCGAGTCCACTCCATCATTTAATCATGGCTGATGGGCATTTCAACTCCACTTACCCGTACTCTCCCTGTAGCCCTTAATTCCTTGTGAGATCAAGAAGTTATCAATCTCTGCCTTAACGTTCCAGCCTCCACTGTGCTCCAAGGCAATGCTTTCCACAGGCCCACCAGTGGCCCACCACCTTAATAGTAAGATCCTGGGGAGTGTTGCTGAACAAAGAGACTTTGGAGTGCAGGTTCATAGCTCCTTGAAAGTAGAGCTGCAGGTAGATAGGATAGTGAAGAAGGCATTTGGTATGCTTTCCTTTATTGGTCAGAGTATTGAGGACAGGAGTTGGGAGGTCATGTTGCCGCTGTACAGGATGTTGGTTAGGTCACTTTTGGAATATTATGTGCAGTTCAGGTCTCCTTCCTATCAGAAAGATGTTGTGAAACTTGAAAGGATTCAGAAAAGATTTACAAGGATGTTGCTAGGGTTGGAGGATTTAGGCTATTGGGAGAGGTTGAACAAGCTGGGGCTGTTTTCCCTGGAAGGTCAGAGGCTGAGGGGTGACCTTATAGAGGTTTATAAAATTATGAGGGGCATGGATAGGGTAAACAGACAAAGTCCTTTCCCTGAGTGGGGGAGTCCAGAACTTGAGGGCATAGGGTGAGAGGGGAAAGATATGAATGTGACCTAAGGGGCAACTTTTTCACGCAGGGGGTGGTACGTTTATGGAACGAGCTGCCAGAGGAAGTGGTGGAGGTGATACAATTGCAACATTTCAAAGCCATCTGGATGGGTATATGAATGGGAAGGGTTTGGAGGGATATGGGCCTGGTGCTGGCAGGTGGGACTAGTTTGGGTTGGGATATCTGGTCAGCATGGACGGGTTGGACCGAAGGGTCCGTTTCCAAGCTGTACATCACTATGACTCTAATTACTCTAATTAGATATCAGCCTTGGCTCAATGAGAGTACACTTGCCACTGATTCAGAAGCATCTGGGTTCAAACACCACTTTGGAGGTCTGAGCATACATCTGGCTTACACTACAGCACTAGACAATTGGAGGTGGCCTCCATGAAATAAACTGAGGCATTCTCTACCTGATCAGGTGGATTTAAGTGATTCCATTGCACTATTTTAAGGAAGAACATGATAAGTTCCTCCTACACAACATTAGTACCTCAAATTCAATCAAAGAAATTCACAAGCCTGGTCCCAAACAAGTTGCTATTTGGAACTTAGCTGTTTGTTTTGCAACAGGAACCTCACAACAGGGAAAAAAAAACTTACCTACTACAAACGGCTCAGGGTAGTCCTGAGGTCATAAAGGTTCTGATATAAAGGCACGTCTGTCTTTATTATTTCCAACAGGTTTTTTCAATCTTAGACCCTGAGTTGAAACGACAGAGGACTGCGATGTTTTCGCTGATATTCTTGGCTCTAGGTGCTATTTTCTTTCTGAGCTACAGTATACAGGTAAGTGGTCAAGAGGGGACACAATGTTTACCCACCAAAATAACACTTTAAAAGCTGAAACAGATTGAAGTTTTAATTTGAATGCTGGTTTTACCCATTTGGGGAATCATAATTTTAAAAAAAAACCCTGCTAATCTGATGCTTTATTTTAATCACCAGTTTTCCTTTTTAAATCCTTTAGGGATACATGTTTGGAAAGTCTGGAGAAATCCTAACTATGAGGCTGCGTGGATTATCCTTTAAAGCCATGTTGCATCAGGTAGGTCGTGTTTCGAAGTTTCTGTGAGAATGTCAGCTGTCATGACTGCTGACATTGTGGGGTGGCACGGTGGGTCAGTGGTTAGCACTGCTGCCTCATAGTGCCAGGGACCTGGGTTCGATTCCCGCCTTGAGCGACCATGCATACTGCCCATGTCTGCTCTGGTTTCCTTCCATGATCTGAAGATGTGCAGGTTAGATGTGCCATGCTCAATTGCCCATTGTGTTGAAAGATGTGTAGTTTGGTGCATTAGTCAGGGGTAAATGTAGAGCAATAGGGTCTGGGTGGGTTACTCTTCAGAGGGTCGGTGCGGACTTGTTGGGCCAAAGTGTCTGTTTTCACACTGTGGGAATTCCATATATATATATGTATGTATAATGACTGAAGTGCCTTGTGCAAAGTAGAAATACAATACTATTGGGCTTCTATGAACATCTCGCTGGGAGTGTCAAGAACAGATTTATCCTTCAATAAGATTAGCATAAGGGAATGTAAAATTCTTGGGTTATTTATCTCCATTAGAGATGCCAGAAGCAGCTAGCTCATGTCTTTAACCTGCTCAATTGAGCCAATGTAAGCAGGGGATTCTAGAATTCAGGAACTGGTGAGACAGAGTCAGTGTTAGAGCAGGTAAAATTGGAAATGACAGAGCACTAATATTGTGGAACATTATCGAACTGGAGGAGGTAACAGACAGGGAGTCGCAAGATCATGGATTGATTTAGAAACCGGGAGGTAAGTTGTGGGGGTGACAGGTGAATGAAATGTTTGGAGGAATGTTCCCTTCCTGAACTGCAGCAGGGAAGATGCCATGAGGGGAAGGTAATCAAACATTTGTATGGACAAATTAGGTCTGGGCATTAATTGCAAGAGATGCCCTGATTGCATGAATCACTATATTAAAAAAAAAGCCTGGTTCAGTAAAAATGGTGTCCTCTGCGAGGGGCATTCAAAAGTAAAAAACCCTTCAGTTTAAAGGGATTCGTCACGGAGAACACCGTCAAAGTCAATAGTCTGCCAGCCAAACACTGAGCAAAACGTCCAATTCCAAAGGAAATATTTTCCAGAATAATAAGACTGTAAGACAAAGGAGCAGAAATTAGGCCATTCAGCCCATTGAGTCTGCTCCATCATTTGATCATGGTTGATAAGTTTCTCAACCTCATTCTCCCACTTTCTCCCCATAACCTTTGATCCCAATGACAATCAAGAACCTATCTATCTCTGTTTTAAATACACCCAATGACCTAGTCTCTACAGCCTTCTGTGGCAATAAATTCCACAAATTCACCACTCTCTGGCTGAAGACATTTTTCCTTATTTCCGTTCTAAAAGGTCTTCCCTTTACACTAAGGCTGTGCCAGTTGAAACATCTTCCCAACATCCACTCTGTCCAGGCCATTCAGTATTCTATAAGTTTCAATTCGATGCCCACCCATCCTTTTTAACTCCATCAAGTACAGCTCCAGAGTCCCCAGACATTCCTCATATGTTAAGCCTTTCATTCCTGTTATTATTCTGGTGAACCTCCTCTGGACCCACTCCAGGGCCAATACATCTTTCCTGACTTTTAGGGCCCAAGATTGCTCATAATACTCTAAATGTGGTTTGACCAGAGCATTATACATTCCTGCTTTTATATTCTCGTCTTCTTGAGATGAATGACAAAATTGTATTTAGTGAAAACTGTCTGAATTGGTGAATTCAAAGAATTGATGGATGAGTTAGGATGGTAGTAAATATAACTATGTATATGAACAGATTAATCAGAAAAAAAAAGCTTGAGGAGAGGCATTGTAGAAGATATTTGGTTCTGAAAGCGTTAGAGCTGCGAAGTGCATTAAGGTCCACCATTTGGATAATGTCACATATGGGGTGTACAGCTCTGGATTCTGAAGAAGCATGACACACCACCGAGACCTTCTTGCAATTTTCAGAACCATGTCTATCATATTATCAATGTAACTCCGACCTGATTTGCTGCCATGCAATAAACTACATTAAGCAGGGGTTAATTCGGGTAGGTGGGAATGTAGATTGATCAGATCAGCCACAATTCTGCTGAATATATGAACCCGCTCAAGGGGCCAAATGAGCTGGTCCTGCTTCTGTCTCATGTTTATGTGGAATTTGATGATGACAAGAGTCTCTTCTTGTTAAGCTATCTAATAGTTTTCCTCTGCCACAGTAGACCGGTTCTGTAGATCCCGCCTAAAAAGAAAGCTGATGGCAACAAATTTACTTTCTGGTCACCAAGCATCCAAGGAGCTCACATAAAATGATGAGCAGTGGTAAGGATTCATAACACAACTGCCCTGGCCTCTGACACCCCTGTACCCTTTTCCCTGCAATACCCACTGCCAACCCACCATCAAATATCACCTACATTTCTCAGTGTTGATCCACTCACTGGGTGGTGTTTTCCCAGCAGTAGTCTTATGCTACTGAGTTCTGGCACTGCCCATCTCTCCCTAGTAATTCTAAATGGGTGGGACTTCCTGCTCCAGGGTCCTATTCCATCAGAAAGGCAGTCCATCAGCTGCCTAATTGCCAGAAGATCGGGCAGCTTTGTTATCTCAGAACTCCCATCAGCTTCTTTCCTGAAAATTCCACTCGTCTCCATTCCACTGACAGAGCACAGACTCCTATAGAGTCCAGTAAAAAAAAATACACTTCTTAAAAACCATTCTCTCCCACAGCAGCTGGTAGGCCTCTTGAGAAAGGTGATCATTGCTCTCTGGGCTTATCTTTCCCATATCAGAGGATTATGGCTTTTTCATCGAGATAGGAATAAAAGAATGACTAGGGAAGGAATAGGTCCAATCAAGGATAGTAATGGGAAGTTGCGTGTGGAGGCTGAAGAGATTGGGGAGGCGCTGAATGAATACTTTTCGTCAGTATTCACTCAGGAACAGGACATTGTTGTCGATATGAATACTGAGGCACGAATAAGTAGAATGGATGGCTTTGAGATATGTAGAGAAGAGGTGTTGGAAATTCTGGCAAGGGTGAAAATAGATAAGTCCCCTGGGCCTGATTGCATTTATCCTAGGATTCTCTGGGAAGCAAGGGAGGAGATTGCAGAGCCATTGGCCTTGATTTTTGTGACCTCTTTGTCTACAGGAGTAGTGCCAGAGGACTGGAGGCTAGCAAACGTGGTTCCCTTGTTCAAGAAGGGGAGTAGGGATAATCCTAGTAACTATAGGCCAGTGAGTCTCACTTCTGTTGTGGGCAAAGTCTTAGAGAGAATTATAAGGGATAGGATTTATGCACATCTGGATAAGAATGATGTGATCAAGGATAGTCAGCATGGTTTTGTGAAGGGCAGGTCGTGCCTCACAAACCTTATTGAATTCTTTGAGAAGGTGACGAAGGAGGTAGATGAGGGGAAAGCGGTAGATGTAGTATATATGGATTTTAGTAAGGCGTTTGATAAGGTCCCCCATGGTAGGCTACTGCAGAAAATACAGAGATATGGCATTGAGGGTGAGTTGGAGGTTTGGATTAGGAATTGGCTCTCTGGAAGAAGACAGAGGGTAGTAGTTGATGGCAAAGATTCATCTTGGAGTGCCGTCACTAGTGGTGTTCCGCAAGGATCTGTTTTGGGACCATTGCTGTTTGTCATTTTTATAAATGACCTGGAGGAAGGGTTAGAAGGTTGGGTGAGCAAGTTTGCGGATGATACGAAAGTCGGAGGAGTTGTAGACAGTGAGGAGGGATATGGCAGGTTACAGCGGGATATAGAGAAGCTGCAGAGCTGGGCAGAAAGGTGGCAAATGGAGTTCAATGTAGCTAAGTGTGAAGTGATTCACTTTGGTAAGAGTAATAAAAAGATGGATTACTGGGCTAATGGTAGACTACTTGGTAGTGTGGAAGAGCAGAGGGATCTTGGTGTCCATGTACACAGATCTCTGAAAGTTGCCACCCAGGTAAATAGTGCAGTGAAGAAGGCATATGGCGTACTGGCTTTTATTGGTAGAGGAATTGAGTTCCGGAGTCCTGAGGTCATGCTGCAGTTGTATAAGACTCTGGTGCGGCCGCTTCTGGAATATTGTGTGCAGTTTTGGTCGCCATACTATAGGAAGGATGTGGAGGCACTGGAACGGGTGCAGAGGAGGTTTACCAGGATGTTGCCTGGTATGGTAGGAAGATCCTATGAGGAAAGGCTGAGGCACTTGGGGTTGTTTTCTTTGGAGAAAAGAAGGTTTAGGGGTGATTTGATAGAGGTGTACAAGATGATTAGGGGGTTAGATAGGGTTGACAGTGAGAACCTTTTTCCGCGTATGGAGTCAGCTATTACAAGGGGGCATAGCTTTAAATTAAGGGGGGGTAGATATAGGACTGATGTTAGGGGTAGGTTCTTCACTCAGCGAGTCGTAAGATCATGGAATGCCCTGCCAGTAGCAGTAGTGGACTCTCCCTCTTTATGGGTATTTAAGCGGGCATTGGATAGGTATATGGAGGATAGTGGGTTAGTGTAGGTTAGGTGGGCTTTGATCGGCGCAACATCGAGGGCCGAAGGGCCTGTACTGCGCTGTATTGTTCTATGTTCTATGTTCTATGTTCTATAGTTTCTAACAAGGTTTCAAAGATGGATATAGGCAGAGACCCCAGGGTAGCTTGTGAACTCCCTCCTATGTGGCCCATTGAAACAAGGTATGCATAGAAGATCTTCTAGGTTCCCTACAGTGTGGAAACAGGCCCTTCGGCCCAACAAGTCCACACAGGCCCTTCGAAGAGTAACCCACCTTGACACATTTCCCTCTGACTAATGCACCTAACACTATGGGCAATTTAGCATGGCCAATTCACCTGACCTGCACATCTTTGGACTGGAAACCCACACAGACACAGGGAGAACGTGCAAACTCCACACAGACAGTTGCCCGAGGCTGGAATTGAACTTGGGACTCTGGTGCTGTGAGGCAGCAGTGCTAACCACTGAGCCACCGTACCACCCATCTGCATATTGGATCTGTCTATCTGTACATTAGAAACTGGAATCATTGTTGAACCCAAAATACCAGATCCAGCAAAGAAACGACTTATTCACCATGCTTCCAGATTGGAATGGCAGGGTCCCTGATATTGCATCTTTTATCAATGTATATTGTTTAATGATTCAAATCTGATTGCCAATTAATTTATTCTAACACTAGGATATCAGTTGGTTTGATGATCACAAGAATGCTGTTGGTGTGCTAATAACCCATCTGGCTACAGATGCATCACAGGTTAAAGGGGTAAGTAAATTTATTAGAATATCCTTCTTTCATTCATGGAATAAATGTTTACTATCTTACAGTTACATGATAACCACAGGTGTAATGTTCAGAAGAGAGCAGTATATATTCTTTAAGATATGATTCCTGTAACGTAGTGCATTTTTTTTTACAATTTAACTCTTTCTTTTAAAATGAAACTTTTTCATGCGATCAGTAGATCCTCCAAGAACTGACAGAAATATTCATCACATTTCTCTGGGATTTCTGTCAAAGTTACAGCATGAAGTCAGTAGAACCCTTAAGCGAATTCTGCACCTACATCTTTTAAAGCAGTACCTTTGAAGTAACTTGCTAATTGGGTAGATTTTAATTCACAAAAGTAGCTTTCATAGACAGTAACGCAGCACCAAATAGAATTGTCAGCTTGAATACTACAATCCTCCAAACAGAAATATTCAACCGAATTCTTCTTGATAATACCTGTCAGGCACTATTTCCACTCAGATATGAACTTATTCTCAAGATACAACAATAAGACACCTGATAAAACCAGAGCTTCTAATGTGTTTCTGCTAGGTTTGAGAGCAGGTTATATAGTCCTGACACAGCATTAGATATCTTGTGACAAAACCATATTCAGGCTGATCCACAACGTATCTTTTTGAAGCAGCAGCAACCATGAACAGCCTTACTGCCTCCACCTGGAACTTTGAGGCATCTTTCTGGATTGCTTCACTTTCCCTGATATTCTTTTAGTCACGTCAAATTTCTTGTAACATCTCAGAGGTAGAAGTAAAGACCACTGACTTCCCCCGGCCCTCACGTTTATCTTTCACTAAAAGCTGATTTTCAAATCATTGTCACCTGTGGATGTTTAATATGCACAACATGGCTGCTTTAATATTTCCTATGTTATAACAGTGACTCACATCACCAGTACTTCCTTTGCTGTTTTGGAATGTCCTGAGATATCCATCTATGTGTCTCTATCACCCCAACCACATGTAATGATGCTGTTTACACTGCCTACACATGAGATCCCAGCTCCCAAATGATTGATTCTTCAAGAGTGGCCTGAGACCAGTGTCCCAACTGAGGCTGGTCAATGCTACACCTCTGGATAAGTAGCATTCCTATCCCCTTTCACTTGCACATCCTCATGCTCACTAGAACCCATTGCCTTTCCCTTTAAAAATCCTTCCATTGAAACCTTCACAATGGTCCTCTTTACACTTCTGTTCTAGCTTCTACCACTTCAGATAGACTGTCCATGAGGGAGGAGGCAGGATGTGTACCTTGACCACTGCTCTACCTAACCGGAGAATGGCTACACCCTCAATTCAGTTTCACGAGTGGTACTTTAGTAGACTGGGTCAGGAATACTTTTTGTGCTTGGGTTTCTCATGTGGTGCAAAGCAGCGTACCCTAGACAGGGGCATCCTGCAACTTAGCAACGTCCTGCACAATCCTCATAACCAAAGAGGGCTGTGTCAGCCAAGGATGAGATACAGGACTGCCAGGAAACCAATGAGGAGGAAGTTGAGGGTGAAGATCCAGAAACACGCCAGGTGACTGCCCTCTCTCCTCCTTCTCTTTGACAATGGTTCACTGGGCTGAAGAGGCCAGAGACAATCTTTATAGGCAGCTGCTTCCAGGACAACCGAAAAATGGTGGAGACTTCTTCTGTTTTTGTTCCTCTTTCATTGTACAGCTGGCATCAGCCCTCTAATGCTGTATGCCACACTCCTCAAGGGTTGCCTTGTCTTTCCATTTAATGTTATCTATGCAATAAAACATTGATTTTGTTTTCCTCTGAAATGTGGCTTTGCTATCCTCATATTTGAAAACCAAACTTCATGCAAAAACCTTGCCCTGGCCCAATGTTAGCATTAAAGGAGCTGTCAGCAGTCCTTTCACTACCTGAAAGTTTGTGACAGAGTCACCTAGTCAAAGAGATGTACAGCACGGAAACAGACCCTTTGATCCAACTAGTCCATGCTGCCTAAATATCCTAACTCACTCTGGTCCCACCTGCCAGCACCTGGCCCATATCCCTCCAAACCCTTCCTATTCATGTACCCATCCAGATGCCTTTTAAATGTTGCAATTGTAACAGCCTCCTCCACTTCCTCTGGCAGCTCATTCCATACACGCACCATCTTCTGTGTGAAAAAGCTTCCCTTTAGGTCCCTTTTATATCTTTCTCCTCTCATCCTAAACTTATGCCCTCTAGTTCTGGACTCCCTCACCCCAGGGAAGAGACTTTGTCTGTTTATCGTATCAATGCCCTTCATGATTTTATAAACCTCTATAAGGTCACCCCTCAGCCTCCGATGCTTCAGGGAAAACAGCCCCAGCCTGTTCAACTTCATCCTATTGCTCAAATCCTCCAACCCTAGCAACATCCTAGCAAATCTTTTCTGAACTCTTTCAAGTTTCACAACATCCTTCCGATAGGAAATAAACCAGAATTGCACACAATATTCTAAAGTGGTCTAACCAACATCCTGTATAGTTGCAACATGACCTCCCAACTCCTATATTCAATGCTCTGACCAATAAAGGAAAGCATACCAAACGCCTTCTTCACTATCCTATCGACCTGCAACTCTACTTTCAAGAAGCTATGAACCTGTACTCCAAGGTGTCTTTGTTCAGCAACACTCCCTAGGACCTTACCATTAAGTGCATAAGTCCTGCTAAGATTTAATTTCCCAAAATACAGCGCCTTGCATTTATCTAAATTAAACTCCATCTGCCACTTCTCAGCCCGTTGGCTCATTTGATCAATATCCCGTTGTAATCTGAGGTTACTGTCTCCACTGTCCACTACACCTCCAATTTTGGTGTCATCTGCAAACTTACTAACTATTCCTCTTATTCTCACATCCAAATCATGTACATAAATGACGAAAAGTAGTGGACCTAGCACTGATCCTTGTGGCATTCCACTGGTCACAGGCCTCCAGTCTGAAAAACAACCCTCCACCACCACCCTCTGTCTTCTACCTTTGAGCCAATTCTGTATCCAAATGGCTAGTTCTCCCTGTATTCCATGAGATCTAACCTTGCTAATCAGTCTCCCATGGGAAACCTTGTCGAATGCCTTACTGAAGTCCATATAGATCATGTCCACAACTCTGCCCTCATCAATCCTCTTTGTTACTTTTTCCAAAATCTCAATCAAGTTTGTGAGATATGATTTTCCACGCACAAAGCCATGTTGACTATCTCTAATCATACCTGCCTTTTCAAATACATGTACATCCTGTCCCTTGGGATTCTCTCCAACAACTTGCCCACCACCGACGTCAGGGTCATGGTCTTTAGTTACCTGGTTTGCCCTTGCCACCCTTCATAAAAAGTGGCACCACGTTCACCAACCTCCAGTCTTCTGGCACCTTACCTGTAATTATCAACGATACTAATATCTCAGCCAAGAGTCCAGCAATCACTTCCCCAGCCTCCACAAAGTGCTAGGGTACACCTGATCAGGTTCTGGTGATTTACCCACTTTTATGTGTTTCAAAATATCCAGCACATCCTCCTCTGTAATATGAACATTTTTCAAGATGTCACCATCTATTTCTCCACATTCTATATCTTCCATGTCCTTTTCCACAGTAAATACTGATGCAAAATACTCATTTAGTATCTTCCCCATTTTCTGTGTCTCCACACAAAGGCCACCTTTCTGATCTTTGAGGGGCCCTATTCTCTCTCTAGTTACCTTTTTGTCCTTAATGTATTTGTAAAAACCCTTTGGATTCTCCTTAACCCTATTTGCCAAAGGTATCACATGTCACCTTTTTGCCCTCCTGATTTCTCTCTACACCTTTATCCTCTTCTAAGGATTCACTCGATCTATCCTGTCTATTTCTGACATAGGCTTCCTTCTTTTTCTTAACTCAACCCTCAATTTCTTTAGTCATTGAGCTTTCCCTATACTACTAGCCTTTCCTTTCACCCCAACAGGAATATACTGTCTCTGGACTCTCATTATCTCATTTCTGAAGGCTTCCCATTTTCCAGCCTTCCTTTTACCTGCAAACATCCGCCCCCAATCAGCTTTTGAACATTCTTGCCTAAAAATGGTCAAAATTAGCCTTCTTCCAATTTTTTTCTCAATTTCCCTCTGACCATTAGGGGATCTATAATACAATCCCAATAATGTGATAATCCCTTTTTTATTTCTCAGTTCCACCCAAATAACTTCCCTGGATGCATTTCTGGGAGTATCCTCCCTCAGTATAGCTGAAATGCTATCCCTGATCAAAAACGCCACTCCCTGTCCTCTCTTGCCTCCCTTTCTGTCCTTCCTGGAGCATTTGTACCCTGGAACATTAAGCTGCCAATCTTGTCCATCCCTGAGCCATGTTTCTGTAATTGCTGTGACATCCCAGTCCCATGTTCCTAACCATGCCCTGAGTTCATCTGCCTTCCCTGTTCAGCCCCTTGCATTGAAATAAATGCAGTTTAATTTATCAGTCCTACCTTGCTCTCTGCTTTGTTCCTGCCTATTTGACTGACTTCTTTTGTCAACTGTATCAGTCTCAAATTGATCTCTTTCCTCACTATCTCCCTGGGTCCCACCCCCCCCCTCCCCCACCTTACTAGTTTAAATCCTCCTGAGCAGCTCTAGTAAATCTCCCTGCCAGTATATTAGTCCCCTTCCAATTCAGGTGGAATCCGTCCTTCTTGTACAGGTCACTTCTACCCCAAAAGAGATTCCAATGATCCAAAAATGTGAATCCTTCTCCTATACACCAGCTCCTCAGCCATGCATTCATCTGCTCTATCCTCCTATTCCTACCCTCACTAGCTTGCAGCACCGGGAGTAATCCAGATATTGCTACTCTCAAGGACCTCCTTTTTAAATTCCTACCTCACTTTATTTTCCCTTCAGAATCTCACCCTTTTCCCTTTCTGTGTTGTTGGTTCCAATGTGTACAATGACCTCTTGCTGGTCCCTCTCCGCTTTGAGAACATTCTGCACCCTCTCTCTGAGACATCCTTGATCCTGGCAGTGGGAGGCAACACACCATTCTGATTTTTCCCGGCTGGCTACTACAACATCTGTCTGTGCCTCGGAGTAGAGAGTCCCTGAACACAATAGATCTCTTGGAACCCGACATTGCTTAGAGCCAGTCTCAATTCCAGAAACTCGGCTGTTCATGCTACATTCCTCTGAGAATCCATCACCTCCTACATTTTCCAAAACAGCATCCCTGTTTGAAATGGGGATAGCCACAGAAGAGTCCTGCACTACCTGCCAACCTCTCTTACCTTTCCTGGAGTTAACCCAGCCCTGTGACTGTATCTGCAACTTTTCTTCCTTCCTATAACTGCCATCCATCACATTCCCTTGCTCTTGTATTTCTTCATTGCCTCTAACTGCCTCTCCAACCGATCCATTTGATCTGATAGGATTCGCAACTAACAGCATTTATTGCAGATGAAATCCTCAGTAACATGTAAACTCTCCCTAAACTCCCACATCCGACAAGAAGAGCACATTACTCTACTAAAGGCCATTTTTGCTTATTTCAATCTACAGACCCAGAAAATAGCACTGTCTTATTCCTCTACAAAACACTGCTCCAGGTTAAATTAATACTTGTGGCTTATATTGGGTGGCATGGTGGCACAGTGGCACAGTGGTTAGCACTGCTGTCTCACAGTGCCAGAGACCCGAGTTCAATTCCCGCCTCATGTGACTAACTGTCTATGTGGGTTTCCTCCCATGTCTATGTGGGTTTCCTCCCACAGTCCAAAGATATGCAGGTCAGGTGAATTGACTATGCTAAATTGCCCGTAGTGTTAGGTGAAGTGGGTTGCGGGCTGACAGGTCTGTTTCCACACTGTAAGTGATCTAATATTTGAAATCAAGAGACATACCTCAATAAAACATATAATCAAGAAAGAACACACTCTACTCACTATTGCAGACCTACTGTAAGGCCACACTTAAAAATATTCACTTATCTGTTTCTCTGCTGTGACCTCTCCAGAACAGGTTCCTCCAAGATTAGTTGTGAATTTTATTGTTTGTTAATTTTTCCAGATGCACTCCAATGTACAGCAATACATGAATTCAAACAGCAATAGTGGTTTTTTCTCTCTCTCTCTGTCTCTCTCCTGCATGGACCTCACCATGTGCTGCCTTTGTCTGTTCTCATCCCTTTTCAACGTCTCGTTGTTTTGACTTTTGTTCTCTCAAAAGTTCCAAAACAATGCAACAGCTTATAAAACAGTAATTGCTGCTCCTGGAATTTGAGGAAAGTACCTCCAACACCTAAAATACCTCAAAAAAATTTTTCCCGTCCTCAACCTTGGATTATCCAGAATCAAAATGGCCCTTTGTAACAGAGGCATATGAGTCATATTAGAAAGCCCACTCCCTTGTAAATACCACCAAATTATACTAAGCTCTGAGACCGCTTCTCATGAGCCTTGTTATACTCCTAATTTTCCCTTCACTGTTCAAAATGCAGTGAACCTTTGCAATGTATCATCACTGACAATACCAGTACTTTGGGCCATGAGATATGGATCTGTTCCCTCCACTTGGCTCCACAATTATAGTAAAGTGACATGTGTCACTGCTGATGAGGGTCTTCGTGCCTCAAAACTAACCAAAAATTAATACATTGCCAACAATGTTTTTGGAGCTTCAGATAAAATGTCCCTCTTTGAGTTTAACTCTGGTTAGGACAAAAAGCTTATCCATGCTGATAATCTAGATTGATTCAACAATCTGCATTACAGTGTGGAAACAGGCCATTCAGCCCAACAAGTCCACACTGACCCTTCGAAGAGTAACCCACCCAGACCCATTCCCCTACCCTATTTCCTATATTTACCCCTGACTAATGCACCTAATCTACACACCCCTGAACACTATGGACAATTTGGCATGGCCAGTTCTCCTAACCTGCACATCTTTGGATTGTGGGAGGAAACTGGAGCACCCGGAGGAAACCCACACAGACACGGGGAGAATGTGCAAACTCCACACAGACAGTCGCCCGAAGCTGGAATCAAACCTTGGTCTTTGGCGCTGTGAGAAAGCAGTGCTCATGACTGAGTTATCATGCTGCCCCACTGGGGAAGCATTGCATCCCACACAGTCAAATTGTGTCCATGATGCATTCTTCAATAGAAACATCATCCAGTTTTCTAAATTAGTCAAAGTCTGTCCGAGCATCATAGACATTCAACAAGTCAGCTTTCATATAGATTTATGTCATAAAGTTCATTAAGTCATAACTGTTCTTCACTATTCAGCTTCTAGTTCTGAGAACACTGCCCTGCACCACAAGAGCCCTCCTTTTAAATCAACAGTTTGGGCATGTTCTGAGACCTCTGGGGAAAGTGGGACTTCAACACCAACTTCCTGATCCAGGGCCATTACCACTACACTAGAGGACCATCTACACATTTTAATAGAATTGACTTATTAATTCCCAACTCTTGTTAACCGTGTTATCCTTAATTCCTATGTATTTATCATCCTCTCAACAAAATTAGATGCCAATCTTTTAAATAACCTCAAGAAACAACCAAGTATTTACTAACAACACCATTTGATTATTTAGTTTCTGTGTGAATTAGTTCAGCAGTTTATTCACTGTAGCTTGAACTGCCCAAAGTATTTTGTATTTAATCAGCAATGTTTTTAATTTCTCCTCAGGCAACTGGAATACGACTTGGTATGATGGCAATGACTGTTTGCACTTTTGGGGTAGCTTTAATTCTTGCATTCATTTTTGGCTGGCAGTTAACTCTTCTCATCCTGTTCTGCATCCCATTTCTTCTTGCTGCAAATATTATTGCAATGAAATCAGTTCTTGGGCACGCATCCAAGGACAACAAATCCCTCGAAGAATCTGGAAAGGTGAGAATTTAGCTAGACATTCTTACTACATTTCTGATTACATGTCATAACTTCAGGCAATAATGTAAAATGAACATTTAGATTAGATTCCCTACAGTATGGAAACAGGCCCATCAGCCCAACAAGTCCACACCGAACAGTAACCCATCCACACTCATTCCCCTACCTTTACCCCTGACTAATGCACCTATCACTACAGGCAATTTAGCCTGGCAAATTCACCTGGCCTGCACATTTTTGGATTGTGGGAGGAGGCCCACACAGACACAGGGAGAATGTGCAAGCTCTTCCTGAGGTAGGACTTGAACCCAGGTCCCTGATGCTGTGAGGCAGCAGTGCTAACCACTGAGCCACAATGTTGCCCCATCACCCAACATCAAAGTCCAGAGAACTGTTTAATTGGTGACTGAGCCAATGTCGTCTATTTTACACTGTTGATTAAAACCAAAGCTTCTTTTGGTATTTCTCACCAGCCACAATTTTCCCAAAATAAAATTGTAAGCAACTTTATAAAGAAAAGGCTAACACTGATAGAACAGGGCCAATCTATTTTGTGTTAGTGATTTGGTGATGCATTAAAATGTTTTTTCTTCCATATTTAAAATGTCTTTTCATTGATATTTACAAGTTGAATCAACAAGTGTATATTTTTATTGGATATTAGAAGTGAGTGTAAATTAAGAAACTAAGAGCACAACCCCTAACACTTCCTGTCCATTAAAATTTGAAATAGGAAATTATGGCATGTAATTTCCAACATAATCTCTTGGTGGATCTGGACCTCTGAATAGAAATTATCCTTTCTTTCATTACTCCGAGCAAATACAGTACAAATAAACTTTTTTTGTCTTCAGAACATGCACCTGAATATTGTTTTCAAATGATAACAACAAAACAGTTCTACATCCTGTAGGTCGAGGAGACATAATTTAAACATCCCTTGCCTGTTTCTCTTGTATCAATGATTTTGCATAATTTATCAGAGGCTCCAGGAATCACAGGAACATAATACAATTGGCTGTTACTATGCTGCACATATATTAACCAATAAAAAGATAAAGGGGTTAATGTGATTTTCAGTCTCTCATATATGCTTTGTTCTGGTCATTTGCAATGTACTTTTTCAACTGCTTGATGCCACATCTAACTGAGATTTGTAACACTTAGTAAGAAATTAGAAAAATAAATATTTACAGAACATGTTACATTGCTAATATTTGAGTATTTACTAAGAGCAATATTTATTACTGCATAATTCACCACATCGTCAGTGCACTTTACTAGGAATGTGTGGCTCAATATATGACCATAAGACATAGGAGCAGAAATTAGGCCATTCAGCCCATCGAGTCTGCTTTGCCATTCAATAATGACTGATACATTTCTCAACCCAATTCTCCGCTTTCTCCCTGTAACACTTGATCCTTTGATACTCAAGAATCTATCTCAGTCTTAAATATACTCAATTACATGGCCTCCACAGCCTTCTGTGGCAATGAATTCCATAGATTCATCACTCTCTGGCTGAGGAAGTTTCTCCTTATCTCTGATCTTTAAGGTGATCTCTTTTATTCTAAGATTACTCTAGATTAAAACATAGTAATTAGATATGTTAATATTCCATGGCAAAGCGAATCAGATTCCTTTGAGCAGCTTTACTTATGAACTAATAATTTAATTATTTTTGTAGGTTGTGTTTTTATAGATATTCTGAATTGATTTTTTGTACTTTTATCACCAAACTAAACATAGTCTAAATGACTTGTAAACATTCTTTCCCCTTTCGAAAACAGAATTGTTGTGAATGTCAGGTGGATTCCTCAGAATGGCTTCAGATGTAATTGAGAACCTCTGCTTTAGAGAATAAAATTTTGAATCAAATAGTTTTAAACTTCATTACTGAAAACAGACTTCGTTTGTTGTTCTGGTTATATTTGATTCAGTAAATTGTATGAAATAGCAATCTTTGTGATATTTTGTTTCACTTCCTCTCAGATTGCAACAGAAACAGTAGAGAACATTAGAACTGTGGTATCTTTGACAAGAGAAGATGCTTTTTATAAAAAATACATGGAACATGTAGATAAACCTTACAGGTACATAGCTTTCCCAAACTTATTTTAAATTGCAAGCATATTACATGCTGAGTCTATGATTGAAAACATTGTATCTTGAGCAATATTTTAGTAGCTCTTTTTATAAAAGATTTAAAGCTTCCATGCAGTTTTTAGTCTAAAATGGGAACATGGGTGTCCACAATGCATATTATATGTTCAGACAAAATACTTGTTTTTGATCTATGATTCCCCCTTATCAGAAACCAGTTCCTATAACTTGCCATTTATTTAACTCTGGAGAAATTAACCAATCCGCAGATCCAAAGGATAATCCAAGGGGAGCTTGATTTCTCCTTTCTCACCAAGAATGAAGTTATCCATTCACTAACCATGGCAATGATTCCCCTATTATTCTATCCCCTTCACAATTGTTTTAAATTTAACTCTAGATTTTTGAACACTACACATTTTCAAAATGATAGTTATTTAAATATAAAGTTAATGAATATATTGCATGAACCATATTTTCATTGATTCGCATTGTAAATAAGATGCCAAATTTTCTGAGCTTCTTTATGATTTTTGCAGAGCCGCACTCTCGAAAGCTCCATTTTATGGTTTCAGCTATGGTTTGGCACAATGTATTGCATTTTTTGTTCAAGCTGCAGTCTTTCGATTTGGAGCATGGCTCATTGTAAATTGCTTCATGGTTTTTGAGGACGTGTTCTTGTAAGTAACTTTATAAAATAAAGCCGTTCTTATGATCCTAGCTAATGGTAATATTGGACAGGTTAGATCCCTGAGTGAAATCTGGGTAAACAGAACATTAGATGAATTTTTGAGGTTGCTTACTGTGGGGATTAATTGCTGAATATATTCTCAAGAGGCTGCCAATGTTTTCTAACAAAGAACACACGTTTATTACATAAAAGAATAGAAAAATATGTAAGTCAGTTTGAAAAGGTCTTAATGTGAACTGTGTAACAAAGCAAAGCCTTGCATTTGGTCAACAGTATATCCAAAAACAATTTGCATGCTGATTGTGACATACTTTACTATATATTATACAAAATTATTCAGAATGTTTTGAAGCATGACTGATCATCATCCCAAAAAAAGCAGTAAAATAATAACCATGAAGATGACAATATCCTACTACACTATTGATGTTATTCCTGTAGCCACTGCTGTGTTCTCCCATACAACAGTTTAGGGCTTTATATAACATTCCTTCAATATTTTTGTTGATTAGGTTATAACATCTTGGAAATGAATGAAGGGGATGTTTAACTGGATAGTGTGAATAGTGGCAAGAGGTAGTGTGATAAGCTACCAGAACAATGTTCAAATTGAATAGCCAAGTATATACTTGCAGACTCTTTTCTTAGAATGTGTCTGAAAGCGGAAATTAAATCTAATTTTTCAGGCTGTGTTAGTGAGCAATTAAAGCCTGTGTGTTCAAGCAATCCCTCTTTTGACAAGCTATGCAGTTAATCAACTTTGCTTTCATTACTTTCATTTCATTTTTAAAATTCTGATACAGTCTGGTCTGAGTGGTGGGATTTCTGAGGCAACATTGATTCTCATTTGTGAACAGTGACCAATTTGTGATGAACTACACCAGGAGTACTGTGTACAGTTTTAGTCTCCTTACTTGAAAAAGGATGTACTGACACTGGAGGAGAAACTGAGGAGGTTCACTACATTGATTCTGAAATTGAGAGGCTTGGCTAATAAGGAGAGGTTGAGTAGACTGGGATTATACTCTTTGGATTTTAGAAGAATGAGGGAGGGATCTTATAGAAACATCTAGAAATATGAAGGAAATAGATAAGATAGAAGCAGAGAGGTTGTTTCTACAGGCAAATGAAACTAGAACCAGGAGGCATAGCCTCAAAATAAGGGGAGCAGATTTAGGACTGAGTTGAGGGAGAACTTCTTCACCTAAAAGATTGTGAATCTGTGGAATTTGCTGCCCAGGGAAGCAGTTGAGACTATCTCTTTCAATGTTTTTAAGACAAAGATAGTTTTTCGAACAATAAAGGAATTAAGGTTAAGTCCATGAAAAGATCAGCCATGATTTAATTGAATGTGGAGTAGGCTCAATGGCCAGACGGCCTACTCTATTTCTTATGTTCTTATGAGCTGCTAATAGTTATTTCGGCTGGAATTTGGAATGGGAGCAACTCTGGTTTATTTGAATTATGCCCCAAACTCTGATCCCGGAGGCAAAAAATAAATGACTTTGCCCTGCAAAGAAATATCAGATTTTTGGGAATTTTCTGTTTTGCTTTCTTTGTCCCAGTTATTATGATGGCACAGACCAGGCATATCTGAATGATATGTGTTGGGATCTCTTGGCAATCTAGTACACTGTTTATACATAATTACCTGTCAAGCTCAAAGTTCCATTGAGGAACTGATCAACATTTGGGACCCTCAACTTCCTACACTGGAGATGTGACTCCACTCCACATCAAGGAATACTCCAACCACTGGCACCTGATTTCCCCACATGACTAAACCTTTGCCATAAAGCCAACCCACAACCCACGGGCATTTGACCGTATTCCCTAATGCGGTCCAACTTCACCCACCTCCTCACTTATCTTGCAGCCCCCAGGCCCCTCCTGATAAATGGATGCCAGTCCTGCCAACCCCTGACAACTGACCCACCATAATCAAATCACCCACTTAACTGCTACCTGTATTCTCCACCAATCTGCTACTCAAACCTTCTCACCCACCTGGCTAACATTCTATCCCTTACCCACCTGACACCCTACTCTCTTAGGGTCCATGCAGTTGAGCCATTATCCACTCTGCACCCAGCCCTTGGACTCTATCCATGTGTATCTGACTGCCACCCATACTACTTATATATCCAGAACCCTATCCCCTCATTCACCTGTCAACTGACACACTTGGCACCCCTTTCCCTCACCCACCAAGGCACCCTACACCCTTACATCCCTGGTACATTAACCCCCTTAACCACTTGACATCCATTATTTTATCCACCTGTCATGCTACCCCATTACTTATCCATCTGCTACCCTGCGATACTTGTGATCATGACTGAGTGAGTAAGATGGTGGGTGAAAATTCCCTTTGTGATGTCGAAGTGCAAGTTCAAATCTTGCAAAGTTCATTCCTCTCTGCTTGTCTAGTTTAAACAAAAGGGGTGGGTGTTGCACTTCTTCCAATATATGCTACTGCTCCATCATCACTGAGCTTGTGTGAGAGTGGCTGCCTCTCAGCTCCTGGTCAACACCGTTCACATCTGTGACCAGAAAGAATAGAATATGGCAGCTATTGTCATAACAATGATCTTTGCAACAGCCCACTGGAAAGCTGCCTGTATGGATTGCTGGACTACTCCTGTTGTGATCAATCTTGCATCAGAAATCTGACCAAAATTGTTAGAAGTGGGCAACACTTGGTCTAATCTGGTTTAGAAATAGGGATTGCAACCAGGTCAGAATATTTCAGATAAGTGTCTTTGTCCATGATGTCTTTATTTGAATTATTGCAGAGACAAATCACACACGTTTATTTCCACAAGGGATGCTATGTTAGAAAATTAGAAATCGGCGAAAGAAAAAGCAACAATTGAATAGTTTGTCCAATTCTGGTGAAGTTATTTCATTGCAAGCATGCTTTTACAAAATACTAAAGAGAATAAAACTATTTCTAAAATCTGTTTTTAAATAATATTAGGGTTTTTGCTGTCATTGTATTTACTGCTATGAATTTGGGACAAGCTTCAACTTTTGCACCAGACTATACCAAAGCTAAAATTTCAGCACAAAAGATATTCCGTCTTTTAGAAAGGAAGCCACTTATTGAAACTTACGACGAAGGAGGAGAAAAACCGGTAAGTAGCAAGCAATTGCATCAACCAAAACTTATTTCAATAAGCATTAACTGTCTGTTATATGCATGTTAATTAATTCTACAATTTTCACGGTGCATTCTTGGAATTCTATCTTCACCTTTAACTGTAATTTTTTTATAAACTAACACTCACTGGAAATCCATGGACCACCACAGCTAACTAGAGAATTGTACTTCCTGCATCCCACTTAACTATTTTCCCAGTTTCTCCATCTCTGTCACTTTTTCCATACTAACAATTCTGCTGTCATCCCTGCATCACCTCTATCTTTCCCAGAACCATGACAAGATTCATCTTTTCCTCATCTTACCCTGCAACAGCATCTCTATTCAACAGATCATCCTCTGCCGATTTTTTCCATTTCCAGTGAGAAGCCACCAGCAGAAGACATCTTCCCTTGCCAAAGGGACAGTTTTCTCTCTGTGATACCTTGGTACATTTCATTCCCGCTCCCTACAGCACCTTCCTTTCCTCCAGTACTTTTCGATGCAAGCACAGAAAATATAACACCTTCATTTTACATCCTCCTTTCTCACCATCCAAAAGCCTGAATACTCTGTCCAGTATTTGCTGCTCACAATATGGTCTCCTCAATTTTGGAAATGTTAAACACAGACTTTCTGCAGAATACCTCCACTCTTTCTATTGGAGAGACCCTGGGCATGAGTTTCTGCTGCCAGAGGAAGGGAGAATAATGTGCTAACTCATTCAGGAGAGTGAAACTTTAATGGTTAAGACTCTCTCCTCAAGGCGAGTCAACTTCTTGCCATCAAGAGCCTAACATGCAAGTATCCATGTCTCCTTAATGGCACAACTCATTGGAATTAACTTTGCCTTCCCATTGATTTCTGCTCAATCTCACACTTCCGATACTCATCTGCGTTCAACAAATACATGCCTGGCAACTTGATCTTTCACCTCCAGGTACATTCCCTGCCTCTTCTACATCTATCAAAACGTTGTGTAAATAAAGCAAAGAACTGTGGATGCTGGAGAGCTGAAACAAAACAAAAATGCAGAAATTGCTGGAGAAGCTCAGCTGTTCTGGCAGCATCTGTGGGAGGAAAGCAGAGTTAACACTTCAGGTCCACTGACTTCATTAGTTAACTCCTTAGAAAAAGCGATGGTTAAACTGAACCTGAAATTGGGAGAGGTTGAGGCATGGGGAAAGGAGAGAGTTGAGTGGACTGTTAGACATGGAGCCCATAGAGAAAGAGGGGTAGTTAAACAAGGACCTTGTAAATAGCAGAGTCAAAAAGGATGACGCTGGAAAAGCACAGCAGGTCAGGTAGCATCCGAGGAGCAAGAGAATCGACATCTCAAACACATGAAAGGCTTAAGCCTGAAACATCGACTCTCCTGCTCCTTGGATGCTGCCTGACCTGCTGTGCTTTTCCAGCATTACATTTTTTGACTCTGATCTCCAGCATCTGCAGTCCTCACTTTTCTCCTATTGCAAATAACAGGTCAGTGCAAGAGAAAAGTTGAATAAGTGACAAAAGGGACTCAGAGTGGGAGAAGATGGGTGAGCCACACAATGCCATTCATTTCATGTGACAATGGACCTTGGAGTATGCGAGACTGAGTGAGCAATCATTGTCTCTTCAGTAGTACACGAATACACCTGGTCTTCTGTGATCAGCTCCATTGCCCACTCCTCAAGGTGGGTGAGGACCTTCACGTCCAACACGTCTCTGTCAATCATGTCCCTCTCCACCTAATAATGGGCCAGCTTACTCTGCAATGAAATAAATAGGAGGATTAAACGTGATATCAATGGGGGCAGGACAAGTTGGTGAGCCATACCTGGCAGGTGCGGAGGTCGGATAGTTCCCTTCTACAGTTAGAACTTTAATCGGACAACTTATGCATGTGATACGCAGGCTTACGGATTGATCTTTTAATGAGATGCCTGTGCAGTGGAAAGTCAGACAGAATGATGCCCTGTGAGACTTTCACTCATTTTTATGGAGTGTGGCAATTCATTCATTCTCTTTAAGCACTGCAGTTGGTTATACTGGTGGGTACTGGTGTCACTCACTGCCTGACTCCAGGCTAGATGTTCTTGCTGGGGGGCCTCCTTTTGCCATCTCCCAAGAAGAGGACCTGCCTACTTTGTCTTCCTTCCATCCAGTAGCACCCGTAATGAGGGGTCACAAAATTGTCAGCCAGCTTCTGCTTCTTGATGGCGTCTTCACTAGGGTGGGAGTGACCCTCAGATTGAATGAAAGCTGCTGGACTGCAGTGAGTGATGTGTGTCAGCTGGTTCTTAAATACAGTACCCGAGTTTTTGATCCTGCTTTCCAGCCCTTTATGATTTATGGAATAATTTGCTCAATCTCCTGCTTGCATAGAAAATGAGATGTAATCCTCGAATCACATGAGATAACCCACCCCAGGCTAAAGCAGAGCTTTAGCTCCAAGATGGAAAATCCCAGGCCCTAACAGTCCTCTCAATTCTCTATCTTGCCACCACTCTGATCTTTCTTGTTAGGCCTGTGCTGTGCTTCGATAAATCACAATGCAAGCTTTTGACTTGGTGTTTAAAAGTCTTTCAGATTGAACATGGAGCTCAACAGTTCAAGATCATGTTCTTCACCTCCATTTTGTGCCTTGCTTTTTGCTGTTTTGACTTTTCAATCACTTTCTTCTTAATTCCTTTACATTCATATAGCTACTATTTTGCCATTGACCCCTCATCTGGACACCTCTATGGTTTCTTTACTGGTCCCATGACTTTGGCTTTCCTCTTTGACTTAGTTGCTATATTCTTTAACTCTCCTGCCCTGTCAAAGAATGTTTTCTTTCTCTTTTCTTCCTACTCTCCCCTTTTTGCATACTCAAAACCGATACATGGGAAACTTTTCTTGGGGTTCTCATGAAAGGTCACAGCCCTGAACCATTGGCTCTGTTTTCCTCTCCACAGATGCTGCCTGACTTTGAATATTTTCATTATTTCTGTTTTGCTTTTCTAACTGTATAATGTCTTATGTAAATGAGCTATTAAAGATTCAGTTGTCTATTAAAGTTAGCAATGACATTGATTGTTCAATAATAGCATTTCATCTCTATTTAATTCTCATAACTATTGCAACCTTTCTCCTTTTGCAGAGCAAGTTCGACGGGAACATTGAGTTCTGCAATGTGAAATTTGCTTACCCTACACGACCAGACGTACAGGTCCTGAAAGGTCTGAACGTACAAGTTAATAAAGGCCAATCTCTGGCACTTGTTGGAAGCAGTGGATGTGGAAAGAGCACATCGATTCAGCTACTTGAGCGATTTTATGATGCTGTAGATGGACAAGTGGTAAGAGTCAATTCATAAAACTTAAATTGTCATCCATCAGCTCGGCAGGAATGTTGAACATCAAGTGAATTCACTTCATGGTCATTACTTCTGAACTGACCTCTTTGCTTCAGTCACTTTTATCCCTTTCATCAGCAAATTAATCTTGACATTGTCTATTCAGTGCCTCCTTAGTCCTCTTTGGCTGATTATTCCACGTACCTTTGCAGGTAAGTCCATAAAACGGTCCATCCAGCAGTTAAAATCATCGCAGTTATCACTCCTGAACCTTTTGAGTAAAAGGTGACTCTTGTCCCAGCTATGTCGTTAGAAGATAGGTGGGTGATTCACACATTGTCACCATATCCTTCTCATGAGCTCATCAGCTGTCAACAACTGCTGCTGTCAACCTTTCGAATGCACCAGCTCTCCCATCCTTATAACAAGAATACGTCTCTGACTTCACAGTGTTTTTAACTGAAACGTTGTTGGCTTGTTATATCCTGTTTATTCTTTTCATCAGTGCGAGTGCAATCCTTGTATTCGTCCAGAGTTCTCATTCACTGACACTAACCATTCAAGATATACAAATTTATAATCAAGTGACCTGTCTGCACCTATAAATGAAACATGGCACCTTGAACAGAGAAATGGAAAGGTGCTGTTCCCCTGGAAACAAATCCCAGTCTTCAAGAAATAATGATGATATGATGCTTGTATCTGTACATTTCATAGTTTTTATTGACTACAGTACATTATATCATGCTATTATGCAAGATGAAATCATTTTGGAAGTAAGTGTGGATTTAAACTACTCTTCTTAGAATAAATTAGTTATGTATATAGCAATCAACAAAATACTTCATGCACTTTTTCAGCATGTATACTTTGAATTCACTGCATCATGTCATTGTGTTTTCCAGTTGGCAGATGGGAAAGATATAAAATGTCTTCCCTTGTCATGGCTGAGACAACAGATTGGAATCGTATCCCAGGAGCCCATACTCTTTGACTGTAGCATTGCTGAAAATATACAATATGGTGACAACAGCAAAACTGTAACTCAGGAAGAGATTGAAGAGGTTGCAAAAACAGCTAATATTCACATTTTCATACAAAGCTTAACTGAAGTAAGTCCATATTTACATTGGTTGTCTTTTTAATGATGGGGCAGGCACAAAATCTTTAATATTTTAATACACTTCTACATATTAAATAATTTTCTGTGCAAATATGCACAAGTATATGTACATAATTAAGAGATTAAATCTAAATGATAGAATTTGTAAGTGCCTGAAGTTTTGTGCTACCAAATGTGTATTTTATAGTAAGTGAATTACTATCATAAATGTATTTCTGTTGCTTAATTGATACAGAATCATTATTACACGCCTTCTTTGAAAACAGATAGATGAAAGTGTTATTAATTATTTACTTGACTTGATTAAAAGAGGGGTTTTTGTATTTATTTTTGAGATGTTGTTCTTGACCAGGGCCAGCATCTATTGGGCATCACTTTGTGCAAGAGAAGGTAATTGGGAGCTGCTTTCTTTAAGTGCCTTTGGCTGTAGGCAGACCCACAGTGCTGTAATGTAGGAAGTTCCTGGTTTTTGGACCAGGAGAGAAGGAATGACAATGAAGATCCATGTCAGAATGCAAGTGTGGCTTGGAGGAGAACTTGCAAGTAATGGTGTGTCCCTGCATCTGTTCCACTTGCCCTTCCACCTGGTAGTGCTGACAAGTTGGAAGGTGCCTCAAAGGAGGCTTGAGTTAGTACAGCATCTGTGGCAGAAATTGAAAGTTAGAGTTGGTAGATGGGGTGCCAAACAAGCGGGCTGCTTTCTCCTTGATGCTTCTTGACTGGTGTTGGAGTTGCAAACATCAAGCCAAGTATAGAGTATTCCATCACAGTCCTGGCTTTTACCTTGTGGAAGGTGGGCAGGCATTGAGGATTCAGGGGGTGAATTACTTGCTGCAGAATTCGTCACCTGTTCTTGTTGCAACACTATCTATGTAAATGATCCAGTTTAGTTTCTACTCAGTGCTAATCCCCAGGATGTTGATAGTGGGAGATTACGTGATGTAACACAATTGAACATCAAGGGGCAATGATTAGATCCTCCTTTGTTGGAAGTGGACATTACCTGGCACAAATATTACTTGCCACTTATCAACCCAAGCCTGAATGTTGACCTGTTCTTGCTACAAATGGACATGGACTGCTTCAGCACCTGAGGTCATAAATGGTTTTGAACATTGTGTAATCATCAGCAAACATTTCTACTTCTGACCTTATAAAAGAAGGAAGGTCATTAATGAAGCAGCTGAAGGTGGTTGGTCCGGGGACACTTCCCCGATAAACTCCTCTGAAGGGGCTGACATAATTGGATTTAAACTAAAACAGCCAGTTTCCCTTGTGCAAGGTATGGGTCAACCACCTATGAGCTTTCCCCAATTCCTATTGACTTCAGTTTTGCTCAAATTCTGCTTTGATGTCAAGGGTGGTCACTGTCAGCTCACACTGGCAGAAAGCTATGGTTCAAATGGTAGCAACTGGCTTCAAACTCTAAAGGGTTTGTGTTCAATTTCCACCCTTGGCTTTGAGGGTGGCAGTCTGGATTAATACTTGGACTGAGGATGAGATTCTCTGTTGGAGATAATGGAATGAGTTTTTCCAAAATTTGGCCTAATGTTGATTTCAGTGATGGGCATGGAAGGTTTCTCTCTGTGTGAGCTCTCATGTGATTATGTGATGCTCACCTTAAGCATGCACCACACTTCCACAGAGGTGTTCTCATGCCATCTTGTACCCAATAATAGTGGCAAATATGTTCAGCTGCGAGGATGGTCTGTGGTTTCTGCCACCAGTGTCACACTTAAACTCCAGCTGAGCACTGGTTGGAGTGCTGCAAGCCAGAAATAGCCTTTCATGGTTCACATTTGTGAACCATCACACCAGAAAAGGCCAATAGAGAAATATTGGCACCCCAGTTTGCTGATGGGAACCCAGAGATCCTGCTGGATGGAATAGTGGACATGTCATGAATAGTGGAAGATGTCATCTTTCCTCACGTCTGCCAGAGGGGAGCAGAGCAGCAGAACCTCCCAGTCTGGTCTGAATTTGTCACCTGGGTCAATGTGGTGTCCATGGTAAGAATTGCCCAGCTATGCAAGGAGAAGGTTAATGATTTTCTGCACTCCACAAGGTTATATGTCATCATCTTCTCTCTTCTAAACTCACATTCACTCGTAACTCCACTACTGTGCCCACCAAGGTTCATGATTGGCCACTCCCATTATTAGATGTAGCATCGTCCCTCAAACACACCCCATTCACCCAAAATCACTAACCTAGCATGCTCTGCCTCAGCGCCAGAGACCCGGATTCAATTCCTGCCTCAGGCGACTCTCTGCGTGGAGTTTGCACATTCTCCCCGTGTCTGCGTGGGTTGCCTCTGGGTGTTCCGGTTTCCTCCCACAATCCAAAATAAAATGCAACTATGGAAGGACAACACTTACCTATGGCCTCAATTAAAGCTGTCAACAAAGATTTAGTGCCATCTGAAGCCATGGTTTTCTCTTTTTCCCAACAGCCACTTAAATCGAGCATCAGGTCAAGGGGATATCCTGGTGTGCAGCAGCTGTGATGTTAGCAATCAGATAAAAAAACTTCATAAAAACCAGTTCTAAGAAAGGGTCACTCGACCTGAAACATTAACTCTAATTTCTCTCCACAGATGCTGCCAGACATGCTGAGCTTTTCCAGCAATTTCTGTTTTTGTTTCAGACAAAAATACTTTATAATTTTCCTGTTTAATTGAAATTTTCTTTCACTCAATAGCAATTAGGTTTGGATTAAGATAGAAGGAAGGAAAAGCTTAAAATTATTTTCTTTTAGCATTAAGGTGAAATTTGATACTCCAACAATCTAAATTCGCTTCCGAGACAACTGAAGGTGTTGAGCAGCAATTCTAAGTTTTCAACATCATTGAAAATTGAGCTCCACCTCTTTCAACAAGGTGCAACTTTTTCAAACACTTCGCCTGTGAGACTAACAATATAAGAGTGGAACTTCTTATCCATTCATAGATTTTTATTAATTACAGTTTGGATTTGCATCCACAGGAGGAACATGTAACTTGTATTTTTTTTCTTGCATGTATTCAGACTGTCAAAGTTTTAGCAGTTCAGTGGAATGAAAGTGACAAAGGCTGACTGTTTTATAGTCACTACTGCTTTAGCTTCTTGTGTCAAACACTACTGTGACCTGCTCTACATGTACAATCATGTTAAATATACAAATAGACTGGGTTCTTGTTGAGATAGATATCTTGAAGTTTATTAGCCATACAAGCTATTTACATTGATATAATATCTTAGACTTATCCATGGTTCATGCCATTGTTTATTGCATAGACATAACTTTCTGCGTTGACTCTATTGCACTGAAAACATGACTGAGGATGAGACATTACCTTTATATCTGAGCATCACATGGTGTGATGTCATGTAACTGATGAAGTTACACTGCCTATCTGATCTAGAAACTACGCAATAATACAAAACTGCCACCACCACAGAACCTGTGCCACTAGCTGCTCCAGTTCATCTTAAAGAGCTAAAAGTTGAAGGGCCACCTAGAACTTTTGTCAGGTCACATTGCATATGTACATAGTTCACTATTCATGCACAGAACATCTAAGATCTTCTCCCTACCTTGCTGTTTGGAACTTGGTATCTCTGTGTGCATGCAGTCTTCTGAAGAATATTTAAGTTATAATACATATATGGATACACTGCACATATATGAATATTCCACACCTGTTGAAGGAGATATTTTTGTTCCAGAATGAAAGAGATATAGATTTTGTTAATGAACAAGCATTTCAAATAACTTTGACAATACAATGGTTCTCATGTGTTCCATTGCAAAACAAATCAACGTACTGTAATATGTTTAATAATTAGTTGGTTTCATTGTTTTTTCTTAATTTTCTCATCTGTTTTATAATTATTTATTATTTATAGCAGATCCAATTATCTCAAATTTTAAGAAGCAAATGCATTGAAGTAATATCAAAAAACTTATTCACAAGGCATGATGTCACCAATGCACTTATAAAGCCAGTGTTAACATTTGGAATGTTAGTCACAGATATTGTTGAACTACCCAAGGAATGTTTTCCTCTTTGGGGTAAAAACAATGACTGCAGATGCTGGAAACCAGATTCTGGATTAGTGGTGCTGGAAGAGCACAGCAGTTCAGGCAGCATCCAAGTAGCTTCGAAATCGACGTCTCGGGCAAAAGCCCTTCATCAGGAATAAAGTGACTGTTACAAAGAGCAGGTTCTGCCTCCAGCCTCTCCTCAGCTAACTGGCCATTAATTGGTGACAGGGCAGATTGTATTTTCCTCAGTGGGCTCCCTCAATCTTTCAGACATCGGGATTGGATCAGGAGCCAGGGAATCAAGTGCCTTGAATAATTTAGGCTGACCAGTGATCAGTGCTTTGAGTGAACTTCCAGATAGATTTGTGAACTCAAACATCCTGGAATAATTTAAGAAGCATTTGGATGCAGCAGTGTGGGAATGTAACATGAACGAGTTAAATTAGGGCAGATAGCTGCCTTCATCTGTAGGGATCTTGTGATCATTCGATAAAGATTGTCAATAACTATTGGTTACAAATGCCCTCGACTGTGTTAATTTAATGGATCTCCTTCTGTGGTAGGGGTACAACACCCGAGTTGGAGATAAAGGCACACAGCTCTCTGGTGGTCAAAAACAAAGGATAGCCATTGCACGAGCCCTTATACGTAAACCGAAGATCCTACTCCTTGATGAAGCAACATCTGCCCTGGACACTGAAAGTGAAAAGGTTATAATCTTAATCTATCATCTGTATCATTGGATAACATGTAATTATTTTACTTATATTTGAACAGATTAAATTTTATGTAATTTAAATCAATCAAGCCTCAGGGTATCTTGGTTCTTGATGGTAAGTGAACTTGACATTGCAATATTAGAACTAAATTTTCGATCCTGGTTATAGCATGAAGTCTGAACAGTGCTCTGTCCTTACATCCACTGTGCTAATTTACTCCATATCCTCCATGGACAGACATCAGGATTTATGCTGAGATGGGTAAAATAAAGTGCTTTTGTGCCTATTAACTAACTGTCTACAAAATACATTACTTCTGTTGGTAAAATTCACAATATTTAACTTCCTTTAATCCATTTTAAAAACTAGCATCAAGATTCGTAATCCCACTTCAAAGAAGTTATACCAAATTGGAATTGTCAATTAAAATGTGAAATGATAGGCCACCTACTATGATAATGAACTATTTAACTAGCAACAGTTTTAAATGGTTTTACAACTTGGCAACTTCCTTTTTGACAACTCTGTTGAAACTTTTTTGACAGCTCCTTTTGATAGCCCTCCTGCCAGTTTCAATGATTTTATGAATTTTATCAGTCCCACAACCCACCTGTTTCTCTCAAGGGCAGTTATTTCTTGCAAACATCACTAGACCACCCTTAACTGTCCTGGGACTATTTCTAAAAGGGTGTCCCACTTCTCCAAAGGTCTTTGGTAGCTTTGGGCCTTCTCCTACCAGGTCTAAAGTGCACAAGTCACACTTTGAGTGAAAAATCAGATTATTCTGAAGTGGCTGCACTTTGGATAATCTGATAGGCATTTTTTTCAAAAAAGCCAGCAGGTTGACATTGATAATCTCTTAACAGGTGACCATTGTTGCTACAATTACATTACCATTTTGAATATCAAACCGAGCATTTATTTTCTTTATGTTTTTGACAGATTGTACAGCAGGCCTTGGATAAGGCGAGGCAGGGTCGAACTTGCATTATCGTTGCCCACCGACTGTCAACAATCCAAAATGCCGATGTTATAGCTGTGATACAGAATGGTAAAGTTGTGGAAAAGGGAACTCATAGCCAACTCCTCAGTAAAGAAGGAGCTTATCACGCACTTGTCCATGCACAAGTTCAACATTAATGTGAATGTTGTTGAACTGATTTCTAATGGCATTGGAGCGTGTTTCACTTGGTAGTCTGCTATTGTAACTGCACAAGTTCCAAGGAAATTTATTTGTACATGTTAACTTTGAAAATTAAAATTTTAATTGGAAGATTCTCTTTGTTTTAAGATTTCATGTGATGGTGCAATTTGATGAAATATTATGCAAAAATGTGATTTTCTTATATATTAATGAAAATTTTCCTCTGATGTTCAAATAGCAGATAATTGTTATTGCCTATTTGGTTTTGAGTTAAAGTGCTCCAACATACAGTAGAAATTGTGTTATCATGTACTCAATAAAATTAGGGATGCCAGTAAATAAAACTACCACTTGCTGGGGAGTTACCACAATGACAACAATAAAGTGAGAAAGGGTTTCAGTGCAACACTGAGGGCTGGAGGGCCTGTACTGCGCTATAATGTTCTATCTTCTATGTCCTAGACGTAGAAGAATGTAAATTGACTTGTACAGTGGTGCTTTTGAGTGCCTCAGAGAGAAAGAGCTATCAGCAATAAACCACAAATATATATTTTGTATAACTAGTAGAGCAATCAATAATTAAATCACCACTAATAGTACAGAAAGAAATATGTGACTTGTAAACAAATACTGCTCTGCACTTGGCGTGTTGACTTGTTCCCATGCACCACATTATGGCTTTCTGCGGAGATGTATTTTTGCATTTTGTGAGCAGCTCAACCACGCACCTTGTTGGCGAAAGAAAAAAGAAGTCCAAACCATGAAAATGGAAGCTATGAGTCTCAATTCAGAATATCACCCTCAACATAAAGTCAGAATGTTTAAAATGTACATGGTTTGCTCTGAACAAAGGGTGTATCATTCTGGTTGGTGGAGAAATTCACTTGCTACAGTGCTGGATAACACAATTTAATTGTTTTTCTTGTTTTATTATTGACTATTGTAATGTGAATAATTTTGATTATGTCTTGGAATAGCCCTGCTTTTCAATTGATTTTCAAAGTCTAGTATGAGCTGTCCCTTCTTTTTCTTTTCATGGGCTGTGGACTTTGCCTTGTCATTTTGTCCTCAATGATAGTACACGTAAAGTCACCATAGTCTCAGAGAGCTACATTTCACTACAGAGAGACAATGGGAGATGATAACTCAGTTAACGAACAAGATTGAAATGGCAGGATCTTTGGGGTAGTCTAAGTTGGTGTTGGAATTGAGCCAATGCTGTTGGTGGTACTCTGTATTGTAAACTCGAAATCCAGCCAACCGAACTAACCTTTTAGTAGGCCTCTGCTTTAGAGTAGGTGTAGATTGTGTACTGGACTTGGGAAAGGATCCAACAACTTAAAAGATAATGATGACAAGAATTGATGTAGTTTCACTACCCATGTGTCTACAGCCCCATGATTTGTAGATAAGTGCACCAACTGCACTCTTCCATACTCTTGTATTGTCCAGTATTGTGTGTGTGTGATAGAGAAGGCAGGATAGTGGAACAAAGAACTAGAGAGAAACACTGAACAATCAGGGATATTACAGCCATAGATTCCCTACAGTGCAGACCGAGGCCATTTGCCCAATCATGTCTGCACCAACTCTGAAGAACCTCTACCTGCTCTATCCCACTACACCATATTTACCTCACCTGCACATCCCTGGATGTTATATGGGCAATTTAGCATGTGCAACCTCCTAACCTGTACATCTTCAGAATGTGGGAGGAAACCTGAAAACCCAAAGGTTTTATGGTTTGGGGCTTTATTAAAGAGACACCTTCACTTACTGCCACATATGGCAGATGAAATTTTATGTGCATGAAATAGGGATAGTGGGTTGGGCATCCCTGAATTAATGACCCGGATACCAATTGCAGTTATGAGGAGACATGAAGTATTCAAGCACTTGTCAGCAGCATGGTGGCTCAGTCGTTAGCATTACTACCTCATAGCACCAGGTACCTGGGTTCAATTTCAGCCTTGGGTGACTGTCTATGTGGAGTTTACATGTTTTCCCTGTGTCAGTGTAGGTTTCCCCCCACAATCTAAAGATGTGCAGGTTAGGTGAATTGGCCATGCTAAATTGCTCATCGTGTTCAGGAATGTGTAGGTTAGGTACATTAGTCAAGGTGGAATGGGTCTGGGTGGGTTACTCTTTGGAGGGTTGGTGTGAACTTGTAGTGCTTCTATACTAAAGGGATTTCATTCTATTATGCCTGCCTCATTTCATTTTAATGGTGAAGGTACTTTGGATACATCAATTGAATTGGGTCAATTGAATACCTTATGTAAGATATGGAATCTGGCAGACATAGGGAGAACATCCAAAATTGACACAAAAGGTCACTCCAGGGTGGAATTGAACCTAGGTCCCTGGCATTGTGAGGCAGCAGAGCTAACCACGTTTCCACTATGCTGTCTGTTCTGTAGAAAACAGTAAGAAAATCCTTTAAATTATGAAAAAGGTTGATAGGATTAGCATGGAGGTTGTATCCACGAGGTAGTTTGAAACAAGGCATCATAAATACAATAAAACATTGATTTTTTTTAAAAATTCACATGGAAATTGTTTAGTTACAGTGGTGAGAAGGTGAAAGCTGTTAAGACAGACTGGTAATGAATAATATTGATGCGTTTGAAAATAAGGATAGAATAAGTAGCATAAGATTGGAAGAAATCTAATAGATCCAAAGTATGTGCATATTTCTGTAAATGGGTTAAATGGTCTGTTTCATTGCTTTCAAATGCGGTAATTCTATGAAATTTTTCAGTCATGATTATGTAAGTATAATTGAATAAAGATAAGCATAAATAATCCACAGGTTTGAATGTATTCTAACAATATCCGATGAATAAAGACATTTGGTAGTCAACTGAACAGCTATTTGTTAAATTATTAAATCAAAACTGGATTTTTGATGATTCCACTGCAACTGAACTGTGTAATCTTCCTCTGCGGTTAAAGTTTCTCTTTTAACCAATGTCAGCAGTATTTGCATGTCCAGGTAAAAGTTAAAGTCAGTAATTTGTCAATTGAGATCGGATTTGAGGTATTTCTTGAATTTTAATTTCAGTGCTGTCATTGTATTTTGTGTACATGAGTCTCACAAGCTAATGAATCTCAGCAGGTTATTCTGGGTAAATTTCTTCATTCAATTAATGAATCACAGAAACAATACAGAGGAGAAAAACATTTTGGTCCAGCCAATCAGCTCCAGTGTTCCCCTTATCAAAATATCTTTTTGAATTTTCAATTCTGCTCATCAGGAAATGCATTGCTACTGTTAAATATTACTTTCATATCAATCTCTGTAAATAGCTTTCTTCAGGATTATGAAATTTTAGACTCTATGATATTTTCTGGAGTCAGAAATCTAAGGCAGTGCTCATGGTGAGTTAAAGATATGAGCTTAACCTTTTTCACTTTCAGTTAGCATTTTGGTTAAATGTGATTCTTGTCACCCAGCCTGCCATGGCTCATAGTAACTTTGGTCACACAATCCTCCTCCCTTTAATTATGCAACTGGACTCTTCGGCATCCTTCATGTGCAATCACACAACCCGACCATAATCTGCCAATCTTTCTAGCTCACCCTCAGGACCATTACTCACTTCACCTCAGCCACTACATACTCATCTCACCAAGGATCATGGACTACAATTCACTATTGCACGCATCGTGTCTAATCAAAAGCTTTCACCCACTTCATCAACTCAAAGTATTCAGCCTTCCTAGTTTGTTCTCCCACTCAATCACTTGGGCATCTCACTCCCTGTCCTGCATCACCACCCATTTCTCTTCCATTGATTCCTAGCACACTGAATCCTTCCCTTTGTTTTATTGTCACGTGCAATGTTATTCCATCTAAGCTACTGGCACATAATGTAGCTCTGGCTTTGGCATAGTTCGGTATTGTACAAAGACATATACCTGAATGTTCACCATCCCCTTGACCTGGTCAGCGCTCCCCACCATGACAAGCTGCTGTATGTAAGCATTAAAAATATGAAGCTGAGAGCTTTCAGATGCTTGAGATGAAAAACTGCGCGCACAAAGTGGCATGGTAGAAACATGCAAATCGTAGATGCCCCTGGGCTCCAAGTCAAAGTGTTAAAGGGCTGAAATGCTGTGACAATAAGTATGATCATATAGTGGCTGCTGATGGTTTGCTGATGCTGATTCACTTGGATACAGGGTCAAGGAACATGACAGCCTGGAGCATGCTGGGACATTGTGGGGAAGATACAACTGTCCTGTAGAAGTGGGTACAGACTCTGACTTATGTTCAGGATTTCTGCCATCTGGGAAGGTGGGAGAATTGGAAGAGACTCATTAATAAGATTGTTTGAGGTATAAATATGTTGTAAATTCATGGGAATAAGGTATTTGCTGTTCAATAATGAGATTCTGAAGTCATTATTTAAATGTGAAAGGGAAAATTAGAACATAGTTTTTCAGTGTTGAGATTCTGACTTTTTTCCATTCTTGACCCATTTTCCCAATGCTCTTGCCATTGTTCAAACCACACAAAGGAAGGGAAGATTCTACCTGTTGTTTGTTTGTAAAAAGAACCTGGAAGACAGTAGTAATAAGTAGAGTTGGTGCAGCAGCAGACGTGGAACATGAAGATGGGATTGAATTAGAGCTCAGGAAAACATGTGGGACAGGGTCAGAACATAAACTGCAATGCAGAAAGTGTGTATCTTCATATCATAGAGTCAAAGAGTCATAGAGATGTACAGCATGGAAACAGACCCTTCAGTTCAACTAGTCCATGCTGACTAGATATCCCAACCTAATCTAGTCCCATTTGCCAGCACTTGGCCCATATTCCTCTAAACCCTTCCTAAAAACATAGCCATCCATATGTCTTTTAAATGTTGCAATTGAACTAGCCTCCACCACTTCCTCTGGCAGCTCATTCCATACATGCACTACCCTCTGCATGGAAAAGTTGCCTCTTGTGTCCCTTTTATATCTTTCCCCGCTCACCCTTAATCTATGCCCTCTAATTCTGGACTCCCCTACCCCAGGGAAAAGACTGTCTATTTATCCTATCCATGCCCCTCATGATTTTATAAACCTCTATGAGGTCACCCCTCAGCCTCCGATGCTCCAGGGAAAACAGTCCCAGTCTGTTGAGCCTCTCCCTGTAGCTCAGATCCTTCAATCCTGGCAACATCCTTGTAAATCTTTTCTGAAGTCTTTCAAGTTTCACAACATCTTTCCAATAGAAAGGAGACCAGAATTGCACGCAATATTCCAACAGTGGCCTAACCAATGTCTTGTACTGCTGCAACATGACCTCCCAACTCTGACCAATTAAGGAAACCATACCAAACACCTTCTTCATTATCCTATCTACCTGTGACTCCACTTTCAAGGAGCTATGAACCTGCACTCCAAGGTCTCTTTGTTCTGCAACACTCCCTAGGACCTTACCATTAAGTGTATAAGTCTTGCTAAGATATGCTTTTCCAAAATGCAGCACCTCGCATTTATCTAAATTAAACTCCATGTGCCACGCCTCAGTCGATTGGCCCATTCTAATCAAGATCCTGTTGTAATATGAGGTAACCTTCTTCGCTGTCCGCTACACCTCCAAATTTGGTTTCATCTGCAAACGTGCTAACTATACCTCCTGTGTTCACATCCAAATCATTTATATAAATGACAAAATGTAGAGGGCCCTACACTGATCCTTGTGGCACTCCACTGGTCACAGGCCTCCAGTCTGAAAAACAACCTTCCACCACCACCCTCTGACACCTTCGAGCCAGTTCTGTATCCAAATGGCTAGTTTTCACTGTATTTCATGAGATCTAACAATGCTAATTAGTCTCTCATAGGGAACCTTGTCAAATGCCTTACTGAAGACCATATAGATTACGTCCACCACTCTGCCCTCATCAATCCTCTTTGATACTTTTTCAAAAAACTCAATCAAGTTTGTGAGACATGATTTCCCACACACAAAGCCATGTTGACTATCCCTAATCAGTCCTTGCATTTCCAAATACATGTACATCCTGTCTCTCAGGATTCCTCCAACAACTTGCCCACCGACATCAGGCTCACTGGTCTATTGTTCCCTGGCTTGTCCTTACCACCCTTCTTTAACAGTGGCACCACATTAGCCAACCTTCAGTTTTCCGGCACCTCACCTGCGACTATTGATAATATACATATCTCAGCACGAGGCCCAGCAATCACTTCTCTAGCTTCCCACAGAGTTCCATGTACACCTGATCAGGTCCTGGGAATTTATCCACCTTATGTGTTTCAAGACTTCCAGCACTTCCTCCGCTGTAATATGGACATCTTTCAAGATGTCACTATCTATTTCCCCACATTCTATGTCCTTCTCCACAGTAAACACTGATGCACAATACTCGTTTAGTATCATCCCCATCTCCTGCGACTCCATGCAAAGGCCGCCTTGCTGATCTTTGAGGGGCCGTATTCTCTCCCTAGTTACCCTTTTGTCCTTAATGTATTTATACAAACTCTTTGGATTCTCCTTAACTCTATTTGCCAAAGCTACCTTATGTCCCCTTTTTACCCTCCTGTTTTTCCTTTTAAGTATACTCCTACTGCCCTTATACTCTTCTAAGGATTCACTCAATCTCTCCTGTATATACCTGACATATGCTTCATTCTTTTTCTGAACCAAAACCTCAATTTCTCTAGTCATCCAGCATTTCCTACACCTACCACCTTTGTGCTTCACCCTAACAGGAATATACTGGCTCTGGACTCTTATTGTTCCTGAAAGCTTCCTATTTTCTAGCCGACCCTTTACCTGCAAACATCTGCCCCAATCACCTTTTGAAAATTCTTGCCGAATACTGTCAAAATTAGCCTTTCTCCAATTTAGAACTTTAACTGTTAGATCTGGTCTATCCTATTCCATCACTATTTTAAATCTAATAGAATTATGGTCACTGGCCCCAAAGTGCTCCCCCACTGACCCCTCAGTCACCCGACCTGCCTTATTTCCCAAGAGTAGGTCAAGTTTTGTATCTTCTCTAGTAGGTACATTCACATACTGAATTAGAATTTTTTCTTGTCCACTGTTAACAAATTCCTCTCCATGTAAACCCTTAGCACTGTGGCCATCCCAGTCTATGTTTGGAAAGTTAAAATCCCCTACTAAAACCACCCTATAATTCTTACAGATAACTGAACTCTCCTTACAAACTTGTTTCTCAATTTCCTGTTGATTATTAGGGGGTCTGTAATACAATCTCAGTAAGGTGATCATCCCTTTCTCATTTCTCACTTCCACCCCAAATAACTTGCCTGGATATATTTCCTGGAATATCCTCCCTCAGCACAGCTGTAATGCTATTCCTTCTCAAAAACACCACTCCCCCTCCTCTCTTACCTCCCTTTCTATCCTTCCTATAGCATTTGTATCCTGGAACATTAAGCTGCCAGACCTGTCCATCCCTGAGCCACGTTTGCTATGATATCATAGTCCCATGTTCTACCATGCCCTAGGTTCATCAGCCTTCCCTGTAGGCCTCTTGCATTGAAATAAATGCAGTTTAATTTATCAGTCCTACCTTGTTCTCTACTTTGTCCCTGCCTGCCCTGACTGTTTGACTCACTTCTTTTCTCAGCTATACTAGTCTCAGATTGATCTCTTTCCTCAGTATCTCCCCGGGTCCCACCCTACCTCCTTACTAGTTTAAATCCTGTCAAGCAGCTCTGGCAAATCTCCCTGCCAGTATATTAATCCCCTTCCAATTCAGGTGCAATCTGTCCTTCTTGTTCAGGTCACTTCTACCCCATAAGAGATTCCAAATATCCAAAAATATGATTCCTTCTTCCATATACCAGCCATGCATTCATCTGCTCTATTCTTACCCTCACTAGCTCGTAGCACCAGGAGTAATCCAGATATTAGTACCCTCAAGGACCTCCATCTTAAATTCCTGCCTAATTTTCTATATTCTCCCTTCAGAATCTCTTCCTTTTCCCTTCCTATGTCATTGATTCTAATGTGTACAATGACCTTCTGCTGGTCCCTCTCCCCCTTGAGAACATTCTGCATCGACTCTGAGACATTCTTGATCCTGCCACCAAGGAGGAAACACACCATTCTGATATTTCCCTGCTGGCCGCAGAAGTATCTGTCTGTGCCTCTGACTAGAGAGTGTCCTGACACAATCGATTGTTTGGAACATGACATACCCCTCATTACATTAAAGCCTGTCTTAATACCAGAATTTGGCTATTTGTGCTCCATTCCCCTGAAAGTTTATCATCCCCTATATTTTCCAAAATAGCATGCTTGTTTGAAATGGGCATGGCCACAGAAGACTCTTGTACTACCTGCCTACCTCTCCTACCTTTCTTGGAGTTAACAGATCTACCTGACTATATCTGCAGCTTTTCTCCCTTCCTATAACTGCCATACATCACACCCGCTAGCTCTTGTAAACTCCTCATTGCCTCTAACTGTCTCTTCAACCAATCCATTTGATCTGGTAGGATTCGCAACGAACAACATTTATTGCAGATAAAATCCCCAGTAACATGTAAACTCTCCCTGAACTCCCACATCCAACAAGAAGAGCATATCACTCTTTTAAAGGCCATTTTGCTGCTTCTAATCTACAGTCCCAGAAAGTAGCACCATCTTATTGCTCTACAAAACACTGCTCCAGGCTAACCTAATACTTATGGCTTACATTTTTATAATTTAATCAACAGACAAATCCCAATAAAAACATGTAATCAAAAAAGAATCCACTCTACAGACTATTGTAGATTTACAGCAAGGCTATACTTAAACTGTTCACTTATTTATTTCTGTGCTGTGATGTCTCCTAAACAGGTTCCTCCAAGATAAGTTATGCATTTCGCTGTTTGTTAAGTTTGCCTAGACACAGTCCGATGTCCAGCGACACATGAATTCAAACAGCAAAGGCAGTAACTGCGCAGATTCACTGCTGTATCAGTTAGCAGTGTAGGTTTCTTTTCTCTCTCCCTTCAAGACCATGTGCTCACTGCCTTTGTCTATCTTTCTCCCTTTTAAAAATGCCATTGTTTTGACTTTTTTTCCCAAAGTCCTAAAACAATTGCAACAGCGTATAAGACAGTAATTGCTGCTCCTGGAATTTGAGGAAATCACCTCCAACACCTAAAATATCTCAACAATTGAGCAGCTGTTTGCAGTTACAAATTTTTCCTGTCCTCCATCTTGGATTACCCAGAATTCCTATGTATTATCACAATAAGTAAGTGTCAGTTTGATGCAGGCATGTTAAGAATACAATTGATAAATAGGAGCCACGAAGATACAATGATGATAGATGCACTGCAGAAATTGAGGGAGCAGGCCTATCAAAATTCTAGATATACTGAAGTAATACAACATACCTGTGATGCAATTTTCAAGGTACTACATTCTTGGACTCCTAGGTGTCTCTGTTCAACAACACTTCCCAAAGCCTTGCCATTAACATTGTAAGTCCTACCCTTGTTTGTGTTACGAAAATGCAACACTTTGCACTTATCTGAACTAAACTCCATCTACCATTCCTTGGCGCAGTTGATCAATGTCCAATTGTACTCCAAGACAACTTTCTTCACTGTCCGCTATAGCACCAATTTTGGTGTCATCTGCAAACATACTAACCATGCACCATGTTCTCATCCAAGTCATTTATATAAATGATGAACACCAGAGGATCTAGCACCAATGCTTGCCCAGTGCTGCTTGTCACAGGCGTTTAGTCTGAATAAACAATCCTCTACCACCATCCTCTGTCTCCTACCATCAAGCTAATTTTGTATCCACTTGGCCATCTCTCCTTGGATCCCATATGATCTCACCTTACTAACCAGTCTATGATGTGGTAGCTTGTCAAAGGCCTGGCTAAAGTCCATTTACACAATGGAGAAAGTGAGAACTGCAGATCTTGGAGATCAGAGACAAAAAATGTGGCTCTGGAAAAGCACAGCAGGTTAGGCAGCATCAAAGGAACAGGAGAGTCCACTGCTCATTGGATGCTGCCTGACCTGCTGTGCTTTTCCAGTGCCACACCTTTTGACTCCACATGCACAATGTTTACCACACTGCCCTCATCTATCCACCTGGTCACCTTTTCAAAAAACTTAATCAAATTTGTGAGATACAATTTCTCACGCACAAAGCTATGCTGACTATCCTAATCAGTCCTTGCCTTTCCAAATGTTTATAGAACCTGTACTTAAGAATCCTCTCCAATAACTTACCGATCACTGATGTTAGTCCCACCAGTCTGTAGTTCCATGGCTGTTCCTTCCAGATACTGTTTTGGTACTACATTAGTCGACGCTCAGGCACCTCACCCATGACTGTCAATGATACAACTATGACTCCTACGGTTCTTGCAATTTCTTCTCTAGCTTCCCACAATTTCCTAGGAGACACTTGGTCAGGTCCTGGGCATTTATCTTTCTTTATGCATTTTAAGACCTCTAACGCCTCGTCTTTTGTAATGTGGACTGTTCAAGACATCGCTACTTACTTCCCCAGTGTAGCAGTTTCCTGGCTGCTAAAACACAGATGGAGTGCTAACTTGGCCAGACAGTAAGGGATTCTAGGTATATTGGCCAAGTGAAACTCTGAAATCACAAAACCCACACACCAGACACAGCGCAAACACAGCAGCCAGGTACTAATGACAATAGCATGGTGTAAAGGGCAACAGTTATCTTGGTCAGATATACCCCCAGCAACTTATTCACTAAACAAAGGAGAGCCCAGACAGAAAGGCACCAGGTCCTGCTACACAAAGAAACTAACAGTAGCTGCCATCTAAATGACTGACTATGTTTCAAGCTATTAGATGTAGCTCCCTGATTGGCTAGAACAATATAAAGTTACAGAAACCATCTAAAGGCAAAAAAAAACCAAGGTTCATCTGCATACCTCTCTCTTGGAATCATCTGAGGTCTCTGAGGTGAGCAGCATCTTCTGCCTGGACAGCCTACAGCCTAGAGGACTCAATAATGAATTCTCCAATTTCAAATACTGTCCCTTGCCATCCTCTGACTCCCCTCCCTTCCACTGCTCCCTGCCACCAATCAGATTCATTCCTCTGATTGACCAATCAGGTCATACCCTCTACCTGTCTTTACCCATTTTCACTTCACCACCCTTCCCCCTCCGCCCCCGCTTTATCTGCAGCTCCCTCCACACCCGCCTCCAGTCCTGAAGAAGGGTTACAGCCGAAGTGTCGATTTCTCCACCTCCTGATGCTGCCTGGCTTGCTGTGTTCTTCCAGCCTCCCACCTGTCTTAGAAAGGGAAGACATTGGGAAATTGTTTCTGTCAGGTGGGGATACTGGGACTCCTGGGCACAGCCTTAGAATTAGAGGGGGTCAATTTAGAATGGAAATGAGGAGACATTTCTTCAGCTAGAGAGTGGTGGGCCTATGGAATTCATTGCCACGGAGCACAGTGGAGGCTAGGATGTTAAATGTTTTCAAGGCAAAGATTGATAAATTCTTCATCTCGCAAGGAGTTAAAGGATATAGGGAGAGTGCGGGTAAGTGGCGTTGAAATGCCCATCAGCCATAATTGAATGGCGGAGTGGACTCGATGGGTCGAATGGCCTTATTTCCACTCCTATTTCTTATGGTCTATGGTCTGACAGTCTACTTTAGATTCCAGCATCTGCAGTTTTTTTTGTCTCTTCAGAGGCAGAGACCAGTTGACCATCCAGAGAGAGACAGACAAAAAGAGGAAGAAAGTAGTTTCACAGAGTCAGAGCCAGACAGAGAGCAACTGTGTAAATGTACAAGATACCCAGGATGTATTTTAACCCTAAGGGGTCAAATAGGATTATAGCGATAGTATGTTTAGTATTACTAGGTTATTGTAAGTTCATTCCTGATCAAGTTGGGACTGTTTTGCATTACCAGCTCATGTTTGTATTGATTTGAGCGCTTCGGTATTGTGGGACACCTGAGCAAATTCATGATAACACCAAGTTCCCTAGCTTCCATGTCCTTCTCCATGGTAAGTACTGACAAGAAATATTCATTTCGGGTCTCACCCATCTCTTGTGGGCTCCATACATAGACGACCTTGTTAATCTTAAATATACTTGTAGAATCCCTTCGAATTCTCCTTGACCTTAATTTCCAAAGCTATCTCAGGTCCCCTTTTTGCCCTCCCGATTTTCCTATACTCCTCCAGGGATTCACTTGATTCCAGCTGCCTGAACCTGACATATATCTCCTTCTTTATCTTGACCAGAGCCTTTATACTTTGGCCCCCCAGTCCTATGTTTTCCCAGAAGTTGAAAGAGTGTTTTCTTATCCACTTAATTAGTCCCTTGGGATCTTATATGTTTCAGTTAAGACACCTAATACTTTACTCAACAACACAAGATCCAGGCCTGTTCTGTTGAGCCTTTCCTCATAAGGCAATCTGCACATTCCAGGTTTCAGCCTAGAAAATTTTCTCTAAACTGTTTCCAAAGCATTAACATCATTTCATCATTACAGTGACCTGTACTGTACACGGTACTCCAGATGTTGGCTCACCAAAGCCCTATAGCTAAAACATAATCTCCCTACTTTTGGTTTCAAATCCCTTCACGATAATAAGTGACACTCTATTAGCTTTCCTTATTAATTGCTGTTCCTGCATCCTGACCTTGTACACTAAGTCTGCATCTCGGAGCTCTGCAAGCTCTAACCTTTTGGAAAATAGGCATGTTTTTTATTCTTTCTGCCAAGGTGGACAATTCCACATTTTCCTGTATTCCATTTCATTTGTCAGATCTTTGCCTACTCACCTTGCCCACCAAGGGCAATTGGCCCTGACAAGATTCTGTCAATATCACTGAAAGCTTGTGCTCCAGAATTTACCACTCTCTTAGCTAAGCTGTTCTAGCGCAGTTACAACACTGGCATCTCTCCAACAAAGTGGAGAATTGCCCAGGTGTGTCCTGTATAAAAAGCAGTATTAATCCAACCTGGCCAATTACTACCTCATCACTCAATCATCAGTAAAGTGATAGAAGGATGTCATCAATGTTGCTATCAAGGAATATCTGCTCAGTAATAAACTGCTCAGTTATGCCCCGTTTTGGTTCCATCACGGCCATTCAGCTCTTGACCCCTTGGTTCCAACATTGACAAAAGAGCTGAACTGCAAAGGTGAGGTGAGAGTGTCAGCCCTTGACATCAAGGCTGCATTTGACCAAGTGTGGCATCAAGGAACCCAAGCAAAATTGGAATAAATGAGTATCGGGGGCAAATTCTCCGCTGATTGGAATCAAACTTGGCATATAGAAAGATGGTCTTGGTTGTGGGATGTCAGTTATCTTAGCTCCCGGACATCTCTGCAGGAGTCCCTCAGGATAGTGTCCTCGGTCCAACCATCTTCAGCTGCTTCATCAATGACCTTGCCTTCATCATAAGGTCAGAAGTGGTAATGTTCATTGATGATTGCACAATGTTCAGCACCATTTTCAACTCCTCAGATACTGAAGCAGTCCATATTCAAATATAACAACATCTGGACAATATTCAGGCTTGGGCTGACAAATGGCAAGTAATACTGGTGCCAGAGACAAATACCAGACTATGACCATCACCTATAAGAGACAATATAACCACCACCCCATGACAATCAATACCATCACTGAATCCCCAACTGTCAACATCCTAGGAGTTACCATTGACTAAGTCTCAACTACTCGCTACATAAACAGAATGGCTGCAAAAGCAAATCAGAGACTAGGAATGTTACAATGAATAACTCAACTTCTGATTCCCCAAAGCCTGTCCACTATCTACAAGGCACAAGGCAGGGGTGTGACAGAATGTTCCCCATTTGCCTGGAACAGTGCAGACCCAACAACATCCAAGAAGCTTGACATCATCCAGGACAAACTAACCTACTTGACTGGCACCACATCCATGCATATCCACTCTCTGCAACACCAACATTCATTCACAGCAATGTGCATTATCTACAAGACATACTGCAGAAAATCTCCGAAGTTGCTTAGACAGCATCTTCCAAATCCACAACCACTTCCACCTAGAAGGACAAGGGCAGAGGATACTTGGGAACACCATCACCTTCAAATGCCCCTCCAAGCCACTCACTATCCTGACTTGGAAATATATCACCATTCCTTCACTGTCACTGGGTCAAAATCATGGAATTCTCTCCCTGTTGACATTGTGAACCAACCAACAGCAGGCAGACTGCAGCAGTTCAGAACGCAGTTAGCCACCACCTTCTCAAGGGCAATTAGGTGCGGGCAATAAATGCTGACCCAGCCAGAAACACCCACATTCCACAAATTATTTTTTTTAAAATCACATGAGTTATCTGTATCCCTTTGTAGGCTCCTTACAGCATTTTCACAACTCACTTTCCTACCTATCTTTGTGCCATCAGAAAATATAACTACTATACCTTCAGTCCCTTCATCCAAATCATTTAGATAAATTGTAAAAAGCCCTGTTATTTGCCCCAATAGCCCACTACTCATCTTGTGAGCCTAAACAAAATGAATTTATTCCTATTCTCTGCTTCCTGTTAGCCAATCAACCTCCTGTTCATGTCAATATGTTACCCCCTAAACCATGAGCTTTAATTTTTCCCTATAATCTATGATGTGGCATCTTACCAAATCCAAGTACAGTACATCCCCTGTACTTGGTTCCCCTTTATCTACAGACAAGCTACTTCCTCAGAACAAAACTCCAAAAAATTAGCTAAATATGATTTCCCTTTGACAAAACCATGTTGGATACACATGATTACTTCGAACTTAGGGAGATGCGCAGTTATAACATGTTTAGTAGTAACTACTGACATTTTCCCTATGACAGATGTCAGGTTAACTGGTCTGTAGTTCCCTGCTTTCTGCTTCCCTCCCATTTTGAGTAAAGGAGTTACTTTAGCTAATGTCAGTCAAAAGGAAACCTCCCTGAATCTAATGAGTTTGGAAAATTAAAACCTCTTCCTCATCTATCTCACTAGCTACTTCTTTGAAGACCCGAGGATGAAATCCATCTTGGACATGGAAACTTGTCAACTTGCAGTTCCAACAATTTACTCGGTACTACTTCAGTGCTAATTGTACTTTTCTTGGTTTCCTCTCTCCATTTCAGTTCCTGATTTATGTTACATGTATCCCCTCTAGTGAAGACTAGCTCAAAATGTTTGTTCAATTCATTTGCCATTTCATTATCTTCCATTCCTAATTCCCCAGATTCACTTTTTTTTACATGTTCAACACTTGTTTTTCAGATTTTGATTTAAAAATTTTATCCACCCCACCATCCCAAAACACGTACACTTTTTAAAAAATCAATGGGGTGTATTTCCTCCATTTGCTCTGCCTGTGGGCTCTGACTTTGCAAGAATGGCAATAACTGAAGCAATCTATATCCAAATGCAGCGAGTCCTGGACAATATTCAGGTTGGGGACAACAGTCAAGATTCATTTCAGATTAACATACAGTTTCAGTTGGCAGTTAGGAAGGCAAATGCAACGTTAGCATTCATTTCGAGGGAACTAGAATATAAGAGCAGAGTTGTGCTGCTGAAGCTGTGTCTCTGGTCAGACTTCATTTGGAATACTGTGAGCAGTTTTGGGTCTCTTATTGAAGGAAAATATGCTAGCATTGGTGGGGTTCAGAGAAGGTTTACAGGAATGATCCTGGTAACAAAGGACTTGTCATAGGAGGAGTGGTTGAGGACATTGGATCTCTACTCAGTGGAGTTTAGAAGGATGGGGGGGTTATTTCATTGAAACTTACAGAACGCTGAGAGGCCTGGATAGAGTGAATATAGAGAAGATGTTTCCATTAGTCGAACAGACTAGGACGCCAGGGCACAGCCTCACAGTGACCAGAGAGAATTGAGATGAGAAGACATTTCTTCAGCCAGAGGGTATCTAATCTGTGGAGGCCAAGTCATTGAGTGTGTTTAAAACAGAAGTAGATAGATTCTTGATTGGCAAGGGAATTAAGGATTACAGAGAGAAAGCAGGAGAATGGGCTTGAAAAACAAATCAGCCATGATCAAATAACAGAGTAGATGCAATAGGCCAAATGGTCTAATTCTGTCCCTACATATTATGGTCTTATGGTCTTATGATCTAATGCCAATATCTCTTGTTGGGGACCAGCAATAAACTGCTACTCTAAAGTAACCTAGTTCATTATATATCCTTCCATTCTGAGCAGCGCAGGTCAACACAGTAATCCTATTCAGGGAACTGTCTCACTCAATTCAAAAACTAAAACCCAAAGACTCTTTCTCTAAGCTAGGGGTGTCTTCCTTATCCTTAAAAACAAACAAGTTTAAGCAGTAGCTAACAAACTTTGATACCCTGCTATTTACCTTAATGGATCACAAAATAATCGAAAATAAATAAATGTCCGTCTGTGGTGCACAAAACCTGAAATCTGTTTTTGAAAGAAATCACCATGTCAACAGAAACTTATTTATTAACTTCAGACAAATCCACCAGATACTATCGCAATGTCCAGAAACCCAAACTCACAATAAATAATATTGAGAAATATACGCAAATTCTATTGTTACCATTACACACAATAAGCTACAACTTTATCTAAGACAAGAGCCACTTCTCATTGGATTCACTAGTGTTTTTTCTCTACCACTCAAAAAAAAAAGGCACTTACAAACAGTCTTGGAAAGAGGATGATGGCACCAAACTACCCCAACCATAGACTGGTAGTAATTGTCATTGTAGCATATACAAGAATGCCATCTGTCTGAGGAGAGAGCATCTAATGTTTTCCAGCAGTGACTATTCACTACTGTCCTCGATGCCACCATCTGATGGGACTCACATGATCCTGTGATGAGTCATCCTTACATATAGTAAACTCATCTGAGGGATGTCTTTATTTTGATTGACTTGGATCACCTATTGTAGAATAGCAGAAAACCCCTGTGAGAGACAAAGGACATGAATGTGTACTGTGGAGGTAAAAATATTTCAAGTTATTATGGGCATGGTCATATATCAGTAACAAATGATATCAAGTGAACATGGCTGACTGTATGTGGGTCTCTTATTTCATTCTGTCACCAAGGATACCCCACAATTCCCATCTCCAATGGCCAGAAACATTGAGGCTCTGCTGATCTCCAGTACCTAATTCTCTGCAAATGAAGGCCATGCCTGGATCTTTGCCTTCCCTAAGTATTCACCACTTCCTCATCCTGTAAGGAGGGAATGAAGAGAACTAGAAATAAGAGTCGTGAGATGTACTTCCCAAATTCTATTAATCCTCTAGGTGTGAGTGATTCATCGAGAGAGGCTCAATATTACCTGAAAAATGAATGAGTACATTGTAAAGGGTCAGATGGGGATATGAGAAAATCCACATATAGAGAGCTGTGCCTGAAACTGCATGTTTAACTGGTTGTGAGGAATGATGTACTTAAGAAGGCAAAGTAAGATAGACATCAGGATAGAGGGTGTCCCATTGATCTCACTTTTCCTGTCTTTCTGACATAATTGAACCACTGTCTGCATTAAATTTAGGCGAATGGCAGCTGTCCTGCAGCTATCCTCCTGGGAAATCTCCAAACACATCTTCTTTGTCTTAGCTGCTAGCTGCCTCAATCCTTCACTGGGGAGGAATACCTCTGTCTGCACCCTTACTGTCCCCTGAAGCACATCTAGGGAGGTGTTGCTGAAGCACAGTGCAGCCTTTCCCCATCTTGACACAATAATAAGTGATCTTCTTAGACAACTGCAAACTCGTTCACATCTTTGGGTTTAGGATTACTCCTTTAAATACAAAGTTAAAAATCACACAACACCAGGTTATAGTCCAACAGGTTTAATTGGAAGCACACTAGCTTTCGGAGCGACGCTCCTTCATCAGGTGGTAGTGGAGGGCTCAATCCTAACACACAGAATTTATAGCAAAAATTTACAGTGTGATGTAACTGAAAGTATAAATTGAAAAATTGATTGTCTGTTAAGCCTTTCATCTGTTAGAATACAGTGATAGTTTCACTTCTTTCATGTGTAAATCACAAAACCTTTTTTAACAAGTTGCATTCTCGGGTTAGCTGTTAACAATGGTGATAGCTAGACAATATGTTGAAGGTGTTAGCCCCCTGTGTTCTCTGTTTATACCATGAAGTTTAGATTGATTCTAATGTAAAAAGTGAGATAATGTAGTTTCACATGAATTCATGCAGTTTTTGAGCTCAGAGTTCTACATGAATGCATGCAGTTTTTGACCAAAGTACAATGTAACTCTGCAAGTACAAATTCACCCCACAAAATATATGTGTGCATGTGGGTCTTTGTCTGTGTGTGTGTGTGTGTGTGTGTGTGTGTGTGTCTGTCTGTCTGTCTGTCTGGGTTGGGGGTTGTGAGTGTGAGAAAGTGTATGTGTGTATGTGTGTAGTGAGCGTAGAGTGTCTTAAGTCTGTGAGGGGGTGCATGTGTCAGTGTGGGAGTGTGTGTGTCTGTAAGAGTGTGTGTGGGTGTCTGTGTGCACGTCAGTGTATAAGTGTGTCCATGTGTATGTACATATAGGAGTATCTGTGTGTGTGTGTGAGAGTGTCTGTGTGTGTGTGTATAGTGCAATGGTGGTCACCTGTAATGTGACATGAACCCAAGGTCCCGGTTTAGGCCCTCCCTATGAGTACCGAACTTAGTTATCAGCCTCTGCTTGGCCACTTTTCTCTGCTGCCTGTCCCGAAGTCCACCTTGGAGGATGGTCACCCGAAGGTCCGAGGCTGAATGTCCTGGACCACTGAAGTGTTCCCCAACTGGGAGGGAACCCTCCTGTCTGTTGATTGTTGTGCGGTGCCCATTCATCTGTTGTCGTAGCCTTTGCTCGGTTTCCCCAATGTACCATGCCTCCGGGCATCCTTGCCTGCAACGTATAAGACAGACAACGTTGGCTGAGTCACACGAGTACCTGCCATGTACAAGGTGGGAGGTGTTCCCACGCGTAATAGTATCTATGTCCACAATCTGACACGTCTTGCAGCGCCTACCATGACAAGGTTGTATGGTGTTATCCTGAGAGCCGGGCAGCTTGCTACGAACAATGATCTGTTTGAGGTTTGGCGGTTGTTTAAAGGCAAGTAGTGGAGGTGTGGGGAAGGTCTTGGGGAGGTGCTCATCCTCATTGATAATGTGTTGCAGGTCACGAAGAACATGGCGTAATTTTTTCAGCTCCTAGGAAATACTGAACAACAAAGGGTACCCTACTGGTTGTAGCACGTGTCTGTTTCCTGAGGTCATTATGGTTCCTTGCTGTGGCACGTTGGAACTGGCGATCGATGAGTTGGGCATCATACCCCATTCTTGTGAGGGCATCCCTGAGTACTTCCAAGTGTCCATCACATTCCTCCTCATCTGACCAGATCCGGTTTATGCGTAGGGCTTGTCCATAGGGGATGGCTGTTTTAATATGTTTTGGGTAGAAACTGGAGAAGTGTAGCATTGTGAGGCTGTCTATTGGTTTGCGGTAGAGTGTGGTGCTGAGGTGCCCATCCTTGATGGAGACACATGTGTCCAAGAATGAGACAGATAGTCGAGAGTAGTCCATGGTGAGTTTGATGGTGGGATGAAATTTGTTGATGTCACTGTATGGTTTTCTCAGTGACTCCTCGTCATGGGTCTAGAGGAAGAAAATGTCGTCAATGTACCTGGTGTATAATATTGGTTGGAGATCCTGCATAGAGAAGAAGTCTTGTTCGAACTTGTGCATAAAAATGTTGGCATATTGGGGTGCAAATTTAGTTCCCGTGGCTGTTCCATGTGTCTGGATGAAGAACTGGTTGTCAAAGGTGAAGACGTTGTGATCAAGGATAAAGTGGATGAGTTGTAGGATGGTGTTTGGAGATTGGTAGTTGTTGGTGTTGAGTACTGAGGCTGTTGCCGCGATGCCATCATTGTGGGGGTTGCTGGCGTAGAGTGTGGCGACGTCCATTGTGACGAGGAATGTTCCCTGTTTGACTGGTCCGTGGGTGCTGAGGTTCTGTAAGAAATCTGTAGTGTCGCAACAGAAGCTGGGGATTCCCTGTACAATAGGCTTCAAGATGCCTTCCATTTGGCCGGAGAGATTCTCACATAAGGTCCCATTGCCTGATACGATGGGATGTCCTGGTTTATTGGCTTTGTGTACCTTTGGAAGGCAGTAGAAGTAGCCTACACGAGAAGTACGTGGGATGAGGGCGCGTAGGGAACTCTGAAGGACTGGATCCAAAGTTCTGATCAATGTGTTTAATTCTAGGGTGTGTTCTTTGGTCGGATCAGCCGGTAGTTGCCTGTAGTGTTCCTGATTGTTCAGTTGTCGGTACACTTCCTTGCAGTCATCTGTTCTATTCTGAATGATAATGTCTCCTTTTTTATCTGATGGTTTGATGACAATGTTGTGATTGGTTTTGAGAGCCTGGATGGCATTGCGCTGTGAACGGGTGATATTTGATCTACTTTGTGGGTACGGCTGATGAATCAGGCATTTATATATTTCCTGAGGGTTTGAGCATACATGTCAAGCCAAGGGTAGCGGCCCTCCAGTGGTGTCCAAGTTGACTCCTTCTTTGGTCACTCCTCTACAGATCCCTGTGATGACTGTTCCAGTTCATCAGTGGGCTCTTTGGGATCACTGCTGGCACCTTGAAAGAATTCCTGGAGTCTCATTCGTCTGATGAACCCCTCCGTGTCTGCTGCCAGAACCAACGGGTCCATTTTGGTGGTGGAGCAGAAGTTGAGACCCCTACTCCTTTAAATACATGTTGTAAAATTACGCATGTGTGCTTGCAGACATTGATTAGATGGAAAGTCTAGATTTAAAATCATAATGGTGGGACTGGCCAATGACAGACTCATTGCATTTACATCTGGGTTACCCAACCCACCCCCCCAAGCCCCTCCACACCCCAACACCCCTCCCCAAACCCCCGCCACCACCGCTCTCCTCACTGTCACTCCCAGACAACTGGGCAATTTCATCACCTGACTATGTCAAATTGACCAAATATGTATTTCAACCTCCTTCGCAATCCCTAGTTGTTAGAACAAAGCTCTATCAAATCTAACACAAAACTAATGTAACACGTGATAATCGACTGTGTTCAGTGTTTGGAATTGATGATTTGGTGACTTTTGCTTTAAATTACTACCATAGAATATTTCATAACTCACCTAAATTGCTTAAATTCTTAACAATTGATTTGACTTCACGTTAATAGTAGACTGTAATGTTCTTACCAAACATCTACTGTTCTAACATTTGTCTTCCCTCTCTCTCTGTTTGTCCTTTTTCCTTGACTCCTGCTTCTTTCCCTCCCCACCTTCATCCTCCCTTTCTTTCATTTCCTCTCCCTTCCTCTACTTGCCTCCTCTCCCATCATCCCTTGCTCTCTAGATCCATTCCTCACCCCATATTTTTTCACATTGGTTCACACTGCCACTCATTGATTTTTTTGTGGTTTTATTTTGTCCCTCTACCCATCCTATCACTCTCTCTCCTCTTCTCCCCGTCTGTGTGTCAATATTTTGAAGGCTTTCTACTGATTATCATATTGAGTCACGCTGATGTTTGATGATAAGACTGAAGTTAAATAACAGATTGCATTTCCTTTCACCATTTCTCTTTCAAAACATGACCAAGTTAATCATTAATATTCTCAGAAAAGTGAACAATGTCTGTAATTAGAAATTATATATTTTTTTCATCTCATGATTGCTTTGAGAATTATTTAGCTTTCAAGTGTAGTATTGTGCAGGCTAATTGGATAATTTATAGAAACATTCCATTTGATCAAAATTCTATTTTTATATTTGTGCACATGTAATAAATGAGGACTGCGATTATGGAAATGCCTGAGAAGTAGACAGTGCACTAACATGAAAAAATAACGGATTAGTTTGTGTTACCATACTATGGTGGAAAATACAGCTGAACACGTGGAAAGCAGGTAAATAAATTATTTGTGATTTTTTTTAATTACAGGAATGAGAATCTAGGAAATAACAGATTTTTCTCCCTAGGATATAAATTTTAAGGAGAAGTTTCCAAAGACGTATTCAAAACTATGGGAGTGTGATTGAAAACATATGGGAAAATTATTTCCACAGGCAAGGGAGTCAGAAGCCTGATAATGCAGACTAAATGTAATTGGCAAAAACCAGAGGGAGGTTTAGGGAATTTCTTATTAGAACTGTGCATTTTTATAATCCGGAATACATCACCTGAAAGGGTAATGGTAGCAAACTCAATAGTGACTTTGAAAAGAAACTTTGATTAAGTACTTGATGAAGGCAAGGGTGAAATCTAGCTTGTTAAATCCTATCTTTTGTTTTTAACAGTAGAGGCCAGTTACAGAAAACATTCTCAAGAGGCTGTCATTGTACTTTTGACATAGAATGAAATGTTTATTAAACAAAAAAGAAACCCAGAAATAATATTGCACTAGTCAAAATGAAAGGTTAGAAAGACATCATAACACATCAGAAAAAGATTCAACTACCACTTTTATCTCTACAATGTCCTTACTGAGTGGCGAGTTGTTGTGGGAAATGGCACGTGGTAAGATGGGGTGGAAATTAAGCACGAGAGATTCCAAACATATGGGGTAGGTAATTAATGTGATGAGTGTGGTAAAGCAAGGAAGAAAACATACTCTGTCTCACAATATAAAGCCCACCAAAAATTCAATGCAACTTAACTTAGCTAAAAAATGTAATATTTAGCCCTGATATTCTCATAATTCATACTTTTCTTCATTCTCACACATTATTCTCTTTCTGTATCTGAATGAAGATATAAATTTGCCTGTCAAAACATCCCTTTTTGGTTCTTCTGTTTATTTTTAAACCAATAAATCTCATTGCTTGAGGAACTGTACTGTTGGTCTGAGTAGTCTATCTTTGCTGTGCTATTAACATCTCACACTTCCAGTGAAATGAAAGTGGATAGGCACAAGAAAAATGTCTTGTGGATCATGAAATGCTCTACTCCAGAAAATTGGTGCCAATGTTACATCCAAAGGATGACAAGAACTGCACCACAAGATTCAAAATGGTCTGATAAATAGACAAATTAACATAAATCCACAATTAAGAACAATACATAACATTAAGTTATATATACGTTTGGTATAGTTGTATTTTAAGAAGGAGAATATATAATTAGTCATTTTTGGACTTTCGTTTGTGAGCTTGTGGGCTTGATGAGAAGAAGTTTGAAGGTTTGATGAGGTTTTCAGTGCATTAAAAAAGGACTGAAAAGAATGGCAGCTGCCTAGCAATAGGAATCCAGTGACACAGAGAAAGTCAGTATTATCCAAAATGTTTGTGGATGAATTTTGCTGTTGTTATACAGCCATCTTAGTGCCATGTGTGCACAATCCATGGCACCCTGCGTCCAGGGGATGTCAGTTGTGTGCCTGAGTCTGACCATCCAGTCTGAAGCACTGAACCTACCATTGGGAACAAAATGAACCAGTGTGACCTTACCCAGACGGCATTGGATGCTGTCCTGATATATTTGTGGGTGCATGACTGAGAGATCCTGTACGGTTCACCCATTGGTCCTTGGAAGGAGTGAATAGCATAAAATCCAGTCCCATGGTGACCTTTAAAGCCACTAGGAAAGAATGGCTTCCCACTCCTGCTGCTCTCACGTCCAGCTCCACTATGCAGCACAGTTCCAACACAGTGTCCTGTGACAACAGGAGCTTCCATTGGCGTTGCACCTTCTTGGCCAGGAAATGCAGTCAGGACCGGAAACCTCTGGACCTCCTGGGCACCCCATGCATTCTGAAACGGCCATGGCTGCAACGTCTCCTTGAACTGAGTGCTCTTCATTCACCATCCCAGCCTGCTGCTGCTCAGGGACTGTTGACTTAGTCTGCTGCCAAATAGGAAAAAGATCCAAAAGCTGTTAATGAGATCCTGCATCTAAGTTGAAAAGGACTTCCATACCTCTAACTTTTTCAACTTCATTCAGAAATTTGGACCATGCACAATTTCTCATCACCTCCAAATACAAATCAGGATGGCTATCACTGTCACATGAGAATATGAGAAAAATAAATTTGTAACTGCTCTGAAATGGTGCTGGGCACAAACTCAAGATGTATGACTGATCACTGTCAAAACAACTCCCAATCCCATGTAGAAAATTCTGAAAATGTCTTATCTGCAGGCAGAGACTCAGAACAGAACAGATGTTCTACCTGGCATTTTATGGGTATTGACAATGTTTTGGACTATTGCTTTCTCCAAAGTATTCTTCATGTCAGCAGAGATGACAGTTGTGAAAGTGAACTTTTGGCATTTCGGATCTACCTCAGAGCATCACAGTGATGTCAATCATTCAAACACCACAACAACTTATTTCTAAAGATTCAAATCATCGTGACAATCACAGGGGTTTCTATGTAAATATCTATAGCTCAGGCATCTTGAGTCTTCACCGACCTTCTGTTTACTTTCACTCTTGGAGCCATCACCCAAGATTCATCAATTCGGCACAGTGAACATACATCAGTCAATAGACTAACATAATCAGACAGAGATCAAATACAATTTTGAGCACTATAGAAACTATTTCCACTCTTCAAACGTGAAGAAAAAAACTTGTAGATATATATCACCATTCACTGGTGATACTTCAAACAATCTTCAATTTGTATTTAGATTAGATTAACCAAGTTAGAGTTGATGTTGTGGGGAATTAATTCCTGGAGTGTATGTTTCTAGAACAGTATATGTTGAGCCAACTAGGAATTGGTCTATTGTGGATTTGGTGTTATGTAATGAGATAAAACTAATCAATAATCTTGCTTTAAAGGAGTCTTTGAGAAATAATGACCATAATGTGACTGAATTTTCCATGAAATTTGAATGGGGTATATTTCTTTCTGAAGCTAGGATCTTCAATGTGAGCAAAGGAAGCTGTGAGGAACAGATGTGCAGAATTTCTTTTTACACTGTGACAGGTTGGAAAGTGTAGATGTACAAAGGGATCTGTCAATAAGTCACAGAAGGCTAACTTGCAGATGCAACTAACTATCAAGAAGGCTCATGGAATTCTTGTGTTTAATGCAAAAGGACTTAAGTAGGGGAAAGTGAGGTTTTGCTTCAAGTGTTCTGGAGCCTGATCAGATCACACCTGAAGTACTTTGTGAAATGTTAGTCTCCTTATCTCAGGAAAGATATTATTATTGCCTTTAAGATAGACGTCTTTCTGGGATAGCAGGTCTGCCCAATGAAAAGAGATTGGGCAAACTGGGCCTGCATTCTCTAGAATTTCAATGAATAGGAGGTGACGTCAATAAAATTGACAAAATACTTAAAAGGATAGGCAGGGTCTGTACAAGCAAGATGTTTCCCCTGCATTGGGAGTCTAAAACCAGATGACCGTAGCACACTTTTAAAATAAGGGGGGTGTCACTTATTTCTGAGATGACGAGAAGTGTTTTTACAAAGGTTGTAAACATTTGCAATCATCAACAGAGGGCCGGGATGCTTATCCTTTGTGGAAGTTTGAGATAAATAAGGATTGCCTTCAATGCTCAGACCTTTGAGTGTTGAAGTTGAGACATTATAATGAAGTTTGTACAGGACGTTGGTGAGGCTTCTTTTTGAGTACTTTGTTCAGTTCTGGTCTCCCTGGTATATCAAGGAGACTATTCAGGTGCAAAGGGTTCAGACGAGATTTACCAGGATGTTACCAGGAATGGAGGATTTGGGTTATAAGGAGAAGCTGGATAGGCTGGGAATTTTCTCACTGTAACATAGGACATTAAGAGGTGACCTTGTAGAGGTTTATAAAATAGTGAGGGATATGGATTAGGTGAATGATAGGTGTCTTTTTCAGAAGTGGGGAATTTCAAGACTAAGGGGCACATTTTTAAGATGAGAGAAGAAAGATTTAAAAAAGGCATGAGGGGCAATTTATTTTACGGAGAGTGGTTTGTGTATGAAATGACCTTCCAGAGAAAGTGGTCAATGCAGGTACAGTCACAATGTTCAAAAGACATTTAGAAAGTATGTGAGTAGGAAATATTTGGAGGGATATGGGCCAGGCACAGACAGGTGGGACTAGTTTAGTTTGGGATTATCGTCAGAATGGACTGGTTGGACCAAATGATTTGTTTCTGTACTGTATGACTCTGTGACTCTTTGACTGATAAACTTTCTGATTATCAGTGGTATAAAAGGCAACGGGGATCAGATGGATAAATGTTCCTGATCAATTATGATTGTATTGCTTGGCAGAACAGACTCAATGGATTAAATGGCCTCCCCTTATTCCTATGAGAGTATGAGGGCCATATTGGCTATGGTGAATTGGTAAAATACATTAAAGTATTCAACAGAAAATGTGCAACTGTATTTAAAGAAATACTATGAAGTCTACAACAGATATACATTTCCCTAAGATACAGCCACCTGACAATGGTGGGTACGAAAGAAGTTAAAGATTGCTGTGGATCAGTAGAAAAGGCTTATAGAAATGGCAGAAATAGTGGTTAAGTCTCAAGATTAATTTAGGCCCGAGTCAAGAAGCTCCAAGAGATTGATAAGTAAAGGAAAAGACAACATGTATGCAAACTAGCAAGGATCATAGAAGGAAACTCTAACAGCTTCTATTGATAGTAAAGTAAAAGGTTAGCAAGGATAAATGACTACCTTTGGGAAGGTAGTCATGAGGAAGTTGTGTGGGACTGGCAGATTTGTTGTGGAGAACAGGAAAATTGCACTTGTCTTCACAGAAAAAGATACAGAAAATCTTCCAGAAGTACAGAGAAACCAAGCAGCTTGAGTAATTAAAGAACTAAAAGAAATGAACATTGTTATAGAAGTAGTCATTGAAAAAAATAGCTGGATTGCGAGATAGCAAATATTCTGGACCAGATGTGCTTCATCCTAGATTGTTTGGATTGTTCAGTGAATAGCAGGAGAGATAATGGATCCATTGGTGATTATCTCTCTGAATTATACAGATTCTGGAAACATCCCTGCCTACTGGGAGTTAGTAAATGTAACTGCCATTTAAGAGGGGAGAAAGAGGGAGATTGCAGAGCTGTGAACCTATTAGCTTCAAGTCTGTAGTCGGAATTTAGAAAATAATAGAAAAGTGGGATAGTCAACACGGATTTATGTATGGGAGAGCATAATTGACAAAGTTGTTGGAGTTTGTACCAGAGTTTTTTTGTACCTAGGTACCTTTGTACCTAAGATGGAGCTGTGTGTGATGACATTATACACTTTTCAGTGTACTCCAGTACTTCGGTACTTGAGTATACATGATAATAAAATCTAAACATAAATATAAAACTCGTAAGCCTCTCCAGAAACATGAGACATATTCAACATTTAAAAAGTGTTGAAAATCTTTCCATTAATGAATTTTAATGGACCTCTTTTCCTGTGAGCATAAATCAATTTGAATAAACTAAGAGATTCATTTGGGGAATCTTTGGTTGCAAATAGTAAGTAATCTTATGCTTTTTTTTCTCAATCCTGTGGTTATTCATAACAATAAGGCTTAATAATCAGTTGAGAGTTTTTAATTGAGAATCTACTGGCCACGAAACTATTTGTCGACTGTCAGAAAAACCCACCTAATGCCCTTCAGAGAAGGAGATCTGCCATCCTCACCTGGTTTGGCCCACATGTGACTCCAGACCTACAGCAATTTTGTTGACTCCTACCTGCTCTCTGAGATGGGCTAGCAAGCCATTCAGTTTAAGGGCAGCTAGGGACAGGCAATAAATACTGACCATCCAAATCCCACAAGCGAATTAAACTTAAAGTTAAAAAAAAGTTAATTTCACACTCCAACTTAACATATTCTTTCCACTTTTCAAGTCTTTCACCTTAGTGGTTGGTCAGCTTTTGTAATGGTCTTATTGCCTCATTTATAACAGTGATTGGTGCTCCCATATAGCTATCTATTTAGATACTTAGTTTGTCAGCAATATGCAACCTCTTTGTTTTTCTGATCAAAATACACATCTCATCCTTATCTGTGTAGCAATTAATTTGCAAGTCCTATACATTTGATAGCAGTCCATGTGATTTATATGAAGAAACTTTGCGCAATTCTTTCAAACCATTGGAATTCTGCCAGCTGCAGTCCTGTTCAGCAGGAAAAATGATGACCATTTTGCAAGCGTAATGGCTGAAACACAAATGCGCTTTGAAAAACTTGATGAGGGAACTGTCTCTGGGAGAGGTATAACAGAGGACTTGTTTCCATGAAAACTTCATCTTGTGGTCATTTCAAGTATGAGAAGATGTTACACACAGATCTTTGTGCAGCAGATAGCACATTTCTGTCTCAGGAGAAAGTGAAGACTGCAGATGCTGGAGATCAGAGTCAAAAGGTGTGCTGGAAAAGCACAACCAGTCAGGCAGCATCCAAGGAGCAGGACAATCGATGTTTAGAGCATAAGCTCTTCATCAGGAATAGCTGATGAAGAGCTTATGCTCGAAACATCGATTCTCCTGCTCCTTGAATCCTGCCTGACTGGCTGTGCTTTTCCAGTTCCACACTTTTTGACCCAAGTTTCTGTCTCTGCCTGTCTTGTGAAATAGGGGCAGTTAAGTGAGATTGCCTCTGACAACTCCAGACACAGCTCCCAGGGCAGTCATGTGTTGTGTTCTTAACATTTCAAGCACATCTTCCTCACAAAATTTGTCTTTCCCAACTTAACTGTCCAGACTTTCACAGAGTGCATAACTTTAGGGACTTGGTTAGCTCAGTTGGTTAGCTGGACAGTTGGTTTGCAAAGCACAGTGACTCCAGTAGCATGGGTTCAATTCCCCCACCAGCTGAAGTTGTTGTGAAAGCCTCTCCTTTTCAACATCTCCCTTTGCCTGAGACATGGAGACCCTCAGATTTAAGAACGATCAGTCATTTCTCTCTGATGAGAGAACAGCCCTATGGCAATTTTACCTTTACATATCTTTGCCACCTTCTAAGATGCAATGTCAAAGTTAGTGATCGCTAATAACATCAAAGAAAGTCTTTACCTGAGAAAAGAAATCAAAAGTGCAAAATGGAGGACTGTCAAGGGAACTGATACTGTAAATATTATTAGCATTCTTACTCCAAAACTCCCCAGTTAAGAGGCCTTGTTAAAAGGTTGAACTCCAAATACATTCACTCATGATTTTATCATTGAGGTTTACACAGTGGATGAAGGTTAATTGAACTTGTGTAAATCCTGAAACTGTAATTCATTCCTTGGTGTCAAAATGCCTGTCGACAAACCCAGTACAATAGGAAATGTCCATTTGAGTTATTGTATTTGTGGGGTTGTGATCGTGAAGCCAAAATCAATGGCTGTACGTCTGTGCTTTACCAGGTAGTGCTCCCGAGGAACACTGTGCCTGCCTGAAGCATCTGTGTGGTGGGTTTGCAAAAACATTTGTAATTTTTTCTTGAAGTAGGAGCTTAGAACTGTAAAAGTCAGTTCATATACAGAGTCAAGTTACTGTGCTTAATGAACTGCATTATTTCATGAACTAAATCATTGTTAAGTAAGTATAATACTTTAAAAACAATTTTTTTATGTCCATTCCTGAATTTCATCCAGTTCAGTATATTTTCTCCTCAGTCTAGAGTTTACCACAGTGAACCTCTCAGCCTGCAATATGACAGTCTATGATCTGGTGCTAATGTTTAACTAGGAGTGTTCTGACTCAAAATGGAGACTCAGATGAACCAGTGACTATAGCACCCTTTTATTACAATTTCATGCAATTGAGTATTGATTCAGTCTTATCTTCAGCACTATAGACCTTCAGTTTGCGTTTAACCTAAGTTGTAAAAATGGATAATTGAGGTTGAAATAAAGTAATTTCCCTGGCATTGTTATATCTTGCTAAATCAAGTCCCTGACCTCCCACAGGCAGTAGCTGCAGCTCTAGTCTAAGTTGAGGCATTCATTTTGTATTTCATCTGTTTCTTAAAGCAATTGAAATATACATTTTTTTTTACTTGATAACACACCAGTCTCAGTATTCTACATTTGAAAATGAGATTGACTTAAATTAATAAATGTTCGAATGCTTTATTTTCTGCCTTCACGTCTGATTTTTTTTGGCAGGAATTTGGCTGTCTACATTCCTGCCTGGATGTGACACTCTCTAAATCCTAAGGCCTGACACTCAAGCACATGAGTATTTAATATATCCTCATTGTGGATTATGCAACATGTACATTGTCTGTCACCACCAGTGTGATGTCTCCAGCAAAAACATTCTCCTTCTAATTTTGGTATTCCAGATAAGTCACTCCTTCCACAATTTCTGATCTGCTCCATAGTCACTATCAACAGCTCCTCCCTCCGCTTGGGCTTCTGGCCTCGAGGTGATTCCAGATCAGTGTCCCAGTCTTGAGGTGATCTCACCTAGCCTTGGAAGCCTTGAGGTGAACCCTGGTGTGGTCTGGAGTCAAGGTCCAGTGCAGACTAGAGACTAGGTACCAGCATGGACTGGGTTGGAAGGACTGTTCTTCTGAAATTTTTCTTTCTTTATTTTTCTAACTTATTCCTAAAGTGTGCAATTCTGGACTTCATATACTTTATTTTTAATTTTTGTTCCCCTAAGAATTTGTACTCACAGATCTGTACCCAGGTATCTTTGTACCTAAGATGATGCCATACTTTGCGACTTGTAAACTTTTCAACGAACTCATTTGAGTGCTTGCGACAATAAAGCTAATTCTAATTTTAATTCTCCCCTAAAGTACCTTTTCACACAAGTGCACGAGATGTGACACCTACTTCTTTTATCTCCTTCCTTTCTACTGTCAAAGACTGAAAGCATATAGTGAAATGGTGTTATGTGGTGGTTCTTACACTCCACAACCACCTGCTGAGGGAGCAGTGCTTCCAAATAAGCCGATTAGACTAACACCTGGTGTTGTGTGATTTTTAACTTTGTAAACCCCAGTCCAACACTGGCATCTCAAAATCATGACTCAGAATATACCTCCTCTTGCACTGGGGAGACTAAATGCAGATGGGGTGACCATGTTGCGGAGTGTCTCTGTTCAGTTCACAAATATAAAGGCCATCTTCCAGAAGCATGTCATTTTAATATTCCACCTTGTTCCCATCTTTTCAGTCTTTATCCTGCTCCCATTTTGCAATGAAACTCAACAGAAGCTCTAGGGTCAGCATCACATCTTTCATCTAAGAAGTTGTACTTTACCAGACTTAACTCTATGTTAATCAATTTTTCAGTATAATATCAGCCCCAATTTTTTGTCATGTATCTTTGCTAGTTTGCTTTTCTCCTCTCATTCTTTACTTATTCCCTTTATATTAGATCCCAACATCAGTTCTTCTGCCATTTATTTCTACTCTGGGCACTGGTCTTATTCCCTTTGACTGTGCAACATGAAAATATTTGATATCTCACAGTCATTTAATCTCTCTTCCCCCTAACCTATCACAGTTGTTTTATTTTCTCCACACCATCTTCTCTTTCATTGCCTTACATCCAATTACATTTCTAATTTCTCCCATTTCTGACAAATGATTACTGGTCTGAAACATGACCAGTTTTCTTTCTGCAGGTGCTATCTGCCTAGCTGAGTATGCCTTGTATTTTGCTTTTTAGTTCCATGCTTTGCTTCGTTAGCTTGTGTCTAAGCTTCTGGTTCTGATAATTCTAAAAGCATAATAATAATAATGGTATATCATAAAATCACTACAGTGGTGGAAACAGGCTCTTCGACTCAAGAAGTCCACATGAACCCTCCAAAGATCAACCCACCCAACCCATTGCCCCATCCTATATTTACCTCTGACTTTCCACTTTCCTGTTTGCACTCCATCTTGATTCCCGTGTCTATCTAACTCAGTTTTGAGTAAATTTGAATACTAAGCCTCGCTACCTTCTTGCGAAGACAATTCCGCATTCAAATCAACCTCTGAGGGAAAAAGAAATTCTCGACTTTTCTATCCTAAATGGAGACATTATGTTCTTAAATTATGTTCATTTGTTTTAGTCTATCCCACAAGAGGGAATATCCCTCACAAATTTTAGAGTGGCTCAGTGGTTAACACTGCTGCCTCATAGCGCCAGGGATCCGGGTTTGATTCCAGCCTTGGGTGACTGTCTGTGTGGAGTTTGCATATTCTCCCCGTGTCTGCGTGGGTTTTCTCTGGGTGCTCCAGTTTCCTCCCATGCTGTTTAAGGATGTGTAGGCTAGGTACATTAGTCAGGGGTAAATTTAGAGGAATAGGGTAGGGTGTGGGTTTAGCTAGGATGCTCATTGGAGGATCAGTGTGGACTTGTTAGGCCAAAGGGCCTGTATCCAAACTGTATGGAGTCTATGTATCCACTCTATCCAATTCCCTCAAACTCTTCTATATTTCAAAAGATCACCTCTCATTCTTCTAAACTCCAGTGGATGTCGACTAACCTGGTCAACCTTTCTTCGCTAAATAACTCTTTTATCCAAGAGGTATTGCCTGCCAGCTGGGTGCCCCTCAGTAGACTGGAGACAGACTTCCATCTCTCACTAAGGTCCACCTTAGAGATTAGGTGACAAAGCAGCTTGCCCAACGACTTTGTAATTCCAGAAATGCCGGTGGCAGGAGTGACCAGGGCTTGGACAGCAATCACTCCCCAGATTCTTAAACTGGATTTTGAGATCAAGTTATACACAGGGATCTCATAACAAGGAGCAGACGTAGACTGGCGGGCAGATTGGGGGGGAGCGCAGATGAGTAGCAAGGGGTATGGTGGGCTGGAGGGGTTGGGTATCTTAATGTGGAGCCTGGAGGTTTGGGAGGAGTGGGGGGGAGGGAGAAAATGGAGAAGTGAGGGTGAAGCAAAGGGGCAGACATTGAAGCAATTATTGTGGAAAAGGAAGTACTACCTCTTGCCCAAGACCTAAGCAGGTGACCTACTGGGCTTTCCTCCACAACAGAACTCTCACCATCAGCCTCAGAGTTGAGGCAGAGTGGGAAACGACAATAAAGTGTTTGATACTAACAGGTCTTGTGGAAAATTGTGGATAGGTCATGATCAGCCATAAAGACCACTTGGGAAATTTTGTACCTCTTCTGCCAGTCAGCCTGCAGTCAGCCTGTGGGGAGCCCAAAACACAGCCCAAGGATGGAAAGGGAAGGACACTTTGGAAATGGACAGAGTTATTGGTGCATGTATCCTATTGTACAATGAGGAGAAAGTGAGGACTACTGAAGCTGGAGATCAGAGCTGAAAATGTGTTGCTGGAAAAGCGCAGCAGGTCAGGCAGTATCCAAGAAACAGGAGAATCAACATTTCGGGCATAAGCCCTTCTTCAGGAAGAAGGGCTTATGCCCGAAACGTCGATTCTCCTCTTCCTTGGATGCTGCCTAACCTGCTGCGCTTTTCCAGCAACACATTTTCAGCTCCTATTGTACAATGTCAGGGAGTCAAGCAACTTTGACGCTTCTTTTGAGATTCAAACCTGTAATATTATCCTTGGAGCAGTGGAAATTTACACGGGTTCAGGGACATTCTATGATACTTTAAGGAAGAAACCATGGAATGGGAGAGAACTAGAAGCCGGAAACATCTTTCAGAATTTGTGAATTTAGCAAGTATGTTAATCACCAACTGTGATAAGCACATCCTTCCCATATCTGACCTCAGGTAATTAAAGATATTGTGGGACATTGGAGGCCTTCTGGAACCTGGTAGGAGGTCTCTCACTCACTCATTCACTGACTCTCTCTCTCTTTCTCTCTCTCTCTCTCTTTCTCTCCCTCTCTCTCTCTCTCCATTCCCAGGCCTCTTAAATCTCTACAGACACCATTGCCTCTCTATGAACAGGTTAAGATACCACTGTCATAATGGGATCACTTTTCTGATTTAGATTCTTCCAGATGTTTGCAAGAATCATAAAGTTAAGTACATCTGGTGTGCAACAATATCGTGGTTAAGCTACTAAACTGGTCATCCACAGGCCAAAGAGTGTACAGCCAGAATTTTATCGGCCCTCTAGAGATGGGTAAGACAAAGGGTAGTGATTGAGGACATGTTCCATATCTTGGGGAGGCAGGAAGCACCTTTGTAGTACATCCAGACAATGAATGGCAATGAAAATGCCTTCTAAAATGGCCAGCTGGACATGTCAAATGTGCCACCCATGTATCACAACCACTTCCACATCCCTGGGGTTGTAGGTCCTGTGTTGTTGACATTGGCATTTTGTTGTTGGAAGGGATTAGGACAGAATACTTCAATAAAATAACTTGTGGAGCAATATTTAATAATACACAGTTGCTAACCTTTAGCAGTGGTAACTTACGAGGAAACAAAAATGTTTAGTCACAAAACTTCCTAATGAAGGGCTTATGCCTGAAACATTGATTCTCCTGCTCTTCGGATGTTGCCTGACCTGCTGTGCTTTTCCAGCATCACACTCTTGACGAAGAGCACAAAACTGTTTATCAAACAATACATGGGACTATTTATTCAGGAGCTAACTTTTCTGCAAAATGAAGCAATAAGATCATGCTCACAGACAAATAAAGCATTGTTAATTAATTGAATCTCTGAGCCTTGGAAAAAATACCAGGTGCATTGGATAAAGAAGAGTGATTGATATGCATAAGTCAGCCACGAACTAATATGCAAGGAGAATTTATAGCCTATAGTGCATTAAAACCTGATGGTATGTACATGCCTTCACACAAAACAATATTTCCATTAGATAAAGGTATGTATGTAGTGATGGGTTAATTGCATATATATTCTATGCATGTTCTAAACCTAATCAACAGTAACAATTCGATTTGGATAACTGTACACCTCTTAATTGGTATATGTTAATTTCTTGTGACCGAACCCAAGAGTATAAATGTCTCTGCAATTCTTTGTTCTCGGTCTCCAGCGTTCATATTTAGATATCTGGAGTCCCTTGCTATTGGTAAATAATAAAGGCCATTTTAACATTCTATAGATCTCTGTCTGGCCACTCTTTGTATATAGTAATGCTAATGTCAAAGCCTGGAAAATTCTCGCAACACTGCTTATCCCTTGCCCATTGACACATCCTCCTCCTTACTTTCCAGACCCTCTGATTGGACTGGCTCTTTGTGGGGTGAGCCACTCTTCATAATTGTGTGCACAACCATTTAATTAGCCTTTATCCAGGGAATTCTTTTCCAGGGTTCTGAGCTCAGCCAGACCAGTGTCACCTTCTGTTTTTGGCTCTGGTAATGTGCCTTCTGTGACAGAAGATCCAGCCATGTGGGTTTGAATTTCACCACGACCTGGGGAGATTTTCAATACACATTTTTCTTTAAGGAACTGAATGTCAAAAACCTGTTAACAGATTGCAATGTAAAAAACAAACTGGGTGTGGTGTTCAATGTTCTTTGATGAAGACATTGATGATCTTACCCTGTTTGCCCACGCATGACTCTATTCTCACCAGCAGTTTCAAGGAGATGCCCTGACGTCATCTTCGGGCAATTTAAGAATGGACAATGAACATGAGTTATAATGACAATGTATACAGATCATGGAAATATTCTTGTTTAAAAACTTACCACATTGTTTTTGCATTGTTTTTGGGATTATGCAATTAATGGTATGGTGCTGCAGAGAGACCAATGGGTTCAGGTCTTTGAAACTTGTATGAAGTTGATAATAAACAAGTGTTTGATTATGTGGAAAAATTCAGAAACGTTTAAATTGTAAAAATCTCTAAGATGTTAAAAATACAGTAAGTGCAATAAAATAATCTGTCTTTGTTAATGATTAATTTTTGGTTATGATCATTAAGTAACATTGAAAATAAAGGGATAAGGTATCTTATTCATTTCATGACTCACGTTTATTGTCTGCTTATCTTTGTTTTTGTCACGCATGGAATTATCATTGTTGTCTCAACAGCTTGTTTTGTAGATATTATGATGTACAGAAAGAAGTGGTCAAAGTTATTGGAGTGATTTTTAAGTTGTGTCTGAAACAAACCCAAAGCATAATTTCACCCTAGAAATTGTTAAAGTGAAAAAAAAGTAATCAGAGGATTGTGGATATTTGGAATTCCCGACCTCAGAGAGTTGTGGAGGTACAGATCATTGAGCATATTTAAAGAAAAAGCAGATAGATTTTTGAAATATTAGCAAGTTGATGGCTGGCATGAAAGAGGAGTTGAGGTCTGGGGGCAGATCATCCACGATCGTGTTAAATGGTGGCAGCACGGCCTAATCACGCTCCTATTTCCTGCGTTCTTACGTTTCTTTGCTGTAAACTTGCATTATTCCATGACAGAGAGGGAAAATGCTGGAAATACTTAGCTGGTTCTGGCAACACCTGTGGGGAGAGTGAAACAGAGTTACTTTTTCAGGTTGTGACCTCTCATCCGAAATGGGTCAAGTAATTGGTTTTCAGCAAGAGCTGGCTGGAACAAGGACAAGTTGATCAATGGACTGAGGAGTGGTAGAGAGAGTTTAATTTGGATAAATGTGAGATATTGCTTTCTATTAAAACAAACAAGGACTGGGATTCTGCAATTAATGGTATGGTGCTGCAGAGAGACCAAGGCGTTCAGGTCTTTGAAACTTGCGTTGCAGGTAGACAGGGTGGTTAAGAAGACGCTTGACACGCTTGCCTTCATTGTTCAAACCTTTGAGTATATGAATTGGGGCATCATTTTGAGGTTGTACAGGATGTTGTTGAGGTTTCTTCTGGAGTACTTTGTACAGTTCTGGCTGCCCTGCTTTAAGAAGGAGATTATTGAGCTGAAGAGGGTTCAGAAGAGATTTACCACAATGTTGCTGGGAATGGGGGGGGGGGGGGGGGGGTTAAATTATAAGGAGAGACTAGATGGGCTGGGATTTTTTGACTGGAGTGTAGGAGGTTGAGGATTGACCTTGTAGGGCTTTACAAAATCATGAAGGGTGTAATAGCAAGGGTGTTCTCTCTAGGGCAGGGGAGCATATTTTTAAGGTGAGTGGAGAAAGTTTTAAAAAGGACATAAGTGTGTCTCATGTGTGGAATGAACTGCTAGAGGAAGTGGTGGATGTGGGTACAAATACAACGTTTAAAGGACATTTTGATAAGTAAATGAATAGGAAAGCTTTGGAGTGATATGGGACAAACATGCAAACATGGGAGTAGGTTAGCTTGGGAACCTGGTCGGCGTGGATTAGTTGGACCAAAGGATCTGTTACCGTGTTGTATGACTCTATGACTCTAAGTTGCAGATCCATGGTAGGTTGAAAGACAGGAAAGATTGAGTGAAAGAAGAATTCATTCTTCAGCAACACAGAGAGTGGTGATGCTACAAAAAAAGAAGACGATGCAGAAGCTCTATTGTGGGAGGCTGCTTCATCAGAACAGATGTGATAGAAGAATGGAATTGAGTCCTTACTGGGCATAGAGTTAGTGGGTGTGCAGCTGAGGTGGCCAGAGGGGTCATTGAGCTTTTAATGAATATTTGTTATCAGCCTATTTATACAAATAGTGACAGAGAAGTGAAGAAAGGGGAGGGAGGAGTCTGAGATGTACCACTTAAATTGAAACAAAGGTCAAAACAGAAGCAAGGTTGAAGAGGTTTTCCCAGTCAGACTGAGGGAAAAATACTGCATGGATACAGTCATCAATGTGCTGGGGAAAGAGTTAAAGCAGCAGGCCCGAGCAGAACTAGAACAAAACACTTTTGGCACATACCACAAAAAAAGGTGTTCTTGAATAACATGTGGGTGCTGCTAACAAGGCCAGCATTTTTTGCCCATCACTAATTTCCCTTGAACTGAGTGGCTTTCTAGGCCATGTCAAACAGAATTACTTTTTCAGGCCTGTGACCTTTCATCCGAAATGGGTCAAGTTAAAAATGTAATTGGTTTTCAGTAAGAGCTGGATGGAACAAGGACAAGTTGATCAATGAACTGAGGAGTGGCAGAGGGAGTTTAATTTCGATAAATGTGAGATATTGCACTCTGTTTAAACAAACAAGGACGGGAAGTTTGCAATTAATGGCATGGTGCTAGGTAGTGTTGTAGAAAAAGAAAAACTAGGGGTTCAGGTCTGTTAAAAGTTAACCACATTGCTGTATGTCTGGAGTCACATGTAGGCCAAACTAGGGAAGAATTGCAGATTTTCTGAGAAGGCATTAGAGACTAGCCAAATTTTAGGACAATCAATGGTAATTTTAGGGCACCATTATTGAGACTGATTTTATACTCCAGTTTGATTCATTTCATTCAAATTCCAGCAGCTTCCATTGTGGGATTGAAACCTGGTTTGGTTTTCACTTTAGGAAGAAGCAGAGAGCCTTAAAACCATTGTGGTGGCAAATGAAGGTGTACAGGGATTAGATTTCCGTTCTAAAATGACGGTGATTATGGCCAGGAAAGTGGAAACTTATAAGTGATAGAGGACATCAGAAGAGTCAAAGATGTACAGGGATGAGAAATTCCATCAAATGGCAAGTTGCTGACAATTTGACTTCAGAATCCACCATTTGGACTCTTCTTTCAATCTTTGTTTTGGGATATTTTTTAAAAGAAAAATCCACCAGTTTACTAACAGTAACTTAGCTTCAGCTACTTCTCTGGTAGTGTGCTAGATTTTTGGGCATTCAGGCTATAAACAACAGGAACCCTGTCAATTCCACTGTGTTTCACTTTATTTCAGTATTCTGGAACGATATCCCAATGCAGATGAATTGCCTCACATTTTAGTTATATTTCCATGCAGGTTCTCCTCAGGCCATCTGAAATTGGCACAGGGTCCTGATTCCCAGTGATGATAACAGGAAGCTCTGTTACCATTGCTGACTACCTCTGTAGAGAACAAGGCAGCCTGGCCAGAGATTGTGTAGAGGTTGCTAGTCATGGGTCCATGAGTGGACGTGAATCCAGTGTAGAAAATGGGGTCAACAATGTCTTCTACTCTACAACGGCAAGTGACATGATGCAGTCTTGACAAAGTAGACTAATACGGGCATAATGAGATGCAAGCAGGAAGAGTTTTTTTTTTCTTCTTACATGGATTGTGGGTATCACAGGCAAGGCCAACATTTGTGCCCACTTCTAACTTTCCTTGAATTGAGTGGCTGATTATTCCATTTTAATGGGCAGTTAAGAGTCAATCACATTACAATGGATCACATGTAGGTCAGTCTGAATAAGGCTTGCAAATTTCTTTCTGTAAAGCACACTAGTGAGCCAGTTGGGCTTTTAGAACAATTGAAGATATTTGTCAATGTTACTGAGATTACCGTTGTATTTCAGATATTTTAATTAAATTTTAGTTCTGCCAGATGTCATTGTGGGATATGACACTATCTCCCTAAGTTTGGTTTAAGCCTTCTGTACCTGATGGAACATGTGGACCAAGTATGGGAGCCAGTTTATGATTTGAAAGTTGTACCACTTGCAGGAAGATGTTGTTCCACAGATCCAAAAGACACACAATCCTCCTTTCTGTCTACAGGTCAAAAAAAGGGCATGGAAGCGGGGTGTGAAGTGTCTTGGAAATGAGAATCCTGACACCCGTGGAAGAGGAGACTGCAGAACTGATGAAACATGCTCAGAGTTTAAATGGTCTACTCTTATTTCCATGTTCCCTATTCAAGTATTCAGTGAGCAGTGCACCTGCAAACTGTGAAACACCTTGAGACACTCTGTTAATTTAGGAGTGCGATTAAATGTAAGTTGTTGTTAAATGCTGAACTGACCTTTGCATGTAAATTAATTTTGGGTGATTAGAAGTGAGTCTGCAGTTTCTCTTGCTGGAGAGGCAAATACTTATGACGATAGGTATATCTCGTTCAGTTGCTGTCTCCATTCTTTTTTCTCACTGTCACATGATTTTTAGAACCCTTTTAAAGCTAGGTTTGGCAGCACCCAATCATTACTCCTGGATTTATCTCGTCCTATTTTTTACTCAGTTTAATATTAGCACTCTCTTACATAAAGGTCCTTGGCCCCTAACATCGGTTTTTCATTCAACCAAATAAAGTTACAGTATAATATTGCGAGTTTAAATTGCTTATGTTGGGTATGACTAACATGAAAAAAAAACGGCATTTTTTTCCGTAGTGTGATAATGAGTAATTTATAGTTGTGGGAGTGTCACATAGTACATATCGAAGTTCAGACAGGAGAAGCTGCCATTTCTTTGAATAAGTCTGAAGGATAACCAGCTGCCTGTGGGACACAGCAGGTTAGTATTCTGTGGAGTTATGTTATTTGTAACCTTATAGCTACTCATATCTTGGGCTTGATTTTGCTGGAGTCAGCCTCTGGAGGTACAGATTGTTAGACATTTCCCTGTTCGAGGATTTCTCTATACGCTGACTGGATGGAAGTGTGAGCTGTTAAAAGGACAACAAGACTGGCACAGCATTTGGAACCTCAGTCAGTGGTGGTACCACAATCATATCTCTTTAATCGAATAGAAATGTAGGAAAATAAGTATGGTTAGAGAAAGGTTGTTATGAAAGAAAGAGATAAATGAATGGGAAAAGTTGTTTTATTAAAAATACAGTATTTGTAAAATCAACAATTGACTTCATGCATGAATGAGATGGTCCCTTTCTAGGCCAGAGAAATTAATTAGTATGGATTAAAAATATCATGTTATCAAAAATGTATTTATTATTCCAATCATAACTATTTACAGAGAAGATAATATGCAAATCCAACGAATTCTTATGGCTAATCAGGAAGATCATGAGAAACAAACACCGAAGTAGCACAGATCAACCAGCGATTTCTGGAGATTCACAACTCACAGTGTATCTCTTATTGCCCTGAACATTCTGCTCCATTTGTGGGTTAATAATGCAAGGTGCCATTAAAATGCCTTTTTCTTTTCTGGAGAAGATGCATCCTATAATTTAACTCAATGAAACTTATAAACATTGTGAGTTGGATCCTACAGGGCAGCACAGTGAATCAGTGGCTAGCACTGCTGCCTCCACAGTGCCAGGGACCTGGGTTTGATTCATGTCTCGGGCAACTGTCTGTGTGGAGTTTGCATGTACTCCCTTTGTCTGTGTGGGTTTCCTCCCATTAGCCATGTTAAATTGTCCATAGTGCTCAGGGATGTGTAGGTGCATTAGTGAGGGGAAAGTGTTAGGTAGTAGGGTAGGGGAATGGATTTGGGTGGGATACTCTTCGAAGGGCCGGTGTTGGGCCAAATGGCTGGTTTCCACCCTCTAGGGATTCTTTGAATCTTCTATTCTATACATACTGAAAAAGGAAAAAAGAGTTTTCAGGTTCAGTGGCAGTATTTCTACCTCTGAGCGCGGAGGCCTGGTTTCAAACCTCACCTGTCCTGGATGCGAGTCATAACATGTCCAAACAAGTTGATTAAAGTAAATATAGTACTGAAGAGTAAGTGGTAACAGGAATAAGATGTTTTCCCGTGATTAAAGCTTGTGTCTGAAACAGCTTGTTTAATTTTACTTTTGAGTTTTACTAAAGTTTAATATGTTGAAGAATCTGAAATACTCACCACAGAGAAGTACATTCAGTTGTATTGTTATTTCAGATAACAATGGAACTAGAGGGTGCAAATTTGAGAAATGGTGACTTTAACAAAGTGAAACACAAGGAAAATGCTTTGGAAGATCCTAAGGAGAATCAGAGAAAAAAGTAAGTGGTGGAGTGTTCTCAATGAAAGTATACAATAAAATTCCATGTCCCAATTTAATGTCGCCTATAATAGACTGTCACCATCATATACACAGGTCAATGAACTAACTTCATAAGAGTTGACTGATGACACCACTGTCATTCAGGTATCTTCTATTAGATAGGCTGATCCTATAATCACATGATCCCAACAAGGAAATATGCTGATGGGCAGAAACAGGACGACAACACTGGAGCCTTGATTCTTTAATGCATCCTCTCTTCAACATGGCTTCTTGCTGTAAGCAACGTATTGAGGATTTATTTTCCATTTTAATTATCGAAGATTCAAATTTTATTTCAATGGTATGCCTCATATTCCAGGAAAGAACTTTAGCTTAACATGTAGGAAAGAAGAATGTTCTTTTTCTGCAGCAGCTGTAATTTTCAGATATTGATCTGTGTTTCTATTATTACTGTAGAATACGAATTTGGAAAGCATGAATTAATTTCAAATGAGTTATTATTTAAACTATTTTGCATGATTATATCATACTTGTAACCCCAAACTTATCAGTCATTATGTTCTCCTATTTTCTTCAAAATACTCTAGATTTATTGTCAGCAACAATATTGCAGTATATCCATGATAAACGGCCATATGAAAATCAGCATATCTTCCCTGTTCTCCGTTCCTTCTGATTTCCTGTACAGTCAGTTCTCCTATAATGTAATGATTGTGTTCTTGTGCAACCCCAGGTTAAAAAAAAAACCTGGTCCAGAAACAGCACTTAAAGTGTCGGTGATATTATTGCGTTACAGCCAGCACATGTTTTAAAAATTCGCATTTTAGAAACAGCGTCCCCAATTCATCAATCGTGTTATAGCAAATACGTGTTGACAACATGCACAATATAGCAGAATGACCTGTACTTGTAATACCAGTTATTGCTTGCCACAAGCAGCGTATCTCACAAAATCAGAATTCTAGTCCACACTACACAGGTGGCAGAAACAGTTGTAGCAGAAATGGGTTCTGTGTAAGAAAGATACTAAGGGAAAATAAAGGTGAACTAGGTCAACATTAAGAAATTCTTTGAGAAGTTGGGCAAAAGATATAAGCTGAACGTGGTTTTCAGGATGAGGGAGAGAAGACAGCAGTGGCACGTTTAGAAGGAGTGCAGATTAAGGATGAAAAGGAGAGAAGTTAGATCAGCTTTGGGGGGTGGAGTAGTTGTCCTTGTTTAGGGGTTATATGAGACATTTTTAGGAAGGAATAGTCAGGAGTCAGGAGTACAGTTCATGAATGTTGACATTGGAATGGGGATAAGATTACAAATGTTAATGCAGGGAAAGAGAAAGTAAAATGGCCAACATGAACTGAGGTAAAAGGAAGGAAGGATAGTGACAACAATAATTGGAAAGAATAGTGCCAACGCTAACTGAGGGAGGAATCACATCTTTGAATGAACAGGAAGGAATAGATAGGAATACCGACAGTTTGAAAGAAGCATATTGATTTGAATAGGAAAATAATTGGCAGTTTTAAGATGGAACAAAAGATAAGATGGATGCCAGCATGAAGTGAAAGGAGGACAGAATTGTTACAAATCTACTTTGATTCTCTCTTTCAGTTACATTCGTGAAAGAGAAAAAGTCCTTTGAGAAATAATGTGGACGTTCTGCCTGAATATCTTAACTGACTGGCTGAGGAGGGTGAATATTTAGGTGGATTTTCAGAGGTAGTTGGTCTGTTGAAAACCCAAATCTTCTTGAGGGTGAAATTGATCTCGCGCTGCATACAAAGTCATAGTGTGTAGGCAGCCAGCATTACTTAATGGGCTGCAAATGTGTTATCAGCTGTTGTGCATCAGCGCAAACTACCAAATGCACAGTCATTTTGTTTTTTCACTTTTCTTGTGGATTAAGAGTCAGTCAGTTGTGGAGTGTTAAATGTTTAAAATCAACAAATAACAAATTAAATATGATTCCCATCCCAGAGCATTACCCTTGTATTGACCTTCTTCCATCTTCTCAAGCTTTGAGTGTTGTCGTCTCCTGAGAAATTTAAAACATTGCTTCCATGTTGAAGTTGGAACTGTATTTATTTTAAAGTTCTGTGCTGTTATTTTTTAGGAGAAGTAAAGATGAAAAGAAAGTTGAAAATGTGCCAGCAGTTAACTCTCTTCAGATGGTATGTATACCTTAATATAAAGAATGTTTCACTTCATTGAAATTTCAAATTGAGTCCTGCCTACAAGGTATAGTATAAAACTCTTTCAGACCTAATGAAATATTAACAATTATTGTATGGACATGTCTTTTGGATCTGTGTACTTCAGAGATACTTCACATGCTCACTGTTCACATGCAATATTTAATCAGCTCTACAAGCACAATATGACTTCTACAAAGTTAACTTCCTGCTGTTCATGGACTGAGCATTTGAAAATGAATTCTATGAAATTTACTTTTTTTACTAGCAAAAGGTGTGCCTTCACTCAAAGGAGGAATAAGAAATATAGGAACATAACAGGTAATACCTGGACAGTCAGGTTGAAGCAAATGAGTTGTTACCATGTAGTAAAGGCTACGTAATACAATTTTAAAATGTTGTTGTTCATTAAAAATTATCACAGTACTGTTTAACTATTTTAGGTTAATGCCAGATGGTGCATTAGTATTTACTTCATTACACTAACCTTGAAATTCAACAAGTCCCCACTTCCACTTTGTCTTGGAGAGGTAGTGCACTTCACAAACGCCTTTAAATCAGATTGGTCCATGAAGTTGGCTCAGGAAACCTGAAAATGATAAGGATGCATGGCCAGTTCCAGAAAATAAGTGAATTAACAGTTGCCTTTTTGGGGGTGAGGAGGAACAAGATATTTACCTCATCCCAGTACACATAAACCTCATCCTAACTTTATTTATAATAACCTTACTAGTAAATCCTTTTATTGCTTTCACTATTGTTGTTTATCTAGCTTTCTGTCCAAAGAATTGAGTTGGTGAAGGGTTAACAAAACTACATTTGGGATAAAATTACCCTAGCTCTTTGTAAGTCACAAAATTCCTCTAATTTTAACATTGCAACCTTTGAAAATCTCATAGATCATGCAAGTGATAGATTAGAGCACTTACTGAATTCTAACAACTGAGGATATGTCGATGAATTGAGAGATTTAGGGGCCCATATTGTTACAATTCACTAGGATAGTGCATTAGGAATCAAGCCCTGCTATTTCTGGAGTCATCATAAAAGTTAAAGCTTTTAAAAGAAATACACAATATCCCAAAACAACCTGATTTTCAGATCCAGGTTGATAGAACACATGGCCCAACTTTCTACACTCAACCAAAGATCACTATTTATTTATAGGCCATCCGATTCTAGCCACAGGTAAACAATTTGACTAAATTAAGTGAATGCTACAAATTAAAACACTAAGTTCCTTATAAACTCCCCTTAAAACACATAAGCAGACAAATATAAACAGGGTAAACAAAACCTGGCTGGAGAGAAATCTGGGAAGACAGTTCCATAGCCTTTGTTTACAAAATCTACTGGATTGGTTCTTACTGATTTGTAGGTTTCTCCTCAGCCAATGTTTTTCTTAATGGTTTCCACTGGTTTGCAAGTGCACGGCAGGATGGCTATTTGACTTATAAAAGACTTCTGACTTTATCCAATTCAAAGTCACAACTGGTAGTGTCTGCTAAAGGAAAGATAAGCTGTTTTTCTTCAGATTTAAACTGGCTGACAGGAAAGAACAAAGAGAGAGAGAGTTTTTTTGCTGTTTCAAAATTGTTGGTTTTTCTTCTGGTCCAACTAGCATCTCTCTGTCTTGATGACAGCCCAACCTGCTCAACTAACTGATCTTTGTTATTGAAAATTGGTCGCTTATGATCAGCTTCACTTGTAAATGACCCTCCAACTCCAGTACATCTACTAAAGCCCACAGCTATACAGACAGTGTTCATAACAGGAATTAAATTCCTTTCTTTCACAACATGTAGCTTTGTAAAACACTGGTTTAAAAAATAAAGCAGTCCTTTCTCATTTCAGTCACAGATTTTAAAAACACAAATACAAAAAAAAGGTAGTGGTCATTACGTGCCTCCACCCTTAAGGATATGAAATGTTATTTCAGCAATGTGCTCCTTTACAAAACAGGGAACATACAAAGAACACAACACAAGACATAGTGGATAGGTAGAAAAAAATTAAAAGGTTAATGGTATATTGGCATTAATTGTATTTTAAGAGGTTTGGAATGGAAAATGGTGAAAATTATGTTACACCTACAGAGGTGCCGCAGAAAGGATTGGCCTTGGAGAGGAACAGCTTGGATTGATCAAAATGGTAGAGGCTGAAAAGATTAGGCATGAAGCTTGAATACATACACTAAACCTGTATCCTTTGAATATCAAAGATTAAGTGGTGCTCTAAATCATGTGTTTAAGATGATCAAAAGTTATAGAAAAAGAGAATCTATTTAATCCAATGGAGGAGTCTAGAACAAGTGAGCAGTATCTTAACATTAAAGCCAGGCCCCTTAGGGATAAATGTAAAAAAGTATTTTTTTTTACAAAAGGTAGCAATAACTGGGATTTATCTCCCCCAGGAAGTTACTGAGTCTAAAGCATTAGAACATCTTCAAAACTGAGATTGAAAGGTATTAAGGAATATATAATTAAGATGGGACATAAAGTTAAGAAGCAGCTACCATAATTAAATTGAATGCTGGAATAGGCTTTAGGAGCTAAATAATGGATTCCTCTTAGCTTTCTCATTGTGATCACAATTCTCATATTAACAAAAGAATTGGTTGATTTCTTTACCTTTTTTTAAAAAAACTAGCATGAGAAATAAGCAAAAGAAATGTCTGTTCGTGCTTATTGCATGTAAGCAATATAGCACAATGAAAATCTTGTTGCACAACGTTTGCCAATATTTTGACATTTGCAATTCACTTAATACAGTAACTCGGAAAATCCATTTTGACTATCATTTTGGTACAACACAAAGTTTGGGGAATGATGTTTATATATTTTTGTAAAATTCAGGTAAGAGAGATGAAAGACTTATCTATTTTGCACATCTCTTAGTTTCGTTTTGCAGATGGTCTGGATATTTTACTGATGGTAGTTGGAATTATAGCTGCAGTGGCTCATGGAATGTGTCTGCCATTATTATCAGTTGTTTTTGGAGATATGACAAATGGATTTATATGCCAAGCTGCCAATTCAACCTGTAAGTAGCTTTAATGTTTTTTGGAAAGATTTTCATACCAGTACATTTTATAAACTAATATTTTGTTGCTGTAAGGAGGAGACATAATTGATGGGTACTAAGCAGTCTACTTGAAAAAAACAAGATGAAAAGCTTACAAAAATATTGAAGTCAGCAGGTAGTTTACTAACTTATCAATTAAATCACTTCGCATGTAAATTGTTGATGGTAATGGTAGCTTCAAATGTCTGGACTATAATTAAAATTTAGGAAGTTAGGAATGGGAATGAAAGTTAGCAAAGATTCTTTGCAACCACTGAGTAATAGTTCCATGAGTAAGCTATTATTAAGAAAGAAGTGGACAAAATAATTACACATAGTAGACAATCAGATGCATTTCTGGGAAGAGGCGTGATATACTGGCTAGGTAGTAGCTTACCACCAAAGGACAAGCTTAATGATTTTTTCTTGTTCTGAACAATTCTTATATTTTAATCGAGAGGTTTTAGCGTTTTATTCTCAAAACTGGTCACTTTCAATGGGAAAAATATCACATACACGAGAGGATCTTTGAGAGAAATTCAGATATTTTGGAGGGCAGAATTTTTTCCATTCTAATATCAGTTAAAAATGATTACTATATTATCGGAAACCATTAATCATCAGTAAGTGATGGAATCCTTTTTCTACATTTTTACATGGAACAAATGTCAATATTTTAGACAAATGTCACATTGTGTATGTAATATGAATTATTTGTGAGATGTTTTACGCAATAAAAATTGAATTAAATTGCAACCGTTTACAACATGGACAATGCATTCTATCCCCAGCAGTAAGTGTAATTAGAAAAACATTTTAATGCTTTTATTCCTTGATGGGTAGCAAAGTGCAGCTTAAGCTATTTTTCTTGGAGTAATTTTAAGCAACAGTACAATAAAAGGTGGCCCATTGCATTTTGTAACATTCGATTTCATAACTCAATTGCCCTTTGCCAAGTCATGCCTTTGCATTTCATTCAGACTGTCGGAGTCAGAAGATTTTATTTACAAAATAAATGATTAATTTCCCAGCCTGGAATACCCTCCTTTGACCTTTTCTGCTAAATTGACTACAAATTTGGTTCACCATGAGTTTCCTTCAGTCTGAAGATCAGAAGTGGGGATGTTCTCTGATGATTTCATGATGTACAGTACCATTTATTACTCCTCAGATTTTGGAGCAGTCTGTGTCCATACACATAAAGAACTGGGCAACAACCAGGTTTGGGTTGATGAACAGCAAGCAATAACCCTTGTATTTGTTCTTCACACAGATGTCTGTGGTAGGGGGCTCTGTGACAGAAACGCTGCAAACTAGCAGTGAGGTCTATTAGAAAGTAGTGACATGCAAATGATTTGAGGGGATGAAGAGCTGGGGGTGGGGGGGAATCTTGTAGGTGTCAGCGTGACATGGCCTATGATAAGATGTGTGGCAGAATTGGTTGAGAAGTCTGGTGAGGAGTATCTTGAGGCATCTTTTATATTTTTTGACAAGTGGCACAGAGAGTTTCATGCTACGCAGTGGTGAGTTCTCTATCAAGGAGTTTATTGCTTGTTAAATACCTTTTGAATGGTCCAACTCACCTCATTAATATCTAGCTTTCTAGTTTACCAAACTTGCCAAATAAACTAGATGTCAAAAAAACTCGGCCTGGATACCTGATGAATTCAGCTTGCTGCTTGCTCCGGGCGATCTCAATGCTGGATGATGTTGCCAATATCTCAGGGCATGTTTCATGGGCAATGGTTGCACTGCACACTCATAGATGTTGGCATACATGTGCCCATCTCTAAGAAATCTCATTGTAGATCTCCAGCGCACTTACAAGATGCTTTACAATTCAATTCTGCACAGTGGGCTATAGTAACGCTCCAGCAAGGAAACATGCACTCAGAGATATGGACCCAACTCACATAAATTGCCAGGTTGAATCTTTGGGCTCTGTACTTGCTGTCATTGTGCTCACTCATTCTGAACCAAACTGGATGCTCACAGTATCCCTACTTTGAATTGCTTTACCTTGCCATTGTGCGCTTTAACCCTTCAACTAGAGCTACTAAGCTTCTGTCTTGCCTTACTGTTCAGTGCAGACACAAAAGCAGGAGGTTTGTCATGGCTGTGAACAAGCCTCAGAGAAATCAAGAGGGATCTTCTTTGCTCAGGGTTTTCCAACAGAGTAAGGTGAAGGACAGCCTCTAACATTAGTCCAAGGTCAGCTGCTCAGAGTGATCAGAGTCAGAAACCTCTCCACAGAACACGATGTAATATGATTCAAAATAATTAAGTGTTAGGCCACAGTGTAGACAGAATATTATCATAAATAAATATTTCAGTTATATTTTCTGCAATGTAATTGTATTCTTATCATGGTTGATTACAGTAAACATGACAGACTGTGATGATACGCCCTTTGAAGAACAAATGGCTAAGTGAGTGCAATTGTAAAAATTACTTTTGAAAATTTGGTAGTGACAAGATATATAAGCAATTGTACTACATTTCTGAAATTACCATACTGATTTAGTGGAAATTATTATACAATAAAATGACAAATCTCCTTGCAGACTTTACCAATTCTCAACTGTTCATTTTTTAAAAAATTACAAACATAAGAAACAAAAATAATTGTATTCCTTTCTTTTACAGAAGAACAATTAATATTTTCAGAAACAAAACATTTTTTGTTTCCACCCCAGGTTTTCTTATTACTATGTTGCAATTGGAGCAGGAGCACTGCTATGTGCTTATATCCAAGTTTCTTTTTGGGTTCTGACTTCAGCAAGACAGACGAGAAGACTTCGAAAGTTATTTTTGCACACTTTACTAAGAAGAGAGATCGGATGGTTTGATGTTAACCCAGTTGGACAACTCAATACACGTCTTACAGCGTAAGAATGATATTATATTTTCAATCTAGATAAACAAGTACATTTTTCCTCAAAATGACTGTTGCTGTTAATGACAGCATCTTATTCCACTGAAATTTATTGTGCTTTTTCAATGACTAGAGACATCAACAAAATCAATGAGGGGATTGGGGATAAGATTGGACTTTTGTTCCAGTACATCGCGACTTTTGCTGGAGGCATAATAGTTGGTTTTGCAAGGGGATGGAAGCTAACTCTGGTAATTCTGGCTGCCAGCCCTCTCCTCGCGTTATCAGCTGTGCTGTGGTCCAAGGTAAGTGCTAACATCATAACAATCTTAAGGTAATTTATCAAGTACAAGGACAGAGCAGAACTAAACACAAATTAAATCATGTCAAAAATACTCGTGATGTAAGCCATGATATAAATAGAATTCGCAACACATAGTTAAAATATTCTTAGTCGGTTGTTTAACGAGGGCTGCGTTTTTGCAGCTTTCCCTTCGTGCCTGCTTCAATACTCACAGCATCCTTGCCTTGCCTTGTCTTTTTACCCTCAGCTCTTTTAGCCAGAGGATAAAGGCTCACAGTACTTCTGCCTTGAGTTGACGTTTAGTGCAGACACTATGCCAGGCAACTTGCCATGTCAACAGTAATCAATCAAGGAGGTGAACATGTTGTTATACCCCACCGTACTGTGTCAATCTCACATGTGTAGCATATGCCAGCAGCATATGTGGCAAAGACACTGCATGAGCTTTAACCAAATGGCCATGCCTCAAAATCTAAGAGGAGTAGTTCCCCCCCGGTGGGGCTGCTGTCAGTCAAGAGGTTCTGATTCAGTAAATCAAAGGCATCATCTGATCTCAGTCCAGGGTGTAGGATACTGCTTGGGCTCAAGACAGTCAAAGTGTCATTCACAGTGCTGGTCCTGGTCAGTCCTGCATGTCCAGTGCAAACAGTCGCAGGGGTTAATCAGGCAAGGAGCCGAACACAGATCAGTCAGGAGTCTGGTCACTCCCTAGTTGGGGCCGTGCCTTGAAGGGATTGGGGCTTGGTGGAGGTTGTCATAGTCCTGGGATCAATGGAATGAAAGTCAAGGGGAGTTATCAAGGGACACTGCTGTGGTGCAGAAATTGGAGAACTCAGTTCTAGGGATTGGAGACAGCATGCCAAGAGCAGAGCAGACAAAGGGAGGAAACTCCTTATGACAAGGGAGGGAGGTGATAATGAATTAGAGACCCTGGGTTACTGCAGGCAGAATGGAGGTCATTGACAGTCAGAATCACCCTGGCCTCACAGAAAATGGAATGCACCAGGCATTGTTAGGAATAACTAAACTGCAGCACCTGGACTTGGGAGTAATGTTGAGAGGTGCAGATATAATTCCAGGAGGAGTGTGGGAACATGCAGAGGGTGGTGTGTATATGGAATGAGCTGTCAGAGGAATTAGTGGAGTCCGGCACAACTACAACATTTGGGTATATGAATAGGAACGGTTTAGAGGGGTGTGGCCCAAGTGCTGGCAACTGGGTCTAGATTAGGTTAGGATATCTTGTCAGCATGGACAAGTCGGACTGAAGGATCTGTTTTCATGCTGTGCATCTCTATGACTCCATGTTTAGGATCATTTCTAATTGGCTGGTCAGGAAGTGACAGGTAGAAAGGGACGTGGAAGTTTATCATGGCCACTGTTTATAGTCTGAAACTGAGACCCACTATACTAAGTGCAATCTGTGTAGTCTTTCATTTTCAATTGACTAGAAAATGAGCATTGCGAATTGAAAAATGGCTCTGACCACAGCTAAAGATGGTCACCGAGGTGTCAGCTACATTGAATTATTATGCAACTGGCCTCTTAAATGCACTTCAGACACAGTGTGCACCATATAATCCAAACATGCTGTGCTCTGCACCTGTAGGGCAACCAAAATGTGGATGTGATAAGTTCTGAAGAGGTGGGAGAGCAGAAACAGTTTTCCAAAAACAAAGATGACAACATTGAGCAGGAGGAATATTACTTCAGGCATGACAGGGTACAGTAGCATCAAGCATTACCAACCAAACAGGATTAATTGATACCTGGTTCCAGTGGATGAAAGCTGAGCGCAGTGAGCATTCATGAACTGAAGATTTACTTGAAAGGGACACAGTTCTGTTCTGTTGCTAGGTGTAATTTCAGCTTTTTGGTTTGCTTTTTGTTTGCTTTTGAACATTGAGAAGATGTTGGGTTACATCGGACACTGGGGGAAGAGTAGCACTGAGTTACACAAAGTTTTATGATGGGTTGAGGCTAAGCTGAGAGTGTTAGTGCTTAAACACCACAGTTGTAAGAACATTCACTTCTATGTGCAATGAAGTGTCAGCTGTGCCACCTATGTGCCTGGAGAAGTGTTGGTTACACAGGACGCGTCTTATAACTTTTAGCACTCACTCACTTTGTGCTAACCTGAGGTCTGTCAGCCTTTGTGGCTTACATGTCTTTTAGAGAGGAGGGAGGGTCAAAGAGCTTGTTATGTTTGGAAGCACTGAATAGTCAAGAGAGAGGAAATATCACTGTGTAGTACCGCGTTACATCATGGCTTACACTTGCAGCGTGTGCCAGCAGCTCAAGTGGCAAACACACTTCAAATAATTGACCATGTGTGAGATTCGAAGGGGGAGCAGTTGTTAGTGGAATCAAGAAGGAGTACAGTCAGGATCGGAATATGGTCACAATCAGTCATGGGGCTCGTCTGATTGCAGACCAGGTCCCGTCCAATGCTGCAGGTCAAGACAACCTGGGCTCTGAGGGTTACAGCATCAATCAGGGTGCTGAGGAGATATCAGTCTGCTCAGTTCCTGCAATGAAATGAAGACAGGTATAGGATACGATGCAAATGGATGGAAGAGTGCAGGAGCAGGAGAGGTGGTCATGCATCTGCAGTGAGTGAAAGGGAAACACAGAAGGTAGAAAGAGTAAGTAGTTTGAGAGGTTGAGGTGTGTGAGAGCTATGAATGGATGAACTGCATGCATCTAGGACAATTGGTGAGAGTGAGTGCTGAGGCAATACTGAGGAGATAGTGTCCTTATCTTTATGATATGCAGAAAAACATTGACGTTCTTTTGTTACTGCTGGGCACTTCTTCTAACCCAGGTCACAGAAATGACCTGGGATGCTATCAGGGTCCAGACTGTTTGTGTCTAGAGATGTAACCTTCTGCAACAGGATAAAGGACAGCTCTCTTCTCCTATACCCCATCTACGAGCATCTCCAGGTCTCCGTCAGTAAAACAGGGGGAGAGTTTTGCTCTCTGCACCTTCTATTGCTTAACAATGAGGTAAAAACAATGACTGCAGATGCTGGAAACCAAATTCTGGATTAGTAGTGTTGGAAGAGCACAGCAGTTCAGGCAGCATCCATCGAGCAGCGAAATCGACGTTTCGGGCAAAAGTGCTTCATCAGGAATAAAGGCAGTGAGCCTGAAGCGTGGAGAGATAAGCTAGAGGAGGGTGGGGGTGGGGAGAAAGCAGCATAGAGTACAATGGGTGAGTGGGGGAGGAGATGAAGGTGATAGGTCAAGGAGGAGAGGGTGGAGTGGATAGGTGGAAAAGGAGATAGGCAGGTCAGACAAGTCCGGACAAATCAAGGGGACAGGGCTGAACTGGAAGTTTGAAACTAGGATGAGGTGGGGGAAGGGGAAATGAGGAAGCTGTTGAAGTCCACATTGATGCCCTGGGGTTGAAGTGTTCCGAGGCGGAAGATGAGGCGTTCTTCCTCCAGGCATCTGGTGGTGAGGGAGCTGCGGTGAAGGAGGCCCAGGACCTCCATGTCCTCGGCAGAGTGGGAGGGGGAGTTGAAATGTTGGACCACGGGGCGGTTTGGTTGATTGGTGCGGGTGTCCTGGAGATGTTCCCTAAAGCGTTCTGCTAGGAGGTGCCCAGTCTCCCCAATGTAGAGGAGACCACATTGGGAGCAACGGATACAATAAATGATATTAGTGGATGTGCAGGTAAAACTTTGATGGATCAGCAGATACGGCGGAGGCGGAGAAATTGGGAATACAGGATGGCATTTTTGAAAGAGATAGGGTGGGAAGTTCCTGCGAGGAGGTTGAGCAATTCATCAACTTCACCAACACATTCCACCCTGACCTTAAATTTACTTGGACCATCTCTGACACCTCCCTCCCCTTCCTGGACCTCTCCATCTCCATTAGTGATGACCAACTTGACACTGACATTTTTTTACAAACCCGCCGACTCCCACAGCTGCCTGGATTACACCTCTTCCCACCCTATCTCTTGCAAAAATGCCATCCCATATTCCCAATTTCTCCATCTCCGCCGTATCTGCTCCCAGGAGGACCAGTTCCACTATAGAACACACCAGATGGCCTCCTTCTTTAGAGACCGCAATTTCCCTTCCCACGTGGTTAAAGATGCCCTCCAATGCATCTTGTCCACATCCCACACCTCCACCCTCAGACCCCACCTCTCCAACCGTAACAAGGACAGAACGCCCCTGGTGCTCACCTTCCACCCTACAAACCTTCCCATAAACCAAATCATCCGGAGACATTTCCACCACCTCCAAAAAGACCCCACCACCAGGGATATATTTCCCTCCCCACCTCTTTCCGCCTTCCGCAAAGACCGTTCCCTCCGTGACTACCTGGTCAGGTCCACAGCCCCCTACGACCCACCCTCCCATCCTGGCACTTTCCCCTGCCACCGCAGGAACTGTAAAACCTGTACCCACACCTCCTCCCTCACCTCTATCCAAGGCCCTAAAGGAGCCTTCCACATCCATCAAAGTTTCACCTGCACAACCACTAATATCATTTATTGTATCCGTTGCTCCCGATGTGGTCTCCTCTACATTGGGGAGACTGGGCACCTCCTAGCAGAGCACTTTAGGGAACATCTCTGAGACACCCACACCAATCAACCAAACCGCCCCGTGGCCCAACATTTCAACTCCCTTTCCCACTCTGCCGAGGACATGGAGGTCCTGGGCCTCCTTCACCGCCGCTCCCTCACCACCAGACGCCTGGAGGAAGAACGCCTCATCTTCCGCCTCGGAACACTTCAACCCCAGGGCATCAATGTGGACTTCAACAGCTTCCTCATTTCCCCTTCCCCCACCTCATCCTAGTTTCAAACTTCCAGTTCAGCACTGTCCCCTTGATTTGTCCGGACTTGTCCGACCTGCCTAGCTCCTTTTCCACCTATCCACTCCACCCTCCCCTCCCTGACCTATCACCTTCATCTCCTCCCCCACTCACTCATTGTACTCAATGCTACTCTCTCCCCACCCCACCCTCCTCTAGCTTATCTCTCCACGCTTCAGGCTCACTGCCTTTATTCCTGATGAAGGGCTTTTGCCTGAAACGTCGATTTCGCTGCTCGTTGGATGCTGCCTGAACTGCTGTGCTCTTCCAGCACCACTAATCCAGAATATTTTATAACAATGACAGGCAGATCCTAGCTTGCAGCACTTGAAGTGATGTGCAGCTGAGCTTTAAATATGATGCCAGTGACATGAGGTCCCAATAATGGTGCGTACGTCTGCCTCTCCAGCTATAAGATTCCCCAAGAAAAGCATCAAAAAGCCTGGCTGTATAATTAATGAAGTGCAGAAAGGAAGATTGTGTTCGAAAGCTGTTCTGAGCCATGGAGGACTGGGCCTATGATCCTCACTCCACAGCAGTCAAACTGATTAAGGGAAAGTCCACCCCTTTGTTTTATAAAGGACTGTATGTAAAGGCAAGATTTTGGACTAATTTATAATATTATAGCATTGTCATTAGATAACTTTCTGACTTGCAGCATGTTCAAATATTTTAGGATTTCAAATATGTTCATTACCTCAGCTTTGGTGTTTTCTGTGTTCAGCTCACAGTCTCGTTCACCAACTTGGAGATGACAGCTTATGCAAAAGCTGGAGCAGTTGCTGAAGAAGTCTTGGGGGCAATCCGAACGGTGGTGGCATTTGGGGGTCAAAAGAAAGAAATTGAAAGGTCTGCATTGTGACTATTGTCAACTATCAACCAGTCTTCCTTGTTCAATTGTGAGACTTATTTTTCTTCTCTCTTTATGACCTCTTAAGGTACCATAGGAATTTAGGGGAAGCAAAGAAAATTGGTATAAAGAAGGCGATTACTGCCAATCTGTCAGTTGGGTTCGCCTACTTTATAATATTTGGATCTTATGCAATTGGATTTTGGTATGGAACCACTTTGGTTCTTGAGAACTCAGGATATACAATTGGAACAGTTCTCACTGTAAGTATAATAATATTAACTAATATTCTACATACTAGCCAATTTTTGAATAGTACAGCTGTTCAACCGTTCGAGGCTTTATAATCAAGACCTAACCGGTCTGTTCAGCTCTTCATTCCCACACATTTGAACACCTACCCAATCTCAATAGTAATGCCTCCATCCTTGTTAGTCTTCCATTGCATCATGTGCTCTTTAAGAAAAACGTGCAGATTGACAAAATTAAAATGCCAACCGTCTACAGTACTAGAAACGTTCCATTGCATTATTTTAAAAATACATATTTTTAAGAAATTTGTCAACTTGGGAAGGGATGGACAACTGGGAATAGAAGATTTTCCATCGATTATATATCCATATATTGAAAAAACAGAGGTGCAGTAGGATATGTCATAGGCAGCTGATTCTATTCTGCCAGTTTGTCACCCCCTCCAAAGTAATCAATCATAATATTCTCTCTTTAACACCAGTTTTTGGATATGGATTTTTAATGCCATACTTGGGATGTTTTATAAGTTCTTTGTTTTGCATTTATATTTTTAGATTTTTTTCTGCGTCACCTTTGGAACATTCTCTATTGGTCAGACAGCACCCTATATTGAAGCATTCTCTAATGCCAGAGGAGCAGCATATGAAATCTATAAAATACTAGATGAGGTAAAGAAGGAAATGGAAAATTGTATTTCTGCTGTGTTGTATGTTAAAATAGTAGCATTTATTTCATGTGAAAAAATTGGAGAAGTTTTAGATTAGATTTAGATTTTATTGTCATGTGTACTTAAGTACAGAAGTACAGGAGTACAGTGAAGAGTGTATAATGTCACCACACACGGTGCTATCACTGGTACAAAGGTTACCTCTGTTAAAAAATGCTTAGATACAAAATAGGAAAAGAAACAAAGTTTAAATACTTGACAAAAAAGTTAAGCATTCCCTTAATAGAATAAATGGATAAATATCTTATTGCAAAAATAAAGCAACAATTTATGTATTTTGAAGTAATGCAATTTTATAATGGTAATTGAAACATTTGAACCATTCCATGAGAGGTGTTGTTGGTTCAAGCATGCTTGCTCATGGTATTCAATCTTCCTACAGAAAAAATACAAAAGAGTGAATCTCATTTGATGTATGAATATGAGTAATAGAAACTTGGCTGATGCAGCTAGAGATTGATTCAAAATGGAACCATGCAAATTAAGAAGCAAGTTAAGAAATAGCAGATGATTTTTAATAAGCCAACGCATGGAAACCCATGGAAATGTATTTTGTACACAGTGACTGGAAGTATATGACTAGAGTTGAAAAAGAAAACTGCGCACTGATAGACTCTTCACTGAAACTGTCTAATCATTACACAGATCTGATCTACAGATACCAGGATAAATCTTAGAACTTTTACTTTTAAGTCAAAGCTAACCATTTATACCTTCCTAAAGTCATTAGAATTCTATGCTCAGCTTTGGCTATCCTGCTTCAACTAGACTTTAATTCGAATAGAAAAAAATGAACACAATGTGGGGTAGTTTTCCCAGTAAAGGAGAGCTAGGTTTGGGTGAGTGCAGGGAATTAAATCCTTGGAAATTGCCATCAGGATCCCAACATAACCACCAATGCCTCTGGGTTACTGTGATTGGAAACCAGTGGACGATCCCTTGATCGCTTGAATAGGTATTTAAGATTATTAGGAAGCAGATTAAGATATATTTTAAACCTCAAATTGTCCAGTGTGGAAGGTGGGAATGCATTGCCAATAGTTGATAAGGCCATCTGGGGGATCAACATACTGTCCTCTTTCTCTCCACTGCCACACCCTAGGTCTCTACCTCTTCCTAACTTCTGCACTCTCCTTGCCAAAACAGGCAGGTGTAAATGTTCACAATTGCTTCTGTACAGAGAAAGGAATGCCATTTCTAGAGGGTGATTGTGAGGCACAGGAGCAAGGGGACAGTAGCCTTAGTCTTAAGTATTCCTGATGAAGGGCTTTTGTCCGAAACGTCAATTTTACTGCTCCTTAGATGCTGCCTGACCTGCTGAGCTTCTCCAGCACCACTCTAATCTTAGTCTAAGTATTGACTGGTGACTTGGGATATGAGGAGTTAGGAATAAATGGAGCTGTAATGAATCTTGTATGAAGCTTGTTGTGCAGAAGGATGCTGGGAAAGTCACAGCATGAGGCTTGACACCTGTAAATGTTATAAATACTCCACTGTGATGGCCTCTTGAGGGTTGGGATCTTCTTCCTGCATTGTGTCTCAGTGGAAAGGACCGCATTCTTCATGCTGACTTCCTTGGTCACTTTCACACATAGCTCGCTTGCTGATTCTCTTCCTCCCATCCTTGGGAAAGCTTACTTCGCAGTAACACCTCAGATCATATACCCCCTTGATCACCCCAGCTAACAGTGAGTGAACCAAGTGCAATCTTCCCTGAGCTCCCCTGCATTTCTAGAGTAGCTGCAACATTGAAAATCCAAGAGCCGATGTCACATTCAGACCCATGCGATAGTCCCTTGAATTAAAACTCCTTTCTTTGACAAACCCAGTATCCCATGCTGCTCATCCTCTCTGATTATTCAGAAATCCCAGAGGCAAGATGTTACTTCCATCAGTCTCCGCCATGGGCAGGAGTTACAGGAAAGTTTCCTCCTCTATCATTCAGGTACAGACCTGCAAATAGTCTGACTGCTTTTGACAGGGACCAAGTGTGGACAAAACTGCCCAAAATGTGCCAATGATTGGAGGATCAGTGGTCAGGACTGCTGCCTCGCAGCGCCAGGGACCCAGGTTGGATTCCCGCCTCAGGCGACTGTGTGAAGTTTACACATTCTTCCCCTGTCTGCGTGGGTTTCCTCCGGGTGCTCCAGCTTCCTCCCATAGTCCAAACATGGGCAGGTTAGGTGAATTGGCCATGCTTAATTGCCCATAGTGTTCAGGGGTGTGTAGGCCATGCGCATTAGTCAGGGGAAATATGGAGTAATAGAGGAATGGCTTTGGGTGGGATACTCTTCAGAGGGTCAGTGTGGACTTGTTGGGCCAAAGGCCTGTTTCCACACTGTAGGGGATTCTACGAGAGAAAGACCATTACCAAAGTTCTGATTTAACCATAGATGGAGTATGATGAATTTGTCAATTTGACAAGTCTGGGAAGCAGTGGAAATACAGTTGAGAATGTAGAGATACTTAAGTTAGGATTAAATACATACTTTATCAGATGGTGCTTAACTTCCAGCCGGGGCAGAATTTTACAGTCTTCTGTCAGTGGCTTTGTGGATGGGACTGGGAGATGGAGGTCTGTCCAAAATCCTTGGGTGGCCTTCCTGCTGCTCTATCTACCCTCAAAACTGGCCAATTCATTGTCACTTCTTGTCCACTCTCAATTTGAAGGGGGGTATGTGGAATTCAGGGGCAGGGTAGCTCGGCAAGTCATCCGGCTTGGACCTCGGCCGCTAAATGGATACAAGTCCTTCAAGAGCCCCTGTTCTAAGTCAGATGCACCCCTCAGAGATTTGACTCCTCGCTTCGTCTGTGGCCTCCTCTTCAAGACTCTTCCCTCTTCTCCACAATCCCTTAATCCATTCCCCTGCCCAAGGTTTGACTTTCCTTCCTATACAGTCCTCTGCACTTACTTGGTCCACAACTCAGGGAGTTGATTTCTAGGGATTGTTTGTGACCATTGCCATCCCTGGAAGTGCTGGGAGGGAGCACAGCATTCTGAGGTGCTCCTTTCTCCCAAGTAAGGGGCACAAGTCCCATCTCCAGCCAATCAACTTTCCTCAGTGTGATAACTGGCTTGGGGGCCATTACGATCTGCAGGAATGGGCTCACCAACAACTCTTTGATTAGTAGACAGGGAATCCTACATCTAGAGAAGCCTGCTCCAGATCTCAAAATGACGAGATTTTGAAAATGGAAAATGATAGAAAATCCAGAATTAGATTTTTTTTTAGATTAGATTACTTACAGTGTGGAAACAGGCCCTTCGGCCCAACAAGTCCACACCGCCCCGCCGAAGCGTAACCCACCCATACCCCTACATCTACATCTACCCCTTACCTAACACTACAGGCAATTTAGCATGGCCAATTCACCTGACCTGCACATCTTTGGACTGTGGGAGGAAACCGGAGCACCCGGAGGAAACCCACGCAGACACGGGGAGAATGTGCAAACTCCACACAGTCAGTCGCCTGAGGCGGGAATTGAACCCGGGTCTCCAGCGCTGCGAAGCAGCAGTGCTAATTAACAGTGGTGCTTCAGAGAAAAGTCACAAGGATAACTGCAAATATCCAGAACAGGGGAGGAATTGGTTAGCGCTCAACTCTGTCCCAAAACCATGAGGTATAACTGGAATAAAGAGAACAATTGCTGGGGAACTCAGCAGGTCTGGCAACATCTGCGGAGAGAAAGCAGTTCATATTGCGAGTCCAGTGACACTTCTTCAGAACTGATGGTAGCTGAGAAAGGTACAACTGAAGTAAGTGTCCAAAGAATTAAGCTTGAGGACCAGCAAAATTGGTCCTTTCGGCAGGCTCTTTAAGGATTGCTGGATTGACTGCCTATCTGCTGATAATACTGACCACAGAATGTATGGCTGATATCTTTCTCAGATGGGAGCCCTAGGTGCATACACAATAATCTTTACATTTAGTACGAAGATCACTTTTGTTGTGAAACTAGTGTATAACATCTACCATACTAATGCTTTATACATGGAAAACAAGTAAAACACCAACTAATTTCTCAACCTCAGTCTGTGCATTATTGGCTAGGCTTCTGTATCCCTTGTTCAGTAACAAAACCACGACAATACTATCAACATTACCAAATGGAAAAAAGCTCAAAGAAGAGTTGGGTCATTAAGAATCTCGTTACACAATAAAGCTAATGTATAATTTTCATCTTTTAAAGCTTAATTTTTCACAGCAGCATTGATCATTTGCCTGTAGGTAATTAATGATTAACTAAAGTGCAATCTGAAAAGTGTAGGAATAAAGGTTACTTTATATTGCTTGGATATGCTTGACATAAATCAAAACAAGGATGTTTGTTAACTTAGGCAAGAATAACGCATAGTTTTTATAAAATATTTTTAAACATTGAAATCAAAGGGTCAGGTTCAAAATACGAGCAGTAAGATATTATTGTCAAGGGCAAAGATGTGAATTGCACTTCAAACAGAAAATAAAGTGCAGAAGTAATTATGCTGCCTGTTGGTCAGTGCCAGTGTGAGGCCAAAGAAATGTTTAGCAGAGTTGTCTGGGTGAGAAAACTATCAAGGAAAGTAGCTCTTTTCCAATAATTTTGTGAAAAAGGGCCAAGGCCTTGAAGTAAAAGATCAAGGTTCACTGTAAAGGGGACCATTAACGAGGGAAGGTTGAAAATAAATATGAACTGAAGCAGTGACAAGAGGAAAATAAGCTTCAATTTAAAAGCCCAAAGCTTATAAAAGGGTGGGAAGACTGAAAAATTTTACTGATTTTAGAATGTTGACGTTGTGGAAATAGTGTTGCAAAAATATGAAACTAATATTTTTTAAAAACTGTAATGAAAATGTCTAAAATTTCTGACTGTTTAACATGTTTTGCTGCTAGTGATCTACATTTCAGAGCCCGTGTTTTATGGGGTTGAGATTACTTTCCAATAGACTTTTTTTTAGTTTCAAACTACTGATCATTTTTAAGACTTATTCTCTCCCTTCAGGCGTTGTATGATCATCTTTGTTTTGGTTTTCCTTTTCAGAAATCTGCCATTGATGGCTTCTCAGAAGAAGGATATAAGCCTGATCAAATTAAAGGAACAGTGGAATTTAAGAATGTACATTTTAATTATCCATCAAGACCAGACGTAAAGGTATCAGAATTTCTTTTTCACATTTGCAACAAAGCTCAGGGGATAAGAAAATGTGTTTAATACTTCTGATTTTAATGGGTTTCTAATATTTGAAGTCTCTCTGTATTTAAAATAAATTATGAAAGGACCAGCGAGCTCTGTGGTTAGAGTGTGCTGCATTATAATGCCAATAGCACAAGTTAGATCCCGATGCTGGCTGAGATAACTCTTGAAGCCTGCCTTATTGTCTTGCCCCATCTTGGTGTCACTGCAATAGCCGATATCTGCAAAACACTTGTTTCCTTAGTAGAAAGAGAGACTACTTTTGTGAAACAAAGATGTCCAGTTTAGGTTTTTTTTAACTTACAGAATGTGGGTACCTCTGACTAGGCCAGCATTTATTGCCCATCCCTAATTACCCAGCAGGCAGTTCAGAGTCAACCACATTGCTGTGGGTCTGGAGTCACATGTAGGCCAGGCTAGGTAAGGACGACAGATTTCTTTCCCTAAAGGGCATTAGTGAACCATGGGTCATGTTAAATTGCCCATAGTATCCAGAGATGTGTAATTTAGATGGATTAGTCATGGGAAATGTAAGGTTACTGGGAAAAGTGGGGGTTGGGGTCTGTGTAGGATGCTCTTCAGAGGGTCAGTGCAGACTTGATATGTCAAATGGCCTGCTTCAACACTGTAGGGTTTTACGATTCTATGATTCTAAACAGTATAATGTTTTATGTGTAATTGTAGACTGGTTTTACAAAAATAACACAGCAGGACTCAGAAGATTGCTAAAACTACTATTTTAAAATGTACATTTTTTTTAGTTGTTTGTATGCAACTAACTTGACTTCTCTCTTTCTGCAAATTTAGCCATTAGAGTGACTATTTAGCCATTAGAGCGATGCAGTTCACACAAGTGCTGCTCCTGAAAAAGCCATAGAATCCCTACAGTACAGAAAGAGATTATTCAGCCCATCGAGTCTGCAGCAATTCTCCAAAGAGCATCCCACCAAGACCCCACTCCATCCCTGCATTTCGCACAGTTAATCCACTTACCTGTACAATCCACCTAACCTGCACATCTTTGGACTGTTCAAAGAAACCAGAGCACCTGGAAGAAATGCAGCCAGACCTGGGAGAATGTGCAAAGTCCACACAGTCACCCAAGGCTGGATTCAAACCTGGGTCCTTGGCAATGTGCAGCAGCAGTGCTAACCACTGAGCCACAGTCATTGAACAGCAAACAACTTGGGGAGTTTGGGCTCTTTCTATGAACAAATTGTAACATAATCATTACAATTTCAACAGTTGCAAAGAGCAATGATTGAAGCTGGAACATGCCTGCCGTGTAATTCCTTTATCCAAATGTTGCAATGGACTGGATCATTAAAGTTAGCTTTGCATTTTCTGTCTTTCAGGAATCTCACTGTATCCATGTACAGTCCTCAAAAACTAAAACATAAATTGTTCAAAATAAAAAGTAAGGCAATGCCTATAAAGGGAAGAAGCTGGTGATCCAAAACATTCAACCCTTTACATGTGCCTCTTTATATATGCTGACTGTACATCTCCAACACTTCCTTTTTACTTTTGCTTAGATTTCTACATTTCATAGAGCGTAGAATCCCTACAGTGTTGTAACAGGTCATTTGGTCCAACAAGTCCACACCGACCCTTTGAAAAGTAACCCACCCAGACCTATTCCCCAACTAGTCGACATTTCCCTGATTAATGCACCTAGTTAACACATCCCTGAACATTATGGACAGGTTAACATTCCTAATCGACCTGACCTGCATATCTTTGGACTGTGGGAAGAAACCAAAGCACCTGAAGGACACTCACACAGACATCGGGAGAATGTGCAAAATCCACACAGACAGTCATCCGAGGTGGGAATCAAACTTGGGTCCCTGGCACTGTGAGGCAACAGTGTTAACCACTGAGTCACTCTGCCACCCTGTCGTAGTTTTATAAAAAGATTTACCAATCACCTGAAGGTAGATTGTCACTAGCCATTTTTCACTGGGTTCAGCTTAAGAAGTCTGGTATAGATCTGCAGAAACAGATGTAATTTGAGCTTCCCTTTTTGATGTTGAAAATATAGGCTAAATTCTTTAAACATGCCACACAAATACCTTACTGAATTTAGCCCTACTGAAAACATTTACACCAACTATTACATCAAGAAACTGATCTTGAGATGGCAGTTCTGCTGCTTTGTTAATTCCTTGGTATGGTCCAATCCTGGAAATGCCACAGACAGCCCGAAATTTCCATTCAACCTCCATCACCTTGAATGTTCAAAGAAAATCTGAACATGAACTGTTGCCATAACATCTGGACACCTGGGCGCTTTAGAATATTTGTTTTCAGTGGCTTTTAATTGAACTTCATGCTATGTTAAATCATTTTAGTCCATCAGCAAAGCATTGAAATTGATTGCTTTGAATGTTTCTGTAGATTTTAAACGGCCTAAATTTGAAGATTAACAGCGGACAGACAGTAGCTCTGGTGGGAAGCAGCGGCTGTGGAAAAAGTACCACCATTCAATTGCTACAGAGATTCTACGATCTCCAGGAAGGATCGGTGAGAAACTAGATAGTCTCTGACCTCTAAATAGTTAATAACCTAAAATGAATTAACAAAGTAATCAGTTGTCCTAAGTAGTTGCTTGAGCCTTATGTGTACTGTGTAAAAGGTATAGGATCGACTGCTCTTCATGTTGCTGGCCTTGGTTAGTCACCTTTCATATTCACTTGCCTGGATGACTGCAGCTCCAAAAACACTTAAGAAGCTTGCTACCAGCCAGGACTTGATTGGCATCACAGCCACAAACTCTCATTCCCTCCACCAGTAATGCTCAGGAGCAGCAGGTATATATCACCTACAAAATGCACTTCAGAAATGCACTGAAGTTCCTTGGACAATACCTTCTGAATCTACAACTATCTCCAGCTAGAAGGACAAGAGTAGCAGATACTTCGAAACACCACCATCTGCAAGTTCCCTTCCATGCCACTCACCATCCTGACTTGGAAATATACTGTCATTCCTTCATTGCTGCTGGGTCAAATCCTGGAATTCCCTTCCTAATGCATTATATGTTCACCTACAGGGTATGAACTGCAATGATTCAAGTAGGCAGTTCACCACCACCTCCTCAAGTTAATGGGCAATAAATGTTGGCCCAGCCATTGACACCCACATCCCATGAGTAAATAAAGCAAATAAAAAGAAATTAGAGGAGGAGGTGCTATTGTATAACCCCCAGCTTTCAACCACCCTACATCAACAATCATACCATTGGTCCTAGCGTAGTTTTAATTGCAGCGGGTCAGCTTCCACACCAACCTAAAGGTGAAAACTCCCATTACATCTGATTGACTGATTCTTCACACCATTTTAACTCATGTTTGACCCATGACCAAAATAGTAATCATCAGTGCACAAAAGTATTCAAAAGCATGTGATAGACAATAGACAATAGACAATAGATGCAGGAGTAGGCCATTCTGCCCTTCAAGCCTGCACCACCATTCAATATGATCATGGCTAATCCTTAATCAGTATCCTGTTCCTGCCTTATCTCCATAACCCTTGATTCCACTATTCTTGAGAGCTCTATCCAACTCTTTCTTAAATGAATTCAGAGACTGGGCTTCCACTGCCCTCTGGGGCAGAGCACTCCACACAGCCACCACTCTCTGCGTGAAGAAGTTTCTCCTCATCTCTGTCCTAAATGGTCTACCCCATATTTTTAAGCTGTGTCTTCTGGTTTGGCACTCACCCATCAGCGGAAACATGTTTCCTGGCTCCAGATTGTCCAATCCTTTAATAATCTTATATGTCTCAATCAGATTTTCTCTCAGTCTTCCAAACTCAAGGGTATACAAGCCCAGTCGCTCCAGTCTTTCAGCATAAGGTAGTCCCGCCATTCCAGGAATTGACCTTGTGAACCTACGCTGCACTCCCTCAAAAGCCAGAATGTCTTTCCTCAAATTTGGAGACCAGAACAGCACACAGTACTCCAGGTGTGGTCTCACCAGGGCCCTGGACAGCTTTGCTTCTATACTCAATCCTTCTTGTTATGAAGGCCAGCATGCTATTAGCCTTCTTCACCACCTGCTGTACCTGCATGCTTACCTTCATTGACTGGTGTACAAGAACACCCAGATCTCTTTGTACTGCCCTTTACCCAAATTGATTCCATTGAGGTAGTAATCTGCCTTCCTGTTCTTGCCACCAAAGTGGATAACCATACATTTATCCACATTAAACTGCATCTGCCATGCATCTGACCACTCACCTAACCTGTCCAGGTCACCCTGTAATCTCCTGACATCCTCCTCACATTTCACCCTACCACCCAGCTTAGTATCATCAGCAAATTTGTTAATGTTATTACTAATACTATCTTCTATATCACTAATATATATATTGTAAAAAGCTGCAGTCCCAACACTGATCCCTGCGGTACCCCACTGGTCACTGCCTGCCATTCCAAAATGGAGCCGTTTATCACTACTCTTTGTTTCCTGTCAGCCAACCAACTTTCAATCCAAGTTAGTACTTTGCCCCCAATACCATGTACCCTAATTTTGCTCACTAACCTCCTATGTGGGACTTTATCAAAAGCTTTCTGAAAGTCCAGGTACACTACATCTACTGGATCTCCCTCGTCCATTTTCAGATTTACATCCTCAAAAAATTCAAGAAGATTAGTCAAGCATGATTTCCCCTTCATAAATCCATGCTGTCTCTGACCTATCCTGTTACTACTATCCAGATGTGTCGTAATCTCATCCTTTATAATAGACTCCAGCATCTTTCCCACCACTGAGGTCAGACTACTGGTCTATAATTTCCTGCTTTCTCTCTCCCACCTTTCTTAAAAAGTGGTACAACATTAGCCACCCTCCAATCCGCAGGAACTGATCCCGAATCTATCGAACTCTGGAAAATAATCACCAACGCATCCATGATTTCTCAAGCCACCTCCTTCAGTACCCTGGGATGTAGACCATCAGGCCCCGGGGATTTATCAACCTTCAGATCTAACAGTCTCTCCAACACCAATTCCTGGCAAATATAAATTCCCTTAAGTTCAGGTCCTTCAGCCACTGTTACATCAGGGAGATTGCTTGTGTCTTCCCCAGTGAACACAGATCTGAAGTACCAATTCAATTCTTCTGCCATTTCTTTGTTCCCTGTCATATATTCCTCTGTTTCTGTCTTCAAGGGCCCAATTTTAGTCTTAACCATTTTTTTGCCTTTCACATACCTAAAAAAGCTTTTATTATCCTCCTTTATATTTTTGGCCAGTTTACCTTCGTACCTCATTTTTTCTGTGCGTATTTCCTTCTTAGTAATCCTCTGTTGTTCTTTAAAAGCTTCCCAGTCCTCCGTTTTCCCACTTATCTTTGCTATGTTATACTTTTTTTCTTTTAACTTTATATGTTTCTTAACTTCCATCGTCAGCCACGGCCACCCATGCCTCTTTCTAGGATCTTTCTTCCTTTTTGGAATGAACTGATCTTGCATCTTCTGCATTATACACAGAAATATCTGCCATTGTTCCTCCACTTTCATCCCTGCTAAGTTATTGCACCATTGAACTTTGGACAGCTCCTCCCTCATAGCTCCATAGTTCCCTTTATTCAACAGAAATATTGTCGCTTCCAATTGTACCCTCTCCCTCTCAAATTGCAGATTGAAGCTTATTGTATTATGGTCACTACTTCCCAATGGCTCCTTCACTTCGAGGTCCCTGATCAATTCTGGTTCGTTGCACAATACCAGATCCAGAATTGCCTTCTCCCTGGTAGGCTCCAGCACCAGCTGTTCTAAGAATCCATCTCGGAAGCATTCCACAAAGTCTCTTTCTTGAGGTCCAATACCATCCTGATTCTCCCAGTCTGCCTGCATGTTGAAATCCCCCATAACAACTGTAGTAACATCTTTGCGACAGGCCAATTTCAGCTCCTGATTCAACTTACATCCGACATCCAGACTACTGTTTGGGGGCCTGTAGATAACTCCCAAGAAGGTCTTTTTACCCTTAGAATTTCTCAGCTCTATCCACACTGACTCTACGTCCCCTGATTCAAGGTCCACCCGCGCAAGGGCCTGAATATCATTCCTTATCAACAAGGCCACCCCACCCCCTCTGCCCATCAGTCTGTTCTTACGATAGCACGTGTAGCCTTGAATATTCATTTCCCAGGCCCTGTCCACTTGAAGCCACGTCTCAGTTATCCCCACAATATCGTATCTACCAATTTCCAAAAGAGCCTCAAGCTCATCCATCTTATTTCTAATGCTTCATGCACTCATATATAGTATTTATAATTTGTTACTGCCCTCACCCTTCCCATCAACTCCTATTTCACTCAACCTTACAGCATGATCCCTTTCTGAGTTTTCTGCCTCATTGATACATTTATCTTTCTTGACTTTCCTTGTTCTAACTTTCCCTTCAGTTTCCTTCTTAAACATCCAGTTTGTCCCCTGTCCCCCCGTTACTTAGTTTAAACGTAGCTGTGTTGCAGTAGCAAACCTGTCTGCCAGAATGCTGGTCCCCAACCTATTAAGGTGCAAACTGTCTCTCTTGTAGAATTTATGCTTACCACAAACATAGCCCAGTGATCTAAGAATTTAAATCCTTGCTTCCTGCACCAATTCCCCAGCCACACGTTCAGGTCCATTATCTCCCTGTTTCTGGCCTCTCCAGCCCGAGGAACTGGAAGCAAACCGGAGATAACCACCTTGGATGTCCTGCTTTTCAGCCTTCTTCCTAGTTCTCCGAAGTCCCGCTGGAGTATGTTCCTCCTCTTCTTCCCAACATCATTTGTGCCGACATATACCACAACCTCTGGCTGTTCACTTTCGTCCATGAGGATTTCCTGCACTCTGTCTGTGATGGCTTTAACCCTGGCACCAGGAAGGCAACACACCATCCTTAAGTCCCGCCTGCTGCCACAAAAACCCCGGTCAGTTCCTCTCACTATGGAGTCCCCTATTACCACGGCTCTGTCTGACTCTTCCGCTCTGCCTCCACGCCAACTTTTGATTGACAGACCTAGCCGCCTCGCGGACTGGCAGTGTCATCTGTCTCTACTGTTTCCAAAAGATTCAACTTGTTCCTGACAGGTACTTCCCCCGGGGTCTCTTGCACCTGTCTCCTCTCTGCCTTCCTCATCGTCTGCTCTCTTCTGCTCTCTTCTGGTATGGTCAGTGTAATAACCTCACTGAAGGTCTTGTCCAGAAAGATCTCGTTCTCTCGGATGAGCCTAAGGTCTCAAGTTCTTTCCTCAGTGCTGCAATATGTTCTGTCAGTAGCTGATATTCCACTTCAGTTGCTCTTGGCTGAGTCTTACCCAGAGACATTAAACTGATTTGGGCAGGGCAAGGCCAACTGGAATGTTTTGATTCCTGTGAATATAGCCGAGCAATCAGCTCCCATGAGAATGGTATTGGGATGGACATAAAAATTGCACTGCCAACTTGTTATCAGGATTTAGTTCCCCCTCACCCTGACCCATGAGGATGGGAAAGCACCTGACTTCTTCTGGGAGGTAATACAACTGGGACATACTCCATTGCCACAGTGTGAGAATGATCAAAGTGTTGCCTTCATCAACCTCTTTTCCTTTAAAGTCTGTGCATCTTATAAATGATCTTGCATCCTTGGGATTTGTTCCAAAAGTGATATAGTTCAGTGTCCCAATGGAATATTTGAATGAAGAACAGTACAGTGCAGGAACAGGCTTAATTAATGAATATCATTGCAGTTACCTTTGTGCTGATTAACTTTAGATCTACATTGATACTTAAGTAGCAGCCAATCTCCTGAGTCATGATTCCCATTGTCAGGTTGTTTTCGAATCAAACAGCATACACTGTTACTTTACCCAAAGTGATCAAAGTGATAAGCAATTCTGTTGCAGGGATATGTAATTTATTTTACATTACAATGCGGAAAAATTACTTGGTGCAATATCTTTTCTATCGCCAGATTACAGTGGATGGCCATGATATACGGTCACTAAATATCAGGCATTTTCGAAAGTTCATTGGTGTGGTCAGCCAAGAGCCTGTACTTTTTGCTACAACCATCGCTGAAAACATACGATTTGGACGTGACAACGTTACAGACGCAGAAATTGAGATGGCTACAAAAGAAGCAAATGCCTATGATTTTGTCATGAAACTTCCTGATGTACGTGAGACATTTCAACCTTCAAAGAGGTGATCTCCTCATCAAAGCATAGCTGATAAAGTTTTGATTGTTCTGTGTTTATAATGAAATTGCACTAAAGACAGCAAAACCAAGTGCTGCTTCATTGCGTCTGGCATGACGGCCATACCAGTGACAATGCATGGTTTGCCAGTTACTTTTCCATAAAGCCAGTGTGGACAAAGTGAGGACTGCAGATGCTGGAGATCAGAGTCGAGGGTATGGTGCTGGAAAAGCACAGCAAGTCAGGCAGCATCCGAGGAGCAGGAGAATTAGCATTTCGGGCATAAGCCCTTCATCAGAAATGAGCTCAGGAATGATTCTCCTGCTCCTCGGATGCTGCCTTGACCTGCTGTGCTTTTCCAGCACCACACTCTCGACATAAAGCCAATGTCTCTGTTACAGCGCAACCAGTGATAAGGTCCTTAGTTGAAAGGTAAAGAGAGAAGCAAGTTGATCAATATGAGTTTATTTTAACTAGATAACACAGTCAGAATATCCAATATGATATTTGAAAGTAAATCAAATTGGAGCTTTTCTGGCCAAAGTCTGTACTAATAAGAAAAGCCTATTTGCAGGATGAGATTCAGTACATATTTCAAATGAGTGAAACTTGCAAGTTTAGTATCCAAGAACTAAGTCAATGTAATTCATGTGTTGCAAGATTTATGGGGCTGCATTTTCCCAACAGGGGTGAGAAACAAGAACTGGGACTGTTTTCAGGACTTGAATAGTGTGAAACTCCTCCACTGACAAACTAAATAAATTTAAGCTTTTTGTGTAGGATGAATTAGGCAAGAAAGCATCAGCGAAGTCTCGGCCTTGCATATATCCTTGTGTATCCTGATGATAAAAATAAAGCCCAAACTGGGCAAAATCTGTCATCCATCAGAATTTTCCTTAACAAGAGCTACTGTCAGGTAACTGGAGTTCCAAAAATATCCCATGTTTCATTGCATTGAGACAGCTCCTGTCACACCTACTAACTTTGGATAAAGTTCCTGCTCTCTGTTGTAAATTCTTACCCTTCCACCTACTGGGCACCACAACCACACCAGTGCTGGAGTCACAGCTGGTCCATTGTTTAGTGATTGCCTCATGTCTGAGCTATATGAACTGCTGATCTGCAGGAGGTGCCCATCAATGGAGCCATGATCATGTATTTTAAAGTAGATGAGATTAGATTACTTACAGTGTGGAAACAGGCCCTTTGGCCCAACAAGTGCACACCGCCCCGCCGAAGCGCAACCCACCCATACCCCTACATCTACCCCTTACCTACACTACGGGCAATTTGGGATGGCCAATTCACCTGACCTGTACATCTTTGGACTGTGGGAGGAAACCGGAGCACCCGGAGGAAACCCACGCAGACACGGGGAGAACGTTCAAACTCCACACAGTCAGTCGCCTGAGGTGGGAATTGAACCCGGGTCTCTGGCGCTGTGAGGCAGAAGTGCTAACCTTTAAAACTGAATTCATTGGCTAATTTAAAACCCTGTAAGCAAGGTCATGAACTGTCCCCATTACTTCTTTCCAATAGAAAAACTTTGCCTTGGAAAAATGGAGGTGGGTGATGTAACCAATGCAAGAGCCAGCAAGGAAACAATGAGGTGTTTGAGACAAAGACAGAGGTAGACAAAGAGGAAAAAGAAAGAATAAGACCTTTTTGAGCTATACCTTTTCCCCTTTCTTTTTGACCTTTGCTCCGCCAGAATCACTCAATGCACCACAAGGGCACAAATATAACTAAGGGATTGTTTCTCCTCCCTGTTGGGAAATGCATGGTGTCTGTTTAGCACAACCACCGTGACAACGTGCCTGAATTGAAGAATCTAGATGAAATTCCTTTGTGGACTGATCACATGTCCAAGCAGTTACCACAATGTATTATTACTTTTCAACAGTGGTGCCTCAATAGCACTACCGTCTTTCAAGAGCTAACTGTCTGAAACAAAGATTCCTGATTGAATTTCTGTAAAGTGAAGACTGTCTATGATTAATATTTTGTATTGTATTGCAGAAATTCGACACTCTTGTTGGACAGAGGGGCACACAACTGAGTGGAGGACAGAAACAAAGAATTGCAATTGCCCGGGCTCTGGTGCGTAATCCTAAGATTCTTTTGTTAGATGAAGCCACTTCGGCCCTGGACACAGAGAGTGAAGCTGTGGTTCAAGCAGCATTGGATAAGGTACATGTCGACTTTAGTTCCTAAATATTTCTGTTAAGCAAAAGTAGCAAGAAAATTGTGATTATGCACCTGCGGATTAAACAGTGATTAATGTCCACTTTGCAATAAGTAGTTCTTGTAAATTTTTAATGTTGTGCTGGAAACAACTGAATGATTACTTTGTAAACATTGTGAAAACACAACACAAAATATCAAAGTAAAGTTAAAAATCACACAACACCAGGTTATAGTCCAACAGGTTTAATTGGAAGCACACTAGCTTTCGGAGTGACGCTCCTTCATCAGGTGGTAGTGGAGGACTCAATCCTAACACACAGAATTTATAGCAAAAATTTACAGTGTGATGTAATTGAAATCATACATTGAAAAATCGATTGTCTGTTGAGCCTTTCATCTGTTTGAATACCATGATAGTTTCACTTCTTTCTTGTGTAAATCACAAAACCTTTTTTTTGAAAAGTTGCATTCTCAGGTTAACTGTAACAATTGGTGTTAGCTAGACAATATGTTGAAGGTGTTAGCCCCCCGTGTTCTCTGTCTATGCCATGATGTTTAGATTGACTCTAATCTAAAAAGTGAGATGACGGAGTTTTACATGAATTCATGCAGTTTTTGAGCTCAGAGTTCTACATGAATGCATGCAGTTTTTGAGCAAAGTACAATGTAACTCTGCAAGTACAAATTCACCTCACAAAATATATGTGTGCATGTGGTCTTTGTCTGTGTGTGTCTGTCTGGGTTGGACCTTGTGAGTGTGAGAAAGTGTGTGTATGTGTGTAGTGAGTGTAGAGTGTCTTAAGTTTGTGAGGGGGTGCATGTGTGAGTGTGGGAGTGTGTGTCTATAAGGGTGCATGAGGGTGTCTGTGTGCGCGTCTGTGTTTATGTGTGTCCATGTGTATGTGTGTATAGGAGTGTGTGTGTGTGAGTGTCTGTGTGTAGGAGTGTCTGTGTTTGTGTATAGTGCAATGGTGGCCACCTGTAATGTGACATGAACCCAAGGTCCTGGTTGAGGCCCTCTCTATGGGTACCCACGGACCAGTTGAACTGGGAACATTCCTCGTCACAATGGACGTTTCCGCACTCTACACCAGCAACCCCCACAATAATGGCATTGTGGCAACAGCCTCAGTACTCAACACCAACAACTGCCAATCTCCAAACACCATCCTACAACTCATCCACTTTATCCTTGATCACAACGTCTTCACCTTTGACAAGCAGTTCTTCATCCAGACACATGGAACAGCCTGGGGACCAAATTTGCACCCCAATATGCCAACATTTTTATGCACAAGTTCGAACAAGACTTCTTCTCTATGCAGGATCTCCAACCAATATTATACACCAGGTACATTGACGACATTTTCTTCCTCTGGACCCATGGCGAGGAGTCACTGATAAAATTGCACAATGACATCAACAAGTTTCATCCCACATCAAACTCACCATGGACTACTCTCGACTATCTGTCTCATTCTCAGACACATGCGTCTCCATCAAGGATGGACACCTCAGCACCACACTCTACCGCAAACCCACAGACAACCTCACAATGCTACACTTCTCCAGCTTCTACCCAAAACATATTAAAACAGCCATCCCCTATGGACAAGCCCTACACGTACACCGGATCTGCTCAGATGAGGAGGAACGTGACGGACACCTGGAAGTACTCAGAGATGCCCTCATAAGAACAGGCTACGATGCCCAACTCATCGACTGCCAGTTCTGACATGCCACAGCAAGGAACTGTAATGACCTCCTCAGGAGACAGGCTCATGCTGCAACCGACAGGGTACCCTTCGTTGTTCAGTATTTTCCAGGAGCTGAAAAATTACGCCATGTTCTTCGTGACCTGCAACACATTATCCATGAGGATGAGCACCTCACCAAGACCTTCCCCACACCTCCACTACTTGCCTTTAAACAATCGCCAAACCTCAAACAGATCATTGTTCGTAGCAAGCTGCCCGGCTCTCAGGACAACTCCATACAACCCTGTCACGGGGGATGCTGCAAGACGTGTCAGAGTGTGGGCATAGATACCACCATTACGCGTGGGGACACCTTCCACCTTGTACATGGCAGGTACTCGTGTGACTCAACCAACGTTGTCTGTCTTAAACGTTGCAGGATGCCCGGAGGCATGATACATTGGGGAAACCGAGCAAAGGCTACGACAACGGATGAATGGGCACCGCACAACAATCAACAGACAGGGGGGTTCCCTCCCAGTTGGGGAACACTTCAGTGGTCCAAGACATTCAAACCTCGAACCTTCAGGTGACCATCCTTCGAGACAGGCAGCAGAGAAAAGTGGCCGAGCAGAGGCTGATAGCTAAGTTCGGTACCCATAGGGAGGGCCTCAACCAGGACCTTGGATTCATGTCACATTACAGATGATCACCATTGCACTACACACACACAGACACTCCTACACACACACAGATACTCCTATATGCACATACACACTGACACACATATACACTGACGTGCACACAGACACCCACACACACCCTTACAGACACACACACTCCCACACTCACACATGCACCCCCTCACAGACTTAAGACACTCTACGCTCACTACACACATACACATACACTTTCTCACACTCACAACCCCCAACCCAGACAGACACACACACACACACAGGTAGATAAAGACCCACATGCATACATATATTTTGTGGGGTGAGTTTGTACTTTCAGGGTTACATTGTACTTTGCTCAAAAACTGCATGCATTCATGTAAAACTCTTGAGCTCAAAAATTGCATGAATTTATGTAAAACTCCATTATCTCACTTTTTAGATTAGAATCAATCTAAACATCAGGTCATAGACAGAGAACACAGGGGGCCAACACCTATAACATATTGTCTAGCTGTCACCATTGTTAACAGCTAACCTGAGAATGCAACTTTTTAAAAAAAGGTTTTGTGATTTACACATGAAAGAAGTGAAACTATCACTGTATTCTAACAGATGAAAGGCTAAACACACAATCAATTTTTCAATGTATAATTTCAGTTACATCACACTGTAAATTTTTGCTATAAATTCTGTGTGTTAGGATTGAGCCCTCCACTATCACCTGATGAAGGAGCATCGCTCCGAAAGCTAGTGTGCTTCCAATTAAACCTGTTGGACTATAACCTGGTGTTGTATGATTTTTAACTTTGTACACCCCAGTCCAACACCGGCATCTCCAAATCATATCAAAATAAAGACAGGGAAATATCAACTGACCATTTGAGATTGTCCTATCTTCTGACAGTGTAACTTCCATATACTGTTTCCACCATTTCCCTCCCTTTAATTCCTTGCAATGAAATTGTCTGAGAATGGCAGAAAGTGACTGACTTACAGAGTTTCACTTCATGATGCTTTTGCCAATACATGGCAATCATGGAACTCCCATGAGAATTCATCTCCGATGCTTTTTATGTGCTCTCAAGATATGGTTGGTATAGAATCAGCAGTATCTTCTTTTGCCTCAGTTACTCTGGAGGTCTTCTGGCACCCAGGGTAGCATTCCTGTCTTTGAGATGGAGGCTTTAGGTTTAAATTGCCTTGTAGGTCTTGATTGCCTTGAAAAGTGTTTTCATAAGTCACCAAATCAGTTGCCTGTCAACTTGCAAATGTTTACAACACAGATGTAGCAGGCAGCAAGAGCAGATGAGTCTCTTGGTCAGTCATGGTGATGCTCTTGGTGCAGAGTGGCAGTTCTCAAGCTATAGCCTCTGCCTTCAAGTTAGTGACCTATTCCAGGAAAAAGAAAGTCCCAGATAATGACCTGCATGCCTGTGCATCTGTAGATATGGGGAGTTGTCTAAATCTACCTTGAGGGGTAAAAAGCACCATAATCGTTTCAGACCATAGGGTTTTTCTGTCATCAGAAAGAGATGACAGATGATAGTTTAACTTGATGGTCACCATGCCTTGTGTAAGGGGAATATTTGAGAAGGAGAGTCCTTCATTGTAACTTAAGCTGGTGCAGGAATTGAACCGATGATGTTGGCATCACTCTGCATTGCAAACCAGCTGTCCAGCCAATTGAGATTCAAGCACCTAACCCTGGAGAAATCACCTGAACAAAATGACCTGAGTGCCTGTTTTGCTTGTCCAAGTTGTTTTTCATATTAAATCATAAATTCTTATATAAGTAACTGATAACACTTGTCACCAGAGGCCCTTCTTTAATTTCCACAGGCAAGCAAAGGTCGTACTACAATCTTGATTGCTCATCGCCTGTCCACAATCAGGACTGCAGACATGATAGCAAGCTTTCAGAATGGTGTTTTAGTGGAACAGGGGACACATGCAGAATTGATGCAGCAAGAAGGAGTTTACCATTCACTTGTATTGGCACAGGTACCTTATTCTCTACTGGGGGATATTTCAAAATGAAACAGAATGAATGTAATTGGAACACATAAATGCAATCTTATCTTTATAACAATAGAAGAGTCTACAGAACATTTTTCCAAGAAACAGATGTGTTGTGAGCAAGTAGTTTGTATTGATGCATGAAGGAAGACTGAAGATTTTATTAATTTTCTTTCCACTTTTCCCCTTCTGACATCATATTATTTATATTTAATTTCTTTAATTAGATGTTATTTATTTTATTATATTTCGATTAAACTAACTAAATTATCAAATTTGATTTCACTTTAATGTTGAGTTTTGTGGTAGTAGTAATTGGAGTAAACCAGGCTATTGTATGAGTCAGCTGGGACAATACTGTGAAGTTACAACATCGTTACTGTTTGTCATAAGATATGTTAACATTACAGTGTGATTTGCATCTACAAGATTAACTTGTTCTGATTTATATGCATATTATCCCCTCAGTAGAAGGTATATGTAATATTGTTACGAGAGTGATTCACATGTTTGATATCAAATTGGTATGAATCATGCCGAGGAGACCATACCACATCATCGTAGTGAGTGGTGAGGAATAACTTGGACCATGTGCTGCCTAATGTTTGGTGCTACACAACCACTGAATGAATTACAATAGAAACTGAGATATACATGACAGGAAACATGACAGAAGGCAGCTTGATGCTCACCTAACAACCAATGGCAGCATACACAGCAGGCAGATCAGGACATAAACCAACACACAGTACTACTTTGATGCCATTTTCAAACTGCAAAATCCCATTTTAACTTCACACAGCTGAGTACAGCTTTGACAGGAATGAATGGTCCTGAAGGGGTCATAAACTACATACAAATTATTTTTGGCTGCTGATGTAATTAAATGTACTTTAGGAGCTTTCCTACACTGGACTACATTTTGAATGTCTACTGTGTAAGGTCTGGCTTGTGCTGAAATACTTTTATATTCATTTCAAAGCTTGCACTGGAACAGATTTTCACTAGCTATAGGGGTTTTAGGGGTTCCTTTGGGAATTGCGCAACACTGAGAGAATAAATAGAGGTTATGCTGACCAGTGCAGGTTGCTGGAAGTGGGAGGAAAAGGAGGAGGACAACAATGCAGGATACCATATTAGACAACCATTCTGACAGAACAAATCTGTTTCCTCAACTTCAGCTAAGATAATCTGCATTTCACAAAAGAGTCAACTAAAATTTGGCAGCTGCTTTAGCTACAAATATGGCCAAAAAGCAGGACAAGGACAGTCTTGCTTATAGATGTTAATACTGAGTAGTTGCTAGTGTGTGTGAACTGAGAGCTGTGGATTTATGCCTTGCAGCATGGCTAGGTATGTGATAATGACACAGAGCGCATAAATGGAAGTGTTGGTTTCTGATTGATAGAGATTGATGTCAGGGTAGTGAATTAAGTAGTGGACGAAGCAGTTAAATTATTTAAAAATGAACAAAACTCCCTTTAATAACTCATATCATATTTTTATATCTTTTTCTCCACTTCATCTATTCTCTTAGAGCAACCTTCCTTGCTATCATTCGCATTCTTACTTCTTCCCATTGCTTCCTGAGCATTTGTCTGGAGGATTTCATGTCACCTACGAATCCTTCTCTCCACTCTCTCGAGTTCAGTGCACTACCAGGAAACATTAGTGTTTATTTTCATGTATCTTTAGACTTTCCTCAAAGCAGCCTCAATGCACCTCCTCTTACGAAGTTCAGGCTTTCTTTAAGTGGTACCGACTCCCCATGATCCTGACCTCCCAGCTGATGCATGGGTCACATTGACAGCATGCAACTATCATTTATCAAAACCAGCAACATGAATTTAGCATGATGCTTCCAATGAATGTGCACAGGTCATATAGTTACAGTGACCCCACACATATTATCAGTGATTCATAACTTTAACCCTCACCTTTCCTGAACATAAATTCTACAAGGAAATATAATGGCTTCAAATACTGTAGGCTTTTCATTTTGGGAATACTGTGAAAATTCACTTGCCAGAAATCCATCATGAATCAAGACAATTGTGAATTTTTGGAGTACACGTAAATGCACAAAATAAGAATGCATTTTAGAATCCTGGCACTCCCTGTCCAGCATCATTGTGGGAAAAGCTCTTGCCAAAGTTTAATTCAAGGCAAACTATGGATGGAAAACAAATGGTGGTCTTCCCAGCAACGCCCACATCCCATATATGGATAATGAAAAAGAAAATGACAGCTATAGGTTAAGGAGTCAGCTCAACATCCTTTCACACAAACAATTAGGAAGAAGCAATTAATGCTGTTTTTAACAGCAACATTCATATTCCAGTCACGAACTTAAAAAATACATTGAAGTATGTTTTTTAGATCAATCAGTTTCCATTGTAACAGAGAGTGCAATATTAATATGAACCCTAAGGATATCCCAACTCAAGGCAGTAATCATGGAATTGGCTATGAGGTATTAGTATAAATGGTACTGAATAGAATTTCCTCCCTAACTGCAATGTGGGTCTACCTACAGCACATGAACTGCAGTGGTTCAAGAAGGGAGCTCATCACCACCTTCTCAAGGGAAACTAGTGATGGTGTAAATGCTGGCCCAGCCAGTGATGCCCATGTCCAATGAGAGAATTTTTTTAAATAAATGAGAATAGGTTGATGGAAAGGAAGCAGAAGGTAAGGATTAAGAGCACATTTCAAGTCAGCAAGCTGCATGTCGTAGGTGAGTGATGAGATATTAACTATTTAATATCTATCTTAATATCTTCATTGAAGAGATAGCAAGCAGTGTAGCAAAGTTTACAGAGAAAAATAACTCCTCTCAAGTAAGTATGAGTCAGGAAGCAAATATTTCATTCGAGATTATCCAAGGATGATTTCAATTTCCAAAAGAACTTCTCACGAATAAGGTTTACAATATATATTTACAGTCCTCAACATCATACAAACTGATGTTATCTCAATGTTCAGCCTTGAGTCTACTGGTTTCCATTGTGATTCAATCATCTTGTATGGACGTCAGGTTCCCTTAGCTCCTTTTGGTAGTGAATACTAAGCTTGCACGGGCTGTGAGCTAACATGCCCAAAACCACGCTTAGTCAGCTATCCAATCATGCCCAGGAAGAAATCAAGCATAACCCCAGCACTTAGTTCAAGACATGCATATACTTTAATTTTAACCCCACTAATATTAATTCCTTCTCATCCCTATTTCAATGGGAGTATAATCTGTAAGGAGATCACAAAGAGGCTGCACAGGGAAATAGGCAAGTTGACTGAGTGAGAAAAAAGGTGACATCTTGAGGAGAAGGAGGGATGGTGTGAGACTATTCATTTCTGTAATAAGAATAGAAAAATAGAATAGTTTTTACAAGGTGTGAAACTTGTAAACATTGATGCTCAGAGGGACTTTGAGAATCGTCATACAAGAAACACCGACATTTAGCATGCAGATGTTACAAGCAATTAGGAAGGCAAATGGCATGTCGACATGATTTAAAAAGCTTCTAAATGCCAAGAATGAAGAATTTTTGTTACAATTGTCTGGACTTTTCCTGAGACCACACCCAGAATATTGTGCACAATTTTGGCCATCACACCAAAGGAAGGTTATAATTAACTTGGAGGCTGTATAACAGAGGTTTACTAGACTGATTGTTGAAATGAAAGGGTTTTCCAATGATGATTGGCTGAGTGAAACTCTCTGTAGACATGATTGCAGTAAAATATGTAAGATTTTGAATGGGCTTTAGACAGAAGACACTGAGCGTGGAATCTTATTAGGCTCTGAATGATTTGTGCTATGGGGAGATTAGATTACTTACAGTGTGGAAACAGGCCCTTCAGCCCAACACATCCACATTGACCCACCTAAGCGCAACCCACCCCCCTACACCTAACACTACAGGCAATTTAGCATGGCCAATTCACCTAAACTGCACATTTTTGGACTGTGGGAGGAAACCGGCGGAAACCCACGCAGACACGGGGAGAATGTGCAAACTCCACACAGTCAGTCACCTGAGGCAGGAATTGAGCCCGGGTCTCTGGCGCTGTGAGGCAGCAGTGCTAACCACTGTGCCACCAGTGGTAGAACTGGGTGAAATGTTCAGCAAGGCTCTTCTCAAAATAAGTGCCAAGTTTCTCTAAGAATGGTGCATGATCTGATGGGACGGAAGTAAGAGGTGAAACTTAGTATGAGGGTTGAACCACCAATTAATGCAGCGAGTTTGGAAAGATTTGGTGAGAAGACATACTTGACCTTGTGGCGAGGATCACTCGATCAGAACAGGGCAAGTCACCCTTAGCTAAAAAAAAGATTAATCCCGGAGAGATTGATCAGACAGACAAAACAATCTAGACCATGGAGAATAGTCTTAGGAATAGGGCCAAACATTTCAGACTGAGACGAGGAGTAAACTCCCCACTGGAAATGCCTTTAGAATTCTCTACTCTAGAAAGTTGTCAATGCTCCATTTTTTGAATATATTTAAGGCTGAGATTAATTAATTAAGATAATTTTATTAATCTCCCAGGAAATCAAAGGATATGGGGAGCAGGCAATAAAACAGAATTGAGGCTGAAGGTCAGACACAGTTGTATTGAATGGTAGAGGAGGGCGAAGATGCCGTATGAACTACTATTACTCTTTTTTTAAAATTAATACTCGGGGTATCAACACAAAATAAGTAGTAGAGAAAGTCTGGATGGCAATAAGAAGAGGGATTAGAAATTAGGAGATTAGAGTCAACATTTAAATGTACTAACCGATAAATAGTCAAGATTTACAAAAGGTCAAATATTTAAAAGGAGATAACAAACTTTGACAAAATAAAGGGGAAATCTGATTGTGAAAAGTCAAAGTGTGACACAGATATTAAATAATTATCTTACATCAGATTTTCCTGCTGATGGTGAAAATTAAAATGTACATATATTGGGAAAGGATGCAGAAAAATAATTATTGGACATAGGAATGGGTTTGTGATGTTCCAATCCCGTGTTATTTTATTTGAATTCAAATTAAATAAATTATGTTTCAGCAAAATTATCTCAGTTCCTAATGGATACAGTCTCAATTTACCCCAAATACTGGCAAATTGGCAACCTGATTCAGAGAAATCAAAACTAATCTAGTACACAATGAAATAGGATTAACTAATAACTAAAGAGTGAGAATTTCCTGAAATTGCAGTGGTAATAATATGATTGAGCTTTCCATTCAATTTGAGGAAGAGAATAATGTCCAAGACTATGATTCTAAACTTAAGGGCATGAAAGCAGATCTGGTTAAAATGAGCTGACAAATTAGATTGGAGGTTACGTCAATAGAGATGCAGTGGCAGAAAATTAAAGATATCTTTTAGAATACAGGTTGTTCTTCTATAACACATGTTTTGCTAATGTGAATTCGCTGTACATGTTTGACGAATTTTAAACGTGTGTTGGCTATAACACGATTACATTGCTGACACTTCAAGTGCTGTTCCTAAAGTGTAATTTTTCTATAATGCAGAGTGGCACAAGAGTGCAACCATGGCGTTATGAGAACTACCTATAGTCAGGATAGATGCATTCCAAAAAGAAAGAAAAAAATCTAAGGGGTGGACCCACTATTCATTGTTAAAGTTAAAGATAATATCAAACTTAAAGAAGAAACATACAATTTTGAAAAGATGGGTGACCGGTCAAAAGATTGCAGAGACTATATAAAGCAAACAAAAAAAAATTGAAATATAAATAAAAAGTGAAAGATTAAAGTATGAGAGAAGGCTGGATTGATAGTAAGAGTTTCTAAAAATTGTTAAAAATAAAAGGAATTAACAAAGTGAACATTGGTCCTGTCAAAAGTGAGTCTGAGGAATTACAAATGGAAAATAAGGAAATTTTGCATTGTTTTAACTGTAAAGAATGCAAGTAATATCCCAAAAATATTGTTAATTCAGGAAGTGGGAGTAGGGAGGAACTAAAGATTATTATCACCTGGGAAATGAAACTGAGCAAACTGTTGGAGCTGTGTTTTGGCTCGTCCCTAGATTCTGATGGACTTTATCCTGGGATCTTAAAACAAAACAATTGTGGCTCGTGAGTCAGGTGATGCATTGGTTCTAATTCCTTCAAGTTGTATGATAGAAAATGCAGCTACTTTAATCAAAAACAGTAATCAACATGTCATTTAGCTTTACAGCTATCATAGAGAAAATATTCAAGCCCATGTCTAAAGATTTATAGCAGGGCAATTAGAAGCTTTTTAGGTAGCTTGGCTTTGTGAAAAGGAAATCACGTTTAATCAATTTATAGAGTTCTTTGAAGAAATAACACATACGCTGGATAAAAGGGTACCAGTGGATGTACTGTATTTAGAATTTCATAAAGCACTTGATAAGGGATCATATCAAAGGTTACTAAGGAGAATAAAGGCTTATGATGTAGTGGGTGATATATTCGCATGGGTCACCGATTGTTAGCTAACAGCAAACAGATTATAGACATAAAAGAGTATTTTGCTGATCGGCAAGATTTAATGAGTTGTGAAAAGGACATGAGGATGTTACAAAGGGATATAGAAAGGTTAAGTGAGTGGGTAAGAATCTGGTATATGATGTATAATGTGAGAAAATGTAAAATTGTCAATTCTGGAATTATAAAAAAATCTTGATTCATTTTATTTAACCGGTGAGAGTTTACAGAGCTCCGATATATTGAACATCTGTTTCTGTGTCAGTATTGGCCTCCTTGTTTAAGGCAGGGTGCAAATGCATTGCAAGCAGTTCAGAGAAGGTTTACCAGACTAATAGCTGGAATGGGTGTGTTGTCTAATGAGGACTGGCTGACAGGCTAGGCTTGTATCTGCTGCAGTTCAGAAGAGTCAATTTTTTTGGAACATATAAAATTCCTCAGTGGTCATGACTATGCGGATGTGGGAAAGATGTTTCATCTTGTGGGAGAATCTAGAACTACAAGTCATCATTAAAACATAAAGAGCTGCCCATTTAAGATGGAGCTGAGGAGAATTTTTTTTCCCTCTCAGAGCATCATGAGTGTTTGGAACTCTTCCTCAAGGGGTGATGGAAGCAAAATGTTTGACTGATTTGAAGGTACAGATAGATAGAATTTTGGTAAGTAAGGGAGTGAAAGATTGTCAGGCACAGGTGGGAATAAAGTTACAATCAAATCAGCCATGATTTTGTTAAATCGTGGAACAAGCTAACGAGGCCAAATGAAGCATCCCCCGGTCCTAATTGATATGTTTGCATGTGAGTGTATTACTGAAATGGCAGTTGTATTGTTAACTGATAATCAATACTTGTTAATTACGTGCAGGAACTCACAAGTTAAAGAATGATATATAGGTAACTAACTGGATGGGTCTGTAGAAACCATCACATTTACACTGAGTAATCAGACTAGTGGACCAAAGAGCTAAATGATTTGGATGACAGACTGGCAAACTTTGGATTTCTGATGTTCAGTAGTCAAGATCAATTTCACCTTCTATGAAGTGAAAAGATGTATTTGGTACTTCTAACCATTAAAATATCAAACCAGCCCAGTAATCTATAATGATTCACGCTTGGATCTTTCCCATGCAGAAATGAAATTGTATTGAAGTTACTATTTGAATGATCTCCATGCAGAAAAGATACTCAACATAATCTGTCAGGTGGTAAGGGTATTTTGAAATTAATTGCAATAAACCATTCACTGTTCAATATATCTACAGTCATTTAAAAGCACAGAGGAAGAACACAAGAGAACACAAAACGGGGAAGAGCAAAATGAATATGAAAATCTTCTCTGCAAGCGCACCCTATCCAACAAATCAAGCACCAAAAGTGGTAATGAGACTGAAACTGAAGTGGAAGAAAATAAGGCAGAGGTAATGGAATCTCAATCTTAAATTTGCTCCTAGTTTTACAAGTAAAGCAATTACAATTGTTTTATCACAGATTACTATTAATTAACCAATTAACCAATTCAGACAAGAAGGAATTTTTGATCAGTCACGTGTCTGACATTTGCAGAAATCTTCTAATTTAAGAAAGTAAACTATGACAAAACCTGGGCTGTGGATTTCTGCCTGCACATTAGTCCATGCATCTGAGATTATCCAGCTTTGGTGCAGGTTAGCAGAGACCAGCACATTTACTGGTGTTTAACCAGCAAATACCATGTAACTCACCAGAGCAAGGCATCCTACTGATTGGCCAGCATACTCCTCCAGGGTCAGGGGGTCCTCTGGCAATTTGATTCATGGTGAGCCAGACCAGCTTATTGATTTCCATCATTTGCAGTTCTCTTCGTTTTTCTGCTCAGCTCACTGATCCTGTAGTTTTCTGAAGTATTACGAGTCTGCCCGGCTCAGGTATCAAATTGTCAAATCTCCCTTGACCATTTTTGATATTTGGAAGTGTGACCTTTGTGTTGCTATGCCACCACCTCAATTCCAAACTTCAACTAACTCAATGCCTCTTCACTTCAAGGACGATCATGACTAGCTAGTTGAGAGTTCTGAAGTGCCATGAAAATCTCTATTGCAAAGCATTAAACTCTATCAAAAACAGTTATTCAGAAAAAACCTGCACATTTTCCAAGATGTTTTATGGTTTAATGAAGTAATTGGCTTGGCTGGTACCCTTATGTGTGATTGGTAATGAATGATTAATATAATTAACCGTACAATTCTCCTCTGAAAGTGTCATCCAGCTGGATGGAACTACCTCAGGTTGGTCAAAGCTCTGATTTTTCTGATGGTTGGAATTTTATATTCCATCTTAAGATAGCATGTAGTGATTCTTTTTTGGACCACCTTGTCTTCACCAAAATGCTCAGTGGCATATGTATCTGACTGAAATATCCATTGATATGCAGGTAACAAAGAGCATAGCTTTGTCTGATGCTTTTCTTTTTGAAATAGGAAGAAAAACTCCGAAGTGTTTCATTTCTAAAACTTTTCAAATTGAACAAATCAGAGTGGCCATACATATTTCTGGGAGTCATAGGTGCGAGTATCAATGGAGCAACTCATCCTGCCTTTTGCATTATATTCGCAAAGATTATTAGCGTAAGCATGCAACACCTTTTCAACATTTATTGTTATTACACTGTGCATATAATAGTTTGCTGCCATTAATTTGTGTTATGGCTTAAAAAGTGTACGATATATACATATTGTAATTTGGGATATGGATTCGGGGAGGTGGATGATGGAGGTCAATTCAATGGAACTATTTTATTTTTAACAAAAACAAGGCAGAAATTAATTTGGAAAAGTGACTTAAATTCATCAACTCCAAGAAAGTATGTGACTGCATATGTGACTATATGGCATGCAATGCCTTCATTGCTCAGCCCTTTAAGTATCAGAGTTGGGACATTATGTTGCAGTTGTACAGGACATTGGTGAGACCTCTTTTGAAGTGTGTTCAATTCAAGTCACCCTGTTTTAGGTAGGATATTATCAAGCTGGAGAGTGTTTGGACACAATTTATCAGGATGTTGCTGGGAATGGAGGATTTGAATCATAAGGAGTGGCTGGATAAGCTGGGGCTTTTCATTGGTCCGTTAGAGGCTCAGGGGTGATCTTATAGAGGTTTATTAAATCACGAGGGGTGTAAAGTAAGGTGGATGGCAGGTGTCTCTTCCTTAGGGTGGCGGATTTCAAGACTAGAGGGCATGTTTTTAAGGTGCGAGGAGAACGATTTTAAAAAGACATAAGGGCATTTTTTTTAACACTAACACTGATTCACTTGTGGAATGAACTTCCAGCGGGAGTGATGAATGCGGGTACAGTTACAGCATTTAAAAGATATTTAGATAAATACACGAATAAGAAATGTTTGGAGGAATATGTGCTAAGTGCAGGCAAGTTTGGGATTATGGTAGGCATGGACTTGTTGGGCCAAAGGGTCTATTTTCATGCTCTATGACTATATGCAATAAAGTGCCTGACTGGAATCCATGTAGGGCTAATGGACAAATGTTGAGTTTGTGACAAAGAATGAAAACACATTAAGGCTGTAAGTTTGATTTTGTCTTCAGAATATAAGTTGGAAAGTTTCTGAACAGAAGAATTAGGAATTAAGATCAGAAACAAGTTTAGTTTAGTTCAGGGAAACTAGTCACTATCGCCAGAGTTTTAATTTGTGAAGCCTGCAAGGAAGGAGAGTTTGTATAGAAACCTTCAAATAGTTAGAAGTGAAAAAGTTTAGGCCTTCAGAATTGTGAAGTGTTCAGATTAGCAAACTAAGAAAGCAATTGTAAAATTGTCTCACAATCTAAGAATTAAAAACTGAGAGGAGTCAGGTAAATAGAAACAAAATGTTGAGATAGGAGTGAAAGTGGTTTTGGCTTGAATTTCTGTAAAAGGATCAAATTTGGAAACAGGTTAAAATTTGTTTTGCTGTTTGTGTTAAGGTTTTTTTCTAACTTTATAGATGTAATAAACAAATGTCTTGGTATTAAAGAGCTTCTGCAGCCTCATGTGAGGTTTTTTTTCCGACTGACCACTGCAGTAACCAACTGCAAAACATCACTCTGAGGATCTCTCAAACCAGGTTTCATTCTCCAATTGGAATTGCCCAGTATTTTCATCAGTTAGTGTCATAACACTTTTATACAGATTGGTATCTTTTTTTTTTGAGTAGACAGTAGCTTGGTAATTCTGTTCCTGCCCTCATTTGGTTTGAAGCAGATGGTGTCAGAACATTATTTGAGAGTATACTCAACTATGTTGTAGCCTCTTCTTGCAATTCCTGCTATGCAGGTTCAGCAGCTGTAACTCCCCTTTTCTCACTCTGCCTTCCCACTTCCCACCATGTTTATGTTAAGTGACTATCAGCCCATATAATTGGCTGTGTATCTACTCCATCTTTTTAACCTGCTATCGATATTGCTAGCATAGAGATATAAAATTAACCCCCTCCCATCCCTACCTTGCTCAGGCCTTATGGAGAGAGGTTAAGAATGTCCTCTCCTTTAATTGTATGTTGCTAGGAAGTGAAAAAGGGTGTTATGGCACAAAGGAGAGAAAATGTTTCACATTAGCAATGCAAAATAGATTAAAAGTAAATGAGAAGCTAATTTTTCACTGCACTAGTTTTTAGTTCCCACTGACTTCGAAAATATTTTCTTTTTCTAAAATTCAGACCAAGTAAAAGTAACAGTAGAGAGATTAGGAAATGGTTGAAATGTAACTCTGCAAATTTCATGCAAAGATGATTGGGGTTGGTGAAAAATTGACTGTCCATTCACTTAGGCTTGTTTCCCATTGCTGTAGTGCATTTCCTCATTGGTAACCAGGTTCTTAGTTATTTCACAGAGTTCGAGTTGAGGCTGGAGAGGGGATGTGGGGAAGCCTAGGATAAGGGTGAGAAGAGACATTTATTTCATTTAAATCAGAGTTACCAAATTTCATTAATACAGAGCTATTGGCACAAAAATTTCAAAATTAAAATTTCACGGTAAGATATAATTCCCTCAACATGAGGACAATGAGCAACTAGGACGATAGGACAATAGGACGGTGATAGCAATTGTGATCAGCTTCTTCTAGATCACAGCCAAAACACCTCAAAATTTTTCCTCCTGTTGTTATGTATCTCTTAACTAAAGTACTGTTTAATTTTTCACAGTTAATCCATTTTGTTTCTTCCTCCAGATCTTTACTGAAACTGATACAGCAGTGATCAGGCAACAAGCTGATCTTTATTCGATTTTGTTCTTTGTTATTGGTTTAATTTCCTTTGTTACATATTTCTTACAAGTAAGTATCTTATGCTGCAAATAATAGTCAGTAATGTCTCAATGTAGTTGCATTGTATTTTCAAAGTGACTGCAACAAATAAAAAAAAATTGTTGTCTCAAAATATAACCTGGAGACTTAAGATGGCTCATTGCCATTCAAAATATTGGAAAAACTTTATCAAATACAGTTTTCTAAATATTATGCTGGACAAACAATAACATTAAATAAAACAGAAGAGAAATAATATTACAAATGAGCTAAAATAAAATTAGAACAGCAAAATACAAAAATGTCCCTGTGGATTTTAAACATTTAGGATAGTAAAAATGTGAAAATGATTTATTTAAAGTTTTCACATTCAGCACATGAATTAGGTTCTGGATATAAAGTCAGCCATAGGCACTTTAGTGTGCCTTTAAAAATATTTAATAGCATCTTTAAGTCAGTAGTTTATAATGCACATAATTTACATTTCTGTGGGAGGAGCTAGTTTCTTTTCCTACATTCTGATTATTTAAGAGCCAGTACCTCAAACTCAAAACTAAGGTCATAATTTATCAGGCAATAGTGATTGCCATGTTGCTGTATGCTTCAGCATCTTGCACAACTAGCAGCAGAAAAAGTGTTGGACAAGTGACAAAAAAGGCGGGCCAACAGTAGCATTTTATTACTAAACCCAAGTTGTATAATATTCAGCATTGGAATACTAATCTCTGAAAACCAGCTTGACTGGGTTACATATATTATGCCTAGCCCCATTGCTCTATTTAGAACTTGGTTGTGGTAGGAAACACCTAGGAAGACAGCTGAAATAACTTGGGAAGACCTCAGAGTATCCCTGAATAGATGAGCATAGTGCCAATTTATGAGCTATCAAAATTGAAAGGCACTGAACATTTATTGGGTAAATGTGGAGGCAAATTGAGTTGTCAGGGGAGCATTCAAACCTCATCGAACTAACCCTTCCAATACCACCTACCAGAGGCTGCAAATTGCACAATTGATGAACCAGTTATCTCGGGAATATTGGAATGGGACAAAGTCATCCTTGATCATGATGTACTGCCTTAGAAGAAAATAAATACACAAAAATGAAGTATAGTTTGGCCACAGGCAGCTCTACTGGACTGCCAATGCCAATGTTTGACTATGACAATCATATACTGTATTCCCATCAATGTTACTTTAATTCTGTCATTGAGCCATTTTTCTTCGAATGAATTAGTATCAGCTAAGATCTGAAATTCTAGGTGCAATAGTGCTAGCCACTATTTTTTGTCAGACTGTCAACAATTCTGTTATCTTTTGAAATTGTTTTTAGTTCTTTGAAATCAATCTACTCCAGCATAGCCATGGTAGTCTGATCAAAAATGATTATTTTTCTGATAAGTTTCTTTGAGTTGTACGCACGAACATGCTTGCCAGTTTCAGTGAGTTAATGTTTGTTGTCATTTAGTTCTTTAGTTTATGAAGTATAATTTCTTTATCATTATACTGATTTCTTTAAATTCATCTTTCTTGCTAAACATTTGGTTTCCCACTTTTTTCCAGAATTTGTTGTATGTTTTCTACTGTAAAGACAGATGCAATGCACTAATTTAATGTCTCTTTGTTGATAATTCAATAGCAGAGTTTATTTTCTGATCTCAAGTCTTGTGTTACTCTGTTTCCATTTCCTATTTTCTCTTGCCTTACCAATTTTTGGATCACCACTACTGAATTCCAAAATCCACCCAATCTTCAGAAATCTTTTTATGAACACTAGAAGCCTTTTTCTTTGATCTAAAGCTATTAATTCCTCAGTTAAGTCACATTTGAATATCTTTTGTGTAGTGTTTCTCCCTTAAAAGGAATATATATTTGTTGTAAATTATGTCTTAATCCTTTAAATGCAAGCCCATTGTTTGTCACTATCAGCTGGGTTTTCCAAGGTATGGTTGTCACACACAGATTGCCACTCCACTCCTTCACATTTCTGATAGGAGGTTCCGATTAGGGCTCCTTCAGAAATGTGGAACATGTCGTAACTCTGACAGGTCTGTGCAGGATCGTAGGGGTAAAGCAGGCCATGCCCCCTTTGCACAGTAGTTTATTGCTATATTCTGTAACTTAAATAGCCAGTGTCAGAAGCAGACACTTTTACAGATCCTGTGAAAGGGTAGGTAGGTAAGGTAAATGTGAGGTTAGGATGCAAGAGGGTAGCATGGTAAGGTGCCAGTGGAATCTTCATTTTCCCAGGAAATTTTCTTCAGGTTGGTAATATCACAGATGCGGTAGAGTCCCCAATGCAAAACTCCCCTCTATGCTGCAAAATGGCAATTTGGCAACTATAAAATCTGGGCATATATCTTTTAATGTTGTTTTCCAATCAACTTTAGTTCACTCTTTCCTCATAGCTACATCACTTTGCTTTGTTTAGTGGTAAGACCCTTGTTTTGGACAATTAACTAACTTCCAAACTCATTCCAATTTTCCAACATACAATGGTCTCTCTTTCCTAGAGATCCCTTCGTTACAAGGTTATTAATTAACCCTTTCCCATTGTACAACACTAGAACCAATAACCTATTCATAACTGGTTCTTCAAACTACTGATACAGAAAACTATCTTAGATACATTCTATATATCCTCCTCTATTACAAATTTGTTTTGCCCAGTCTGTATGAATATTAATACTTTCCATATATACCATATTACCCTTACGATATGAACCTCTAATTTCCTGATTTATACTGTGCTCTATGTTACAACTACTGTGAGGGGACTTAATAAAAAATGCACAAAATACTTTCTTCCCTTGCTACTTCATGGTCAGTTGTATGCTAACAAACAGCTGCACAAGTTGATTTCACCAGAATGTGAAAGATAAATCAAGAGTGAAAATTGGAGACAGTACCTCAGTACTAAGCACTGCCAGAAAAAAATAGTTTTATTCTCATTTGGATACAAACTGACCATCAGAGAACAGACTATGTATGGGCAAAAAAGCAATAAATAAATGCAATGTATAAATACTGTTTGGGGCTACAAGTCTAATGGAAAGGACAGCCTAAAGTGGTGGAAAAATAATGGTACAATATTACCCATATCTAGATAGTAGTTTCAAATGTATGGTGTAGAAATTATAGAGACTTCCCTGTTTCCAAATTGGAAACTCAGGCCCTCTCAGGGCTTAACACCAAGTTTTGTTTTACATGGTCAATGAACAATGGCACTAACAGATAAATGAAAATACAATGCTATTTTTGAACAATTTAATGAACATGACAGCATACGTTATCCCAATCTGTTAACAATGTAAAGATTTTAAAAGTTTACTTTTGGCTTTTTGAAATGTTCTGGTAATGGGATAATGATCTAAGAATTATCATATGAAGTTTGCTTTGTTATTTTTCAGGGCTTTATGTTTGGAAAGTCTGGGGAAACCCTCACTCAGAAACTGCGATCTATGGCCTTCAAGGCAATGTTACGTCAGGTTTGTAATTGTGATGCAACATGGTGTGATGTTCATGAACTCTTTTTAGGTCTAAAACACAGCTGATTTATATTGTTTCAAGAGGAATAGGCTGAGAAATGTTTTCTCATTAATCAATGTGTCCTTAGTGTCAACGTATGAAGAGAGAATTCCCTGGCTACCAATATCATGCCCACGCCTGAGTAAATGTCTGAGTCTACAACAATCTGTTTGAAAAGCTCATGTCATATTGACCCCCAGATGAGATTCTGACAATTTATCTCACCATCGCTTACATTGCCAGCAGCTTGACTGATTCTGCCTCTGCCTCCATTTATCTGCTGCTGAAAACTTTTGGTGACCTCTAAACTATAATATTCCATTTATAGGTCGAACCTGTTGCACCGTCCATAATCTTTTGGCCGTTTGCCCTAATTTCACCTTATTTGGGTTTGTATCATCACGTACTTTACAGTATTAAAGGCGCAGTACAAATATAAGTTGTTATGTTGGCGAACAGGACCGAAGGAGAATATTTCTGTGGCTATTTGTCATTAATGATCAATGTGTTTTTGACTTAACTTTCTCCCTTTATTTTCTGAAACATTTTAAATTGTATTTCCTGTGGCACTTTATAAACATCCATTTACATCAATAGGTTTGAAGTGATTATATGTCATGAAAATTTGTTTTAAGAGCCCAATATAGGAATTAAGGACTTCTGTTCCAAGTTTCGTATAATACAGTTCATGAATGTATTTTATCAAGATATCTGCCATGTATTAACTGAGATTACCGGACAGGTATTTGACAGTTTTCATTCTCTCTTTGCTTAAGATGCTACTCTTCTGCCAAGTTTTTGGTTACTTTGTCCTATTATCTCCCTGTGTGAATTGGTTTCATACATTGACAGGAACGTTTGCGGAACTTGTGGAATGTTTCAGAGAACACCTCTGGGACACCCGGACCAACCAACCCAACCACCCCGTAGCTCAACACTTCAACTCCCCCTCCCACTCCACCAAGGACATGCAGGTCCTTGGACTCCTCTATCGCCAGACCATAGCAACACGACGGTTGGAGGAAGAGCGCCTCATCTTCCGCCTAGGAACCCTCCAACGACAAGGGATGAACTCAGATTTCTCCAGTTTCCTCATTTCCCCTCCCCCCACCTTGTCTCAGTCAAATCCCTCAAACTCAGCACTGCCTTCCTAACCTGCAATCTTCTTCCTGACCTCTCCGCCCCCACCCCACTCCAGCCTATCACCCTCACCTTGACCTCCTTCCACCTATCGCATTTCCAACACCCCTCCCCCAAGTCCCTCCTCCCTACCTTTTATCTTAGCCTGCTGGACACACTTTCCTCATTCCTGAAGAAGGGCTTATGCCCGAAACGTCGATTCTCCTGTTCCTGGATGCTGCCTGACCTGCTGCACTTTTCCAGCAACACATTTTCAGCTTCATACATTGACAATCTTCCTGAGGAACACCTTGGGAATTTTCTAATACATTAAATGCTCTATTTAAATTCATGTTGCAGTTATAAGATGCAAAGTAGTATGAACTAAATTTCACTGAATTACACACAAACACACACACACGCACACACATGCATGCACAGACACAGTATATTGCATATTGTCAAAAGTCAAAACTGTCAAAATATGCAGCAATCTATAAATTGTCAGTGCTAGTAATATTTCACTTTGGTTCTCCATTCCATTCATAGTTTCTGCTTCATTCTGTCTCTAGGAGATTGCTTGGTTTGATGATAAGAAAAATAGCACTGGTGCCCTAACCACAAGACTGGCAACAGAGGCATCACAAGTCCAAACAGTGCGTAACCTGTTTTTTGTACACATTCCAAAGTTCTGCATTTATCATACATTGTTAGCTATTGAAATCACTGATTTTAAAAAATATTATCTGACAGGTCATGGATGTATTGTATGATTAAATGGATTGAGAACTATGTTTTTAGGTATAGTTATGTAACTTCAATAAAGAGTTTGCATTACACAAAATTACATTTGTTCTATGGGCAAAAATGAGTAAAAGATATGATCCTAGATCCCACAAGGCAGCGTTGACCTCCCCTCTCCTGAGCATGATCTTTCTCTCTCCTTCTCTCTGGAGAGAGAGAACTCTATTCTCTGAATCTATAAAGGCATTGAATATAAAAGCAGAGAAGTACGTCTGAGGCCCTATCAGGTTCTGATCAGACCACATTTGGAGTATTGTGTGCAGTTTTGAGCCCCATATCTCAGGAAGGATGTACTGGCCCTGGAGCGTGTTCAGAGGAGGTTCACGAGGATGGTCCCAGGAATGAACAACTTAATACATGAGGAATGTTTGAGGAGCTTAGAAGGATGAGGGGTGGTCTAATTGAAACATACAGAGTACTGAATGGACTGGACAGAGTAGATGTTGGGAAGATGTTTCCATTAGGAGGAGAGACTAGGACCCAAAGACATAGCGTTAGAGTTAAGGGAAGACCTTTTAGAATGGAGATAAGGAGAAACTTATTCAGTCAGAAAGTAATGAAATATGGAATTCATTGCCACAGAAGGCAGTGGAGGCCAAGCCATTGAGTATATTTAAGACTGAGATAGATAGGTTCTTGAGTATCAAGGGGATCAAGGGGAAGAAAGCAGGGAAAAGTGGTTGAGAAGTTTAACACCCATGATTAAATGGTGGAACAGACTCAATGGGCTGAATGGCCTAATTTCTGCTTTTACATCTTATGGTCTTATGGCCTTATGACTCCCATCCATCTTAGCATTAATCTCCTCTCCATGCTGTGATGAAGGCTGACTTCTCCTTTATCCCCACTCCACATTCCAATCTTCAACAATCCCAGTCCCATGATGGTTACTGTCACCCCACTCACTGAACCCCAGTGTTTGATCTTACTTCTATACCACCCCCCCCATTTTCTACATTCCCCCATCCCGCAGTATCCATGACCATCTTGGAGATCTGTGAGAGTAACCTCCCACTGCTGGCTCTCTCACCTGAATGCAAAAGAGTACCTCAATTTGACATGTCAGCCGAATGGCAGCAAGTGGAAAAATTCAGTAGGACCCCCCCCATGTCCTTGGCTTTGCCTCTCCAGAGACAGTGGGGCTGTGAATCTTTCTGGCTGTGAGTGTAAGTGCAGCTGTTGAAGTTTCCTGGGAGCTAAGGGCAAACATTCGAATCCCATCACTGATGCTTTCCTCAGGACCAGACAAACTCCACTGATCTTTTGGAGCCACCCTATCAAAGTGCATGAGTGAAATTTTTGTTTAACTTCTGCATGGTGCGGTGAGAGAAAATGAAATTCAGCTCCATGTTTGCATCTAAATAAATTGGATCTCACTAAATCCCCATACTACACTTGCCAACCTTCCCGTGCCTGAATCCATCAACGAGAGAAGCAGCTGCGGGAAATAGCTGAGGTTGTCTCCCTTAAAATCTTCAGAACCCGTTTTCAGATTGCTTCCCACTTCAAGGTTTTCATTAGCAGGATTCCATTTCAGCAGGTCATGCCTTGTCTAACTAGCAATATCTGTGGAAATGGTGGTGGTAAAATACAGACACTACTCCGTGTTGGTAACAGAACTAATGCAGAAGAAAAAGAAATACTCCTGTCTCCCTCTGCAAAGTGAAAAATCCCATGATAGAGAGACTCCACCTCAACACTAACAGTGGCTTTGCCTTGGATCAGATATTACCAACAAGCACTGGATTAATTCTCCAAATTGACCTCTCTCTTCAGGCATACAATCTGTGCCTATTTGGTCAGCTCTGCACTGCCTTTCCAATGCCACAGAAAGAATGGATCATAAGACTATAAGATAAAGGAGCAGAATTTGGCCATTCGGCCCATTGAATCTACTCCACTGTTCAGTCATGGCTGATGTATTTCTCAACCTCATTCTCCTCATAACCTTTAATTCCCTGACTAATCAAGAAACTATATATCTCTACCTTTCAATGACTTGGCCTCCACAGCCTTCCTTGGCAATCATCTGCTTGATAAAAACAATGACTGCAGATGCTGGAAACCAGATTCTGGATTAGTGGTGCTGGAAGAGCACAGCAGTTCAGGCAGCATCCGAGGAGCAGGAAAATCTACGTTTCGGGCAAAAGCCCTTCATCAGGAAACGTCGATTTTCCTGCTCCTCGGATGCTGCCTGAACTGCTGTGCTTTTCCAGCACCACTAATCCAGAATCATCTGCTTGAACTAGTTTATTTCTTTAGATTTTAATAAATTGTGCCCTGTTTCCTGGTTTTAAATAAAAAAATGCTTTCAATCCTTTACCAGGGCCATTTATTGGAGATAAGAGAGCAGCCTTCCAAATTCTATTCCTGTGTTAAGGGAAGTCACCTAGGGATAAATTCTTGAGGGATTGCTCCTCTCTGCTACCATAGCTACATAAACATAATTTTCATTAAACTTCCATATTACAGGAGCAGGAGAACCCCCAGACAAATTGATCCCACAGTTAAACAGCTAGTGATGTTTGGAGGACTTGTGATGGGTCAGGGGGAGAATTTTCAATCTTGCTAACCTATCAGGGTGGCGAAGTGGCTCAGTGGTTAGCACTGCTGCCTCAGACCAGGAACCCCGGTTAGATTCTGGCCTTGGGCAACCGTCTGTGTGGAGTTTGTACATTCTCCCCATGTCTGCGTGGGTTTCCTCTGGGTGCTCTGGTTTCCTCCCACATTCCAAAGATGTGCTGGTTAGTTGAATCCATGCTAAATTGCCTATGGTGTCCAGGGATGTGTAGATTAGGAGGATTAGCCATGGGAAAAACAAGGCTATAGGGTACAGGGGTGGATGTGAATGGAATGCTCTCCAGGGGGCCAGTGTGGTCTCGATGGGCCAAATGATTGTAGTGATTCTCTCAGTAACCTAGCAGACTGGACTACCTGTCTGATAAAGAGCCCAATCTCCTTTCACCTCATGGAAATGACTAGCATCCGGAGCAGTCAGGTTCCACAGATGTGAGAGTTTGCAATGCACAATGGAGGGCAAGGCATAAGCAGCAAGTAGAAAAGATTAAAATAAGGACATAAAGGAATTTCTAAACTAAAGGACCCTAAAGGGAATTTTGAAAGAAAGGAAAGATTATTAAAGTAACAGAAGTACAAGGTCAGGCACTGTTCAAGATAGACATCACTTCTTGGCACTGTCCACTTACTGTCTGAGATAATAATTAGATAAACGTCTTACAGAATGTTTACCCATTTTTATTTCATTTCAGACTGTAGGTTCAAGATTAGGACTAATAGCACAAAACATTGCAAGCATGGGAGCTGCTGTTATTATATCATTCATATATGGATGGCAGATGAGCTTGTTGGTCCTAGCAATAGTGCCCATCCTTGCTATGGCCGGAGTGGTTGAAATGAAATCTCTAACGGGATACACAAGTCGTGATAAGAAAGAGCTTGAAGCAGCTGGAAAGGTAAAGTCAGCTCACCATGATCAATTTCGGATGATTTGAACGTTAAATGTTGAAGAATGTCCTATAATGACTATGTGGATATATAACCTAATTTTTATGTGCACAACATTTTTTTCCTCTTTGGCAAACTAACATGTAGCATGGAGAAATGAATGTGTACCCCCATCCATTGTAATTCACCCACATGCACACCCATACAAACACATACACAGCCATACAGACTTGCACACATGTAGACAAACAGTTGCATCCTCACATATACAAACAAATGCTCAAGTCCAAACATTTCCCTCACAGCTCAGGAACACAGAAGTGGGAAATTTTCTAGTTCCACAAATCCGATCTGGGAAAGTGTTGTGTAAAGTCAAGCTTTGATTGGTGGGCTTCTGAGGGAGATGGGTCGAGTGAACCCAGAATGAAAACAGAGGCTACTAACATTGGATGCACAGGGCCGGTATTTATACATTGATACTATATAACAGTTGTTTTTAAAAATTGCTTCAGCACTCACTTCCTTCTCCCCAGACAATCTCCATGCCCCATCATACTCATACTCACTTCTATGCTACCCTATGCCTTTCCACTTATTCCTACAGCCAACCCCACAAATGTTATGCCACCATATGCCAGTCTACTATCCCGCATATCCTGCATGCCACCTCATACACCCTCTATTACTGGATACATCTCAACCATTCCCATGGCTTCTCATTCCCTCAAAGTGACTCTGGTCCACTCTACTCACTCCCATAATGCCCTGTACTAGCATGTACCATGGTACCCACCATCCTAGCTCTTTATAGTCTCATACCAAGTGAGTGTTAACTCATACCAATCCTTTGCCCCAACCTACAAACTATACCTTCCCCCATCCATGCCAACTCACCTAATATGCACCACGGGCAAACCTCAGGAGCCATGTTGACACACATATGTGTCTATTGTTCTCATTGCTACTTAAAAAGCACTCTCATTGATTAAAAAAAATGCATATCATTCTTTCAACTAACATCATATCTGACATTCTTTGGCAGCTTGGACACATTGATACACGTGAACATGCAAAATGGCAGGATTTATCATAAGTAATTTTATGCATACACGCATTGATGACAGCCTTGTCTGTTAAAATGCATATGGGAAGTTTGCCATCTATGACATGTTACTTACAGCATAATGATTGATTAAGTAATAATTTCAATAATGGAATAGACTCCCTTTTGGAAGCACAGGGAGGAAAAATTATCCTCTTTCAGAGAATTTATCGCATTGAGCATAACAGCTCAAATACTTGTTCAGATTTAAACTTATGTTATTAAAACTCTCTCATTGCAAAGTTATTTTAGATACAAACATGCTGAAATTACCTCCTGACTTTTCTTTAGGCCCTGTAACTGTGAAAAAGTTGCAGAAGTTATTTTCCTGTATTATTTTTAAATGCGATCCAGTTCACCTAAAGTGTTGTTTGTGACCTCATCAAATATTGGAGAGAATATATAATTTATAGGAGCCAAGATGATACTTGCTGTTCTCTCCTTGGAAACTAATATTCCAAGGACAAGCAAATGGTTCACAACTGCCCACAAAGAGAGATTTGCAGTGAATCAGCCTGACCCTTTTACATGTCTATGTGGGAGGTGAATGAACAGCATTTCTGAGGCATGGACTCTCTTAATTAAAACAAAATCCCTTTAGCACTCACCTCCTTCTCCCCAGACAATCTCCATGCCCCATCAGTGCCAACGCATGCCATCTCAAACTCATTTCTTTTCTGCCCTAAGCCCCTCCACTCATTCCTTTGAAGGAGAGAGGATGTTGCTTAGCAAAAAAAAATGTCAAAGAAAAGGAAGAAAATTGTTTTGCAAAATTGATATGCTGACTCAGTGCATACTTGGTAAGAAGAAGTTACCAATGGCATTGCCTGGTATTGAAATTTTGACACTATAAACAACGCTTAACTTTGCTTTTCTTTTAATTTAAAGATAGCAACAGAAGCGGTGGAAAATATCCGCACTGTCGTTTCTTTGACTGTGGAACCAACATTTGAAAAGATGTATGATGAAAACTTAGAGTTGCCATACCGGTACGTAAATCTAAATATAATTATTAAAATAGATTCAGCTATAACAGCCATAAATGTTGCTTAACATTCACTAGAATTTTTTAAAAGGCACATTTGCAAGAAACGCAGTGCAAATTCAGAATTGAATTGCACATATGCTATTGCACATAGATCCTTGTGGCAATGTGTTTGTTTCCTTGCCTCTGTGCTACGAAAGCCAGGTACAAGCCCCACCTGTTCCAGAGAAGTGCAATAACATCTATGAACAGATGAATAAAATGGTTAGCAGAAGGATCCTCAATTTAACTGTTGATAAGATTTAATCCTACAGCCTACTGTAGCAAATATGATTCAAACCTTACTCTTTAAGTCTGTATTTAATGATATACATCAAGCAGACATAATATTATTTGTTTTAGTACTCATTGAACTGATATGAGCAAACTAACTTCATATTGTTCCCACTATAAGTTGTTACAATCCCCACTCATTGTACTACTGGATAAATCAGATTCCAGAGGAAACCAGGATTAATAGTTTTTATCTTTAATTTGTTTCATTAATTAATGGTTGTTGGCATTGATTTTAGGGGTGTTCATGATCATAGCTACCTAATAATAGACAGTTGGTGATTTGTAATAGTTTTTGATGGTTTATTGAGTTTACAAAGCAGTAGTTTAGACAAGACACATTAGTTAATTAGATAAAGTAAGTATACAACCGTGATAATTAGGGATGGTTCAACATGGGTTGTTTCTGTAGTGATTGTAACAAGGTCAGCCAGGTAGATCTCATAGAATATGAGTTCCCTAATTGGGGCTGTTAAACTGGTCCAATCAGGAAGCCCTGGCCGACAAATATGAACAGGAGTTCTAGAGGTTCTGCTCATTCTGGGAGCTGGCTGTCAGCTTGCTGGGTCAGTGTCATGTACGATGCGCAAGCAAATACAGGGTGACTCGGTGATGGGGTAGCAGCCTTTGTGGGGTTATTTCAGTTTCAGCCTTGTTAATGTTGTGGGGCAGCATTCTGCTCTCTAGCCGAGATGTTAGGGATTGCATCCCTAGGTTGTCCCCCTCTTCTTCTGGTTCACCTTCCAACTGGAGAAGACAGATCTCTGAAGACTGTTCAATAAGGGCTGCTGACGACAATGGCTATCTGATGGGAATCACCCAATGTGGACGGGTGCCTGCAAAGATGAGGTTACAATGGAGTTTACTCTCAATGTAAAGATAGGACTTCATCTCCCACAAGGATTGTGCAACCATGGTCTAATAGCAGCGCAGACTCGATGGGCCGAATAGCCTAAGTGTGCTCCTCTATCTTATGACAACTACTCAATGAGGCCTATCTGATGAGAATCAGTTCCCGGCCTTTCAACACTTGTTTACATAACCCATTTGGGCCCAATGATCATGCATAGCTGCTCATGATGCCAGGATAACCATGGTCCCCTGATCTGCCTCCATCTGAGGGTTAGTTGACCATGCCCTCCCCTTAGGTGAATTTAGAGGCGAGGCCATTTAATTGACCCAGAGACTGTAAATTATGATCCCTGCCATATTCTGACTTAGGATTCATGCAGAACCTTCCCAAAATATTGCAATTAGTCCTTAAGTTGACAAGTTATTTCCACTGAAGGTCCTTACTCCACCACTGCTGTTAGTCAGCAGTGGGAGCATGAAAGTTGCCAGGTGGGGAGGAGATTAAAAAAATGCATGATCCCAGAAGGATCCCTCACCCACTATCAGGAAAGGGTCGAAGTGGGGGGTGTGGTGTGGTGGTGATGTGTGTGTGTGTGTGTGTGTGTGTGTGTGTGTGTGGTGGAGGGACAGGCATGTAGAAGGCCACTGAGCGTCTCGCCCATGCTTTTTAGTCTGAACTCCTCCCCCCAACCTCATGTGAATGCTTTAGAAAGTGTGCAAAAGCAGTTTACAAGAATGTTCCAGGGATACAGAAGCTCAGTTATGAGGATGGATTGAAGAAGTTGGCACTGTTCTCATTGGAGAGGAGAAGACTTAGAGGAGATCTTAAGGAGGTTGATAAGATCATGAGTGGGTTGGATACAGCAGATGGGGAGAAACTATTTCTGTCCATAAAAGGGATGAGACCAAGAAACATAGATTTAAAGTGATGGGTAAAAGAAGGAACGGGGCAAGCAATGGGAAACTTTATTTATTCAGTGGCTAATTAGCATATGGAATATACTGCCTGGAAGTGTGATGGACACAAGTTCAATCGTGGCATTCAAGAAGGCATTGAAGGATTGTTTAGGTAAAGATAGTGTGCAAGGGTATGGGGAAAAGGCAGGAGATAGGCATGAGGTAATGATGTTCATTTTATGAGCTGGTGCAACCATGATGAGCTAGATGGTCTCTTTCTGCACCGTGATACTTTTGTGATTACAACACCTTCCCTGAACTAAGCAACTCACTTCTGGCTTTACTCACCTATGTCCTCAGTCCTTTTGTTGATCCTGGGCTTTTGGTGAATGCATAATCAGCAGCTTTCAGTATCCCTGCCTTCAGGTGGTGGGATTTCCATCTGAGGAAGGTGGTCCACTTAAGTGGATGAAAGGCATTATATACAGCAGGATTTCGCCAAAAAGATGTGACAGTGGAGTTTTGCCAACTCTCCAGCTAATGGATGAGACCGCTGTCCCTTCGATAAGAGTCAATCCAGTATGCCCTCTTCCTGTCCCTTCAATCTCTTCTTTTTTTAACTTGCCGAACTAAATTTGAATTTTAACATCTTTTCTGCTAAATGCTGTAAAATATGTTGGTTTTGTGTGGCCTGGAGAAGAAAATATGATTTAAATATGCCCTGTGTATCTCTGTCTTAAGTATGCAAATGTCAGGCTGTGTATATTCTGGATTTAATGTACCTTACCACTCTGCATGCTTTGCAGAAATGCTAAAAAGAAATCCCAGGTCTATGGTTTTGCCTTTGCACTGAGCCAGGCCATCCAATACTTTAGCTACGCTGCTTGTTTCCGATTTGGTGCATACCTGATAACAATAAACGCAATGGATGTGGAAGGTGTTTTTCTGTAAGTAACATGAACTGTACCTGTTCTTTTTGTTCATTAGGGTAATTCGTTTAATTTCCAATACATTCAAAATGCTTGAAGTATTATTCTCCAGCCTTTTAATTCATAAGTCTGATCAATGATGTAAATTGTTCAAGATCTGTCACTTAAGTGTCTGAGAGGCTTTTAATACAGCAGGATTTAACCAAAAAGAGATGATGAGAGAGAATGAAAGTAATGTCATTTTCCTACATTGTAGAAATTTGAACCAGATTCTTATTATTGAAATTTCTGAATATGATATTGGTAGGATTAACTTTATACTGAGAATCACTTTGACTCTGATGTTCTCTGGGCTCTTGAAATATCACTTGAAGTATGTTTATGTTACTGTCCTACGCGTGACTTGTTTGGGCTAGAAGACAATTTTGAAGGTTTCTGTTAAACAAAATATGTATTTGTGTATCTATCAACTTTGTCTGATTTAATCATGCAAGAAACTTTTAATTTGTATGATACAATGTTGTCTGAAAAGTTTTCTGAAAATCATTTTACAGTGTTTTTAATGCGATTGTGTATGGTGCTGTTGCAATTGGACAGAGCAGTTCTTTCGCTCCTGATTATGCAAAGGCAAAAGTTGCTGCAATGAATCTGTTTGCACTATTTGAGCGTGTGCCAGCCATAGACAGCGATAGCACTGATGGGCAGAAGCTGGTGAGTATTTGTTTGCAAAAACTAACCAGAAAGTAGTGTGCTTTAAGATCTAAGAATTAAGCCAAACAGTAGATGACATTGATGCTTAATGTTTGCAAACAGTGTTTTTCTTTTGTATCTTGTGCACGCAATTAAATGCAAATTGTTGCCATTTTTATTGATTGCTATTTAGAAGCGTTTATCTTGCTGGAATAATCCATGCTGTTTGTTTCGTTCTCATGTGGTTATATTGGTCACCTATGAATATTTTTATTTCAAATTTCATATCCTGTGATGTTCCCATAGATGACTGTGCAACCCGTCCATGCCGACCAGATATGCCAACCCAATCTAGTCCCACCTGCCAGCACCCGGCCCATATCCCTCCAAACCCAAACTATTCATATACCCATCCAAATGCCTTTTAAATGTTGCAATTGTACCAGCCTCCACCACTTCCTCTGGCAGCTCATTCCATACACGTACCACCCTCTGTGTGAAAAAATTGCCCCTTATGTCTCTTTTATATCTTTCCCCTCTCACCCTAAACTTATGCCCTCTAGTTCTGCACTCCCTGACCCCAGGGAAAAGACTTTGTCTATTTATCCTATCCATGCCCCTCATGATTTTGTAAACCTCCATAAGGTCACCCCTCAGCCTCCGATGCTCCAGGGAAAACAGCCTGTTCAGCCTCTCCCTATAGCTCAAATCCTCCAACCTTGGCAACATCCTTGTAAATCTTTTCTGAACCTTTTCAAGTTTCACAACATCTTTCCGATAGGAAGGAGACCAGAATTGCAATATTCCAACTCTGACCAATAAAAAAAAGCAAACCAAACACCTTCTTCACTATCCTATCTACCTGTGACTCCACTTTCAAGGAGCTATCAACCTGCACTCCAAGGTCTCTTTGTTCAGTAACACTCCCAAGGACCTTACCATTACGTGTATAAGTCCTGCTAAGATTTGCTTTCCCAAAATGCAGCACCTCGCATTTATCTGAATTGAACTCTATCTGCCACTTCTCAATCCATTGGCCCATCTGGTCAAAATCCTGTTGTAATCTGAGGTAACCTTCTTCGCTGTCCACTACACCTCCAATTTTGGTGTCATCTGCAAACTTACTAAATGTACCTCTTATGCTCACATCCAAATCATTTATATAAATGACGAAAAGTAGTGGGCCCAGCACCGATCCTTGTGGAAATTTCTTTCCTGGTAGGTCAAACATGTATTGATATGATGTTGCATAGCAAGTCCTGATCTTTGATCAACAGAGTCCAATGATATGGCTTGCATGAATCCCTTTAGAGTAACAATTTATTCACTTTACCTGTCATAGCTGCGTGAAATCTGCCAGCATTCATTGGATAATGGAACTGCAACACCATAATATGGACATGAGTTAGAAAACCCCTTTGTTTAAATGCCACTCTACTGTGTCCACGTATTTATGTCTTCAGGGAGGATAGTTTTAGTCAATGTTTTATAAATTGCATGACTACAAAGCAAAAATAAATCCACACAACATTGCTTTTTTGTATATTTTAGGGAACTAATGGAAAAAGCATTATGTATCACGTTAACTTCATGTTTTATACACCATCATGCTTTTGCATATGGATTTACCCCTTCATTGTTGGAATGAATTTCTATTTCTTTTCCAGAGTAGATTACTTTGCTATTGCATACAGCTCTATTTTGATAGTCTATAAAATTTGAAAAATCGTGTCCAAATGAATAAGCAAGTTGAATATTAGATTGGATGTTCACCTTAATTGCAAAAATGTCCCTTTTTCTTCATAAATAACAAATTCCATTCTCAGAAATTACATTTTTGAAGTCAAGTGTTCTCACAATTTTGTTATTGAGCTGCTAAGTACTGAGAAAGTTAAGCAATCTCCCTATGCTTGTTGGGAATAATTTCAGTTCTTTGTGTGTTACGAGTATGGAACCTAAACTCTGGTTTAGATATGTCATGATGTATCCCATATATTTTACTAAAATTAACAATAAGTATTTCAATAAGACTGTAAAATATATATAATATCTTTCACTATGTATTAATCATATGCTGTGGCTTACAAGTCTTATTTTCATAGCCCGCTATTATATAATTTACAAGATAATTATTTTTCCATTGTGTGGTTCATAATAAATTACCATAAAAGATGATCTAGCTTTATGTTGCTAATCAGTAAACAGGGATTCAAAAGTACTTTCTCAATGATTTTTCAATATTTCTACTTCAGATTTTCTTTAATACTTCAATAATCACATGTCATAAATGTGGAATTTAATTAAACATTGATGCTGTTGTTCTAATAAATAGAGGTTGTTAACACAACTAATGACATTCCTGAAGAATTGGCAAAACTCTTTTGATGTGCGTGCAAAATTACGTTTTCTGGAAGCTAAACATACTATATGGAGAATTGTTGCAGCTGCCAAATTCATTGCTGAATGTACCTTTCCCATTCCATTTGTTTTGTCATAGGAAAACTTTAATGGTGACTTGAAATTCTCCAAAGTTTACTTCAGATATCAGAGTCGTCCAGATGTACCAGTGCTCGAAAGACTCTGCATCAAGGTTGGCAAAGCACAGACTTTGGCACTCGTTGGCAGCAGTGGTTGCGGGAAAAGTACATCTGTGCAGCTTATCGAAAGATTCTATGATCCACTGAAAGGAGAAGTGGTAAGATTTACTTTTTGTATCATTGAGTACAAGAGAGGCTTTAACAAATCCCTTCTTGTTCATTTGAGTCCAAAACTTGAATGCATTCCAGTGAGAACTTTTAAAGTGGAAACTGGCTATGCAAGTTGTCACATTGTTGACAATGGTCACTGGCAGTCAAACCTCTGAAGCGCCACTCTTATTCTATTGGGCTGACCCTGGAAAGCTAAGGGATGAAACTCAACATTGGTTTGTAGATCAGGGGATATTGGCTCAACATCCCATTTTACATCTTAACCAGTTAACTCCAATGTAAATGAAAATGGGGTTGGCTAAAACAGATTATTAATCTTAGTGCCTTATCCAGATAAATAGTTACTGCTGAGCCAGAATATTATCTAATTAAATTAAATGGAATTCTGATGCAATAAAGAAAGTTTTTAAAATCGTCAGCAATTGCTTTGCACCGCCCTGAAATAGAATTGACTGTATTTTGACCCATTAACTAATACCAATGGGGTAAACACTTCTCTCTCCTGAAATTATTATTTTGTGATCGTACATACTGATGGTACTTTTGTATACCTGCCAATCAATTAGCTGACCTTCTCCCAAACTACCCTAGCCGAGCAAGCCTGGGGCATGAGTGCAGAAGCCAACCTTGCAGTTATTTGTATGCCATCTGCTTCTTATTTTCTTGAAACTACAGCAAAAGAACTCGCTCTTAATCTTTGAGGTGGATCCTGAGCCATTTCTCTACAATCTGGCCTCCTGCCTGAAATATCCACCAAAGCTGGGTGCTGAAGGGGTTGGAGATGGGACCGCTGCCTCCCATGTCTAATGTGGGGACAAAGCAGGCAGATTAGAAGACCCACTTGTATTCATTGGGATGTCAATCCAGCTCTGTACCTGATAGTTCTCACTCACCAAGCCCCCGTTCCTTCCATATCCTCCTTAACCTCTTCTCATTTGACCCATCTTATCATTTCCTCCAATTCTTACAGTAAGTACTCTTTGGGAAGCTTGTAGAACTATCAAAATAAACAAATAGCCTTTCAAAAGTCTCATTAAATAATCCCCTTAGCAACACATGCAACTGTCAATCAAAACAAAATTCACTGTTTCATTCATAGCTGTATCAACAATCCCTGCTGAACTGAGTCCATTGGGGTGGGGGGAGGGAGGTTTAGATCTCACCCAAATATTCTTAATACATTTTCATTGCACAACTGTGTCAACAAAAATTGTAGAGCCAAATACACTATACCCTTTGAAGTAGTGGAGCAGATAGCTGGGCTGGAAATCAATGAAAAGATAAAGCAGATGGTTCAATTGACAAATAAAAATTTCAGTCTTGACACAATTTAATGCAGAAGAGCTGATTATCCAGTGAATAAATTAATCTAAAGAGGTTTCCACCTTCACAAAGCTGATCAATTTATTGGACATTTTCTCTTTCCCAAAAATAATTGACAATCAACCACTGTATTAAACATATTTAACAGATTAATTAGTTAACAGATAGGTCAGTAAAGATGCAGTGGCAGAACTGGAGGCGATATTTCAGAATGCACAGAGCAGATACGTTTCAATGGTAAGAACAATTCAAAGTTCAGACCCACTATTTGCGTTTAACTAGAAATGTTGAAGGTAGTATCAAACAAAAACAAATGCAATTCTGCAAATAAAGATGGCAGGCCAGAAGTTTGTAAATCATATGAAAAACAGCAAAGAATGACCAAGAAATTATTAAAGAGGGTAAAAATTAGAGATTGAGTGAAAACTTAACAGAAATATTTAAAAACGTGTGACTTTTAAAAGAAAAAAGAAAGAAGGGAGTTAATAAAGTGAGACAGGACAATTATTAATATAAATTTAAGGCAATGACAGTGCAGTTGAACAAATTGAATTGAAGACATCAGTCTTCACTGTTACAGGACACAAATAACATCTCAGAAACAGCAATACATCAGAAAAGGGAATAAGAGAGGAAGTGAGGAAAATCACAATCACCAACAAAGTGATACTGAGTAAATTGTTGGAGTTGTGAGTGAACAAGTGCCCGGAACCAGATGAATTTCATTCTAGGATCTGAAAGGCTAGTGAGAGAGTTGACGTGTGGTTTTAATTTTCCAAAATTTCTTTGATTCTTGTTAGCTTGAAAATGAGCAAATCCAACTCCTTTATTCACAGTGAGTGGGAGACAAAATTCAGGTCAGTTAGCTTACCATCTGTCATACAGAAAATGTAAGAAGCTATTATGAAAGAAGTTACAACAGTGCACTTGGATAAGTTCAAGATAGTCAGGTAGCATTAACATACTTTAGTGAAGAGAAATCAAGTTTTATCATTCTACTGGTTTTCCTTGTAGAAATAACACAAAGGGGAATGGTTGCTGTACTGTACAGAGATGTCCAGAAGGCATTTGGTAAGGTATCATATTAAAGGCTGTTGCAAAAATTAAAAGTTGGTGGTGTAGGGCTAGTATATTGGCACATTTTGAAGATTGGCTGACTAGCAGGAAGCAGAAGACTTTGGGTCTTTTTCAAGTTGGCAAAATGTAATGAGTAGGGATCAGCGCTGGGTCCTCAACTATTTCCAATTTGTATAATTGGTCACCTTATTTAATTACCAATGTGAATGCATTGGAGACAGTTCAGAAAAGGTTTACTAGTCTAATACCTGGAATGGTTGGGCAGGGGGGGCAGTCTTATCAGGAAAGATTTGACTAGTTAGGTTTGTACCACCAGGTCGAGAAGAGTAAAATATGAGAATTAAAATATATAAAATCCTGAGGGATATCAACAGGGTAGAACCGGAGATATTTCTTCCTGTTATGGCAGAATCTAGAGCTAGGGATCATTATTTAAAATCAGGGGTCACACACATAAAACAGAGATGTCAAGAGGGTTGTCAGTCTTTAGAACTCTCCTTCTGAAAAGATGGTGAACGTAAAGCCCTTGAACGTTTTTTAAAAGAACGAGTAGATTAGATTACCTACAGTGTGAAAACAGGCCCTTTGACCTAACCAGTCCATACCAACCCTCTGAAGAGTAACCCACCCAGACCCATTTCCCTTTGACTAATGCAGCTAGCACTATGGGCAATTTAGCATGGCCAATTCACCTGACCTGCACATCTTTGGATTGTGGGAGGAAACCCACACAGACACAGGAAAACATGCAAATTCCATACAGACAGTTGTCTCAGGCTGGAATTGAACCTGTGACCCTGGTGCTGGGAGGGCAGCAGTGCTAACCACTGAGCCACCATGCCACCCCAAATAGGGGCCATAGGTTCTTGTTAAGTAAAGGACGAGATGTTGGGTGAAATAAGGATTTGAAGTTACAATCAGATCAGTCATGATGTTACTGAATAGTGGAGCAGGTCTGATGGGCTTAATAGCTTACAGCTCTGAATTCACAGGCTTGCGTGCAACTAGGGATGTTTTACCAAGCTAAATGAATGAGGCAAATGCAAATCGTTAATGCTGAATACTTGATGTGATTGAGATGTTAAGTTTTGTTCAGTGTGACACAGTCATGGTAGACGTAGTTTCTGGGTTCGGTAGGTCTATATTCAACTTGAAAGATTCTCCAGCCATGGACTTAGCAAAACTTTGACAGTGTGACAGTCACATTTTAATTTGTTTTGCTGCGTTTAGTAATGGGAATCTAGCTTAGTAGCAGTGAACATGCATCGCATGTGTGATTCCCCACCACAGTCACAGGCAATACCTTTTACAGGGTTTCCACTATTTATGTTCCTGTTCATCTACCACAGAAAGAGATCCCTGGTTCTGAAAGTGGGCATACTACTTAGGTGTAGAGTCTTTAAAGCACAAGCTACAGACAGTGCAGGCATGTGTTCTAATCCATGTCTCTGTACTAAGTAAGTAATGGTTGGTTGAACATTGTGAAAATTTCCAAATTGTGTCAAAACCAGAAACAAAGATTTTGTAGATTACTTGGCAGACAACAGCACCATCAGGTGGTACAGAGAGTAATAGAATCTGTTTCATATTTATAGCATTCACATGTGCCCTGAAATTTCCAACAGGATGCAATATACAATACCTACAAATCTTTATATAATTTGAAACATGAGATTAGCCTGATTACAATAGATAGGATAAGATCTTTGCTGGAATGCAGTGTTTCAGATAAATGAGTGAAATATTCCCAGAGCAGAATGTAGTGTAGTTAAAATCGTGAGTTTTGATTTGTTTGTTAAATATAAAATAAAAATTAAATGTATTCACAACAAGCTGTGGCAAATGAGAATTATAGATTCCACATAATTTTAAAAAGTCAACAATTTTTTTGTGATAAGATATATTCTACCTTTTCATAATCAATGTGCCTTCATACTGGGAATCAGTTTAGCTCAGTTGGCTGGATTGTTGGTTTACAGAGCAGTGTGGGTTCAGTTCACATCATCCTTTTGAGGTTACCATGAAGGACTCTCCTTCTCTTCCTTTTCACTTGCCTGAGGTCTGGTGGCCCTCAGGTTAAATCACCATCAGTCACTTCTCTCAAAATGAGAGGAGCCCCTATGGTCTGGTAAGACTATGGTGGCACAACAGCCTTCGCAATGCAGAATGATTCCATATATGAAATCCCATCTAAAACTATTGAAATAAATTGGTTTTAATTTTCCAATTTTAAGTGAAAATATTTTCTCCGAGATTCTTGAGGCCCAGTCCACCATGGCTCATGACTCTGTTCTTCATTTATTACGCATCAGGAATGTAAAGCCTCATTAATTGGAATCACATGGCAGGAGAGGCAGGTGAGTGAGATTAAGGAAGTATAAGTGAGAGTCAGTAATCATTCCACACATTTGAGAGATGTGCAGGTTAGCTGGATTGGTCACACTAAATTACCCATTGTGTCCGAGGATATGCAGGCTAGGTGGATTAGCCATGGGAAATGTAGGGTTACAGGGAAAAAGTGGGGGGAGGGTTTGGATGTGATGCTCTTCAGAGGGTCAGTGTGTACTCAATGGGCTGAATGGCCTGTTTCCGCATTGTAGGGATTGTATTCTAGGTTCATTCTATCTACCAGTTTTTGAAAGGCTTTACTATTGAAGGTTGGGAGATGCACAATAGGCATTTTGTATGACTATTCTTCCACAGTTGGTCGACTAAGAGGTGCCCAAAGTGTTGCATCTTACACATTCAACATTGTCCGACAGGACGCTCAAGCTTTTCAGAACATCTTTGCAGTAACCACACGCTGAAATATTGAAGTTAATATACAATGAAACAGCCACAAGAGATCCCTCAAGATTCCTCTCTCCCTGCTTCCTGTTTCACAACACCTGGGTGTCATGTGCTGATCGAAGCCTGAAGGGTTACTTAGTGCCATTGCAAAGCCAGCACACTCCTTCCTGATGCGTAGTAAATGAAGAGCAGATGCAGTTTCCTGAATAATCAGTAAGACCTGTTATGTGTAGATGGTTAAAAGTGGGATTACCAAAAGATATCAAGTGTACAATGAGATATCAAAGTGTACAATCAGCAACAGAAAAGGTCAATGACAGTAACAACAAGGTTCACATGTACTTTGCATGGAGCAGAGGCTGTTTGTCATACAGCCAACTCAATGTGAAACATTGAAAGGATGTCCAAACCCAGCTCATTTAACCTGGAACCAGGTTTCAATTAGATTATCTCTGGATTCTCATGCTCAATAATGCATTGCTTATCATGCTTTCTTTAGTGTCTGTCCTGATTAATGTCCCCATCCCCATTCCCATCTTCATCCTCAGAAGATTGCTGTTCATCTCCCATTGCTTCTGCATCCAGGCCAGTCCCCTATTATCAGCTACAGTTGAAAATAGTACAGCAAGACACAGGAATGACGCTGTCAACCTTTCTGCTGCAAAGTCCCACTGGACTAGTCCAGGACTTTAAAGCTCACCTTGAGGAGACCTTTGGGTTGTTCCACTACGGCCCTGTGGAAGCCTGGCCAGTGTTGTAACTCCATTCTTTGTAAATCTCATGGTTCATGTCTAGAGGGGGTAGACCTTGTCTCCCAGCAACCACTTCTGTATGGCCCCAGGCTGTGAGAGTTCCAACTTTATACATATAATAGTAGATTCTGAAATGTCTGGCATGGATTTGATGGTCACACAATTCAAAGCTTGATGACATAGAAGCCTTTTCAGTTGATAAATCTGCAGGTTGGCGATTGGGCTCTCTCAAAGAAAGGTGGATGCATCAATAGCATTGTGCGCCTGGGGGAGGTTGGGCTGGGGAGAGGAACCCTGTGATGCTGGAGAAATCCAGTGCCCGGCGGCTGCCCTCAACATGGGGGATGTTCATGTAGAGGTATGCTTTGGAGAAAATGGCATCAGTGACACCTGTGGGTCGAAGATGGGAAAATGTCACACAGATCCCCAGTTTCTCCTTGAAATGTGTTGCTGGTGTAAGAACTGAAGGCAGCTGTAACCTTGGTGGGCACTAAGATTGACAGGCCACCCAGTCCTTCTGAATCAAAGGCATGCTCCAGCAATTGGCACCATTTGATGATCATGGCCCTGGACTTTCTTAATCCTCAGAGGGCCTATGTTTCTGATAGCTGCAGAAAATGATGACAAGGCCCCAATAGATATGGGGTCACACCATTCTTCTTCACTTCCTTGGAGGATCTTTTTCTTCTCCCACTGGAGGCTGTGCGATAGTGTCTGGAGCTTGCTGGACTTGCTGGACTTGCTGATGATATTGTAGTTCTGCCCTTTGACATTGTCCTCATGTTTGAAGCAATGCCACATATTTAACCAATGATACTCCTGAGCCCTTCCATCAATCACAATGAAGACTTAAGCTAGGACCTGACACAGTGTGGCATGGTGACTTCACAAGGAAGTCAATGTCATGCATTGATGAGGAACTCTGAGGTGCGGAACCTTATCCAAATGCACATTGCCTGACCAAAATGTTCATACTACACTGGGGGAGTAGATGTATGGCAGTAAGACCCTCCCCCTCCCAGACAGGGCACTCTTGCAGGTCACAGATGTTGTCCTTGCATGTTTATAATTCTATGTATAAGTGTGGTAGCTCTGATGCAGTGTATGCTAATGATGGCTATGTTTCAAAAATGCCATTGGTATTGATGCTTTTAATTTAACATCTGATTCCATTTCTTTAGTTGACGTGATAGCAGTACATTGGCTCAGTGGTTAGTGCTGCTACCCATCAGCGCCAAGAACCCAGGTTCAATTCCACCCTTAGCTGACTGTCTGTGTGAAGTTTGCACATTCCTTACCATATCTGTGTGGGTTCTCTTTGGGTCCCCCAGTTTGCTCCCACGCTCCAAGGATGTGCAGGTTGGGTGGATTGGCCATGCTAAATTGCCCATAGTGTTCAGGGATATACAGGCTATGTGGTTTAGTCGTGAGAAATGCAGGGATGGGGTGGGCCTGGGTGGGCTGCTCTTCAGTGGGCTGGTGTGGACTCAATGGGCTGAATGGCCCACTTGCACACTATAGGAGTTCTATGACAAGGAGAAAATTAACGTCAACAAGGTAATGGTCATTATTGCTTGAAGCTACAATTTGTCACGGGCATTTTTGGACAATGAATGAACTGTGGATGAAGTGCAATTTTATGTCAGATAAATGATGTTACTGAATCATTGGATACATGATTAATGCACTTTCTCCTCCCAAGGTCTCACATTAAAACAATTTTATTCTCCCCAAAGAAAAAAGAGCAGCAACTTACTCCATCCATGCTCCATGCAGTGGCAGTAATTCTGTATCATTTTTCTATTTTGGATCAAAATCGTTGGCAAAATTTCAATGTTGCGTTATATTGAGTGACTTACTGGCTCACCTTGAGACTGAGGATTATCCCCCAATCTTCATGTTCCATTTTGTGTTAATGAGCCTGTGTCCCCGGTGACCCTTCAGCCTCTCCCATTTCCAGCTTTGTCTCTTTCTCTGATCCATCAATGTTCCCAGTTTACTCCCACACTCCATGTCTAAGCAAGTTGCAATGTTCTTGTTTGCCGTACTCTTCCCACACAGAGGACAACGTGATAGTGACTTGTAGAAGCAAGAAATTAATCTGCTATTATATATGAAAACAAATTTCATTACTCACAAGTGTATGGATCCTATCTGCATATGTGGGTCATAAGCTGACAACTAACATTTATTTTAATTGTAGTGTCTAGACGGAACTGATATCAGAACTATCAACATCCAATGGCTTCGATCACAAATTGGAATTGTATCCCAGGAGCCTGTGCTCTTCAATTGTAGCATTGCTGAGAATATTGCATATGGTGACAACAGCAGGACGGTATCACAGGAGGAAATTGAGAAGGCAGCAAAGGCAGCAAATGCTCAATCCTTTATTGAACAGCTCCCTGATGTAAGTTCATTGATTATCAAACAGCAACAGTAACAATGATGATAGTTATTTCATATGTGTGCATGAGTTGCCTGGAGTCAAGATAGAAGCAGGAGTAAACCATTTGGCCCTCCGAGCCTGCTCTGCCATTCAATACAATCAAAACCAATCTGCCATTTATACTCCATCTTTATATACTATCCCCAATTCCTTTGTTCCCTCTAGTGTGCAAAAAAAAACGCTCAATTTCGGTTTTCAATATACTCAATGACCAAGTATCCACAGCCTTCTGCTCTGGAGAATCCCACAGGTCCAGAAATTTCAGTGAACAAATTTCTCCTTTTCCTAGCCGTCTGAAGGTTAGGCTGGGAGGTACGTGGGGGTGAGGTGAGTGGGGGTTTGGCATTGGGTGGGGGGGAGGAGGGGTTGGTGTTGGGGATGGGGGAGGTGCCAAATGATCAGGCTGGAAGGTGCATGGGGCCTCAAATACTGACCTTGTGGTACATCACTAGTTTTAACCTGCAATGTGAAAATGACCCATTTAGTCCCACTCTCTATCTTCTGTCTGTCAGCCATTCATTAATTTCTCTAACCATCCTCCCCACTCCTCCCTCCCGAAATCTGATAAGGGTGGCTGTGTGAGTTGCCCCTGTTCTTCCCATTAAACCCTCCCCACTGACTAAAACCTGCCTGCCTGGCCCCGGCAATCCAGCCCATTCACTTTTGTTCTGTATCTCCAGAAACCTCCTTACCCTGAGAAGCAGGCTTTACCTTCAATGGCCCAGAATCCCTGGAGGTCGGCCACATACATCCTTTGGGGAGGAATGGTGGGGGTAGGATGGGGGGAGCTTTAATTTCACCAGGGTTTCCAGAAATGACAATGGCAGGATGCCAGCCAGGAGATGGGGGCCACTATTATGGCTATTAAATTTAACCCATTACTTTCATTTGCCACATTCGTGCCCAGTCACCTAACCCTTGACACATCTTTGCAAACTTCTTGCTGTTTTCCCACTTTTCTTTGTATCATCAGTAAACTGGATTCAATACGGTCAGTTCCCTTATCTAAATCATTGACATAATTATAAATAGCTGAGACTCAAGCACTATTCCTTGAGGTATTTTGTTAGTTACAGCCAACCAACCTGAAAATGACCCATTTGTCCTACTCTGCTTCGTGGCCATTAATCAGTCTTCAAACCATGCGAATTTATTGCTCTCAATTCAATGAGCCGTAATTTTTTGTATCTTTGATATGTTGGCATTTGACCAAATGCTTTTCAAAAGTCCTATTGCACTCTGTTCACTGGTTTACCCTTATTCTCCCTGTTTGTTACAATCTCAGAAATCTCTAGCAGGTTTGCCAGACACTATCTGCCTTGCAGAAATCAGTGCCAATTCAGCATGCTCACATCACAACTCTCTAAGTGCTGTGCTACCACATTTCAAAGCAGGACTGTGAATCAATTTTCAGTATCAGCTACAACGACTAAATTCAGATAGTAAAATAACTTTAATGATACTTTCAGAATTTTCATTGTTAAGATTGTAAAGGAAGGGCATGTGGAGTACAAATACAAGAATATGATATGGAAAGTTTGATGCTTATTCTCCCTGATTTCATGAAGCATTGCACATTGGTGGTAACATGGTTCCCATACTGTAGAATTACAATGTGCCATTGCATAATTTTTTTTCCATTTTAGTGTTAAAGGGATGCTATCACCCTTTTGGGACATTCTCCAACAAGCTTAGATCATGGAACAGCTGGGAGCATCCTATGCCAAAACTGCCTTGCATTACAACCAGCATGAAAGGCTCAACTGCAGCAGATGTGGTATCAGCTGCAGCTCTTTAATATTGCAGCTTCACGGAGTCATTTTTTTAAAAAAAACATCCTTAAAGTCCTTTTCTCTTAACCAGAGCCTTGATCACTAATATGATAACAATCACTTCACCAATCATACCATTGACTTCACATCTTGATTCTTCATCACTGTTCATCAGGATGACAAAATGTATCCATAATTTCACATAAAATGTGTTATTGTGCAACTTTGGGAGAACTGGTCGATGACATTATTCTTAATTTTTTTTTGTCTAGTCCTCAATATTCATTTATATAGGTACTTTTTTAAAATTTTAATTTCTCAACCTAAATTTATGCTGTCATGGGGAATAACAGTGCACCTTCTGAGTGAAGACCTAATCTGAGTATAAGACTAATGCAACGCAAAATCTAGTTCAGAAACTCCTCATGGTTCCCACTGAAGTCTGATACAAGAGATGAAAACCTACATGGGCAGGACATTATGCTCACACAGTTCTGTTAGCTGTGAGTAAGTGACACACTAAATTTCATCATTTGCTGTGTGTAACTCAAAACCTTTGGAGTTTTTAAGCATAAAAATCGACAATTTTCTCAATATTGATTATAGTCTCTTTCGAGATAGCAATGTGTCTTCTGCTGGCACAGATATTTGTACCATCAGGGTTCAGAAAAGATTTACAAGGATGTTACTGGATTTGGAGATTTTGAACTGTAGGGACAGACTGGATAGGCTAGGACTGTTCTCCCTGGAGCATCAGAGACTGAGGGGTAACCTCATTGAGGTTTATACAGTCCTGAGGGATGTGAATAGGGTGAATAACTAAGGTGTTTTTTTCTAGGGTGGTGCTGGTGTGGAATGACCTGCTAGAGTAAGTGATGGAGGCTGGTATAATTAAAACATTTAAAAGGCATTTAGATAAGTACATGAATAGGAAGGGTTTAGAGGGATATGGAATAAATGCTGGCAAATGGGACTAGATCAGTTTAGTATTTCTGGTCAGCATGGATGAGTTGGACCAAAGGGTCTGTTTTTGTGCTGTATAATTTTACATCAAGGTAAAGCAACTTAGGAGCAGTGAACTTAAGATGGAAGCTTTTCTTTAAAGCATCAGAGATTAAAATTTTGTGGGGATCTGAAATGACAACCGAAGTACATTTTCTATTTTTGAAACAAACATCATAATAGCTTAGATGAGAGAAAAGTTCTATCAAACTTATCTTAAGTTTACTAGGACTTGTGTGTATCACATCAGGTATTGTTAAATTTGTACGCCTTTTAAACTGCGATTCTTTTTATCATTAGAAATACAACACTAGAGTTGGGGAAAAGGGAGCTCAGCTTTCTGGTGGACAAAAGCAGCGAATAGCTATTGCACGAGCTCTCATCCGGCAGCCAAAAATCCTGCTTTTAGACGAGGCAACATCTGCACTTGATACAGAGAGTGAAAAGGTAAGTCCTTATTCTTAAGCAAAAAGCAAAATAATGAATAATTGAAGTTGAAGTCGCTTTCAATGATAAGCAGAGTTGCAAGTAACAGTGGCGAGTGCAAATGTCTCAACTGGTGGTTCTGGGCAGCTTTTGGTTCAGCCAAAATTCTCATCAGTATTTGAAAATACTTGCATGGCCTTACCTCTTCCTGTCTCTGCCACATTCTTCAGCTCTACAACCTTCTGAGATCTCTTGTGTACCATCAATCTTCTTTGGTGCATCATTGGCATTTTTTTACAGCTGCCTTGACCCTCAGATCTGGAATTTCCACTCTGAACCGCGTCGCTTCTCTACCTTCTCTCCAATTTTTAGGAAAACCTGCCTTTTTAACCTATCCTGTATGCAGTAGTATACGGGTTTTGTTTTTAGGCTTATAATCAAAGCATGGACTAATATTCAAGTGATGCACGTTTAAGCCCTATTTGAGCAGTTTGTAAATTGGACTTCAATAAATTAGGTAAAAAAATCTCGTACAAAAAGCTCAATAATGTTGTAAAATTCAACTGATTTATTTCATATTCTTTAGGCTTTTATTTTAAACCTGGTTCAGACATATGTAACTCATGTGTTGCACCAATTAACCCTTAACTGCCCTGTGAAATGAAATTCATAAACCACTTGAGTTCATCAGGCCTGCTACAACGTGTTCACTGCATGGAATCACTGTGGTTCAAGAAAGCAGCCTATCAATACTGTCTTCTTGAGGGTAATCAGGAATGACAAGTAAATGCTGGTCTTGATGGTGAAACCCACATTCCATGAATTACAGAAAACTTTTAGTCACCTGTGCTTTGTGTGGTTTCTGCTGCAAAAGTCATACAGCTCTCCTATGAAGGCACCATATAAATGCAAACTCTTGGAGCAGGTAACTTGATATATTTAATTCCAGCAACTTTACAATTGTGGAAGGGTGTTTGTAACACCAATCTTCCAGTATCCAAGTCTGTACTGTGTGAGGCCTTCACTGCTGCTAAGTTCGAAAAAAGCATTAACCTCTTGTAGACAGCTGCAAGCCAGACATTAAACAGATAGAACTTTCTGAAACCAGCAGCACAGGGATAATTACTAAGAATACGGACGACCTGGGTAATTGGTTTTTAACAGGCCCAACAATTTTGTATTTGGCTTGCTGGCATTAGACTCAAGATTCGAGGATGAAACCATGTTAATATGGCTCAAAAATAAAGTCAAAAGTGCTTTCAGCTGAAGAGGTGTCCTGCAATTACAGAATGATCCATGTTCAGCTCACAATTATAAAACAATAAAAGAAGTAATTAATCTCTTGAAAACCTCAAAAAAAAACAATGGATTGAATCTTATTGGAGTCAGAATGGTATTCATTGATGAAACCCTTGTGTTCTTGACTAAACTGGATGCAGACAGATACATTTAGGGTGATGTATCTGACATGCTGACGACATTCATCCTGCTGTTTCTGCTTCAGGTGGCTAAGTTTCAGAATTGCTTCCACCGTGCCTAAATTCCTGAACCTTCATAATGTGTGAGGTGAAGGGGTGTCCCTCATGGCCTTTGTCTTCTGACAGTCTGATCTGATGCCTGATACATGAATGGTGTGCCCCAAAATGTTGAGTGCGTGTATAGAGAATTCACGTTTATGGTTCAGTGGGAGCTCTGCACCCTGCAGATGGTGTGACATAGTCCCTGCTCAAATGTCATGTCTCTGCACCACGCAATTGTGGACATGGATATTTTTCAATGGATCAACCCTGCCATGTTGTGAGGGCTAGATGAAGTCACCCTGACCCAGACATTCCCACCACGGTACTGTTCCAACTCCAGACAGATGGAATTCACAGATTTTTTTTGTTGTTGTTGTACATCCAGAGCATTGACAGAAACAGAGCAATGCATATGGTCAGAGAGAAGGGGTTCTTAGAGGTCACATAGGCCTGGGAGAAAAGTTCAGAGGATCTAATTTTGAATTCAACTTCCCCATCTAGACAGAACACAAACTTAGTCACTTTGCCCAATACTAGGGAATCGCCAGCACAAACATTCCACCCACCAATCATGAACTCGGATGCTACAACAGAAAAACATCCAAGCAAGCCAACAAACAACAGCAGACCCATTAGCCCACATTTACGGGGAGGCACCAACACCACAGGATATCCATTTTGTCAAAAATGTGGAATCCTAAACCTCTTGGGCCATCCTACTGGCAACCTATCTTCAAGTGTTCTTTGAAAAGCATCCACATTTTAGTGTTATGATTTACTGGTGTTCCATGAAAAAGTAGGTAAAAGTGAGGACTGCAGATGCTGGAAACCAGAGTTTAGATCAAAGTGGTGCTGGAAAAGCACAGCAGGTCAGGCAGCATTCGAGGACCAGGAAAATCGACGTTTTGAGTAAAAGCCCCTCATCAGGAAACTTCCTGATGAAGGAAGGGCTTTTGCCCGAAACATCGATTTCCCTGCTCCTCGAATGCTGCCTGACCTGCAATGAAAGAGCAGTCATACGAAAAGTCCTTCAAATTGATACTTTCCAATGTCTGCACCAAGGATACCTGGGTATCATCAAATATCAAAACAATGCTCAAAATTCAGTATGGTGACCAGGAATCTCTAAATCGATGATGTGACTTTAAATGCAATTACCTACTCCATCCATAAACAAGACAGCAAAGAGCCATTGATTCCACTCTCGTCCAGCCTAGACCATGGGAGCACTTTGTGATGGCCTATTTTTTTTCCCTTCAAAAACAAAATGTTTCTCGTTGTAGCTGATTACTACATGTAATGGATTGAAGTCAAATGACTACATGGTTTCACCTCAGTGTCTGTCATTGCTCTTCTCAGGAAAACTTTCACCATAAATGGAGTTCTAGCATTATTTCAGAAAACAGTCCCAATTCACCAATGACTGCTTTAAATGCTTCACAAAGACCTATCTCTTTACACACATCACTGGTTCATCCAGATTCCCAAAAGCCAATGTGGATCTCAATAAAGAGAGAGGTTCAAACTTAAAATCTTTATTGAGAAAGAAATAGAGATGTGAATTTAGCCTAACGTTCCACACCATTATATAATGGTCTGACCACATCAAACATTTGACAAGCAGGAGGCGATGTACTCAGCTCTCAGATCTTCCAATGTCTGTGCCTCAAAGTACCAGAAATAGACAGGGTGGGAGAAAAGAAAAATTGCTAGAAGGCTCACCAGACCTCAGCTATAACTGCTGATGTAAACCTTGGGGCAAGGGAGTCAGCATGCTCCAAGACCTGAATTACAGACATTCTGGCGTGCACCACACACCCACGAATGCTCCTCATGGAAAAGGACCATGGGATCCTTAGGAGAAACAAGTCTGCACTAATGCACATGCCCAGAAGGCTTTTACAGAACAGACTGGTTAGCCTGATGACTGAGAGTCCGGCCACACTGCTCCACTATAGGGTTGATAAACCATTCCATAGGGTGACAACAGTGAAGTACTTCCTCCAACAGTACTGAAGGTTTGATCAGGGTGGCTCATCAAGTCATCATAACAACGGTCACTGTAACCCATGGAGAGCACAAGGGATTTGCTGAGAGGGGAGTGAGATGCATATTTTTAAATAGAAATATAAACATTTCAGTTATGGAGAAATGTAGATATGTCAATGAATATAAATGTTAGTATATTCGTGATGGGAAACGAATAAACATTCTGGGAAAGCATGAGTTCTTAGGGACAAGGTGTAGCATAAGGTATCAGCTGTTAATAGGATAGTTCATAACATCACAGGAGGTCATGTCAGGTCACATACTCCATGATAGTCATGCAGGAATCTTTTCCTGCTCTGTATATTTCACATATTGCTCAAAAAGACAGATCTTATTATCAATACCTGATCTGTGCCCATCTCTAAGCAAACATACAACACAGGGGTCTGTGAAAATTGAAACATTGGGCATGTTCAAGGCTAAGATACACAAATTTTTGAACAATAAGTAAGTAAAAGATTTTGAGGAATAAAGAAAATCTTTTACTTACTTATTGTTGAGGCTGCAATATGCCTCTCTTCTATTTCATATGTTATTATTATTTAAATAAGAAGCAATCTTCTGTATAAAAAAACTTCTATCAATAGTCAAAATCATGAAAGTTGGAAGTTTAAGCAGTTGGATATGTTACATTAATTCCTTTTCAACAAAATTCCTTCTTTTTTCAGATTGTTCAGGAGGCTCTCGATAAAGCAAGGAAAGGCCGAACCTGTGTGGTCATTGCTCACCGTCTGACGACAGTTCAGAATGCAGATGTGATTGCTGTCATTGACAATGGGAAAGTAATAGAACGGGGCACACATGAACAGCTGCTAGCTAGACATGGAGCTTACTATAATCTAGTAAATGCCCAGGTCATTCAATAAAATGTCATTTTTATTTTGTGAACAGTAATGCAGCTGCTTCTCTATTGAAGCTAAGTACTTAAAATTCTGCGCTAATGGAAAGATGGGGTATATTTGGATTCCTCATTGGACTATTACTTCTAAGAAGCAAATTTGTGCCAATTTGAAGCCACAACAGGTGTTACACCTCAATAACACTCAGACAATCCTGTGGATCGTCTGTAGTTACAGTTATTACAAATCACTCCCCAGAGTCCTGGTGGGACTGTAATGAGGCCTTTAAGTGGTCATTCATTGGTCACTTCAGGGCCTCATTAGACCCAACTGTCAGAAAGCTGCCCAATGCCTTTTTAGTCCACGTAAAATTTCAACCAAGTCAGAGACAAATGCCTTGGTGACAGGGAGATGCCTTCAAACCTAAACTCCAGCCCAAAATTGCTGAAATGATAGATTATATCCAATATATACGCAAAAAAATGTTTTGATAGAGTCAGTTAGCATGTTCTCTAAAATATTGTACTTGCTGATTGACCAAGCAACACCTTCTTCCAATCATAATTGTATACAATTTAGAGCAATGTTCTTGTAGTCAAAGAAGAATAAAGAATAAAGAACAGTACAGCACAGGCACAAGCCCTTTGGCCCTCTAAGTCTGCGCCAACAGATTTTGCCCTTCATTACAAAAACTGTTCTTTACTTACAGGATCATATCCCTCTACACCCTTCCTATTCATATATTCATCCAGGTGCTTCTTGAATGCTGCTATTGTCTCAGCTTCCACCACCTCCTCTGGTGACGCAAACCTGGCACTCAACACCCTTTGTGTGAAAAACTTTCCTCGCACTTCTCTTTTAAATTCACACCTTGAATGTGTTTCACCGAGTGAATGAGGCGTCCACCCTGGGAAAAAGCCTCATACTTTCCACTCTATCCATGCCATTCACAATCTTAAAAACTTCTATTAGATCGCCCCTCAACCTCCTGCATTCCAGTGAAAATAAACCCAATCAATACAACCTTTCTTCATAGCTAAACTCACCCATACCAGGTAAACCATCTCTGTACTGTCTCCAAGTATCCACATCTTTCTGGCAGTCTAGTGACCAGAACTGTATGCAATATTCCAAGTGTGGCCAAGCTAAAGTTCTATAAAGCTGCAGCATAATTTGTCTATCCTTATACTCAGTGCCCCTTCCAATGAAGGCAAGCATGCCAAAGGCCTTTTTTTACTACTTACCTATCTGCGCTGTCACTTTCAGTGATCTGCTGACCTGCATGCCTAGACCCCTCTACATATCAATACTTCTAAGGGTTCTGCCAGTCACTGTATAATTTCCACCTGTACTTGACCTTCCAAAATTCATCACATCACATCACATTTGTCTGGATTAAATTCATTTGCCACTTTTCTTCCCACACCTCCAATTGATCTATATCTTGCTGTATCCTCTGATACTGTCTGCAATTTCATTAATCTTTTTATCATCCACAAACGTACCAATTAGACCAATGTTCTGCTCCAAGTCATTTATGTAGCTCACAAACAGCAGTTATCCCAGCACTGATCCCTGTGGAACACTGCTAGTCACAGCCCTCCCTTCCAAAAAGCATCCATCCACCGCTACCCTCTGTCTCCTATGACAAAGATAGTTCGGTATCAATCCTGCCAGCTCATCCCTGATACCATGTGACTTCACCTTTTGTACCAGTCTGCCATGAGGAACCTTGTCAAAGGCTTTACTGAAGTCCATCAACCACTTTTCCCTCATTAATCATCTTCATCACCTCCTCAAAAAAACCGATCAAGTTAATGAGGCATAACCTCCCTTGCACAAAACCATGCTGTCTAACGCTAATAAATCCACTTGCTTCTAAATGCTGATAGATCTTGTCTCTAAGAATCCTTTCCAATAATTTCCCGAACACTGACATGAGACTCACATGCCTGTAATCTCCAGGGTTATCCTGGCTACCCTTCTTAAACAGTGAGACAACATTTGCTATTCTCCAATCCTCTGAGACCTCACCTTTGGTCTAAGAGGATATAAAGATGTCTGAAAATGCTCCAGCAATTTGTTCTGTTGCCTTCCTCAATATTCTGGGATAGATCCCATCAGGACCCAGAGATTAAACTACCTTAATACTTTTTAAAGTGCACAAAACCTCTTCCTTTTCAATAGTAATTTGGCATAGAAATGCAACACTCCCTTCCCTGAGATCATCCTCCACCAATTCCTTCTTTTTGATTAAAATTGAGACAAAGTATTCGTTTCAGACCTCACCTATTTCTTCTGACTCTACACATAGATTCCCTCCTTTGTGGCCAACCTTTTCCCTGGCTACCCCTTGGGATTCTCCCTAATGCTGTTTGCTTATGACTTTTCATGACCCCTTTTAGCCCTTTTAATTCCTTGTTTAAGTTCTTTCCTACTTTCCTTAAATACATCAAGAGCTTTATCAAGAGCGTTGTCATTCTCCTAGACCTTATATCTGCTTCCTTTTTCTTTCTGCTCAAGGTCACAACATTCCTGGTCATCCAAGTTCACATAACCTACAATACCTACCCTATGTTCTTGCAGGAACATGCTGTTCCTGAACTCTTATCAACTGTTGTTTGAAATACTCCCACTTATCCAATTTGGATTTACCCTCAAATTGCCCTCCAATCAAAATTCTCCAGTTCCTGCCTAATATTGTTGTAGTTCACCTTCCATCAATTTAACACCTTCACCAACGGATTGCTGTTATCCCTATCCATGAGTATCTTAAAATTCATGGTATTATAGTCACTACTCCCAAAATGCTCCCCCACTGAAGCTTCACTCAACTGGCCGGGCTATAACTCCTTCCCTGGTAGTATTGTTTACACATTGTATCAAGAATCCCTCCTGAATGGTCCTTACAAATTCTGCCCCTTCCAAGCCCTGGCATGTAATAAATCCCAATCAATATAGGGCAAGTTAAAATCACCCACTACAATAACTGTGCTGTTTTTACACCCTTCCAAAATCTGTCTACACATTCTCTCTTCCATCTCCCGCAGGCTGTTGGGAGGCCTGTAGCATACCCCCAGCATTGTGATTTCACCTTGCTTATTCCTGAGTTCTACCTCACTGTATGTGTCCTCAGATATATCCTCCTCAATACAGCTATGTGATATCCTTTATCAGTAATGCAATTCCCCAACCTCTTTTACCTCCCTTTCTATCACACCTGAAACATCTAAATCTTGAGGCGTTCAGCTGCCAGTCCTGCCCCTTTTTAAGCCAAGTGTGTGTAATTATAATCATGTCACAGTTCCAAGTACTAACCAAAATTGATCTACCTTGCCTATTATACATGTCACATTGAAACACATGCATTTCAGAGCACCTCCCCTGCTCTTTTCAGCAGTGTTCTCCCTGCGGGATCTTGTTCTTAGTAATGTTGGCCTTGGTTTCTACCTCTCCCTCAATTTCTGCATCTACTGTCCTACTCCTCTGGTTCACATCCCCCTGCCACACCAGTTTGAACCCTCCCCAACGTTTCTACCATGTATCCCATTGTCAAAGGTAGGATTTCCTGCTTTGTTGGAAATCCCATGAGGTCAGCTGAGTTTGAACAATTTGACAGGATTCTCAACTGCACCAGGCATCTCGTCATAGGAAGGAGTGAGGAATTGAAAAAATGGGCACAGCAGGCCTGAGGCACATCCAGCACGTGTGTAGATCAAAGTTATCGCCAAGGAAGAGGACAGATTATAGATTTCAGAATCCTTCATGGCAATCTATTGCATTTCTTTTGAAATGTTTGAAACTTACTTTTTCTCCCACATGCCACAACAACTGTAGATCTAAGAGACATATTGGCATTTCTTCATCCAGCATTAACATACTGACAATTCCTCTGCCACAACTATGTTATTTAATTACCCTGCATATATTTATGTGGACATACTGAGTGATCATAGTTTTAGGAACCATTAAGGTGGATCCCATGTCAATTTGCAGCTTTCACTCTCCTGAAATCAGAAAGAATGCTGGGGAAAATCTGGACTCAGCTTATTATTATTCCAAACAATGTAAAGAAGCCAGTTTTCTCAAGGCCTGCCATTTATATCTTTGAAAAGTAACATCTCTTTACTAATGGTTCCATGGAATTTATATGAAACATAAAAGATTTGATTTGTAATAGTCAGAATATCTTACCAATTACCTCATATATCATTTAAAGAAATAAGTGGGCCTTTATACCATCAATGGTATTTGGTAACTCAACTATATTAAGATGGTTATGGCAAGGTAGCCCATGTATTTGACAAAAATGGCCATTGGTTCCATTTATCTATGTAACATGAATGAAGAATAAAATATTTAAGTTCTGTCAAGGTTTGGCTATAATCAATTTGTGGTTGTCTGTTTCAGTGTTTTTTTAAAAAAATGATTTTCCACCATTAGGATGAGCTATTTTGAAATTTCTTCAAACTTACTTTAAGAGAATAACATTTAAGATTTCAAACACAGCATCTGAAGCGTACTTCCTGGGAAAATGATTGCAATCTTTGAGACGCATTGTTGTTGCATCAATAATAATATTAAATTAAACTCAGTTTAATACAAGATTAGGAGAGGGTTACTCAGTATGGTCCAAACATTCATTTAGGTTTGTATAACCACCGAACCATTGAAAGTTAGAGCACAGACAGAGCCCATTCAGACCCTTGTGTTTGCCCTGACTGAATAAATGTGTCACTATTCTAATCCCATTTACAAGTGATTATCTGGGCCTTTGGAGGTCACAGTGCTTGGGGTGCAAAAGCACGTTTCTTTTAAAGAGTTGAGGGTTTCTGCCACAATCAACAAACTGGTACTGACTTCCAGCTGCCCACAATCCTCTGGGTGAAAATGATTCTCCCCATGGTCCCTGTAATCTTTCTACCAATCACTTAAAATCTGCACCCCTAGGGATTGACCTCTCCACTACAGAACTGCTCTTCACCATCCACTCTTTCTATGCCCCTCCTTGTTTTGCACACTCAATTAACTCACCTCTTAGCTTCTTTTGTACTAAGGAAAACAATCCTAGCCTATACAAACTTTCCTCATAACTGCACTTTCAAGACTTAGCAGCATTCTTGTTAATCCCCTCTGGACTCTGTCTCTAAAGGAATTATGTCCTTCCTGTAACGTAGTAAGCAAAACTATACACAAATTCCTGTTATGGCCTAACCAGAATTTTGCATGGTTTCAGCATTACACCTCTGCTCTTGTATTCAATACCTCGTCCAATGAAGGAAATTATCCCATATACCTTGTCTGCCATCTTACCTACCTGCCACCTTCATGGATCTGAGAATGTGCGCTCGAAGGTTTCTTGCTTCCTCCACTTATCAGAGAAGAGCTATTGAAGTGGATTCCATGTCAAAATTTGCAAGTGGGTCCTGCCCAGGCAAATTCAGGAGGCAGCAGGAAGAGATTGGGAAGGCACCACCTTCAGCAGCAGCAATGGCATCGTGACCCAAAACAGGAAGAGCAAGCGGTGAGGAGCCAGTATCTGCAGCATCAGCACCGAGGACGCTGAGTTCTCCCATAGAACAAGCTAAACAGATGACTCATCATTATTCCTTTATTTTTCTGGTTTATATTAAGAAGGACTTTAAAATTAACTACTATCTTATTTCTTTATTTTTCTACTTATTCTAACTTCTTAAATTTTGTTTCTATTACTACTTTGTACCTAAGGTTTTTGTACCTAGGTACCTTTGTACCGAAGATGGCACCATGACATTATTCACTTATCACTGTACTTCTGTACTTAAGTACATAGAGTCATAGAGATGTACAGCATGGGAACAGACCCTTCAGTCCAACCCGTCCATGCCGACCAGATATCCCAACCCAATCTAGTCCCACCTGCCAGCACCCAGCCCATTTCCCTCCAAATCCTTCCTATTCACATATCCATCCAAATGCCTCTTAAATGTTGCAATTGTACCAGCCTCCACCACTTCCTCTGGCAGCTCATTCCAGACACGTACCACCCTCTGTGTGAAAAAGCTGCCCATTAGGTCTCTTTAATATCTTTCCCCTTTCACCCTAAACCTATGCCCTCTAGTTCTGGACTCCCCCACCCAAGGGAAAAGACTTTGCCTATTTACCCTATCCATGCCCCTCATAATTTTGTAAACCTCTATAAGGTCACCCCTCAGCCTCTGACGCTCCAGGGAAAACAGCCCCAGCCTGTTCAGCTTCTCCCTATAGCTCAAATCATCCAATCCTGGCAACATCCTTGTAAATCTTTTCTGAACCCTTTCCAGTTTCACAACATCTTTCCGATAGGAAGATCAGAATTGCACGCAATATTCCAACAGTGGCCTAACCAATGTCCTGTACACATGGGGCAATAAAATCTAAATATAAATCTAAGTCTTAATTTCCAGCTTTTGCTCACATAAAATCAGGGAAGCTGCTAAGAAAAATCTGGTCTCAGATTTTTAATATTCTAAACAATGAAAGGGACCAGTTTTATCAGCAGTCCTACTAATTGTGTATTCCCTTGGCTTGGTTGTCTTTCCAAGATGCATTATCTTGCACATCACTGGATTGAATATCATTTGCCACTCTTATGCCCACTGAACCAAACCATTGACATCTTCTAGCAGTCAACAAATTTTTTTTGTTTATTGACTTATGGGAGGTAAGTATCGGAGTCAGCATTTATTGCCCATCCCTAGATACCCTTGAGAAGGTGGTAGTAAGCTGTCCTATTGAATTGCTGCATACCATGTGCTGTTGGTAGATTCAAAAAGCTATTAGGGAGAGAATTCCAGGATGTTGACCCAATGACAGCGAAGGAACAGCATTCTATTTCCCGACCATGGTTCTAAGCTTTAAGTCTAAATCGTTAACCTATATCACAAACAGCAAGATATCTAATTCTGAGCCCTGTGGAACATCGCTGGAAACTGATGTCCATTTACAAGAAAAGTAATCCACCATGATGTTTGGTTAGTCACTGAATTGATTTTGGATCTAACTTGCTATATTCCCTATGTCTTTAGCTCTTCTTAACAGTCTGCCAAATGTCTTTGTAAAATCCACATAGACAACATTCATTGATCTAATCTCATCAATCCTTGTTGCTTCCTCAAGAAATTCAAATAAATTAGGAAGACAAGAGCTTCTTTTAACAAAGCCATGCTGACTATCTCTTTTTAATCTCTGACTATCCAAGTAACAATTAATCCTATATCTCAGTATTGATCCCAGTAATTTGCTCACCACCAACGTCAAACTGACTAGCCTATAATTATTTAGTCTAGCATTTGCACCCTTTTTGAAAAATCGTATGCAGCTAGAAAACATCTAATCCTCTGGTACTTCACCTGTTTTCAGTGAGAACTGGGAAATGATCTACAGATGATCAGTTATTTCATCCTTGGCCTCTTAGGATATAGCCTGGGATATAAATCATCCAGCCATGGTGATATATCCAACTTCGTGAGGTCAGGCCCTCCAATACTTCTCATTTTGTTTGCTTCAACTAATTTTTCAGGCTCCTTTTTTTTAACGGGAATGTCTGCAATATCTTCTTTGAGGAGACAGGAACAAAACACACATTTAGAATGCTGCATGCATCTTTTGTATTTCTGGGTCTGCAGATTGGAAGAAGCAAAAGTGGCCTTTAGTAAAGTGATCTACTCTTCTTGTTGGATGTGGGAGCTTAGGGAGAGTTTACGGGTTACTGGGGATTATGTCTGCAATAAATGCCATTGGTTGCGAATCCTATGGATCGGACGGAGTGACAGTTAGAGGCAATGAAGAACGTACAAGAGCAAGGGGGTGTGATGGAGGCAGTTATAGGAAGGGAGAAAAACCACAAATACAGTAACATAGATGGGTTAACTCCAGGAAAGGAAAGAGAGGTAGGAAGGTAGTGCAGGAATCTTCTGTGGCTATCCCCATTTCAACCACAAATGCTGTTTTGGAAAATGTAGGGGATGATAGATTCTCAGGAGAATGTAGCATGAACAGCCAACTCTGGGTGGGGTTATAGCTATTTTCTGCATGCGGGCTGTTTTTAACAATCAAAAGATCATGGAAATTAACAGAATTGACCCGTTGGGCAAGTCCTGTCAGTGATCCTCAATGTCCCTTTCTAACTACAATCTGCTGGACAATAATTTGATCTGCTATCCTGCTAATCATCTGGATAGGACTGGCAATGTATATATTAATGCTTGGCATTCAATAATTCAAACAAGTATTTATACCAGCAAACTATCTCAGAGTAATGGGAAGGTTATTTCTAGTGTTTTACTTTCCAGGTTAAAAGATGCAGTGCAATTACTGTCGAGCAGAATATCAATACTTACCTCGGTAATGTACAGTGGGAGTCAGATAGAAAACTGATCAATATACTTCAAAGTTAAAAATCACACAACAACAGGTTATAGTCCAACAGGTTTAATTGGAAGCACACTAGCTTTCGGAGCGACGCTCCTTCATCAGGTGATAGTGGAGGGCTCGATCGTAACACAGAATTTACAGCAAAATTTACAGCGTGATGTAACTGAAATTATACATTGAAAAATTTATTGTCTGTTAAGCCTTTCATCTGTTAGAATACAGTGATAGTTTCACTTCTTTCATGTGTAAATCACAAAACCTTTTTTTAAAAGTTGCATTCTCAGGTTAGCTGTTAACAATGGTTATAACTAGACAATATGTTGAAGGTGTTAGCTCCCTATGTTCTCTGTCTATGCCATGATGTTTAGAATGATTCTAATATAAAAAGTGAGATAACGGAGTTTTACATAAATTCATGCAGTTTTTGAGCTCAGAGTTCTACATGAATGTATGCAGTTTTTGAGCAAAGTGCAATGTAACCCTGAAAGTACAAATTCACCCCATAAAATATATGTGTGCATGTGGGTCGTTGTCTGTGTGTGTGTGTCTGTCTGTCTGGGTTGGGGGTTGTGAGTGTGAGAAAGTGTGTGCGTGTAGTGAGTGTAGAGTGTCTTAAGTCTGTGAGGGGGTGCATGTGAGAGTGTGGGAATGTGTCTATAAGGGTGTGTGTGTGTGCACATCTGTGTGTACCTGTGTCCGTGTGTATGTGTGTGTGTAGTGCAATGGTGGTCACCGGTAATGTGACATGAACCCGAGGTCCCGGTTGAGGCCCTCCCTATGGGTACCGAACTTAGCTATCAGCCTCTGCTCGGCCACTTTTCTCTGCTGCCTGTTCTGAAGTCCACCTTGGAGGATGGTCACCTGAAGGTCTGAGGCTGAATATCCTGGACCACTGAAGTGTTCCCCAACTGGGAGGGAACACTCCTGTCTGTTGATTGTTGTGCGGTGCCCATTCATCTGTTGCCGTTGCCTTTGCTCGGTTTCCCCAATGTACCATGCCTCCGGGCATCCTGCAATGTATAAGACAGACAACGTTGGCTGAGTCACATGAGTACCTGCCATGTACAAGGTGGGAGGTGTCCCCACGCGTAATGGTGGTATCTATGTCCACAATCTGACACGTCTGACGCGACCACCGTGACAGGGTTGTATGGAGTTGTCCTGAGAGTTGGGCAGTTTTCTACGAACAATGATCTGTTTGAGGTTTGGCGATTGTTTAAAGGCAAGTAGTGGAGGTGTGGGGAAGGCCTTGGTGAGGTGCTCATCCTCATCGATAATGTGTTGCAGGTCACGAAGAACATGGCGTAATTTTTCAGCTCCTGGGAAATACTGAACAACGAAGGGTACCCTGTCGGTTACAGCACATGTCTGTCTCCTGAGGAGGTCATTACGGTTCCTTGCTGTGGCACGTCGGAACTGGCGGTCGATGAGTTGAGCATTGAACCTCGTTCTTGTGAGGGCATCCTTGAGTACTTCCAGGTGTCCGTCACGTTCCTCCTCATCTGAGCAGATCCGGTGTATGCGTAGGGCTTGTCCATAGGGGATGGCTGTTTTAATATGTTTTGGGTGGAAGCTGGAGAAGTGTAGCATTGTGAGGTTGTCTGTGGGTTTGCGGTAGAGTGTGGTGCTGAGGTGTCCATCCTTGATGGAGACGCATGTGTCCAAGAATGAGACAGATAGTCAAGAGTAGTCCATGGTGAGTTTGATGGTGGGATCAAACTCATTGATATCTCTGTGTAGTTGTTTCAGTTACTCCTTGCCATGGGTCCAGAGGAAGACAATGTCGTCAATGTACCTGGTGTATAATGTTGGTTGGAGATCCAACCAATATACTCCAAAATTGCTTCTGTGTGTTAGTCTCATGGCTCACAAAAAACCCCCATTCAGATCAGTAAATGTGCCTCTGCTTGAGCACTTCTGCATTTCAGTGAAGTTAAAGATGGCAAATTACTTGAATGTGTTCATTTGGTAGCGAATGAAGCAGTAACATGTTTAAAATCAGAGTACTGCCCTAAGCACTCGATTTTCATTGTAATCCTATTGTTTACAAAAATATAAAAAAGTACAATGGATATTTGAAGAGTATCATCTGTGCACAAGTACATTGCACAATTTCAGTCTACGTAATCTCCAGATTTTCAGATATGTTTTTTTCAACTTTTTCAAAGACAGACTTGATTCACTTGATCCCAGCTGTCTATGCCTGCCATATGCCTCCTTCTTTTTCTTGACTAGAGCCTCAATTTCTCTAGTCATCCAGCATTCCTCATACCTACCAGCCTTGCCCTTCATATTAATAGGAACATACTGCCTCTGGACTCTTGATATCTCATTTTTGAAAGCTTCCCGAGTTTTCAACCACTCCTTTACCTGTGAATAGCCTCTCCCAATCAGCTTTTGAAAGTCCTTGCCTAATAATGTTAAAGTTGGCCTTACTTCAATTTAGAACTTGAATTTGTAGATCAGGTCTATCCTTTTGCATAACTATTTTTAAATCTAATAGAATTGTGATCACTGGCCCCATAATGCTCCCCACTGACACCTCAGTCATTTGAACAAAAACAGACTTGATCAGACCCAGAAAAGGGAACTTGAGCCATGTTTAACAGTGGGTGGGGTGGGTGAGTGACAGTAGTTGTTTTGCCTATTTACTACATTATTTGTTTTTTTTTTAAACGCTATGCATTTTCCTTTGACATTGTGTTATGATGTATTTTCAGTTAAATATGAATTCTTTATAGATTCTAAAATAAGTGGCACAACTGAACTTACTGGATACACCAACCTTTGCGCAAACCCCCATCAATACAGACTTTCCCTTTCGGCCCAGTCAATCTGCAATGCAGCATCAGCAGAAGAACACTTTCTGCTGCAGACTCACATCATTATCAATGTCACTGGTCTGATGCATGGCATCCAGGACCAGTGACACTTGTGCGATGAGCAGAATCCAAGACCAGTGTGAATGGTGCGATGACCAGTATTCAGGACCAGTGTCACTGGTGCGATGATCAGTATTCAGGATCAGTGTCACTTGTGCGATGACCGGTATACAGGACCAGTGTCACTGGTGCGATGATCAGTATTCAGGATCAGTGTCACTTGTGCGATGACCGGTATTCAGGAGCAGTGTCAATGGTGCGATGAGCAGTATTCAGGACCAGTGTCACTGGTGCGATGACTAGAATCAAGGACTACCATCATTGATGCAATTACCGGTATTCAGGACCAGTGTCACTGATGCGATGACCAGTATTCAGGACCAGCATCACTGGTGCAGTGACCTGTATTCAGGAGTAGTGTCACTGGTGCGATGACCTGTATTCAGGACCAGTGTCACTAGTGCGATGACCTGCATTAAGGACCAGTGTCACTGATGCGGTGACCAGTATTAAGGAGCAGTGTCACTGGTGCAATGATGTGTATTCCGGACCAGTGTAACTGGTGCGATGACCTGTATTCAGGAGCAGTGTCACTGGTGCGGTGATCAGTATTCAGGACCAGTGTCACTGGTGCAATGACCAGTATTCAGGGCCAGTGTCATTGATGCGATGACCAGTATTCAGAACCAGTGTCACTGATGCGGAGACCTGTATTCAGGACCAGTGTCACTTGTGCGGTGACCAGTATTCAGGCCCAGTGTCACTGGTGCGGTGACCAGTATTCAGGCCCAGTGTCACTGGTGCGATAACCAGTATTCAGGACCAGTGTCACTGATGGGATGGCCACTATTCAGGACCAGTGTCACTGGTAGATGACCTGTATTCAGGACCATTGTCACTGGTGCAATGAACAGTATTTAGGAGCATTGTTACTGATGCGGTAACCTGTATTCAGGATCAGCATCACTAATGCGGTGAGCAGTATTCAGGACCATCGTCACTGATGCAGTGACCAGTGTTCAGGACCAGTGTCACTGATGCGGTGACCTGTAATCAGGACCAGTGTCACTGATGCGGTGAGCAGTATTCAGGACCAGTGTCACTGATGCGATGACCTGTATTCAGGACCTGTGTCACTAGTGCGATGACCTGCATTCAGGACCAGTGTCACTTATGCGGTGAGCAGTATTCAGCACCAGTGTCACTGGTGCAATAACCAGCAGTCAGGACCAGTGTCACTGGTGCGATGACCTGTATTCAGGACCAGCGTCACTGACGTGGTGGCCAGTATTCAGGACCAGTGTCACTGTTGCGATGACCTGCATTCAGGACCAGTGTCAGTGGTGCAGTGACGTGTATTCAGGACCAGTGTCACTGATGCGATGACCTGTATTCAGGACCAGTGTCAGTGGTGCAGTGACGTGTATTCAGGACCAGTGTCACTGGTGCGATGACCTGTATTCAGGACCAGTGTCACTGGTACGATAACCAGCAGTCAGGACCAGTCTCACTGATGCGATGACCTGTATTCAGGAGCAGTGTCACTGGTGCGATGACCAGTATTCAGGACCAGTGTCACTGATGCGATGACCTGCATTCAGGAGCAGTGTCACTGATGCGATGACCAATAATCACGACTAGTGTCTCTGATGGGATTACCAGCATTCAGGAATAGTGTCACTGATGCGGTGACCAGTATTCAGGACCAGTGTCACTGATGCGATTACCAGTATTCAGGACCAGTGTCACTGATGCGGTGAGCAGTATTCAGGACCAGCGTGACTGATGCGGTGAGTAGCATTCAGGGCCAGTGTCACTGGTTCGATGACCTGTATTCAAGACCAGCGTCACTGATGCGGTGACAGTAATCAGGACCAGTGTCACTGGTGCGATGGCCAGTATTCAGGACCAGTGTCACTGATGCGATGACCGATATTCAGGACCAGTGTCACTGATGCGATTACCAGTATTCAGGACCAGTGTCACTGGTGCGGTAACCAGTATTCAGGGCCAGTGTCACTGATGCGATGACCTGTATTCAGGACCAGTGTCACTGATGCGGAGACCTGTATTCAGGACCAGTGTCACGGATGCGATGACCAGTGTTCAGGAGCAGTGTCACTGGTGTGATGACCTGTATTCAGGACCAGTGTCACTGATGCGGTGAGCAGTATTCAGGACCAGCGTCACTGATGCGGTGACAGTACTCAGGACCAGTGTCACTGGTGCGATGACCAGTATTCAGGACCAGTGTCACTGATGCGATGACCGATATTCCAGACAAGTGTCACTGATGCGGTGAGCAGTATTCAGGACCAGCATCACTGATGCGGTGACCAGTATTCAGGACCAGTGTCACTGCTGCGATGACCTGTATTCAGGAGCAGTGTCACTGATGCGATAACCAGTATTCAGGACCAGTGTCACTGCTGCGATGACCAGTATTCAAGAGCAGTGTCACTGGTGCAATGATCTATGTTCAGGAGCAGTGTCACTGGTGCGCTGACCAGTATTCAGGACCAGTGTCACTGGTGCGATGACCAGTATTCAGGGTCAGTGTCACTGGTGAGATGACCTGTATTCAGGACCAGTGTCACTGATGCGGTGACCAGTATTCTGGACCAGTGTCACTGATGCGATGACCAGTATTCAGGAGCAGTGTCACGGGTGCGATGATCTGTATTCAGGACCAGTGGCATTGGTACGATGACCAGTATTCAGGACCATTGTCACTGGTACGGTGACCTGTATTCAGGGGTAGTGTCACCTGTGCGATGACCAGTGTTCAGGGCCTGTGTCAACGGTGCGATGACCTGTATCCAGGACCAGTGTCACTGATGCGGAGACCTGTATTCAGGACCAGTGTCTCGGATGCGATGACCAGTATTCAGAACCAGTGTCACTGATGCGGTGACCAGTATTCAGGACCAGTGTCCCGGGTGCGATGACCTGTATTCAAGTGCAGTGTCACTGGTGCAATGATGTATATTCAGGAGCAGTGTCACTGGTGCGGTGACCAGTATCACTGGTGCGGTAACCAGTATTCAGGACCAGTGTCACTGGTGCGATGATCTGTATTCGGGAGCAGTGTCACTGGTGCGATGACCAGTATTCAGGACCAGTGTCACTGGTGCGGGACAAGTAATCAGGACCAGTGTCACTGACGCGATGACCAGTATTCAGGAGCAGTGTCACTGGTGCAATGATCTGTATTCGGGTGCAGTGTCACTGGTGCGATGACCAGTATTCAGGACCAGTGTCACTGGTGCAATAACCAGTATTCAGGACCAGTGTCACTGGTGCGGTGACCTGTATTCAGGAGTAGTGTACTGGTGCGATGACCTGTATCCAGGACTAGTGTCACCTGTACAATGACCAGTATTCAGGAGCAGTGTCACTGGTGCGGTGACCAGTATTCAGGAGCAGTGTCACTGGTGCGGTGACCAGTATTCAAGACCAGTGTCACTGATGCGATGACCAGTATTCAGGACCAGTGTCACTGGTGTGATAACCAGTATTCAGGACCATTGTCACTGGTGCGGTGACCTGTATTCAGGAGTAGTGTCACTGGTGCGATGACCTGTATTCAGGAACAGTGTCACAGATGCAATGACCAGTATTCAGGCGCAGTGTCACTGGTGCGATGACCTGTATTCAGGGCCAGGGTCACTGGTGCGATGACCAGTATTCAGGGCCTGTGTCAATGGTGCGATGACCTGTATCCAGGACCAGTGTCACGGATGCGATGACCAGTATTCAGAAACAATGTCACTGGTGCCGTGACCAGTATTCAGGACCAGTGTCACTGGTGCGATGACCTGTATTCAAGTGCAGTGTCACTGGTGCAATGATGTATATTCAGGAGCAGTGTCACTGGTGCGGTGACCAGTATCACTGGTGCGGTGACCAGTATTCAGGACCAGTGTCACTGGTGCGATGATCTGTATTCGGGAGCAGTGTCACTGGTGCGATGACCAGTATTCAGGACCAGTGTCACTGGTGCGGGACAAGTATTCAGGACTAGTGTCACTGATGCGATGACCAGTATTAAGGAGCAGTGTCACTGGTGCAATGACCTGTATTCGGGAGCAGTGTCACTGGTGCGGGACAAGTATTCAGGACCAGTGTCACTGATGCGATGACCAGTATTCAGGACCAGTGTCACTCGAGTGATAACCAGTATTCAGGACCATTGTCACTGGTGCGGTGACCTGTATTCAGGAGTAGTGTCACTGGTGCGATGACTTGTATTCAGGAACAGTGTCACAGATGCAATGACCAGTATTCAGGCGCAGTGTCACTGGTGCGATGACCTGTATTCAGGACCAGTGTCACTGATGCGGTTAGCAGCATTCAGGGCCAGGGTCACTGGTGCGATGACCAGTATTCAGGGCCTGTGTCACTGGTGCCATGACCAGTATTCAGGACCAGTGTCACTGGTGCGATGACCTGTATTCAAGTGCAGTGTCACTGGTGCAATGATGTATATTCAGGAGCAGTGTCACTGGTGTGGTGACCAGTATCACTGGTGCGTTGACCAATATTCAGGACCAGTGTCACTGGTGCGATGATCTGTATTCGGGAGCAGTGTCACTGGTGCGATGACCAGTATTCAGGACCAGTGTCACTGGTGCGGGACAAGTATTCAGGACCAGTGTCACTGATGCGATAACCAGTATTCAGGAGCAGTGTCACTGGTGCAATGATCTGTATTCGGGTGCAGTGTCACTTGTGCGATGACCTGTATTCGGGAGCAGTGTCACTGGTGCGGGACAAGTATTCAGGACCAGTGTCACTGATGCGATGACCAGTATCCAGGACTAGTGTCACCTGAGCTATGACCAGTATTCAGGAGCTGTGTCACTGGTGTGGTGACCAGTATTCAGGACCAGTGTCACTGGTGCGATGATCTGTATTCAGGAGCCCTGCCACTGGTGCGATGACCAGTATTCAGGACCAGTGTCACTGGTGCGGGACAAGTATTCAGGACCAGTGTCACTGATGCGATGACCAGTATTCAGGAGCAGTGTCACTGGTGCAATGATCTGTATTCGGGTGCAGTGTCACTTGTGCGATGACCTGTATTCGGGAGCAGTGTCACTGGTGCGGGACAAGTATTCAGGACCAGTGTCACTGATGCGATGACCAGTATCCAGGACTAGTGTCACCTGAGCTATGACCAGTATTCAGGAGCTGTGTCACTGGTGTGGTGACCAGTATTCAGGACCAGTGTCACTGGTGCGATGATCTGTATTCAGGAGCCCTGCCACTGGTGCGATGACCAGTATTCAGGACCAGTGTCACTGGTGCGGGACAAGTATTCAGGACCAGTGTCACTGATACGATGACCAGTATTCAGGACCAATGTCACGGGTGCGATGATCTGTATTCAGGACCAGTGTCACTGGTGCGATGACCAGTATTCAGGACCAATGTCACTGGTGTGGTGACCTGTATTCAGGAGAAGTGTCACTGGTGCGATGACCTGCATTCAGGACTAGTGTCACTGGTGCGATGACCAGAATTCAGGACCAGTGTCACTGGTGAGGGACAAGTTTTCAGGACCAGTGTCACTGATACGATGACCAGTATTCAGGACCAGTGTCACTGGTGTAGTGACCTGTATTCAGGAGTAGTGTCACTGGTGCGATGACCTGTATTCAGGACTAGTGTCACCTGTGCAATGACCAGTATTCAGGAGCAGTGTCACTGATGCGGTGACCAGTATTCAGGACCAGCATCACTGATGCGGTGACCAGTATTCAGGACCAGTGTCACTGATGTGATGACCTGTAATCAGGACCAGTGTCACAGATGCAATGACCAGTATTCAGGAGCAGTGTCACTGGTGCGATGACCTGTATTCAGGACCAGTGTCAGTGGTGCGGTGACCTGTATTCAGGACCAGTGTCACTGATGCGGTGAGCAGCATTCAGGGCCAGTGTCACTGGTGCGATGACCTGTATCCAGGACCAGCATCACTGATGCAATGACCAGTATTCAGGGTCAGTGTCACTGGTGAGATGACCTGTATTCAGGACCAGTGTCACTGATGCGGCGACCTGTATTCAGGACCAGTGTCACGGGTGCGATGACCTGTATTCTGGACCAGCATCACTGATGCGATAACTTGTATTCAGGACCAGTGTCACTGATGCGATGACCTGTATTCAGGACCAGTGTCACTGATGCGGAGACCTGTATTCAGGACCAGTGTCACGGATGCGATGACCAGTGTTCAGGAGCAGTGTCACTGGTGTGATGACCTGTATTCAGGACCAGTGTCACTGATGCGGTGAGCAGTATTCAGGACCAGCGTCACTGATGCGATGACCGATATTCCGGACCAGTGTCACTGATGTGGTGAGCAGTATTCAGGACCAGCGTCACTGATGCGATGACCGATATTCCGGACCAGTGTCACTGATGCGGTGACCAGTATTCAGGACCAGTGTCACTGGTGCGATGACCAGTATTCAGGACCAGTGTCACTGATGCGATGACCGATATTCCGGACCAGTGTCACTGATGTGGTGAGCAGTATTCAGGACCAGCGTCACTGATGCGATGACCGATATTCCGGACCAGTGTCACTGATGCGGTGACCAGTATTCAGGACCAGTGTCACTGCTGCGATAACCTGTATTCAGGAGCAGTGTTACTGATGCGATAACCAGTATTCAGGACCAGTGTCACTGCTGCGATGATCTATATTCAGGAGGAGTGTCACTGGTGCGCTGACCAGTATTCAGGACCAGTGTCACTGGTGCGATGACCAGTATTCAGGGTCAGTGTCACTGGTGAGATGACCTGTATTCAGGACCAGTGTCACTGATGCGGTGACCAATATTCTGGACCAGTGTCACTGATGCGATGACCAGTATTCAGGAGCAGAGTCACGGGTGCGAAGATCTGTATTCAGGACCAGTGTCATTGGTGCGATGACCACTATTCAGGACCATTGTCACTGGTGCGGTGACCTGTATTCAGGAACAGTGTCACCTGTGCGATGACCAGTATTCAGGAGCAGTGTCACTGGTGCGATGACCTGTATTCAGGACCAGCGACAGTGGTGGGGTGACCTGTATTCAGGACCAGTGTCACTGATGCGGTGAGCAGCATTCAGGGCCTTTGTCACTGGTGCGATGACCTGTATTCAGGACCAGTGTCACTGATGCGGAGACCTGTATTCAGGACCAGTGTCACTGATGCGATGACCAGTATTCAGAACCAGTGTCACTGGTGCCGTGACCAGTATTCAGGACCAGTGTCACTGATGGGATGGCCACTATTCAGGACCAGTGTCACTGGTGCAATGATCTATATTCAGGACCAGTGTCAATGATGCGATGACCTGTATTCAGGACCATTGTCACTGGTGCAATGAACAGTATTTAGGAGCATTGTTACTGATGCGGTGACCTGAATTCAGGACCAGTGTCACTGACGCGGTGACCTGTATTCAGGACCAGTGTCACTGATGCGGTGAGCAGTATCAGCACCAGTGTCACTGGTGCGATAACCAGCAGTCAGGACCAGTGTCACTGGTGCGATGACCTGTATTCAGGACCATTGTCACTGGTGCAATGAACAGTATTTAGGAGCATTGTTACTGATGCGGTGACCTGAATTCAGGACCAGTGTCACTGACGCGGTGACCTGTATTCAGGACCAGTGTCACTGATGCGGTGAGCAGTATCAGCACCAGTGTCACTGACGCGGTGACCAGTAATCAGGACCAGTGTCACTGATGCGATGACCTGCATTAAGGAGCAGTGTCACTGATGCGATGACCAGTATTCACGACCAGTGTCTCTGATGGGATTACCAGCATTCAGGAATAGTGTCACTGATGCGATTACCAGTATTCAGGAGCAGTGTCACTGGTTCAATGAACTATATTCAGGACCAGTGTCAATGGTGCGGTGACCAGTATTCAGGACCAGTGTCACTGATGCGGTGACCTGTATTCAGGACCAGCGTCACTGATGCGGTGACCTGTATTCAAAAAACAGTGTCACCTGTGCGATGACCAGTATTCAGGAGCAGTGTCACTGGTGCAATGACCTGTATTCAGGACCAGCGTCACTGCTGCGATGACCAGTATTCAGGACCAGTGTCACTGATGCGGTGAGCAGCATTCAGGGCCAGGGTCACTGGTGCGATGACCAGAATTCAGGGCCTGTGTCACTGGTGCAATGATCTATATTCAGGAGCAGTGTCACTGGTGCGGTGACCAGTATTCAGGACCAGTGTCACTGATGCGGTGACCAGTATTCAGGACCAGTGTCACTGGTGCGATGATTTGTATTCGGGAGCAGTGTCACTGGTGCGGTGACCAGTATTCAGGACCAGTGTCACTGGTGCGATGATCTGTATTCAGGAGCAGTGTCACTGGTGCGATGACCAGTATTCAGGACCAGTGTCACTGGTGCTGGACAAGTATTCAGGACCAGTGTCACTGATACGATGACCAGTATTCAGGACCAGTATCACGGGTGCGATGATCTGTATTCAGGAGTAGTGTCACTGGTGCGATGACCTGTATTCAGGACTAGTGTCACCTCTGCAATGACCAGTATTCAGGAGCAGTGTCACTGGTGTGATGATCTGTATTCAGGAGCAGTGTCACTGGTGCGATGACCAGTATTCAGGACCAGTGTCACTGGTGTGGTGACCTGTATTCAGGAGTAGTGCCACTGATGCGATGACCAGTATTCAGGACCAGTGTCACTGGTGCGGGACAAGTATTCAGGACCAGTGTCACTGATACGATGACCAGTATTCAGGAGCAGTGTCACGGGTGCGATGATCTGTATTCAGGACCAGTGTCACTGGTGCGATGACCAGTATTCAGGAGCAGTGTCACTGGTGTGGTGACCTGTATTCAGGAGTAGTGTCACTTGTGCGATGACCTGTATTCAGGACTAGTGTCACCTGTGCAATGACCAGTATTCAGGAGCAGTGTCACTGATGCGGTGACCAGTATTCAGGACCAGCATCACTGATTCGGTGACCAGTATTCAGGACCAGTGTCACTGATGTGGTGACCTGTAATCAGGACCAGTGTCACAGATGCAATGACCAGTATTCAGGAGCAGTGTCACTGATGCGATGACCTGTATTCAGGACCAGTGTCAGTGGTGCGGTGACCTGCATTCAGGACCAGTGTCACTGATGCGGTGAGCAGCATTCAGGGCCAGGGTCACTGGTGTGATGACCAGTGTTCAGGGCCTGAGTCACTGGTGCGATGACCTGTATCCAGGACCAGCGTCACTGATGCGATGACCAGTATTCAGGGTCAGTGTCACTGCTGCGATGACCTGTATTCAGGACCAGTGTCACTGATGCGGAGTCCTGTATTCAGGACCAGTGTCACGGATTCGATGACCAATATTCAGGACCATTGTCACTGGTGAGATGACCTGTATTCTGGACCCGCATCACTGATGCGATGACTTGTATTCAGGACCAGTGTCACTGATACGGTGAGCAGTATTCAGGGCCAGTGTCACGGATGCGATGACCAGTATTCAGGACCAGTGTCACTGGTGCAATGAACTATATTCGGGACCAGTGTCACTGGTGCAGTGACCAGTATTCAGGACTAGTCTCACAGATGTGATGACCTGTTTTCAGGAGCAGTGTCACTGATGCGATAACCAGTATTCTTGAACAGTGTCACTGCTGCGATGACCAGTATTCAAGAGCAGTGTCACTGGTGCAATGATCTATATTAAGGACCAGAGTCAGTGGTGCGCTGACCAGTCTTCAGGACCAGTGTCACTGGACCAGTGTCACTGATGCGGTGACTAGTATTCTGGACCAGTGTCACTGATGCGATGACCAGTATTCAGGAGCAGTGTCACTGGTGCGATGATCTGTATTCAGGACAAGTGGCATTGGTGCGATGACCAGTATTCAGGACCATTGTCACTAGTGCGGTGACCTGTATTCAGGAGTAGCGTCACTGGTGCGATGACCTGTGTTCAGGAACAGTGTCACCTGTGCGATGACCAGTATTCAGGAGCAGTGTCACTGATGCCGTGACCCGTATTCAGGACCAGCATCACTGATGGGATGACCTGCATTCAGGACCAGTCTCACTGATGTGGTGACCTGTAATCAGGACCAGTGTCACAGATGCAATGACCAGTATTCAGGAGCATTGTCACTGGTGCGATGACCTGTATTCAGGACCAGTGTCAGTGGTGCGGTGACCTGTATTCAGGACCAGTGTCACTGATGCGGTGAGCAGCATTCAGGGTCATGGTCACTGGTGCGATGACCAGTATTCAGGGCCTGTGTCAGTGGTGCGGTGACCTGTATCCAGGACCAGTGTCACTGATGTGGAGACCTGTATTCAGGACCAGTGTCACGGATGCAATGACCAGTATTCAGAACCAGTGTCACTGGTGCCGTGACCAGTATTCGGGACCAGTGTCACTGGTGTGATGACCTGTATTCAAGAGCAGTGTCACTGGTGCAATGATCTATATTCAAAAGAAGTGTCACTGGTGCAGTGACCAGTATTCAGGACCAGTGTCACTGGTGCGATGATCTGTATTCGGGAGCAGTGTCACTGGTGCAATGACCAGTATTCAAGACCAGTGTCACTGGTGCGGGACAAGTAATCAGGACCAGTGTCACTGATGCGATGACCAGTATTCAGGAGCAGTGTCACGGGTGCGATGATCTGTATTCAGGACCACTGTCACTGGTGCGATAACCAGTATTCAGGACCAGTGTCACCTGTGCGGTGACCTGTATTCAGGAGTAGTGTCACTGGTGCGATGACCTGTATCCAGGACTAGTGTCACCTGTGAAATGACCAGTATTCAGGAGCAGTGTCACTGGTGCGGTGACCAGTATTCAGGAACAGTGTCACTGGTGCGGTGACCAGTATTCAGGACCAGTGTCACTGGTGCGATGACCAGTATTCAGGACCAGTGTCACTGGTGCGGGACAATTATTCAGAGCCAGTGTCACTGATACGTTGATCAGTATTCAGGACCAGTGTCACGGGTTCGATGATCTGTAATCAGGACCAGTGTCACTTGTGCGATGACCAGTATTCAGGACCAGTGTCACTGGTGTGGTGACCTGTATTCAGGACTAGTGTCACCTCTGCAATGACCAGTATTCAGGAGCAGTGTCACTGATGCGGTGACCAGTATTCAGAACCAGTGTCACTGGTGCGGGACAAGTATTCAGGACCAGTGTCACTGGTGTGGTGACCTGTATTCAGGAGTAGCGTCACTGGTGCGATGACCTGTGTTCAGGAGCAGTGTCACGGGTGCGATAATCTGTATTCAGGACCAGTGTCACTGGTGCGACGACCAGAATTCAGGACCAGTGTCACTGGTGTGGTGACCTGTATTCAGGACCAGTGTCACGGGTGCGATGATCTGTATTCAGGACCTGTGTCACTGGTGCGATGACCAGTATTCAGGACCAGTGTCACTGGTGAGGTGACCTGTATTCAGGAGTAGTGTCACTAGTGCGATGACATGTATTCAGGACTAGTGTCACCTGTGCAATGACCAGTATTCAGGAGCAGTGTCACTGATGCGGTGACCAGTATTCAGGACCAGCATCACTGATGCGGTGACCAGTATTCAGGAGCAGTGTCACTGGTGCCGTGACCTGTATTCAGGACCAGTGTCACTGATGCGGTGAGCAGCATTCAGGGCCAGGGTCACTGGTGTGATGACCAGTGTTCAGGGCCTGTGTCCCTGGTGCGATGATCAGTATTCAGGACCAGTGTCACTGGTGCAATGAACTATATTCAGGACCAGTGTCACTGGTGCAGTGACCAGTATTCAGGGCCAGTGTCACTGATGCGATGACCTGTTTTCAGGAGCAGTGTCACTGATGCGATAACCAGTATTCAGGACCAGTAGCACTGCTGCGATGACCAGTATTCAAGAGCAGTCTCACTGGTGCAATGATCTATATTCAGGACCAGTGTCAGTGGTGCGCTGACCAGTCTTCAGGGCCAGTGTCACTGGTGCGATGACCAGTATTCAGGGTCAGTGTCACTGGTGAGATGACCTGTATTCAGGACCAGTGTCACGGGTGCGATGATCTGTATTCAGGACCAGTGGCATTGGTGCGATGACGAGTATTCAGGACCATTGTCACTAGTGCGGTGACCTGTATTCAGGAGTAGTGTCACTGGTGCGATGACCTGTGTTCAGGAACAGTGTCACCTGTGCGATGACCAGTATTCAGGAGCAATGTCACTGATGCGGTGACCAGTATTCAGGACCAGCATCACTGATGCGGTGAGCAGTATTCAGGAACATCGTCACTGATGCGGTGACCAGTATTCAGAACCAGTGTCACTGATGCGATGACCTGCATTCAGGACCAGTCTCACTGATGTGGTGACCTGTATTCAGGAGCATTGTCACTGGTGCGATGACCTGTATTCAGGACCAGTGTCAGTGGTGCGGTGACCTGTATTCAGGACCAGTGTCACTGATGCGGTGAGCAGCATTCAGGGTCATGGTCACTGGTGCGATGACCAGTATTCAGGGCCTGTGTCAGTGGTGCGGTGACCTGTATCCAGGACCAGTGTCACTGATGCGGAGACCTGTATTCAGGACCAGTGTCACGGATGCGATGACCAGTATTCAGAACCAGTGTCACTGGTGCCGTGACCAGTGTTCAGGACCAGTGTCACTGGTGTGATGACCTGTATTCAAGAGCAGTGTCACTGGTGCAATGATCTATATTCAGGAGCAGTGTCACTGGTGCGGTGACCAGTATTCAGGACCAGTGTCACTGGTGCGGTGACCAGTATTCAGGACCAGTGACACTGGTGCGATGATCTGTATTCGGGAGCAGTGTCACTGGTGCAATGACCAGTATTCAAGACCAGTGTCACTGGTGCGGGACAAGTATTCAGGATCAGTGTCACTGATGCGATGACCAGTATTCAGGAGCAGTGTCACGGGTGCGATGATCTGTATTCAGGACCACTGTCACTGGTGCGATAACCAGTATTCAGGACCAGTGTCACTGGTGCGGTGACCAGTATTCAGGACCAGTGTCACTGGTGCTGGACAGGTATTCAGGACCAGTGTCACTGATACGATGACCAGTATTCAGGACCAGTGTCACGGGTGCGATGATCTGTATTCAGGACCACTGTCACTGGTGCGATGACCTGTATTCAGGACTAGTGTCACCTCTGCAATGACCAGTATTCAGGAGCAGTGTCACTGATGCGATGACCTGTATGCAGGACAAGTGTTACCTGTGCAATGACCAGTATTCAGGAGCAGTGTCACTGGTGCGGTGACCAGTATTCAGGAGCAGTGTCACTGGTGCGGTGACCAGTATTCAGGACCAGTGTCACTGGTGCGATGATCTGTATTCAGGACCAGTGTCACTGGTGCGATGACCAGTATTCAGGACCAGTGTCACTGGTGCTGGACAGGTATTCAGGACCAGTGTCACTGATACGATGACCAGTATTCAGGACCAGTGTCATGGGTGCGATGATCTGTATTCAGGAGTAGTGTTACTGGTGCGATGTCCTGTATTCAGGACTAGTGTCACCTCTGCAATGACCAGTATTCAGGAGCAGTGTCACTGATGCGGTGACCAGTATTCAGAACCAGTGTCACTGATGCGATGGCCTGCATTCAGGACCAGTATCACTGATGTGGTGACCTGTAATCAGGATCAGTGTTACAGATGCAATGACCAGTATTCAGGAGCAGTGTCACTGGTGCGATGACCTGTATTCAGGACCAGTGTCAGTGGTGCGGTGACCTGTATTCAGGACCAGTGTCACTGATGCGGTGAGCAGCATTCACAGCCAGGGACACTGGTGTGATGACCAGTGTTCAGGGCCTGTGTAACTGGTGCGATGACCTGTATCCAGAACCAATGTCACTGATGCGATGACCAGCATTCAGGACCAGTGTCACTGGTGCGATGACCTGTATTCAAGAGCAGTGTCACTGGTTCGGTGACCAGTATTCAGGACCAGTGTCACTGGTGCGATGATCTGTATTCGGGAGCAGTGTCACTGGTGCGATGACCAGTATTCAAGACCAGTGTCACTGGTGCGGGACAAGTATTCAGGATCAGTGTCACTGATGCGATGACCAGTATTCAGGAGCAGTGTCACTGGTGCGACAACCAGTATTCAGGAACAGTGTCACTGGTGCGGTGACCTGTATTCAGGAGTAGTGTCATTGGTGCGATGACCTGTATCCAGGACTAGTGTCACCTGTGCAATGACCAGTATTCAGGAGCAGTGTCACTGGTGCGGTGACAAGTATTCAGGACCAGTGTCACTGGTGCGGTGACCAGTATTCAGGACTAGTGTCACTGGTGCGATGATCTGTATTCAGGAGCAGTGTCACTGGTGCGATGACCTGTATTCAGGACCAGTGTCAGTGGTGCGGTGACCTGTATTCAGGCCCAGTGTCACTGATGCGGTGAGCAGCATTCAGGGCCTGTGTCACTGGTGCGATGACCTGTATCCAGGACCAGTGTCACTGATGCGATGACCAGTATTCAGGCCCAGTGTCACTGATGCGGTGAGCAGCATTCAGCGCCAGGGTCACTGGTGTGATGACCAGTGATCAGGGCCTGTGTCACTCGTGCGATGACCTGTATCCAGGACCAGTGTCACGGATGCGATGACCAATATTCTGGACCAGTGTCACTGATGCGATGACCTGTATTCAGGACCAGTGTCACGGATGCGATGACCAATATTCTGGACCAGTGTCACTGTTGCGATGACCTGTATTCTGGACCCGCATCACTGATGCGATGACTTGTATTCAGGACCAGTGTCACTGATGCGGTGAGCAGTATTCAGGGCCAGTGTCACTGATGCGATGACCTGTATTCAGGACCAGTGTCACTGATGCAGAGACCTGTATTCAGGACCAGTGTCACGGATGCGATGACCAATATTCAGGACCAGTGTCACTGGTGCGATGATCTGTATTCGGGAGCAGTGTCACTGGTGCGATGACCAGTATTCAAGACCAGTGTCACTGGTGCGGGACAAGTATTCAGGACCAGTGTCATTGATGCGATGACCAGTATTCAGGAGCAGTGTCATGGGTGCGATTATCTGTATTCAGGAGCAGTGTCACTGGTGCGATAACCATTATTCAGGAACAGTGTCACTGGTGCGGTGACCTGTATTCAGGAGTAGTGTCACTGGTGCGATGACCTGTATCCAGGACTAGTGTCACCTGTGCAATGACCAGTATTCAGGAGCAGTGTCACTGGTGCGGTGACCAGTATTCAGAAGCAGTGTCACTGGTGCCATGACCAGTATTCAGGAGCAGTGTCACTGGTGCGATGATCTGTATTCAGGAGCAGTGTCTCTGGTGCGATGACTAGTATTCAGGACCAGTGTCTCTGGTGCGGGACAAGTATTCAGAACCAGTGACACTGATACGTTGACCAGTATTCAGGACAAGTGTCACGGGTGCGATGATCTGTATTCAGGACCAGTGTCACTGGTGCGATAACCAGTATTCAGGCACAGTGTCACTGGTGTGGTGACCTGTATTCAGGAGTAGTGTCACTGGAGCGATGACCTGTATTTAGGTCTAGTGTCACTGATACAATGACCTGTATTCAGGACCAGTGTCACGGGTGCGATGATCTGTATTCAGGAGTAGTGTCACTGGTGCGATGACCTGTATTCAGGACTAGTGTCACCTCTGCAATGACCAGTATTCAGGAGCAGTGTCACTGATGTGGTGACCAGTATTCAGAACCAGTGTCACTGATGCGATGGCCTGCATTCAGGACCAGTATCACTGATGTGGTGACCTGTAATCAGGATCAGTGTTACAGATGCAATGACCAGTATTCAGGAGCAGTGTCACTGGTGCGATGACCTGTATTCAGGACCAGTGTCAGTGGTGCGGTGACCTGTATTCAAGACCAGTGTCACTGATGCGGTGAGCAGCATTCACGGCCAGGGACACTGGTGTGATGACCAGTGTTCAGGGCCTGTGTAACTGGTGCGATGACCTGTATCCAGAACCAATGTCACTGATGCGATGACCAGCATTCAGGATCAGTGTCACTGGTGCGATGACCTGTATTCAAGAGCAGTGTCACTGGTGCGGTGACCAGTTTTCAGGACCAGTGTCACTGGTGCGATGATCTGTATTCGGGAGCAGTGTCACTGGTGCGATGACCAGTATTCAGGACCAGTGTCACTGGTGCGATGATCTGTATTCGGGAGCAGTGTCACTGGTGCGATGACCAGTATTCAAGACCAGTGTCACTGGTGCGGGACAAGTATTCAGGATCAGTGTCACTGATGCGATGACCAGTATTCAGGAGCAGTGTCACTGGTGCGATAACCAGTATTCAGGAACAGTGTCACTGGTGCGGTGACCTGTATTCAGGAGTAGTGTCATTGGTGCGATGACCTGTATCCAGGACTAGTGTCACCTGTGCAATGACCAGTATTCAGGAGCAGTGTCACTGGTGCGGTGACCAGTATTCAGGACCAGTGTCACTGGTGCGGTGACCAGTATTCAGGACCAGTGTCACTGGTGCGATGATCTGTATTCAGGAGCAGTGTCACTGGTGCGATGACCAGTATTCAGGACCTGTGTCAGTGGTGCGGTGACCTGTATTCAGGCCCAGTGTCACTGATGCGGTGAGCAGCATTCAGGGCCAGGTTCACTGGTGTGACGACCAGTGTTCAGGGCCTGTGTCACTGGTGCGATGACCTGTATCCAGGACCAGTGTCACTGATGCGATGACCAGTATTCAGGCCCAGTGTCACTGATGCGGTGAGCAGCATTCAGGGCCAGGGTCACTGGTGTGATGACCAGTGTTCAGGGCCTGTGTCACTCGTGCGATGACCTGTATCCAGGACCAGTGTCACTGATGCGGAGACCTGTATTCAGGACCAGTGTCACGGATGCGATGACCAATATTCTGGACCAGTGTCACTGTTGCGATGACCTGTATTCTGGACCCGCATCACTGATGCGATGACTTGTAATCAGGACCAGTATCACTGATGCGGTGAGCAGTATTCAGGGCCAGTGTCACTGATGCGATGACCTGTATTCAGGACCAGTGTCACTGATGCAGAGACCTGCATTCAGGACCAGTGTCACGGATGCGATGACCCATATTCAGGACCAGTGTCACTGGTGCGATGATCTGTATTCGGGAGCAGTGTCACTGGTGCGATGACCAGTATTCAAGACCAGTGTCACTGGTGCGGGACAAGTATTCAGGACCAGTGTCACTGATGCGATGACCAGTATTCAGGAGCAGTGTCATGGGTGCGATGATCTGTATTCAGGAGAAGTGTCACTGGTGCGATAACCATTATTCAGGAACAGTGTCACTGGTGCGGTGACCAGTATTCAGGACCAGTGTCACTGGTGCGATGATCTGTATCCAGAACCAATGTCACTGATGTGATGACCAGCATTCAGGATCAGTGTTACTGGTGCGATGACCTGTATTCAAGAGCAGCGTCACTGGTGCGGTGACCAGTTTTCAGGACCAGTGTCACTGGTGCGATGACCTGTATTCAAGAGCAGTGTCACTGGTGCAATGATCTATATTCAGGAGCAGTGTCACTGGTGCGGTGACCACTATTCAGGACCAGTGTCAATGGTGCGGTGACCAGTATTCAGGACCAGTGTCACTGGTGCGATGATCTGTATTCGGGAGCAGTGTCACTGGTGCAACGACCAGTATTCAAGACCAGTGTCACTGGTGCGGGACAAGTATTCAGGATCAGTGTCACTGATGCGATGACCAGTATTCAGGAGCAGTGTCACGGATACGATGACCAGTATTCAGGACCAGTGTCACTGATACGATGACCTGTATTCAGGAGCAGTGACACGGGTGCGATGATCTGTATTCAGGACCACTGTCACTGGTGCGATAACCAGTATTCAGGACCAGTGTCACTGGTGCGGTGACCTGTATTCAGGAGTAGTGTCACTGGTGCGATGACCTGTATCCAGGACTAGTGTCACCTGTGCAATGACCAGTATTCAGGAGCAGTGTCACTGGTGCGGTGACCAGTATTCAGGAGCAGTGTCACTGGTGCGGTAACCAGTATTCAGGACCAGTGTCACTGGTGCAATGATCTGTATTCAGGAGCAGTGTCACTGGTGCGATGACCAGTATTCAGGACCAGTGTCACTGGTGCTGGACAGGTATTCAGGACCAGTGTCACTGATACGATGACCAGTATTCAGGACCAGTGTCACGGGTGCGATGATCTGTATTCAGGAGTAGTGTCACTGGTGCGATGACCTGTATTCAGGACTAGTGTCACCTCTGCAATGACCAGTATTCAGGAGCAGTGTCACTGATGCGGTGACCAGTATTCAGAACCAGTGTCACTGATGCGATGGCCTGCATTCAGGACCAGTATCACTGATGTGGTGACCTGTAATCAGGATCAGTGTTACAGATGCAATGACCAGTATTCAGGAGCAGTGTCACTGGTGCGATGACCTGTATTCAGGACCAGTGTCACTGGTGCGATGATCTGTATTCAGGAGCAGTGTCACTGGTGCGATGACCAGTATTCAGGACCAGTGTCAATGGTGCGGTGACCAGTATTCAGGACCAGTGTCACTGGTGCGATGATCTGTATTCGGGAGCAGTGTCACTGGTGCAACGACCAGTATTCAAGACCAGTGTCACTGGTGCGGGACAAGTATTCAGGATCAGTGTCACTGATGCGATGATCTGTATTCAGGAGCAGTGTCACTGGTGCGGTGACCACTATTCAGGACCAGTGTCAATGGTGCGGTGACCAGTATTCAGGACCAGTGTCACTGGTGCGATGATCTGTATTCGGGAGCAGTGTCACTGGTGCAACGACCAGTATTCAAGACCAGTGTCACTGGTGCGGGACAAGTATTCAGGATCAGTGTCACTGATGCGATGACCAGTATTCAGGAGCAGTGTCACGGATACGATGACCAGTATTCAGGACCAGTGTCACTGATACGATGACCTGTATTCAGGAGCAGTGTCACGGGTGCGATGATCTGTATTCAGGACCACTGTCACTGGTGCGATAACCAGTATTCAGGACCAGTGTCACTGGTGCGGTGACCTGTATTCAGGAGTAGTGTCACTGGTGCGATGACCTGTATCCAGGACTAGTGTCACCTGTGCAATGACCAGTATTCAGGAGCAGTGTCACTGGTGCGGTGACCAGTATTCAGGAGCAGTGTCACTGGTGCGGTAACCAGTATTCAGGACCAGTGTCACTGGTGCAATGATCTGTATTCAGGAGCAGTGTCACTGGTGCGATGACCAGTATTCAGGACCAGTGTCACTGGTGCTGGACAGGTATTCAGGACCAGTGTCACTGATACGATGACCAGTATTCAGGACCAGTGTCACGGGTGCGATGATCTGTATTCAGGAGTAGTGTCACTGGTGCGATGACCTGTATTCAGGACTAGTGTCACCTCTGCAATGACCAGTATTCAGGAGCAGTGTCACTGATGCGGTGACCAGTATTCAGAACCAGTGTCACTGATGCGATGGCCTGCATTCAGGACCAGTATCACTGATGTGGTGACCTGTAATCAGGATCAGTGTTACAGATGCAATGACCAGTATTCAGGAGCAGTGTCACTGGTGCGATGACCTGTATTCAGGACCAGTGTCAGTGGTGCGGTGACCTGTATTCAGGACCAGTGTCACTGATGCGGTGAGCAGCATTCACGGCCAGGGACACTGGTGTGATGACCAGTGTTCAGGGCCTGTGTAACTGATGCGATGTCTTGTATTCAGGACCAGTGTCACTGATGCGGTGAGCAGTATTCAGGGCCAGTGTCACTGATGCGATGACCTGTATTCAGGACCAGTGTCACTGATGCAGAGACCTGTATTCAGGGCCAGTGTCACGGATGCGATGACCAATATTCAGGACCAGTGTCACTGGTGCGATGATCTGTATTCGGGAGCAGTGTCACTGGTGCGATGACCAGTATTCAAGACCAGTGTCACTGGTGCGGGACAAGTATTCAGGACCAGTGTCACTGATGCGATGACCAGTATTCAGGAGCAGTGTCATGGGTGCGATTATCTGTATTCAGGAGCAGTGTCACTGGTGTGATAACCATTATTCAGGAACAGTGTCACTGGTGCGGTGACCTGTATTCAGGAGTAGTGTCACTGGTGCGATGACCTGTATCCAGGACTAGTGTCACCTGTGCAATGACCAGTATTCAGGAGCAGTGTCACTGGTGCGGTGACCAGTATTCAGAAGCAGTGTCACTGGTGCCATGACCAATATTCAGGACCAGTGTCACTGGTGCGATGATCTGTATTCAGGAGCAGTGTCTCTGGTGCGATGACTAGTATTCAGGACCAGTGTCTCTGGTGCGGGACAAGTATTCAGAACCAGTGACACTGATACGTTGACCAGTATTCAGGACCAGTGTCACGGGTGCGATGATCTGTATTCAGGACCAGTGTCACTGGTGCGATGACCAGTATTCAGGCCCAGTGTCACTGGTGTGGTGACCTGTATTCAGGAGTAGTGTCACTGGAGCGATGACCTGTATTCAGGTCTAGTGTCACTGGTGCGATGACCAGTATTCAGGACCAGTGTCACTGGTGCTGGACAGGTATTCAGGACCAGTGTCACTGATACGATGACCTGTATTCAGGACCAGTGTCACGGGTGCGATGATCTGTATTCAGGAGTAGTGTCACTGGTGCGATGACCTGTATTCAGGACTAGTGTCACCTCTGCAATGACCAGTATTCAGGAGCAGTGTCACTGATGTGGTGACCAGTATTCAGAACCAGTGTCACTGATGCGATGGCCTGGATTCAGGACCAGTATCACTGATGTGGTGACCTGTAATCAGGATCAGTGTTACAGATGCAATGACCAGTATTCAGGAGCAGTGTCACTGGTGCGATGACCTGTATTCAGGACCAGTGTCAGTGGTGCGGTGACCTGTATTCAAGACCAGTGTCACTGATGCGGTGAGCAGCATTCACGGCCAGGGACACTGGTGTGATGACCAGTGTTCAGGGCCTGTGTAACTGGTGCGATGACCTGTATCCAGAACCAATGTCCCTGATGCGATGACCAGCATTCAGGACCAGTGTCACTGGTGCGATGACCTGTATTCAAGAGCAGTGTCACTGGTGCGGTGACCAGTTTTCAGGACCAGTGTCACTGGTGCGATGATCTGTATTCGGGAGCAGTGTCACTGGTGCGATGACCAGTATTCAGGACCAGTGTCACTGGTGCGATGATCTGTATTCGGGAGCAGTGTCACTGGTGCGATGACCAGTATTCAAGATCAGTGTCACTGGTGCGGGACAAGTATTCAGGATCAGTGTCACTGATGCGATGACCAGTATTCAGGAGCAGTGTCACTGGTGCGATAACCAGTATTCAGGACCAGTGTCACTGATACGATGACCTGTATTCAGGACCAGTGTCACGGATGCGATGACCAATATTCAGGACCAGTGTCACTGGTGCGATGATCTGTATTCGGGAGCAGTGTCACTGGTGCGATGACCAGTATTCAAGACCAGTGTCACTGGTGCGGGACAAGTATTCAGGACCAGTGTCACTGTTGCGATGACCAGTATTCAGGAGCAGTGTCATGGGTGCGATTATCTGTATTCAGGAGCAGTGTCACTGGTGCGATAACCATTATTCAGGAACAGTGTCACTGGTGCGGTGACCTGTATTCAGGAGTAGTGTCACTGGTGCGATGACCTGTATCCAGGACTAGTGTCACCTGTGCAATGACCAGTATTCAGGAGCAGTGTCACTGGTGCGGTGACCAGTATTCAGAAGCAGTGTCACTGGTGCCATGACCAGTATTCAGGACCAGTGTCACTGGTGCGATGATCTATATTCAGGAGCAGTGTCTCTGGTGCGATGACTAGTATTCAGGACCAGTGTCTCTGGTGCGGGACAAGTATTCAGAACCAGTGACACTGATACGTTGACCAGTATTCAGGACAAGTGTCACGGATGCGATGATCTGTATTCAGGACCAGTGTCACTGGTGCGATGACCAGTATTCAGGCCCAGTGTCACTGGTGTGGTGACCTGTATTCAGGAGTAGTGTCACTGGAGCGATGACCTGTATTTAGGTCTAGTGTCACTGGTGCGATGACCAGTATTCAGGACCAGTGTCACTGGTGCTGGACAGGTATTCAGGACCAGTGTCACTGATACGATGACCTGTATTCAGGACCAGTGTCACGGGTGCGATGATCTGTATTCAGGAGTAGTGTCACTGGTGCGATGACCTGTAATCAGGACTAGTGTGACCTCTGCAATGACCAGTATTCAGGAGCAGTGTCACTGATGTGGTGACCAGTATTCAGAACCAGTGTCACTGATGCGATGGCCTGCATTCAGGACCAGTATCACTGATGTGGTGACCTGTAATCAGGATCAGTGTTACAGATGCAATGACCAGTATTCAGGAGCAGTGTCACTGGTGCGATGACCTGTATTCAGGACCAGTGTCAGTGGTGCGGTGACCTGTATTCAAGACCAGTGTCACTGATGCGGTGAGCAGCATTCACGGCCAGGGACACTGGTGTGATGACCAGTGTTCAGGGCCTGTGTAACTGGTGCGATGACCTGTATCCAGAACCAATGTCACTGATGCGATGACCAGCATTCAGGATCAGTGTCACTGGTGCGATGACCTGTATTCAAGAGCAGTGTCACTGGTGCGGTGACCAGTTTTCAGGACCAGTGTCACTGGTGCGATGATCTGTATTCGGGAGCAGTGTCACTGGTGCGATGACCAGTATTCAGGACCAGTGTCACTGGTGCGATGATCTGTATTCGGGAGCAGTGTCACTGGTGCGATGACCAGTATTCAAGACCAGTGTCACTGGTGCGGGACAAGTATTCAGGATCAGTGTCACTGATGCGATGACCAGTATTCAGGAGCAGTGTCACTGGTGCGATAACCAGTATTCAGGAACAGTGTCACTGGTGCGGTGACCTGTATTCAGGAGTAGTGTCATTGGTGCGATGACCTGTATCCAGGACTAGTGTCACCTGTGCAATGACCAGTATTCAGGAGCAGTGTCACTGGTGCGGTGACCAGTATTCAGGACTAGTGTCACTGGTGCGATGATCTGTATTCAGGAGCAGTGTCACTGGTGCGATGACCAGTATTCAGGACCTGTGTCAGTGGTGCGGTGACCTGTATTCAGGCCCAGTGTCACTGATGCGGTGAGCAGCATTCAGGGCCAGGTTCACTGGTGTGACGACCAGTGTTCAGGGCCTGTGTCACTGGTGCGATGACCTGTATCCAGGACCAGTGTCACTGATGCGATGACCAGTATTCAGGCCCAGTGTCACTGATGCGGTGAGCAGCATTCAGGGCCAGGGTCACTGGTGTGATGACCAGTGTTCAGGGCCTGTGTCACTCGTGCGATGACCTGTATCCAGGACCAGTGTCACTGATGCGGAGACCTGTATTCAGGACCAGTGTCACGGATGCGATGACCAATATTCTGGACCAGTGTCACTGTTGCGATGACCTGTATTCTGGACCCGCATCACTGATGCGATGACTTGTAATCAGGACCAGTATCACTGATGCGGTGAGCAGTATTCAGGGCCAGTGTCACTGATGCGATGACCTGTATTCAGGACCAGTGTCACTGATGCAGAGACCTGCATTCAGGACCAGTGTCACGGATGCGATGACCCATATTCAGGACCAGTGTCACTGGTGCGATGATCTGTATTCGGGAGCAGTGTCACTGGTGCGATGACCAGTATTCAGGACCAGTGTCACTGATGCGGTGACCAGTATTCAGGACCAGTGTCACTGGTGCGATGATTTGTATTCGGGAGCAGTGTCACTGGTGCGGTGACCAGTATTCAGGACCAGTGTCACTGGTGCGATGATCTGTATTCAGGAGCAGTGTCACTGGTGCGATGACCAGTATTCAGGACCAGTGTCACTGGTGCTGGACAAGTATTCAGGACCAGTGTCACTGATACGATGACCAGTATTCAGGACCAGTATCACGGGTGCGATGATCTGTATTCAGGAGTAGTGTCACTGGTGCGATGACCTGTATTCAGGACTAGTGTCACCTCTGCAATGACCAGTATTCAGGAGCAGTGTCACTGGTGTGATGATCTGTATTCAGGAGCAGTGTCACTGGTGCGATGACCAGTATTCAGGACCAGTGTCACTGGTGTGGTGACCTGTATTCAGGAGTAGTGCCACTGATGCGATGACCAGTATTCAGGACCAGTGTCACTGGTGCGGGACAAGTATTCAGGACCAGTGTCACTGATACGATGACCAGTATTCAGGAGCAGTGTCACGGGTGCGATGATCTGTATTCAGGACCAGTGTCACTGGTGCGATGACCAGTATTCAGGAGCAGTGTCACTGGTGTGGTGACCTGTATTCAGGAGTAGTGTCACTTGTGCGATGACCTGTATTCAGGACTAGTGTCACCTGTGCAATGACCAGTATTCAGGAGCAGTGTCACTGATGCGGTGACCAGTATTCAGGACCAGCATCACTGATTCGGTGACCAGTATTCAGGACCAGTGTCACTGATGTGGTGACCTGTAATCAGGACCAGTGTCACAGATGCAATGACCAGTATTCAGGAGCAGTGTCACTGATGCGATGACCTGTATTCAGGACCAGTGTCAGTGGTGCGGTGACCTGCATTCAGGACCAGTGTCACTGATGCGGTGAGCAGCATTCAGGGCCAGGGTCACTGGTGTGATGACCAGTGTTCAGGGCCTGAGTCACTGGTGCGATGACCTGTATCCAGGACCAGCGTCACTGATGCGATGACCAGTATTCAGGGTCAGTGTCACTGCTGCGATGACCTGTATTCAGGACCAGTGTCACTGATGCGGAGTCCTGTATTCAGGACCAGTGTCACGGATTCGATGACCAATATTCAGGACCATTGTCACTGGTGAGATGACCTGTATTCTGGACCCGCATCACTGATGCGATGACTTGTATTCAGGACCAGTGTCACTGATACGGTGAGCAGTATTCAGGGCCAGTGTCACGGATGCGATGACCAGTATTCAGGACCAGTGTCACTGGTGCAATGAACTATATTCGGGACCAGTGTCACTGGTGCAGTGACCAGTATTCAGGACTAGTCTCACAGATGTGATGACCTGTTTTCAGGAGCAGTGTCACTGATGCGATAACCAGTATTCTTGAACAGTGTCACTGCTGCGATGACCAGTATTCAAGAGCAGTGTCACTGGTGCAATGATCTATATTAAGGACCAGAGTCAGTGGTGCGCTGACCAGTCTTCAGGACCAGTGTCACTGGACCAGTGTCACTGATGCGGTGACTAGTATTCTGGACCAGTGTCACTGATGCGATGACCAGTATTCAGGAGCAGTGTCACTGGTGCGATGATCTGTATTCAGGACAAGTGGCATTGGTGCGATGACCAGTATTCAGGACCATTGTCACTAGTGCGGTGACCTGTATTCAGGAGTAGCGTCACTGGTGCGATGACCTGTGTTCAGGAACAGTGTCACCTGTGCGATGACCAGTATTCAGGAGCAGTGTCACTGATGCCGTGACCCGTATTCAGGACCAGCATCACTGATGGGATGACCTGCATTCAGGACCAGTCTCACTGATGTGGTGACCTGTAATCAGGACCAGTGTCACAGATGCAATGACCAGTATTCAGGAGCATTGTCACTGGTGCGATGACCTGTATTCAGGACCAGTGTCAGTGGTGCGGTGACCTGTATTCAGGACCAGTGTCACTGATGCGGTGAGCAGCATTCAGGGTCATGGTCACTGGTGCGATGACCAGTATTCAGGGCCTGTGTCAGTGGTGCGGTGACCTGTATCCAGGACCAGTGTCACTGATGTGGAGACCTGTATTCAGGACCAGTGTCACGGATGCAATGACCAGTATTCAGAACCAGTGTCACTGGTGCCGTGACCAGTATTCGGGACCAGTGTCACTGGTGTGATGACCTGTATTCAAGAGCAGTGTCACTGGTGCAATGATCTATATTCAAAAGAAGTGTCACTGGTGCAGTGACCAGTATTCAGGACCAGTGTCACTGGTGCGATGATCTGTATTCGGGAGCAGTGTCACTGGTGCAATGACCAGTATTCAAGACCAGTGTCACTGGTGCGGGACAAGTAATCAGGACCAGTGTCACTGATGCGATGACCAGTATTCAGGAGCAGTGTCACGGGTGCGATGATCTGTATTCAGGACCACTGTCACTGGTGCGATAACCAGTATTCAGGACCAGTGTCACCTGTGCGGTGACCTGTATTCAGGAGTAGTGTCACTGGTGCGATGACCTGTATCCAGGACTAGTGTCACCTGTGAAATGACCAGTATTCAGGAGCAGTGTCACTGGTGCGGTGACCAGTATTCAGGAACAGTGTCACTGGTGCGGTGACCAGTATTCAGGACCAGTGTCACTGGTGCGATGACCAGTATTCAGGACCAGTGTCACTGGTGCGGGACAATTATTCAGAGCCAGTGTCACTGATACGTTGATCAGTATTCAGGACCAGTGTCACGGGTTCGATGATCTGTAATCAGGACCAGTGTCACTTGTGCGATGACCAGTATTCAGGACCAGTGTCACTGGTGTGGTGACCTGTATTCAGGACTAGTGTCACCTCTGCAATGACCAGTATTCAGGAGCAGTGTCACTGATGCGGTGACCAGTATTCAGAACCAGTGTCACTGGTGCGGGACAAGTATTCAGGACCAGTGTCACTGGTGTGGTGACCTGTATTCAGGAGTAGCGTCACTGGTGCGATGACCTGTGTTCAGGAGCAGTGTCACGGGTGCGATAATCTGTATTCAGGACCAGTGTCACTGGTGCGACGACCAGAATTCAGGACCAGTGTCACTGGTGTGGTGACCTGTATTCAGGACCAGTGTCACGGGTGCGATGATCTGTATTCAGGACCTGTGTCACTGGTGCGATGACCAGTATTCAGGACCAGTGTCACTGGTGAGGTGACCTGTATTCAGGAGTAGTGTCACTAGTGCGATGACATGTATTCAGGACTAGTGTCACCTGTGCAATGACCAGTATTCAGGAGCAGTGTCACTGATGCGGTGACCAGTATTCAGGACCAGCATCACTGATGCGGTGACCAGTATTCAGGAGCAGTGTCACTGGTGCCGTGACCTGTATTCAGGACCAGTGTCACTGATGCGGTGAGCAGCATTCAGGGCCAGGGTCACTGGTGTGATGACCAGTGTTCAGGGCCTGTGTCCCTGGTGCGATGATCAGTATTCAGGACCAGTGTCACTGGTGCAATGAACTATATTCAGGACCAGTGTCACTGGTGCAGTGACCAGTATTCAGGGCCAGTGTCACTGATGCGATGACCTGTTTTCAGGAGCAGTGTCACTGATGCGATAACCAGTATTCAGGACCAGTAGCACTGCTGCGATGACCAGTATTCAAGAGCAGTCTCACTGGTGCAATGATCTATATTCAGGACCAGTGTCAGTGGTGCGCTGACCAGTCTTCAGGGCCAGTGTCACTGGTGCGATGACCAGTATTCAGGGTCAGTGTCACTGGTGAGATGACCTGTATTCAGGACCAGTGTCACGGGTGCGATGATCTGTATTCAGGACCAGTGGCATTGGTGCGATGACGAGTATTCAGGACCATTGTCACTAGTGCGGTGACCTGTATTCAGGAGTAGTGTCACTGGTGCGATGACCTGTGTTCAGGAACAGTGTCACCTGTGCGATGACCAGTATTCAGGAGCAATGTCACTGATGCGGTGACCAGTATTCAGGACCAGCATCACTGATGCGGTGAGCAGTATTCAGGAACATCGTCACTGATGCGGTGACCAGTATTCAGAACCAGTGTCACTGATGCGATGACCTGCATTCAGGACCAGTCTCACTGATGTGGTGACCTGTATTCAGGAGCATTGTCACTGGTGCGATGACCTGTATTCAGGACCAGTGTCAGTGGTGCGGTGACCTGTATTCAGGACCAGTGTCACTGATGCGGTGAGCAGCATTCAGGGTCATGGTCACTGGTGCGATGACCAGTATTCAGGGCCTGTGTCAGTGGTGCGGTGACCTGTATCCAGGACCAGTGTCACTGATGCGGAGACCTGTATTCAGGACCAGTGTCACGGATGCGATGACCAGTATTCAGAACCAGTGTCACTGGTGCCGTGACCAGTGTTCAGGACCAGTGTCACTGGTGTGATGACCTGTATTCAAGAGCAGTGTCACTGGTGCAATGATCTATATTCAGGAGCAGTGTCACTGGTGCGGTGACCAGTATTCAGGACCAGTGTCACTGGTGCGGTGACCAGTATTCAGGACCAGTGACACTGGTGCGATGATCTGTATTCGGGAGCAGTGTCACTGGTGCAATGACCAGTATTCAAGACCAGTGTCACTGGTGCGGGACAAGTATTCAGGATCAGTGTCACTGATGCGATGACCAGTATTCAGGAGCAGTGTCACGGGTGCGATGATCTGTATTCAGGACCACTGTCACTGGTGCGATAACCAGTATTCAGGACCAGTGTCACTGGTGCGGTGACCAGTATTCAGGACCAGTGTCACTGGTGCTGGACAGGTATTCAGGACCAGTGTCACTGATACGATGACCAGTATTCAGGACCAGTGTCACGGGTGCGATGATCTGTATTCAGGACCACTGTCACTGGTGCGATGACCTGTATTCAGGACTAGTGTCACCTCTGCAATGACCAGTATTCAGGAGCAGTGTCACTGATGCGATGACCTGTATGCAGGACAAGTGTTACCTGTGCAATGACCAGTATTCAGGAGCAGTGTCACTGGTGCGGTGACCAGTATTCAGGAGCAGTGTCACTGGTGCGGTGACCAGTATTCAGGACCAGTGTCACTGGTGCGATGATCTGTATTCAGGACCAGTGTCACTGGTGCGATGACCAGTATTCAGGACCAGTGTCACTGGTGCTGGACAGGTATTCAGGACCAGTGTCACTGATACGATGACCAGTATTCAGGACCAGTGTCATGGGTGCGATGATCTGTATTCAGGAGTAGTGTTACTGGTGCGATGTCCTGTATTCAGGACTAGTGTCACCTCTGCAATGACCAGTATTCAGGAGCAGTGTCACTGATGCGGTGACCAGTATTCAGAACCAGTGTCACTGATGCGATGGCCTGCATTCAGGACCAGTATCACTGATGTGGTGACCTGTAATCAGGATCAGTGTTACAGATGCAATGACCAGTATTCAGGAGCAGTGTCACTGGTGCGATGACCTGTATTCAGGACCAGTGTCAGTGGTGCGGTGACCTGTATTCAGGACCAGTGTCACTGATGCGGTGAGCAGCATTCACAGCCAGGGACACTGGTGTGATGACCAGTGTTCAGGGCCTGTGTAACTGGTGCGATGACCTGTATCCAGAACCAATGTCACTGATGCGATGACCAGCATTCAGGACCAGTGTCACTGGTGCGATGACCTGTATTCAAGAGCAGTGTCACTGGTTCGGTGACCAGTATTCAGGACCAGTGTCACTGGTGCGATGATCTGTATTCGGGAGCAGTGTCACTGGTGCGATGACCAGTATTCAAGACCAGTGTCACTGGTGCGGGACAAGTATTCAGGATCAGTGTCACTGATGCGATGACCAGTATTCAGGAGCAGTGTCACTGGTGCGACAACCAGTATTCAGGAACAGTGTCACTGGTGCGGTGACCTGTATTCAGGAGTAGTGTCATTGGTGCGATGACCTGTATCCAGGACTAGTGTCACCTGTGCAATGACCAGTATTCAGGAGCAGTGTCACTGGTGCGGTGACAAGTATTCAGGACCAGTGTCACTGGTGCGGTGACCAGTATTCAGGACTAGTGTCACTGGTGCGATGATCTGTATTCAGGAGCAGTGTCACTGGTGCGATGACCTGTATTCAGGACCAGTGTCAGTGGTGCGGTGACCTGTATTCAGGCCCAGTGTCACTGATGCGGTGAGCAGCATTCAGGGCCTGTGTCACTGGTGCGATGACCTGTATCCAGGACCAGTGTCACTGATGCGATGACCAGTATTCAGGCCCAGTGTCACTGATGCGGTGAGCAGCATTCAGCGCCAGGGTCACTGGTGTGATGACCAGTGATCAGGGCCTGTGTCACTCGTGCGATGACCTGTATCCAGGACCAGTGTCACGGATGCGATGACCAATATTCTGGACCAGTGTCACTGATGCGATGACCTGTATTCAGGACCAGTGTCACGGATGCGATGACCAATATTCTGGACCAGTGTCACTGTTGCGATGACCTGTATTCTGGACCCGCATCACTGATGCGATGACTTGTATTCAGGACCAGTGTCACTGATGCGGTGAGCAGTATTCAGGGCCAGTGTCACTGATGCGATGACCTGTATTCAGGACCAGTGTCACTGATGCAGAGACCTGTATTCAGGACCAGTGTCACGGATGCGATGACCAATATTCAGGACCAGTGTCACTGGTGCGATGATCTGTATTCGGGAGCAGTGTCACTGGTGCGATGACCAGTATTCAAGACCAGTGTCACTGGTGCGGGACAAGTATTCAGGACCAGTGTCATTGATGCGATGACCAGTATTCAGGAGCAGTGTCATGGGTGCGATTATCTGTATTCAGGAGCAGTGTCACTGGTGCGATAACCATTATTCAGGAACAGTGTCACTGGTGCGGTGACCTGTATTCAGGAGTAGTGTCACTGGTGCGATGACCTGTATCCAGGACTAGTGTCACCTGTGCAATGACCAGTATTCAGGAGCAGTGTCACTGGTGCGGTGACCAGTATTCAGAAGCAGTGTCACTGGTGCCATGACCAGTATTCAGGAGCAGTGTCACTGGTGCGATGATCTGTATTCAGGAGCAGTGTCTCTGGTGCGATGACTAGTATTCAGGACCAGTGTCTCTGGTGCGGGACAAGTATTCAGAACCAGTGACACTGATACGTTGACCAGTATTCAGGACAAGTGTCACGGGTGCGATGATCTGTATTCAGGACCAGTGTCACTGGTGCGATAACCAGTATTCAGGCACAGTGTCACTGGTGTGGTGACCTGTATTCAGGAGTAGTGTCACTGGAGCGATGACCTGTATTTAGGTCTAGTGTCACTGATACAATGACCTGTATTCAGGACCAGTGTCACGGGTGCGATGATCTGTATTCAGGAGTAGTGTCACTGGTGCGATGACCTGTATTCAGGACTAGTGTCACCTCTGCAATGACCAGTATTCAGGAGCAGTGTCACTGATGTGGTGACCAGTATTCAGAACCAGTGTCACTGATGCGATGGCCTGCATTCAGGACCAGTATCACTGATGTGGTGACCTGTAATCAGGATCAGTGTTACAGATGCAATGACCAGTATTCAGGAGCAGTGTCACTGGTGCGATGACCTGTATTCAGGACCAGTGTCAGTGGTGCGGTGACCTGTATTCAAGACCAGTGTCACTGATGCGGTGAGCAGCATTCACGGCCAGGGACACTGGTGTGATGACCAGTGTTCAGGGCCTGTGTAACTGGTGCGATGACCTGTATCCAGAACCAATGTCACTGATGCGATGACCAGCATTCAGGATCAGTGTCACTGGTGCGATGACCTGTATTCAAGAGCAGTGTCACTGGTGCGGTGACCAGTTTTCAGGACCAGTGTCACTGGTGCGATGATCTGTATTCGGGAGCAGTGTCACTGGTGCGATGACCAGTATTCAGGACCAGTGTCACTGGTGCGATGATCTGTATTCGGGAGCAGTGTCACTGGTGCGATGACCAGTATTCAAGACCAGTGTCACTGGTGCGGGACAAGTATTCAGGATCAGTGTCACTGATGCGATGACCAGTATTCAGGAGCAGTGTCACTGGTGCGATAACCAGTATTCAGGAACAGTGTCACTGGTGCGGTGACCTGTATTCAGGAGTAGTGTCATTGGTGCGATGACCTGTATCCAGGACTAGTGTCACCTGTGCAATGACCAGTATTCAGGAGCAGTGTCACTGGTGCGGTGACCAGTATTCAGGACCAGTGTCACTGGTGCGGTGACCAGTATTCAGGACCAGTGTCACTGGTGCGATGATCTGTATTCAGGAGCAGTGTCACTGGTGCGATGACCAGTATTCAGGACCTGTGTCAGTGGTGCGGTGACCTGTATTCAGGCCCAGTGTCACTGATGCGGTGAGCAGCATTCAGGGCCAGGTTCACTGGTGTGACGACCAGTGTTCAGGGCCTGTGTCACTGGTGCGATGACCTGTATCCAGGACCAGTGTCACTGATGCGATGACCAGTATTCAGGCCCAGTGTCACTGATGCGGTGAGCAGCATTCAGGGCCAGGGTCACTGGTGTGATGACCAGTGTTCAGGGCCTGTGTCACTCGTGCGATGACCTGTATCCAGGACCAGTGTCACTGATGCGGAGACCTGTATTCAGGACCAGTGTCACGGATGCGATGACCAATATTCTGGACCAGTGTCACTGTTGCGATGACCTGTATTCTGGACCCGCATCACTGATGCGATGACTTGTAATCAGGACCAGTATCACTGATGCGGTGAGCAGTATTCAGGGCCAGTGTCACTGATGCGATGACCTGTATTCAGGACCAGTGTCACTGATGCAGAGACCTGCATTCAGGACCAGTGTCACGGATGCGATGACCCATATTCAGGACCAGTGTCACTGGTGCGATGATCTGTATTCGGGAGCAGTGTCACTGGTGCGATGACCAGTATTCAAGACCAGTGTCACTGGTGCGGGACAAGTATTCAGGACCAGTGTCACTGATGCGATGACCAGTATTCAGGAGCAGTGTCATGGGTGCGATGATCTGTATTCAGGAGAAGTGTCACTGGTGCGATAACCATTATTCAGGAACAGTGTCACTGGTGCGGTGACCAGTATTCAGGACCAGTGTCACTGGTGCGATGATCTGTATCCAGAACCAATGTCACTGATGTGATGACCAGCATTCAGGATCAGTGTTACTGGTGCGATGACCTGTATTCAAGAGCAGCGTCACTGGTGCGGTGACCAGTTTTCAGGACCAGTGTCACTGGTGCGATGACCTGTATTCAAGAGCAGTGTCACTGGTGCAATGATCTATATTCAGGAGCAGTGTCACTGGTGCGGTGACCACTATTCAGGACCAGTGTCAATGGTGCGGTGACCAGTATTCAGGACCAGTGTCACTGGTGCGATGATCTGTATTCGGGAGCAGTGTCACTGGTGCAACGACCAGTATTCAAGACCAGTGTCACTGGTGCGGGACAAGTATTCAGGATCAGTGTCACTGATGCGATGACCAGTATTCAGGAGCAGTGTCACGGATACGATGACCAGTATTCAGGACCAGTGTCACTGATACGATGACCTGTATTCAGGAGCAGTGACACGGGTGCGATGATCTGTATTCAGGACCACTGTCACTGGTGCGATAACCAGTATTCAGGACCAGTGTCACTGGTGCGGTGACCTGTATTCAGGAGTAGTGTCACTGGTGCGATGACCTGTATCCAGGACTAGTGTCACCTGTGCAATGACCAGTATTCAGGAGCAGTGTCACTGGTGCGGTGACCAGTATTCAGGAGCAGTGTCACTGGTGCGGTAACCAGTATTCAGGACCAGTGTCACTGGTGCAATGATCTGTATTCAGGAGCAGTGTCACTGGTGCGATGACCAGTATTCAGGACCAGTGTCACTGGTGCTGGACAGGTATTCAGGACCAGTGTCACTGATACGATGACCAGTATTCAGGACCAGTGTCACGGGTGCGATGATCTGTATTCAGGAGTAGTGTCACTGGTGCGATGACCTGTATTCAGGACTAGTGTCACCTCTGCAATGACCAGTATTCAGGAGCAGTGTCACTGATGCGGTGACCAGTATTCAGAACCAGTGTCACTGATGCGATGGCCTGCATTCAGGACCAGTATCACTGATGTGGTGACCTGTAATCAGGATCAGTGTTACAGATGCAATGACCAGTATTCAGGAGCAGTGTCACTGGTGCGATGACCTGTATTCAGGACCAGTGTCACTGGTGCGATGATCTGTATTCAGGAGCAGTGTCACTGGTGCGATGACCAGTATTCAGGACCAGTGTCAATGGTGCGGTGACCAGTATTCAGGACCAGTGTCACTGGTGCGATGATCTGTATTCGGGAGCAGTGTCACTGGTGCAACGACCAGTATTCAAGACCAGTGTCACTGGTGCGGGACAAGTATTCAGGATCAGTGTCACTGATGCGATGATCTGTATTCAGGAGCAGTGTCACTGGTGCGGTGACCACTATTCAGGACCAGTGTCAATGGTGCGGTGACCAGTATTCAGGACCAGTGTCACTGGTGCGATGATCTGTATTCGGGAGCAGTGTCACTGGTGCAACGACCAGTATTCAAGACCAGTGTCACTGGTGCGGGACAAGTATTCAGGATCAGTGTCACTGATGCGATGACCAGTATTCAGGAGCAGTGTCACGGATACGATGACCAGTATTCAGGACCAGTGTCACTGATACGATGACCTGTATTCAGGAGCAGTGTCACGGGTGCGATGATCTGTATTCAGGACCACTGTCACTGGTGCGATAACCAGTATTCAGGACCAGTGTCACTGGTGCGGTGACCTGTATTCAGGAGTAGTGTCACTGGTGCGATGACCTGTATCCAGGACTAGTGTCACCTGTGCAATGACCAGTATTCAGGAGCAGTGTCACTGGTGCGGTGACCAGTATTCAGGAGCAGTGTCACTGGTGCGGTAACCAGTATTCAGGACCAGTGTCACTGGTGCAATGATCTGTATTCAGGAGCAGTGTCACTGGTGCGATGACCAGTATTCAGGACCAGTGTCACTGGTGCTGGACAGGTATTCAGGACCAGTGTCACTGATACGATGACCAGTATTCAGGACCAGTGTCACGGGTGCGATGATCTGTATTCAGGAGTAGTGTCACTGGTGCGATGACCTGTATTCAGGACTAGTGTCACCTCTGCAATGACCAGTATTCAGGAGCAGTGTCACTGATGCGGTGACCAGTATTCAGAACCAGTGTCACTGATGCGATGGCCTGCATTCAGGACCAGTATCACTGATGTGGTGACCTGTAATCAGGATCAGTGTTACAGATGCAATGACCAGTATTCAGGAGCAGTGTCACTGGTGCGATGACCTGTATTCAGGACCAGTGTCAGTGGTGCGGTGACCTGTATTCAGGACCAGTGTCACTGATGCGGTGAGCAGCATTCACGGCCAGGGACACTGGTGTGATGACCAGTGTTCAGGGCCTGTGTAACTGATGCGATGTCTTGTATTCAGGACCAGTGTCACTGATGCGGTGAGCAGTATTCAGGGCCAGTGTCACTGATGCGATGACCTGTATTCAGGACCAGTGTCACTGATGCAGAGACCTGTATTCAGGGCCAGTGTCACGGATGCGATGACCAATATTCAGGACCAGTGTCACTGGTGCGATGATCTGTATTCGGGAGCAGTGTCACTGGTGCGATGACCAGTATTCAAGACCAGTGTCACTGGTGCGGGACAAGTATTCAGGACCAGTGTCACTGATGCGATGACCAGTATTCAGGAGCAGTGTCATGGGTGCGATTATCTGTATTCAGGAGCAGTGTCACTGGTGTGATAACCATTATTCAGGAACAGTGTCACTGGTGCGGTGACCTGTATTCAGGAGTAGTGTCACTGGTGCGATGACCTGTATCCAGGACTAGTGTCACCTGTGCAATGACCAGTATTCAGGAGCAGTGTCACTGGTGCGGTGACCAGTATTCAGAAGCAGTGTCACTGGTGCCATGACCAATATTCAGGACCAGTGTCACTGGTGCGATGATCTGTATTCAGGAGCAGTGTCTCTGGTGCGATGACTAGTATTCAGGACCAGTGTCTCTGGTGCGGGACAAGTATTCAGAACCAGTGACACTGATACGTTGACCAGTATTCAGGACCAGTGTCACGGGTGCGATGATCTGTATTCAGGACCAGTGTCACTGGTGCGATGACCAGTATTCAGGCCCAGTGTCACTGGTGTGGTGACCTGTATTCAGGAGTAGTGTCACTGGAGCGATGACCTGTATTCAGGTCTAGTGTCACTGGTGCGATGACCAGTATTCAGGACCAGTGTCACTGGTGCTGGACAGGTATTCAGGACCAGTGTCACTGATACGATGACCTGTATTCAGGACCAGTGTCACGGGTGCGATGATCTGTATTCAGGAGTAGTGTCACTGGTGCGATGACCTGTATTCAGGACTAGTGTCACCTCTGCAATGACCAGTATTCAGGAGCAGTGTCACTGATGTGGTGACCAGTATTCAGAACCAGTGTCACTGATGCGATGGCCTGGATTCAGGACCAGTATCACTGATGTGGTGACCTGTAATCAGGATCAGTGTTACAGATGCAATGACCAGTATTCAGGAGCAGTGTCACTGGTGCGATGACCTGTATTCAGGACCAGTGTCAGTGGTGCGGTGACCTGTATTCAAGACCAGTGTCACTGATGCGGTGAGCAGCATTCACGGCCAGGGACACTGGTGTGATGACCAGTGTTCAGGGCCTGTGTAACTGGTGCGATGACCTGTATCCAGAACCAATGTCCCTGATGCGATGACCAGCATTCAGGACCAGTGTCACTGGTGCGATGACCTGTATTCAAGAGCAGTGTCACTGGTGCGGTGACCAGTTTTCAGGACCAGTGTCACTGGTGCGATGATCTGTATTCGGGAGCAGTGTCACTGGTGCGATGACCAGTATTCAGGACCAGTGTCACTGGTGCGATGATCTGTATTCGGGAGCAGTGTCACTGGTGCGATGACCAGTATTCAAGATCAGTGTCACTGGTGCGGGACAAGTATTCAGGATCAGTGTCACTGATGCGATGACCAGTATTCAGGAGCAGTGTCACTGGTGCGATAACCAGTATTCAGGACCAGTGTCACTGATACGATGACCTGTATTCAGGACCAGTGTCACGGATGCGATGACCAATATTCAGGACCAGTGTCACTGGTGCGATGATCTGTATTCGGGAGCAGTGTCACTGGTGCGATGACCAGTATTCAAGACCAGTGTCACTGGTGCGGGACAAGTATTCAGGACCAGTGTCACTGTTGCGATGACCAGTATTCAGGAGCAGTGTCATGGGTGCGATTATCTGTATTCAGGAGCAGTGTCACTGGTGCGATAACCATTATTCAGGAACAGTGTCACTGGTGCGGTGACCTGTATTCAGGAGTAGTGTCACTGGTGCGATGACCTGTATCCAGGACTAGTGTCACCTGTGCAATGACCAGTATTCAGGAGCAGTGTCACTGGTGCGGTGACCAGTATTCAGAAGCAGTGTCACTGGTGCCATGACCAGTATTCAGGACCAGTGTCACTGGTGCGATGATCTATATTCAGGAGCAGTGTCTCTGGTGCGATGACTAGTATTCAGGACCAGTGTCTCTGGTGCGGGACAAGTATTCAGAACCAGTGACACTGATACGTTGACCAGTATTCAGGACAAGTGTCACGGATGCGATGATCTGTATTCAGGACCAGTGTCACTGGTGCGATGACCAGTATTCAGGCCCAGTGTCACTGGTGTGGTGACCTGTATTCAGGAGTAGTGTCACTGGAGCGATGACCTGTATTTAGGTCTAGTGTCACTGGTGCGATGACCAGTATTCAGGACCAGTGTCACTGGTGCTGGACAGGTATTCAGGACCAGTGTCACTGATACGATGACCTGTATTCAGGACCAGTGTCACGGGTGCGATGATCTGTATTCAGGAGTAGTGTCACTGGTGCGATGACCTGTAATCAGGACTAGTGTGACCTCTGCAATGACCAGTATTCAGGAGCAGTGTCACTGATGTGGTGACCAGTATTCAGAACCAGTGTCACTGATGCGATGGCCTGCATTCAGGACCAGTATCACTGATGTGGTGACCTGTAATCAGGATCAGTGTTACAGATGCAATGACCAGTATTCAGGAGCAGTGTCACTGGTGCGATGACCTGTATTCAGGACCAGTGTCAGTGGTGCGGTGACCTGTATTCAAGACCAGTGTCACTGATGCGGTGAGCAGCATTCACGGCCAGGGACACTGGTGTGATGACCAGTGTTCAGGGCCTGTGTAACTGGTGCGATGACCTGTATCCAGAACCAATGTCACTGATGCGATGACCAGCATTCAGGATCAGTGTCACTGGTGCGATGACCTGTATTCAAGAGCAGTGTCACTGGTGCGGTGACCAGTTTTCAGGACCAGTGTCACTGGTGCGATGATCTGTATTCGGGAGCAGTGTCACTGGTGCGATGACCAGTATTCAGGACCAGTGTCACTGGTGCGATGATCTGTATTCGGGAGCAGTGTCACTGGTGCGATGACCAGTATTCAAGACCAGTGTCACTGGTGCGGGACAAGTATTCAGGATCAGTGTCACTGATGCGATGACCAGTATTCAGGAGCAGTGTCACTGGTGCGATAACCAGTATTCAGGAACAGTGTCACTGGTGCGGTGACCTGTATTCAGGAGTAGTGTCATTGGTGCGATGACCTGTATCCAGGACTAGTGTCACCTGTGCAATGACCAGTATTCAGGAGCAGTGTCACTGGTGCGGTGACCAGTATTCAGGACTAGTGTCACTGGTGCGATGATCTGTATTCAGGAGCAGTGTCACTGGTGCGATGACCAGTATTCAGGACCTGTGTCAGTGGTGCGGTGACCTGTATTCAGGCCCAGTGTCACTGATGCGGTGAGCAGCATTCAGGGCCAGGTTCACTGGTGTGACGACCAGTGTTCAGGGCCTGTGTCACTGGTGCGATGACCTGTATCCAGGACCAGTGTCACTGATGCGATGACCAGTATTCAGGCCCAGTGTCACTGATGCGGTGAGCAGCATTCAGGGCCAGGGTCACTGGTGTGATGACCAGTGTTCAGGGCCTGTGTCACTCGTGCGATGACCTGTATCCAGGACCAGTGTCACTGATGCGGAGACCTGTATTCAGGACCAGTGTCACGGATGCGATGACCAATATTCTGGACCAGTGTCACTGTTGCGATGACCTGTATTCTGGACCCGCATCACTGATGCGATGACTTGTAATCAGGACCAGTATCACTGATGCGGTGAGCAGTATTCAGGGCCAGTGTCACTGATGCGATGACCTGTATTCAGGACCAGTGTCACTGATGCAGAGACCTGCATTCAGGACCAGTGTCACGGATGCGATGACCCATATTCAGGACCAGTGTCACTGGTGCGATGATCTGTATTCGGGAGCAGTGTCACTGGTGCGATGACCAGTATTCAAGACCAGTGTCACTGGTGCGGGACAAGTATTCAGGACCAGTGTCACTGATGCGATGACCAGTATTCAGGAGCAGTGTCATGGGTGCGATGATCTGTATTCAGGAGAAGTGTCACTGGTGCGATAACCATTATTCAGGAACAGTGTCACTGGTGCGGTGACCAGTATTCAGGACCAGTGTCACTGGTGCGATGATCTGTATCCAGAACCAATGTCACTGATGTGATGACCAGCATTCAGGATCAGTGTTACTGGTGCGATGACCTGTATTCAAGAGCAGCGTCACTGGTGCGGTGACCAGTTTTCAGGACCAGTGTCACTGGTGCGATGACCTGTATTCAAGAGCAGTGTCACTGGTGCAATGATCTATATTCAGGAGCAGTGTCACTGGTGCGGTGACCACTATTCAGGACCAGTGTCAATGGTGCGGTGACCAGTATTCAGGACCAGTGTCACTGGTGCGATGATCTGTATTCGGGAGCAGTGTCACTGGTGCAACGACCAGTATTCAAGACCAGTGTCACTGGTGCGGGACAAGTATTCAGGATCAGTGTCACTGATGCGATGACCAGTATTCAGGAGCAGTGTCACGGATACGATGACCAGTATTCAGGACCAGTGTCACTGATACGATGACCTGTATTCAGGAGCAGTGACACGGGTGCGATGATCTGTATTCAGGACCACTGTCACTGGTGCGATAACCAGTATTCAGGACCAGTGTCACTGGTGCGGTGACCTGTATTCAGGAGTAGTGTCACTGGTGCGATGACCTGTATCCAGGACTAGTGTCACCTGTGCAATGACCAGTATTCAGGAGCAGTGTCACTGGTGCGGTGACCAGTATTCAGGAGCAGTGTCACTGGTGCGGTAACCAGTATTCAGGACCAGTGTCACTGGTGCAATGATCTGTATTCAGGAGCAGTGTCACTGGTGCGATGACCAGTATTCAGGACCAGTGTCACTGGTGCTGGACAGGTATTCAGGACCAGTGTCACTGATACGATGACCAGTATTCAGGACCAGTGTCACGGGTGCGATGATCTGTATTCAGGAGTAGTGTCACTGGTGCGATGACCTGTATTCAGGACTAGTGTCACCTCTGCAATGACCAGTATTCAGGAGCAGTGTCACTGATGCGGTGACCAGTATTCAGAACCAGTGTCACTGATGCGATGGCCTGCATTCAGGACCAGTATCACTGATGTGGTGACCTGTAATCAGGATCAGTGTTACAGATGCAATGACCAGTATTCAGGAGCAGTGTCACTGGTGCGATGACCTGTATTCAGGACCAGTGTCACTGGTGCGATGATCTGTATTCAGGAGCAGTGTCACTGGTGCGATGACCAGTATTCAGGACCAGTGTCAATGGTGCGGTGACCAGTATTCAGGACCAGTGTCACTGGTGCGATGATCTGTATTCGGGAGCAGTGTCACTGGTGCAACGACCAGTATTCAAGACCAGTGTCACTGGTGCGGGACAAGTATTCAGGATCAGTGTCACTGATGCGATGATCTGTATTCAGGAGCAGTGTCACTGGTGCGGTGACCACTATTCAGGACCAGTGTCAATGGTGCGGTGACCAGTATTCAGGACCAGTGTCACTGGTGCGATGATCTGTATTCGGGAGCAGTGTCACTGGTGCAACGACCAGTATTCAAGACCAGTGTCACTGGTGCGGGACAAGTATTCAGGATCAGTGTCACTGATGCGATGACCAGTATTCAGGAGCAGTGTCACGGATACGATGACCAGTATTCAGGACCAGTGTCACTGATACGATGACCTGTATTCAGGAGCAGTGTCACGGGTGCGATGATCTGTATTCAGGACCACTGTCACTGGTGCGATAACCAGTATTCAGGACCAGTGTCACTGGTGCGGTGACCTGTATTCAGGAGTAGTGTCACTGGTGCGATGACCTGTATCCAGGACTAGTGTCACCTGTGCAATGACCAGTATTCAGGAGCAGTGTCACTGGTGCGGTGACCAGTATTCAGGAGCAGTGTCACTGGTGCGGTAACCAGTATTCAGGACCAGTGTCACTGGTGCAATGATCTGTATTCAGGAGCAGTGTCACTGGTGCGATGACCAGTATTCAGGACCAGTGTCACTGGTGCTGGACAGGTATTCAGGACCAGTGTCACTGATACGATGACCAGTATTCAGGACCAGTGTCACGGGTGCGATGATCTGTATTCAGGAGTAGTGTCACTGGTGCGATGACCTGTATTCAGGACTAGTGTCACCTCTGCAATGACCAGTATTCAGGAGCAGTGTCACTGATGCGGTGACCAGTATTCAGAACCAGTGTCACTGATGCGATGGCCTGCATTCAGGACCAGTATCACTGATGTGGTGACCTGTAATCAGGATCAGTGTTACAGATGCAATGACCAGTATTCAGGAGCAGTGTCACTGGTGCGATGACCTGTATTCAGGACCAGTGTCAGTGGTGCGGTGACCTGTATTCAGGACCAGTGTCACTGATGCGGTGAGCAGCATTCACGGCCAGGGACACTGGTGTGATGACCAGTGTTCAGGGCCTGTGTAACTGATGCGATGTCTTGTATTCAGGACCAGTGTCACTGATGCGGTGAGCAGTATTCAGGGCCAGTGTCACTGATGCGATGACCTGTATTCAGGACCAGTGTCACTGATGCAGAGACCTGTATTCAGGGCCAGTGTCACGGATGCGATGACCAATATTCAGGACCAGTGTCACTGGTGCGATGATCTGTATTCGGGAGCAGTGTCACTGGTGCGATGACCAGTATTCAAGACCAGTGTCACTGGTGCGGGACAAGTATTCAGGACCAGTGTCACTGATGCGATGACCAGTATTCAGGAGCAGTGTCATGGGTGCGATTATCTGTATTCAGGAGCAGTGTCACTGGTGTGATAACCATTATTCAGGAACAGTGTCACTGGTGCGGTGACCTGTATTCAGGAGTAGTGTCACTGGTGCGATGACCTGTATCCAGGACTAGTGTCACCTGTGCAATGACCAGTATTCAGGAGCAGTGTCACTGGTGCGGTGACCAGTATTCAGAAGCAGTGTCACTGGTGCCATGACCAATATTCAGGACCAGTGTCACTGGTGCGATGATCTGTATTCAGGAGCAGTGTCTCTGGTGCGATGACTAGTATTCAGGACCAGTGTCTCTGGTGCGGGACAAGTATTCAGAACCAGTGACACTGATACGTTGACCAGTATTCAGGACCAGTGTCACGGGTGCGATGATCTGTATTCAGGACCAGTGTCACTGGTGCGATGACCAGTATTCAGGCCCAGTGTCACTGGTGTGGTGACCTGTATTCAGGAGTAGTGTCACTGGAGCGATGACCTGTATTCAGGTCTAGTGTCACTGGTGCGATGACCAGTATTCAGGACCAGTGTCACTGGTGCTGGACAGGTATTCAGGACCAGTGTCACTGATACGATGACCTGTATTCAGGACCAGTGTCACGGGTGCGATGATCTGTATTCAGGAGTAGTGTCACTGGTGCGATGACCTGTATTCAGGACTAGTGTCACCTCTGCAATGACCAGTATTCAGGAGCAGTGTCACTGATGTGGTGACCAGTATTCAGAACCAGTGTCACTGATGCGATGGCCTGGATTCAGGACCAGTATCACTGATGTGGTGACCTGTAATCAGGATCAGTGTTACAGATGCAATGACCAGTATTCAGGAGCAGTGTCACTGGTGCGATGACCTGTATTCAGGACCAGTGTCAGTGGTGCGGTGACCTGTATTCAAGACCAGTGTCACTGATGCGGTGAGCAGCATTCACGGCCAGGGACACTGGTGTGATGACCAGTGTTCAGGGCCTGTGTAACTGGTGCGATGACCTGTATCCAGAACCAATGTCCCTGATGCGATGACCAGCATTCAGGACCAGTGTCACTGGTGCGATGACCTGTATTCAAGAGCAGTGTCACTGGTGCGGTGACCAGTTTTCAGGACCAGTGTCACTGGTGCGATGATCTGTATTCGGGAGCAGTGTCACTGGTGCGATGACCAGTATTCAGGACCAGTGTCACTGGTGCGATGATCTGTATTCGGGAGCAGTGTCACTGGTGCGATGACCAGTATTCAAGATCAGTGTCACTGGTGCGGGACAAGTATTCAGGATCAGTGTCACTGATGCGATGACCAGTATTCAGGAGCAGTGTCACTGGTGCGATAACCAGTATTCAGGAACAGTGTCACTGGTGCGGTGACCTGTATTCAGGAGTAGTGTCATTGGTGCGATGACCTGTATCCAGGACTAGTGTCACCTGTGCAATGACCAGTATTCAGGAGCAGTGTCACTGGTGCGATAACCATTATTCAGGAACAGTGTCACTGGTGCGGTGACCTGTATTCAGGAGTAGTGTCACTGGTGCGATGACCTGTATCCAGGACTAGTGTCACCTGTGCAATGACCAGTATTCAGGAGCAGTGTCACTGGTGCGGTGACCAGTATTCAGAAGCAGTGTCACTGGTGCCATGACCAATATTCAGGACCAGTGTCACTGGTGCGATGATCTGTATTCAGGAGCAGTGTCTCTGGTGCGATGACTAGTATTCAGGACCAGTGTCTCTGGTGCGGGACAAGTATTCAGAACCAGTGACACTGATACGTTGACCAGTATTTAGGACAAGTGTCACGGGTGCGATGATCTGTATTCAGGACCAGTGTCACTGGTGCGATGACCAGTATTCAGGCCCAGTGTCACTGGTGTGGTGACCTGTATTCAGGAGTAGTGTCACTGGAGCGATGACCTGTATTCAGGTCTAGTGTCACTGGTGCGATGACCAGTATTCAGGACCAGTGTCACTGGTGCTGGACAGGTATTCAGGACCAGTGTCACTGATACGATGACCTGTATTCAGGACCAGTGTCACGGGTGCGATGACCTGTATTCAGGACTAGTGTCACCTCTGCAATGACCAGTATTCAGGAGCAGTGTCACTGATGTGGTGACCAGTATTCAGAACCAGTGTCACTGATGCGATGGCCTGCATTCAGGACCAGTATCACTGATGTGGTGACCTGTAATCAGGATCAGTGTTACAGATGCAATGACCAGTATTCAGGAGCAGTGTCACTGGTGCGATGACCTGTATTCAGGACCAGTGTCAGTGGTGCGGTGACCTGTATTCAAGACCAGTGTCACTGATGCGGTGAGCAGCATTCACGGCCAGGGACACTGGTGTGATGACCAGTGTTCAGGGCCTGTGTAACTGGTGCGATGACCTGTATCCAGAACCAATGTCACTGATGCGATGACCAGCATTCAGGACCAGTGTCACTGGTGCGATGACCTGTATTCAAGAGCAGTGTCACTGGTGCGGTGACCAGTTTTCAGGACCAGTGTCACTGGTGCGATGATCTGTATTCGGGAGCAGTGTCACTGGTGCGATGACCAGTATTCAGGACCAGTGTCACTGGTGCGATGATCTGTATTCGGGAGCAGTGTCACTGGTGCGATGACCAGTATTCAAGACCAGTGTCACTGGTGCGGGACAAGTATTCAGGATCAGTGTCACTGATGCGATGACCAGTATTCAGGAGCAGTGTCACTGGTGCGATAACCAGTATTCAGGAACAGTGTCACTGGTGCGGTGACCTGTATTCAGGAGTAGTGTCATTGGTGCGATGACCTGTATCCAGGACTAGTGTCACCTGTGCAATGACCAGTATTCAGGAGCAGTGTCACTGGTGCGGTGACCAGTATTCAGGACCAGTGTCACTGGTGCGGTGACCAGTATTCAGGAGCAGTGTCACTGGTGCGATGATCTGTATTCAGGAGCAGTGTCACTGGTGTGATGACCAGTATTCAGGACCTGTGTCAGTGGTGCGGTGACCTGTATTCAGGCCCAGTGTCACTGATGCGGTGAGCAGCATTCAGGGCCAGGTTCACTGGTGTGACGACCAGTGTTCAGGGCCTGTGTCACTGGTGCGATGACCTGTATCCAGGACCAGTGTCACTGATGCGATGACCAGTATTCAGGCCCAGTGTCACTGATGCGGTGAGCAGCATTCAGGGCCAGGGTCACTGGTGTGATGACCAGTGTTCAGGGCCTGTGTCACTCGTGCGATGACCTGTATTCAGGACCAGTGTCACTGATGCGGAGACCTGTATTCAGGACCAGTGTCACGGATGCGATGACCAATATTCTGGACCAGTGTCACTGTTGCGATGACCTGTATTCAGGACCCGCATCACTGATGCGATGACTTGTATTCAGGACCAGTGTCACTGATGCGGTGAGCAGTATTCAGGGCCAGTGTCACTGATGCGATGACCTGTATTCAGGACCAGTGTCACTGATGCAGAGACCTGCATTCAGGACCAGTGTCACGGATGCGATGACCAATATTCAGGACCAGTGTCACTGGTGCGATGATCTGTATTCGGGAGCAGTGTCACTGGTGCGATGACCAGTATTCAAGACCAGTGTCACTGGTGCAGGACAAGTATTCAGGACCAGTGTCACTGGTGCGATAACCATTATTCAGGAACAGTGTCACTGGTGCGGTGACCTGTATTCAGGAGTAGTGTCACTGGTGCGATGACCGGTATCCAGGACTAGTGTCACCTGTGCAATGACCAGTATTCAGGAGCAGTGTCACTGGTGCGGTGACCAGTATTCAGAAGCAGTGTCACTGGTGCCATGACCAGTATTCAGGACCAGTGTCACTGGTGCGATGATCTGTATTCAGGAGCAGTGTCTCTGGTGCGATGACTAGTATTCAGGACCAGTGTCTCTGGTGCAGGACAAGTATTCAGAACCAGTGACACTGATATGTTGACCAGTATTCCGGACAAGTGTCACGGGTGCGATGATCTGTATTCAGGACCAGTGTCACTGGTGCGATGACCAGTATTCAGGCCCAGTGTCACTGGTGTGGTGACCTGTATTCAGGGGTAGTGTCACTGGAGCGATGACCTGTATTCAGGTCTAGTGTCACTGGTGCGATGACCAGTATTCAGGACCAGTGTCACTGGTGCTGCACAGGTATTCAGGACCAGTGTCACTGATACGATGACCAGTATTCAGGACCAGTGTCACGGGTGCGATGATCTGTATTCAGGAGTAGTGTCACTGGTGCGATGACCAGTATTCAGGAGCAGTGTCACTGGTGCGACAACCAGTATTCAGGAACAGTGTCACTGGTGCGGTGACCTGTATTCAGGAGTAGTGTCATTGGTGCGATGACCTGTATCCAGGACTAGTGTCACCTGTGCAATGACCAGTATTCAGGAGCAGTGTCACTGGTGCGGTGACCTGTATCCAGGACTAGTGTCACCTGTGCAATGACCAGTATTCAGGACTAGTGTCACTGGTGCGATGATCTGTATTCAGGAGCAGTGTCACTGGTGCGATGACCAGTATTCAGGACTAGTGTCACTGGTGCGATGATCTGTATTCAGGAGCAGTGTCACTGGTTCGATGACCAGTATTCAGGACCAGTGTCAGTGGTGCGGTGACATGTATTCAGGCCCAGTGTCACTGATGCGGTGAGCAGCATTCAGGACCAGGGTCACTGGTGTGATGACCAGTGTTCAGGGCCTGTGTCACTGGTGCGATGACCTGTATCCAGGACCAGTGTCACTGATGCGATGACCAGTATTCAGGCCCAGTGTCACTGATGCGGTGAGCAGCATTCAGGGCCAGGGTCACTGGTGTGATGACCAGTGTTCAGGGCCTGTGTCACTCGTGCGATGACCTGTATTCAGGACCAGTGTCACTGATGCGGAGACCTGTATTCAGGACCAGTGTCACGGATGCGATGACCAATATTCTGGACCAGTGTCACTGTTGCGATGACCTGTATTCTGGACCCGCATCACTGATGCGATGTCTTGTATTCAGGACCAGTGTCACTGATGCGGTGAGCAGTATTCAGGGCCAGTGTCACTGATGCGATGACCTGTATTCAGCACCAGTGTCACTGATGCAGAGAACTGTATTCAGGACCAGTGTCACGGATGCGATGACCAATATTCAGGACCAGTGTCACTGGTGCGATGATCTGTATTCGGGAGCAGTGTCACTGGTGCGATGACCAGTATTCAAGACCAGTGTCACTGGTGCGGGACAAGTATTCAGGACCAGTGTCACTGATGCGATGACCAGTATTCAGGGGCAGTGTCATGGGTGCGATTATCTGTATTCAGGAGCAGTGTCACTGGTGCGATAACCATTATTCAGGAACAGTGTCACTGGTGCGGTGACCTGTATTCAGGAGTAGTGTCACTGGTGCGATGACCTGTATCCAGGACTAGTGTCACCTGTGCAATGACCAGTATTCAGGAGCAGTGTCACTGGTGCGGTGACCAGTATTCAGAAGCAGTGTCACTGGTGCCATGACCAGTATTCAGGACCAGTGTCACTGGTGCGATGATCTGTATTCAGGAGCAGTGTCTCTGGTGCGATGACTAGTATTCAGGACCAGTGTCTCTGGTGCGGGACAAGTATTCAGAACCAGTGACACTGATACGTTGACCAGTATTCAGGACAAGTGTCACGGGTGCGATGATCTGTATTCAGGACCAGTGTCACTGGTGCGATGACCAGTATTCAGGCCCAGTGTCACTGGTGTGGTGACCTGTATTCAAGAGTAGTGTCACTGGAGCGATGACCTGTATTCAGGTCTAGTGTCACTGGTGCGATGACCAGTATTCAGGACCAGTGTCACTGGTGCTGGACAGGTATTCAGGACCAGTGTCACTGATACGATGACCTGTATTCAGGACCAGTGTCACGGGTGCGATGATCTGTATTCAGGAGTAGTGTCACTGGTGCAATGACCTGTATTCAGGACTAGTGTCACCTCTGCAATGACCAGTATTCAGGAGCAGTGTCACTGATGGGCTGACCAGTATTCAGAACCAGTGTCACTGATGCGATGGCCTGCATTCAGGACCAGTATCACTGATGTGGTGACCTGTAATCAGGATCAGTGTTACAGATGCAATGACCAGTATTCAGGAGCAGTGTCACTGGTGCGATGACCTGTATTCAGGACCAGTGTCAGTGGTGCGGTGACCTGTATTCAAGACCAGTGTCACTGATGCGGTGAGCAGCATTCACGGCCAGGGACACTGGTGTGATGACCAGTGTTCAGGGCCTGTGTAACTGGTGCGATGACCTGTATCCAGAACCAATGTCACTGATGCGATGACCAGCATTCAGGATCAGTGTCACTGGTGCGATGACCTGTATTCAAGAGCAGTGTCACTGCTGCGGTCACCAGTTTTCAGGACCAGTGTCACTGGTGCGATGATCTGTATTCGGGAGCAGTGTCACTGGTGCGATGACCAGTATTCAAGACCAGTGTCACTGGTGCGGGACAAGTATTCAGGATCAGTGTCACTGATGCGATGACCAGTATTCAGGAGCAGTGTCACTGGTGCGATAACCAGTATTCAGGAACAGTGTCACTGGTGCGGTGACCTGTATTCAGGAGTAGTGTCATTGGTGCGATGACCTGTATCCAGGACTAGTGTCACCTGTGCAATGACCAGTATTCAGGAGCAGTGTCACTGGTGCGGTGACCAGTATTCAGGACCAGTGTCACTGGTGCGGTGACCAGTATTCAGGAGCAGTGTCACTGGTGCGATGATCTGTATTCAGGAGCAGTGTCACTGGTGCGATGACCAGTATTCAGGACCTGTGTCAGTGGTGCGGTGACCTGTATTCAGGCCCAGTGTCACTGATGCGGTGAGCAGCATTCAGGGCCAGGTTCACTGGTGTGACGACCAGTGTTCAGGGCCTGTGTCACTGGTGCGATGACCTGTATCCAGGACCAGTGTCACTGATGCGATGACCAGTATTCAGGCCCAGTGTCACTGATGCGGTGAGCAGCATTCAGGGCCAGGGTCACTGGTGTGATGACCAGTGTTCAGGGCCTGTGTCACTCGTGCGATGACCTGTATCCAGGACCAGTGTCACTGATGCGGAGACCTGTATTCAGGACCAGTGTCACGGATGCGATGACCAATATTCTGGACCAGTGTCACTGTTGCGATGACCTGTATTCTGGACCCGCATCACTGATGCGATGACTTGTATTCAGGACCAGTGTCACTGATGCGGTGAGCAGTATTCAGGGCCAGTGTCACTGATGCGATGACCTGTATTCAGGACCAGTGTCACTGATGCAGAGACCTGCATTCAGGACCAGTGTCACGGATGCGATGACCAATATTCAGGACCAGTGTCACTGGTGCGATGATCTGTATTCGGGAGCAGTGTCACTGGTGCGATGACCAGTATTCAGGAGCAGTGTCATGGGTGCGATGATCTGTATTCAGGAGAAGTGTCACTGGTGCGATAACCATTATTCAGGAACAGTGTCACTGGTGCGGTGACCTGTATTCAGGAGTAGTGTCACTGGTGCGATGACCTGTATCCAGGACTAGTGTCACCTGTGCAATGACCAGTATTCAGGAGCAGTGTCACTGGTGCGGTGACCAGTATTCAGAAGCAGTGTCACTGGTGCCATGACCAGTATTCAGGAGCAGTGTCACTGGTGCGATGATCTGTATTCAGGAGCAGTGTCTCTGGTGCGATGACTAGTATTCAGGACCAGTGTCTCTGGTGCAGGACAAGTATTCAGAACCAGTGACACTGATACGTTGACCAGTATTCCGGACAAGTGTCACGGGTGCGATGATCTGTATTCAGGACCAGTGTCACTGGTGCGATGACCAGTATTCAGGCCCAGTGTCACTGGTGTGGTGACCTGTATTCAGGAGTAGTGTCACTGGAGCGATGACCTGTATTCAGGTCTAGTGTCACTGGTGCAATGACCAGTATTCAGGACCAGTGTCACTGGTGCTGGACTGGTATTCAGGACCAGTGTCACTGATACGATGACCAGTATTCAGGACCAGTGTCACGGGTGCGATGATCTGTATTCAGGAGTAGTGTCACTGGTGCGATGACCTGTATTCAGGAGCAGTGTCACTGATGTGGTGACCAGTATTCAGAACCAGTGTCACTGATGCGATGGCCTGCATTCAGGACCAGTATCACTGATGTGGTGACCTGTAATCAGGATCAGTGTTACAGATGCAATGACCAGTATTCAGGAGCAGTGTCACTGATGTGATGACCAGCATTCAGGACCAGTGTCACTGACGCGATGACCTGTATTCAGGACCAGTGTCACTGGTGCGGTGACCAGTATTCAGGACCAGTGTCACTGGTGCGGTGACCAGTATTCAGGACCAGTGTCACTGGTGCGATGATCTGTATTCAGGAGCAGTGTCACTGGTGCGATGACCAGTATTCAGGACCTGTGTCAGTGGTGCGGTGACATGTATTCAGGCCCAGTGTCACTGATGCGGTGAGCAGCATTCAGGGCCAGGTTCACTGGTGTGATGACCAGTGTTCAGGGCCTGTGTCACTGGTGCGATGACCTGTATCCAGGACCAGTGTCACTGATGCGATGACCAGTATTCAGGCCCAGTGTCACTGATGCGGTGAGCAGCATTCAGGGCCAGGGTCACTGGTGTGATGACCAGTGTTCAGGGCCTGTGTCACTCGTGCGATGACCTGTATTCAGGACCAGTGTCACTGATGCGGAGACCTGTATTCAGGACCAGTGTCACGGATGCGATGACCAATATTCTGGACGAGTGTCGCTGTTGCGATGACCTGTATTCTGGACCCGCATCACTGATGCGATGACTTGTATTCAGGACCAGTGTCACTGATGCGGTGAGCAGTATTCAGGGCCAGTGTCACTGATGCGATGACCTGTATTCAGGACCAGTGTCACTGATGCAGAGACCTGTATTCAGGGCCAGTGTCACTGATGCGATGACCTTTATTCAGGACCAGTGGCACGGATGCGATGACCAATATTCAGGACCAGTGTCACTGGTGCGATGATCTGTATTCGGGAGCAGTGTCACTGGTGCGATGACCAGTATTCAAGACCAGTGTCACTGGTGCGGGACAAGTATTCAGGACCAGTGTCACTGATGCGATGACCAGTATTCACGAGCAGTGTCATGGGTGCGATGATCTGTATTCAGGACAGTGTCACTGGTGCGATAACCATTATTCAGGAACAGTGTCACTGGTGCGGTGACCTGTATTCAGGAGTAGTGTCACTGGTGCGATGACCTGTATCCAGGACCAATCTCACCTGTGCAATGACCAGTATTCAGGAGCAGTGTCACTGGTGCGGTGACCAGTATTCAGAAGCGGTGTCCCTGGTGCCATGACCAGTATTCAGGACCAGTGTCACTGGTGCGATGATCTGTATTCAGGAGCAGTGTCTCTGGTGCGATGACTAGTATTCAGGACCAGTGTCTCTGGTGCGGAACAAGTATTCAGAACCAGTGACACTGATACGTTGACCAGTATTCAGGACCAGTGTCACGGGTGCGATGATCTGTATTCAGGACCAGTGTCACTGGTGCGATGACCAGTATTCAGGCCCAGTGTCACTGGTGTGGTGACCTGTATTCAGGAGTAGTGTCACTGGAGCGATGACCTGTATTCAGGACTAGTGTCACTGGTGCGATGACCAGTGTTCAGGACCAGTATCACTGGTGCGGGACAAGTATTCAGGACCAGTGTCACTGATACGATGACCAGTATTCAGGGCCAGTGTCACTGATACGATGACCAGTACTCATGACCAGTGTCACGCGTGCGATGATCTGTATTCAGGACCAGTGTCACTGGAGCGATGACCAGTATTCAGGACCAGTGTCACTGGTGTGGTGACCTGTATTCAGGAGTAGTGTCAATAGTGCGATGACCTGTATTCAGGACTAGTGTCACCTGTGCAATGATCAGTATTCAGGAGCAGTGTCACTAATGCGGTGACCAGTATTCAGGACCAGCATCACTGATGCAGTGACCAGTATTCAGAACCAGTGACACTGATGTGGTGACCTGTAATCAGGACCAGTGTCACAGATGCAATGACCAGTATTCAGGACCAGTGTCAGTGGTGCGGTGACCTGTATCCAGAACCAGTGTCACTGATGCGATGACCAGCATTCAGGACCAGTGTCACTGATGAGGAGACCTGTATTCAGCACCAGTGTCACGGATGCGATGACCAATATTCAGGACCAGTGTCACTGGTGCGATGACCTGTATTCTGGACCCGCATCACTGATGCGATGACTTGTATTCAGGACCAGTGTCACTGATGCGGTGAGCTGTATTCAGGGCCAGTGTCACTGATGCAATGATCTGTATTCAGGACCAGTGTCACTGATGCGGTGACCAGTATTCTGGACCAGTGTCACTGATGCGATGACCAGTATTCAGGAGCAGTGTCACGGGTGCGATGATCTGTATTCAGGACCAGTGGCATTGGTGCGATGACCAGTATTCAGTACCAATGTCACTGGTGCGGTGACCTGTATTCAGGAGTAGTGTCACTGATGCGGTGACCTGTGTTCAGGAACAGTGTCACCTGTGCGATGACCAGTATTCAGGACCAGCATCACTGATGCGGTGAGCAGTATTCAGGAACATCGTCACTGATGCGGTGACCAGTATTCAGAACCAGTGTCACTGATGCGATGACCTGCATTCAGGACCAGTCTCACTGATGTGGTGACCTGTAATCAGGACCAGTGTCACAAATGCAATGACCAGTATTCAGGAGCATTGTCACTGGTGCGATGACCTGTATTCAAGACCAGTGTCAGTGGTGCGATGACCAGTATCCAGGACCAGTGTCACTGATGCGGAGACCTGTATTCAGGACCAGTGTCACGGATGCGAGGACCAGTATTCAGAACCAATGTCATTGGTGCCGTGACCAGTATTCAGGACGAGTGTCACTGGTGCGATGACCTGCATTCAAGTGCAGTGTCACTGGTGCAATGATCTATATTCAGGAACAGTGTCACTGGTGCGGTGACCAGTATTCAGGACCAGTGTCACTGGTGCGATGACCAGTATTCAGGACCAGTGTCACTGGTGCGTTGACCAGTATTCAGGAGCAGTGTCACGGGTTTGATGATCTGTATTCAGGAGCAGTGTCACTGGTGCGGTGACCAGAATTCTGGACCAGTGTCACTGGTGCGATGATCTGTATTCAGGAGCAGTGTCACTGGTGCGATGAACAGTATTCAGGACCAGTGTCACTGGTGCGGGACAAGTATTCAGGACCAGTGTCACTGATGCGATGACCAGTATTCAGGACCAGTGTCACGGGTGCGATGATCTGTATTCAGGACCAGTGTCACTTGTGTGGTGACCTGTATTCAGGAGTAGTGTCACTGGTGCGATGACCTGTATTCAGGACTAGTGTCACCTGTGCAATGACCAGTATTCAGGAGCAGTGTCACTGATGCGGTGATCAGTATTTAGGACCAGCATCACTGAAGCGGTGACCAGTATTCAGAACCAGTGTCACTGATGCGATGACCGGCATTCAGGACCAGTATCACTGATGTGGTGACCTGTAATCAGGACCAGTGTTACAGATGCATTGACCAGTATTCAGGAGCAGTGTCACTGGTGCGATGACCTATATTCAGGACCAGTGTCAGTGGTGCGGTGACCTGTATTCAGGACCAGTGTCACTGATGCGATGACCTGTATCCAGAACCAGTGTCACTGATGTGATGACCAGCATTCAGGACCAGTGTCACTGACGCGATGACCTGTATTCAGGACCAGTGTCACTGGTGCGGTGACCAGTATTCAGGACCAGTGTCACTGGTGCGATGATCTGTATTCGGGAGCAGTTTCACTGGTGCGATGACCAGTATTCAGGACCAGTGTCACTGGTGCGATGACCTGTATTCGGGAGCAGTGTCACTGGTGCGATGACCAGTATTCAAGACCAGTGTCACGGGTGCGATGATCTGTATTCAGGACCAGTGTCACTTGTGTGGTGACCTGTATTCAGGAGTAGTGTCACTGGTGCGATGACCTGTATTCAGGACTAGTGTCACCTGTGCAATGACCAGTATTCAGGAGCAGTGTAACTGATGCGGTGATCAGTATTTAGGACCAGCATCACTGAAGCGGTGACCAGTATTCAGAACCAGTGTCACTGATGCGATGACCGGCATTCAGGACCAGTATCACTGATGTGGTGACCTGTAATCAGGACCAGTGTTACAGATGCATTGACCAGTATTCAGGAGCAGTGTCACTGGTGCGATGACCTATATTCAGGACCAGTGTCAGTGGTGCGGTGACCTGTATTCAGGACCAGTGTCACTGATGCGATGACCTGTATCCAGAACCAGTGTCACTGATGTGATGACCAGCATTCAGGACCAGTGTCACTGACGCGATGACCTGTATTCAGGACCAGTGTCACTGGTGCGGTGACCAGTATTCAGGACCAGTGTCACTGGTGCGATGATCTGTATTCGGGAGCAGTGTCACTGGTGCGATGACCAGTATTCAGGACCAGTGTCACTGGTGCGATGACCTGTATTCGGGAGCAGTGTCACTGGTGCGATGACCAGTATTCAAGACCAGTGTCACTGGTGCGGGACAAGTATTCAGGACTAGTGTCACTGATGCGATGACCAGTATTCAGGAGCAGTGTCACGGGTGCGATGATCTGTATTCAGGACCAGTGTCACTGGTGCGATAACCAGTATTCAGGAACAGTGTCACTGGTGCGGTGACCTGTATCCAGGACTAGTGTCACCTGTGCAATGACCAGTATTCAGGAGCAGTGTCACTGGTGCGGTGACCAGTATTCAGGAGCAGTGTCACTGGTGCGGTGACCAGTATTCAGGACCAGTGTCACTGGTACGATGATCTGTAATCAGGAGCAGTGTCACTGGTGCGATGACCTGTATTCAGGACCAGTGTCGCTGATGCGGAGACCTGTATTCAGGACCAGTGTCACTGCTGCGATGACCTGTTTTCAGGAGCAGTGTCACTGATGCGGAGACCTGTATTCTGGACCAGTGTCACTGCTGCGATGACCAGTATTCAAGAGCAGTGTCACTGGTGCAATGATCTATATTCAGTATCAGTGTCAGTGGTGCGCTGACCAGCATTCAGGACCAGTGTTACTGGTGCGATGACCAGTATTCAGGGTCAGTGTCACTGGAGAGATGACCTGTATTCAGGACCAGTGTCACTGATGCGGTGACCAGTATTCTGGACCAGTGTCACTGATGCGATGACCAGTATTCAGGAGCAGTGTCACGGGTGCGATGATCTGTATTCAGGACCAGTGTCACTGGTGCGGTGACCTGTCTTCAGGAGTAGTGTCACTGGTGCGATGACCTGTATTCAGGACTAGTGTCACCTGTGCAATGATCAGTATTCAGGAGCAGTGTCACTAATGCGGTGACCAGTATTCAGGACCAGCATCACTGATGCGGTGACCAGTATTCAGAACCAGTGTCACTGATGTGGTGACCTGTAATCAGGACCAGTGTCACAGATGCAATGACCAGTATTCAGGACCAGTGTCAGTGGTGCGGTGACCTGTATCCAGAACCAGTGTCACTGATGCGATGACCAGCATTCAGGACCAGTGTCACTGATGCGGAGACCTGTATTCAGCACCAGTGTCACGGATGCGATGACCAATATTCAGGACCAGTGTCACTGGTGCGATGACCTGTATTCTGGACCCGCATCACTGATGCGATGACTTGTATTCAGGACCAGTGTCACTGATGCGGTGAGCTGTATTCAGGGCCAGTGTCACTGATGCAATGATCTGTATTCAGGACCAGTGTCACTGATGCGGTGACCAGTATTCTGGACCAGTGTCACTGATGCGATGACCAGTATTCAGGAGCAGTGTCACGGGTGCGATGATCTGTATTCAGGACCAGTGGCATTGGTGCGATGACCAGTATTCAGTACCAATGTCACTGGTGCGGTGACCTGTATTCAGGAGTAGTGTCACTGATGCGGTGACCTGTGTTCAGGAACAGTGTCACCTGTGCGATGACCAGTATTCAGGACCAGCATCACTGATGCGGTGAGCAGTATTCAGGAACATCGTCACTGATGCGGTGACCAGTATTCAGAACCAGTGTCACTGATGCGATGACCTGCATTCAGGACCAGTCTCACTGATGTGGTGACCTGTAATCAGGACCAGTGTCACAAATGCAATGACCAGTATTCAGGAGCATTGTCACTGGTGCGATGACCTGTATTCAAGACCAGTGTCAGTGGTGCGATGACCAGTATCCAGGACCAGTGTCACTGATGCGGAGACCTGTATTCAGGACCAGTGTCACGGATGCGAGGACCAGTATTCAGAACCAATGTCATTGGTGCCGTGACCAGTATTCAGGACGAGTGTCACTGGTGCGATGACCTGCATTCAAGTGCAGTGTCACTGGTGCAATGATCTATATTCAGGAACAGTGTCACTGGTGCGGTGACCAGTATTCAGGACCAGTGTCACTGGTGCGATGACCAGTATTCAGGACCAGTGTCACTGGTGCGTTGACCAGTATTCAGGAGCAGTGTCACGGGTTTGATGATCTGTATTCAGGAGCAGTGTCACTGGTGCGGTGACCAGAATTCTGGACCAGTGTCACTGGTGCGATGATCTGTATTCAGGAGCAGTGTCACTGGTGCGATGAACAGTATTCAGGACCAGTGTCACTGGTGCGGGACAAGTATTCAGGACCAGCGTCACTGATGCGATGACCAGTATTCAGGACCAGTGTCACGGGTGCGATGATCTGTATTCAGGACCAGTGTCACTTGTGTGGTGACCTGTATTCAGGAGTAGTGTCACTGGTGCGATGACCTGTATTCAGGACTAGTGTCACCTGTGCAATGACCAGTATTCAGGAGCAGTGTCACTGATGCGGTGATCAGTATTTAGGACCAGCATCACTGAAGCGGTGACCAGTATTCAGAACCAGTGTCACTGATGCGATGACCGGCATTCAGGACCAGTATCACTGATGTGGTGACCTGTAATCAGGACCAGTGTTACAGATGCATTGACCAATATTCAGGAGCAGTGTCACTGGTGCGATGACCTATATTCAGGACCAGTGTCAGTGGTGCGGTGACCTGTATTCAGGACCAGTGTCACTGATGCGATGACCTGTATCCAGAACCAGTGTCACTGATGTGATGACCAGCATTCAGGACCAGTGTCACTGACGCGATGACCTGTATTCAGGACCAGTGTCACTGGTGCGGTGACCAGTATTCAGGACCAGTGTCACTGGTGCGATGATCTGTATTCGGGAGCAGTGTCACTGGTGCGATGACCAGTATTCAGGACCAGTGTCACTGGTGCGATGACCTGTATTCGGGAGCAGTGTCACTGGTGCGATGACCAGTATTCAAGACCAGTGTCACTGGTGCGGGACAAGTATTCAGGACTAGTGTCACTGATGCGATGACCAGTATTCAGGAGCAGTGTCACGGGTGCGATGATCTGTATTCAGGACCAGTGTCACTGGTGCGATAACCAGTATTCAGGAACAGTGTCACTGGTGCGGTGACCTGTATCCAGGACTAGTGTCACCTGTGCAATGACCAGTATTCAGGAGCAGTGTCACTGGTGCGGTGACCAGTATTCAGGAGCAGTGTCACTGGTGCGGTGACCAGTATTCAGGACCAGTGTCACTGGTACGATGATCTGTAATCAGGAGCAGTGTCACTGGTGCGATGACCTGTATTCAGGACCAGTGTCGCTGATGCGGAGACCTGTATTCAGGACCAGTGTCACTGCTGCGATGACCTGTTTTCAGGAGCAGTGTCACTGATGCGGAGACCTGTATTCTGGACCAGTGTCACTGCTGCGATGACCAGTATTCAAGAGCAGTGTCACTGGTGCAATGATCTATATTCAGTATCAGTGTCAGTGGTGCGCTGACCAGCATTCAGGACCAGTGTCACTGGTGCGATGACCAGTATTCAGGGTCAGTGTCACTGGAGAGATGACCTGTATTCAGGACCAGTGTCACTGATGCAGTGACCAGTATTCTGGACCAGTGTCACTGATGCGATGACCAGTATTCAGGAGCAGTGTCACGGGTGCGATGATCTGTATTCAGGACCATTGTCACTGGTGCGGTGACCTGTATTCAGGAGTAGTGTCACTGGTGCGATGACCTATGTTCAGGACTAGTGTCACCTGTGCAATGACCAGTATTCAGGAGCAGTGTCACTGGTGCGGTGACCAGCATTCAGGAGCAGTGTCACTGGTGCGGTGACCAGAATTCTGGACCAGTGTCACTGGTGCGATGATCTGTATTCAGGAGCAGTGTCACTGGTGCGATGAACAATATTCAGGATCAGTGTCACTGGTGCGGGACAAGTATTCAGGACCAGTGTCACTGATGCGATGACCAGTATTCAGGACCAGTGTCACGGGTGCGATGATCTGTATTCAGGACCAGTGTCAGTGGTGCGGTGACCTGTATTCAGGACCAGTGTCACTGATGCGATGACCTGTATCCAGAACCAGTGTCACTGATGTGATGACCAGCATTCAGGACCAGTGTCACTGATGCGATGACCTGTATTCAGGACCAGTGTCACTGGTGCGGTGACCAGTATTCAGGACCAGTGTCACTGGTGCGATGATCTGTATTCGGGAGCAGTGTCACTGGTGCGATGACCAGTATAAAGGACCAGTGTCACTGGTGCGATGACCTGTATTCGGGAGCAGTGTCACTGGTGCGATGACCAGTATTCAGGACCAGTGTCACTGGTGCGATGGCCTGTATTCGGGAGCAGTGTCACTGGTGCGATGACCAGTATTCAAGACCAGTGTCACTGGTGCGGGACAAGTATTCAGGACTAGTGTCACTGATGCGATGACCAGTATTCAGGAGCAGTGTCACGGGTGCGATGATCTGTATTCAGGACCAGTGTCACTGGTGCGATAACCAGTATTCAGGAACAGTGTCACTGGTGCGGTGACCTGTATCCAGGACTAGTGTCACCTGTGCAATGACCAGTATTCAGGAGCAGTGTCACTGGTGCGGTGACCAGTATTCAGGAGCAGTGTCACTGGTGCGGTGACCAGTATTCAGGACCAGTGTCACTGGTACGATGATCTGTAATCAGGAGCAGTGTCACTGGTGCGATGACCTGTATTCAGGACCAGTGTCGCTGATGCGGAGACCTGTATTCAGGACCAGTGTCACTGCTGCGATGACCTGTTTTCAGGAGCAGTGTCACTGATGCGATAACCAGTATTCTGGACCAGTGTCACTGCTGCGATGACCAGTATTCAAGAGCAGTGTCACTGGTGCAATGATCTATATTCAGTATCAGTGTCAGTGGTGCGCTGACCAGTATTCAGGACCAGTGTCACTGGTGCGATGACCAGTATTCAGGGTCAGTGTCACTGGAGAGATGACCTGTATTCAGGACCAGTGTCACTGATGCGGTGACCAGTATTCTGGACCAGTGTCACTGATGCGATGACCAGTATTCAGAAGCAGTGTCACGGGTGCGATGATCTGTATTCAGGACCATTGTCACTGGTGCGGTGACCTGTATTCAGGAGTAGTGTCACTGGTGCGATGACCTGTGTTCAGGACTAGTGTCACCTGTGCAATGACCAGTATTCAGGAGCAGTGTCACTGGTGCGGTGACCAGCATTCAGGAGCAGTGTCACTGGTGCGGTGACCAGAATTCTGGACCAGTGTCACTGGTGCGATGATCTGTATTCAGGAGCAGTGTCACTGGTGCGATGAACAATATTCAGGACCAGTGTCACTGGTGCGGGACAAGTATTCAGGACCAGTGTCACTGATGCGATGACCAGTATTCAGGACCAGTGTCACGGGTGCGATGATCTGTATTCGGGAGGAGTGTCACTGGTGCCATGACCAGTATTCAGGACCAGTGTCACTGATGCGATGACCTGTATCCAGAACCAGTGTCACTGATGTGATGACCAGCATTCAGGACCAGTGTCACTGATGCGATGACCTGTATTCAGGACCACTGTCACTGGTGCGGTGACCAGTATTCAGGACCAGAGTCACTGGTGCGATGATCTGTATTCGGGAGCAGTGTCACTGGTGCGATGACCACTATTCAGGACCAGTGTCACTGGTGCGATTACCTGTATTCGGGAGCAGTGTCACTGGTGCGATGACCAGTATTCAAGACCAGTGTCACTGGTGCGGGACAAGTATTCAGGACTAGTGTCACTGATGCGATGACCAGTATTCAGGAGCAGTGTCACGGATGCGATGATCTGTATTCAGGACCAGTGTCACTGGTGCGATAACCAGTATTCAGGAACAGTGTCACTGGTGCGGTGACCTGTATCCAGGACTAGTGTCACCTGTGCAATGACCAGTATTCAGGAGCAGTGTCACTGGTGCGGTGACCAGTATTCAGGAGCAGTGTCACTGGTGCGGTGACCAGTATTCAGGACCAGTGTCACTGGTACGATGATCTGTATTCAGGACTAGTGTCACCTGTGCAATGACCAGTATTCAGGAGCAGTGTCACTGATGCGGTGACCAGTATTTAGGACCAGCATCACTGAAGCGGTGACCAGTATTCAGAACCAGTGTCACTGATGCGATGACCGGCATTCAGGACCAGTATCACTGATGTGGTGACCTGTAATCAGGACCAGTGTTACAGATGCATTGACCAGTATTCAGGAGCAGTGTCACTGGTGCGATGACCTATATTCAGGACCAGTGTCATTGGTGCGGTGACCTGTATTCAGGACCAGTGTCACTGATGCGATGACCTGTATCCAGAACCAGTGTCACTGATGTGATGACCAGCATTCAGGACCAGTGTCACTGATGCGATGACCTGTATTCAGGACCAGTGTCACTGGTGCGATGACCCGTATTCAAGACCAGTGTCACTGGTGCGGGACAAATATTCAGGACCAGTGTCACTGATGCGATGACCAGTATTCAGGAGCAGTGTCATGGGTGCGATGATCTGTATTCATGAGAAGTGTCACTAGTGCGATAACCATTATTCAGGAACAGCGTCACTGGTGCGGTGACCAGTATTCAGGACTAGTGTCACCTGTGCAATGACCAGTATTCAGGAGCAGTGTCACTGGTGCGGTGACCAGTATTCAGAAGCAGTGTCACTGGTGCCATGACCAGTATTCAGGACCAGTGTCACTGGTGCGAAGATCTGTATTCAGGAGCAGTGTCTCTGGTGCGATGACTAGTATTCAGGACCAGTGTCTCTGGTGCGGGACAAGTATTCAGAACCAGTGACACTGATACGTTGACCAGTATTCAGGACAAGTGTCACGGGTGCGATTATCTGTATTCAGGACCAGTGTCACTGGTGCGATGACCAGTATTCAGGCCCAGTGTCACTGGTGTGGTGACCTGTATTCAGGAGTAGTGTCACTGGAGCGATGACCTGTATTCAGGTCTAGTGTCACTGGTGCGATGACCAGTATTCAGGACCAGTGTCACTGGTGCTGGACAGGTATTCAGGACCAGTGTCACTGATACGATGACCAGTATTCAGGACCAGTGTCACGGGTGCGATGATCTGTATTCAGGAGTAGTGTCACTGGTGCGATGACCTGTATTCAGGACTAGTGTCACCTCTGCTATGACCAGTATTCAGGAGCAGTGTCACTGATGTGGTGACCAGTATTCAGAACCAGTGTCACTGATGCGATGGCCTGCATTCAGGACCAGTATCACTGATGTGGTGACCTGTAATCAGGATCAGTGTTACAGATGCAATGACCAGTATTCAGGAGCAGTGTCACTGGTGCGATGACCTGTATTCAGGACCAGTGTCAGTGGTGCGGTGACCTGTATTCAAGACCAGTGTCACTGATGCGGTGAGCAGCATTCACGGCCAGGGACACTGGTGTGATGACCAGTGTTCAGGGCCTGTGTAACTGGTGCGATGACCTGTATCCAGAACCAATGTCACTGATGCGATGACCAGCATTCAGGATCAGTGTCACTGGTGCGATGACCTGTATTCAAGAGCAGTGTCACTGCTGCGGTCACCAGTTTTCAGGACCAGTGTCACTGGTGCGATGATCTGTATTCGGGAGCAGTGTCACTGGTGCGATGACCAGTATTCAGGACCAGTGTCACTGGTGCGATGATCTGTATTCGGGAGCAGTGTCACTGGTGCGATGACCAGTATTCAAGACCAGTGTCACTGGTGCGGGACAAGTATTCAGGATCAGTGTCACTGATGCGATGACCAGTATTCAGGAGCAGTGTCACTGGTGCGATAACCAGTATTCAGGAACAGTGTCACTGGTGCGGTGACCTGTATTCAGGAGTAGTGTCATTGGTGCGATGACCTGTATCCAGGACTAGTGTCACCTGTGCAATGACCAGTATTCAGGAGCAGTGTCACTGGTGCGGTGACCAGTATTCAGGACCAGTGTCACTGGTGCGATGATCTGTATTCAGGAGCAGTGTCGCTGTTGCGATGACCTGTATTCTGGACCCGCATCACTGATGCGATGACTTGTATTCAGGACCAGTGTCACTGATACGGTGAGCAGTATTCAGGGCCAGTGTCACTGATGCGATGACCTGTATTCAGGACCAGTGTCACTGATGCAGAGACCTGCATTCAGGACCAGTGTCACGGATGCGATGACCAATATTCAGGACCAGTGTCACTGGTGCGATGATCTGTATTCGGGAGCAGTGTCACTGGTGCGATGACCAGTATTCAAGACCAGTGTCACTGGTGCGGTGACCTGTATTCAGGACCAGTGTCACTGATGCGGTGAGCAGCATTCAGGGCCAGGGTCACTGGTGTAATGACCAGTGTTCAGGGCCTGTGTCACTGGTGCGATGACCTGTATCCAGAACCAGTGTCACTGATGCGATGACCAGCATTCAGGACCAGTGTCACTGATGCGGAGACCTGTATTCAGCACCAGTGTCACGGATGCGATGACCAATATTCAGGACCAGTGTACACTGGTGCGATGATCTATATTCAGGAGCAGTGTCACTGGTGCGGTGACCAGTATTCAGGACCAGTGTCACTGGTGCGATGACCAGTATTCAGGACCAGTGTCACTGGTGCGTTGACCAGTATTCAGGAGCAGTGTCACGGGTTTGATGATCTGTATTCAGGACCTGTGTCACTGGTGCGATAACCAGTATTCAGGACTAGTGTCACTGGTGCGGTGACGTGTATTCAGGAGTAGTGTCACTGGTGCGATGACCCGTATCCAGGACTAGTGTCACCTGTGCAATGACCAGTATTCAGGAGCAGTGTCACTGGTGCGGTGACCAGTATTCAGGAGCAGTGTCACTGGTGCGGTGACCAGAATTCTGGACCAGTGTCACTGGTGCGATGATCTGTATTCAGGAGCAGTGTCACTGGTGCGATGAACAGTATTCAGGACCAGTGTCACTGGTGCGGGACAAGTATTCAGGACCAGTGTCACTGATGCGATGACCAGTATTCAGGACCAGTGTCACGGGTGCGATGATCTGTATTCAGGACCAGTGTCACTTGTGTGGTGACCTGTATTCAGGAGTAGTGTCACTGGTGCGATGACCTGTATTCAGGACTAGTGTCACCTGTGCAATGACCAGTATTCAGGAGCAGTGTCACTGATGCGGTGATCAGTATTTAGGACCAGCATCACTGAAGCGGTGACCAGTATTCAGAACCAGTGTCACTGATGCGATGACCGGCATTCAGGACCAGTATCACTGATGTGGTGACCTCTAATCAGGACCAGTGTTACAGATGCATTGACCAGTATTCAGGAGCAGTGTCACTGGTGCGATGACCAGTATTCAGGGTCAGTGTCACTGGAGAGATGACCTGTATTCAGGACCAGTGTCACTGATGCGGTGACCAGTATTCTGGACCAGTGTCACTGATGCGATGACCAGTATTCAGGAGCAGTGTCACGGGTGCGATGATCTGTATTCAGGACCATTGTCACTGGTGCGGTGACCTGTATTCAGGAGTAGTGTCACTGGTGCGATGACCTGTGTTCAGGACTAGTGTCACCTGTGCAATGACCAGTATTCAGGAGCAGTGTCACTGGTGCGGTGACCAGCATTCAGAAGCAGTGTCACTGGTGCGGTGACCAGAATTCTGGACCAGTATCACTGGTGCGATGATCTGTATTCAGGAGCAGTGTCACTGGTGCGATGAACAATATTCAGGACCAGTGTCACTGGTGCGGGACAAGTATTCAGGACCAGTGTCACTGATGCGATGACCAGTATTCAGGAGCAGTGTCACGGGTGCGATGATCTGTATTCAGGACCAGTGTCACTGGTGTGGTGACCTGTATTCAGGAGTAGTGTCACTGGTGCGATGACCTGTATTCAGGACTAGTGTCACCTGTGCAATGACCAGTATTCAGGAGCAGTGTCACTGATGCGGTGACCAGTATTTAGGACCAGCATCACTGAAGCGGTGACCAGTATTCAGAACCAGTGTCACTGATGCGATGACCAGCATTCAGGACCAGTATCACTGATGTGGTGACCTGTAATCAGGACCAGTGTTACAGATGCATTGACCAGTATTCAGGAGCAGTGTCACTGGTGCGATGACCTATATTCAGGACCAGTGTCATTGGTGCGGTGACCTGTATTCAGGACCAGTGTCACTGATGCGATGACCTGTATCCAGAACCAGTGTCACTGATGTGATGACCAGCATTCAGGACCAGTGTCACTGATGCGATGACCTGTGTTCAGGACCAGTGTCACTGGTGCGATGACCAGTATTCAAGACCTGTGTCACTGGTGCGGGACAAGTATTCAGGACCAGTGTCACTGATGCGATGACCAGTTTTCAGGAGCAGTGTCATGGGTGCGATGATCTGTATTCAGGAGAAGTGTCACTAGTGCGATAACCATTATTCAGGAACAGTGTCACTGGTGCGGTGACCTGTATTCAGGAGTAGTGTCACTGGTGCGATGACCTGTATCCAAGACTAGTGTCACCTGTGCAATGACCAGTATTCAGGAGCAGTGTCACTGGTGCGGTGACCAGTATTCAGAAGCAGTGTCACTGGTGCCATGACCAGTATTCAGGAGCAGTGTCACTGGTGCGATGATCTGTATTCAGGAGCAGTGTCTCTGGTGCGATGACTAGTATTCAGGACCAGTGTCTCTGGTGCGGGACAAGTATTCAGAACCAGTGACACTGATACGTTGACCAGTATTCAGGACAAGTTTCACGGGTGCGATGATCTGTATTCAGGACCAGTGTCACTGGTGCGATGACCAGTATTCAGGCCCAGTGTCACTGGTGTGGTGACCTGTATTCAGGAGTAGTGTCACTGGAGCGATGACCTGTATTCAGGTCTAGTGTCACTGGTGCGATGACCAGTATTCAGGACCAGTGTCACTGGTGCTGGACAGGTATTCAGGACCAGTGTCACTGATACGATGACCAGTATTCAGGACCAGTGTCACGGGTGCGATGATCTGTATTCAGGAGTAGTGTCACTGGTGCGATGACCTGTATTCAGGACTAGTGTCACCTCTGCAATGACCACGATTCAGGAGCAGTGTCACTGATGCGATGGCCTGCATTCAGGACCAGTATCACTGATGTGGTGACCTGTAATCAGGATCAGTGTTACAGATGCAATGACCAGTATTCAGGAGCAGTGTCACTGGTGCGATGACCTGTATTCAGGACCAGTGTCAGTGGTGCGGTGACCTGTATTCAAGACCAGTGTCACTGATGCGGTGACCAGTATTCAGAACCAGTGTCACTGATGCGATGGCCTGCATTCAGGACCAGTATCACTGATGTGGTGACCTGTAATCAGGATCAGTGTTACAGATGCAATGACCAGTATTCAGGAGCAGTGTCACTGGTGCGATGACCTGTATTCAGGACCAGTGTCAGTGGTGCGGTGACCTGTATTCAAGACCAGTGTCACTGATGCGGTGAGCAGCATTCACGGCCAGGGACACTGGTGTGATGACCAGTGTTCAGGGCCTGTGTAACTGGTGCGATGACCTGTATCCAGAACCAATGTCACTGATGCGATGACCAGCATTCAGGATCAGTGTCACTGGTGCGATGACCTGTATTCAAGAGCAGTGTCACTGCTGCGGTCACCAGTTTTCAGGACCAGTGTCACTGGTGCGATGATCTGTATTCGGGAGCAGTGTCACTGCTGCGATGACCAGTATTCAGGACCAGTGTCACTGGTGCGATGATCTGTATTCGGGAGCAGTGTCACTGGTGCGATGACCAGTATTCAAGACCAGTGTCACTGGTGCGGGACAAGTATTCAGGATCAGTGTCACTGATGCGATGACCAGTATTCAGGAGCAGTGTCACTGGTGCGATAACCAGTATTCAGGAACAGTGTCACTGGTGCGGTGACCTGTATTCAGGAGTAGTGTCATTGGTGCGATGACCTGTATCCAGGACTAGTGTCACCTGTGCAATGACCAGTATTCAGGAGCAGTGTCACTGGTGCGGTGACCAGTATTCAGGACCAGTGTCACTGGTGCGGTGACCAGTATTCAGGACCAGTGTCACTGGTGCGATGATCTGTATTCAGGAGCAGTGTCACTGGTGCGATGACCAGTATTCAGGACCTGTGTCAGTGGTGCGGTGACCTGTATTCAGGACCAGTGTCACTGATGCGGTGAGCAGCATTCAGGGCCAGGTTCACTGGTGTGACGACCAGTGTTCAGGGCCTGTGTCACTGGTGCGATGACCTGTATCCAGGACCAGTGTCACTGATGCGATGACCAGTATTCAGGCCCAGTGTCACTGATGCGGTGAGCAGCATTCAGGGCCAGGGTCACTGGTGTGATGACCAGTGTTCAGGGCCTGTGTCACTCGTGCGATGACCTGTATCCAGGACCAGTGTCACTGATGCGGAGACCTGTATTCAGGACCAGTGTCACGGATGCAATGACCAATATTCTGGACCAGTGTCACTGTTGCGATGACCTGTATTCTGGACCCGCATCACTGATGCGATGACTTGTATTCAGGACCAGAGTCACTGATGCGGTGAGCAGTATTCAGGGCCAGTGTCACTGATGCGATGACCTGTATTCAGGACCAGCGTCACTGATGCAGAGACCTGCATTCAGGACCAGTGTCACGGATGCGATGACCAATATTCAGGACCAGTGTCACTGGTGCGATGATCTGTATTCGGGAGCAGTGTCACTGGTGCGATGACCAGTATTCAAGACCAGTGTCACTGGTGCGGGACAAGTATTCAGGACCAGTGTCACTGATGCGATGACCAGTATTCAGGAGCAGTGTCATGGGTGCGATGATCTGTATTCAGGAGAAGTGTCACTGGTGCGATAACCATTATTCAGGAACAGTGTCACTGGTGCGGTGACCTGTATTCAGGAGTAGTGTCACTGGTGCGATGACCTGTATCCAGGACTAGTGTCACCTGTGCAATGACCAGTTTTCAGGAGCAGTGTCACTGGTGCGGTGACCAGTATTCAGAAGCAGTGTCACTGGTGCCATGACCAGTATTCAGGACCAGTGTCACTGGTGCGATGATCTGTATTCAGGACCAGTGTCACTGGTGCGATGACTAGTATTCAGGACCAGTGTCTCTGGTGCGCGACAAGTATTCAGAACCAGTGACACTGATACGTTGACCAGTATTCAGGACCAGTGTCACGGGTGCGATGATCTGTATTCAGGACCAGTGTCACTGGTGCGATGACCAGTATTCAGGCCCAGTGTCACTGGTGTGGTGACCTGTATTCAGGAGTAGTGTCACTGGAGCGATGACCTGTATTCAGGACTAGTGTCACTGGTGCGATGACCAGTATTCAGGACCAGTGTCACTGGTGCTGGACAGGTATTCAGGACCAGTGTCACTGATACGATGACCAGTATTCAGGACCAGTGTCACGGGTGCGATGATTTGTATTAAGGAGTAGTGTCACTGGTGCGATGACCTGTATTCAGGACTAGTGTCACCTCTGCAATGACCAGTATTCAGGAGCAGTGTCACTGATGTGGTAACCAGTCTTCAGAACCAGTGAAACTGATGCGATGGCCTGCATTCAGGACCAGTATCACTGATGTGGTGACCTGTCATCAGGATCAGTGTTACAGATGCAATGACCAGTATTCAGGAGCAGTGTCACTGGTGCGATGACCTGTATTCAGGACCAGTGTCAGTGGTGCGGTGACCTGTATTCAGGACCAGTGTCACTGATGCGGTGAGCAGCATTCACGGCCAGGGACACTGGTGTGATGCCCAGTGTTCAGGGTCTGTGTAACTGGTGCGATGACCTGTATCCAGAACCAATGTCACTGATGCGATGACCAGCATTCAGGACCAGTGTCACTGGTGCGATGACCTGTATTCAAGAGCAGTGTCACTGGTGCGGTGACCAGTATTCAGGACCAGTGTCACTGGTGCGATGATCTGTATTCGGGAGCAGTGTCACTGGTGCGATGACCATTATTCAGGACCAGTGTCACTGGTGCGATGATCTGTATTCGGGAGCAGTGTCACTGGTGCGATGACCAGTATTCAAGACCAGTGTCACTGGTGCGGGACAAGTATTCAGGATCAGTGTCACTAATGCGATGACCAGTATTCAGGAGCAGTGTCACTGGTGCGATAACCAGTATTCAGGAACAGTGTCACTGGTGCAGTGAACTGTATTCAGGAGTAATGTCATTGGTGCGATGACCTGTATCCAGGACTAGTGTCACCTGTGCAATGACCAGTATTCAGGAGCCGTGTCACTGGTGCGGTGACCAGTATTCAGGACCAGTGTCACTGGTGCGGTGACCAGTATTCAGGACCAGTGTCACTGGTGCGATGATCTGTATTCAGGAGCAGTGTCACTGGTGCGATGACCAGTATTCAGGACCAGTGTCAGTGGTGCGGTGACCTGTATTCAGGCCCAGTGTCACTGATGCGGTGAGCAGCTTTCAGGGCCAGGTTCACTTGTGTGATGACCAGTGTTCAGGGCCTGTGTCACTGGTGCGATGACCTGTATCCAGGACCAGTGTCACTGATGCGATGACCAGTATTCAGGCCCAGTGTCACTGATGCGGTGAGCAGCATTCAGGGCCAGGGTCACTGGTGTGATGACCAGTGTTCAGGGCCTGTGTCACTCGTGCGATGACCTGTATTCAGGACCAGTGTCACTGATGCGGAGACCTGTATTCAGGACCAGTGTCACGGATGCGATGACCAATATTCTGGACTAGTGTCGCTGTTGCGATGACCTGTATTCTGGACCCGCATCACTGATGCGATGACTTGTATTCAGGACCAGTGTCACTGATGCGGTGAGCAGTATTCAGGGCCAGTGTCACTGATGCGATGACCTGTATTCAGGACCAGTGTCACTGATGCAGAGACCTGTATTCAGGACCAGTGTCACGGATGCGATGACCAATATTCAGGACCAGTGTCACTGGTGCGATGATCTGTATTCGGGAGCAGTGTCACTGGTGCGATGACCAGTATTCAAGACCAGTGTCACTGGTGCGGGACAAGTATTCAGGACCAGTGTCACTGATGCGATGACCAGTATTCACGAGCAGTGTCATGGGTGCGATGATCTGTATTCAGGAGCAGTGTCACTGGTGCGATAACCAGTATTCAGGAACAGTGTCACTGGTGCGGTGACCTGTATTCAGGAGTAGTGTCACTGGTGCGATGACCTGTATCCAGGACCAATCTCACCTGTGCAATGACCAGTATTCAGGAGCAGTGTCACTGGTGCGGTGACCAGTATTCAGAAGCAGTGTCACTGGTGCCATGACCAGTATTCAGGACCAGTGTCACTGGTGCGATGATCTGTATTCAGGAGCAGTGTCTCTGGTGCGATGACTAGTATTCAGGACCAGTGTCTCTGGTGCGGAACAAGTATTCAGAACCAGTGACACTGATACGTTGACCAGTATTCAGGACCAGTGTCACGGGTGCGATGATCTGTATTCAGGACCAGTGTCACTGGTGCGATGACCAGTATTCAGGCCCAGTGTCACTGGTGTGGTGACCTGTATTCAGGAGTAGTGTCACTGGAGCAATGATCTGTATTCAGGACCAGTGTCACTGGAGCGATGACCAGTACTCAGGACCAGTGTCACTGGTGTGGTGACCTGTATTCAGGAGTAGTGTCAATAGTGCGATGACCTGTATTCAGGACTAGTGTCACCTGTGCAATGATCAGTATTCAGGAGCAGTGTCACTAATGCGGTGACCAGTATTCAGGACCAGCATCACTGATGCGGTGACCAGTATTCAGAACCAGTGTCACTGATGTGGTGACCTGTAATCAGGACCAGTGTCACAGATGCAATGACCAGTATTCAGGACCAGTGTCAGTGGTGCGGTGACCTGTATTCAGGACCAGTGTCACTGATGCGGTGAGCAGCATTCAGGGCCAGGGTCACTGGTGTAATGACCAGTGTTCAGGGCCTGTGTCACTGGTGCGATGACCTGTATCCAGAACCAGTGTCACTGATGCGATGACCAGCATTCAGGGTCAGTGTCACTGGTGCGATGACCTGTATTCAGGACCAGTGTCACTGATGCGGAGACCTGTATTCAGCACCAGTGTCACGGATGCGATGACCAATATTCAGGACCAGTGTCACTGGTGCGATGACCTGTATTCTGGACCCACATCACTGATGCGATGACTTGTATTCAGGTCCAGTGTCACTGATGCGGTGAGCTGTATTCAGGGCCAGTGTCACTGATGCAATGATCTGTATTCAGGAGCAGTGTCACGGGTGCGATGATCTGTATTCAGGACCAGTGGCATTGGTGCGATGACCAGTATTCAGTACCAATGTCACTGGTGCGGTGACCTGTATTCAGGAGTAGTGTCACTGATGCGGTGACCTGTGTTCAGGAACAGTGTCACCTGTGTGATGACCAGTATTCAGGACCAGCATCACTGATGCGGTGAGCAGTATTCAGGAACATCGTCACTGATGCGGAGACCAGTATTCAGAACCAGTGTCACTGATGCGATGACCTGCATTCAGGACCAGTCTCACTGATGTGGTGACCTGTAATCAGGACCAGTGTCACAAATGCAATGACCAGTATTCAGGAGCATTGTCACTGGTGCGATGACTTGTATTCAAGACCAGTGTCAGTGGTGCGATGACCAGTATCCAGGACCAGTGTCACTGATGCGGAGACCTGTATTCAGGACCAGTGTCACGGATGCGAGGACCAGTATTCAGAACCAATGTCATTGGTGCCGTGACCAGTATTCAGGACGAGTGTCATTGGTGCGATGACCTGCATTCAAGTGCAGTGTCACTGGTGCAATGATCTATATTCAGGAGCAGTGTCACTGGTGCGGTGACCAGTATTCAGGACCAGTGTCACTGGTGCGATGACCAGTATTCAGGACCAGTGTCACTGGTGCGTATGACCAGTATTCAGGAGCAGTGTCACGGGTTTGATGATCTGTATTCAGGACCTGTGTCACTGGTGCGATAACCAGTATTCAGGACTAGTGTCACTGGTGCGGTGACGTGTATTCAGGAGTAGTGTCACTGGTGCGATGACCCGTGTCCAGGACTAGTGTCACCTGTGCAATGACCAGTATTCAGGAGCAGTGTCACTGGTGCGGTGACCAGTATTCAGGAGCAGTGTCACTGGTGCGGTGACCAGAATTCTGGACCAGTGTCACTGGTGCGATGATCTGTATTCAGGAGCAGTGTCACTGGTGCGATGAACAGTATTCAGGACCAGTGTCACTGGTGCAGGACAAGTATTCAGGACCAGTGTCACTGATGCGATGACCAGTATTCAGGACCAGTGTCACGGGTGCGATGATCTGTATTCAGGACCAGTGTCACTTGTGTGGTGACCTGTATTCAGGAGTAGTGTCACTGGTGCGATGACCTGTATTCAGGACTAGTGTCACCTGTGCAATGACCAGTATTCAGGAGCAGTGTCACTGATGCGGTGATCAGTATTTAGGACCAGCATCACTGAAGCGGTGACCAGTATTCAGAACCAGTGTCACTGATGCGATGACCGGCATTCAGGACCAGTCTCACTGATGTGGTGACCTGTAATCAGGACCAGTGTCACAAATGCAATGACCAGTATTCAGGAGCATTGTCACTGGTGCGATGACCTGTATTCAAGACCAGTGTCAGTGGTGCGATGACCAGTATCCAGGACCAGTGTCACTGATGCGGAGACCTGTATTCAGGACCAGTGTCACGGATGCGAGGACCAGTATTCAGAACCAATGTCATTGGTGCCGTGACCAGTATTCAGGACGAGTGTCACTGGTGCGATGATCTGTATTCAGGAGCAGTGTCACTGGTGCGATGACCAGTATTCAGGACCTGTGTCAGTGGTGCGGTGACCTGTATTCAGGCCCAGTGTCACTGATGCGGTGAGCAGCATTCAGGGCCAGGTTCACTGGTGTGACGACCAGTGTTCAGGGCCTGTGTCACTGGTGCGATGACCTGTATCCAGTACCAGTGTCACTGATGCGATGACCAGTATTCAGGCCCAGTGTCACTGATGCGGAGAGCAGCATTCAGGGCCAGGGTCACTGGTGTGATGACCAGTGTTCAGGGCCTGTGTCACTCGTGCGATGACCTGTATCCAGGACCAGTGTCACTGATGCGGAGACCTGTATTCAGGACCAGTGTCACGGATGCGATGACCAATATTCTGGACCAGTGTCACTGTTGCGATGACCTGTATTCTGGACCCGCATCACTGATGCGATGACTTGTATTCAGGACCAGTGTCACTGATACGGTGAGCAGTATTCAGGGCCAGTGTCACTGATGCGATGACCTGTATTCAGGACCAGTGTCACTGATGCAGAGACCTGCATTCAGGACCAGTGTCACGGATGCGATGACCAATATTCAGGACCAGTGTCACTGGTGCGATGATCTGTATTCGGGAGCAGTGTCACTGGTGCGATGACCAGTATTCAAGACCAGTGTCACTGGTGCGGGACAAGTATTCAGGACCAGTGTCACTGATGCGATGACCAGTATTCAGGACCAGTGTCAGTGGTGCGGTGACCTGTATTCAGGACCAGTGTCACTGATGCGGTGAGCAGCATTCAGGGCCAGGGTCACTGGTGTAATGACCAGTGTTCAGGGCCTGTGTCACTGGTGCGATGACCTGTATCCAGAACCAGTGTCACTGATGCGATGACCAGCATTCAGGACCAGTGTCACTGATGTGGAGACCTGTATTCAGCACCAGTGTCACGGATGCGATGACCAATATTCAGGACCAGTGTCACTGGTGCGATGATCTATATTCAGGAGCAGTGTCACTGGTGCAGTGACCAGTATTCAGGAGCAGTGTCACGGGTTTGATGATCTGTATTCAGGACCTGTGTCACTGGTGCGATAACCAGTATTCAGGACTAGTGTTACTGGTGCGGTGACGTGTATTCAGGAGTAGTGTCACTGGTGCGATGACCCGTATCCAGGACTAGTGTCACCTGTGCAATGACCAGTATTCAGGAGCAGTGTCACTGGTGCAGTGACCAGTATTCAGGAGCAGTGTCACTGGTGCGGTGACCAGAATTCTGGACCAGTGTCACTGGTGCGATGATCTGTATTCAGGAGCAGTGTCACTGGTGCGATGAACAGTATTCAGGACCAGTGTCACTGGTGCGGGACAAGTATTCAGGACCAGTGTCACTGATGCGATGACCAGTATTCAGGACCAGTGTCACGGGTGCGATGATCTGTATTCAGGACCAGTGTCACTTGTGTGGTGACCTGTATTCAGGAGTAGTGTCACTGGTGCGATGACCTGTATTCAGGACTAGTGTCACCTGTGCAATGACCAGTATTCAGGAGCAGTGTCACTGATGGGGTGATCAGTATTCAGGACCAGCATCACTGAAGCGGTGACCAGTATTCAGAACCAGTGTCACTGATGCGATGACCTGCATTCAGGACCAGTATCACTGATGTGGTGACCTGTAATCAGGACCAATGTTACAGATGCAATGACCAGTATTCAGGAGCAGTGTCACTGGTGCGATGACCTGTATTCAGGACCAATGTCAGTGGTGCGGTGACCTGTATTCAGGACCAGTGTCACTGATGCGGTGAGCAGCATTCAGGGCCTGGGTCACTGGTGTGATGACCAGTGTTCAGGGCCTGTGTCACTGGTGCGATGACCTGTATCCAGAACCAGTGTCACTAATGCGATGACCAGCATTCAGGACCAGTGTCACTGATGCGATGACCTGTATTCAGGACCAGTGTCACTGGTGCGGTGACCAGTATTCAGGACCAGTGTCACTGGTGCGGTGACCAGTATTCAGGACCAGTGTCACTGGTGCGATGAGCAGTATTCAGGACCAGTGTCATGGGTTAGATGACCTGTATTCAGGACCAGTTTCACTGGTGCGATAACCAATATTCAGGAACAGTGTCACTGGTGCGGTGACCTGTATCCAGGACTCGTGTCACCTGTGCAATGACCAGTATTCAGGAGCAGTGTCACTGGTGTGGTGACCAGTATGCAGGAGCAGTGTCACTGGTGCGGTGACCAGTATTCAGGACCAGTGTCACTGGTGCGATGATCTGTAATCAGGAGCAGTGTCACTGGTGCGATGACCTGTATTCAGGACCAGTGTCGCTGATGCAGAGACCTGTATTCAGGACCAGTGTCACTGCTGCGATGACCTGTTTTCAGGAGCAGTGTCACGGGTGCGATGATCTGTATTCAGGACCAGTGGCATTGGTGCGATGACCAGTATTCAGGACCAGCGTCACTGATGCGGTGACCTGTATTCAGGACCAGTGTCACTGATGCGGTGAGCAGTATTCAGGACCAGCGTCACTGATGCGAGAACCAGTATTTAGGACCAGTGTCACTGGTGCGATGACTTATATTCAAGACCGGTGTCACTGGTGCGATGACCAGTATTCAGGAGCAGTGTCACTGATGTGGTGACCAGTATTCAAGATCAGCATCACTGATGCGGTGAGCAGTATTCAGGACCAGTGTCACTGGTGCGGTGACCTGTATTCAGGAGCAGTGTCTCTGATGGGATGGCCACTATTCAGGACCAGTGTCACTGGAGCGGTGACCAGTATTCAGGCCCAGTGTACTGATGGGATGGCCACTATTCAGGACCAGTGTCACTGGTGAGATGATCTGTATTCAGGACCAGTGTCAATGATGCGATGACCTGTATTCAGGACCATTGTCACTGGTGCAATGAACAGTATTTAGGAGCATTGTTACTGATGCGGTGACCTGTATTCAGGACCAGTCTCACTAGTGCGATGACCAGTATTCAGGACCAGTGTCACTGATGCGATGACCGATATTCCGGACCAGTGTCACTGATGCGGTGAGCAGTATTCAGGACCAGTGTCACTGGTGCGGTGACGTGTATTCAGGACCAGTGTCACTGATACGATGACCAGTATTCAGGAGCAGTGTCACGGGTGCGATGATCTGTATTCAGGACCAGTGTCACTGGTGCGATGACCAGTATTCAGGACCAGTGTCACTGATGTGGTGACCTGTATTCAGGACTAGTGTCACCTGTGCAATGACCAGTATTCAGGAGCAGTGTCACTGATGCGGTGACCAGTATTCAGGACCAGCATCACTGAAGCGGTGACCAGTATTCAGAACCAGTGTCACTGATGCGATGACCTGCATTCAGGACCAGTATCACTGATGTGGTGACCTGTAATCAGGACCAATGTTACAGATGCAATGACCAGTATTCAGGAGCAGTGTCACTGGTGCGATGACCTGTATTCAGGACCAATGTCAGTGGTGCGGTGACCTGTATTCAGGACCAGTGTCACTGATGCGGTGAGCAGCATTCAGGGCCTGGGTCACTGGTGTGATGACCAGTGTTCAGAGCCTGTGTCACTGGTGCGATGACCTGTATCCAGAACCAGTGTCACTGATGCGATGACCAGCATTCAGGACCAGTGTCACTGATGCGATGACCTGTATTCCGGACCAGTGTCACTGGTGCGGTGACCAGTATTCAGGACCAGTGTCACTGGTGCAGTGACCAGTATTCAGGACCAGTGTCACTGGTGCGATGAGCAGTATTCAGGACCAGTGTCACGGTTGCGATGATCTGTATTCAGGACCAGTGTCACTGGTGCGATAACCAGTATTCAGGAACAGTGTCACTGGTGCGGTGACCTGTATCCAGGACTCGTGTCACCTGTGCAATGACCAGTATTCAGGAGCAGTGTCACTGGTGCGGTGACCAGTATTCAGGAGCAGTGTCACTGGTGCGGTGACCAGTATTCAGGAGCAGTGTCACTGGTGCGATGATCTGTAATCTGGAGCAGTGTCACTGGTGCGATGACCTGTATTCTGGACCTGTGTCACTGCTGCGATGACCAGTATTCAAGAGCAGTGTCACTGGTGCAATGATCTATATTCAGTACCAGTGGCAGTGGTGCGCTGACCAGTATTCAGGACCAGTGTCTCTGGTGCGATCACCAGTATTCAGGACCAGCGTCACTGATGCGGTGACCTGTATTCAGGACCAGTGTCACTGATGCGGTGACCTGTATTCTGGACCAGTGTCACTGATGCGATGACCAGTATTCAGGAGCAGTGTCACGGGTGCGATGATCTGTATTCAGGACCAGTGGCATTGGTGCGATGACCAGTATTCAGGACCATTGTCACTGGTGTGGTGACCTGTATTCAGGAGTAGTGTCACTGGTGCGATGACCTGTGTTCAGGAACAGTGTCACCTGTGCGATGACCAGTATTCAGGAGCAATGTCACTGATGCGGTGACCAGTATTCAGGACCAGCATCACTGATGCGGTGAGCAGTATTCAGGAACATCGGCACTGATGTGGTGACCAGTATTCAGAACCAGTGTCACTGATGTGATGACCTGCATCAGGACCAGTCTCACTGATGTGGTGACCTGTAATCAGGACCAGTGTCACAAATGCAATGACCAGTATTCAGAACCAGTGTCACTGATGCGATGACCTGTATTCAGGACCAGTATCACTGATATGGTGACCTGTAATCAGGACCAGTGTCACAGATGCAATGACCAGTATTCAGGAGCATTGTCACTGGTGTGATGAGCAGTATTCAGGACCAGTTTCAGTGTTGCGGTGACCTGTATTCAGGACCAGTGTCATGATGCGGTGAGCAGCATTCAGTGCCATGGTCACTGGTGCGATGACCAGTATTCAGGGCCTGTGTCACTGGTGCGATGACCTGTATTCAGGACTAGTGTCACGGATGCGATGACCAGTATTCAGAACCAGTGTCACTGGTGCGATAACCAGTATTCAGGAACAGTGTCACTGGTGCAGTGACCAGTATCCAGGACTAGTGTCACCTGTGCAATGACCAGTATTCAGGAGCACTGTCACTGGTGCGGTGAGCAGTATTCAGGAGCAGTGTCACTGGTGCGGTGACCAGTATTCAGGACCAGTGTCACTGGTGCGATGATCTGTATTCAGGAGCAGTGTCACTGGTGCGATGACCAGTATTCAGGACCAGTGTCACTGATGCGATGACCTGTATTCAGGAGCAGTGTCACTGCTGCGATGACCTGTTTTCAGTACCAGTGTCACTGGTGCGATAACCAGTATTCAGGACCAGTGTCACTGTTGCGGTGACCTGTATTCAGGAGTAGTGTCACTGGTGCGATGACCTGTATTCAGGACTAGTGTCACCTGTGCAATGACCAGTATTCAGGAGCAGTGTCACTGATGCGGTGACCTGTATTCAGAACCAGTGTCACTGATGCGATGACCTGCATTCAGGACCAGTATCACTGATGTGGTGACCTGTAATCAGGACCAGTGTCACAGATGCAATGACCAGTATTCAAGAGCAGTGTCACTGGTGCGATGACCTGTATTCAGGACAAATATCACTGGTGCGGTGACCTGTATTGAGGACCAGTGTCACTGATGCGGTGAGCAGCATTCAGGGCCAGGGTCCCTGGTGCGATGACCAGTGTTCAGGGCCTGTGTCAGTGGTGCGATGACCTGTATCCAGGACAAGTGTCACTGATGCGGAGACCTGTATTCAGGACCAGAGTCACGGATGTGATGACCAGTATTCAGCACCAGTGTCACTGGTGCGATGAACTGTATTCAGGACCAGCGTCACTGATACGATGACTTGTACTCAGGACCAGTGTCACTGATGCGGTTAGCAGTAATCAGGACCAGTGTCACTGATGCGATGACCGATATTCAGGACCAGTGTCACTGATGCGGTGAGCAGTATTCAGGACCAGCGTCACTGATACGGTGACCAGTATTCAGGACCAGTGTCACTGCTGCGATGACCTGTATTCAGGGCCAGTGTCATTGATGCGATGACTAGTATTCAGGAGCAGTGTCACTGGTGCGGTGTCCAGTATTCAGGACCAGTGTCACTGATGCGGAGACCTGTATTCAGGAGCAGTGTCACTGATGCGATGACCAGTATTCAGGACCAGTGTCACTGGTGCGATGACCAGTATTCAGGACTAGTGTCACACATGCGATGACCTGTATTCAGGGCCAGTGTCATTGATGCGATGACTAGTATTCAGGAGCAGTGTCACTGGTGCGGTGTCCAGTATTCAGGACCAGTGTCACTGGTGCAGTGACCAGTATTCAGGCCCAGTGTCACTGATGGGATGGCCACTATTCAGGACCAGTGTCACTGGTGAGATGGTCTGTATTCAGGACCAGTGTCAATGATGCGATGACCTGTATTCAGGACCATTGCCACTGGTGCAATGAACAGTATTTAGTAGCATTGTTACTGATGCGGTGACCTGTATTCAGGACCAGTGTCACTAGTGTGATGACCTGCATTCAGGACCAGTGTCACTGCTGCGGTGAGCAGTATTCAGGACCAGCGTCACTGATGCGTTGACCTGTATTCAGGACCAGTGTCACTGATGCGGTGAGCAGTATTCAGGACCAGCGTCACTGGTGCAATGACTTATATTCAAGACCGGTGTCACTGGTGCGATGACCAGTATTCAGGAGCAGTGTCACTGATGCGGTGACCAGTATTCAAGATCAGCATCACTGATGCGGTGAGCAGTATTCAGGACCAGTGTCACTGGTGCGGGGACCTGTATTCAGGACCAGTGTTACTGATGCGATGACCTGTATTTAGGACCATTGTCACTGGTGCAATGAAAAGTATTTAGGAGCATTGTTACTGATGTGGTGACCTGTATTCAGGACCAGTATCACGGGTGCGATGACCAGTATTCAGGACCAGTGTCACTGATGCGATGACCGATATTCAGGACCAGTGTCACTGGTGAGATGATCTGTATTCAGGACCAGTGTCAATGATGCGATGACCTGTATTCAGGACCAGTGTCACTGGTGCAATGAACAGTATTTAGGAGCATTGTTACTGATGCGGTGACCTGTATTCAGGACCAGTATCACGGGTGCGATGATCTGTATTCAGGACCAGTGTCACTGGTGCGATGACCAGTATTCAGGACCAGTGTCACTGGTGTGGTGACCTGTATTCAGGACTAGTGTCACCTGTGCAATGACCAGTATTCAGGAGCAGTGTCCCTGATGCGGTGACCAGTATTCAGGACCAGCATCACTCAAGCGGTTACCAGTATTCAGAACCAGTGTCACTGATGCGATGACCTGCATTCAGGACCAGTATCACTGATGTGGTGACCTGTAATCAGGACCAATGTTACAGATGCAATGACCAGTATTCAGGAGCAGTGTCACTGGTACGATGACCTGTATTCAGGACCAATGTCAGTGGTGCGGTGACCTGTATTCAGGACCAGTGTCACTGATGCAGTGAGCGGCATTCAGGGCCTGGGTCACTGGTGTGATGACCAGTGTTCAGGGCCTGTATCACTGGTGCGAAGACCTGTATCCAGATCCAGTGTCACTGATGCGATGACCAGCATTCAGGACCAGTGTCACTGATGTGATGACCTGTATTCAGGACCATGTCACTGGTGCGGTGACCAGTATTCAGGACCAGTGTCACTGGTGCGGTGACCAGTATTCAGGACCAGTGTCACTGGTGCGATGAGCAGTATTCAGGACCAGTGTCACGGGTGCGATGATCTGTAATCAGGAGCAGTGTCACTGGTGCGATGACCAGTATTCAGGACTAGTGTCACTGGTGCGGTGACCTGTATTCAGGAACAGTTTCACTGGTGCGGTGACCTGTATCCAGGACTCGTGTCACCTGTGCAATGACCAGTATTCAGGAGCAGTGTTACTGGTGCGGTGACCAGTATTCAGGAGCAGTGTCACTGGTGCGGTGACCAGTATTCAGGACCAGTGTCACTGGTGCGATGATCTGTAATCAGGAGCAGTGTCACTGGTGCGATGACCTGTATTCAGGACCAGTGTCGCTGATGCGGAGACCTGTATTCAGGACCAGTGTCACTGCTGCGATGACCTGTTTTCAAGAGCAGTGTCACTGATGCGATAACCAGTATTCTGGACCAGTGTCACTGCTGCGATGACCAGTATTCAAGAGCAGTGTCACTGGTGCAATGATCTATATTCAGTACCAGTGTCAGTGGTGCGCTGACTAGTATTCAGGACCAGTTTCTCTGGTGCGATCACCAGTATTCAGGGTCAGTGTCACTGGTGAGATGACCTGTATTCAGGACCAGTGTCACTGATGCGGTGACCTGTATTCTGGACCAGTGTCACTGATGCGATGACCAGTATTCAGGAGCAGTGTCACGGGTGCGATGACCTGTATTCAGGACCAGTGGCATTGGTGCGATGACCAGTATTCAGGACCATTGTCACTGGTGCGGTGACCTTTATTCAGGAGTAGTGTCACTGGTGCGATGACCTGTGTTCAGGAACAGTGTCACCTGTGCGATGACCAGTATTCAGGAGCAATGTCACTGATGCGGTGACCAGTATTCAGGACCAGCATCACTGATACGGTGAGCATTATTCAGGAACATCGTCACTGATGCGGTGACCAGTATTCAGAACCAGTGTCACTGATGCGATGACCTGCATTCAGGACCAGTCTCACTGATGTGGTGACCTGTAATCAGGACCAGTGTCACAAATGCAATGACCAGTATTCAGAACCAGTGTCACTGATGCGATGACCTGTATTCAGGACCAGTATCACTGATGCGGTGACCTGTAATCAGGACCAGTGTCACAGATGCAATGACCAGTATTCAGGAGCATTGTCACTGGTGCGATGAGCAGTATTCAGGACCAGTGTCAGTGTTGCGGTGACCTGTATTCAGGACCAGTGTCACTGATGCGGTGTGCAGCATTCAGTGCCATGGTCACTGGTGCGATGACCAGTATTCAGGGCCTGTGTCACTGGTGCCGTGACCAGTATTCAGGACCAGTGTCACTGGTGCGATGACCTGTATTCAAGAGCAGTGTCACTGGTGCAATGATCTATATTCAGGAGCAGTGTCACTGGTGCGGTGACCAGTATTCAGGACCAGTGTCACTGGTGCGGTGACCAGTATTCAGGACCAGTGTCACTGGTGCGATGATCTGTATTCGGGAGCAGTGTCACTGGTGCGATGACCAGTATTCAAGACCAGTGTCACTGGTGCGGGACAAGTATTCAGGACCAGTGTCACTCATGCTATGACCAGTATTCAGGAGCAGTATCACGGGTGCGATGACCTGTATTCAGGACCAGTGTCACGGATGCGATGACCAGTTTTCAGAACCAGTGGCACTGGTGCCGTGACCAGTATTCAGGAGCATTGTCACTGGTGCGATGACCTGTATTCAAGAGCAGTGTCACTGGTGCAATGATCTATATTCAGGAGCAGTGTCACTGGTGCGGTGACCAGTATTCAGGACCAGTGTCACTGGTGCGGTGACCAGTATTCAGGACCAGTGTCACTGGTGCGATGATCTGTATTCGGGAGCAGTGTCACTGGTGCGATGACCAGTATTCAAGACCAGTGTCTCTGGTGCGGGACAAGTATTCAGGACCAGTGTCACTCATGCTATGACCAGTATTCAGGAGCAGTATCACGGGTGCGATGATCTGTATTCAGGACCAGTGTCACTGGTGCGATAATTAATATTCAGGACCAGTGTCACGGGTGCGGTGACCTGTATTCAGGAGTAGTGTCACTGGTGCGGTGACCAGTATTCAGGAGCAGTGTCACTGGTGCGGTGACCAATATTCAGGACCAGTGTCACTGGTGCGATGATCTGTATTTAGGACCAGTGTCACTAATGTGGTGACCTGTAATCAGGACCAGTGTCACAGATGCAATGACCAGTATTCAGGAGCATTGTCACTGGTGCGATGACCTGTATTCAGGACCAGTGTCAGTGGTGCAGTGACCTGTATTCAGGACCAGTGTCACTGATGCGGTGAGCAGCATTCAGGGCCATGGTCACTGTTGTGATGACCAGTATTCAGGGCCTGTGTCACTGGTGCGATGATCTGTATTCAGGACCAATGTCACGGATGCGATGACCAGTATTCAGAACCAGTGTCACTGGTGACGTGACCAGTATTCAGGACCAGTGTCACTGGTGCGATGACCTGTATTCAAGAGCAGTGTCACTGGTGCAATGATGTATATTCAGGAGCAGTGTCACTGGTGCGTTGACCAGTATTCAGGACCAGTGTCACTGATGCGATGACCGATATTCAGGACCAGTGTCACTGGTGAGATGATCTGTATTCAGGACCAGTGTCAATGATGCGATGACCTGTATTCAGGACCAGTGTCACTGGTGCAATGAACAGTATTTAGGAGCATTGTTACTGATGCGGTGACCTGTATTCAGGACCAGTATCACGGGTGCGATGATCTGTATTCAGGACCAGTGTCACTGGTGCGATGACCAGTATTCAGGACCAGTGTCACTGGTGTGGTGACCTGTATTCAGGACTAGTGTCACCTGTGCAATGACCAGTATTCAGGAGCAGTGTCCCTGATGCGGTGACCAGTATTCAGGACCAGCATCACTCAAGCGGTTACCAGTATTCAGAACCAGTGTCACTGATGCGATGACCTGCATTCAGGACCAGTATCACTGATGTGGTGACCTGTAATCAGGACCAATGTTACAGATGCAATGACCAGTATTCAGGAGCAGTGTCACTGGTACGATGACCTGTATTCAGGACCAATGTCAGTGGTGCGGTGACCTGTATTCAGGACCAGTGTCACTGATGCAGTGAGCGGCATTCAGGGCCTGGGTCACTGGTGTGATGACCAGTGTTCAGGGCCTGTATCACTGGTGCGAAGACCTGTATCCAGATCCAGTGTCACTGATGCGATGACCAGCATTCAGGACCAGTGTCACTGATGTGATGACCTGTATTCAGGACCATGTCACTGGTGCGGTGACCAGTATTCAGGACCAGTGTCACTGGTGCGGTGACCAGTATTCAGGACCAGTGTCACTGGTGCGATGAGCAGTATTCAGGACCAGTGTCACGGGTGCGATGATCTGTAATCAGGAGCAGTGTCACTGGTGCGATGACCAGTATTCAGGACTAGTGTCACTGGTGCGGTGACCTGTATTCAGGAACAGTTTCACTGGTGCGGTGACCTGTATCCAGGACTCGTGTCACCTGTGCAATGACCAGTATTCAGGAGCAGTGTTACTGGTGCGGTGACCAGTATTCAGGAGCAGTGTCACTGGTGCGGTGACCAGTATTCAGGACCAGTGTCACTGGTGCGATGATCTGTAATCAGGAGCAGTGTCACTGGTGCGATGACCTGTATTCAGGACCAGTGTCGCTGATGCGGAGACCTGTATTCAGGACCAGTGTCACTGCTGCGATGACCTGTTTTCAAGAGCAGTGTCACTGATGCGATAACCAGTATTCTGGACCAGTGTCACTGCTGCGATGACCAGTATTCAAGAGCAGTGTCACTGGTGCAATGATCTATATTCAGTACCAGTGTCAGTGGTGCGCTGACTAGTATTCAGGACCAGTTTCTCTGGTGCGATCACCAGTATTCAGGGTCAGTGTCACTGGTGAGATGACCTGTATTCAGGACCAGTGTCACTGATGCGGTGACCTGTATTCTGGACCAGTGTCACTGATGCGATGACCAGTATTCAGGAGCAGTGTCACGGGTGCGATGACCTGTATTCAGGACCAGTGGCATTGGTGCGATGACCAGTATTCAGGACCATTGTCACTGGTGCGGTGACCTTTATTCAGGAGTAGTGTCACTGGTGCGATGACCTGTGTTCAGGAACAGTGTCACCTGTGCGATGACCAGTATTCAGGAGCAATGTCACTGATGCGGTGACCAGTATTCAGGACCAGCATCACTGATACGGTGAGCATTATTCAGGAACATCGTCACTGATGCGGTGACCAGTATTCAGAACCAGTGTCACTGATGCGATGACCTGCATTCAGGACCAGTCTCACTGATGTGGTGACCTGTAATCAGGACCAGTGTCACAAATGCAATGACCAGTATTCAGAACCAGTGTCACTGATGCGATGACCTGTATTCAGGACCAGTATCACTGATGCGGTGACCTGTAATCAGGACCAGTGTCACAGATGCAATGACCAGTATTCAGGAGCATTGTCACTGGTGCGATGAGCAGTATTCAGGACCAGTGTCAGTGTTGCGGTGACCTGTATTCAGGACCAGTGTCACTGATGCGGTGTGCAGCATTCAGTGCCATGGTCACTGGTGCGATGACCAGTATTCAGGGCCTGTGTCACTGGTGCCGTGACCAGTATTCAGGACCAGTGTCACTGGTGCGATGACCTGTATTCAAGAGCAGTGTCACTGGTGCAATGATCTATATTCAGGAGCAGTGTCACTGGTGCGGTGACCAGTATTCAGGACCAGTGTCACTGGTGCGGTGACCAGTATTCAGGACCAGTGTCACTGGTGCGATGATCTGTATTCGGGAGCAGTGTCACTGGTGCGATGACCAGTATTCAAGACCAGTGTCACTGGTGCGGGACAAGTATTCAGGACCAGTGTCACTCATGCTATGACCAGTATTCAGGAGCAGTATCACGGGTGCGATGACCTGTATTCAGGACCAGTGTCACGGATGCGATGACCAGTTTTCAGAACCAGTGGCACTGGTGCCGTGACCAGTATTCAGGAGCATTGTCACTGGTGCGATGACCTGTATTCAAGAGCAGTGTCACTGGTGCAATGATCTATATTCAGGAGCAGTGTCACTGGTGCGGTGACCAGTATTCAGGACCAGTGTCACTGGTGCGGTGACCAGTATTCAGGACCAGTGTCACTGGTGCGATGATCTGTATTCGGGAGCAGTGTCACTGGTGCGATGACCAGTATTCAAGACCAGTGTCTCTGGTGCGGGACAAGTATTCAGGACCAGTGTCACTCATGCTATGACCAGTATTCAGGAGCAGTATCACGGGTGCGATGATCTGTATTCAGGACCAGTGTCACTGGTGCGATAATTAATATTCAGGACCAGTGTCACGGGTGCGGTGACCTGTATTCAGGAGTAGTGTCACTGGTGCGGTGACCAGTATTCAGGAGCAGTGTCACTGGTGCGGTGACCAATATTCAGGACCAGTGTCACTGGTGCGATGATCTGTATTTAGGACCAGTGTCACTAATGTGGTGACCTGTAATCAGGACCAGTGTCACAGATGCAATGACCAGTATTCAGGAGCATTGTCACTGGTGCGATGACCTGTATTCAGGACCAGTGTCAGTGGTGCAGTGACCTGTATTCAGGACCAGTGTCACTGATGCGGTGAGCAGCATTCAGGGCCATGGTCACTGTTGTGATGACCAGTATTCAGGGCCTGTGTCACTGGTGCGATGATCTGTATTCAGGACCAATGTCACGGATGCGATGACCAGTATTCAGAACCAGTGTCACTGGTGACGTGACCAGTATTCAGGACCAGTGTCACTGGTGCGATGACCTGTATTCAAGAGCAGTGTCACTGGTGCAATGATGTATATTCAGGAGCAGTGTCACTGGTGCGTTGACCAGTATTCAGGACCAGTGTCACTGATGCGGTGACCAGTATTCAGGACCAGTGTCACTGGTGCGATGATCTGTATTCGGGAGCAGTGTCACTGGTGCGATGACCAGTATTCAAGACCAGTGTCAATGGTGCGGGACTAGTATTCAGGACCAGTGTCACTCATGCTATGACCAGTATTCAGGAGCAGTATCACGGGTGCGATGATCTGTATTCAGGACCAGTGTCACTGGTGCGATAATTAATATTCAGGACCAGTGTCACTGGTGCGGTGACCTGTATTCAGGAGTAGTGTCACTGGTGCGATGACCTGTATCCAGGACTAGTGTAACCTGTGCAATGACCAGTATTCAGGAGCAGTGTCACTGGTGCGGTTACCAGTATTCAGGAGCAGTGTCACTGATGCGATGACCAATATTCAGGACCAGTGTCACTGATGCGGGACAAGTATTCAGGACCAGTGTCACTGATACGATGACCAGTAATCAGGACCAGTGTCACGGGTGCGATGATCTGTATTCAGGACCAGTGTCACTGGTGCGATGACCAGTATTAAGGACCAGTGTAACTGATGCGATGACCTGTATTCAGGAGCAGTGTCACTGATGCGATAACCAGTATTCAGGACCAGTGTCACTGGTGCGATGACCAGTATTCAGGACCAGTGTCACTCATGCGATGACCTGTATTCAGGGCCAGTATCATTGATGCGATGACCAGTATTCAGAACTAGTGTCACTGATACCGTTACCAGTATACAGGACCAGTGTCACTGGTGTGATGACTAGTATTCAGTAGCAGTGTCACTGATTCGTTGACCAGTATTCAAGACCAGCATCACTGATGCGGTCAGCAGTATTCAGGACCAGTGTCACTGATGCGGAGACCTGTATTTAGGAACAGATTCACTGGTGCGATGACCTGTATTCAGGACCAGTGTCACTGGTGCAATAACCAGTATTCAGGACCAGTGTTACTGATGCGTGGCGCAGTATTCAGCAACGGTGTCACTGGTGCGATGACCAGTATTCAGGGCCAGTGTCACTGATGCGATGACCTGTATTCACGACCAGTGTCACTGATGCGGAGACCTGTATTCAGGACCAGTGTCACGGATGCGATGACCAGTGTTCAGGAGCAGTGTCACTGGTGCGATGATCTGTATTCAGGACCAGTGTCACTGATGCGGTGAGCAGTATTCAGGACCAGCGTCACTGATGCGGTGAAAGTACTCAGGACCAGTGTCACTGGTGCGATGACCAGTATTCAGGACCAGTGTCACTGATGCGATGACCGATATTCCGGACCAGCATCACTGATGCGGTGACAGTACTCAGGACCAGTGTCACTGGTGCGATGACCAATATTCAGGACCAGTGTCACTGATGCGATGACCGATATTCCGGACCAGTGTCACTAATGCGGTGACCGGTATTCAGGAGCAGTGTCACTGCTGCGAAGACCAGTATTCAGGAGCAGTGTCACTGGTGCGATGACCAGTATTCAGGACCATTGTCACTGGTGCGGTGACCTGTATTCAGGAGTAGTGTCACTGGTGCGATGACTTGTATTCAGGAACAGTGTCACCTGTGCGATGACCAGTATTCAGGAGCAGTGCCACTGATGCGGTGACCAGTCTTCAGGACCAGTGTCACTGATGTGGTGACCTGTATTCAGGACCAGTGTCACTGATGCGGTGAACAGTATTCAGGGCCTGTGTCACTGGTGCGATGACCTGTATTCAGGAGCGGTGTCACTGGTGCGGAGACCAGCATTCAGGGCCAGGGTAACTGGTGCGGAGACCTGTATTGAGGACCAGTGTCACTGGTGCCGTGACCAGTATTCAGGACCAGTGTCACTGGTGCCGTGACCAGTATTCAGGCCCAGTGTCACTGGGGCGATGACCAGTATTCAGGAGCAGTGTCACTGGTGCAGTGATCTATTTTCAGGAGCAGTGTCACTGGTGCGGTGATCTATTTTCAGGAGCAGTGTCACTGGTGCGGTGTCCAGTATTCAGGACCAGTGTCACTGGTGCGATGATCTGTATTCAGGAGCAGTGTCACTGGTGCGATGACCAGTATTCAGGACCAGTGTAACTGGTGCGATGATCTGTATTCAGGAGCAGTGTCACTGATGTGATGACCTGTATTCAGGACCAGTATCACTGATGTGGTGACCTAATCAGGACCAGTGTTACAGATGCAATGACCAGTATTCTGGAGCAGTGTCACTGGTGCGATAACCTGTATTCAGGACCAGTGTCAGTGGTGCGATGACCTGTATTCAGGACCAGTGTCACTGGTGCGGTGTCCAGTATTCAGGACCAGTGTCACTGGTGCGATGATCTGTATTCAGGAGCAGTGTCACTGGTGCGATGACCAGTATTCAGGACCAGTGTCACTGGTGCGATGATCTGTATTTAGGAGCAGTGTCACTGATGTGATGACCTGTATTCAGGACCAGTATCACTGATGTGGTGACCTAATCAGGACCAGTGTTACAGATGCAATGACCAGTATTCTGGAGCAGTGTCACTGGTGCGATGACCTGTATTCAGGACCATTGTCAGTGGTGCGGTGACCTGTATTCAGGACCAGTGTCACTGATGCGGTGAGCAGCATTCAGGGCCAGGGTCACTGGTGTGATGACCAGTGTTCAGGGCCTGTGTCACTGGTGCGATGACCTGTATCCAGAACCAGTGTCACTGATGCGATGACCTGCTTCCGGACCAGTGTCACTGCTGCGATGACCTGTAATCAGGACCAGTGTCACTGGTGCAATAACCAGTATTCAAGACCAGTGTTACTGATGCGTTCCGCAGTATTCAGCAACGGTGTTACTGATGCGGAGACCTGTATTCAGGACCAGTGTCACTGATGCGGAGACCTGTATTCAGGACCAGTGTCACTGGTGCGATGACCTGTATTCAGGACCAGTGTCACTGATGCGGTGAGCAGTATTCAGGACCAGCGTCACTGATGCGGTGACAGTACTCAGGACCAGTGTCACTGGTGCGATGACCTGTATTCAGGACCAGTGTCACTGATGCGGTGAGCAGTATTCAGGACCAGTGTCACTGATGCGATGACCGATATTCCGGACCAGTGTCACTGATGCGGTGAGCAGTATTCAGGACCAGCGTCACTGATGCGGTGACCGGTATTCAGGACCAGTGTCACTGATGCGATGACCAGTATTCAGGAGCAGTGACACTGGTGCGGTGACCTGTATTCATGAGTAGTTTCACTGGTGCGATGACCTGTATTCAGGAACAGTGTCACCTGTGCGATGACCTGTATTCAGGAGCGGTGTCACTGATGCGGTGACCAGTCCTCAGGACCAGCATCACTGATGCGGTGATCAGTATTCAGGAACATCGTCACTGATGCGATGACCTGTATTCAGGACCAGTGTCACTGGTGCAATAACCAGTATTCAGGACCAGTGTTACTGATGCGTTGACCAGTATTCAGGCCCAGTGTCACTGGTGCGATGACCAGTATTCAGGGCCAGTGTCACTGATGCGATGACCTGTATTCAGGTCCAGTGTCACTGATGCGGAGACCTGTATTCAGGACCAGTGTCACGGATGCGATGACTAGTGTTCAGGAGCAGTGTCACTGGAGCGATGACCTGTATTCAGGAGCAGTGTCACTGGTGCGATGACCAGTATTCAGGACTAGTATCACTGATGTGGTGACCTGTAATCAGGACCAGTGTTACAGATGCAATGACCAGTATTCAGGAGCAGTGTCACTGGTGCGATGACCTGTATTCAGGGCCAGTGTCAGTGGTGCGGTGACCTGTATTCAGGACCAGTGTCACTGATGCGGTGAACAGCATTCAGGGCCAGGGTCACTGGTGTGATGACCAGTGTTCAGGGCCTGTGTCACTGGTGCGATGACCTGTATCCAGAACCAGTGTCACTGATGCGATGACCAGCATTCAGGACCAGTGTCACTGCTGCGATGACCTGTATTCAGGACCAGTGTCACGGATGCGATGACCAAAATTTAGGAACAGTGTCACTGGTGCGATGACCTGTATTCAGGACCAGTGTCACTGGTGCAATAACCAGTATTCAGGACCAGTGTTACTGATGCGTTGCGCCGTATTCAGCAACGGTGTTACTGATGCGATGACCTGTATTCAGGGTCAGTGTCAGTGATGCGATGACCTGTATTCAGGACCAGTGTCACTGATGCGGAGACCTGTATTCAGGACCAGTGTCACGGATGCAATGACCAGTGTTCAGGAGCAGTGTCACTGGTGCGATGACCTGTATTCAGGACCAGTGTCACTGATGCGGTGACCGGTATTCAGGACCAGCGTCACTGATGCGGTGACAGTACTCAGGGCCAGTGTCACTGGTGCGATGACCAGTATTCAGGACCAGTGTCACTGATGCGGTGAGCAGTATTCAGGACCAGCGTCACTGATGCGGTGAGCAGTATTCAGGACCAGCGTCACTGATGCGGTGAGTAGTATTCAGGACCAGCCTCACTGATGCGATGACCAGTATTCAGGAGCAGTGTCACGGATGCGATAACCAGTATTCAGGACCATTGTCACTGATGCGGTGACCTGTATTCAGTAGTAGTGTCACTGGTGTGATGATCTGTATTCAGGAACAGTGTCACTGGTGCGATGACCAGTATTCAGGACCATTGTCACTGGTGCGGTGATCTGTATTCAGGAGTAGTGTCACTGGTGCGATGACCTGTATTCAGGAACAGTGTCACCTGTGCGATGACCAGTATTCAGGAGCAGTGTCACTGATGCGATATCCAGTATTCAGGAGCAGTGTCACTGGTGCGATGACCAGTATTCAGGACCATTGTCACTGGTGCGGTGACCTGTATTCAGGAGTAGTGTCACTGGTGCGATGACCTGTATTCAGGAACAGTGTCACCTGTGCGATGACCAGTATTCAGGAGCAGTGTCACTGATGCGGTGACCAGTATTCAGGACCAGCATCACTGATGCGGTGAGCAGTATTCAATGCCAGTGTCACTGATGCGATGACCTGCATTCAGGACCAGTGTCAGTGATGTGGTGACCTGTATTCAGGACCAGTGTCAGTGGTGCGGAGACCTGTATTGAGGACCAGTGTCACGGATGCGATAACCAGTATTCAGGACCATGTCACTGGTGCCGTGACCAGTATTCAGGACCAGTGTCACTGGTGCCGTGACCAGTATTCAGGCCCAGTGTCACTGGTTCGATGACCAGTATTCAGGAGCAGTGTCACTGGTGCAGTGATCTATATTCAGGAGCAGTGACACTGGTGCGGTGACCAGTATTCAGGACCAGTGTCACTGGTGCGGTGTCCAGTATTCAGGACCAGTGTCACTGTGTGCGATGATCTGTATTCAGGATCAGTGTCACTGGTGCGATGACCAGTATTCAGGACCAGTGTCACTGGTGCGGGACAAGTATTCAGGACCAGTGTCACTGATGCGATGACCTGTATTCAGGAGCAGTGTCACGGGTACGATGACCTGTATTCAGGACTAGTGTCACCTGTGCAATGACCAGTATTCAGGAGCAGTGTCACTGATGCGGTGACCTGTATTCAGGACCGGCATCACTGATGTGGTGAGCAGTATTCAGGAACATCGTCACTGATGCGGTGACCAGTATTCAGAACCAGTGTCACTGTTGCGATGACCTGCATTCAGGACCAGTGTCACTGGTGCAATAACCAGTATTCAGGGCCAGTGTTAATGATGCGTGGCGCAGTATTCAGCAACGGTGTCACTGGTGCGTTGACCAGTATTCAGGGCCAGTGTCACTGATGTGATGACCTGTATTCAGGACCAGTGTCACTGATGCGGAGACCTGTATTCAGGACCAGTGTCACGGATGCGATGACCAGTGTTCAGGACCAGTGTCACTGATGCGATGACCTGTATTCAGGACCAGTGTCACTGATGCGGTGAGCAGTATTCAGGACCAGCGTCACTGATGCGGTGACAGTACTCAGGACCAGTGTCACTGGTGCGATGACCAGTATTCAGGACCAGTGTCACTGATGCGATGAGCAGTATTCAGGACCAGCGTCACTGATATGATGACCAGTATTCAGGAGCAGTGTCACTGGTGCGATGACCAGTATTCGGGACCATTGTCACTGGTGCGGTGACCTTTTTTCAGGAGTAGTGTCACTGGTGCGATGACCTGTATTCAGGAACAGTGTCACCTGTGCGATGACCAGTATTCAGGAGCAGTGCCACTGATGTGGTGACCAGTCATCAGGACCAGTGTCACTGATGTGGTGACCTGTATTCAGGCCCAGTGTCACTGATGCGGTGAACAGTATTCAGGGCCTGTGTCACTGGTGCGATGACCTGTATTCAGGGCCAGGGTCACTGGTGCGGAGACCTGTATTGAGGACCAGTGTCACTGGTGCCGTGACCAGTATTCAGGACCAGTGTCACTGGTGCCGTGACCAGTATTCAGGCCCAGTGTCACTGGTGCGATGACCAGTATTCAGGAGCAGTGTCACTGGTCATTGATCTATATTCAGGAGCAGTGTCACTGGTGCGGTGACCAGTATTCAGGACCAGTGTCACTGGTGCGGTGTCCAGTATTCAGGACCAGTGTCACTGTGTGCGATGATCTGTATTCAGGATCAGTGTCACTGGTGCGATGACCAGTATTCAGGACCAGTGTCACTGGTGCGGGACAAGTATTCAGGACCAGTGTCACTGATGCGATGACCTGTATTCAGGAGCAGTGTCACGGGTACGATGACCTGTATTCAGGACTAGTGTCACCTGTGCAATGACCAGTATTCAGGAGCAGTGTCACTGATGCGGTGACCTGTATTCAGGACCAGCATCACTGATGCGGTGAACAGGATTCAGGAACATCGTCACTGATGCGGTGACCAGTATTCAGAACCAGTGTCACTGATGCGATGACCTGCATTCAGGACCAGTGTCACTGGTGCAATAACCAGTATTCAGGACCAGTGTTAATGATGCGTGGCGCAGTATTCAGCAACAGTGTCACTGGTGCGTTGACCAGTATTCAGGGCCAGTGTCACTGATATGATGACCTGTATTCAGGACCAGTGTCACTGATGCGGAGACCTGTATTCAGGACCAGTGTCACGGATGCGATGACCAGTGTTCAGGACCAGTGTCACTGATGCGATGACCTGTATTCAGGACCAGTGTCACTGATGCGGTGAGCAGTATTCAGGACCAGCGTCACTGATGCGGTGACAGTACTCAGGACCAGTGTCACTGGTGCGATGACCAGTATTCAGGACCAGTGTCACTGATGCGCTGAGCAGTATTCAGGACCAGCGTCACTGATGCGGTGACCGATATTCAGGAGCAGTGTTACTGATGCGATAACCAGTATTCAGGACCAGTGTCACTGATGCGATGACCAGTATTCAGGAGCAGTGTCACTGGTGCGATGACCAGTATTCGGGACCATTGTCACTGGTGCGGTGACCTTTTTTCAGGAGTAGTGTCACTGGTGCGATGATCTATATTCAGGAGCAGTGTCACTGGTGCGGTGACCAGTATTCAGGACCAGTGTCACTGGTGCGGTGACCAGTATTCAGGACCAGTGTCACTGGTGCGATGATCTGTATTCGGGAGCAGTGTCACTGGTGCGATGACCAGTATTCAAGACCAGTGTCTCTGGTGCGGGACAAGTATTCAGGACCAGTGTCACTCATGCTATGACCAGTATTCAGGAGCAGTATCACGGGTGCGATGATCTGTATTCAGGACCAGTGTCACTGGTGCGATAATTAATATTCAGGACCAGTGTCACGGGTGCGGTGACCTGTATTCAGGAGTAGTGTCACTGGTGCGGTGACCAGTATTCAGGAGCAGTGTCACTGGTGCGGTGACCAATATTCAGGACCAGTGTCACTGGTGCGATGATCTGTATTTAGGACCAGTGTCACTAATGTGGTGACCTGTAATCAGGACCAGTGTCACAGATGCAATGACCAGTATTCAGGAGCATTGTCACTGGTGCGATGACCTGTATTCAGGACCAGTGTCAGTGGTGCAGTGACCTGTATTCAGGACCAGTGTCACTGATGCGGTGAGCAGCATTCAGGGCCATGGTCACTGTTGTGATGACCAGTATTCAGGGCCTGTGTCACTGGTGCGATGATCTGTATTCAGGACCAGTGTCACGGATGCGATGACCAGTATTCAGAACCAGTGTCACTGGTGACGTGACCAGTATTCAGGACCAGTGTCACTGGTGCGATGACCTGTATTCAAGAGCAGTGTCACTGGTGCAATGATGTATATTCAGGAGCAGTGTCACTGATGCGATGACCAGTATTCAGGAGCAGTGTCACTGGTGCGATGACCAGTATTCGGGACCATTGTCACTGGTGCGGTGACCTTTTTTCAGGAGTAGTGTCACTGGTGCGATGAGCAGTATTCAGAACCAGTGTCACTGGTGACGTGACCAGTATTCAGGACCAGTGTCACTGGTGCGATGACCTGTATTCAAGAGCAGTGTCACTGGTGCGATGATATGTATTCAGGAGCAGTGTCACTGATGCGATGACCAGTATTCAGGAGCAGTGTCACTGGTGCGATGACCAGTATTCGGGACCATTGTCACTGGTGCGGTGACCTTTTTTCAGGAGTAGTGTCACTGGTGCGATGACCTGTATTCAGGAACAGTGTCACCTGTGCGATGACCAGTATTCAGGAGCAGTGTCACTGATGCGATATCCAGTATTCAGGAGCAGTGTCACTGGTGCGATGACCAGTATTCAGGAGCAGTGTCACGGATGCGATAACCAGTATTCAGGACCATTGTCACTGATGCGGTGACCTGTATTCAGTAGTAGTGTCACTGGTGTGATGATCTGTATTCAGGAACAGTGTCACTGGTGCGATGACCAGTATTCAGGACCATTGTCACTGGTGCGGTGATCTGTATTCAGGAGTAGTGTCACTGGTGCGATGACCTGTATTCAGGAACAGTGTCACCTGTGCGATGACCAGTATTCAGGAGCAGTGTCACTGATGCGATATCCAGTATTCAGGAGCAGTGTCACTGGTGCGATGACCAGTATTCAGGACCATTGTCACTGGTGCGGTGACCTGTATTCAGGAGTAGTGTCACTGGTGCGATGACCTGTATTCAGGAACAGTGTCACCTGTGCGATGACCAGTATTCAGGAGCAGTGTCACTGATGCGGTGACCAGTATTCAGGACCAGCATCACTGATGCGGTGAGCAGTATTCAATGCCAGTGTCACTGATGCGATGACCTGCATTCAGGACCAGTGTCAGTGATGTGGTGACCTGTATTCAGGACCAGTGTCAGTGGTGCGGAGACCTGTATTGAGGACCAGTGTCACGGATGCGATAACCAGTATTCAGGACCATGTCACTGGTGCCGTGACCAGTATTCAGGACCAGTGTCACTGGTGCCGTGACCAGTATTCAGGCCCAGTGTCACTGGTTCGATGACCAGTATTCAGGAGCAGTGTCACTGGTGCAGTGATCTATATTCAGGAGCAGTGACACTGGTGCGGTGACCAGTATTCAGGACCAGTGTCACTGGTGCGGTGTCCAGTATTCAGGACCAGTGTCACTGTGTGCGATGATCTGTATTCAGGATCAGTGTCACTGGTGCGATGACCAGTATTCAGGACCAGTGTCACTGGTGCGGGACAAGTATTCAGGACCAGTGTCACTGATGCGATGACCTGTATTCAGGAGCAGTGTCACGGGTACGATGACCTGTATTCAGGACTAGTGTCACCTGTGCAATGACCAGTATTCAGGAGCAGTGTCACTGATGCGGTGACCTGTATTCAGGACCAGCATCACTGATGTGGTGAGCAGTATTCAGGAACATCGTCACTGATGCGGTGACCAGTATTCAGAACCAGTGTCACTGTTGCGATGACCTGCATTCAGGACCAGTGTCACTGGTGCAATAACCAGTATTCAGGGCCAGTGTTAATGATGCGTGGCGCAGTATTCAGCAACGGTGTCACTGGTGCGTTGACCAGTATTCAGGGCCAGTGTCACTGATGTGATGACCTGTATTCAGGACCAGTGTCACTGATGCGGAGACCTGTATTCAGGACCAGTGTCACGGATGCGATGACCAGTGTTCAGGACCAGTGTCACTGATGCGATGACCTGTATTCAGGACCAGTGTCACTGATGCGGTGAGCAGTATTCAGGACCAGCGTCACTGATGCGGTGACAGTACTCAGGACCAGTGTCACTGGTGCGATGACCAGTATTCAGGACCAGTGTCACTGATGCGATGAGCAGTATTCAGGACCAGCGTCACTGATATGATGACCAGTATTCAGGAGCAGTGTCACTGGTGCGATGACCAGTATTCGGGACCATTGTCACTGGTGCGGTGACCTTTTTTCAGGAGTAGTGTCACTGGTGCGATGACCTGTATTCAGGAACAGTGTCACCTGTGCGATGACCAGTATTCAGGAGCAGTGCCACTGATGTGGTGACCAGTCATCAGGACCAGTGTCACTGATGTGGTGACCTGTATTCAGGCCCAGTGTCACTGATGCGGTGAACAGTATTCAGGGCCTGTGTCACTGGTGCGATGACCTGTATTCAGGGCCAGGGTCACTGGTGCGGAGACCTGTATTGAGGACCAGTGTCACTGGTGCCGTGACCAGTATTCAGGACCAGTGTCACTGGTGCCGTGACCAGTATTCAGGCCCAGTGTCACTGGTGCGATGACCAGTATTCAGGAGCAGTGTCACTGGTCATTGATCTATATTCAGGAGCAGTGTCACTGGTGCGGTGACCAGTATTCAGGACCAGTGTCACTGGTGCGGTGTCCAGTATTCAGGACCAGTGTCACTGTGTGCGATGATCTGTATTCAGGATCAGTGTCACTGGTGCGATGACCAGTATTCAGGACCAGTGTCACTGGTGCGGGACAAGTATTCAGGACCAGTGTCACTGATGCGATGACCTGTATTCAGGAGCAGTGTCACGGGTACGATGACCTGTATTCAGGACTAGTGTCACCTGTGCAATGACCAGTATTCAGGAGCAGTGTCACTGATGCGGTGACCTGTATTCAGGACCAGCATCACTGATGCGGTGAACAGGATTCAGGAACATCGTCACTGATGCGGTGACCAGTATTCAGAACCAGTGTCACTGATGCGATGACCTGCATTCAGGACCAGTGTCACTGGTGCAATAACCAGTATTCAGGACCAGTGTTAATGATGCGTGGCGCAGTATTCAGCAACAGTGTCACTGGTGCGTTGACCAGTATTCAGGGCCAGTGTCACTGATATGATGACCTGTATTCAGGACCAGTGTCACTGATGCGGAGACCTGTATTCAGGACCAGTGTCACGGATGCGATGACCAGTGTTCAGGACCAGTGTCACTGATGCGATGACCTGTATTCAGGACCAGTGTCACTGATGCGGTGAGCAGTATTCAGGACCAGCGTCACTGATGCGGTGACAGTACTCAGGACCAGTGTCACTGGTGCGATGACCAGTATTCAGGACCAGTGTCACTGATGCGCTGAGCAGTATTCAGGACCAGCGTCACTGATGCGGTGACCGATATTCAGGAGCAGTGTTACTGATGCGATAACCAGTATTCAGGACCAGTGTCACTGATGCGATGACCAGTATTCAGGAGCAGTGTCACTGGTGCGATGACCAGTATTCGGGACCATTGTCACTGGTGCGGTGACCTTTTTTCAGGAGTAGTGTCACTGGTGCGATGATCTATATTCAGGAGCAGTGTCACTGGTGCGGTGACCAGTATTCAGGACCAGTGTCACTGGTGCGGTGACCAGTATTCAGGACCAGTGTCACTGGTGCGATGATCTGTATTCGGGAGCAGTGTCACTGGTGCGATGACCAGTATTCAAGACCAGTGTCTCTGGTGCGGGACAAGTATTCAGGACCAGTGTCACTCATGCTATGACCAGTATTCAGGAGCAGTATCACGGGTGCGATGATCTGTATTCAGGACCAGTGTCACTGGTGCGATAATTAATATTCAGGACCAGTGTCACGGGTGCGGTGACCTGTATTCAGGAGTAGTGTCACTGGTGCGGTGACCAGTATTCAGGAGCAGTGTCACTGGTGCGGTGACCAATATTCAGGACCAGTGTCACTGGTGCGATGATCTGTATTTAGGACCAGTGTCACTAATGTGGTGACCTGTAATCAGGACCAGTGTCACAGATGCAATGACCAGTATTCAGGAGCATTGTCACTGGTGCGATGACCTGTATTCAGGACCAGTGTCAGTGGTGCAGTGACCTGTATTCAGGACCAGTGTCACTGATGCGGTGAGCAGCATTCAGGGCCATGGTCACTGTTGTGATGACCAGTATTCAGGGCCTGTGTCACTGGTGCGATGATCTGTATTCAGGACCAGTGTCACGGATGCGATGACCAGTATTCAGAACCAGTGTCACTGGTGACGTGACCAGTATTCAGGACCAGTGTCACTGGTGCGATGACCTGTATTCAAGAGCAGTGTCACTGGTGCAATGATGTATATTCAGGAGCAGTGTCACTGATGCGATGACCAGTATTCAGGAGCAGTGTCACTGGTGCGATGACCAGTATTCGGGACCATTGTCACTGGTGCGGTGACCTTTTTTCAGGAGTAGTGTCACTGGTGCGATGAGCAGTATTCAGAACCAGTGTCACTGGTGACGTGACCAGTATTCAGGACCAGTGTCACTGGTGCGATGACCTGTATTCAAGAGCAGTGTCACTGGTGCGATGATATGTATTCAGGAGCAGTGTCACTGATGCGATGACCAGTATTCAGGAGCAGTGTCACTGGTGCGATGACCAGTATTCGGGACCATTGTCACTGGTGCGGTGACCTTTTTTCAGGAGTAGTGTCACTGGTGCGATGACCTGTATTCAGGAACAGTGTCACCTGTGCGATGACCAGTATTCAGGAGCAGTGCAACTGATGCGGTGACCAGTCATCAGGACCAGTGTCACTGATGTGGTGACCTGTATTCAGGCCCAGTGTCACTGATGCGGTGAACAGTATTCAGGGCCTGTGTCACTGGTGCGATGACCTGTATTCAAGGCCAGGGTCACTGGTGCGGAGACCTGTATTGAGGACCAGTGTCACTGGTGCCGTGACCAGTATTCAGGACCAGTGTCACTGGTGCCGTGACCAGTATTCAGGCACAGTGTCACTGGTGCGATGACCAGTATTCAGGAGCAGTGTCACTGGTGCAGTGATCTATATTCAGGAGCAGTGTCACTGGTGCGGTGACCAGTATTCAGGACCAGTGTCACTCGTGCGGTGTCCAGTATTCAGGACCAGTGTCACTCGTGCGATGATCTGTATTCAGGACCAGTGTCACTGGTGCGATGACCAGTATTCAGGACCAGTGTCACTTGTGCGATGATCTGTATTCAGGAGCAGTGTCACTGATGTGATGACCTGTATTCAGGACCAGTATCACTGATGTGGTGACCTAATCAGGACCAGTGTTACAGATGCAATGACCAGTATTCTGGAGCAGTGTCACTGGTGCGATGACCTGTATTCAGGACCAGTGTCAGTGGTGCGGTGACCTGCATTCAGGACCAGTATCACTGATGCGGTGAGCAGCATTCAGGGCCAGGGTCACTGGTGTGATGACCAGTGTTCAGGGCCTGTGTCACTGGTGCGATGACCTGTATCCAGAAACAGTGTCACTGATGCGATGACCAGCTTCCGGACCAGTGTCACTGCTGCGATGACCTGTATTCAGGACCAGTGTCACGGATGCGATGACCAGTATTCGGGACCAGTGTCACTGATGTGATAACCAGTATTCAGGACCAGTGTCACCGATGCGATGACTTGTATTCAGGAGCAGTGTCACTGATGCGATAACCAGTATTCAGGACCACTGTCACTGGTGCGATGACCAGTATTCAGGACCAGTGTCACTCATGCGATGACCTGGATTCAGGGCCAGTATCATTGATGCGATGACCAGTATTCAGAACCAGTGTCATTGGTTCCATGACCAGTATTCAGGACCAGTGTCACTGGTGCGATGACCAGTATTCAGTAGCAGTGTCACTGATGCGTTGACCAGTATTCAAGACCAGCATCACTGATTCGGTGAGCAGTATTCAGGACCAGTGTCATTGATGTTTTGACCTGTAATCAGGACCAGTGTCACAGATGCGATGACCAGTATTTAGGAACAGTGTCACTGGTGCGATGACCTGTATTCAGGACCAGTGTCACTGGTGCAATAACCAGTGTTCAGGAGCAGTGTCACTGGTGCGATGACCTTTATTCAGGACCAGTGTCACTGATGCGGTGAGCAGTATTCAGGACCAGCGTCACTGATGCGGTGACAGTACTCAGGACCAGTGTCACTGGTGCAATGACCAGTATTCAGGACCAGTGTCGCTGATGCGATGACCGATATTCCGGACCAGTGTCACTGATGCGGTGAGCAGTATTCAGGACCAGCGTGACTGATGCGGTGATCGGTATTCAGGAGCAGTGTCACTGGTGCGATAACCAGTATTCAGGACCAGTGTCACTGATGCGATGACCAGTATTCAGGAGCAGTGTCACTGGTGCGATGACCAGTATTCAGGACCAGTGTCACTGATGCGATGACCAGTATTCAGGAGCAGTGTCACTGGTGCGATGACCAGTATTCAGGACCATTGTCACTGGTGCGGTGACCTGTATTAAGGTGTAGTTTCACTGGTACGATGACCTGTATTCAGGAACAGTGTCACCTGTGAGATGACCAGTATTCAGGAGCAGTGTCACTGATGCGATGACCAGTATTCAGGACCATTGTCACTGGTGCGGTGACCTGTATTCAGGAGAAGTTTCACTGGTGCGATGACCTGTATTCAGGAACAGTGTCACCTGTGCGATGACCTGTATTCAGGAGCAGTGTCACTGATGCGGTGACCAGTCTTCAGGACCAGCATCACTGATGCGGTGAGCAGTATTCAGGAACATCGTCACTGATGCGATGATCTGTATTCAGGACCAGTGTCACTGGTGCAATAACCAGTATTCAGGACCAGTGTTACTGATGCATTGCGCAGTATTCAGCAACGGTGTCACTGGTGCGATGACCAGTATTCAGGGCCAGTGTCACTGATGCGATGACCTGTATTCAGGTCCAGTGTCACTGATGCGGAGACCTGTATTGAGGACCAGTGTCACGGATGCGATGACCAGTGTTCAGGAGCAGTGTCACTGGTGCAGTGATCTATATTCAGGAGCAGTGTCACTGGTGCGGTGTCCAGTATTTAGGACCAGTGTCACTGGTGCGATGATCTGTATTCAGGAGCAGTGTCACTGGTGCGATGACCAGTATTCAGGACCAGTGTCACTGGTGCGGGACAAGTATTCAGGACCAGTGTCACTGATGCGATGATCTGTATTCAGGACCAGTATAACTGATGTGGTGACCTGTAATCAGGACCAGTGTTACAGATGCAATGACCAGTATTCAGGAGCAGTGTCACTGGTGCGATGACCTGTATTCAGGACCAGTGTCAGTGGTGCGGTGATCTGTATTCAGGACCAGTGTCACTGATGCGGTGAACAGCATTCAGGGCCAGGGTCACTGGTGTGATGGCCAGTGTTCAGGGCCTGTGTCACTGGTGCGATGACCTGTATCCAGAACCAGTGTCACTGATGCGATGACCAGCATTCAGGACCAGTGTCACTGCTGCGATGACCTGTATTCAGGACCAGTGTCATGGATGCGATGACCAGTATTCAGGACCAGTGTCACTGATGTGATAACCAGTATTCAGGACCAGTGTCACTGATGCGATGACAGTACTCAGGACCAGTGGCACTGGTGCGATGACCAGTATTCAGGACCAGTGTCACTGATGCGATGACCGTTATTCCGGACCAGTGTCACTGATGCGGTGAGCTGTATTCAGGACCAGCGTCACTGATGCGGTGACAGTACTCAGGACCAGTGTCACTGGTGCGATGACCAGTATTCAGGACCAGTGTCACTGATGCGATGACCGATATTCTGGACCAGTGTCACTGATGCGATGATCTGTATTCAGGAGCAGTGTCACTGGTGCGATGACCAGTATTCAGGACCATTGTCACTGGTGCGATGACCTGTATTCAGGAGCAGTGTCACTGATGCGGTGACCAGTCTTCAGGACCAGCATCACTGATGCGGTGAGCAGTATTCAGGACCAGTGTCATTGATGTGTTGAGCTGTAATCAGGACCAGTGTCACAGATGCGATGACCAGTATTTAGGAACAGTGTCACTGGTGCGATGACATGTATTCAGGACCAGTGTCACTGGTGCAATTACCAGTATTCAGGACCAGTGTTACTGATGCGTTCTGCAGTATTCAGCAACGGTGTCACTGGTGCGATGACCAGTATTCAGGGTAGGTGTCACTGATGCGATGACCTGTATTCAGGACCAGTGTCACTGATGCGGAGACCTGTATTCAGGACCAGTGTCACGGATGCAATGACCAGTGTTCAGGAGCAGTGTCACTGGTGCGATGACCTTTATTCAGGACCAGTGTCACTGATGCGGTGAGCAGTATTCAGGACCAGCGTCACTGATGCGGTGACAGTACTCAGGACCAGTGTCACTGGTGCAATGACCAGTATTCAGGACCAGTGTCACTGATGCGATGACCGATATTCCGGACCAGTGTCACTGATGCGGTGAGCAGTATTCAGGACCAGCGTGACTGATGCGGTGATCGGTATTCAGGAGCAGTGTCACTGGTGCGATAACCAGTATTCAGGACCAGTGTCACTGATGCGATGACCAGTATTCAGGAGCAGTGTCACTGGTGCGATGACCAGTATTCAGGACCAGTGTCACTGATGCGATGACCAGTATTCAGGAGCAGTGTCACTGGTGCGATGACCAGTATTCAGGACCATTGTCACTGGTGCGGTGACCTGTATTCAGGTTTAGTTTCACTGGTGCGATGACCTGTATTCAGGAACAGTGTCACCTGTGAGATGACCAGTATTCAGGAGCAGTGTCACTGATGCGATGACCAGTATTCAGGACCATTGTCACTGGTGCGATGACCAGTATTCAGGACCAGTGTCACTGATGCGATGACCAGTATTCAGGAGCAGTGTCACTGGTGCGATGACCAGTATTCAGGACCATTGTCACTGGTGCGGTGACCTGTATTCAGGAGTAGTTTCACTGGTGCGATGACCTGTATACAGGAAAAGTGTCACCTGTGCGATGACCTGTATTCAGGAGCAGTGTCACTGATGCGGTGACCAGTCTTCAGGAACAGCATCACTGATGCGGTGAGCAGTATTCAGGAACATCGTCACTGATGCGATGATCTGTATTCAGGACCAGTGTCACTGGTGCAATAACCAGTATTCAGCACCAGTGTTACTGATGCGGTGACCGGTATTCAGGAGCAGTGTCACGGATGCGATAACCAGTATTCAGGAGCAGTGTCACTGGTGCGATGACCAGTATTCAGGACAATTGTCACTGGTGCGGTGACCTGTATTCAGGAGTAGTGTCACTGGTGCGATGACCTGTATACAGGAACAGTGTCACTGGTGCGATGACCAGTATTCAGGAGCAGTGTCACTGATGCGGTGAGCAGCATTAAGGGCCAGGGTCACTGGTGCGATGACCAGTATTCAAGGCCTGTGTCACTGGTGCGATGAACAGTATTCAGGACCAGTGTCACTGATGCGGTGACCTGTATTGAGGACCAGTGTCACGGATGCGATAACCAGTATTCAGGACCATGTCACTGGTGCCATGACCAGTATACAGGACCAGTGTCACTGGTGCGGTGTCCAGGATTCAGGACCAGTGTCACTGTGTGCGATGATCTGTATTCAGGATCAGTGTCACTGGTGCGATGACCAGTATTTAGGACCAGTGTCACTGGTGCGGGACAAGTATTCAGGACCAGTGTCACTGATGCGGTGACCTGTATTGAGGACCAGTGTCACGGATGCGATAACCAGTATTCAGGACCATGTCACTGGTGCCATGACCAGTATACAGGACCAGTGTCACTGGTTCGATGACCAGTATTCAGGAGCAGTGTCACTGGTGCAGTGATCTATATTCAGGAGCAGTGTCACTGGTGCGGTGACCAGTATTCAGGACCAGTGTCACTGGTGCGGTGTCCAGGATTCAGGACCAGTGTCACTGTGTGCGATGATCTGTATTCAGGATCAGTGTCACTGGTGCGATGACCAGTATTTAGGACCAGTGTCACTGGTGCGGGACAAGTATTCAGGACCAGTGTCACTGATGCGATGACCTGTATTCAGGAGCAGTGTCACGGGTACGATGACCTGTATTCAGGACTAGTGTCACCTGTGCAATGACCAGTATTCAGGAGCAGTCTCACTGATGCGGTGACCTGTATTCAGGACCAGAATCACTGATGCGGTGAGCAGTATTCAGGAAGATCGTCACTGATGCGGTGACCAGTATTCAGAACCAGTGTCACTGATGCGATGACCTGCATTCAGGACCAGTATCACTGATGTGGTGACCTGTAATCAGGACCAGTGTCACAGATGCAATCACCAGTATTCAGGAGCATTGTCACTAGGGCGATGACCTGTATTCAGGACCAGTGTCACTGATGCGGTGACCAGTATTCTGGACCAGTGTCACTGATGCGATGGCCAGTATTCAGGAGCAGTGTCACTGGTGCGGTGACCTGTATTCAGGACCAGTGTCACTGATGCGGTGAGAAGCATTCAGGGCCAGTGTCACTGGTGCGATGACCAGTATTCAGGGCCTATGTCTCTGGTGCGATGACCTGTATCCAGGAGCAGAGTCACTGATGCGGAGACCTGTATTCAGGACCAGTGTCACTGGTGCCGTGACCAGTATTCAGGACCAGTGTCACTGGTGCGATGACCTGTATTCAAGAGCAGTGACGCTGGTGCAATGATCTATATTCAGGAGCAGTGTCACTGGTGCGGTGACCAGTATTCAGGGCCTATGTCTCTGGTGCGATGACCTGTATCCAGGAGCAGAGTCACTGATGCGGAGACCTGTATTCAGGACCAGTGTCACTGGTGCCATGACCAGTATTCAGGACCAGTGTCACTGGTGCGATGACCTGTATTCAAGAGCAGTGACGCTGGTGCAATGATCTATATTCAGGACCAGTGTCACTGGTGCGGTGACCAGTATTCAGGACCAGTGTCACTGGTGCGGTGACCAGTATTCAGGACCAGTGTCACTGGTGCGATGATCTGTATTCGGGAGCAGTGTCACTGGTGCAATGACCAGTATTCAAGACCAGTGTCACTGGTGCGGGACAAGTATTCAGGACCAGTGTCACTGATGCGATGACCAGTATTCAGGAGCAGTGTCACGGGTGCGATGATCTGTATTCAGGACCAGTGTCACTGGTGCGATAACCAGTATTCAGTACCAGTGTCACTAGTGCCGTGACCTGTATTCAGGAGTAGTGTCACTGGTGCAATGACCTGTATCCAGGACTAGTGTCACCTGTGCAATGACCAGTATTCAGGACCAGTGTCACTGGAGCGATGATCTGTATTCAGGAGCAGTGTCACTGGTGCGATGAACAGTATTCAGGACCAGTGTCACTGATACGATGACCAGTATTCAGGAACAGTGTCACTGGTGCGGTGACCTGTATTCAGGACCAGTGTCACTGATGCAGTGAGCAGCATTCAGGGCCAGGGTCACTGGTGTGATGACCAGTGTTCAGGGCCTGTGTCACTGGTGCGATGACCTGTGTCCAGAACCAGTGTCACTGATGCGATGACCTGCATTCAGGACCAGTGTCACTGGTGCGATGAGCAGTATTCAGGACCAGTATCACTGATGCGGAGACCTGTATTCAGGATCAGTGTCATGGATCCGTTGACCAGTATTCAGGACCAGTGTCACTGATGCGATAACCAGTATTCAGGACCAGTGTCTCTGATGCGATGACCTGTATTCAGGAGCAGTGTCACTGATGCGATAACCAGTATTCAGGACCAGTGTCACTGGTGCGATGACCAGTATTCAGGACCAGTGTCACTCATGCGATGACCTGTATTCAGGGCCAGTATCATTGATGCGATGACCAGTATTCAGAACCAGTGTCAATGGTGCCGTGACTAGTATTCAGGACCAGTGTCACTGGTGCGATGACCAGTATTCAGTAGCAGTGTCACTGGTGCAATAACCAGTATTGTGGACCAGTGTTGCTGATGCGTTGCGCAGTATTCAGCAACGGTGTCACTGTTGTGATGACCAGTATTCAGGGCCAGAGTCACTGATGGGATGACCTGTATTCAGGACCAGTGTCACTGATGCGGTGAGCAGTATTCAGGACCAGCGTCACTGATACGGTCACAGTACTCAGGACCAGTGTCACTGGTGCGATGACCAGTATTCAGGACAGGGTCACTGATGCGATGACCGATATTCCGGACCAGTGTCACTGGTGCGGTGACCTATATTCAGGAACAGTGTCACTGATGCGATAACCAGTATTCAGGACCAGTGTCACTGATGCGATGACCTGTATTCAGGAGCAGTGTCACTGGTGCGATGGCCAGTATTCAGGACCATTGTCACTGGTGCGGTGACCTGTATTCAGGAACAGTGTCACTGATGCGGTGACCAGTATTCAGGACCAGCATCACTGATGTGGTGAGCAGTATTCAGGAAGATCGCCACTGATGCGGTGACCAGTATTCAGAACCAGTGTCACTGATGTGGTGACCTGTATTCAGGACCAGTGTCACTGATGCGGTGAGCAGCATTCAGGGCCAGGGTCACTGGTGCGATGACCAGTATTCAAGGCCTGTGTCACTGGTGCGATGAACAGTATTCAGGACCAGTGTCACTGATGCGGAGACCTGTATTGAGGACCAGTGTCACGGATGCGATGACCAGTATTCAGGACCAGTGTCACTGGTGCCGTGACTAGTATTCAGGACCAGTGTCACTGGTGCCGTGACCAGTATTCAGGCCCAGTGTCACTGGTGCGATGACCAGTATTCAGGAGCAGTGTCACTGGTGCAGTGATCTATATTCAGGAGCAGTGTCACTGGTGCAGTGACCAGTCTTCAGGACCAGTGTCTCTGGTGCGATGACCTGTATCCAGGAGCAGAGTCACTGATGCGGAGACCTGTATCCAGGAGCAGAGTCACTGATGCGGAGACCTGTATTCAGGACCAGTGTCACTGGTGCCATGACCAGTATTCAGGACCAGTGTCACTTGTGCGATGACCTGTATTCAAGAGCAGTGATGCTGGTGCAATGATCTATATTCAGGAGCAGTGTCACTGGTGCGGTGACCAGTATTCAGGACCAGTGTCATTAGTGCGGTGACCAGTATTCAGGACCAGTGTCACTGGTGCGATGATCTGTATTCGGGAGCAGTGTCACTGGTGCAATGACCAGTATTCAAGACCAGTGTCACTGGTGCAGGACAAGTATTCAGGACCAGTGTCACTGATGCGATGACCAGTATTCAGGAGCAGTGTCACGGGTGCGATGATCTGTATTCAGGACCAGTGTCAGTGGTGCGATAACCAGTATTCAGGACCAGTGTCACTGGTGCCGTGACCGGTATTCAGGAGTAGTGTCACTGGTGCAATGACCTGTATCCAGGACTAGTGTCACCTGTGCAATGACCAGTATTCAGGAGCACTGTCACGGGTGCAGTGACCAGTATTCAGGAGCAGTGTCACTGGTGCGATAACCAGTATTCAGGACCAGTGTCACTGGTGCCGTGACCTGTATTCAGGAGTAGTGTCACTGGTGCAATGACCTGTATCCAGGACTAGTGTCACTGGTGCGATGACCTGTATTCAGGACCAGTGTCACTGGTGCAATAACCAGTATTCAGGAGCACTGTCACTGGTGCGGTGACCAGTATTCAGGACCAGTGTCACTGGTGCGATGATCTGTATTCAGGAGCAGTGTCACTGGTGCGATGAACAGTATTCAGGACCAGTGTCACTGATACGATGACCAATATTCAGGACCAGTGTCACTCATACGATGACCAGTATTCAGGACCAGTGTCACTGGTGCGATGATCTGTATTCAGGAGCAGTGTCACTGGTGCGATGAACAGTATTCAGGACCAGTGTCACTGATACGATGACCAGTATTCAGGAACAGTGTCACTGGTGCGGTGACCTGTATTCAGGACCAGTGTCACTGATGCAGTGAGCAGCATTCAGGGCCAGGGTCACTGGTGTGATGACCAGTGTTCAGGGCCTGTGTCACTGGTGCGATGACCTGTGTCCAGAACCAGTGTCACTGATGCGATGACCTGCATTCAGGAACAGTGTCACTGGTGCGATGAGCAGTATTCAGGACCAGTATCACTGATGCGGAGACCTGTATTCAGGATCAGTGTCATGGATGCGATGACCAGTATTCAGGACCAGTGTCACTGATGCGATAACCAGTATTCAGGACCAGTGTCTCTGATGCGATGACCTGTATTCAGGAGCAGTGTCACTGATGCGATAACCAGTATTCAGGACCAGTGTCACTGGTGCGATGACCAGTATTCAGGACCAGTGTCACTCATGCGATGACCTGTATTCAGGGCCAGTATCATTGACGCGATGACCAGTATTCAGAACCAGTGTCAATGGTGCCGTGACTAGTATTCAGGACCAGTGTCACTGGTGCGATGACCAGTATTCAGTAGCAGTGTCACTGGTGCAATAACCAGTATTGTGGACCAGTGTTGCTCATGCGTTGCGCAGTATTCAGCAACGGTGTCACTGTTGTGATGACCAGTATTCAGAGCCAGAGTCACTGATGGGATGACCTGTATTCAGGACCAGTGTCACTGATGCGGTGAGCAGTATTCAGGACCAGCGTCACTGATACGGTCACAGTACTCAGGACCAGTGTCACTGGTGCGATGACCAGTATTCAGGACCAGTGTCACTGATGCGATGACCGATATTCCGGACCAGTGTCACTGGTGCGGTGACCTGTATTCAGGAACAGTGTCACTGATGCGATAACCAGTATTCAGGACCAGTGTCACTGATGCGATGACCTGTATTCAGGAGCAGTGTCACTGGTGCGATGGCCAGTATTCAGGACCATTGTCACTGGTGCGGTGACCTGTATTCAGGAACAGTGTCACTGATGCGGTGACCAGTATTCAGGACCAGCATCACTGATGCGGTGAGCAGTATTCAGGAAGATCGCCACTGATGCGGTGACCAGTATTCAGAACCAGTGTCACTGATGTGGTGACCTGTATTCAGGACCAGTGTCACTGATGCGGTGAGCAGCATTCAGGGCCAGGGTCACTGGTGCGATGACCAGTATTCAAGGCCTGTGTCACTGGTGCGATGAACAGTATTCAGGACCAGTGTCACTGATGCGGAGACCTGTATTGAGGACCAGTGTCACGGATGCGATGACCAGTATTCAGGACCAGTGTCACTGGTGCCGTGACTAGTATTCAGGACCAGTGTCACTGGTGCCGTGACCAGTATTCAGGCCCAGTGTCACTGGTGCGATGACCAGTATTCAGGAGCAGTGTCACTGGTGCAGTGATCTATATTCAGGAGCAGTGTCACTGGTGCAGTGACCAGTCTTCAGGACCAGTGTCTCTGGTGCGATGACCTGTATCCAGGAGCAGAGTCACTGATGCGGAGACCTGTATTCAGGACCAGTGTCACTGGTGCTGTGACCAGTATTCAGGACCAGTGTCACTGGTGCGATGACCTGTATTCAAGAGCAGTGACGCTGGTGCAATGATCTATATTCAGGAGCAGTGTCACTGGTGCGGTGACCAGTATTCAGGACCAGTGTCACTGGTGCGGTGACCAGTATTCAGGACCAGTGTCACTGGTGCGATGATCTGTATTCGGGAGCAGTGTCACTGGTGCAATGACCAGTATTCAAGACCAGTGTCACTGGTGCGGGACAAGTATTCAGGACCAGTGTCACTGATGCGATGACCAGTATTCAGGAGCAGTGTCACGGGTGCGATGATCTGTATTCAGGACCAGTGTCACTGGTGCGATAACCAGTATTCAGGACCAGTGTCACTGGTGCCGTGACCTGTATTCAGGAGTAGTGTCACTGGTGCAATGACCTGTATCCAGGACTAGTGTCACCTGTGCAATGACCAGTATTCAGGAGCAGTGTCACTGATGCGATGACCGATATTCCGGACCAGTGTCACTGGTGCGGTGACCTGTATTCAGGAACAGTGTCACTGATGCGATAACCAGTATTCAGGACCAGTGTCACTGATGCGATAACCAGTATTCAGGACCAGTGTCACTGATGCGATGACCTGTATTCAGGAGCAGTGTCACTGGTGCGATGGCCAGTATTCAGGACCATTGTCACTGGTGCGGTGACCTGTATTCAGGAACAGTGTCACTGATGCGGTGACCAGTATTCAGGACCAGCATCACTGATGCGGTGAGCAGTATTCAGTAACATCGCCACTGATGCGGTGACCAGTATTCAGAACCAGTGTCACTGGTGCGGTGACTAGTATTCAGGACCAGTGTCACTGGTGCGATGATCTGTATTCAGGAGCAGTGTCACTGGTGCGATGAACAGTATTCAGGACCAGTGTCACTGATACGATGACCAGTATTCAGGACCAGTGTCACTGATACGATGACCAGTATTCAGTACCAGTGTCACTGGTGCGATGATCTGTAATCAGAAGCAGTGTCACTGGTGCGATGAACAGTATTCAGGACCAGTGTCACTGATACGATGACCAGTATTTAGGAACAGTGTCACTGGTGCGGTGACCTGTATTCAGGACCAATGTCACTGAGGCAGTGAGCAGCATTCAGGGCCAGGGTCACTTGTGTGATGACCAGTGTTCAGGGCCTGTGTCACTGGTGCGATGACCTGTATCCAGAACCATGTCACTGATGCGATGACCTGCATTCAGGACCAGTGTCACTGGTGCGATGAGCAGTATTCAGGACCAGTATCACTGATGCGGAGACCTGTATTCAGGATCAGTGTCACGGATGCGATGACCAGTATTCAGGACCAGTGTCACTGATGCGATAAACAGTATTCAGGACCAGTGTCTCTGATGCGATGACCTGTATTCAGGAGCCGTGTCACTGATGCGATAACCAGTATTCAGGACCAGTGTCACTGGTGCGATGACCAGTATTCAGGACCAGTGTCACTCATGCGATGACCTGTATTCAGGGCCAGTATCATTGATGCGATGACCAGTATTCAGAACCAGTGTCAATGGTGCCGTGACTAGTATTCAGGACCAGTGTCACTGGTGCGATGACCAGTATTCAGTAGCAGTGTCACTGGTGCAATAACCAGTATTGTGGACCAGTGTTGCTGATGCGTTGCGCAGTATTCAGCAACGGTGTCACTGTTGTGATGAACAGTATTCAGGGCCAGAGTCACTGATGGGATGACCTGTATTCAGGACCAGTGTCACTGATGCGGTGAGCAGTATTCAGGACCAGCGTCACTGATACGGTCACAGTACTCAGGACCAGTGTCACTGGTGCGATGACCAGTATTCAGGACCAGTGTCACTGATGCGATGACCGATATTCCGGACCAGTGTCACTGGTGCGGTGACCTGTATTCAGGAACAGTGTCACTGATGCGATAACCAGTATTCAGGACCAGTGTCACTGATGCGATGACCTGTATTCAGGAGCAGTGTCACTGGTGCGATGGCCAGTATTCAGGACCATTGTCACTGGTGCGGTGACCTGTATTCAGGAACAGTGTCACTGATGCGGTGACCAGTATTCAGGACCAGCATCACTGATGCGGTGAGCAGTATTCAGGAAGATCGCCACTGATGCGGTGACCAGTATTCAGAACCAGTGTCACTGATGTGGTGACCTGTATTCAGGACCAGTGTCACTGATGCGGTGAGCAGCATTCAGGGCCAGGGTCACTGGTGCGATGACCAGTATTCAAGGCCTGTGTCACTGGTGCGATGAACAGTATTCAGGACCTGTGTCACTGATGCGGAGACCTGTATTGAGGACCAGTGTCACGGATGCGATGACCAGTATTCAGGACCAGTGTCACTGGTGCCGTGACTAGTATTCAGGACCAGTGTCACTGGTGCCGTGACCAGTATTCAGGCCCAGTGTCACTGGTGCGATGACCAGTATTCAGGAGCAGTGTCACTGGTGCAGTGATCTATATTCAGGAGCAGTGTCACTGTTGCAGTGACCAGTCTTCAGGACCAGTGTCTCTGGTGCGATGACCTGTATCCAGGAGCAGAGTCACTGATGCGGAGACCTGTATTCAGGACCAGTGTCACTGGTGCCGTGACCAGTATTCAGGACCAGTGTCACTGGTGCGATGACCTGTATTCAAGAGCAGTGACGCTGGTGCAATGATCTATATTCAGGAGCAGTGTCACTGGTGCGGTGACCAGTATTCAGGACCAGTGTCACTGGTGCGGTGACCAGTATTCAGGACCAGTGTCACTGGTGCGATGATCTGTATTCGGGAGCAGTGTCACTGGTGCAATGACCAGTATTCAAGACCAGTGTCACTGGTGCGGGACAAGTATTCAGGACCAGTGTCACTGATGCGATGACCAGTATTCAGGAGCAGTGTCACGGGTGCGATGATCTGTATTCAGGACCAGTGTCACTGGTGCGATAACCAGTATTCAGGACCAGTGTCACTGGTGCCGTGACCTGTATTCAGGAGTAGTGTCACTGGTGCAATGACCTGTATCCAGGACTAGTGTCACCTGTGCAATGACCAGTATTCAGGAGCAGTGTCACTGATGCGATGACCTGTATTCAGGAACAGTGTCACTGATGCGATAACCAGTATTCAGGACCAGTGTCACTGATGCGATAACCAGTATTCAGGACCAGTGTCACTGATGCGATGACCTGTATTCAGGAGCAGTGTCACTGGTGCGATGGCCAGTATTCAGGACCATTGTCACTGGTGCGGTGACCTGTATTCAGGAACAGTGTCACTGATGCGGTGACCAGTATTCAGGACCAGCATCACTGATGCGGTGAGCAGTATTCAGTAACATCGCCACTGATGCGGTGACCAGTATTCAGAACCAGTGTCACTGGTGCGGTGACTAGTATTCAGGACCAGTGTCACTGGTGCGATGATCTGTATTCAGGAGCAGTGTCACTGGTGCGATGAACAGTATTCAGGACCAGTGTCACTGATACGATGACCAGTATTCAGGACCAGTGTCACTGATACGATGACCAGTATTCAGTACCAGTGTCACTGGTGCGATGATCTGTAATCAGAAGCAGTGTCACTGGTGCGATGAACAGTATTCAGGACCAGTGTCACTGATACGATGACCAGTATTTAGGAACAGTGTCACTGGTGCGGTGACCTGTATTCAGGACCAATGTCACTGAGGCAGTGAGCAGCATTCAGGGCCAGGGTCACTTGTGTGATGACCAGTGTTCAGGGCCTGTGTCACTGGTGCGATGACCTGTATCCAGAACCATGTCACTGATGCGATGACCTGCATTCAGGACCAGTGTCACTGGTGCGATGAGCAGTATTCAGGACCAGTATCACTGATGCGGAGACCTGTATTCAGGATCAGTGTCACGGATGCGATGACCAGTATTCAGGACCAGTGTCACTGATGCGATAAACAGTATTCAGGACCAGTGTCTCTGATGCGATGACCTGTATTCAGGAGCCGTGTCACTGATGCGATAACCAGTATTCAGGACCAGTGTCACTGGTGCGATGACCAGTATTCAGGACCAGTGTCACTCATGCGATGACCTGTATTCAGGGCCAGTATCATTGATGCGATGACCAGTATTCAGAACCAGTGTCAATGGTGCCGTGACTAGTATTCAGGACCAGTGTCACTGGTGCGATGACCAGTATTCAGTAGCAGTGTCACTGGTGCAATAACCAGTATTGTGGACCAGTGTTGCTGATGCGTTGCGCAGTATTCAGCAACGGTGTCACTGTTGTGATGAACAGTATTCAGGGCCAGAGTCACTGATGGGATGACCTGTATTCAGGACCAGTGTCACTGATGCGGTGAGCAGTATTCAGGACCAGCGTCACTGATACGGTCACAGTACTCAGGACCAGTGTCACTGGTGCGATGACCAGTATTCAGGACCAGTGTCACTGATGCGATGACCGATATTCCGGACCAGTGTCACTGCTGCGGTGACCTGTATTCAGGAACAGTGTCACTGATGCGATAACCAGTATTCAGGACCAGTGTCACTGATGCGATGACCTGTATTCAGGAACAGTGTCACTGGTGCGATGGCCAGTATTCAGGACCATTGTCACTGGTGCGGTGACCTGTATTCAGGAACAGTGTCACTGATGCGGTGACCAGTATTCAGGACCAGCATCACTGATGCGGTGAGCAGTATTCAGGAAGATCGCAACTGATGCGGTGACCAGTATTCAGAACCAGTGTCACTGATGTGGTGACCTGTATTCAGGACCAGTGTCACTGATGCGGTGAGCAGCATTCAGGGCCAGGGTCACTGGTGCGATGACCAGTAGTCAAGGCCTGTGTCACAGGTGCGATGAACAGTATTCAGGACCAGTGTCACTGATGCGGAGACCTGTATTGAGGACCAGTGTCACGGATGCGATGACCAATATTCAGGACCAGTGTCACTGGTGCCGTGACTAGTATTCAGGACCAGTGTCACTGGTGCCGTGACCAGTATTCAGGCCCAGTGTCACTGGTGCGATGACCAGTATTCAGGAGCAGTGTCACTGGTGCAGTGATCTATATTCAGGAGCAGTGTCATTGGTGCAGTGACCAGTCTTCAGGACCAGTGTCACTGGTGCGATGAGCAGTATTCAGGACCAGTATCACTGATGCGGAGACCTGTATTCAGGATCAGTGTCACGGATGCGATGACCAGTATTCAGGACCAGTGTCACTGATGCGATAACCAGTATTCAGGACCAGTGTCTCTGATGCGATGACCTGTATTCAGGAGCAGTGTCACTGAGGCGATAACCAGTATTCAGGACCAGTGTCACTGGAGCGATGAGCAGTATTCAGGACCAGTATCACTGATGCGGAGACCTGTATTCAGGATTAGTGTCACGGATGCGATGACCAGTATTCAGGACCAGTGTCACTGATGCGATAACCAGTATTCAGGACCAGTGTCTCTGATGCGATGACCTGTATTCAGGAGCAGTGTCACTGATGCGATAACCAGTATTCAGGACCAGTGTCACTGGTGCGATGACCAGTATTCAGGACCAGTGTCACTCATTCGATGACCTGTATTCAGGGCCAGTATCATTGATGCGATGACCAGTATTCAGAACCAGTGTCAATGGTGCCGTGACTAGTATTCAGGACCAGTGTCACTGGTGCGATGACCAGTATTCAGTAGCAGTGTCACTGGTGCAATAACCAGTATTGTGGACCAGTGTTGCTCATGCGTTGCGCAGTATTCAGCAACGGTGTCACTGTTGTGATGACCAGTATTCAGGGCCAGAGTCACTGATGGGATGACCTGTATTCAGGACCAGTGTCACTGATGCGGTGAGCAGTATTCAGGACCAGCGTCACTGATACGGTCACAGTACTCAGGACCAGTGTCACTGGTGCGATGACCAGTATTCAGGACCAGTGTCACTGATGCGATGACCGATATTCCGGACCAGTGTCACTGGTGCGGTGACCTGTATTCAGGAACAGTGTCACTGATGCGATAACCAGTATTCAGGACCAGTGTCACTGATGCGATGACCTGTATTCAGGAGCAGTGTCACTGGTGCGATGGCCAGTATTCAGGACCATTGTCACTGGTGCGGTGACCTGTATTCAGGAACAGTGTCACTGATGCGGTGACCAGTATTCAGGACCAGCATCACTGATGCGGTGAGCAGTATTCAGTAACATCGCCACTGATGCGGTGACCAGTATTCAGAACCAGTGTCACTGATGTGGTGACCTGTATTCAGGACCAGTGTCACTGATGCGGTGAGCAGCATTCAGGGCCAGGGTCACTGGTGCGATGACCAGTATTCAAGGCCTGTGTCACAGGTGCGATGAACAGTATTCAGGACCAGTGTCACTGATGCGGAGACCTGTATTGAGGACCAGTGTCACGGATGCGATGACCAATATTCAGGACCAGTGTCACTGGTGCCGTGACTAGTATTCAGGACCAGTGTCACTGGTGCCGTGACCAGTATTCAGGCCCAGTGTCACTGGTGCGATGACCAGTATTCAGGAGCAGTGTCACTGGTGCAGTGATCTATATTCAGGAGCAGTGTCACTGTTGCAGTGACCAGTCTTCAGGACCAGTGTCACTGGTGCGATGAGCAGTATTCAGGACCAGTATCACTGATGCGGAGACCTGTATTCAGGATCAGTGTCACGGATGCGATGACCAGTATTCAGGACCAGTGTCACTGATGCGATAACCAGTATTCAGGACCAGTGTCTCTGATGCGATGACCTGTATTCAGGAGCAGTGTCACTGAGGCGATAACCAGTATTCAGGACCAGTGTCACTGGAGCGATGACCAGTATTCAGGACCAGTGTCACTCATGCGATGACCTATATTCAGGGCCAGTATCATTGATGCGATGACCAGTATTCAGAACCAGTGTCAATGGTGCCGTGACCAGTATTCAGGACCAGTGTTATTGGTGCGATGACCAGTATTCAGTAGCAGTGTCACTGGTGCAATAACCAGTATTGTGGACCAGTTTTGCTGATGCGTTGCGCAGTATTCAGCAACGGTGTCACTGTTGTGATGACCAGTATTCAGGGCCAGTGTCACTGATGTGATGACATGTATTCAGGACCAGTGTCACTGATGCGGTGAGCAGTATTCAGGACCATGGTCACTGATGGGATGACCTGTATTCAGGACCAGTGTCACTGATGCGGTGAGCAGTATTCAGGACCAGCGTCACTGATACGGTGACAGTACTCAGGACCAGTGTCACTGGTGCGATGACCATTATTCAGGACCAGTGTCACTGATGCGATGACCGATATTCCGGACCAGTGTCACTGGTGCGGTGACCTGTATTCAGGAACAGTGTCACTGATGCGATAACCAGTATTCAGGACCAGTGTCTCTGATGCGATGACCAGTATTCAGGAGCAGTGTCACTGGTGCGATGGCCAGTATTCAGGACCATTGTCACTGGTGCGGTGACCTGTATTCAGGAACAGTGTCACTGATGCGGTGACCAGTATTCAGGACCAGCATCACTGATGCGGTGAGCAGTAATCAGGAACATCGCCACTGATGCGGTGACCAGTATTCAGAACCAGTGTCACTGATGTGGTGACCTGTATTCAGGACCAGTGTCACTGATGCGGTGAGCAGCATTCAGGGCCAGGGTCACTGGTGCGATGACCAGTATTCAAGGCCTGTGTCACTGGTGCGATGAACAGTATTCAGGACCAGTGTCACTGATGCGGAGACCTGTATTGAGGACCAGTGTCACGGATGCGATGACCAGTATTCAGGACCAGTGTCACTGGTGCCGTGACTAGTATTCAGGACCAGTGTCACTGGTCCCGTGACCAGTATTCAGGCCCAGTGTCACTGGTGCGATGACCAGTATTCAGGAGCAGTGTCACTGGTGCAGTGATCTATATTCAGGAGCAGTGTCACTGGTGCAGTGACCAGTCTTCAGGACCAGTGTCACTGGTGCGGTGTCCAGTATTCAGGACCAGTGTCACTGGTGCGATGATCTGTATTCAGGAGCAGTGTCACGGATGCGATGACCAGTATTCAGAACCAGGGTCACTGGTGCGGGACAAGTATTCAGGACCAGTGTCACTGATGCGATGACCTGTATTCAGGAGCAGTGTCACGGGTGCGATGATCTGTATTCAGGACCAGTGTCACTGGTGCGATAACCAGTATTCAGGACCAGTGTCACTGGTGCGATGACTTGTATTCAGGAACAGTGTCACCTGTGCAATGACCAGTATTCAGGAGCAGTGTCACTGATGCGGTGACCTGTATTCAGGACCAGCATCACTGATGCGGTGAGCAGTATTCAGGAACATCGTCACTGATGCGGTGACTAGGATTCAGAACCGGTGTCACTGATGAAATGATCTGCATTCAGGACCAGTATCACTGATGTGGTGACCTGTAATCAGGACCAGTGTCACAGATGCAATGACCAGTATTCAAGAGCAGTGTCACTGGTGCGATGACCTGTATTCAGGACATGTATCACTGGTGCGGTGACCTGTATTGAGGACCAGTGTCACTGATGCGGTGAGCAGCATTCAGGGCCAGTGTCACTGATGCGATGACCGATATTCCGGACCAGTGTCACTGATGCGGTGAGCTGTATTCAGGACCAGCGTCACTGATGCGGTGACAGTACTCAGGGCCAGTGTCACTGGTGCGATGACCAGTATTCAGGACCAGTGTCACTGATGCGATGACTGATATTCTGGACCAGTGTCACTGATGCGATGATCTGTATTCAGGAGCAGTGTCACTGGTGCGATGACCAGTATTCAGGACCATTGTCACTGGTGCGATGACCAGTATTCAGGACCAGTGTCACTGATGCGGTGACCGGTATTCAGGAGGAGTGTCACGGATGCGATAACCAGTATTCAGGACCAGTGTCACTGATGCGATGACCAATATTCAGGAGCAGTGTCACTGGTGCGATGACCAGTATTCAGGACAATTGTCACTGGTGCGGTGACCTGTATTCAGGAGTAGTGTCACTGGTGCGATGACCTGTATACAGGAACAGTGTCACCTGTGCGATGACCAGTATTCAGGAGCAGTGTCACTGATGCGGTGACCAGTATTCAGGACCAGTGTCACTGGTGCCGTGACTAGTATTCAGGACCAGTGTCACTGGTGCCGTGACCAGTATTCAGGCCCAGTGTCACTGGTGCGATGACCAGTATTCAGGAGCAGTGTCACTGGTGCAGTGATCTATATTCAGGAGCAGTGTCACTGGTGCAGTGACCAGTCTTCAGGACCAGTGTCACTGGTGCGGTGTCCAGTATTCAGGACCAGTGTTACTGGTGCGATGACCAGTATTCAGGAGCAGTGTCACTGGTGCAGTGATCTATATTCAGGAGCAGTGTCACTGGTGCAGTGACCAGTCTTCAGGACCAGTGTCACTGGTGCGGGACAAGTATTCAGGACCAGTGTCACTGATGCGATGACCTGTATTCAGGAGCAGTGTCACGGGTGCGATGATCTGTATTCAGGACCAGTGTCACTGGTGCGATAACCAGTATTCAGGACCAGTGTCACTGGTGCGATGACTTGTATTCAGGAACAGTGTCACCTGTGCAATGACCAGTATTCAGGAGCAGTGTCACTGATGCGGTGACCTGTATTCAGGACCAGCATCACTGATGCGGTGAGCAGTATTCAGGAACATCGTCACTGATGCGGTGACTAGGATTCAGAACCGGTGTCACTGATTAAATGATCTGCATTCAGGACCAGTATCACTGATGTGGTGACCTGTAATCAGGACCAGTGTCACAGATGCAATGACCAGTATTCAAGAGCAGTGTCACTGGTGCGATGACCAGTGTTCAGTAGCAGTGTCACTGGTGCAATAACCAGTATTGTGGACCAGTGTTGCTGATGCGTTGCGCAGTATTCAGCAACGGTGTCACTGTTGTGATGACCAGTATTCAGGGCCAGAGTCACTGATGGGATGACCTGTATTCAGGACCAGTGTCACTGATGCGGTGAGCAGTATTCAGGACCAGCGTCACTGATACGGTCACAGTACTCAGGACCAGTGTCACTGGTGCGATGACCAGTATTCAGGACCAGTGTCACTGATGCGATGACCGATATTCCGGACCAGTGTCACTGGTGCGGTGACCTGTATTCAGGAACAGTGTCACTGATGCGATAACCAGTATTCAGGACCAGTGTCACTGATGCGATGACCTGTATTCAGGAGCAGTGTCACTGGTGCGATGGCCAGTATTCAGGACCATTGTCACTGGTGCGGTGACCTGTATTCAGGAACAGTGTCACTGATGCGGTGACCAGTATTCAGGACCAGCATCACTGATGCGGTGAGCAGTATTCAGGAAGATCGCCACTGATGCGGTGACCAGTATTCAGAACCAGTGTCACTGATGTGGTGACCTGTATTCAGGACCAGTGTCACTGATGCGGTGAGCAGCATTCAGGGCCAGGGTCACTGGTGCGATGACCAGTATTCAAGGCCTGTGTCACAGGTGCGATGAACAGTATTCAGGACCAGTGTCACTGATGCGGAGACCTGTATTGAGGACCAGTGTCACGGATGCGATGACCAATATTCAGGACCAGTGTCACTGGTGCCGTGACTAGTATTCAGGACCAGTGTCACTGGTGCCGTGACCAGTATTCAGGCCCAGTGTCACTGGTGCGATGACCAGTATTCAGGAGCAGTGTCACTGGTGCAGTGATCTATATTCAGGAGCAGTGTCATTGGTGCAGTGACCAGTCTTCAGGACCAGTGTCACTGGTGCGATGAGCAGTATTCAGGACCAGTATCACTGATGCGGAGACCTGTATTCAGGATCAGTGTCACGGATGCGATGACCAGTATTCAGGACCAGTGTCACTGATGCGATAACCAGTATTCAGGACCAGTGTCTCTGATGCGATGACCTGTATTCAGGAGCAGTGTCACTGAGGCGATAACCAGTATTCAGGACCAGTGTCACTGGAGCGATGAGCAGTATTCAGGACCAGTATCACTGATGCGGAGACCTGTATTCAGGATTAGTGTCACGGATGCGATGACCAGTATTCAGGACCAGTGTCACTGATGCGATAACCAGTATTCAGGACCAGTGTCTCTGATGCGATGACCTGTATTCAGGAGCAGTGTCACTGATGCGATAACCAGTATTCAGGACCAGTGTCACTGGTGCGATGACCAGTATTCAGGACCAGTGTCACTCATTCGATGACCTGTATTCAGGGCCAGTATCATTGATGCGATGACCAGTATTCAGAACCAGTGTCAATGGTGCCGTGACTAGTATTCAGGACCAGTGTCACTGGTGCGATGACCAGTATTCAGTAGCAGTGTCACTGGTGCAATAACCAGTATTGTGGACCAGTGTTGCTCATGCGTTGCGCAGTATTCAGCAACGGTGTCACTGTTGTGATGACCAGTATTCAGGGCCAGAGTCACTGATGGGATGACCTGTATTCAGGACCAGTGTCACTGATGCGGTGAGCAGTATTCAGGACCAGCGTCACTGATACGGTCACAGTACTCAGGACCAGTGTCACTGGTGCGATGACCAGTATTCAGGACCAGTGTCACTGATGCGATGACCGATATTCCGGACCAGTGTCACTGGTGCGGTGACCTGTATTCAGGAACAGTGTCACTGATGCGATAACCAGTATTCAGGACCAGTGTCACTGATGCGATGACCTGTATTCAGGAGCAGTGTCACTGGTGCGATGGCCAGTATTCAGGACCATTGTCACTGGTGCGGTGACCTGTATTCAGGAACAGTGTCACTGATGCGGTGACCAGTATTCAGGACCAGCATCACTGATGCGGTGAGCAGTATTCAGTAACATCGCCACTGATGCGGTGACCAGTATTCAGAACCAGTGTCACTGATGTGGTGACCTGTATTCAGGACCAGTGTCACTGATGCGGTGAGCAGCATTCAGGGCCAGGGTCACTGGTGCGATGACCAGTATTCAAGGCCTGTGTCACAGGTGCGATGAACAGTATTCAGGACCAGTGTCACTGATGCGGAGACCTGTATTGAGGACCAGTGTCACGGATGCGATGACCAATATTCAGGACCAGTGTCACTGGTGCCGTGACTAGTATTCAGGACCAGTGTCACTGGTGCCGTGACCAGTATTCAGGCCCAGTGTCACTGGTGCGATGACCAGTATTCAGGAGCAGTGTCACTGGTGCAGTGATCTATATTCAGGAGCAGTGTCACTGTTGCAGTGACCAGTCTTCAGGACCAGTGTCACTGGTGCGATGAGCAGTATTCAGGACCAGTATCACTGATGCGGAGACCTGTATTCAGGATCAGTGTCACGGATGCGATGACCAGTATTCAGGACCAGTGTCACTGATGCGATAACCAGTATTCAGGACCAGTGTCTCTGATGCGATGACCTGTATTCAGGAGCAGTGTCACTGAGGCGATAACCAGTATTCAGGACCAGTGTCACTGGAGCGATGACCAGTATTCAGGACCAGTGTCACTCATGCGATGACCTATATTCAGGGCCAGTATCATTGATGCGATGACCAGTATTCAGAACCAGTGTCAATGGTGCCGTGACCAGTATTCAGGACCAGTGTTATTGGTGCGATGACCAGTATTCAGTAGCAGTGTCACTGGTGCAATAACCAGTATTGTGGACCAGTTTTGCTGATGCGTTGCGCAGTATTCAGCAACGGTGTCACTGTTGTGATGACCAGTATTCAGGGCCAGTGTCACTGATGTGATGACATGTATTCAGGACCAGTGTCACTGATGCGGTGAGCAGTATTCAGGACCATGGTCACTGATGGGATGACCTGTATTCAGGACCAGTGTCACTGATGCGGTGAGCAGTATTCAGGACCAGCGTCACTGATACGGTGACAGTACTCAGGACCAGTGTCACTGGTGCGATGACCATTATTCAGGACCAGTGTCACTGATGCGATGACCGATATTCCGGACCAGTGTCACTGGTGCGGTGACCTGTATTCAGGAACAGTGTCACTGATGCGATAACCAGTATTCAGGACCAGTGTCTCTGATGCGATGACCAGTATTCAGGAGCAGTGTCACTGGTGCGATGGCCAGTATTCAGGACCATTGTCACTGGTGCGGTGACCTGTATTCAGGAACAGTGTCACTGATGCGGTGACCAGTATTCAGGACCAGCATCACTGATGCGGTGAGCAGTAATCAGGAACATCGCCACTGATGCGGTGACCAGTATTCAGAACCAGTGTCACTGATGTGGTGACCTGTATTCAGGCCCAGTGTCACTGGTGCGATGACCAGTATTCAGGAGCAGTGTCACTGGTGCAGTGATCTATATTCAGGAGCAGTGTCACTGGTGCAGTGACCAGTCTTCAGGACCAGTGTCACTGGTGCGGTGTCCAGTATTCAGGACCAGTGTCACTGGTGCGATGATCTGTATTCAGGAGCAGTGTCACGGATGCGATGACCAGTATTCAGAACCAGGGTCACTGGTGCGGGACAAGTATTCAGGACCAGTGTCACTGATGCGATGACCTGTATTCAGGAGCAGTGTCACGGGTGCGATGATCTGTATTCAGGACCAGTGTCACTGGTGCGATAACCAGTATTCAGGACCAGTGTCACTGGTGCGATGACTTGTATTCAGGAACAGTGTCACCTGTGCAATGACCAGTATTCAGGAGCAGTGTCACTGATGCGGTGACCTGTATTCAGGACCAGCATCACTGATGCGGTGAGCAGTATTCAGGAACATCGTCACTGATGCGGTGACTAGGATTCAGAACCGGTGTCACTGATGAAATGATCTGCATTCAGGACCAGTATCACTGATGTGGTGACCTGTAATCAGGACCAGTGTCACAGATGCAATGACCAGTATTCAAGAGCAGTGTCACTGGTGCGATGACCTGTATTCAGGACATGTATCACTGGTGCGGTGACCTGTATTGAGGACCAGTGTCACTGATGCGGTGAGCAGCATTCAGGGCCAGTGTCACTGATGCGATGACCGATATTCCGGACCAGTGTCACTGATGCGGTGAGCTGTATTCAGGACCAGCGTCACTGATGCGGTGACAGTACTCAGGGCCAGTGTCACTGGTGCGATGACCAGTATTCAGGACCAGTGTCACTGATGCGATGACTGATATTCTGGACCAGTGTCACTGATGCGATGATCTGTATTCAGGAGCAGTGTCACTGGTGCGATGACCAGTATTCAGGACCATTGTCACTGGTGCGATGACCAGTATTCAGGACCAGTGTCACTGATGCGGTGACCGGTATTCAGGAGGAGTGTCACGGATGCGATAACCAGTATTCAGGACCAGTGTCACTGATGCGATGACCAATATTCAGGAGCAGTGTCACTGGTGCGATGACCAGTATTCAGGACAATTGTCACTGGTGCGGTGACCTGTATTCAGGAGTAGTGTCACTGGTGCGATGACCTGTATACAGGAACAGTGTCACCTGTGCGATGACCAGTATTCAGGAGCAGTGTCACTGATGCGGTGACCAGTATTCAGGACCAGTGTCACTGGTGCCGTGACTAGTATTCAGGACCAGTGTCACTGGTGCCGTGACCAGTATTCAGGCCCAGTGTCACTGGTGCGATGACCAGTATTCAGGAGCAGTGTCACTGGTGCAGTGATCTATATTCAGGAGCAGTGTCACTGGTGCAGTGACCAGTCTTCAGGACCAGTGTCACTGGTGCGGTGTCCAGTATTCAGGACCAGTGTTACTGGTGCGATGACCAGTATTCAGGAGCAGTGTCACTGGTGCAGTGATCTATATTCAGGAGCAGTGTCACTGGTGCAGTGACCAGTCTTCAGGACCAGTGTCACTGGTGCGGGACAAGTATTCAGGACCAGTGTCACTGATGCGATGACCTGTATTCAGGAGCAGTGTCACGGGTGCGATGATCTGTATTCAGGACCAGTGTCACTGGTGCGATAACCAGTATTCAGGACCAGTGTCACTGGTGCGATGACTTGTATTCAGGAACAGTGTCACCTGTGCAATGACCAGTATTCAGGAGCAGTGTCACTGATGCGGTGACCTGTATTCAGGACCAGCATCACTGATGCGGTGAGCAGTATTCAGGAACATCGTCACTGATGCGGTGACTAGGATTCAGAACCGGTGTCACTGATTAAATGATCTGCATTCAGGACCAGTATCACTGATGTGGTGACCTGTAATCAGGACCAGTGTCACAGATGCAATGACCAGTATTCAAGAGCAGTGTCACTGGTGCGATGACCAGTGTTCAGTAGCAGTGTCACTGGTGCAATAACCAGTATTGTGGACCAGTGTTGCTGATGCGTTGCGCAGTATTCAGCAACGGTGTCACTGTTGTGATGACCAGTATTCAGGGCCAGAGTCACTGATGGGATGACCTGTATTCAGGACCAGTGTCACTGATGCGGTGAGCAGTATTCAGGACCAGCGTCACTGATACGGTCACAGTACTCAGGACCAGTGTCACTGGTGCGATGACCAGTATTCAGGACCAGTGTCACTGATGCGATGACCGATATTCCGGACCAGTGTCACTGGTGCGGTGACCTGTATTCAGGAACAGTGTCACTGATGCGATAACCAGTATTCAGGACCAGTGTCACTGATGCGATGACCTGTATTCAGGAGCAGTGTCACTGGTGCGATGGCCAGTATTCAGGACCATTGTCACTGGTGCGGTGACCTGTATTCAGGAACAGTGTCACTGATGCGGTGACCAGTATTCAGGACCAGCATCACTGATGCGGTGAGCAGTATTCAGGAAGATCGCCACTGATGCGGTGACCAGTATTCAGAACCAGTGTCACTGATGTGGTGACCTGTATTCAGGACCAGTGTCACTGATGCGGTGAGCAGCATTCAGGGCCAGGGTCACTGGTGCGATGACCAGTATTCAAGGCCTGTGTCACAGGTGCGATGAACAGTATTCAGGACCAGTGTCACTGATGCGGAGACCTGTATTGAGGACCAGTGTCACGGATGCGATGACCAATATTCAGGACCAGTGTCACTGGTGCCGTGACTAGTATTCAGGACCAGTGTCACTGGTGCCGTGACCAGTATTCAGGCCCAGTGTCACTGGTGCGATGACCAGTATTCAGGAGCAGTGTCACTGGTGCAGTGATCTATATTCAGGAGCAGTGTCATTGGTGCAGTGACCAGTCTTCAGGACCAGTGTCACTGGTGCGATGAGCAGTATTCAGGACCAGTATCACTGATGCGGAGACCTGTATTCAGGATCAGTGTCACGGATGCGATGACCAGTATTCAGGACCAGTGTCACTGATGCGATAACCAGTATTCAGGACCAGTGTCTCTGATGCGATGACCTGTATTCAGGAGCAGTGTCACTGAGGCGATAACCAGTATTCAGGACCAGTGTCACTGGAGCGATGAGCAGTATTCAGGACCAGTATCACTGATGCGGAGACCTGTATTCAGGATTAGTGTCACGGATGCGATGACCAGTATTCAGGACCAGTGTCACTGATGCGATAACCAGTATTCAGGACCAGTGTCTCTGATGCGATGACCTGTATTCAGGAGCAGTGTCACTGATGCGATAACCAGTATTCAGGACCAGTGTCACTGGTGCGATGACCAGTATTCAGGACCAGTGTCACTCATTCGATGACCTGTATTCAGGGCCAGTATCATTGACGCGATGACCAGTATTCAGAACCAGTGTCAATGGTGCCGTGACTAGTATTCAGGACCAGTGTCACTGGTGCGATGACCAGTATTCAGTAGCAGTGTCACTGGTGCAATAACCAGTATTGTGGACCAGTGTTGCTCATGCGTTGCGCAGTATTCAGCAACGGTGTCACTGTTGTGATGACCAGTATTCAGGGCCAGAGTCACTGATGGGATGACCTGTATTCAGGACCAGTGTCACTGATGCGGTGAGCAGTATTCAGGACCAGCGTCACTGATACGGTCACAGTACTCAGGACCAGTGTCACTGGTGCGATGACCAGTATTCAGGACCAGTGTCACTGATGCGATGACCGATATTCCGGACCAGTGTCACTGCTGCGGTGACCTGTATTCAGGAACAGTGTCACTGATGCGATAACCAGTATTCAGGACCAGTGTCACTGATGCGATGACCTGTATTCAGGAGCAGTGTCACTGGTGCGATGGCCAGTATTCAGGACCATTGTCACTGGTGCGGTGACCTGTATTCAGGAACAGTGTCACTGATGCGGTGACCAGTATTCAGGACCAGCATCACTGATGCGGTGAGCAGTATTCAGGAAGATCGCCACTGATGCGGTGACCAGTATTCAGAACCAGTGTCACTGATGTGGTGACCTGTATTCAGGACCAGTGTCACTGATGCGGTGAGCAGCATTCAGGGCCAGGGTCACTGGTGCGATGACCAGTATTCAAGGCCTGTGTCACAGGTGCGATGAACAGTATTCAGGACCAGTGTCACTGATGCGGAGACCTGTATTGAGGACCAGTGTCACGGATGCGATGACCAATATTCAGGACCAGTGTCACTGGTGCCGTGACTAGTATTCAGGACCAGTGTCACTGGTGCCGTGACCAGTATTCAGGCCCAGTGTCACTGGTGCGATGACCAGTATTCAGGAGCAGTGTCACTGGTGCAGTGATCTATATTCAGGAGCAGTGTCACTGTTGCAGTGACCAGTCTTCAGGACCAGTGTCACTGGTGCGATGAGCAGTATTCAGGACCAGTATCACTGATGCGGAGACCTGTATTCAGGATCAGTGTCACGGATGCGATGACCAGTATTCAGGACCAGTGTCACTGATGCGATAACCAGTATTCAGGACCAGTGTCTCTGATGCGATGACCTGTATTCAGGAGCAGTGTCACTGAGGCGATAACCAGTATTCAGGACCAGTGTCACTGGAGCGATGACCAGTATTCAGGACCAGTGTCACTCATGCGATGACCTATATTCAGGGCCAGTATCATTGATGCGATGACCAGTATTCAGAACCAGTGTCAATGGTGCCGTGACCAGTATTCAGGACCAGTGTTATTGGTGCGATGACCAGTATTCAGTAGCAGTGTCACTGGTGCAATAACCAGTATTGTGGACCAGTTTTGCTGATGCGTTGCGCAGTATTCAGCAACGGTGTCACTGTTGTGATGACCAGTATTCAGGGCCAGTGTCACTGATGTGATGACATGTATTCAGGACCAGTGTCACTGATGCGGTGAGCAGTATTCAGGACCATGGTCACTGATGGGATGACCTGTATTCAGGACCAGTGTCACTGATGCGGTGAGCAGTATTCAGGACCAGCGTCACTGATACGGTGACAGTACTCAGGACCAGTGTCACTGGTGCGATGACCATTATTCAGGACCAGTGTCACTGATGCGATGACCGATATTCCGGACCAGTGTCACTGGTGCGGTGACCTGTATTCAGGAACAGTGTCACTGATGCGATAACCAGTATTCAGGACCAGTGTCTCTGATGCGATGACCAGTATTCAGGAGCAGTGTCACTGGTGCGATGGCCAGTATTCAGGACCATTGTCACTGGTGCGGTGACCTGTATTCAGGAACAGTGTCACTGATGCGGTGACCAGTATTCAGGACCAGCATCACTGATGCGGTGAGCAGTAATCAGGAACATCGCCACTGATGCGGTGACCAGTATTCAGAACCAGTGTCACTGATGTGGTGACCTGTATTCAGGACCAGTGTCACTGATGCGGTGAGCAGCATTCAGGGCCAGGGTCACTGGTGCGATGACCAGTATTCAAGGCCTGTGTCACTGGTGCGATGAACAGTATTCAGGACCAGTGTCACTGATGCGGAGACCTGTATTGAGGACCAGTGTCACGGATGCGATGACCAGTATTCAGGACCAGTGTCACTGGTGCCGTGACTAGTATTCAGGACCAGTGTCACTGGTCCCGTGACCAGTATTCAGGCCCAGTGTCACTGGTGCGATGACCAGTATTCAGGAGCAGTGTCACTGGTGCAGTGATCTATATTCAGGAGCAGTGTCACTGGTGCAGTGACCAGTCTTCAGGACCAGTGTCACTGGTGCGGTGTCCAGTATTCAGGACCAGTGTCACTGGTGCGATGATCTGTATTCAGGAGCAGTGTCACGGATGCGATGACCAGTATTCAGAACCAGGGTCACTGGTGCGGGACAAGTATTCAGGACCAGTGTCACTGATGCGATGACCTGTATTCAGGAGCAGTGTCACGGGTGCGATGATCTGTATTCAGGACCAGTGTCACTGGTGCGATAACCAGTATTCAGGACCAGTGTCACTGGTGCGATGACTTGTATTCAGGAACAGTGTCACCTGTGCAATGACCAGTATTCAGGAGCAGTGTCACTGATGCGGTGACCTGTATTCAGGACCAGCATCACTGATGCGGTGAGCAGTATTCAGGAACATCGTCACTGATGCGGTGACTAGGATTCAGAACCGGTGTCACTGATGAAATGATCTGCATTCAGGACCAGTATCACTGATGTGGTGACCTGTAATCAGGACCAGTGTCACAGATGCAATGACCAGTATTCAAGAGCAGTGTCACTGGTGCGATGACCTGTATTCAGGACATGTATCACTGGTGCGGTGACCTGTATTGAGGACCAGTGTCACTGATGCGGTGAGCAGCATTCAGGGCCAGGGTCCCTGGTGCGATGACCAGTGTTCAGGGCCTGTATCAGTGGTGCGATGACCTGTATCCAGGACCAGTGTCACTGATGGGGAGACCTGTATTCAGGACCAGTGTTACGGATGTGATGACCAGTATTCAGCACCAGTGTCACTGGTGCGATGACCTGTATTCAGGACCAGCGTCACTGGTGCGATGACCAGTATTCAGGAGCAGTGTCACTGGTGCAGTGATCTATATTCAGGAGCAGTGTCACTGTTGCAGTGACCAGTCTTCAGGACCAGTGTCACTGGTGCGATGAGCAGTATTCAGGACCAGTATCACTGATGCGGAGACCTGTATTCAGGATCAGTGTCACGGATGCGATGACCAGTATTCACGACCAGTGTCACTGATGCGATAACCAGTATTCAGGACCAGTGTCTCTGATGCGATGACCTGTATTCAGGAGCAGTGTCACTGAGGCGATAACCAGTATTCAGGACCAGTGTCACTGGAGCGATGACCAGTATTCAGGACCAGTGTCACTCATGCGATGACCTATATTCAGGGCCAGTATCATTGATGCGATGACCAGTATTCAGAACCAGTGTCAATGGTGCCGTGACCAGTATTCAGGACCAGTGTTATTGGTGCGATGACCAGTATTCAGTAGCAGTGTCACTGGTGCAATAACCAGTATTGTGGACCAGTTTTGCTGATGCGTTGCGCAGTATTCAGCAACGGTGTCACTGTTGTGATGACCAGTATTCAGGGCCAGTGTCACTGATGTGATGACATGTATTCAGGACCAGTGTCACTGATGCGGTGAGCAGTATTCAGGACCATGGTCACTGATGGGATGACCTGTATTCAGGACCAGTGTCACTGATGCGGTGAGCAGTATTCAGGACCAGCGTCACTGATACGGTGACAGTACTCAGGACCAGTGTCACTGGTGCGATGACCATTATTCAGGACCAGTGTCACTGATGCGATGACCGATATTCCGGACCAGTGTCACTGGTGCGGTGACCTGTATTCAGGAACAGTGTCACTGATGCGATAACCAGTATTCAGGACCAGTGTCACTGATGCGATGACCAGTATTCAGGAGCAGTGTCACTGGTGCGATGGCCAGTATTCAGGACCATTGTCACTGGTGCGGTGACCTGTATTCAGGAACAGTGTCACTGATGCGGTGACCAGTATTCAGGACCAGCATCACTGATGCGGTGAGCAGTAATCAGGAACATCGCCACTGATGCGGTGACCAGTATTCAGAACCAGTGTCACTGATGTGGTGACCTGTATTCAGGACCAGTGTCACTGATGCGGTGAGCAGCATTCAGGGCCAGGGTCACTGGTGCGATGACCAGTATTCAAGGCCTGTGTCACTGGTGCGATGAACAGTATTCAGGACCAGTGTCACTGATGCGGAGACCTGTATTGAGGACCAGTGTCACGGATGCGATGACCAGTATTCAGGACCAGTGTCACTGGTGCCGTGACTAGTATTCAGGACCAGTGTCACTGGTGCCGTGACCAGTATTCAGGCCCAGTGTCACTGGTGCGATGACCAGTATTCAGGAGCAGTGTCACTGGTGCAGTGATCTATATTCAGGAGCAGTGTCACTGGTGCAGTGACCAGTCTTCAGGACCAGTGTCACTGGTGCGGTGTCCAGTATTCAGGACCAGTGTTACTGGTGCGATGATCTGTATTCAGGAGCAGTGTCACGGATGCGATGACCAGTATTCAGAACCAGGGTCACTGGTGCGGGACAAGTATTCAGGACCAGTGTCACTGATGCGATGACCTGTATTCAGGAGCAGTGTCACGGGTGCGATGATCTGTATTCAGGACCAGTGTCACTGGTGCGATAACCAGTATTCAGGACCAGTGTCACTGGTGCGATGACTTGTATTCAGGAACAGTGTCACCTGTGCAATGACCAGTATTCAGGAGCAGTGTCACTGATGCGGTGACCTGTATTCAGGACCAGCATCACTGATGCGGTGAGCAGTATTCAGGAACATCGTCACTGATGCGGTGACTAGGATTCAGAACCGGTGTCACTGATGAAATGATCTGCATTCAGGACCAGTATCACTGATGTGGTGACCTGTAATCAGGACCAGTGTCACAGATGCAATGACCAGTATTCAAGAGCAGTGTCACTGGTGCGATGACCTGTATTCAGGACATGTATCACTGGTGCGGTGACCTGTATTGAGGACCAGTGTCACTGATGCGGTGAGCAGCATTCAGGGCCAGTGTCACTGATGCGATGACCGATATTCCGGACCAGTGTCACTGATGCGGTGAGCTGTATTCAGGACCAGCGTCACTGATGCGGTGACAGTACTCAGGGCCAGTGTCACTGGTGCGATGACCAGTATTCAGGACCAGTGTCACTGATGCGATGACTGATATTCTGGACCAGTGTCACTGATGCGATGATCTGTATTCAGGAGCAGTGTCACTGGTGCGATGACCAGTATTCAGGACCATTGTCACTGGTGCGATGACCAGTATTCAGGACCAGTGTCACTGATGCGGTGACCGGTATTCAGGAGGAGTGTCACGGATGCGATAACCAGTATTCAGGACCAGTGTCACTGATGCGATGACCAGTATTCAGGAGCAGTGTCACTGGTGCGATGACCAGTATTCAGGACAATTGTCACTGGTGCGGTGACCTGTATTCAGGAGTAGTGTCACTGGTGCGATGACCTGTATACAGGAACAGTGTCACCTGTGCGATGACCAGTATTCAGGAGCAGTGTCACTGATGCGGTGACCAGTATTCAGGACCAGTGTCACTGGTGCCGTGACTAGTATTCAGGACCAGTGTCACTGGTGCCGTGACCAGTATTCAGGCCCAGTGTCACTGGTGCGATGACCAGTATTCAGGAGCAGTGTCACTGGTGCAGTGATCTATATTCAGGAGCAGTGTCACTGGTGCAGTGACCAGTCTTCAGGACCAGTGTCACTGGTGCGGTGTCCAGTATTCAGGACCAGTGTTACTGGTGCGATGATCTGTATTCAGGAGCAGTGTCACGGATGCGATGACCAGTATTCAGAACCAGGGTCACTGGTGCGGGACAAGTATTCAGGACCAGTGTCACTGATGCGATGACCAGTATTCAGGAGCAGTGTCACGGGTGCGATGATCTGTATTCAGGACCAGTGTCACTGGTGCGATAACCAGTATTCAGGACCAGTGTCACTGGTGCGATGACTTGTATTCAGGAACAGTGTCACCTGTGCAATGACCAGTATTCAGGAGCAGTGTCACTGATGCGGTGACCTGTATTCAGGACCAGCATCACTGATGCGGTGAGCAGTATTCAGGAACATCGTCACTGATGCGGTGACTAGGATTCAGAACCGGTGTCACTGATGAAATGATCTGCATTCAGGACCAGTATCACTGATGTGGTGACCTGTAATCAGGACCAGTGTCACAGATGCAATGACCAGTATTCAAGAGCAGTGTCACTGGTGCGATGACCAGTGTTCAGGGCCTGTATCAGTGGTGCGATGACCTGTATCCAGGACCAGTGTCACTGATGGGGAGACCTGTATTCAGGACCAGTGTTACGGATGTGATGACCAGTATTCAGCACCAGTGTCACTGGTGCGATGACCTGTATTCAGGACCAGCGTCACTGGTGCGATGACCAGTATTCAGGAGCAGTGTCACTGGTGCAGTGATCTATATTCAGGAGCAGTGTCACTGTTGCAGTGACCAGTCTTCAGGACCAGTGTCACTGGTGCGATGAGCAGTATTCAGGACCAGTATCACTGATGCGGAGACCTGTATTCAGGATCAGTGTCACGGATGCGATGACCAGTATTCACGACCAGTGTCACTGATGCGATAACCAGTATTCAGGACCAGTGTCTCTGATGCGATGACCTGTATTCAGGAGCAGTGTCACTGAGGCGATAACCAGTATTCAGGACCAGTGTCACTGGAGCGATGACCAGTATTCAGGACCAGTGTCACTCATGCGATGACCTATATTCAGGGCCAGTATCATTGATGCGATGACCAGTATTCAGAACCAGTGTCAATGGTGCCGTGACCAGTATTCAGGACCAGTGTTATTGGTGCGATGACCAGTATTCAGTAGCAGTGTCACTGGTGCAATAACCAGTATTGTGGACCAGTTTTGCTGATGCGTTGCGCAGTATTCAGCAACGGTGTCACTGTTGTGATGACCAGTATTCAGGGCCAGTGTCACTGATGCGATGACATGTATTCAGGACCAGTGTCACTGATGCGGTGAGCAGTATTCAGGACCATGGTCACTGATGGGATGACCTGTATTCAGGACCAGTGTCACTGATGCGGTGAGCAGTATTCAGGACCAGCGTCACTGATACGGTGACAGTACTCAGGACCAGTGTCACTGGTGCGATGACCATTATTCAGGACCAGTGTCACTGATGCGATGACCGATATTCCGGACCAGTGTCACTGGTGCGGTGACCTGTATTCAGGAACAGTGTCACTGATGCGATAACCAGTATTCAGGACCAGTGTCACTGATGCGATGACCAGTATTCAGGAGCAGTGTCACTGGTGCGATGGCCAGTATTCAGGACCATTGTCACTGGTGCGGTGACCTGTATTCAGGAACAGTGTCACTGATGCGGTGACAAGTATTCAGGACCAGCATCACTGATGCGGTGAGCAGTAATCAGGAACATCGCCACTGATGCGGTGACCAGTATTCAGAACCAGTGTCACTGATGTGGTGACCTGTATTCAGGACCAGTGTCACTGATGCGGTGAGCAGCATTCAGGGCCAGGGTCACTGGTGCGATGACCAGTATTCAAGGCCTGTGTCACTGGTGCGATGAACAGTATTCAGGACCAGTGTCACTGATGCGGAGACCTGTATTGAGGACCAGTGTCACGGATGCGATGACCAGTATTCAGGACCAGTGTCACTGGTGCCGTGACTAGTATTCAGGACCAGTGTCACTGGTGCCGTGACTAGTATTCAGGACCAGTGTCACTGGTGCGATGACCAGTATTCAGGAGCAGTGTCACTGGTGCAGTGATCTATATTCAGGAGCAGTGTCACTGGTGCAGTGACCAGTCTTCAGGACCAGTGTCACTGGTGCGGTGTCCAGTCTTCCGGACCAGTGTTACTGGTGCGATGATCTGTATTCAGGAGCAGTGTCACGGATGCGATGACCAGTATTCAGAACCAGGGTCACTGGTGCGGGACAAGTATTCAGGACCAGTGTCACTGATGCGATGACCTGTATTCAGGAGCAGTGTCACGGGTGCGATGATCTGTATTCAGGACCAGTGTCACTGGTGCGATAACCAGTATTCAGGACCAGTGTCACTGGTGCGATGACTTGTATTCAGGAACAGTGTCACCTGTGCAATGACCAGTATTCAGGAGCAGTGTCACTGATGCGGTGACCTGTATTCAGGACCAGCATCACTGATGCGGTGAGCAGTATTCAGGAACATCGTCACTGATGCGGTGACTAGGATTCAGAACCGGTGTCACTGATGAAATGATCTGCATTCAGGACCAGTATCACTGATGTGGTGACCTGTAATCAGGACCAGTGTCACAGATGCAATGACCAGTATTCAAGAGCAGTGTCACTGGTGCGATGACCTGTATTCAGGACATGTATCACTGGTGCGGTGACCTGTATTGAGGACCAGTGTCACTGATGCGGTGAGCAGCATTCAGGGCCAGTGTCACTGATGCGATGACCGATATTCCGGACCAGTGTCACTGATGCGGTGAGCTGTATTCAGGACCAGCGTCACTGATGCGGTGACAGTACTCAGGGCCAGTGTCACTGGTGCGATGACCAGTATTCAGGACCAGTGTCACTGATGCGATGACTGATATTCTGGACCAGTGTCACTGATGCGATGATCTGTATTCAGGAGCAGTGTCACTGGTGCGATGACCAGTATTCAGGACCATTGTCACTGGTGCGATGACCAGTATTCAGGACCAGTGTCACTGATGCGGTGACCGGTATTCAGGAGCAGTGTCACGGATGCGATAACCAGTATTCAGGACCAGTGTCACTGATGCGATGACCAGTATTCAGGAGCAGTGTCACTGGTGCGATGACCAGTATTCAGGACAATTGTCACTGGTGCGGTGACCTGTATTCAGGAGTAGTGTCACTGGTGCGATGACCTGTATACAGGAACAGTGTCACCTGTGCGATGACCAGTATTCAGGAGCAGTGTCACTGATGCGGTGACCAGTATTCAGGACCAGTGTCACTGATGCGGTGACCAGTATTCAGGACCAGTGTCACTGATGTGGTGACCTGTATTCTGGACCAGTGTCACTGATGCGATGATCTGTATTCAGGAGCAGTGTCACTGGTGCGATGACCAGTATTCAGGACCATTGTCACTGGTGCGATGACCAGTATTCAGGACCAGTGTCACTGATGCGGTGACCGGTATTCAGGAGCAGTGTCACGGATGCGATAACCAGTATTCAGGACCAGTGTCACTGATGCGATGACCAGTATTCAGGAGCAGTGTCACTGGTGCGATGACCAGTATTCAGGACAATTGTCACTGGTGCGGTGACCTGTATTCAGGAGTAGTGTCACTGGTGCGATGACCTGTATACAGGAACAGTGTCACCTGTGCGATGACCAGTATTCAGGAGCAGTGTCACTGATGCGGTGACCAGTATTCAGGACCAGCGTCACTGATGCGGTGACCTGTATTCAGGACCAGCATCACTGATGCGGTGAGCAGTATTCAGTACCAGTGTCACTGATGCGATAACCTGCATTCAGGACCAGTGTCACTGATTCGATGACCTGTATTCAGGACCAGTGTCACTGATTCGATGACCTGTATTCAGGACCAGTGTCACTGATGCGGTGAGCAGCATTAAGGGCCAGGGTCACTGGTGCGATGACCAGTATTCAAGGCCTGTGTCACTGGTGCGATGAACAGTATTCAGGACCAGTGTCACTGATGCGGTGACCTGTATTGAGGACCAGTGTCACGGATGCGATAACCAGTATTCAGGACCATGTCACTGGTGCCATGACCAGTATTCAGGACCAGTGTCACTGGTTCGATGACCAGTATTCAGGAGCAGTGTCACTGGTGCAGTGATCTATATTCAGGAGCAGTGTCACTGGTGCGGTGTCCACGATTCAGGACCAGTGTCACTGTGTGCGATGATCTGTATTCAGGATCAGTGTCACTGGTGCGATGACCAGTATTCAGGACCAGTGTCACTGGTGCGGGACAAGTATTCAGGACCAGTGTCACTGATGCGTTGACCTGTATTCAGGAGCAGTGTCACGGGTACGATGACCTGTATTCAGGACTAGTGTCACCTGTGCAATGACCAGTATTCAGGAGCAGTGTCACTGATGCGGTGACCTGTACTCAGGACCAGCATCACTGATGCGGTGAGCAGTATTCAGGAAGATCGTCACTGATGCGGTGACCAGTATTCAGAACCAGTGTCACTGATGCGATGACCTGCATTCAGGACCAGTATCACTGATGTGGTGACCTGTAATCAGGACCAGTGTCACAGATGCAATGACCAGTATTCAGGAGCGTTGTCACTCGGGCGATGACCTGTATTCAGGACCAGTGTCACTAATGCGGTGACCAGTATTCTGGACCAGTGTCACTGATGCGATGGCCAGTATTCAGGACCAGTATCACTGATGTGGTGACCTGTAATCAGGACCAGTGTCTCAGATGCAATGACCAGTATTCAGGAGCATTGTCACTGGTGCGATGACCTGTATTCAGGACCAGTGTCAGTGGTGCGGTGACCTGTATTCAGGACCAGTGTCACTGATGCGGTGAGTAGCATTCAGGGCCAGTGTCACTGGTGCGATGACCAGTATTCAGGGCCTATGTCTCTGGTGCGATGACCTGTATCCAGGAGCAGAGTCACTGATGTGGAGACCTGTATTCAGGACCAGTGTAACTGGTGCCGTGACCAGTATTCAGGACCAGTGTCCCTGGTGCGATGACCTGTATTCAAGAGCAGTGACGCTGGTGCAATGATCTATATTCAGGAGCAGTGTCACTGGTGCGGTGACCAGTATTTGGGACCAGTGTCACTGGTGCGGTGACCAGTATTCAGGACCAGTGTCACTGGTGCGATGATCTGTATTCGGGAGCAGTGTCACTGGTGCAATGACCAGTATTCAAGACCAGTGTCACTGGTGCGGGACAAGTATTCAGGACCAGTGTCACTGATGCGATGACCAGTATTCAGGAGCAGTGTCACGGGTGCGATGATCTGTATTCAGGACCAGTGTCACTGGTGTGATAACCAGTATTCAGGACCAGTGTCACTGGTGCCGTGACCTGTATTCAGGAGTAGTGTCACTGGTGCAATGACCTGTATCCAGGACTAGTGTCACCTGTGCAATGACCAGTATTCAGGAGCAGTGTCACTGGTGCGGTGACCAGTATTCAGGAGCACTGTCACTGGTGCGGTGACCAGTATTCAGGACCAGTGTCACTGGTGCGATGATCTGTATTCAGGAGCAGTGTCACTGGTGCGATGAACAGTATTCAGGACCAGTGTCACTGATACGATTACCAGTATTCAGGACCAGTGTCACTCATACGATGACCAGTATTCAGGACCAGTTTCACTGGTGCGATGATCTGTATTCAGGAGCAGTGTCACTGGTGCGATGAACAGTATTCAGGACCAGTGTCACTGATACGATGACCAGTATTCAGGAACAGTGTCACTGGTGCGGTGACCTGTATTCAGGACCAGTGTCACTGATGCAGTGAGCAGCTTTCAGGGCCAGGGTCACTGGTGTGATGACCAGTGTTCAGGGCCTGTGTCACTGGTGCGATGACCTGTATCCAGAACCAGTGTCACTGATGCGATGACCTGCATTCAGGACCAGTGTCACTGGTGCGATGAGCAGTATTCAGGACCAGTATCACTGATGCGGAGACCTGTATTCAGGATCAGTGTCACGGATGCGATGACCAGTATTCAGAACCAGTGTCACTGATGCGATAACCAGTATTCAGGACCAGTGTCTCTGATACGATGACCTGTATTCAGGAGCAGTGTCACTGATGCGATAACCAGTATTCAGGACCAGTGTCACTGGTGCGATGACCAGTATTCAGGACCAGTGTCACTCATGCGATGTCCTGTATTCAGGGCCAGTATCATTGATGCGATGACCAGTATTCAGAACCAGTGTCAATGGTGCCGTGACTAGTATTCAGGACCAGTGTCACTGGTGCGATGACCAGTATTCAGTAGCAGTGTCACTGGTGCAATAACCAGTATTGTGGACCAGTGTTGCTGATGCGTTGCGCAGTATTCAGCAACGGTGTCACTGTTGTGATGACCAGTATTCAGGGCCAGAGTCACTGATGGGATGACCTGTATTCAGGACCAGTGTCACTGATGCGGTGAGCAGTATTCAGGAACAGCGTTACTGATACGGTCACAGTACTCAGGACCAGTGTCACTGGTGCGATGACCAGTATTCAGGACCAGTGTCACTGATGCGATGACCGATATTCCGGACCAGTGTCACTGGTGCGGTGACCTGTATTCAGGAACAGTGTCACTGATGTGATAACCTGTATTCAGGACCAGTGTCACTGATGCGATGACCAGTATTCAGGAGCAGTGTCACTGGTGCGATGGCCAGTATTCAGGACCATTGTCACTGATGCGATGACCTGTATTCACGACCAGTGTCACTGGTGCGATGACCAGTATTCAGGACCAGTGTCACTGATGCGGAGACCTGTATTCAGGACCAGTGTCACGGATGCGATGACCAGTATTCAGGACCATTGTCACTGGTGCGATGACCTGTATTCAGGATCAGCGTCACTGATACGATGACTTGTACTCAGGACCAGTGTCACTGGTGCGGTGTCCAGTATTTAGGACCAGTGCCACTGGTGCGATGATCTGTATTCAGGAGCAGTGTCACTGGCGCGATGACCAGTATTCAGGACCAGTGTCACTGGTGCGGGACAAGTATTCAGGACCAGTGTCACTGATGCGATGATCTGTATTCAGGACCAGTATCACTGATGTGGTGACCTGTAATCAGGACCAGTGTTATAAATGCAATGACCAGTATTCAGGAGCAGTGTCACTGGTGCGATGACCTGTATTCAGGACCAGTGTCAGTGGTGCGGTGACCTGTATTCAGGACCAGTGTCACTGATGCGGTGAACAGCATTCAGGGCCAGGGTCACTGGTGTGATGGCCAGTGTTCAGGGCCTGTGTCACTGGTGCGATGACCTGTATCCAGAACCAGTGTCACTGATGCGATGACCAGCATTCAGGACCAGTGTCACTGCTGCGATGACCTGTATTCAGGACCAGTGTCATGGATGCGATGACCAGTATTCAGGACCAGTGTCACTGATGCGATGACAGTACTCAGGACCAGTGGCACTGGTGTGATGACCAGTATTCAGGACCAGTGTCACTGATGCGATGACCGATATTCCGGACCAGTGTCACTGATGCGGTGAGCTGTATTCAGGACCAGCGTCACTGATGCGGTGACAGTACTCAGGACCAGTGTCACTGGTGCGATGACCAGTATTCAGGACCAGTGTCACTGATGCGATGACCAATATTCTGGACCAGTGTCACTGATGCGATGATCTGTATTCAGGAGCAGTGTCACTGGTGCGATGACCAGTATTCAGGACCATTGTCACTGGTGCGATGACCAGTATTCAGGACCAGTGTCACTGATGCGATGACCTGTATTCAGGAGCAGTGTCACGGGTACGATGACCTGTATTCAGGACCAGTGTCACTGATGCGATGACCAATATTCTGGACCAGTGTCACTGATGCGATGATCTGTATTCAGGAGCAGTGTCACTGGTGCGATGACCAGTATTCAGGACCATTGTCACTGGTGCGATGACCAGTATTCAGGACCAGTGTCACTGATGCGGTGAGCAGTATTCAGGAGCAGTGTCACGGATGCGATAACCAGTATTCAGGACCAGTGTCACTGATGCGATAACCAGTATTCAGGACCAGTGTCACTGGTGCGATGACCAGTATTCAGGATCAGTGTCACTCATGCGATGACCTGTATTCAGGGCCAGTATCATTGATGCGATGACCAGTATTCAGAACCAGTGTCACTGATGCGATGACCAGTATTCAGGAGCAGTGTCACTGGTGCGATGGCCAGTATTCAGGACCATTGTCACTGATGCGATGACCTGTATTCACGACCAGTGTCACTGGTGCGATGACCAGTAATCAGGACCAGTGTCACTGATGCGGAGACCTGTATTCAGGACCAGTGTCACGGATGCGATGACCAGTATTCAGGACCATTGTCACTGGTGCGATGACCTGTATTCAGGACCAGCGTCACTGATACGATGACTTGTACTCAGGACCAGTGTCACTGGTGCGGTGTCCAGTATTTAGGACCAGTGTCACTGGTGCGATGATCTGTATTCAGGAGCAGTGTCACTGGTGCGATGACCAGTATTCAGGACCAGTGTCACTGGTGCGGGACAAGTATTCAGGACCAGTGTCACTGATGCAATGATCTCTATTCAGGACCAGTATCATTGATGTGGTGACCTGTAATCAGGACCAGTGTTACAGATGCAATGACCAGTATTCAGGAGCAGTGTCAGTGGTGCGATGACCTGTATTCAGGACCAGTGTCAGTGGTGCGGTGACCTGTATTCAGGACCAGTGTCACTGATGCGGTGAACAGCATTCAGGGCCAGGGTCACTGGTGTGATGGCCAGTGTTCAGGGCCTGTGTCACTGGTGCGATGACCTGTATCCAGAACCAGTGTCACTGATGCGATGACCAGCATTCAGGACCAGTGTCACTGCTGCGATGACCTGTATTCAGGACCAGTGTCATGGATGCGATGACCAGTATTCAGGACCAGTGTCACTGATGTGATAACCAGTATTCAGGACCAGTGTCACTGATGCGATGACAGTACTCAGGACCAGTGGCACTGGTGCGATGACCAGTATTCAGGACCAGTGTCACTGATGCGATGACCGATATTCCGGACCAGTGTCACTGATGCGGTGAGCTGTATTCAGGACCAGCGTCACTGATGCGGTGACAGTACTCAGGACCAGTGTCACTGGTGCGATGACCAGTATTCAGGACCAGTGTCACTGATGCGATGACCGATATTCTGGACCAGTGTCACTGATGCGATGATCTGTATTCAGGAGCAGTGTCACTGGTGCGATGACCAGTATTCAGGACCATTGTCACTGGTGCGATGACCAGTATTCAGGACCAGTGTCACTGATGCGGTGACCGGTATTCAGGAGCAGTGTCACGGATGTGATAACCAGTATTCAGGACCAGTGTCACTGATGCGATGACCAGTATTCAGGACAATTGTCACTGGTGCGGTGACCTGTATTCAGGAGTAGTGTCACTGGTGCGATGACCTGTATACAGGAACAGTGTCACCTGTGCGATGACCAGTATTCAGGAGCAGTGTCACTGATGCGGTGACCAGTATTCAGGACCAGTGTCACTGATGCGGTGACCAGTATTCAGGACCAGTGTCACTGATGTGGTGACCTGTATTCTGGACCAGTGTCACTGATGCGATGATCTGTATTCAGGAGCAGTGTCACTGGTGCGATGACCAGTATTCAGGACCATTGTCACTGGTGCGATGACCAGTATTCAGGACCAGTGTCACTGATGCGGTGACCGGTATTCAGGAGCAGTGTCACGGATGCGATAACCTGTATTCAGGACCAGTGTCACTGATGCGATGACCAGTATTCAGGAGCAGTGTCACTGGTGCGATGACCAGTATTCAGGACAATTGTCACTGGTGCGGTGACCTGTATTCAGGAGTAGTGTCACTGGTGCGATGACCTGTATTCAGTACCAGTGTCACTGATGCGATAACCTGCATTCAGGACCAGTGTCACTGATGTGGTGACCTGTATTCAGGACCAGTGTCACTGATTCGATGACCTGTATTCAGGACCAGTGTCGCTGATGCGGTGAGCAGCATTAAGGGCCAGGGTCACTGGTGCGATGACCAGTATTCAAGGCCTGTGTCACTGGTGCGATGAACAGTATTCAGGACCAGTGTCACTGATGCGGTGACCTGTATTGAGGACCAGTGTCACGGATGCGATAACCAGTATTCAGGACCATGTCACTGGTGCCATGACCAGTATTCAGGACCAGTGTCACTGGATCGATGACCAGTATTCAGGAGCAGTGTCACCGGTGCAGTGATCTATATTCAGGAGCAGTGTCACTGGTGCGGTGACCAGTATTCAGGACCAGTGTCACTGGTGCGGTGTCCAGTATTCAGGACCAGTGTCACTGTGTGCGATGATCTGTATTCAGGATCAGTGTCACTGGTGCGATGACCAGTATTCAGGACCAGTGTCACTGGTGCGGGACAAGTATTCAGGACCAGTGTCACTGATGCGATGACCTGTATTCAGGAGCAGTGTCACGGGTACGATGACCTGTATTCAGGACTAGTGTCACCTGTGCAATGACCAGTATTCAGGAGCAGTGTCACTGATGCGGTGACCTGTATTCAGGACCAGCATCACTGATGCGGTGAGCAGTATTCAGGAACATCGTCACTGATGCGGTGACCAGTATTCAGAACCAGTGTCACTGATGCGATGACCTGCATTCAGGACCAGTATCACTGATGTGGTGACCTGTAATCAGGACCAGTGTCACAGATGCAATGACCAGTATTCAGGAGCATTGTCACTACGGCGATGACCTGTATTCAGGACCAGTGTCACTGATGCGGTGACCAGTATTCTGGACCAGTGTCACTGATGCGATGGCCAGTATTCAGGACCAGTATCACTGATGTGGTGACCTGTAATCAGGACCAGTGTCTCAGATGCAATGACCAGTATTCAGGAGCATTGTCACTGGTGCGATGACCTGTATTCAGGACCAGTGTCAGTGGTGCGGTGACCTGTATTCAGGACCAGTGTCACTGATGCGGTGAGTAGCATTCAGGGCCAGTGTCACTGATGCGACGGCCAGTATTCAGGACCAGTATCACTGATGTGGTGACCTGTAATCAGGACCAGTGTCTCAGATGCAATGACCAGTATTCAGGAGCATTGTCACTGGTGCGATGACCTGTATTCAGGACCAGTGTCAGTGGTGCGGTGACCTGTATTCAGGACCAGTGTCACTGATGCGGTGAGTAGCATTCAGGGCCAGTGTCACTGGTGCGATGACCAGTATTCAGGGCCTATGTCTCTGGTGCGATGACCTGTATCCAGGAGCAGAGTCACTGATGCGGAGACCTGTATTCAGGACCAGTGTCACTGGTGCCGTGACCAGTATTCAGGACCAGTGTCCCTGGTGCGATGACCTGTATTCAAGAGCAGTGACGCTGGTGCAATGATCTATATTCAGGAGCAGTGTCACTGGTGCGGTGACCAGTATTCAGGACCAGTGTCACTGGTGCGGTGACCAGTATTCAGGACCAGTGTCACTGGTGCGATGATCTGTATTCGGGAGCAGTGTCACTGGTGCAATGACCAGTATTCAAGACCAGTGTCACTGGTGCGGGACAAGTATTCAGGACCAGTGTCACTGATGCGATGACCAGTATTCAGGAGCAGTGTCACGGGTGCGATGATCTGTATTCAGGACCAGTGTCACTGGTGCGATAACCAGTATTCAGGACCAGTGTCACTGGTGCCGTGACCTGTATTCAGGAGTAGTGTCACTGGTGCAATGACCTGTATCCAGGACTAGTGTCACCTGTGCAATGACCAGTATTCAGGAGCAGTGTCACTGGTGCGGTGACCAGTATTCAGGAGCAGTGTCACTGATACGATGACCAGTATTCAGGACCAGTGTCACTGATACGATGACCAGTATTCAGGACCAGTGTCACTGGTGCGATGATCTGTATTCAGGAGCAGTGTCACTGGTGCGATGAACAGTATTCAGGACCAGTGTCACTGATACAATGACCAGTATTCAGGAACAGTGTCACTGGTGCGGTGACCTGTATTCAGGACCAGTGTCACTGATGCAGTGAGCAGCTTTCAGGGCCAGGGTCACTGGTGTGATGACAAGTGTTCAGGGCCTGTGTCACTGGTGCGATGACCTGTATCCAGAACCAGTGTCACTGATGCGATGACCTGCATTCAGGACCAGTGTCACTGGTGCGATGAGCAGTATTCAGGACCAGTATCACTGATGCGGAGACCTGTATTCAGGACCAGTGTCACTCATGCGATGACCTGTATTCAGGGCCAGTATCATTGATGCGATGACCAGTATTCAGAACCAGTGTCAATGGTGCCGTGACTAGTATTCAGGACCAGTGTCACTGGTGCGATGACCAGTATTCAGTAGCAGTGTCACTGGTGCAATAACCAGTATTGTGGACCAGTGTTGCTGATGCGTTGCGCAGTATTCAGCAACGGTGTCACTGTTGTGATGACCAGTATTCAGGGCCAGAGTCACTGATGGGATGACCTGTATTCAGGAACAGTGTCACTGGTGCGATGAGCAGTATTCAGGACCAGTATCACTGATGCGGAGACCTGTATTCAGGATCAGTGTCACGGATGCGATGACCAGTATTCAGAACCAGTGTCACTGATGCGATAACCAGTATTCAGGACCAGTGTCTCTGATGCGATGACCTGTATTCAGGAGCAGTGTCACTGATGCGATAACCAGTATTCAGGACCAGTGTCACTGGTGCGATGACCAGTATTCAGGACCAGTGTCACTCATGCGATGTCCTGTATTCAGGGCCAGTATCATTGATGCGATGACCAGTATTCAGAACCAGTGTCAATGGTGCCGTGACTAGTATTCAGGACCAGTGTCACTGGTGCGATGACCAGTATTCAGTAGCAGTGTCACTGGTGCAATAACCAGTATTGTGGACCAGTGTTGCTGATGCGTTGCGCAGTATTCAGCAACGGTGTCACTGTTGTGATGACCAGTATTCAGGGCCAGAGTCACTGATGGGATGACCTGTATTCAGGACCAGTGTCACTGATGCGGTGAGCAGTATTCAGGAACAGCGTTACTGATACGGTCACAGTACTCAGGACCAGTGTCACTGGTGCGATGACCAGTATTCAGGACCAGTGTCACTGATGCGATGACCGATATTCCGGACCAGTGTCACTGGTGCGGTGACCTGTATTCAGGAACAGTGTCACTGATGTGATAACCTGTATTCAGGACCAGTGTCACGGATGCGATGACCAGTATTCAGGAGCAGTGTCACTGGTGCGATGGCCAGTATTCAGGACCATTGTCACTGATGCGATGACCTGTATTCACGACCAGTGTCACTGGTGCGATGACCAGTATTCAGGACCAGTGTCACTGATGCGGAGACCTGTATTCAGGACCAGTGTCACGGATGCGATGACCAGTATTCAGGACCATTGTCACTGGTGCGATGACCTGTATTCAGGATCAGCGTCACTGATACGATGACTTGTACTCAGGACCAGTGTCACTGGTGCGGTGTCCAGTATTTAGGACCAGTGCCACTGGTGCGATGATCTGTATTCAGGAGCAGTGTCACTGGTGCGATGACCAGTATTCAGGACCAGTGTCACTGGTGCGGGACAAGTATTCAGGACCAGTGTCACTGATGCGATGATCTGTATTCAGGACCAGTATCACTGATGTGGTGACCTGTAATCAGGACCAGTGTTATAAATGCAATGACCAGTATTCAGGAGCAGTGTCACTGGTGCGATGACCTGTATTCAGGACCAGTGTCAGTGGTGCGGTGACCTGTATTCAGGACCAGTGTCACTGATGCGGTGAACAGCATTCAGGGCCAGGGTCACTGGTGTGATGGCCAGTGTTCAGGGCCTGTGTCACTGGTGCGATGACCTGTATCCAGAACCAGTGTCACTGATGCGATGACCAGCATTCAGGACCAGTGTCACTGCTGCGATGACCTGTATTCAGGACCAGTGTCATGGATGCGATGACCAGTATTCAGGACCAGTGTCACTGATGCGATGACAGTACTCAGGACCAGTGGCAATGGTGTGATGACCAGTATTCAGGACCAGTGTCACTGATGCGATGACCGATATTCCGGACCAGTGTCACTGATGCGGTGAGCTGTATTCAGGACCAGCGTCACTGATGCGGTGACAGTACTCAGGACCAGTGTCACTGGTGCGATGACCAGTATTCAGGACCAGTGTCACTGATGCGATGACCGATATTCTGGACCAGTGTCACTGATGCGATGATCTGTATTCAGGAGCAGTGTCACTGGTGCGATGACCAGTATTCAGGACCATTGTCACTGGTGCGATGACCAGTATTCAGGACCAGTGTCACTGATGCGGTGAGCAGTATTCAGGAGCAGTGCCACGGATGCGATAACCAGTATTCAGGACCAGTGTCACTGATGCGATAACCAGTATTCAGGACCAGTGTCACTGGTGCGATGACCAGTATTCAGGACCAGTGTCACTCATGCGATGACCTGTATTCAGGGCCAGTATCATTGATGCGATGACCAGTATTCAGAACCAGTGTCACTGATGCGATGACCAGTATTCAGGAGCAGTGTCACTGGTGCGATGGCCAGTATTCAGGACCATTGTCACTGATGCGATGACCTGTATTCACGACCAGTGTCACTGGTGCGATGACCAGTAATCAGGACCAGTGTCACTGATGCGGAGACCGGTATTCAGGACCAGTGTCACTGGTGCGATGACCTGTATTCAGGACCAGCGTCACTGATACGATGACTTGTACTCAGGACCAGTGTCACTGGTGCGGTGTCCAGTATTTAGGACCAGTGTCACTGGTGCGATGATCTGTATTCAGGAGCAGTGTCACTGGTGCGATGACCAGTATTCAGGACCAGTGTCACTGGTGCGGGACAAGTATTCAGGACCAGTGTCACTGATGCGATGATCTGTATTCAGGACCAGTATCACTGATGTGGTGACCTGTAATCAGGACCAGTTTTACAGATGCAATGACCAGTATTCAGGAGCAGTGTCACTGGTGCGATGACCTGTATTCAGGACCAGTGTCAGTGGTGCGGTGACCTGTATTCAGGACCAGTGTCACTGATGCGGTGAACAGCATTCAGGGCCAGGGTCACTGGTGTGATGGCCAGTGTTCAGGGCCTGTGTCACTGGTGCGATGACCTGTATCCAGAACCAGTGTCACTGATGCGATGACCAGCATTCAGGACCAGTGTCACTGCTGCGATGACCTGTATTCAGGACCGGTGTCATGGATGCGATGACCAGTATTCAGGACCAGTGTCACTGATGTGATAACCAGTATTCAGGACCAGTGTCACTGATGCGATGACAGTACTCAGGACCAGTGGCACTGGTGCGATGACCAGTATTCAGGACCAGTGTCACTGATGCGATGACCGATATTCCGGACCAGTGTCACTGATGCGGTGAGCTGTATTCAGGACCAGCGTCACTGATGCGGTGACAGTACTCAGGACCAGTGTCACTGGTGCGATGACCAGTATTCAGGACCAGTGTCACTGATGCGATGACCGATATTCTGGACCAGTGTCACTGATGCGATGATCTGTATTCAGGAGCAGTGTCACTGGTGCGATGACCAGTATTCAGGACCATTGTCACTGGTGCGATGACCAGTATTCAGGACCAGTGTCACTGATGCGGTGACCGGTATTCAGGAGCAGTGTCACGGATGCGATAACCAGTATTCAGGACCAGTGTCACTGATGCGATGACCAGTATTCAGGAGCAGTGTCACTGGTGCGATGACCAGTATTCAGGACAATTGTCACTGGTGCGGTGACCTGTATTCAGGAGTAGTGTCACTGGTGCGATGACCTGTATACAGGAACAGTGTCACCTGTGCGATGACCAGTATTCAGGAGCAGTGTCACTGATGCGGTGACCAGTATTCAGGACCAGTGTCACTGATGCGGTGACCAGTATTCAGGACCAGTGTCACTGATGTGGTGACCTGTATTCTGGACCAGTGTCACTGATGCGATGATCTGTATTCAGGAGCAGTGTCACTGGTGCGATGACCAGTATTCAGGACCATTGTCACTGGTGCGATGACCAGTATTCAGGACCAGTGTCACTGATGCGGTGACCGGTATTCAGGAGCAGTGTCACGGATGCGATAACCAGTATTCAGGACCAGTGTCACTGATGCGATGACCAGTATTCAGGAGCAGTGTCACTGGTGCGATGACCAGTATTAAGGACAATTGTCACTGGTGCGGTGACCTGTATTCAGGAGTAGTGTCACTGGTGCGATGACCTGTATTCAGTACCAGTGTCACTGATGCGATAACCTGCATTCAGGACCAGTGTCACTGATGCGGTGACCTGTATTCAGGACCAGTGTCACTGATTCGATGACCTGTATTCAGGACCAGTGTCACTGATGCGGTGAGCAGCATTAAGGGCCAGGGTCACTGGTGCGATGACCAGTATTCAAGGCCTGTGTCACTGGTGCGATGAACAGTATTCAGGACCAGTGTCACTGATGCGGTGACCTGTATTGAGGACCAGTGTCACGGATGCGATAACCAGTATTCAGGACCATGTCACTGGTGCCATGACCAGTATTCAGGACCAGTGTCACTGGATCGATGACCAGTATTCAGGAGCAGTGTCACCGGTGCAGTGATCTATATTCAGGAGCAGTGTCACTGGTGCGGTGACCAGTATTCAGGACCAGTGTCACTGGTGCGGTGTCCAGTATTCAGGACCAGTGTCACTGTGTGCGATGATCTGTATTCAGGATCAGTGTCACTGGTGCGATGACCAGTATTCAGGACCAGTGTCACTGGTGCGGGACAAGTGTTCAGGACCAGTGTCACTGATGCGATGACCTGTATTCAGGAGCAGTGTCACGGGTACGATGACCTGTATTCAGGACTAGTGTCACCTGTGCAATGACCAGTATTCAGGAGCAGTGTCACTGATGCGGTGACCTGTATTCAGGACCAGCATCACTGATGCGGTGAGCAGTATTCAGGAACATCGTCACTGATGCGGTGACCAGTATTCAGAACCAGTGTCACTGATGCGATGACCTGCATTCAGGACCAGTATCACTGATGTGGTGACCTGTAATCAGGACCAGTGTCACAGATGCAATGACCAGTATTCAGGAGCATTGTCACTACGGCGATGACCTGTATTCAGGACCAGTGTCACTGATGCGGTGACCAGTATTCTGGACCAGTGTCACTGATGCGATGGCCAGTATTCAGGACCAGTATCACTGATGTGGTGACCTGTAATCAGGACCAGTGTCTCAGATGCAATGACCAGTATTCAGGAGCATTGTCACTGGTGCGATGACCTGTATTCAGGACCAGTGTCAGTGGTGCGGTGACCTGTATTCAGGACCAGTGTCACTGATGCGGTGAGTAGCATTCAGGGCCAGTGTCACTGATGCGATGGCCAGTATTCAGGACCAGTATCACTGATGTGGTGACCTGTAATCAGGACCAGTGTTACAGATGCAATGACCAGTATTCAGGAGCAGTGTCACTGGTGCGATGACCTGTATTCAGGACCAGTGTCAGTGGTGCGGTGACCTGTATTCAGGACCAGTGTCACTGATGCGGTGAACAGCATTCAGGGCCAGGGTCACTGGTGCGATGACCAGTATTCAGGGCCTATGTCTCTGGTGCGATGACCTGTATCCAGGAGCAGAGTCACTGATGCGGAGACCTGTATTCAGGACCAGTGTCACTGGTGCCGTGACCAGTATTCAGGACCAGTGTCCCTGGTGCGATGACCTGTATTCAAGAGCAGTGACGCTGGTGCAATGATCTATATTCAGGAGCAGTGTCACTGGTGCGGTGACCAGTATTCAGGACCAGTGTCACTGGTGCGGTGACCAGTATTCAGGACCAGTGTCACTGGTGCGATGATCTGTATTCGGGAGCAGTGTCACTGGTGCAATGACCAGTATTCAAGACCAGTGTCACTGGTGCGGGACAAGTATTCAGGACCAGTGTCACTGATGCGATGACCAGTATTCAGGAGCAGTGTCACGGGTGCGATGATCTGTATTCAGGACCAGTGTCACTGGTGCGATAACCAGTATTCAGGACCAGTGTCACTGGTGCCGTGACCTGTATTCAGGAGTAGTGTCACTGGTGCAATGACCTGTATCCAGGACTAGTGTCACCTGTGCAATGACCAGTATTCAGGAGCAGTGTCACTGGTGCGGTGACCAGTATTCAGGAGCAGTGTCACTGATACGATGACCAGTATTCAGGACCAGTGTCACTGATACGATGACCAGTATTCAGGACCAGTGTCACTGGTGCGATGATCTGTATTCAGGAGCAGTGTCACTGGTGCGATGAACAGTATTCAGGACCAGTGTCACTGATACAATGACCAGTATTCAGGAACAGTGTCACTGGTGCGGTGACCTGTATTCAGGACCAGTGTCACTGATGCAGTGAGCAGCTTTCAGGGCCAGGGTCACTGGTGTGATGACAAGTGTTCAGGGCCTGTGTCACTGGTGCGATGACCTGTATCCAGAACCAGTGTCACTGATGCGATGACCTGCATTCAGGACCAGTGTCACTGGTGCGATGAGCAGTATTCAGGACCAGTATCACTGATGCGGAGACCTGTATTCAGGACCAGTGTCACTCATGCGATGACCTGTATTCAGGGCCAGTATCATTGATGCGATGACCAGTATTCAGAACCAGTGTCAATGGTGCCGTGACTAGTATTCAGGACCAGTGTCACTGGTGCGATGACCAGTATTCAGTAGCAGTGTCACTGGTGCAATAACCAGTATTGTGGACCAGTGTTGCTGATGCGTTGCGCAGTATTCAGCAACGGTGTCACTGTTGTGATGACCAGTATTCAGGGCCAGAGTCACTGATGGGATGACCTGTATTCAGGAACAGTGTCACTGGTGCGATGAGCAGTATTCAGGACCAGTATCACTGATGCGGAGACCTGTATTCAGGATCAGTGTCACGGATGCGATGACCAGTATTCAGAACCAGTGTCACTGATGCGATAACCAGTATTCAGGACCAGTGTCTCTGATGCGATGACCTGTATTCAGGAGCAGTGTCACTGATGCGATAACCAGTATTCAGGACCAGTGTCACTGGTGCGATGACCAGTATTCAGGACCAGTGTCACTCATGCGATGTCCTGTATTCAGGGCCAGTATCATTGATGCGATGACCAGTATTCAGAACCAGTGTCAATGGTGCCGTGACTAGTATTCAGGACCAGTGTCACTGGTGCGATGACCAGTATTCAGTAGCAGTGTCACTGGTGCAATAACCAGTATTGTGGACCAGTGTTGCTGATGCGTTGCGCAGTATTCAGCAACGGTGTCACTGTTGTGATGACCAGTATTCAGGGCCAGAGTCACTGATGGGATGACCTGTATTCAGGACCAGTGTCACTGATGCGGTGAGCAGTATTCAGGAACAGCGTTACTGATACGGTCACAGTACTCAGGACCAGTGTCACTGGTGCGATGACCAGTATTCAGGACCAGTGTCACTGATGCGATGACCGATATTCCGGACCAGTGTCACTGGTGCGGTGACCTGTATTCAGGAACAGTGTCACTGATGTGATAACCTGTATTCAGGACCAGTGTCACGGATGCGATGACCAGTATTCAGGAGCAGTGTCACTGGTGCGATGGCCAGTATTCAGGACCATTGTCACTGATGCGATGACCTGTATTCACGACCAGTGTCACTGGTGCGATGACCAGTATTCAGGACCAGTGTCACTGATGCGGAGACCTGTATTCAGGACCAGTGTCACGGATGCGATGACCAGTATTCAGGACCATTGTCACTGGTGCGATGACCTGTATTCAGGATCAGCGTCACTGATACGATGACTTGTACTCAGGACCAGTGTCACTGGTGCGGTGTCCAGTATTTAGGACCAGTGCCACTGGTGCGATGATCTGTATTCAGGAGCAGTGTCACTGGTGCGATGACCAGTATTCAGGACCAGTGTCACTGGTGCGGGACAAGTATTCAGGACCAGTGTCACTGATGCGATGATCTGTATTCAGGACCAGTATCACTGATGTGGTGACCTGTAATCAGGACCAGTGTTATAAATGCAATGACCAGTATTCAGGAGCAGTGTCACTGGTGCGATGACCTGTATTCAGGACCAGTGTCAGTGGTGCGGTGACCTGTATTCAGGACCAGTGTCACTGATGCGGTGAACAGCATTCAGGGCCAGGGTCACTGGTGTGATGGCCAGTGTTCAGGGCCTGTGTCACTGGTGCGATGACCTGTATCCAGAACCAGTGTCACTGATGCGATGACCAGCATTCAGGACCAGTGTCACTGCTGCGATGACCTGTATTCAGGACCAGTGTCATGGATGCGATGACCAGTATTCAGGACCAGTGTCACTGATGCGATGACAGTACTCAGGACCAGTGGCAATGGTGTGATGACCAGTATTCAGGACCAGTGTCACTGATGCGATGACCGATATTCCGGACCAGTGTCACTGATGCGGTGAGCTGTATTCAGGACCAGCGTCACTGATGCGGTGACAGTACTCAGGACCAGTGTCACTGGTGCGATGACCAGTATTCAGGACCAGTGTCACTGATGCGATGACCGATATTCTGGACCAGTGTCACTGATGCGATGATCTGTATTCAGGAGCAGTGTCACTGGTGCGATGACCAGTATTCAGGACCATTGTCACTGGTGCGATGACCAGTATTCAGGACCAGTGTCACTGATGCGGTGAGCAGTATTCAGGAGCAGTGCCACGGATGCGATAACCAGTATTCAGGACCAGTGTCACTGATGCGATAACCAGTATTCAGGACCAGTGTCACTGGTGCGATGACCAGTATTCAGGACCAGTGTCACTCATGCGATGACCTGTATTCAGGGCCAGTATCATTGATGCGATGACCAGTATTCAGAACCAGTGTCACTGATGCGATGACCAGTATTCAGGAGCAGTGTCACTGGTGCGATGGCCAGTATTCAGGACCATTGTCACTGATGCGATGACCTGTATTCACGACCAGTGTCACTGGTGCGATGACCAGTAATCAGGACCAGTGTCACTGATGCGGAGACCGGTATTCAGGACCAGTGTCACTGGTGCGATGACCTGTATTCAGGACCAGCGTCACTGATACGATGACTTGTACTCAGGACCAGTGTCACTGGTGCGGTGTCCAGTATTTAGGACCAGTGTCACTGGTGCGATGATCTGTATTCAGGAGCAGTGTCACTGGTGCGATGACCAGTATTCAGGACCAGTGTCACTGGTGCGGGACAAGTATTCAGGACCAGTGTCACTGATGCGATGATCTGTATTCAGGACCAGTATCACTGATGTGGTGACCTGTAATCAGGACCAGTTTTACAGATGCAATGACCAGTATTCAGGAGCAGTGTCACTGGTGCGATGACCTGTATTCAGGACCAGTGTCAGTGGTGCGGTGACCTGTATTCAGGACCAGTGTCACTGATGCGGTGAACAGCATTCAGGGCCAGGGTCACTGGTGTGATGGCCAGTGTTCAGGGCCTGTGTCACTGGTGCGATGACCTGTATCCAGAACCAGTGTCACTGATGCGATGACCAGCATTCAGGACCAGTGTCACTGCTGCGATGACCTGTATTCAGGACCGGTGTCATGGATGCGATGACCAGTATTCAGGACCAGTGTCACTGATGTGATAACCAGTATTCAGGACCAGTGTCACTGATGCGATGACAGTACTCAGGACCAGTGGCACTGGTGCGATGACCAGTATTCAGGACCAGTGTCACTGATGCGATGACCGATATTCCGGACCAGTGTCACTGATGCGGTGAGCTGTATTCAGGACCAGCGTCACTGATGCGGTGACAGTACTCAGGACCAGTGTCACTGGTGCGATGACCAGTATTCAGGACCAGTGTCACTGATGCGATGACCGATATTCTGGACCAGTGTCACTGATGCGATGATCTGTATTCAGGAGCAGTGTCACTGGTGCGATGACCAGTATTCAGGACCATTGTCACTGGTGCGATGACCAGTAATCAGGACCAGTGTCACTGATGCGGTGACCGGTATTCAGGAGCAGTGTCACGGATGCGATAACCAGTATTCAGGACCAGTGTCACTGATGCGATGACCAGTATTCAGGAGCAGTGTCACTGGTGCGATGACCAGTATTCAGGACAATTGTCACTGGTGCGGTGACCTGTATTCAGGAGTAGTGTCACTGGTGCGATGACCTGTATACAGGAACAGTGTCACCTGTGCGATGACCAGTATTCAGGAGCAGTGTCACTGATGCGGTGACCAGTATTCAGGACCAGTGTCACTGATGCGGTGACCAGTATTCAGGACCAGTGTCACTGATGTGGTGACCTGTATTCTGGACCAGTGTCACTGATGCGATGATCTGTATTCAGGAGCAGTGTCACTGGTGCGATGACCAGTATTCAGGACCATTGTCACTGGTGCGATGACCAGTATTCAGGACCAGTGTCACTGATGCGGTGACCGGTATTCAGGAGCAGTGTCACGGATGCGATAACCAGTATTCAGGACCAGTGTCACTGATGCGATGACCAGTATTCAGGAGCAGTGTCACTGGTGCGATGACCAGTATTAAGGACAATTGTCACTGGTGCGGTGACCTGTATTCAGGAGTAGTGTCACTGGTGCGATGACCTGTATTCAGTACCAGTGTCACTGATGCGATAACCTGCATTCAGGACCAGTGTCACTGATGCGGTGACCTGTATTCAGGACCAGTGTCACTGATTCGATGACCTGTATTCAGGACCAGTGTCACTGATGCGGTGAGCAGCATTAAGGGCCAGGGTCACTGGTGCGATGACCAGTATTCAAGGCCTGTGTCACTGGTGCGATGAACAGTATTCAGGACCAGTGTCACTGATGCGGTGACCTGTATTGAGGACCAGTGTCACGGATGCGATAACCAGTATTCAGGACCATGTCACTGGTGCCATGACCAGTATTCAGGACCAGTGTCACTGGATCGATGACCAGTATTCAGGAGCAGTGTCACCGGTGCAGTGATCTATATTCAGGAGCAGTGTCACTGGTGCGGTGACCAGTATTCAGGACCAGTGTCACTGGTGCGGTGTCCAGTATTCAGGACCAGTGTCACTGTGTGCGATGATCTGTATTCAGGATCAGTGTCACTGGTGCGATGACCAGTATTCAGGACCAGTGTCACTGGTGCGGGACAAGTATTCAGGACCAGTGTCACTGATGCGATGACCTGTATTCAGGAGCAGTGTCACGGGTACGATGACCTGTATTCAGGACTAGTGTCACCTGTGCAATGACCAGTATTCAGGAGCAGTGTCACTGATGCGGTGACCTGTATTCAGGACCAGCATCACTGATGCGGTGAGCAGTATTCAGGAACATCGTCACTGATGCGGTGACCAGTATTCAGAACCAGTGTCACTGATGCGATGACCTGCATTCAGGACCAGTATCACTGATGTGGTGACCTGTAATCAGGACCAGTGTCACAGATGCAATGACCAGTATTCAGGAGCATTGTCACTACGGCGATGACCTGTATTCAGGACCAGTGTCACTGATGCGGTGACCAGTATTCTGGACCAGTGTCACTGATGCGATGGCCAGTATTCAGGACCAGTATCACTGATGTGGTGACCTGTAATCAGGACCAGTGTCTCAGATGCAATGACCAGTATTCAGGAGCATTGTCACTGGTGCGATGACCTGTATTCAGGACCAGTGTCAGTGGTGCGGTGACCTGTATTCAGGACCAGTGTCACTGATGCGGTGAGTAGCATTCAGGGCCAGTGTCACTGATGCGATGGCCAGTATTCAGGACCAGTATCACTGATGTGGTGACCTGTAATCAGGACCAGTGTTACAGATGCAATGACCAGTATTCAGGAGCAGTGTCACTGGTGCGATGACCTGTATTCAGGACCAGTGTCAGTGGTGCGGTGACCTGTATTCAGGACCAGTGTCACTGATGCGGTGAACAGCATTCAGGGCCAGGGTCACTGGTGCGATGACCAGTATTCAGGGCCTATGTCTCTGGTGCGATGACCTGTATCCAGGAGCAGAGTCACTGATGCGGAGACCTGTATTCAGGACCAGTGTCACTGGTGCCGTGACCAGTATTCAGGACCAGTGTCCCTGGTGCGATGACCTGTATTCAAGAGCAGTGACGCTGGTGCAATGATCTATATTCAGGAGCAGTGTCACTGGTGCGGTGACCAGTATTCAGGACCAGTGTCACTGGTGCGGTGACCAGTATTCAGGACCAGTGTCACTGGTGCGATGATCTGTATTCGGGAGCAGTGTCACTGGTGCAATGACCAGTATTCAAGACCAGTGTCACTGGTGCGGGACAAGTATTCAGGACCAGTGTCACTGATGCGATGACCAGTATTCAGGAGCAGTGTCACGGGTGCGATGATCTGTATTCAGGACCAGTGTCACTGGTGCGATAACCAGTATTCAGGACCAGTGTCACTGGTGCCGTGACCTGTATTCAGGAGTAGTGTCACTGGTGCAATGACCTGTATCCAGGACTAGTGTCACCTGTGCAATGACCAGTATTCAGGAGCAGTGTCACTGGTGCGGTGACCAGTATTCAGGAGCAGTGTCACTGATACGATGACCAGTATTCAGGACCAGTGTCACTGATACGATGACCAGTATTCAGGACCAGTGTCACTGGTGCGATGATCTGTATTCAGGAGCAGTGTCACTGGTGCGATGAACAGTATTCAGGACCAGTGTCACTGATACAATGACCAGTATTCAGGAACAGTGTCACTGGTGCGGTGACCTGTATTCAGGACCAGTGTCACTGATGCAGTGAGCAGATTTCAGGGCCAGGGTCACTGGTGTGATGACAAGTGTTCAGGGCCTGTGTCACTGGTGCGATGACCTGTATCCAGAACCAGTGTCACTGATGCGATGACCTGCATTCAGGACCAGTGTCACTGGTGCGATGAGCAGTATTCAGGACCAGTATCACTGATGCGGAGACCTGTATTCAGGACCAGTGTCACTGATGCGATAACCAGTATTCAGGACCAGTGTCTCTGATGCGATGACCTGTATTCAGGAGCAGTGTCACTGATGCGATAACCAGTATTCAGGACCAGTGTCACTGGTGCGATGACCAGTATTCAGGACCAGTGTCACTCATGCGATGACCTGTATTCAGGGCCAGTATCATTGATGCGATGACCAGTATTCAGAACCAGTGTCAATGGTGCCGTGACTAGTATTCAGGACCAGTGTCACTGGTGCGATGACCAGTATTCAGTAGCAGTGTCACTGGTGCAATAACCAGTATTGTGGACCAGTGTTGCTGATGCGTTGCGCAGTATTCAGCAACGGTGTCACTGTTGTGATGACCAGTATTCAGGGCCAGAGTCACTGATGGGATGACCTGTATTCAGGACCAGTGTCACTGGTGCGATGAGCAGTATTCAGGACCAGTATCACTGATGCGGAGACCTGTATTCAGGATCAGTGTCACGGATGCGATGACCAGTATTCAGAACCAGTGTCACTGATGCGATAACCAGTATTCAGGACCAGTGTCTCTGATGCGATGACCTGTATTCAGGAGCAGTGTCACTGATGCGATAACCAGTATTCAGGACCAGTGTCACTGGTGCGATGACCAGTATTCAGGACCAGTGTCACTCATGCGATGTCCTGTATTCAGGGCCAGTATCATTGATGCGATGACCAGTATTCAGAACCAGTGTCAATGGTGCCGTGACTAGTATTCAGGACCAGTGTCACTGGTGCGATGACCAGTATTCAGTAGCAGTGTCACTGGTGCAATAACCAGTATTGTGGACCAGTGTTGCTGATGCGTTGCGCAGTATTCAGCAACGGTGTCACTGTTGTGATGACCAGTATTCAGGGCCAGAGTCACTGATGGGATGACCTGTATTCAGGACCAGTGTCACTGATGCGGTGAGCAGTATTCAGGAACAGCGTTACTGATACGGTCACAGTACTCAGGACCAGTGTCACTGGTGCGATGACCAGTATTCAGGACCAGTGTCACTGATGCGATGACCGATATTCCGGACCAGTGTCACTGGTGCGGTGACCTGTATTCAGGAACAGTGTCACTGATGTGATAACCTGTATTCAGGACCAGTGTCACGGATGCGATGACCAGTATTCAGGAGCAGTGTCACTGGTGCGATGGCCAGTATTCAGGACCATTGTCACTGATGCGATGACCTGTATTCACGACCAGTGTCACTGGTGCGATGACCAGTATTCAGGACCAGTGTCACTGATGCGGAGACCTGTATTCAGGACCAGTGTCACGGATGCGATGACCAGTATTCAGGACCATTGTCACTGGTGCGATGACCTGTATTCAGGATCAGCGTCACTGATACGATGACTTGTACTCAGGGCCAGTGTCACTGGTGCGGTGTCCAGTATTTAGGACCAGTGCCACTGGTGCGATGATCTGTATTCAGGAGCAGTGTCACTGGTGCGATGACCAGTATTCAGGACCAGTGTCACTGGTGCGGGACAAGTATTCAGGACCAGTGTCACTGATGCGATGATCTGTATTCAGGACCAGTATCACTGATGTGGTGACCTGTAATCAGGACCAGTGTTATAAATGCAATGACCAGTATTCAGGAGCAGTGTCACTGGTGCGATGACCTGTATTCAGGACCAGTGTCAGTGGTGCGGTGACCTGTATTCAGGACCAGTGTCACTGATGCGGTGAACAGCATTCAGGGCCAGGGTCACTGGTGTGATGGCCAGTGTTCAGGGCCTGTGTCACTGGTGCGATGACCTGTATCCAGAACCAGTGTCACTGATGCGATGACCAGCATTCAGGACCAGTGTCACTGCTGCGATGACCTGTATTCAGGACCAGTGTCATGGATGCGATGACCAGTATTCAGGACCAGTGTCACTGATGCGATGACAGTACTCAGGACCAGTGGCAATGGTGTGATGACCAGTATTCAGGACCAGTGTCACTGATGCGATGACCGATATTCCGGACCAGTGTCACTGATGCGGTGAGCTGTATTCAGGACCAGCGTCACTGATGCGGTGACAGTACTCAGGACCAGTGTCACTGGTGCGATGACCAGTATTCAGGACCAGTGTCACTGATGCGATGACCGATATTCTGGACCAGTGTCACTGATGCGATGATCTGTATTCAGGAGCAGTGTCACTGGTGCGATGAGCAGTATTCAGGACCATTGTCACTGGTGCGATGACCAGTATTCAGGACCAGTGTCACTGATGCGGTGAGCAGTATTCAGGAGCAGTGCCACGGATGCGATAACCAGTATTCAGGACCAGTGTCACTGATGCGATAACCAGTATTCAGGACCAGTGTCACTGGTGCGATGACCAGTATTCAGGACCAGTGTCACTCATGCGATGACCTGTATTCAGGGCCAGTATCATTGATGCGATGACCAGTATTCAGAACCAGTGTCACTGATGCGATGACCAGTATTCAGGAGCAGTGTCACTGATGCGATGGCCAGTATTCAGGACCATTGTCACTGATGCGATGACCTGTATTCACGACCAGTGTCACTGGTGCGATGACCAGTAATCAGGACCAGTGTCACTGATGCGGAGACCGGTATTCAGGACCAGTGTCACTGGTGCGATGACCTGTATTCAGGACCAGCGTCACTGATACGATGACTTGTACTCAGGACCAGTGTCACTGGTGCGGTGTCCAGTATTTAGGACCAGTGTCACAGGTGCGATGATCTGTATTCAGGAGCAGTGTCACTGGTGCGATGACCAGTATTCAGGACCAGTGTCACTGGTGCGGGACAAGTATTCAGGACCAGTGTCACTGATGCGATGATCTGTATTCAGGACCAGTATCACTGATGTGGTGACCTGTAATCAGGACCAGTTTTACAGATGCAATGACCAGTATTCAGGAGCAGTGTCACTGGTGCGATGACCTGTATTCAGGACCAGTGTCAGTGGTGCGGTGACCTGTATTCAGGACCAGTGTCACTGATGCGGTGAACAGCATTCAGGGCCAGGGTCACTGGTGTGATGGCCAGTGTTCAGGGCCTGTGTCACTGGTGCGATGACCTGTATCCAGAACCAGTGTCACTGATGCGATGACCAGCATTCAGGACCAGTGTCACTGCTGCGATGACCTGTATTCAGGACCGGTGTCATGGATGCGATGACCAGTATTCAGGACCAGTGTCACTGATGTGATAACCAGTATTCAGGACCAGTGTCACTGATGCGATGACAGTACTCAGGACCAGTGGCACTGGTGCGATGACCAGTATTCAGGACCAGTGTCACTGATGCGATGACCGATATTCCGGACCAGTGTCACTGATGCGGTGAGCTGTATTCAGGACCAGCGTCACTGATGCGGTGACAGTACTCAGGACCAGTGTCACTGGTGCGATGACCAGTATTCAGGACCAGTGTCACTGATGCGATGACCGATATTCTGGACCAGTGTCACTGATGCGATGATCTGTATTCAGGAGCAGTGTCACTGGTGCGATGACCAGTATTCAGGACCATTGTCACTGGTGCGATGACCAGTATTCAGGACCAGTGTCACTGATGCGGTGACCGGTATTCAGGAGCAGTGTCACGGATGCGATAACCAGTATTCAGGACCAGTGTCACTGATGCGATGACCAGTATTCAGGAGCAGTGTCACTGGTGCGATGACCAGTATTCAGGACAATTGTCACTGGTGCGGTGACCTGTATTCAGGAGTAGTGTCACTGGTGCGATGACCTGTATACAGGAACAGTGTCACCTGTGCGATGACCAGTATTCAGGAGCAGTGTCACTGATGCGGTGACCAGTATTCAGGACCAGTGTCACTGATGCGGTGACCAGTATTCAGGACCAGTGTCACTGATGTGGTGACCTGTATTCTGGACCAGTGTCACTGATGCGATGATCTGTATTCAGGAGCAGTGTCACTGGTGCGATGACCAGTATTCAGGACCATTGTCACTGGTGCGATGACCAGTATTCAGGACCAGTGTCACTGATGCGGTGACCGGTATTCAGGAGCAGTGTCACGGATGCGATAACCAGTATTCAGGACCAGTGTCACTGATGCGATGACCAGTATTCAGGAGCAGTGTCACTGGTGCGATGACCAGTATTCAGGACAATTGTCACTGGTGCGGTGACCTGTATTCAGGAGTAGTGTCACTGGTGCGATGACCTGTATTCAGTACCAGTGTCACTGATGCGATAACCTGCATTCAGGACCAGTGTCACTGATGCGGTGACCTGTATTCAGGACCAGTGTCACTGATTCGATGACCTGTATTCAGGACCAGTGTCACTGATGCGGTGAGCAGCATTAAGGGCCAGGGTCACTGGTGCGATGACCAGTATTCAAGGCCTGTGTCACTGGTGCGATGAACAGTATTCAGGACCAGTGTCACTGATGCGGTGACCTGTATTGAGGACCAGTGTCACGGATGCGATAACCAGTATTCAGGACCATGTCACTGGTGCCATGACCAGTATTCAGGACCAGTGTCACTGGATCGATGACCAGTATTCAGGAGCAGTGTCACCGGTGCAGTGATCTATATTCAGGAGCAGTGTCACTGGTGCGGTGACCAGTATTCAGGACCAGTGTCACTGGTGCGGTGTCCAGTATTCAGGACCAGTGTCACTGTGTGCGATGATCTGTATTCAGGATCAGTGTCACTGGTGCGATGACCAGTATTCAGGACCAGTGTCACTGGTGCGGGACAAGTGTTCAGGACCAGTGTCACTGATGCGATGACCTGTATTCAGGAGCAGTGTCACGGGTACGATGACCTGTATTCAGGACTAGTGTCACCTGTGCAATGACCAGTATTCAGGAGCAGTGTCACTGATGCGGTGACCTGTATTCAGGACCAGCATCACTGATGCGGTGAGCAGTATTCAGGAACATCGTCACTGATGCGGTGACCAGTATTCAGAACCAGTGTCACTGATGCGATGACCTGCATTCAGGACCAGTATCACTGATGTGGTGACCTGTAATCAGGACCAGTGTCACAGATGCAATGACCAGTATTCAGGAGCATTGTCACTACGGCGATGACCTGTATTCAGGACCAGTGTCACTGATGCGGTGACCAGTATTCTGGACCAGTGTCACTGATGCGATGGCCAGTATTCAGGACCAGTATCACTGATGTGGTGACCTGTAATCAGGACCAGTGTCTCAGATGCAATGACCAGTATTCAGGAGCATTGTCACTGGTGCGATGACCTGTATTCAGGACCAGTGTCAGTGGTGCGGTGACCTGTATTCAGGACCAGTGTCACTGATGCGGTGAGTAGCATTCAGGGCCAGTGTCACTGATGCGATGGCCAGTATTCAGGACCAGTATCACTGATGTGGTGACCTGTAATCAGGACCAGTGTCTCAGATGCAATGACCAGTATTCAGGAGCATTGTCACTGGTGCGATGACCTGTATTCAGGACCAGTGTCAGTGGTGCGGTGACCTGTATTTAGGACCAGTGTCACTGATGCGGTGAGTAGCATTCAGGGCCAGTGTCACTGGTGCGATGACCAGTATTCACGGCCTATGTCTCTGGTGCGATGACCTGTATCCAGGAGCAGAGTCACTGATGCGGAGACCTGTATTCAGGACCAGTGTCACTGGTGCCGTGACCAGTATTCAGGACCAGTGTCCCTGGTGCGATGACCTGTATTCAAGAGCAGTGACGCTGGTGCAATGATCTATATTCAGGAGCAGTGTCACTGGTGCGGTGACCAGTATTCAGGACCAGTGTCACTGGTGCGGCGACCAGTATTCAGGACCAGTGTCACTGGTGCGATGATCTGTATTCGGGAGCAGTGTCACTGGTGCAATGACCAGTATTCAAGACCAGTGTCACTGGTGCGGGACAAGTATTCAGGACCAGTGTCACTGATGCGATGACCAGTATTCAGGAGCAGTGTCACGGGTGCGATGATCTGTATTCAGGACCAGTGTCACTGGTGCGATAACCAGTATTCAGGACCAGTGTCACTGGTGCCGTGACCTGTATTCAGGAGTAGTGTCACTGGTGCAATGACCTGTATCCAGGACTAGTGTCACCTGTGCAATGACCAGTATTCAGGAGCAGTGTCACTGGTGCGGTGACCAGTATTCAGGAGCAGTGTCACTGATACGATGACCAGTATTCAGGACCAGTGTCACTGATACGATGACCAGTATTCAGGACCAGTGTCACTGGTGCGATGATCTGTATTCAGGAGCAGTGTCACTGGTGCGATGAACAGTATTCAGGACCAGTGTCACTGATACAATGACCAGTATTCAGGAACAGTGTCACTGGTGCGGTGACCTGTATTCAGGACCAGTGTCACTGATGCAGTGAGCAGCTTTCAGGGCCAGGGTCACTGGTGTGATGACCAGTGTTCAGGGCCTGTGTCACTGGTGCGATGACCTGTATCCAGAACCAGTGTCACTGATGCGATGACCTGCATTCAGGACCAGTGTCACTGGTGCGATGAGCAGTATTCAGGACCAGTATCACTGATGCGGAGACCTGTATTCAGGACCAGTGTCACTGATGCGATAACCAGTATTCAGGACCAGTGTCTCTGATGCGATGACCTGTATTCAGGAGCAGTGTCACTGATGCGATAACCAGTATTCAGGACCAGTGTCACTGGTGCGATGACCAGTATTCAGGACCAGTGTCACTGATACAATGACCAGTATTCAGGAACAGTGTCACTGGTGCGATGACCTGTATTCAGGAGCAGTGTCACGGGTACGATGACCTGTATTCAGGACTAGTGTCACCTGTGCAATGACCAGTATTCAGGAGCAGTGTCACTGATGCGGTGACCTGTATTCAGGACCAGCATCACTGATGCGGTGAGCAGTATTCAGGAAGATCGTCACTGATGCGGTGACCAGTATTCAGAACCAGTGTCACTGATGCGATGACCTGCATTCAGGACCAGTATCACTGATGTGGTGACCTGTAATCAGGACCAGTGTCACAGATGCAATGACCAGTATTCAGGAGCATTGTCACTAGGGCGATGACCTGTATTCAGGACCAGTGTCACTGATGCGGTGACCAGTATTCTGGACCAGTGTCACTGATGCGATGGCCAGTATTCAGGACCAGTATCACTGATGTGGTGACCTGTAATCAGGACCAGTGTCTCAGATGCAATGACCAGTATTCAGGAGCATTGTCACTGGTGCGATGACCTGTATTCAGGACCAGTGTCAGTGGTGCGGTGACCTGTATTCAGGACCAGTGTCACTGATGCGGTGAGTAGCATTCAGGGCCAGTGTCACTGATGCGATGGCCAGTATTCAGGACCAGTATCACTGATGTGGTGACCTGTAATCAGGACCAGTGTCTCAGATGCAATGACCAGTATTCAGGAGCATTGTCACTGGTGCGATGACCTGTATTCAGGACCAGTGTCAGTGGTGCGGTGACCTGTATTTAGGACCAGTGTCACTGATGCGGTGAGTAGCATTCAGGGCCAGTGTCACTGGTGCGATGACCAGTATTCAGGGCCTATGTCTCTGGTGCGATGACCTGTATCCAGGAGCAGAGTCACTGATGCGGAGACCTGTATTCAGGACCAGTGTCACTGGTGCCGTGACCAGTATTCAGGACCAGTGTCCCTGGTGCGATGACCTGTATTCAAGAGCAGTGACGCTGGTGCAATGATCTATATTCAGGAGCAGTGTCACTGGTGCGGTGACCAGTATTCAGGACCAGTGTCACTGGTGCGGCGACCAGTATTCAGGACCAGTGTCACTGGTGCGATGATCTGTATTCGGGAGCAGTGTCACTGGTGCAATGACCAGTATTCAAGACCAGTGTCACTGATGCGGTGACCAGTATTCAAGATCAGCATCACTGATGCGGTGCGCAGTATTCAGGACCAGTGTCACTGGTGCGGTGACCTGTATTCAGGACGAGTGTTACTGATGCGGTGACCAGTATTCAAGACCAGTGTCACTGGTGCGATGACCAGTATTCAGGGCCAGTGTCAGTGCTGCGATGACCTGTATTCAGGACCAGTGTCACTGGTGCGGTGACCTGTATTATGGGCCAGTGTCACTGACGCGGTGACCTGTATTCATGACCAGCGCGACTTATGCGGTGACCTGTATTCAGGACCAGTGTCACTGATGCGGTGAGCAGTATTCAGGACCAGTGTCACTGATGCGGTGACCAGTATTCAGGACCAGTGTCACTGGTGAGATGATCTGTATTCAGGACCAGTGTCAATGATGCGATGACCTGTATTCAGGACCATTGTCACTGGTGCAATGAACAGTATTTAGGAGCATTGTTACTGATGCGGTGACCTGTATTCAGGACCAGTGTCACTAGTGTGATGACCTGCATTCAGGACCAGTGTCATTGGTGCGACGACCTGTATTCAGGACCAGCGTCACTGACGCAGTGACCAGTATTCAGGACCAGTGTCACTGATGCGATGACCTGCATTCAGGAGCAGTGTCACTGATGCAATGACCAGTATTCACGACCAGTGTCTCGGATGGGATTACCAGCATTCAGGACCAGTGTCATTGATGCGGTGACCAGTATTCAGGACCAGTGTCACTGATGCGATGACCTGCATTCAGGACCAGTATCACTGATGTGGTGACCTGTAATCAGGACCAGTGTCACAGATGCAATGACCAGTATTCAAGAGCAGTGTCACTGGTGCGATGACCTGTATTCAGGGCCAGTATCATTGATGCGATGACCAGTATTCAGAACCAGTGTCACTGGTGCCGTGACCAGTATTCAGGACCAGTATCACTGGTGCGATGACCAGTATTCAGTAGCAGTGTCACTGATGCGGTGACCAGTATTCAAGACCAGCATCACTGATTCGGTGAGTAGTATTCAGGACCAGTGTCACTGATGTGTTGACCTGTAATCAGGACCAGTGTCACAGATGCGATGACCAGTATTTAGGAACAGTGTCACTGGTGCGATGACCTGTATTCAGGAACAGTGTCACTGGTGCGATGACCTGTATTCAGGACCAGTGTCACTGATGCGATAACCAGTATTCAGGACCAGTGTCACTGATGCGGTGCGCAGTATTCAGGACCATTGTCACTGGTGCGGTGACCTGTATTCAGGACCATTGTCACTGGTGCGGTGACCGGTATTCAGGAGCAGTGTCACTGGTGCGATGACCAGTATTCAGGAGTAGTGTCACTGGTGCGGTGACCTGTATTCAGGAACAGTGTCACCTGTGCGATGACCTGTATTCAGGAGCAGTTACACTGATGCGGTGACCAGTATTCAGGACCAGCATCACTGATGCGGTGAGCAGCATTCAGGAACATCGTCACTGATGCGGTGACCAGTATTCAGAACCAGTGTCACTGATGCGATGACCTGCATTCAGGGCCAGTGTCACTGATGTGGTGACCTGTATTCCGGACCAGTGTCACTGATGCGGTGAGCAGTATTCAGGGCCAGGGTCACTGGTGCGATGACCAGTATTCAAGGCCTGTGTCACTGGTGCGATGAACAGTATTCAGGACCAGTGTCACTGATGCGGAGACCTGTATTGAGGACCAGTGTCACGGATGCGATGACCAGTATTCAGGACCAGTGTCACTGGTGCCGTGACTAGTATTCAGGACCAGTGTCACTGGTTCCGTGACCAGTATTCAGGCCCAGTGTCACTGGTGCGATGTCCAGTATTCAGGACCAGTATCACTGGTGCGGTGAACTGTATTGAGGACCAGTGTCACTGATGCGGCGAGCAGCATTCAGGGCCAGTGTCCCTGGTGCGATGACCAGTGTTCAGGGCCTGTGTCAGTGGTGCGATGACCTGTATCCAGGACCAGTGTCACTGATGCGGAGACCTGTATTCAGGACCAGTGTTACGGATGTGATGACCAGTATTCAGCACCAGTGTCACTGGTGCGATGACCTGTATTCAGGACCAGCGTCACTGATACGATGACTTGTACTCAGGACCAGTGTCACTGATGCGGTGAGCAGTATTCAGGACCATTCTCACTGATGCGATGACCGATATTCAGGACCAGCATCACTGATGCGGTGAGCAGTATTCAGGACCAGCGTCACTGATGCGGTTACCAGTATTCAGGACCAGTGTCAATGATGCGGTGACCAGTATTCAGGACCTGTGTCACTGATGCGATGACCAGTATTCAGGAGCAGTGTCACGGGTGCGATGATCTGTATTCAGGAATAGTGTCACTGGTGCGATGACCAGTATTCACGACTAGTCTCACTTGTGCAATGACCAGCATTCAGGAGCAGTGTCACGGATGCCATGACCAGTATTCAGGACCAGTGTCACTGGTGCGATGACCTGTATTCAGGACCAGCGTCACTGATGAGATAACCAGTATTCAGGACCAGTGTCACTGATGCGATGACCTGTTTTCAGGAGCAGTGTCACTGATGCGATAACCAGTATTCAGGACCAGTGTCACTGGTGCGATGACCAGTATTCAGGACTAGTGTCACTCATGCGATGACCTGTATTCAGGGCCAGTGTCATTGATGCGATGACTAGTATTCAGGAGCAGTGTCACTGGTGCGGTGACCAGTATTCAGGACCAGTGTCACTGGTGCGGTGACCAGTATTCAGGACCAGTGTCACTGGTGCGATGATCTGTATTCAGGACCAGTGTCACTGGTGAGATGATCTGTATTCAGGACCAGTGTCAATGATGCGATCACCTGTATTCAGGAGCATTGTCACTGGTGCGGTGATCGGTATTCAGGACCAGTGTCACTCGTGCGATGACCTGCATTCAGGACCAGTGTCATTGGTGCGACGACCTGTATTCAGGACCAGTGTCACTAGTGCGATGACCTGCATTCAGGACCAGTGTCACTGCTGCGGTGAGCAGTATTCAGGACCAGCGTCACTGATGCGGTGACGTGTATTCAGGACCAGTGTCACTGATGCGGTGAGCAGTACTCAGGACCAGCGCGACTTACGCGGTGACCTGTATTCAGGACCAGTGTCACTGATGCAGTGACCAGTATTCAGGACCAGTGTCACTGATGCGGTGAGCAGTATTCAGGACCAGCGTCACTGATGCGGTGACCAGTATTCAGTACCAGTGTCACTAGTGTGATGACCTGCATTCAGGACCAGTGTCATTGGTGCGACGACCTGTATTCAGGACCAGCGTCACTGACGCAGTGGCCAATATTCAGGACCAGTGTCTCTGATGGGATTACCAGCATTCAGGACCAGTGTCACTGATGCGTTGACCAGTATTCAGGACCAGTGTCACTGATGCGCTGACCAGTATTCAGGAGCAGTGTCACTGGTGCGATGACCTGTATTCACGACTAGTGTCACTTGTGCAATGACCAGCATTCAGGAGCAGTGTCACTGATGCGATGACCAGTATTCAGGAGCAGTGTCACGGGTGCGATGATCTGTATTCAGGAGTAGTGTCACTGGTGCGATGACCTGTATTCACGACTAGTGTCACTTGTGCAATGACCCGTATTCAGGAGCAGCGTCACTGATGTGGTGACCAGTATTCAGGACCAGCATCACTGATGCGGTGAGCAGTATTCAGGAACATCGCCACTGATGCGGTGACCAGTATTCAGAACCAGTGTCACTGGTGCGATGGCCTGTATTCAGGACCAGTGTCACTGCTGCGCTGACCTGTATTCAGGACCAGTGTCACTGCTGCGATGACCTGCATTCAAGAGCAGTGTCACTGGTGCAATGATCTATATTCAGGAGCATTGTCACTGGTGCGCTGACCAGTATTCAGGACCAGTGTCACTGATGCGGTGACCAGTATTCAGGACCAGTGTCACTGATGCGATGACCTGCATTCAGGAGCAGTGTCACGGGTGCCATGATCTGTATTCAGGGCCAGTGTCACTGGTGCGGAGACCTGTATTCAGGACCATTGTCACTGGAGCGATGACCTGTATTCAGGAGTAGTGTCACTGGTGCGACGACCTGTATTCAGGAACAGTGTCACCTGTGCGGTGACCCGTATTCAGGACCAGCATCACTGATGCGTTGAGCAGTATTCAGGAACATCGTCACTGATGCGGTGACCAGTATTCAGAACCAGTGTCACTGATGCGATGACCTGCATTCAGGACCAGTATCACTGATGTGGTGACCTGTAATCAGGACCAGTGTCACAGATGCAATGACCAGTATTCAAGAGCAGTGTCACTGGTGCGATGACCTGTATTCAGGGCCAGTATCATTGATGCGATGACCAGGATTCAGAACCAGTGTCACTGGTGCCGTGACCAGTATTCAGGACCAGTTTCACTGGTGCGATGACCAGTATTCAGTAGCAGTGTCACTGATGCGGTGACCAGTATTCAAGACCAGCATCACTGATTCGGTGAGCAGTATTCAGGACCAGTGTCACTGATGTGTTGACCTGTAATCAGGACCAGTGTCACAGATGCGATGACCAGTATTTAGGAACAGTGTCACTGGTGCGATGACCTGTATTCAGGAACAGTGTCACTGGTGCGATGACCTGTATTCAGGACCAGTGTCACTGGGGCGGTGACCGGTATTCAGGAGCAGTGTCACTGGTGCGATGACCAGTATTCAGGGCCAGTGTCAGTGCTGCGATGACCTGTATTCAGGACCAGTGTCACTGGTGCGGTGACCTGTATTATGGGCCAGTGTCACTGATGCGGTGACCTGTATTCATGACCAGCGCGACTTATGCGGTGACCTGTATTCAGGACCAGTGTCACTGATGCGGTGAGCAGTATTCAGGACCAGTGTCACTGATGCGGTGACCAGTATTCAGGACCAGTGTCACTGGTGAGATGATCTGTATTCAGGACCAGTGTCAATGATGCGATGACCTGTATTCAGGACCATTGTCACTGGTGCAATGAACAGTATTTAGGAGCATTGTTACTGATGCGGTGACCTGTATTCAGGACCAGTGTCACTAGTGTGATGACCTGCATTCAGGACCAGTGTCATTGGTGCGACGACCTGTATTCAGGACCAGCGTCACTGACGCAGTGACCAGTATTCAGGACCAGTGTCACTGATGCGATGACCTGCATTCTGGAGCAGTGTCACTGATGCAATGACCAGTATTCACGACCAGTGTCTCTGATGGGATTACCAGCATTCAGGACCAGTGTCATTGATGCGGTGACCAGTATTCAGGACCAGTGTCACTGCTGCGATGACCTGCATTCAAGAGCAGTGTCACTGGTGCAATGATCTATATTCAGGAGCATTGTCACTGGTGCGCTGACCAGTATTCAGGACCAGTGTCACTGGTGCGGTGACCGGTATTCAGGAGCAGTGTCACTGGTGCGATGACCAGTATTCAGGAGTAGTGTCACTGGTGCGGTGACCTGTATTCAGGAACAGTGTCACCTGTGCGATGACCTGTATTCAGGAGCAGTGTCACTGATGCGGTGACCAGTATTCAGGACCAGCATCACTGATGCGGTGAGCAGCATTCAGGAACATCGTCACTGATGCGGTGACCAGTATTCAGAACCAGTGTCACTGATGCGATGACCTGCATTCAGGACCAGTGTCACTGATGTGGTGACCTGTATTCAGGACCAGTGTCACTGATGCGGTGAGCAGTATTCAGGGGCAGGGTCACTGGTGCGATGACCAGTATTCAAGGCCTGTGTCACTGGTGCGATGAACAGTATTCAGGACCAGTGTCACTGATGCGGAGACCTGTATTGAGGACCAGTGTCACGGATGCGATGACCAGTATTCAGGACCAGTGTCACTGGTGCCGTGACTAGTATTCAGGACCAGTGTCACTGGTGCCGTGACCAGTATTCAGGCCCAGTGTCACTGGTGCGATGTCCAGTATTCAGGACCAGTATCACTGGTGCGGTGAACTGTATTGAGGACCAGTGTCACTGATGCGGCGAGCAGCATTCAGGGCCAGTGTCCCTGGTGCGATGACCAGTGTTCAGGGCCTGTGTCAGTGGTGCGATGACCTGTATCCAGGACCAGTGTCACTGATGCGGAGACCTGTATTCAGGCCCAGTGTTACGGATGTGATGACCAGTATTCAGCACCAGTGTCACTGGTGCTATGACCTGTATTCAGGACCAGCGTCACTGATACGATGACTTGTACTCAGGACCAGTGTCACTGATGCGGTGAGCAGTATTCAGGACCAGCGTCACTGATGCGGTTACCAGTATTCAGGACCAGTGTCAATGATGCGGTGACCAGTATTCAGGACCTGTGTCACTGATGCGATGACCAGTATTCAGGAGCAGTGTCACGGGTGCGATGATCTGTATTCAGGAATAGTGTCACTGGTGCGATGACCAGTATTCACGACTAGTCTCACTTGTGCAATGACCAGCATTCAGGAGCAGTGTCACGGATGCCATGACCAGTATTCAGGACCAGTGTCACTGGTGCGATGACCTGTATTCAGGACCAGCGTCACTGATGAGATAACCAGTATTCAGGACCAGTGTCACTGATGCGATGACCTGTTTTCAGGAGCAGTGTCACTGATGCGATAACCAGTATTCAGGACCAGTGTCACTGGTGCGATGACCAGTATTCAGGACTAGTGTCACTCATTCGATGACCTGTATTCAGGGCCAGTGTCATTGATGCGATGACTAGTATTCAGGAGCAGTGTCACTGGTGCGGTGACCGGTATTCAGGAGCAATGTCACTGGTGCGATGACCAGTATTCAGGACCTGTGTCACTGATGCGATGACCAGTATTCAGGAGCAGTGTCACGGGTGCGATGATCTGTATTCAGGAATAGTGTCACTGGTGCGATGACCAGTATTCACGACTGGTCACACTTGTGCAATGACCAGCATTCAGGAGCAGTGTCATGGATGCCATGACCAGTATTCAGGACCAGTGTCACTGGTGCGATGACCTGTATTCAGGACCAGCGTCACTGATGAGATAACCAGTATTCAGGACCAGTGTCACTGATGCGATGACCTGTTTTCAGGAGCAGTGTCACTGATGCGATAACCAGTATTCAGGACCAGTGTCACTGGTGCGATGACCAGTATTCAGGACTAGTGTCACTCATTCGATGACCTGTATTCAGGGCCAGTGTCATTGATGCGATGACTAGTATTCAGGAGCAGTGTCACTGGTGCGGTGACCAGTATTCAGGACCAGTGTCACTGGTGCGGTGACCAGTATTCAGGACCAGTGTCACTGGTGCAATGATCTGTATTCAGGACCAGTGTCACTGGTGAGATGACCTGTATTCAGGACCATTGTCACTGGTGCAATGAACAGTATTTAGGAGCATTGTTACTGATGCGGTGACCTGTATTCAGGACCAGTGTCACTAGTGCGATGACCTGCATTCAGGAGCAGTGTCACTGCTGCGGTGAGCAGTATTCAGGACCAGCGTCACTGATGCGGTGACCTGTATTCAGGACCAGTGTCACTGATGCAGTGAGCAGTATTCAGGACCAGCGCGACTTATGCGGTGACCTGTATTCAGGACCAGTGTCACTGATGCGGTGAGCAGTATTCAGGACCAGTGTCACTGATGCGGTGAGCGGTATTCAGGACCAGCGTCACTGATGCGGTGACCAGTATTCAGTACCAGTGTTACTGGTGAGATGATCTGTATTCAGGACCAGTGTCAATGATGCGGTGACCTGTATTCAGGACCAGTGTCACTAGTGTGATGACCTGCATTCAGGACCAGTGTCATTGGTGCGACGACCTGTATTCAGGACCAGCGTCACTGACGCAGTGACCAGTATTCAGGACCAGTGTCTCTGATGCGATGACCTGCATTCAGGAGCAGTGTCACTGATGCAATGACCAGTATTCACGACCAGTGTCTCTGATGGGATTACCAGCATTCAGGACCAGTATCATTGATGCGGTGACCAGTATTCAGGACCAGTGTCATTGATGCGATGACCAGTATTCAGGAGCAGTGTCACAGGTGCGATGATCTGTATTCAGGAGTAGTGTCACTGGTGCGATGACCTGTATTCACGACTAGTGTCACTTGTGCAATGACCAGCATTCAGGAGCAGTGTCACTGATGCGGAGACCTGTATTCAGGACCAGTGTCACGGATGCGATGACCAGTATTCAGGACCAGTGTCACTGGTGCGATGACCTGTATTCAGGACCAGCGTCACTGATGAGATAACCAGTATTCAGGACCAGTGTCACTGATGCGATGATCTGTTTTCAGGACCAGTGTCACTGGTGCGATGACCAGTATTCAGGACCAGTGTCACTGGTGCGATGACCTGTATTCAGGACCAGCGTCTCTGATGAGATAACCAGTATTCAGGACCAGTGTCACTGATGCGATGACCTGTTTTCAGGACCAGTGTCACTGATGCGATAACCAGTATTCAGGACCAGTGTCACTGGTGCGATGACCAGTATTCACGACCAGTGTCTCTGATGGGATTACCAGCATTCAGGACCAGTGTCACTGATGCGTTGACCAGTATTCACGACCAGTGTCACTGATGCAGAGACCTGTATTCAGGACCAGTGTCACGGATGCGATGACCAGTATTCAGGACCAGTGTCACTGGTGCGATGACCTGTATTCAGGACCAGCGTCACTGATGAGATAACCAGTATTCAGGACCAGTGTCACTGATGCGATGACCTGTTTTCAGGAGCAGTGTCACTGATGCAATAACCAGTATTCAGGACCAGTGTCACTGGTGCGATGACCTGTATTCAGGCCCAGCGTCACTGATGAGATAACCAGTATTCAGGACCAGTGTCACTGATGCGATTTCCTGTTTTCAGGAGCAGTGTCACTGATGCGATGACCAGTATTCAGGACCAGTGTCACTGGTGCGATGACCAGTATTCAGGACTAGTGTCACTCATGCGATGACCTGTATTCAGGGCCAGTGTCATTGATGCGATGACTAGTATTCAGGAGCAGTGTCACTGGTGCCGTGTCCAGTATTCAGGACAAGTGTCACTGGTGCGGTGACCAGTATTCAGGACCAGTGTCAATGGTGCGGTGACCAGTATTCAGGCCCAGTGTCATTGGTACGGTGACCAGTATTATAGGCCAGTGTCACTGACGCGATGACCTGTATTCTTGACCAGCGCGACTTATGCGGTGACCTGTATTCAGGACCAGTGTCACTGATGCGGTGAGCAGTATTCAGGACCAGCGTCACTGATGCGGTGACCAGTATTCAGGACCAGTGTTACTGGTGAGATGATCTGTATTCAGGACCAGTGTCAATGATGCGATGACCTCTATTCAGGACCATTGTCACTGATGCGGTGACCAGTATTCAGGACCATTGTCACTGGTGCGATGACTTATATTCAAGACCGGTGTCACTGGTGCGATGACCAGTATTCAGGAGCAGTGTCACTGATGCGGTGACCAGTATTCAAGATCAGCATCACTGATGCGGTGAGCAGTATTCAGGACCAGTGTCACTGGTGCGGTGACCTGTATGCAGGACGAGTGTTACTGATGCGGTGACCAGTATTCAAGACCAGTGTCACTGGTGCGATGACCAGTATTCAGGGCCAGTGTCAGTGCTGCGATGACCTGTATTCAGGACCAGTGTCACTGGTGCGGTGACCTGTATTATGGGCCAGTGTCACTGACGCGATGACCTGTATTCATGTCCAGCGCGACTTATGCGGTGACCTGTATTCAGGACCAGTGTCACTGATGCGGTGAGCAGTATTCAGGACCAGTGTCACTGATGCGGTGACCAGTATTCAGGACCAGTGTTACTGGTGAGATGATCTGTATTCAGGACCAGTGTCAATGATGCGATGACCTGTATTCAGGACCATTGTCACTGATGCGATGACCTGCATTCTGGAGCAGTGTCACTGATGCAATGACCAGTATTCACGACCAGTGTCTCGGATGGGATTACCAGCATTCAGGACCAGTGTCACTGGTGCGATGACCAGTATTCAGGACCAGTGTCACTTCTGCGATGACCTGCATTCAAGAGCAGTGTCACTGGCGCAATGATCTATATTCATGAGCATTGTCACTGGTGCGCTGACCAGTATTCAGGACCAGTGTCACTGGTGCGGTGACCGGTATTCAGGAGCAGTGTCACTGGTGCGATGACCAGTATTCAGGAGTAGTGTCACTGGTGCGGTGACCTGTATTCAGGAACAGTGTCACCTGTGCGATGACCTGTATTCAGGAGCAGTGTCACTGATGCGGTGACCAGTATTCAGGACCAGCATCACTGATGCGGTGAGCAGCATTCAGGAACATCGTCACTGATGCGGTGACCAGTATTCAGAACCAGTGTCACTGATGCGATGACCTGCATTCAGGACCAGTGTCACTGATGTGGTGACCTGTATTCAGGACCAGTGTCACTGATGCGGTGAGCAGTATTCAGGGGCAGGGTCACTGGTGCGATGACCAGTATTCAAGGCCTGTGTCACTGGTGCGATGAACAGTATTCAGGACCAGTGTCACTGATGCGGAGACCTGTATTGAGGACCAGTGTCACGGATGCGATGACCAGTATTCAGGACCAGTGTCACTGGTGCCGTGACTAGTATTCAGGACCAGTGTCACTGGTGCCGTGACCAGTATTCAGGCCCAGTGTCACTGGTGCGATGTCCAGTATTCAGGACCAGTATCACTGGTGCGGTGAACTGTATTGAGGACCAGTGTCACTGATGCGGCGAGCAGCATTCAGGGCCAGTGTCCCTGGTGCGATGACCAGTGTTCAGGGCCTGTGTCAGTGGTGCGATGACCTGTATCCAGGACCAGTGTCACTGATGCGGAGACCTGTATTCAGGACCAGTGTTACGGATGTGATGACCAGTATTCAGCACCAGTGTCACTGGTGCGATGACCTGTATTCAGGACCAGCGTCACTGATACGATGACCAGTATTCAGCACCAGTGTCACTGGTGCGATGACCTGTATTCAGGACCAGCGTCACTGATACGATGACTTGTACTCAGGACCAGCGTCACTGATGCGGTTACCAGTATTCAGGACCAGTGTCAATGATGCGGTGACCAGTATTCAGGACCTGTGTCACTGATGCGATGACCAGTATTCAGGAGCAGTGTCACGGGTGCGATGATCTGTATTCAGGAATAGTGTCACTGGTGCGATGACCAGTATTCACGACTAGTCTCACTTGTGCAATGACCAGCATTCAGGAGCTGTGTCACGGATGCCATGACCAGTATTCAGGACCAGTGTCACTGGTGCGATGACCTGTATTCAGGACCAGCGTCACTGATGAGATAACCAGTATTCAGGACCAGTGTCACTGATGCGATGACCTGTTTTCAGAAGCAGTGTCACTGATGCGATAACCAGTATTCAGGACCAGTGTCACTGGTGCGATGACCAGTATTCAGGACTAGTGTCACTCATTCGATGACCTGTATTCAGGGCCAGTGTCATTGATGCGATGACTAGTATTCAGGAGCAGTGTCACTGGTGCGGTGACCGGTATTCAGGAGCAGTGTCACTGGTGCGATGACCAGTATTCAGGACCTGTGTCACTGATGCGATGACCAGTATTCAGGAGCAGTGTCACGGGTGCGATGATCTGTATTCAGGAATAGTGTCACTGGTGCGATGACCAGTATTCACGACTAGTCACACTTGTGCAATGACCAGCATTCAGGAGCAGTGTCATGGATGCCATGACCAGTATTCAGGACCAGTGTCACTGGTGCGATGACCTGTATTCAGGACCAGCGTCACTGATGAGATAACCAGTATTCAGGACCAGTGTCACTGATGCGATGACCTGTTTTCAGGAGCAGTGTCACTGATGCGATAACCAGTATTCAGGACCAGTGTCACTGGTGCGATGACCAGTATTCAGGACTAGTGTCACTCATTCGATGACCTGTATTCAGGGCCAGTGTCATTGATGCGATGACTAGTATTCAGGAGCAGTGTCACTGGTGCGGTGACCAGTATTCAGGACCAGTGTCACTGGTGCGGTGACCAGTATTCAGGACCAGTGTCACTGGTGCAATGATCTGTATTCAGGACCAGTGTCACTGGTGAGACGACCTGTATTCAGGACCATTGTCACTGGTGCAACGAACAGTATTTAGGAGCATTGTTACTGATGCGGTGACCTGTATTCAGGACCAGTGTCACTAGTGCGATGACCTGCATTCAGGAGCAGTGTCACTGCTGCGGTGAGCAGTATTCAGGACCAGCGTCACTGATGCGGTGACCTGTATTCAGGACCAGTGTCACTGATGCAGTGAGCAGTATTCAGGACCAGCACGACTAATGCGGTGACCTGTATTCAGGACCAGTGTCACTGATGCGGTGAGCAGTATTCAGGACCAGTGTCACTGATGCGGTGAGCGGTATTCAGGACCAGCGTCACTGATGCGGTGACCTGTATTCAGGACCAGTGTCACTGATGCAGTGAGCAGTATTCAGGACCAGCACGACTTATGCGGTGACCTGTATTCAGGACCAGTGTCACTGATGCGGTGAGCAGTATTCAGGACCAGTGTCACTGATGCGGTGAGCGGTATTCAGGACCAGCGTCACTGATGCGGTGACCAGTATTCAGGACCAGTGTTACTGGTGAGATGATCTGTATTCAGGACCAGTGTCAATGATGCGATGACCTGTATTCAGGACCATTGTCACTGGTGCAATGAACAGTATTTAGGAGCATTGTTACTGATGCGGTGACCTGTATTCAGGACCAGTGTCACTAGTGTGATGACCTGCATTCAGGACCAGTGTCATTGGTGCGACGACCTGTATTCAGGACCAGCGTCACTGACGCAGTGACCAGTATTCAGGACCAGTGTCTCTGATGCGATGACCTGCATTCAGGAGCAGTGTCACTGATGCAATGACCAGTATTCACGACCAGTGTCTCTGATGGGATTACCAGCATTCAGGACCAGTGTCATTGATGCGGTGACCAGTATTCAGGACCAGCGTCATTGATGCGATGACCAGTATTCAGGAGCAGTGTCACAGGTGCGATGATCTGTATTCAGGAGTAGTGTCACTGGTGCGATGACCTGTATTCACGACTAGTGTCACTTGTGCAATGACCAGCATTCAGGAGCAGTGTCACTGATGCGGAGACCTGTATTCAGGACCAGTGTCACGGATGCGATGACCAGTATTCAGGACCAGTGTCACTGGTGCGATGACCTGTATTCAGGACCAGCGTCACTGATGAGATAACCAGTATTCAGGACCAGTGTCACTGATGCGATGACCTGTTTTCAGGACCAGTGTCACTGGTGCGATGACCAGTATTCAGGACCAGTGTCACTGGTGCGATGACCTGTATTCAGGACCAGCGTCTCTGATGAGATAACCAGTATTCAGGACCAGTGTCACTGATGCGATGACCTGTTTTCAGGACCAGTGTCACTGATGCGATAACCAGTATTCAGGACCAGTGTCACTGGTGCGATGACCAGTATTCAGGACCAGTGTCACTGGTGCGATGACCTGTATTCAGGACCAGCGTCTCTGATGAGATAACCAGTATTCAGGACCAGTGTCACTGATGCGATGACCTGTTTTCAGGACCAGTGTCTCTGATGAGATAACCAGTATTCAGGACCAGTGTCACTGGTGCGGTGACCAGTATTCAGGACCATTGTCACTGATGCGATAACCAGTATTCAGGACCAGTGTCACTGATGCGTTGACCAGTATTCAGGTCCAGTGTCACTGATGCAGAGACCTGTATTCAGGACCAGTGTCACGGATGCGATGACCAGTATTCAGGACCAGTGTCACTGGTGCGATGACCTGTATTCAGGACCAGCGTCACTGATGAGATAACCAGTATTCAGGACCAGTGTCACTGATGCGATGACCTGTTTTCAGGAGCAGTGTCACTGATGCAATAACCAGTATTCAGGACCAGTGTCACTGGTGCGATGACCTGTATTCAGGCCCAGCGTCACTGATGAGATAACCAGTATTCAGGACCAGTGTCACTGATGCGATTTCCTGTTTTCAGGAGCAGTGTCACTGATGCGATGACCAGTATTCAGGACCAGTGTCACTGGTGCGATGACCAGTATTCAGGACTAGTGTCACTCATGCGATGACCTGTATTCAGGGCCAGTGTCATTGATGCGATGACTAGTATTCAGGAGCAGTGTCACTGGTGCAGTGTCCAGTATTCAGGACAAGTGTCACTGGTGCGGTGACCAGTATTCAGGACCAGTGTCAATGGTGCGGTGACCAGTATTCAGGCCCAGTGTCATTGGTACGGTGACCAGTATTATAGGCCAGTGTCACTGACGCGATGACCTGTATTCTTGACCAGCGCGACTTATGCGGTGACCTGTATTCAGGACCAGTGTCACTGATGCGGTGAGCAGTATTCAGGACCAGCGTCACTGATGCGGTGACCAGTATTCAGGACCAGTGTTACTGGTGAGATGATCTGTATTCAGGACCAGTGTCAATGATGCGATGACCTGTATTCAGGACCATTGTCACTGATGCGGTGACCAGTATTCAGGACCATTGTCACTGGTGCGATGACTTATATTCAAGACCGGTGTCACTGGTGCGATGACCAGTATTCAGGAGCAGTGTCACTGATGCGGTGACCAGTATTCAAGATCAGCATCACTGATGCGGTGAGCAGTATTCAGGACCAGTGTCACTGGTGCGGTGACCTGTATGCAGGACGAGTGTTACTGATGCGGTGACCAGTATTCAAGACCAGTGTCACTGGTGCGATGACCAGTATTCAGGGCCAGTGTCAGTGCTGCGATGACCTGTATTCAGGACCAGTGTCACTGGTGCGGTGACCTGTATTATGGGCCAGTGTCACTGACGCGATGACCTGTATTCATGACCAGCGCGACTTATGCGGTGACCTGTATTCAGGACCAGTGTCACTGATGCGGTGAGCAGTATTCAGGACCAGTGTCACTGATGCGGTGACCAGTATTCAGGACCAGTGTTACTGGTGAGATGATCTGTATTCAGGACCAGTGTCAATGATGCGATGACCTGTATTCAGGACCATTGTCACTGGTGCAATGAACAGTATTTAGGAGCATTGTTACTGATGCGGTGACCTGTATTCAGTACCAGTGTCACTAGTGTGATGACCTGCATTCAGGACCAGTGTCATTGGTGCGACGACCTGTATTCAGGACCAGCGTCACTGATGCGGTGACCAGTATTCAGGACCAGTGTCTCTGATGCGATGACCTGCATTCAGGAGCAGTGTCACTGATGCAATGACCAGTATTCACGACCAGTGTCTCTGATGGGATTACCAGCATTCAGGACCAGTGTCATTGATGCGGTGACCAGTATTCAGGACCAGTGTCATTGATGCGATGACCAGTATTCAGGAGCAGTGTCACAGGTGCGATGATCTGTATTCAGGAGTAGTGTCACTGGTGCGATGACCTGTATTCACGACTAGTGTCACTTGTGCAATGACCAGCATTCTGGAGCAGTGTCACTGATGCGGAGACCTGTATTCAGGACCAGTGTCACGGATGCGATGACCAGTATTCAGGACCAGTGTCACTGGTGCGATGACCTGTATTCAGGACCAGCGTCACTGATGAGATAACCAGTATTCAGGACCAGTGTCACTGATGCGATGACCTGTTTTCAGGACCAGTGTCACTGGTGCGATGACCAGTATTCAGGACCAGTGTCACTGGTGCGATGACCTGTATTCAGGACCAGCGTCTCTGATGAGATAACCAGTATTCAGGACCAGTGTCACTGATGCGATGACCTGTTTTCAGGACCAGTGTCACTGATGCGATAACCAGTATTCAGGACCAGTGTCACTGGTGCGATGACCAGTATTCACGACCAGTGTCTCTGATGGGATTACCAGCATTCAGGACCAGTGTCACTGATGCGTTGACCAGTATTCAGGACCAGTGTCACTGATGCGATGACCAGTATTCAGGAGCAGTGTCACAGGTGCGATGATCTGTATTCAGGAGTAGTGTCACTGGTGCGATGACCTGTATTCAGGACCAGCGTCACTGATGATATAACCAGTATTCAGGACCAGTGTCACTGATGCGACTTCCTGTTTTCAGGAGCAGTGTCACTGATGCGATGACCAGTATTCAGGACCAGTGTCACTGGTGCGATGACCAGTATTCAGGACTAGTGTCACTCATGCGATGACCTGTATTCAGGGCCAGTGTCATTGATGCGATGACTAGTATTCAGGAGCAGTGTCACTGGTGCAGTGTCCAGTATTCAGGACAAGTGTCACTGGTGCAGTGACCAGTATTCAGGACCAGTGTCAATGGTGCGGTGACCAGTATTCAGGCCCAGTGTCATTGGTACGGTGACCAGTATTATAGGCCAGTGTCACTGACGCGATGACCTGTATTCTTGACCAGCGCGACTTATGCGGTGACCTGTATTCAGGACCAGTGTCACTGATGCTGTGAGCAGTATTCAGGACCCGCGTCACTGATGCGGTGACCAGTATTCAGGACCAGTGTCACTGGTGCGATGACCAGTATTCAGGACTAGTGTCACTCATGCGATGACCTGTATTCAGGGCCAGTGTCATTGATGCGATGACTAGTATTCAGGAGCAGTGTCGCTGGTGCAGTGTCCAGTATTCAGGACAAGTGTCACTGGTGCAGTGACCAGTATTCAGGACCAGTGTCAATGGTGCGGTGACCAGTATTCAGGCCCAGTGTCATTGGTACGGTGACCAGTATTATAGGCCAGTGTCACTAACGCGATGACCTGTATTCTTGACCAGCGCGACTTATGCGGTGACCTGTATTCAGGACCAGTGTCACTGATGCGGTGAGCAGTATTCAGGACCAGCGTCACTGATGCGGTGACCAGTATTCAGGACCAGTGTTACTGGTGAGATGATCTGTATTCAGGACCAGTGTCAATGATGCGATGACCTGTATTCAGGACCATTGTCACTGGTGCAATGAACAGTATTTAGGAGCATTGTTACTAATGCGGTGACCTGTATTCAGTACCAGTGTCACTGATGCGGTGACCAGTATTCAGGACCAGTGTCACTGGTGCGATGACTTATATTCAAGACCGGTGTCACTGGTGCGATGACCAGTATTCAGGAGCAGTGTCACTGATGCGGTGACCAGTATTCAAGATCAGCATCACTGATGCGGTGAGCAGTATTCAGGACCAGTGTCACTGGTGCGGTGACCTGTATTCAGGACGAGTGTTACTGATGCGGTGACCAGTATTCAAGACCAGTGTCACTGGTGCGATGACCAGTATTCAGGGCCAGTGTCAGTGCTGCGATGACCTGTATTCAGGACCAGTGTCACTGGTGCGGTGACCTGTATTATGGGCCAGTGTCACTGACGCGATGACCTGTATTCATGACCAGCGGGACTTATGCGGTGACCTGTATTCAGGACCAGTGTCACTGATGCGGTGAGCAGTATTCAGGACCAGTGTCACTGGTGCGGTGACCTGTATTATGGGCCAGTGTCACTAACGCGATGACCTGTATTCATGACCAGCGCGACTTATGCGGTGACCTGTATTCAGGACCAGTGTCACTGATGCGGTGAGCAGTATTCAGGACCAGTGTCACAGATGCGGTGACCAGTATTCAGGACCAGTGTTACTGGTGAGATGATCTGTATTCAGGACCAGTGTCAATGATGCGATGACCTGTATTCAGGACCATTGTCACTGGTGCAATGAACAGTATTTAGGAGCATTGTTACTGATGCGGTGACCTGTATTCAGTACCAGTGTCACTAGTGTGATGACCTGCATTCAGGACCAGTGTCATTGGTGCGACGACCTGTATTCAGGACCAGTGTCACTGACGCAGTGACCAGTATTCAGGACCAGTGTCACTGATGCGATGACCTGCATTCAGGAGCAGTGTCACTGATGCAATGACCAGTATTCACGACCAGTGTCTCGGATGGGATTACCAGCATTCAGGACCAGTGTCATTGATGCGGTGACCAGTATTCAGGACCAGTGTCACTGATGCGATGACCAGTATTCAGGAGCAGTGTCACGGGTGCAATGATCTGTATTCAGGAGTAGTGTCACTGGTGCGATGACCTGTATTCACGACTAGTGTCACTTATGCAATGACCAGTATTCAGGAGCAGTGTCACTGATGCGGTGACCAGTATTCAGGACCAGCATCACTGATGCGGTGAGCAGTATTCAGGAACATCGCCACTGATGCGGTGACCAGTATTCAGAACCAGTGTCACTGATGCGATGAGCTGCATTCAGGACCAGTATCACTGATGTGGTGACCTGTAATCAGGACCAGTGTCACAGATGCAATGATCAGTATTCAGGAGCAGTGTCACTGGTGCGATGACCAGTATTCAGGACCAGTGTCACTGCTGCGCTGACCTGTATTCAGGACCAGTGTCACTGCTGCGATGACCTGCATTCAAGAGCAGTGTCACTGGTGCAATGATCTATATTCAGGAGCAGTGTCACTGGTGCGCTGACCAGTATTCAGGACCAGTGTCACTGATGCGGTGACCAGTATTCAGGACCAGTGTCACTGATGCGATGACCTGCATTCAGGACCAGTGTCACGGGTGCGATGATCTGTATTCAGGACCAGTGTTACTGGTGCGGAGACCTGTATTCAGGACCATTGTCACGGGTGCGATGTCCTGTATTCAGGAATAGTGTCACTGGTGCGACGACCTGTATTCAGGAACAGTGTCAACTGTGCGGTGACCCGTATTCAGGACCAGCATCACTGATGCGGTGAGTAGTATTCAGGAACATCGTCACTGATGCGATGACCAGTATTCAGCACCAGTGTCACTGATGCGATGACCTGCATTCAGGACCAGTATCACTGACGTGGTGACCTGTAATCAGGACCAGTGTCACAGATGCAATGACCAGTATTCAAGAGCAGTTTCACTGGTGCAATGACCTGTATTCAGGGCCAGTATCATTGATGCGATGACCAGTATTCAGAACCAGTGTCACTGGTGCCGTGACCAGTATTCAGGACCAGTATCACTGGTGCGATGACCAGTATTCAGTAGCAGTGTCACTGATGCGGTGACCAGTATTCAAGACCAGCATCACTGATTCGGTGAGCAGTATTCAGGACCAGTGTCACTGATGTTTTGACCTGTAATCAGGACCAGTGTCACAGATGCGATGACCAGTATTTAGGAACAGTGTCACTGGTGCGATGACCTGTATTCAGGAACAGTGTCACTGGTGCGATGACCTGTATTCAGGACCAGTGTCACTGATGCGATAACCAGTATTCAGGACCAGTGTCACTGATGCGGTGCGCAGTATTCAGGACCATTGTCACTGATGCGATGACCTGTATTCAGGACCATTGTTACTGGTGCGGTGACCGGTATTCAGGAGCAGTGTCACTGATGCGATAACCAGTATTCAGGACCAGTGTCACTGGTGCGATGACCAGTATTCAGGAGTAGTGTCACTGGTGCGGTGACCTGTATTCAGGAACAGTGTCACCTGTGCGATGACCTGTATTCAGGACCAGCATCACTGATGCGGTGAGCAGTATTCAGGAACATCGTCACTGATGCGGTGACCAGTATTCAGAACCAGTGTCACTGATGCGATGACCTGCATTCAGGACCAGTGTCACTGATGTGGTGACCTGTATTCAGGACCAGTGTCACTGATGCGGTGAGCAGTATTCAGGGGCAGGGTCACTGGTGCGATGACCAGTATTCAAGGCCTGTGTCACTAGTGCGATGAACATTATTCAGGACCAGTGTCACTGATGCGGAGACCTGTATTGAGGACCAGTGTCATGGATGCGATGACCAGTATTCAGGACCAGTGTCACTGGTGCCGTGACTAGTATTCAGAACCAGTGTCACTGGTGCCGTGACCAGTATTCAGGCCCAGTGTCACTGGTGCGATGTCCAGTATTCAGGACCAGTATCACTGGTGCGGTGAACTGTATTGAGGACCAGTGTCACTGATGCGGCGAGCAGCATTTAGGGCCAGGGTCCCTGGTGCGATGACCAGTGTTCAGGGCCTGTGTCAGTGGTGCGATGACCTGTATCCAGGACCAGTGTCACTGATGCGGAGACCTGTATTCAGGACCAGTGTTACGGATGTGATGACCAGTATTCAGCACCAGTGTCACTGGTGCGATGACCTGTATTTAGGACCAGCGTCACTGATACGATGACTTGTACTCAGGACTAGTGTCACTGATGCGGTGAGCAGTATTCAGGACCATTCTCACTGATGCAATGAACGATATTCAGGACCAGTGTCACTGATGCGGTGAGCAGTATTCAGGACCAGCGTCACTGATGCGGTTACCAGTATTCAGGACCAGTGTCACGGGTGCGATGACCTGTATTCACGACCAGTGTCACTGGTGCGATGACCAGTATTCAGGACCAGTGTCACTGATGCGGAGACCTGTATTCAGGACCAGTGTCACGGATGCGATGACCAGTATTCAGGACCAGTGTCACTGGTGCGATGACCTGTATTCAGGAACAGCGTCACTGATGAGATAACCAGTATTCAGGACCAGTGTCACTGATGCGATTTCCTGTTTTCAGGAGCAGTGTCACTGATGCGATAACCAGTATTCAGGACCAGTGTCACTGGTGCGATGACCAGTATTCAGGACTAGTGTCACTCATGCGATGACCTGTATTCAGGGCCAGTGTCATTGATGCGATGACTAGTATTCAGGAGCAGTGTCACTGGTGCGGTGTCCAGTATTCAGGACAAGTGTCACTGGTGCGGTGACCAGTATTCAGGACCAGTGTCACTGGTGCGGTGACCAGTATTGAGGCCCAGTGTCACTGATGGTATGGCCACTATTCAGGACCAGTGTCACTGGTGAGATGATCTGTATTCAGGACCAGTGTCAATGATGCGATGACCTGTATTCAGGACCATTGTCACTGGTGCAATGAACAGTATTTAGGAGCATTGTTACTGATGCGGTGACCTGTATTCAGTACCAGTGTCACTAGTGTGATGACCTGCATTCAGGACCAGTGTCACTGCTGCGGTGAGCAGTATTCAGGGTCATTGTCACTGGTGAGATGTCCGGTATTCGGGACCAGTGTCACTGATGCGGTGACCAGTATTCAGGACAAGTGTCACTGATGCGATGACCAGTATTCAGGACCAGTGTCACTGGTGCGGTGACCTGTATTCAGGACCATTATCACTGGTGCGATGACCTGTATTCAGGAGTAGTGTCACTGATGCGATGACCTGTATTCACGACTAGTGTCACTTGTGCAATGACCAGTATTCAGGAGCAGTGTCACTGATGCGGTGAGCAGTATTCAGGACCAGCATCACTGATGCGGTGAGCAGTATTCAGGAACATCGCCACTGATGCGGTGACCAGTATTCAGAACCAGTGTCACTGATGCGATGACCTGCATTCAGGACCAGTATCACTGATGTGGTGACCTGTAATCAGGACCAGTGTCACAGATGCAATGACCAGTATTCAAGAGCAGTGTCACTGGTGCGATGACCTGTATTCAGGACCAGTGTCACTGCTGCGATGACCTGCATTCAAGAGCAGTGTCACTGGTGCAATGATCTATATTCAGGAGCAGTGTCACTGGTGCGCTGACCAGTATTCAGGACCAGTGTCACTGATGCGGTGACCAGTATTCAGGACCAGTGTCACTGATGCGATGACCTGCATTCAGGAGCAGTGTCACGGGTGCGATGATCTGTATTCAGGACCAGTGTCACTGGTGCGATGACCTGTATTCAGGAGTAGTGTCACTGGTGCGACGACCTGTATTCAGGAACAGTGTCACCTGTGCGGTGACCCGTATTCAGGACCAGCATCACTGATGCGGTGAGCAGTATTCAGGAACATCGTCACTGATGCGGTGACCAGTATTCAGAACCAGTGTCACTGATGCGATGACCTGCATTCAGGACCAGTATCACTGATGTGGTGACCTGTAATCAGGACCAGTGTCACAGATGCAATGACCAGTATTCAAGAGCAGTTTCACTGGTGCGATGACCTGTATTCAGGGCCAGTATCATTGATGCGATGACCAGTATTCAGAACCAGTGTCACTGGTGCCGTGTCCAGTATTCAGGACCAGTATCACTGGTGCGATGACCAGTATTCAGTAGCAGTGTCACTTATGCGGTGACTAGTATTCAAGACCAGCATCACTGATTCGGTGAGCAGTAATCAGGACCATTGTCACAGATGCGATGACCAGTATTTAGGAACAGTGTCACTGGTGCAATGACCTGTATTCAGGAACAGTGTCACTGGTGCGATGACCTGTATTCAGGACCAGTGTCACTGATGCGATAACCAGTATTCAGGACCAGTGTCACTGATGCGGTGCGCAGTATTCAGGACCATTGTCACTGGTGCGGTGACCTGTATTCAGGACCATTGTTACTGGTGCGGTGACCGGTATTCAGGAGCAGTGTCACTGATGCGATAACCAGTATTCAGGACCAGTGTCACTGGTGCGATGACCAGTATTCAGGAGTAGTGTCACTGGTGCGGTGACCTGTGTTCAGGAAAAGTGTCACCTGTGCGATGACCTGTATTCAGGAGCAGTGTCACTGATGCGGTGATCAGTATTCAGGACCAGCATCACTGATGCGGTGAGCAGTATTCAGGAACATCGTCACTGATGCGGTGACCAGTATTCAGAACCAGTGTCACTGATGCGATGACCTGTATTCAGGACCAGTGTCACTGATGCTGTGAGCAGTATTCAGGGCCAGGGTCACTGGTGCGATGACCAGTATTCAAGGCCTGTGTCACTGGTGCGATGAACAGTATTCAGGACCAGTGTCACTGATGCGGAGACCTGTATTGAGGACCAGTGTCACGGATGCGATGACCAGTATTCAGGACCAGTGTCACTGGTGCCGTGACTAGTATTCAGGACCAGTGTCACTGGTGCCGTGACCAGTATTCAAGCCCAGTGTCACTGGTGCGATGTCCAGTATTCAGGACCAGTATCACTGGTGCGGTGAACTGTATTGAGGACCAGTGTCACTGATGCGGAGACCTCTATTCAGGACCAGTTTTACGTATGTGATGACCAGTATTCAGCACCAGTGTCACTGGTGCGATGACCTGTATTCAGGACCAGTGTCACTGATACGATGACTTGTACTCAGGACCAGTGTCACTGATGCGGCGAGCAGCATTCAGGGCCAGGGTCCCTGGTGCGATGACCAGTGTTCAGGGCCTGTGTCAGTGGTGCGATGGCCTGTATCCAGGACCAGTGTCACTGATGCGGAGACCTGTATTCAGGACCAGTGTTACAGATGTGATGACCAGTATTCAGCACCAGTGTCACTGGTGCGATGACCTGTATTCAGGACCAGCGTCACTGATACGATGACTTGTACTCAGGACCAGTGTCACTGATGCGGTGAGCAGTATTCAGGACCATTCTCACTGATGCGATGACCGATATTCAGGACCAGTGTCACTGATGCGGTGAGCAGTATTCAGGACCAGCGTCACTGATGCGGTTACCAGTATTCAGGACCAGTGTCACTGCTGCGATGACCTGTATTCACGACCAGTGTCACTGGTGCGATGACCAGTATTCAGTACCAGTGTCACTGATGCGGAGACCTGTATTCAGGACCAGTGTCACGGATGCGATGACCAGTATTCAGGACCAGTGTCACTGGTGCGATGACCTGTATTCAGGACCAGCGTCACTGATGAGATAACCAGTATTCAGGACCAGTGTCACTGATGCGATTTCCTGTTTTCAGGAGCAGTGTCACTGATGCGATAACCAGTATTCAGGACCAGTGTCACTGGTGCGATGACCAGTATTCAGGACTAGTGTCACTCATGCGATGACCTGTATTCAGGGCCAGTGTCATTGATGCGATGACTAGTATTCAGGAGCAGTTTCACTGGTGCGGTGTCCAGTATTCAGGACAAGTGTCACTGGTGCGGTGACCAGTATTCAGGACCAGTGTCACTGGTGCGGTGACCAGTATTGAGGCCCAGTGTCACTGATGGGATGGCCACTATTCAGGACCAGTGTCACTGGTGAGATGATCTGTATTCAGGACCAGTGTCAATGATACGATGACCTGTATTCAGGACCATTGTCACTGGTGCAATGAACAGTATTTAGGAGCATTGTTACTGATACGGTGACCTGTATTCAGGACCAGAGTCACTAGTGTGATGACCTGCATTCAGGACCAGTGTCACTGCTGCGGTGAGCAGCATTCAGGGTCATTGTCACTGGTGCGATAACCAGTATTCAGGACCAGTGTTACTGCAGCGGTGCACAGTATTCAGGACCAGTGTCACTGATGCGGAGACCTGTATTCAAAACCAGTATCACTGATGTGATGACCTGTATTCAGGACCAGTGTCACTGATGCGGAGACCTGTATTCAGGACCAGTGTCACGGATGCGATGACCAGTGTTCAGGAGCAGTGTCACTGGTGCCATGACCAGTATTCAGGAGCAGTGACATTGATGCGGTGAGCAGTATTCAGGACCAGCATCACTGATGCGGTGAGCAGTATTCAGGACCATCGTCACTGATGCGTTGACCAGTATTCAGAACCAGTGTCACTGATGCGATGAGCTGCATTCAGGACCAGTATCACTGATGTGGTGACCTGTAATCAGGACCAGTGTCACAGATGCAATGACCAGTATTCAAGAGCAGTGTCACTGGTGCGATGACCTGTATTCAGGACCAGTGTCACTGCTGCGCTGACCTGTATTCAGGACCAGTGTCACTGCTGTGATGACCTGCATTCAAGAGCAGTGTCACTGGTGCAATGATCTATATTCAGGAGCAGTGTCACTGGTGCGCTGACCAGTATTCAGGACCAGTGTCACTGATGCGGTGACCAGTATTCAGGACCAGTGTCACTGATGCGATGACCTGCATTCAGGAGCAGTGTCACGGGTGCGATGATCTGTATTCAGGACCAGTGTCACTGGTGCGGAGACCTGTATTCAGGACCATTGTCACTGGTGCGATGACCTGTATTCAGGAGTAGTGTCACTGGTGCGATGACCTGTATTCAGGACTAGTGTCACTGATGCGGTGACCCGTATTCAGGACCAGCATCACTGATGCGGTGAGCAGTATTCAGGAACATCGTTACTGATGCGGTGTCCAGTATTCAGGACAAGTGTCACTGGTGCGGTGACCAGTATTCAGGACCAGTGTCACTGGTGCGGTGACCAGTTTTGAGGCCCAGTGTCACTGATGGGATGGCCACTATTCAGGACCAGTGTCACTGGTGAGATGATCTGTATTCAGGACCAGTGTCAATGATGCGGTGACCAGTATTCAGGGCCAGGGTCACTGGTGCGATGACCAGTATTCAAGGCCTGTGTCACTGGTGCGATGAACAGTATTCAGGACCAGTGTCACTGATGCGGAGACGTGTATTGAGGACCAGTGTCACGGATGCGATGACCAGTATTCAGGACCAGTGTCACTGGTGCCGTGACTAGTATTCAGGACCAGTGTCACTGGTGCCGTGACCAGTATTCAGGCCCAGTGTCACTGGTGCGATGTCCAGTATTCAGGACCAGTATCACTGGTGCGGTGAACTGTATTGAGGACCAGTGTCACTGATGCGGAGACCTGTATTCAGGACCAGTTTTACGGATGTGATGACCAGTATTCAGCACCAGTGTCACTGGTGCGATGACCTGTATTCAGGACCAGCGTCACTGATACGATGACTTGTACTCAGGACCAGTGTCACTGATGCGGCGAGCAGCATTCAGGGCCAGGGTCCCTGGTGCGATGACCAGTGTTCAGGGCCTGTGTCAGTGGTGCGATGACCTGTATCCAGGACCAGTGTCACTGATGCGGAGACCTGTATTCAGGACCAGTGTTACAGATGTGATGACCAGTATTCAGCACCAGTGTCACTGGTGCGATGACCTGTATTCAGGACCAGCGTCACTGATACGATGACTTGTACTCAGGACCAGTGTCACTGATGCGGTGAGCAGTATTCAGGACCATTCTCACTGATGCGATGACCGATATTCAGGACCAGTGTCACTGATGCGGTGAGCAGTATTCAGGACCAGCGTCACTGATGCGGTTACCAGTATTCAGGACCAGTGTCACTGCTGCGATGACCTGTATTCACGACCAGTGTCACTGGTGCGATGACCAGTATTCAGTACCAGTGTCACTGATGCGGAGACCTGTATTCAGGACCAGTGTCACGGATGCGATGACCAGTATTCAGGACCAGTGTCACTGGTGCGATGACCTGTATTCAGGACCAGCGTCACTGATGAGATAACCAGTATTCAGGACCAGTGTCACTGATGCGATTTCCTGTTTTCAGGAGCAGTGTCACTGATGCGATAACCAGTATTCAGGACCAGTGTCACTGGTGCGATGACCAGTATTCAGGACTAGTGTCACTCATGCGATGACCTGTATTCAGGGCCAGTGTCATTGATGCGATGACTAGTATTCAGGAGCAGTTTCACTGGTGCGGTGTCCAGTATTCAGGACAAGTGTCACTGGTGCGTTGACCAGTATTCAGGACCAGTGTCACTGGTGCGGTGACCAGTATTGAGGCCCAGTGTCACTGATGGGATGGCCACTATTCAGGACCAGTGTCACTGGTGAGATGATCTGTATTCAGGACCAGTGTCAATGATGCGATGACCTGTATTCAGGACCATTGTCACTGGTGCAATGAACAGTATTTAGGAGCATTGTTACTGATACGGTGACCTGTATTCAGGACCAGAGTCACTAGTGTGATGACCTGCATTCAGGACCAGTGTCACTGCTGCGGTGAGCAGCATTCAGGGTCATTGTCACTGGTGAGATGTCCGGTATTCGGGACCAGTGTCACTGATGCGGTGACCAGTATTCAGGACCAGTGTCACTGCTGCGATGACCTGCATTCAGGAGCAGAGTCACGGGTGCGATAACCAGTATTCAGGACCAGTGTTACTGCAGCGGTGCACAGTATTCAGGACCAGTGTCACTGATGCGGAGACCTGTATTCAAAACCAGTATCACTGATGTGATGACCTTTATTCAGGACCAGTGTCACTGATGCGGAGACCTGTATTCAGGACCAGTGTCACGGATGCGATGACCAGTGTTCAGGAGCAGTGTCACTGGTGCCATGACCAGTATTCAGGAGCAGTGACATTGATGCGGTGAGCAGTATTCAGGACCAGCATCACTGATGCGGTGAGCAGTATTCAGGACCATCGTCACTGATGCGTTGACCAGTATTCAGAACCAGTGTCACTGATGCGATGATCTGCATTCAGGACCAGTATCACTGATGTGGTGACCTGTAATCAGGACCAGTGTCACAGATGCAATGACCAGAATTCAAGAGCAGTGTCACTGGTGCGATGACCTGTATTCAGGACCAGTGTCACTGCTGCGCTGACCTGTATTCAGGACCAGTGTCACTGCTGTGATGACCTGCATTCAAGAGCAGTGTCACTGGTGCAATGATCTATATTCAGGAGCAGTGTCACTGGTGCGCTGACCAGTATTCAGGACCAGATTCACTGATGCGATGACCTGCATTCAGGAGCAGTGTCACGGGTGCGATGATCTGTATTCAGGACCAGTGTCACTGGTGCGGAGACCTGTATTCAGGACCATTGTCACTGGTGCGATGACCTGTATTCAGGAGTAGTGTCACTGGTGCGATGACCTGTATTCAGGACGAGTGTCACTGATGCGGTGACCCGTATTCAGGACCAGCATCACTGATGCGGTGAGCAGTATTCAGGAACATCGTTACTGATGCGGTGTCCAGTATTCAGGACAAGTGTCACTGGTGCGGTGACCAGTATTCAGGACCAGTGTCACTGGTGCGGTGACCAGTATTGAGGCCCAGTGTCACTGATGGGATGGCCACTATTCAGGACCAGTGTCACTGGTGAGATGATCTGTATTCAGGACCAGTGTCAATGATGCGATGACCTGTATTCAGGACCATTGTCACTGGTGCAATGAACAGTATTTAGGAGCATTGTTACTGATACGGTGACCTGTATTCAGGACCAGAGTCACTAGTGTGATGACCTGCATTCAGGACCAGTGTCACTGCTGCGGTGAGCAGTATTCAGGGTCATTGTCACTGGTGAGATGTCCGGTATTCGGGACCAGTGTCACTGATGCGGTGACCTGCATTCAGGAGCAGTGTTACGGATGTGATGACCAGTATTCAGCACCAGTGTCATTGGTGCGATGACCTGTATTCAGGACCAGCGTCACTGATACGATGACTTGTATTCAGGACCTGTGTCACTGATGCGATGACCTGTATTCAGGACCATTGTCACTGGTGCGATGATCTGTATTCAGGACCAGTGTCACTGGTGCGGTGACCTGTATTCAGGACCAGTGTCACTGGTGCGATGATCTGTATTCAGGACCAGTGTCACTGGTGCGATGACCTGTATTCAGGAGTAGTGTCACTGATGCGATGACCTGTATTCAGGAACAGTGTCACCTGTGCGATGACCAGTATTCAGGAGCAGTGTCACTGATGCGGTGACCCGTATTCAGGACCAGCATCACTGATGCGGTGAGCAGTATTCAGGAACATCGTCACTGATGCGGTGACCAGTATTCAGAACCAGTGTCACTGATGCGATGACCTGCATTCAGGACCAGTATCACTGATATGGTGACCTGTAATCAGGACCAGTGTCACAAATGCAATGACCAGTATTCAGGACCAGTGTCAGTGGTGCGGTGAGCAGTATTCAGGACCAGTGTCACTGATGCGGTGACAGTTCTCAGGACCAGTGTAACTGGTGAGATGATCTGTATTCAGGACCAGTGTCAATGATGCGATGACCTGTATTCAGGACCATTGTCACTGGTGCAATGAACAGTATTTAGGAGCATTGTTACTGATGCGGTGACCTGTATTCAGTACCAGTGTCACTAGTGCGATGACCGGTATTCAGGACCAGTGTCACTGGTGCGGTGACCAGTATTCAGGCCCAGTGTCACTGGTACGGTGACTAGTATTATAGGCCAGTGTCACTGACGCGATGACCTGTATTCTTGACCAGCGCGACTTATGCGGTGACCTGTATTCAGGACCAGTGTCACTGATGCGGTGAGCAGTATTCAGGACCAGCGTCTCTGATGCGGTGACCAGTATTCAGGACCAGTGTTACTGGTGAGATGATCTGTATTCAGTACCAGTGTCAATGATGCGATGACCTGTATTCAGGACCATTGTCACTGGTGCAATGAACAGTATTTAGGAGCATTGTTACTGATGCGGTGACCTGTATTCAGTACCAGTGTCGCTAGTGTGATGACCTGCATTCAGGACCAGTGTCATTGGTGCGACGACCTGTATTCAGGACCAGCGTCACTGATGCGGTGACCAGTATTCAGAACCAGTGTCACTGATGCGATGACCTGTATTCAGGACCAGTGTCACTGATGCGATGACCTGCATTCAGGACCAGTATCACTGATGTGGTGACCTGTAATCAGGACCAGTGTCACAGATGCAATGACCAGTATTCAGGAGCAGTGTCACTGGTGCGATGACCAGTATTCAGGACCAGCGTCACTGATGCAGTGACCAGTATTCAGGACCAGTGTCACTGATGCGGAGACCTGTATTCAGGACCAGTGTCACGGATGCGATGACCAGTGTTCAGGAGCAGTGTCACTGGTGCCATGACCAGTATTCAGGAGCAGTGTCACTGATGCGGTGAGCAGTATTCAGGACCAGCATCACTGATGCGGTGAGCAGTATTCAGGACCAGTTTCACTGTTGCGTTGACCTGTAATCAGGACCAGTGTCACAGATGCAATGACCAGTATTTAGGAACAGTGTCAGTGGTGTGATGACCTGTATTCAGAACCAGTGTCACTGGTGCGATAACCAGTATTCAGGACCAGTGTTACTGCAGCGGTGCACAGTATTCAGGACCAGTGTCACTGATGCGGAGACCTGTATTCAAAACCAGTATCACTGATGTGATGACCTGTATTCAGGACCAGTGTCACTGATGCGGAGACCTGTATTCAGGACCAGTGTCACGGATGCGATGACCAGTGTTCAGGAGCAGTGTCACTGGTGCCATGACCAGTATTCAGGAGCAGTGACATTGATGCGGTGAGCAGTATTCAGGAACATCGTCACTGATGCGGTGACCAGTATTCAGACCCAGTGTCACTGATGCGATGATCTGCATTCAGGACCAGTATCACTGATGTGGTGACCTGTAATCAGGACCAGTGTCACAGATGCAATGACCAGTATTCAAGAGCAGTGTCACTGGTGCAATGATCTATATTCAGGAGCAGTGTCACTGGTGCGCTGACCAGTATTCAGGACCAGTGTCACTGATGCGGTGACCAGTATTCAGGACCAGTGTCACTGATGCGATGACCTGCATTCAGGAGCAGTGTCACGGGTGCGATGATCTGTATTCAGGACCAGTGTCACTGGTGCGGAGACCTGTATTCAGGACCATTGTCACTGGTGCGATGACCTGTATTCAGGAGTAGTGTCACTGGTGCGACGACCTGTATTCAGGAACAGTGTCACCTGTGCGGTGACCCGTATTCAGGACCAGCATCTCTGATGCGGTGAGCAGTATTCAGGAACATCGTCACTGATGCGGTGACCAGTATTCAGAATCAGTGTCACTGATGCGATGACTTGCATTCAGGACCAGTATCACTGATGCGGTGACCTGTATTCAGGACCAGCATCACTGATGCGATAACCAGTATTCAGGACCAGTGTCACTGATGCGGTGTGCAGTATTCAGGACCATTGTCACTGGTGCGGTGACCTGTAATCAGGACCATTGTTACTGGTGCGGTGACCGGTATTCAGGAGCAGTGTTACTGATGCGATAACCAGTATTCAGGACCAGTGTCACTGGTGCGATGACCAGTATTCAGGAGTAGTGTCACTGGTGCGGTGACCTGTATTCAGGAACAGTGTCACCTGTGCGATGACCTGTATTCAGGAGCAGTGTCACTGATGCGGTGACCAGTATTCAGGACCAGCATCACTGATGCGGTGAGCAGTATTCAGGAACATCGTCACTGATGCGGTGACCAATATTCAGAACCAGTGTCACTGATGCGATGACCTGCATTCAGGACCAGTGTCACTGATGTGGTGACCTGTATTCAGGACCAGTGTCACTGATGCGGTGAGCAGTATTCAGGGCCAGGGTCACTGGTGCAAAGACCAGTATTCAAGGCCTGTGTCACTGGTGCGATGAACAGTATTCAGGACCAGTGTCACTGATGCGGAGACCTGTATTGAGGACCAGTGTCACGGATGCGATGACCAGTATTCAGGACCAGTGTCACTGGTGCCGTGACTAGTATTCAGGACCAGTGTCACTGGTGCCGTGACCAGTATTCAGGCCCAGTGTCACTGGTGCGATGTCCAGTATTCAGGACCAGTATCACTGGTGCGGTGAACTGTATTCAGGACCAGTGTCACTGATGCAGCGAGCAGCATTCAGGGCCAGGGTCCCTGGTGCGATGACCAGTGTTCAGGGCCTGTGTCAGTGGTGCGATGACCTGTATCCAGGACCAGTGTTACTGATGCGGAGACCTGTATTCAGGACCAGTGTTACGGATGTGATGACCAGTATTCAGCACCAGTGTCACTGGTGCGATGACCTGTATTCAGGACCAGCGTCACTGGTACGATGACTTGTACTCAGGACGAGTGTCACTGATGCAGTGAGCAGTATTCAGGACCATTCTCACTGATGCGATGACCGATATTCAGGACCAGTGTCACTGATGTGGTGAGCAGTATTCAGGACCAGCGTCACTGATGCGGTTACCAGTATTCAGGACCAGTGTCACTGCTGCGATGACCTGTATTCACGACCAGTGTCACTGGTGCGATGACCAGTATTCAGGACCAGTGTCACTGATGCGGAGACCTGTATTCAGGACCAGTGTCACGGATGCGATGACCAGTATTCAGGACCAGTGTCACTGGTGCGATGACCTGTATTCAGGACCAGCGTCACTGATGAGATAACCAGTATTCAGGACCAGTGTCACTGATGCGATTTCCTGTTTTCAGGAGCAGTGTCACTGATGCGATAACCAGTATTCAGGACCAGTGTCACTGGTGCGATGACCAGTATTCAGGACTAGTGTCACTCATGCGATGACCTGTATTCAGGGCCAGTGTCATTGATGCGATGACTAGTATTCAGGACCAGTGTCACTGGTGCGATGACCAGTATTCAGGACTAGTGTCACTCATGCGATGACCTGTATTCAGGGCCAGTGTCATTGATGCGGTGTCCAGTATTCAGGACAAGTGTCACTGGTGCGGTGACCAGTATTCAGGACCAGTGTCACTGATGGGATGGCCACTATTTAGGACCAGTGTCACTGGTGAGATGATCTGTATTCAGGACCAGTGTCAATGATGCGATGACCTGTATTCAGGACCATTGTCACTGGTGCAATGAACAGTATTTAGGAGCATTGTTACTGATGCGGTGACCTGTATTCAGGACCAGTGTCACTAGTGTGATGACCTGCATTCAGGACCAGTGTCACTGCTGCGGTGAGCAGTATTCAGGGTCATTGTCACTGGTGAGATGTCCGGTATTCGGGACCAGTGTCACTGATGCGGTGACCAGTATTCAGGACCAGTGTCACTGATGCGATGACCTGCATTCAGGAGCAGTGTCACGGGTGCGATGATCTGTATTCAGGACCAGTGTCACTGATGCGGTGACCTGTATTCAGGACCATTGTCACTGGTGCGATGACCTGTATTCAGGAGTAGTGTCACTGATGCGATGACCTGTATTCAGGAACAGTGTCACCTGTGCGATGACTAGGATTCAGGAGCAGTGTCACTGATGCAGTGACCCGTATTCAGGACCAGCATCACTGATGCGGTGAGCAGTATTCAGGAACATCGTCACTGATGCGGTGACCAGTATTCAGAACCAGTGTCACTGATGCGATGACCTGCATTCAGGACCAGTATCACTGATATGGTGACCTGTAATCAGGACCAGTGTCACAAATGCAATGACCAGTATTCAGGACCAGTGTCAGTGGTGCGGTGAGCAGTATTCAGGACCAGTGTCACTGATGCGGTGACAGTACTCAGGACCAGTGTCACTGGTGCGGTGTCCAGTATTCAGGACCAGTGTCACTGGTGCGATGATCTGTATTCAGGAGCAGTGTCACTTGTGCGATGACCAGTATTCAGGACCAGTGTCACTGGTGCGGGACAAGTATTCAGGACCAGTGTCACTGATGCGATGACCTGTATTCAGGAGCAGTGTCACTGGTGCGATAACCAGTATTCAGGACCAGTGTCACTGATGCGGAGACCTGTATTCAGGACCAGTGTTACAGATGTGATGACCAGTATTCAGCACCAGTGTCACTGGTGAGATGACCTGTAATCAGGACCAGCGTCACTGATACAATGACTTGTACTCAGGACCAGTGTTATTGATGTGGTGGGCAGTATTCAGGACCAGCGTCACTGATGCGGTTACCAGTATTCAGGACCAGTGTCACTGCTGCGATGACCTGTATTCACGACCAGTGTCACTGGTGCGATGACCAGTATTCAGGACTAGTGTCACTGATGCGGAGACCTGTATTCAGGAACAGTGTCACAGATGCGATGACCAGTATTCAGGACCAGTGTCACTGGCGCGATGACCTGTATTCAGGACCAGCGTCACTGATGAGATAACCAGTATTCAGGACCAGTGTCACTGATGCGATGACCTGTTTTCAGGAGCAGTGTCACTGATGCGATAACCAGTATTCAGGACCAGTGTCATTGATGCAATGACTAATATTCAGGAGCAGTGTCACTGGTGCGGTGTCCAGTATTCAGGACAAGTGTCACTGGTGCGGTGACCAGTATTCAGGACCAGTGTCACTGGTGCGGTGACCAGTATTCAGGCCCAGTGTCACTGATGGGATGGCCACTATTCAGGACCAGTGTCACTGGTGAGATGACCTGTATTCAGGACCATTGTCACTGGTGCAATGAACAGTATTTAGGAGCATTGTTACTGATGCAATGACCTGTATTCAGGACCAGTGTCACTAGTGCGATGACCTGCATTCAGGACCAGTGTCACTGATGCGATGATCTGCATTCAGGACCAGTATCACTGATGTGGTAACCTGTAATCAGGACCAGTGTCACAGATGCAATGACCAGTATTCAAGAGCAGTGTCACTGATGCGATGACCAGTATTCAGGACCAGTGTCACTGATGCGATGACCAGTATTCAGGAGCAGTGTCACTGATGCGATGACCAGTATTCAGGACCAGTGTCACTGATGCCATGACCAGTAATCAGGAGCAGTGTCACTGATGCGATGACCTGTATTCAGGAGCAGTGTCACTGATGCGGAGACCTGTATTCAAAACCAGTATCACTGATGTGATGACCTGTATTCAGGACCAGTGTCACTGATGCGGAGACCTGTATTCAGGACCAGTGTCACGGATGCGATGACCACTGTTCAGGAGCAGTGTCACTGGTGCCATGACCAGTATTCAGGAGCAGTGACATTGATGCGGTGAGCAGTATTCAGGACCAGCATCACTGATGCGGTGAGCAGTATTCAGGACCATCGTCACGGATGCGTTGACCAGTATTCAGAACCAGTGTCACTGATGCGATGATCTGCATTCAGGACCAGTATCACTGATGTGGTGACCTGTAATCAGGACCAATGTCACAGATGCAATGACCAGTATTCAAGAGCAGTGTCACTGGTGCGATGACCTGTATTCAGGACCAGTGTCACTGCTGCGCTGACCTGTATTCAGGACCAGTGTCACTGCTGTGATGACCTGCATTCAAGAGCAGTGTCACTGGTGCAATGATCTATATTCAGGAGCAGTGTCACTGGTGCGCTGACCAGTATTCAGGACCAGTGTCACTGATGCGGTGACCAGTATTCAGGACCAGTGTCACTGATGCGATGACCTGCATTCAGGAGCAGTGTCACGGGTGCGATGATCTGTATTCAGGACCAGTGTCACTGGTGCGGAGACCTGTATTCAGGACCATTGTCACTGGTGCGATGACCTGTATTCAGGAGTAGTGTCACTGGTGCGATGACCTGTATTCAGGACGAGTGTCACTGATGCGGTGACCCGTATTCAGGACCAGCATCACTGATGCGGTGAGCAGTATTCAGGAACATCGTTACTGATGCGGTGTCCAGTATTCAGGACAAGTGTCACTGGTGCGGTGACCAGTATTCAGGACCAGTGTCACTGGTGCGGTGACCAGTATTGAGGCCCAGTGTCACTGATGGGATGGCCACTATTCAGGACCAGTGTCACTGGTGAGATGATCTGTATTCAGGACCAGTGTCACTGGTGCAATGAACAGTATTTAGGACCATTGTCACTGGTGCGGTGACCTGTATTCAGGACCAGAGTCACTAGTGTGATGACCTGCATTCAGGACCAGTGTCACTGCTGCAGTGAGCAGTATTCAGGGTCATTGTCACTGGTGAGATGTCCGGTATTCGGGACCAGTGTCACTGATGCGGTGACCAGTATTCAGGACCAGTGTCACTGATGCGATGACCTGCATTCAGGAGCAGTGTCACGGGTGCGATGATCTGTATTCAGGAGTAGTGTCACTGATGCGATGACCTGTATTCAGGAACAGTGTCACCTGTGCGATGACCAGTATTCAGGAGCATGGTCACTGATGCGGTGACCCGTATTCAGGACCAGCATCACTGATGCGGTGAGCAGTATTCAGGAACATCGTCACTGATGCGGTGACCAGTATTCAGAACCAGTGTCACTGATGCGATGACCTGTATTCAGGACCAGTATCACTGATATGGTGACCTGTAATCAGGACCAGTGTCACAAATGCAATGACCAGTATTCAGGACCAGTGTCAGTGGTGCGGTGAGCAGTATTCAGGACCAGTGTCACTGATGCGGTGACAGTTCTCAGGACCAGTGTAACTGGTGAGATGATCTGTATTCAGGACCAGTGTCAATGATGCGATGACCTGTATTCAGGACCATTGTCACTGGTGCAATGAACAGTATTTAGGAGCATTGTTACTGATGCGGTGACCTGTATTCAGTACCAGTGTCACTAGTGCGATGACCAGTATTCAGGACCAGTGTCAATGGTGCGGTGACCAGTATTCAGGCCCAGTGTCACTGGTACGGTGACTAGTATTATAGGCCAGTGTCACTGACGCGATGACTTGTATTCTTGACCAGCGCGACTTATGCGGTGACCTGTATTCAGGACCAGTGTCACTGATGCGGTGAGCAGTACTCAGGACCAGCGTCTCTGATGCGGTGACCAGTATTCAGGACCAGTGTTACTGGTGAGATGATCTGTATTCTGGACCAGTGTCAATGATGCAATGACCTGTATTCAGGACCATTGTCACTGGTGCAATGAACAGTATTTAGGAGCATTGTTACTGATGCGGTGACCTGTATTCAGTACCAGTGTCACTGATGTGGTGACCTGTAATCAGGACCAGTGTCATTGGTGCGACGACCTGTATTCAGGACCAGCGTCACTGATGCGGTGACCAGTATTCAGAACCAGTGTCACTGATGCGATGACCTGTATTCAGGACCAGTGTCACTGATGCGATGACCTGCATTCAGGACCAGTATCACTGATGTGGTGACCTGTAATCAGGACCAGTGTCACAGATGCAATGACCAGTATTCAGGAGCAGTGTCACTGGTGCGATGACCAGTATTCAGGACCAGCGTCACTGATGCAGTGACCAGTATTCAGGACCAGTGTCACTGATGCGGAGACCTGTATTCAGGACCAGTGTCACGGATGCGATGACCAGTGTTCAGGAGCAGTGTCACTGGTGCCATGACCAGTATTCAGGAGCAGTGTCACTGATGCGGTGAGCAGTATTCAGGACCAGCATCACTGATGCGGTGAGCAGTATTCAGGACCAGTTTCACTGTTGCGTTGACCTGTAATCAGGACCAGTGTCACAGATGAAATGACCAGTATTTAGGAACAGTGTCAGTGGTGTGATGACCTGTATTCAGGACCAGTGTCACTGGTGCGATAACCAGTATTCAGGACCAGTGTTACTGCAGCGGTGCACAGTATTCAGGACCAGTGTCACTGATGCGGAGACCTGTATTCAGGACCAGTGTCACTGATGCGGAGACCTGTATTCAGGACCAGTGTCACGGATGCGATGACCAGTGTTCAGGAGCAGTGTCACTGGTGCCATGACCAGTATTCAGGAGCAGTGACATTGATGCGGTGAGACGTATTCAGGAACATCGTCACTGATGCGGTGACCAGTATTCAGAACCAGTGTCACTGATGCGATGATCTGCATTCAGGACCAGTATCACTGATGTGGTGACCTGTAATCAGGACCAGTGTCACAGATGCAATGACCAGTATTCAAGAGCAGTGTCACTGGTGCGATGACCTGTATTCAGGACCAGTGTCACTGCTGCGCTGACCTGTATTCAGGACCAGTGTCACAGTTGCGATGACCTGCATTCAAGAGCAGTGTCACTGGTGCAATGATCTATATTCAGGAGCAGTGTCACTGGTGCGCTGACCAGTATTCAGGACCAGTGTCACTGATGCGGTGACCTGCATTCAGGAGCAGTGTCACGGGTGCGATGATCTGTATTCAGGACCAGTGTCACTGGTGCGGAGACCTGTATTCAGGACCATTGTCACTGGTGCGATGACCTGTATTCAGGAGTAGTGTCACTGGTGCGACGACCTGTATTCAGGAACAGTGTCACCTGTGCGGTGACCCGTATTCAGGACCAGCATCACTGATGCGGTGAGCAGTATTCAGGAACATCGTCACTGATGCGGTGACCAGTATTCAGAATCAGTGTCACTGATGCGATGACTTGCATTCAGGACCAGTATCACTGATGCGGTGACCTGTATTCAGGACCAGCATCACTGATACGATAACCAGTATTCAGGACCAGTGTCACTGATGCGGTGACCAATATTCAGAACCAGTGTCACTGATGCGATGACCTGCATTCAGGACCAGTGTCACTGATGTGGTGACCTGTATTCAGGACCAGTGTCACTGATGCGGTGAGCAGTATTCAGGGCCAGGGTCACTGGTGCGATGACCAGTATTCAAGGCCTGTGTCACTGGTGCGATGAACAGTATTCAGGACCAGTGTCACTGATGCGGAGACCTGTATTGAGGACCAGTGTCATGGATGCGATGACCAGTATTCAGGACCAGTGTCACTGGTGCCGTGACTAGTATTCAGGACCAGTGTCACTGGTGCCGTGACCAGTATTCAGGCCCAGTGTCACTGGTGCGATGTCCAGTATTCAGGACCAGTATCACTGGTGCGGTGAACTGTATTGAGGACCAGTGTCACTGATGCGGCGAGCAGCATTCAGGGCCAGGGTCCCTGGTGCGATGACCAGTGTTCAGGGCCTGTGTCAGTGGTGCGATGACCTGTATCCAGGACCAGTGTCACTGATGCGGAGACCTGTATTCAGGACCAGTGTTACGGATGTGATGACCAGTATTCAGCACCAGTGTCACTGGTGCGATGACCTGTATTCAGGACCAGCGTCACTGATACGATGACTTGTACTCAGGACCAGTGTCACTGATGCGGTGAGCAGTATTCAGGACCATTCTCACTGATGCGATGACCGATATTCAGGACCAGTGTCACTGATGCGGTGAGCAGTATTCAGGACCAGCGTCACTGATGCGGTTACCAGTATTCAGGACCAGTGTCACTGCTGCGATGACCTGTATTCACGACCAGTGTCACTGGTGCGATGACCAGTATTCAGGACCAGTGTCACTGATGCGGAGACCTGTATTCACGACCAGTGTCACGGATGCGATGACCAGTATTCAGGACCAGTGTCACTGGTGCGTTGACCTGTATTCAGGACCAGCGTCACTGATGAGATAACCAGTATTCAGGACCAGTGTCACTGATGCGATTTCCTGTTTTCAGGAGCAGTGTCACTGATGCGATAATCAGTATTCAGGACCAGTGACACTGGTGCGATGACCAGTATTCAGGACTAGTGTCACTCATGCGATGACCTGTATTCAGGGCCAGTGTCATTGATGCGATGACTAGTATTAAGGAGCAGTGTCACTGGTGCGGTGTCCAGTATTCAGGACAAGTGTCACTGGTGCGGTGACCAGTATTCAGGACCAGTGTCACTGGTGCGGTGACCAGTATTGAGGCCCAGTGTCACTGATGGGTTGGCCACTATTTAGGACCAGTGTCACTGGTGTGATGATCTGTATTCAGGACCAGTGTCAATGATGCGATGACCTGTATTCAGGACCATTGTCACTGGTGCAATGAACAGTATTTAGGAGCATTGTTACTGTTGCGGTGACCTGTATTCAGGACCAGTGTCACTAGTGTGATGACCTGCATTCAGGACCAGTGTCACTGCTGCGGTGAGCAGTATTCAGGGTCATTGTCACTGGTGAGATGTCCGGTATTCGGGACCAGTGTCACTGATGCGGTGACCAGTATTCAGGACCAGTGTCACTGATGCGATGACCTGCATTCAGGAGCAGTGTCACGGGTGCGATGATCTGTATTCAGGACCAGTGTCACTTGTGCGGTGACCTGTATTCAGGACCATTGTCACTGGTGCGATGACCTGTATTCAGGAGTAGTGTCACTGATGCGATGACCTGTATTCAGGAACAGTGTCACCTGTGCGATGACTAGTATTCAGGAGCAGTGTCACTGATGCGGTGACCCGTATTCAGGACCAGCATCACTGATGCGGTGAGCAGTATTCAGGAACATCGTCACTGATGCGGTGACCAGTATTCAGAACCAGTGTCACTGATGCGATGACCTGCATTCAGGACCAGTATCACTGATATGGTGACCTGTAATCAGGACCAGTGTCACAAATGCAATGACCAGTATTCAGGACCAGTGTCAGTGGTGCGGTGAGCAGTATTCAGGACCAGTGTCACTGATGCGGTGACAGTACTCAGGACCAGTGTCACTGGTGCGGTGTCCAGTATTCAGGACCAGTGTCACTGGTGCGATGATCTGTATTCAGGACCAGCATCACTGATACGATAACCAGTATTCAGGACCAGTGTCACTGATGCGGTGACCAATATTCAGAACCAGTGTCACTGATGCGATGACCTGCATTCAGGACCAGTGTCACTGATGTGGTGACCTGTATTCAGGACCAGTGTCACTGATGCGGTGAGCAGTATTCAGGGCCAGGGTCACTGGTGCGATGACCAGTATTCAAGGCCTGTGTCACTGGTGCGATGAACAGTATTCAGGACCAGTGTCACTGATGCGGAGACCTGTATTGAGGACCAGTGTCATGGATGCGATGACCAGTATTCAGGACCAGTGTCACTGGTGCCGTGACTAGTATTCAGGACCAGTGTCACTGGTGCCGTGACCAGTATTCAGGCCCAGTGTCACTGGTGCGATGTCCAGTATTCAGGACCAGTATCACTGGTGCGGTGAACTGTATTGAGGACCAGTGTCACTGATGCGGCGAGCAGCATTCAGGGCCAGGGTCCCTGGTGCGATGACCAGTGTTCAGGGCCTGTGTCAGTGGTGCGATGACCTGTATCCAGGACCAGTGTCACTGATGCGGAGACCTGTATTCAGGACCAGTGTTACGGATGTGATGACCAGTATTCAGCACCAGTGTCACTGGTGCGATGACCTGTATTCAGGACCAGCGTCACTGATACGATGACTTGTACTCAGGACCAGTGTCACTGATGCGGTGAGCAGTATTCAGGACCATTCTCACTGATGCGATGACCGATATTCAGGACCAGTGTCACTGATGCGGTGAGCAGTATTCAGGACCAGCGTCACTGATGCGGTTACCAGTATTCAGGACCAGTGTCACTGCTGCGATGACCTGTATTCACGACCAGTGTCACTGGTGCGATGACCAGTATTCAGGACCAGTGTCACTGATGCGGAGACCTGTATTCACGACCAGTGTCACGGATGCGATGACCAGTATTCAGGACCAGTGTCACTGGTGCGTTGACCTGTATTCAGGACCAGCGTCACTGATGAGATAACCAGTATTCAGGACCAGTGTCACTGATGCAATTTCCTGTTTTCAGGAGCAGTGTCACTGATGCGATAATCAGTATTCAGGACCAGTGACACTGGTGCGATGACCAGTATTCAGGACTAGTGTCACTCATGCGATGACCTGTATTCAGGGCCAGTGTCATTGATGCGATGACTAGTATTAAGGAGCAGTGTCACTGGTGCGGTGTCCAGTATTCAGGACAAGTGTCACTGGTGCGGTGACCAGTATTCAGGACCAGTGTCACTGGTGCGGTGACCAGTATTGAGGCCCAGTGTCACTGATGGGTTGGCCACTATTTAGGACCAGTGTCACTGGTGAGATGATCTGTATTCAGGACCAGTGTCAATGATGCGATGACCTGTATTCAGGACCATTGTCACTGGTGCAATGAACAGTATTTAGGAGCATTGTTACTGTTGCGGTGACCTGTATTCAGGACCAGTGTCACTAGTGTGATGACCTGCATTCAGGACCAGTGTCACTGCTGCGGTGAGCAGTATTCAGGGTCATTGTCACTGGTGAGATGTCCGGTATTCGGGACCAGTGTCACTGATGCGGTGACCAGTATTCAGGACCAGTGTCACTGATGCGATGACCTGCATTCAGGAGCAGTGTCACGGGTGCGATGATCTGTATTCAGGACCAGTGTCACTTGTGCGGTGACCTGTATTCAGGACCATTGTCACTGGTGCGATGACCTGTATTCAGGAGTAGTGTCACTGATGCGATGACCTGTATTCAGGAACAGTGTCACCTGTGCGATGACTAGTATTCAGGAGCAGTGTCACTGATGCGGTGACCCGTATTCAGGACCAGCATCACTGATGCGGTGAGCAGTATTCAGGAACATCGTCACTGATGCGGTGACCAGTATTCAGAACCAGTGTCACTGATGCGATGACCTGCATTCAGGACCAGTATCACTGATATGGTGACCTGTAATCAGGACCAGTGTCACAAATGCAATGACCAGTATTCAGGACCAGTGTCAGTGGTGCGGTGAGCAGTATTCAGGACCAGTGTCACTGATGCGGTGACAGTACTCAGGACCAGTGTCACTGGTGCGGTGTCCAGTATTCAGGACCAGTGTCACTGGTGCGATGATCTGTATTCAGGAGCAGTGTCACTTATGCGATGACCAGTATTCAGGACCAGTGTCACTGGTGCGGGACAAGTATTCAGGACCAGTGTCACTGATGCGATGACCTGTATTCTGGAGCAGTGTCACTGGTGCGATAACCAGTATTCAGGATCAGTGTCACTGATGCGGAGACCTGTATTCAGGACCAGTGTTACAGATGTGATGACCAGTATTCAGCACCAGTGTCACTGGTGAGATGACCTGTAATCAGGACCAGCGTCACTGATACAATGACTTGTACTCAGGACCAGTGTTACTGATGTGGTGGGCAGTATTCAGGACCAGCGTCACTGATGCGGTTACCAGTATTCAGGACCAGTGTCACTGCTGCGATGACCTGTATTCACGACCAGTGTCACTGGTGCGATGACCAGTATTCAGGACTAGTGTCACTGATGCGGAGACCTGTATTCAGGAACAGTGTCACAGATGCGATGACCAGTATTCAGGACCAGTGTCACTGGCGCGATGACCTGTATTCAGGACCAGCGTCACTGATGAGATAACCAGTATTCAGGACCAGTGTCACTGATGCGATGACCTGTTTTCAGGAGCAGTGTCACTGATGCGATAACCAGTATTCAGGACCAGTGTCATTGATGCAATGACTAGTATTCAGGAGCAGTGTCACTGGTGCGGTGTCCAGTATTCAGGACAAGTGTCACTGGTGCGGTGACCAGTATTCAGGACCAGTGTCACTGGTGCGGTGACCAGTATTCAGGACCAGTGTCACTGATGGGATGGCCACTATTCAGGACCAGTGTCACTGGTGAGATGACCTGTATTCAGGACCATTGTCACTGGTGCAATGAACAGTATTTAGGAGCATTGTTACTGATGCAATGACCTGCATTCAGGACCAGTGTCACTAGTGCGATGACCTGCATTCAGGACCAGTGTCACTGATGCGGTGAGCAGTATTCAGGACCAGCGTCACTGATGCGGTGACCGGTATTCAGGAGCAGTGTCACTGGTGCGATAACCAGTATTCAGGACCAGTGTCACTGATGCGATGACCAGTATTCAGGAGCAGTGTCACTGATGCGATGACCAGTATTCAGGACCAGTGTCACTGATGCGATGACCAGTATTCAGGACCAGTGTCACTGATGCCATGACCAGTAATCAGGAGCAGTGTCACTGATGCGATGACCTGTATTCAGGACTAGTGTCACTGATGCGATAACCAGTATTCAGGACCAGTGTCACTGATGCGATGACCAGTATTCAGGAGCAGTGTCACTGGCGCGATGGCCAGTATTCAGGACCATTGTCACTGGTGCGGTGACCTGTATTCAGGAACAGTGTCACTGATGCGGTGACCAGTATTCAGGACCAGCATCACTGATGCGGTGAGCAGTATTCAGGAACATCGCCACTGATGCGGTGACCAGTATTCAGAACCAGTGTCACTGATGTGGTGACCTGTATTCAGGACCAGTGTCACTGATGCGGTGAGCAGCATTCAGGGCCAGGGTCACTGGTGCGATGACCAGTATTCAAGGTCGGTGTCACTGGTGCGATGAACAGTATTCAGGACCAGTGTCACTGATGCGGAGACCTGTATTGAGGACCAGTGTCACGGATGCGATGACCAGTATTCAGGACCAGTGTCACTGGTGCCGTAACCAGTATTCAGGACCAGTGTCACTGGTGTGATGACCAGTATTCAGGACCAGTGTCACTGGTGCAGTGATCTATATTCAGGAGCAGTGTCACTGGTGCAGTGACCAGTATTCAGGACCAGTGTCACTGGTGCGGTGTCCAGTATTCAGGACCAGTGTCACTGGTGCGATGATCTGTATTCAGGAGCAGTGTCACTGGTGCGATGACCAGTATTCAGAACCAGTGTCACTGGTGCGGGACAAGTATTCAGGACCAGTGTCACTGATGCAATGACCTGTATTCAGGAGCAGTGTCATGGGTGCGATGATCTGTATTCAGGACCAGTATCACTGGTGCGATAACCAGTATTCAGGACCAGTGTCACTGGTGCGGTGACCTGTATTCAGGAGTAGTGTCACTGGTGCGCTGACCTGTATTCAGGACCAGTGTCACTGGTGCGATGACCAGTATTCAGGACCAGTGTCACTGGTGTGGTGACCTGTATTCAGTACTAGCGTCACCTGTGCAATGACCAGTATTCAGGAGCAGTGTCACTGATGCGGTGACCTGTATTCAGGACCAGCATCACTGATGCGATGATCTGCATTCAGGACCAGTATCACTGATGCGGTGACCAGTATTCAGAACCAGTGTCACTGATGCGATGATCTGCATTCAGGACCAGTATCACTGATGTGGTGACCTGTAATCAGGACCAGTGTCACAGATGCAATGACCTGTATTCAGGAGTTGTGTCACTGGTGCGATGACCTGTATTCAGGAACAGTGTCACCTGTGCAATGACCAGTATTCAGGATCAGTGTCACTGATGCGGTGACCCGTATTCAGGACCAGCATCACTGATGCGGTGAGCAGTATTCAGGACCAGTGTCACAAATGCAATGACCAGTATTCAGGACCAGTTTCAGTGGTGCGGTGAGCAGTATTCAGGACCAGTGTAACTGATGCGGTGACAGTACTCAGGACCAGTGTCACTGATGCGATGACCTGTATTCTGGAGCAGTGTCACGGGTGCGATGATCTGTATTCAGGACCAGTGTCACTGGTGCGATAACCAGTATTCAGGACCAGTGTCACTGGTGCGGTGACCAGTATTCAGGCCCAGTGTCACTGATGGGATGGCCACTATTCAGGACCAGTGTCACTGGTGAGATGACCTGTATTCAGGACCATTGTCACTGGTGCAATGAACAGTATTTAGGAGCATTGTTACTGATGCAATGACCTGTATTCAGAACCAGTGTCACTGGTGCGGGACAAGTATTCAGGACCAGTGTCACTGATGCAATGACCTGTATTCAGGAGCAGTGTCACTCGTGCGATGATCTGTATTCAGGAGCAGTGTCACTTGTGCGATGACCAGTACTCAGGACCAGTGTCACTGGTGCGGGACAAGTATTCAGGACCAGTGTCACTGATGCGATGACCTGTATTCTGGAGCAGTGTCACGGGTGCGATGATCTGTATTCAGGGCCAGTGTCTCTGGTGCGATAACCAGTATTCAGGACCAGTGTCACTGATGCGGAGACCTGTATTCAGGACCAATGTTACAGATGTGATGACCAGTATTCAGCACCAGTGTCACTGGTGAGATGACCTGCAATCAGGACCAGCGTCACTGATACGATGACTTGTACTCAGGACCAGTGTCACTGATGCGGTGAGCAGTATTCAGGACCAGCGTCACTGATGCGGTTACCAGTATTCAGGACCAGTGTCACTGCTGCGATGACCTGTATTCACGACCAGTGTCACTGGTGCGATGACCAGTATTCAGGACTAGTGTCACTGATGCGGAGACCTGTATTCAGGAACAGTTTCACGGATGCGATGACCAGTATTCAGGACCAGTGTCTCTGGTGCGATGACCTGTATTCAGGACCAGCGTCACTGATGAGATAACCAGTATTCAGGACCAGTGTCACTGATGCGATGACCTGTTTTCAGGAGCAGTGTCACTGATGCGATAACCAGTATTCAGGACCAGTGTCGCTGGTGCGATGACCAGTATTCAGGACTAGTGTCACTCATGCGATGACCTGCATTCGGGACCAGTGTCACTGATGCGGTGAGCAGTATTCAGGACCAGCGTCACTGATGCGGTGACCGGTATTCAGGAGCAGTGTCACTGGTGCGATAACCAGTATTCAGGACCAGTGTCACTGATGCGATGACCAGTATTCAGGACAAGTGTCACTGATGCGATGACCAGTATTCAGGAGCAGTGTCACTGATGCGATGACCAGTATTCAGGACCAGTGTCACTGATGCCATGACCAGTATTCAGGAGCAGTGTCACTGATGCGATGACCTGTATTCAGGAGCAGTGTCACTGATGCGATAACCAGTATTCAGGACCAGTGTCACTGATGCGATGACCAGTATTCAGGAGCAGTGTCACCGGTGCGATGGCCAGTATTCAGGACCATTGTCACTGGTGTGGTGACCTGTATTCAGGAACAGTGTCACTGATGCGGTGACCAGTATTCAGGACCAGAATCACTGATGCGGTGACCAGTATTCAGGACCAGCATCACTGATGCGGTGAGCAGTATTCAGGAACATCGCCACTGATGCGGTGACCAGTATTCAGGAACAGTGTCACTGATGCGGTGACCAGTATTCAGGACCAGCATCACTGATGCGGTGAGCAGTATTCAGGAACATCGCCACTGATGCGGTGACCAGTATTCAGAACCTGTGTCACTGATGTGGTGACCTGTATTCAGGGCCAGTGTCACTGATGCGGTGAGCAGCATTCAGGGCCAGGGTCACTGGTGCGATGACCAGTATTCAAGGCCTGTGTCACTGGTGCGATGAACAGTATTCAGGACCAGTGTCACTGATGCGGAGACCTGTATTGAGGACCAGTGTCACGGATGCGATGACCAGTATTCAGGACCAGTGTCACTGGTACCGTGACTAGTATTCAGGACCAGTGTCACTGGTGCCGTGACCAGTATTCAGGCCCAGTGTCACTGGTGCGGTGACCTGTATTCAGGAGTAGTGTCACTGGTGCGATGACCTGTATTCAGGACCAGTGTCACTGGTGCGATGACCAGTATTCAGGACCAGTGTCACTGGTGTGGTGACCTGTATTCAGTACTAGCGTCACCTGTGCAATGACCAGTATTCAGGAGCAGTGTCACTGATGCGGTGACCTGTATTCAGGACCAGCATCATTGATGCGGTGAGCAGTATTCAGGAACATCGTCACTGATGCGGTGACCAGTATTCAGAACCAGTGTCACTGATGCGATGATCTGCATTCAGGACCAGTATCACTGATGTGGTGACCTGTAATCAGGACCAGTGTCACAGATGCAATGACCAGTATTCAAGAGCAGTGTCACTGGTGCGATGACCTGTATTCAGGACCAGTATCACTGGTGCGGTGACCTGTATTGGGGACCAGTGTCACTGATGCGGTGAGCAGCATTCAGGGCCAGGATCCCTGGTGCGATGACCAGTGTTCAGGTCCTGTGTCAGTGGTGCGATGACCTGTATCCAGGACCAGTGTCACTGATGCGGAGACCTGTATTCAGGACCAGTGTTACGGATGTGATGACCAGTATTCAGCACCAGTGTCATTGGTGCGATGACCTGTATTCAGGACCAGCGTCACTGATACGATGACTTGTACTCAGGACCAGTGTCACTGATGCAGTGAGCAGTATTCAGGACCAGTGTCACTGATGCGATGACCGATATTCAGGACTAGTGT